>NC_090449.1:156222922-157422922 GCF_031143425.1 Pleurodeles waltl
TTTACCTTCCTTCTGTGCTGGAGCATATCCACTATTAACTGTGCTTACGATTTCTTTAAAATCATAATTTTCTAGGACACACACAACACATTCCTCACTGTCCCTCTGCACCTATGATCACCAGCAATAGCCCCCTTCAGTTTGCTCAAATCACCTAATTCCCCCCACCAAATCTTCAAAGGAACTTGTTCGCCTACAATTTACTGTGAATCCTTCAAATGACTACCCAGAATGTTTAAAACAGTGCCTGCTTGTATAAAAATAACCCTACAAACGGGGTAAACTGTAAAATATTCCCCATTAAGTGAACATTGGGAAATTGGCATACCTACAAATCTCTCCTCAGGTTATCAAAGTGGAATGATTTATTGTTTGCCAGAGAAGCAGAGGTGACCATACTCAAAATGTCTATTGTAGTATTGTGTTTAATTTTGTTTTATCTGGAGATTGTTTTGTTTAGTGACCACACCACTTTACAGCAGTTTCAGAGGTCTTCAAGGAAATACTTAAGGGAAAGGTAGTTGGGTATCCAGATGGCCAGTGATTCCTTGGTCATGTGGCTTGGTGGACCAGCAGGTCACTATGAGGGAGCAAGTCCTTACACCAACAAGAACAGGAAGTTTCAGTCCAAATATAAATTCAAAAAGTTAAAAGTAAATTGGGAGTGCTAAGGAGATTCCACAGATAAGCCTTATGAGAAAACATCAAAATGTAGCATGCCTTACACAAAGCATTCACAGGGATGGCTACCACACTGAATAACTCTTTACTGGATGACATAAGATGTGAAAAAGATTTGGGTCCTTCAGAAAAAAATCCAAGAACATTTCTCTTTAAACAATACTTAAATGTGCAGCTCAATTAGCTGAATGGTATTTTGATCCTAACCTGTTTCCTCTCTGCTCCAATTACCCTCAACGGTCTGACATATTTACTAATTATCCCTGATTGTTTCAAGTAGCTTTTTCAACCACAGCATCATTCGCAAAACCACCACAACCACTACACCTGCTTTTCTTGGAAATAAGCTCACTATCGTTGGTATATCTTAGCACACCCACTGCCAGGACTCCTTCAGACTGCAGAGTAAGAAGAGTGAAAAAAGAAAAACAGTGCAGCAGGTCATTTACATCTATACTCCCAAGATCTGGAGCTGAATCCAGTATCCATCAGTACCGCACCAACGCTGCTCCAATTTAGGAAAGAGTTGAAGACTGAATTTTCAAAGAACACTACGTCACAATGCCTTAACAGTCTGCTAACCAGCTACCTCTCCTATCACTTGTTGATTTACACTTGTCTTTAACCCATTATAGTGTTCTGCTGCCTTTTGGCTAGGTTTGCGCTATATAAATACCACATACATACATACATTTATGTTTAGTAAAATATAATTATCTAGATAGGAAAGGTTACTTATCAAATATGTTGAACTGTACACCTGTTTGCTCAAACAAAATTTCAAATACACTGTAAAAGGGCTCTCACACCCAATACAGGTAGACCAGCACTACAGAAAAACCATAAACAAATACAAATAAAGTCACTGGCTTGAAGTCAAGTTAATTGTGGACCATTAAAATACGATGTCTAGTCAGTTTAAAGAGTATACACCTATCCCTAATGTAGTGAAGGCCACAGCCATGCAGTGCTTTTTTTTTAATTTTTTTTATGCTTAGCGTCTTGAGCTGTTTCCTGCCTTTCATCAGGCATCAGTTTCTGAGTTCCAAGGTTTGTGTGATGTGGTCTGTTTGTTGTAATCCTGGGACGGAATTGGCTGCACTTTTGTTTGTTCTTTACAGTTTATGGACTCCGCACTCTCAGCACCTGGCACCAGTCATGCAGGTCAGCTTTGGGGGTGGTGTTAAATTTGTATGCAGGACCCTTTTACTGATGGAGGGATTGATCTGGCAGAAGTTCACTTTGCAAGTCTTGTTCCTGTAAACGCTTTAATCATGTTCTTGTACCTAATGCTCTATCTCACATTTAGAGGACAGTGGTAATGTGGGAAATGTGCAATAACTGGGCGTGCATTCTACTGATTTTGGTTAATTCTATAATACTGTATAAGAAATGTTGCAACACCATAAAGCATTTCGGGCACCATCCCTCCAATGCACGGCTCAAAGTTCCAAGTACCCACTCACTCAGTCCATGTGTTTAGCCCGGTATACTGGCTTCCTCCATTAACATCACAGGGCTATGCCCACCCTGCTGTTTTCAAGGCGAACCTTTTTCATCTGAAATGTCATCAGCACAGTCAGACATCATCTTGAGCACTGTCTCCTCTTCATCATTTATGTAGTATGTTACATGTACGCATATATTTAACTTCCCGCGACTGTTCAGGCACTACATATTGTCATTGTGCCTGTTGCCTTTTGTCTCCCCATCAATTCTCAATACCTTACGTTTTGGAATAGGTGATGTCTCAGGCCTCACAGGTCTCAGACAAATGACACCAAACTGAAGACCAAGCACATCCCTTCAGCACTTGACTCTCAAGGTAGTGGTGTCGCAGGGAGGTGATGTGGGTTGTAAACTCAGAACTCAATAACACACCTATTAAAACTCAGGTAAATCAGGTGCAGTGAAGGCTTCTATTTTAAGAAAATACACACAAAGCTAAATACTACACATAGAATTGCAAATAAGAATACAATATGCAGTAGGCAAAATTAAAATCTAAATAGTATACAGGATCTTGGTGGGGATAGCAATTTAAGACCCCTCCTAAATTGGCTGCAGATAACCAGGGGACACATTACCTCCCATAAAAATATATAACGGGGGAACCCCATCAATCTAGTCTGCTTACTTTATCTGCAAAGGACCTAGTGTGAAATTGCAAGCCCTAACATGAAAAACTGCAATAGCCCTAACAAGCCTTTTTGTAACATCATGAACTCTTCATAATCAACAGAGTTAGGCCTGCAGGCTCCGCCAAGGTCACCACAAGCAATAAGAAAGGCTGAATGCCTTGAAAATGTATTTGCGTTTATTATTCCTCTGAGCAAAGTTCCACACTATTCCAAAGTCGCTGGGGATTTACTGCTCTAAAAAGGGAGCAGGGAAGAGAGCGTGGTG
This sequence comes from Pleurodeles waltl, assembly GCF_031143425.1. NCBI lineage: Eukaryota > Metazoa > Chordata > Amphibia > Caudata > Salamandridae > Pleurodeles > Pleurodeles waltl. The sequence continues at coordinate 156,226,010 of NC_090449.1, forward strand.
TGGGTTGGGTGAAAGTTGGAGGGTGGTCGGGCGGGAGACAAAGGGAAGTGGACAATGTGGCTTGGAGGTTGGAGTATTACATGCAGTACCTGGGGCCTTAGAAAGGGCTCGGGTGAGAGGCAGACAGCAGAGATCTGGTGCACTTGCAGCTCAGGCCTAAACAATTTTACTAACTGGATTGCCTGGCTGGTAAATTTTGGTCCAGGCTTTTACCCCTGGGAAATCCAGGTATAGTAACACCAGGGCAGGAATAATTGGGAAAAGCAGTGTCCAACCCAGGAATGAAACTTAGTCCAATTTGCAATCAGCACTAATGCCTGGAAAAGCCTAAATTGTGGACTAATCCTGTACACTCTGACAGCAGCCATTGTGTTATTTCCACATAGAGTTATCCCTAAATTTACATTACCTTCTAAATAGGGGTGGACGGAACTTGCAGCGTTACATAAATACTCCACAATATTCTGTGAGGTTCCAATTACCCATAGGAGTCAGGAAACCTGCATCATAGGACGCGAGCAGCTGAAAATCATTCAAAAGGCTCACGCACTCTTAAGTGCATCACTTGTTTTCTTTATCTGTTGCTGTGATGGACTACTTTGACATTTCTTTGGTGCTCCCTTTTCACTGTGGGTGTTTTAGGCTGGTAGCTGCCTGTGTTTTATTGCAGCATTCCATTCCTCCCACCTCCTCCCATGTAGCTGACATTTGTTTTGGGTTTATTCCAGTGCTGTCCTCACCTCTGGCTTATATAGTAAGCTTATTTTACAAAAGATACACCCGGTTGTTTAGCTCACTGCTCACGAAAGCCACAATATGCCCTTTCTGGTAAAATGTAGCTAAACCTAGAAGCAATGATGTGAAACTTGCTTAGTCTTCGCAGAGTCTCTCTTTCTCCTGGGCCCCTCCCTGCCACCACTCATTACATCGCACACATGACATTGCTTATCTCCTATATTGGGGCCATAAATCTCAGTCTCTCTGCTATTGTTAACTTCATTAGGGCTTTGTCTTGGTAAACAAAGAAGATCTCAGCGCGCACTGACTTGGTAGCCAAAAAAGCGCTCAGCACACGCCAGTCCGATGGAGCATATCATGCACATGGAGCGGTCAGACACGCTGTTCCTCATTGCGACACACTACTACTTTACTCACGAGTGACAGAGTCTCATGGCAGATGTGCGCTGTTGAAATCTTTGGTTACCCTGAGATTTCCAACAGTGCTGCGACCATCACTGGTGAACTCTACCTGTCTGGCCATGATGTCCAGCTCTATCAAGCTCAGTTCCTGAGCCAACATCAAGTTATTTTCTTCTATGGATAACTTTTTCTCGTCCAATGCCTTCTCCTTCTGCAATCTGAGCTTAGCCAGCTCCAGTTTTAGGTTCCTCTCCTCTCTCCTGTCCTCCACTTCCTCTGGGGTCAGGTTTTTTAGAGGACACACAGCTTCCTGCCCAGAAGGGAACCATCTCTCCTTGCAGACTGGTTGTTCCCATCTCACAGGCAATCCCAGACTATCCACTGAATCCAGATCCAGCTTGTTGTCATCCTTTGTCTCCACATCATCCTCCTGTGGGGTCACATGTGTTACATCTGTTGATTCCAACTAGGCCCTCAGCGCCTTTTCTAGCTCCACCTTCTTGGTGAGGCCTTTAGTAGAAACCCCAAACTCCTTGCAAAAATCCTTGAGTTGTTGCTCTATGTACTTCTCCATTCTGGACAATTCCAACTCCAGTTTTGCAGGTGCACGTGAGGGTGCAGTTATGGGACCTCCATTCAAAGACGTGATTTAGAATAAAAAGCAAAAATGCCAATCAGGGTGAATTGAAAAATAAAAATACCAATTGAAGCAAGTAGGAAGGAAAAAAACAATTATGCCACAAGACAATTGATTTGAATTGGACTAAATGTGGATGGTAGCGTACCCCCATTTACTGTAAGGTATTGTACAAACACAAGTCCTATCCTCACCACTGATCACCAGTGTTAGAAATTGGGTCTCTAGTGGGCAGGGGTATTTCACTCGAAGTAGAAGCCACAATTCTAGTCAGGGTACGCCAGTCACACTTCCTAAATTAACCTGTGCTCACCCTCCTGTAGCTTGGCACTGAGCAGGCAGGGATAACCTAAGAGGCAATGTGTAAAGTATTTGTACAAAACTTGAACTATAGTAACACAGTGAAAACTCCACAAAAAGGCTCCACGGCTGTTTAGAAAAATAGGAAATATTTATCTGATTAAACTTAGACCCAAACAACAAAACATCCAATTACACTTGCAATGGTTATCATGGTTCAAGCTTAGTATTGAAAATCACAGTGCTTAAAAAGATGCAGGAGCTCCCCTATAGGGAGTTCCGGTAAGTTCTCTTTAGAGGAGTCCTTGGACAGCATGCACAATTATGGTTCTGATGCTGTCCGCCAAAAAGTTTGTAGGGTAACCCGGCTCCTCGAGACTGGAAGTCAATGCGGGGTGGAAACACACAACAAGCAGCCAAGAGCTGTGGTGTGGGGTCCCGCAGGGTATGCAAGCACAGAGGCTGTGTAGTCAGCCTCTCCCCTTACTCACAGTACCATGTCCATGTCTGGACAGCTGTGTGTAGATGAAGAAGCGCTATGAGCACTGGCTTGGTGAATGAAGAAGCGCTATCTACCTGACTTGGTGAATGAAGAAGCACTAAATGCGCTAACTTGGCCAGTGAAGACGCACTACACAATGAGTTGGCAAACCAAAAAGCAATATGCGCGCTGATTAAGCAAAAGAGGAAGTACTCGCCACGCGCTGACTTGGTAGATGAAGAATCACTTAACACACGCTGACTTGCTAAATGAAGAAGCGCTTGGCACACACTGAGATGGTAGACGGAGAAGCACTTAGCATGCGCTAGTCAGGTGAAGCATTTCATGCACACGGTGCGGTCAGACACACTGTTCCGCATTGAGATGCACTGCTACTGGGCTCACGAGTGACAGAGTCCCAAGGCAGCGGTGCAAGGTTTAAATTTTTTATGGCCCTAAGATTTAAGACTTTTGGCAAGTTAGCAAGCCCTTGGAGTTAACTGAGATGTCCTTTCAAGTTGTAGAGCAGGAGTAGTCCTCACTGCAAGAGGCAGCAGGCCAACACAGCAGAGTAAGTTGCAAAGTGGCAGTCTCTCCTAGAAGCACAGCAATCGACAGGCAGTAGGGCCAACAGAGCAGTTTGCAAAGTGGCAGTACATCCTGGCTGTATAACTCCTCTTCTTGGCAGTGTCCTCAGAACCCCAAAAGTAAATTGAGTTGGTGGGGTTTGAGGTCCAGTACTTATAACAAAATGTGTCTTTGAAGTGGGGGAGACTTCAAAAGAGGCCTTTGGGGATCACAAGGTCCCTTCCTTTCCTTCCCTGACTGCACACACTCTACAGGGGGGGGTATGCAGCCCTTTGTGTGACGAGAGGCAAAGCCCTATTCTGGTGTAGGTGTCAGCTTCTCCCACCTAGCCCAGGAAGACCTATCAGCCAGGTGATGAACCATCAGGAAGCAAATGTCACACTCAAGCTTCCTTTTTGTGTGACTGTTTATAGGAAAGGCACAAAGTTCAGCCGTTACCGACCCCAAACGTGTACTCAGAGACAGGCAGAGGTACAGAACGGTTAAAGTAAGAAAATGCCAACTTTCTAAAAGGGGCGTTTTCAGATTTACAATTTAAAATCCAACTTCACCACAAGTTGTGATTTTAAATTGTGAGTCCAGAGACACCAAACTCCACATTTTCACCTCTTTCCAATTGGAAATTATACTTAAAGGATGCTTCAAGGCAACCCCAATATTAAGCTATGGGAGAGATAGGCCTTGCAGTAGTGGAAAATGAATTTAAGAGTTTTTCACTACCTGGACACGTTAAACTAAAAGGTACATGTCCAACATTTTAAATACATGCACCCTGTCCTTGGGGCTAACCAGGGTCTACCTTAGGGGTGATTTATATGTAATAAAAAGGAAGGTTTAGGCCTGGCAAGTGTGTACACTGGCCAAGTCGAAATGACAGTGTAAAACTGCACCCAAAGGTAATGCAGTGGCAGGTATGAGACATGTTTGAAGGCTACTTTAGTGGGTGGCACAAGCTGTGCCGCAGCCCTCTAGTAGCATTTCATTTACAGGCCCTGGGCACATGTAACATATAACTACTACTAGGGACTTATAAGTAAATCAAGTATGCCAATTGTGCACAAACCAATGTTAGCATGTTTAGAGGAGACAGCACTTGCACTTTAGCACCTGTCAGCAGTAGTAAAGTACACAAAATCCTAAAAGCCAGCAGAAAAACATGAGTTTGAAAACCAGGAGATCAGAGGGCCAAAAGTTATGAGAAACCATACCAAGGATGCCAGGTCTACCAAGAATCATTTCCTGTCATGGAGGGTTGTCAATGGAATTCACCTTGGTTCAGCAAAATGGGATTTTTGTCTGCTGTACAGGAACAAAATGGTAATTAGCTTGTGCTCACTGCAGCCTCACTCAAACCTCAAGAAGTGCGTCATTAAAAACCACATTGCTGATAAAATATCTGAATTTGTAGAAAACTGAAAGATCTCCATTTGCAAATGTAATAACCCCTGTACAATGCCCACAAACATAACTGAATTTGGAGCATTCTTTGCATTTAATGGTAAATATATACTGAAGGGGAAAAATATATATTTTAATGGTACTAACAACTCCTAATTAAAATGTATAGAATTCAGCTCCAGTAACTAACACGTAGGGCTGATGGTACTGTGCAGGTAGCATTCTGTTTGTGAAAAATAGCACTAAGAAACAGATATAGAAAACTTCCACGTTAACGTCTCTGCAGTTTATCGGGAATGAAAGGTGGCAGAAACTCACGTAAATCTAGCAGGCGGCCATGTCAGAGTGAATAGAAGAGAAAGGAGAAGGTGCTGTTGAGGGAATAAATTACGTTAACGAGCCACATCCCTGTATTCTGCTTGGCTCCAGTAAGGTTAGGCTGACCAGATTTTGAGGAGCAAAAACCGGGACAGGTCAGACATAAAAGAGGGACTAAAGACTTTACTCTCACCTTTATATCAGGCCTGTTCCGTTGTTTTGCGTAGCTTTGTGAATGTGTGCCTATACATGTGTGTTTGTGCCTATACATATGTGTGTGTGTGTGTGTGTGTATATATATATATATATATATATATATACACACACATATACACACACACACATATGCACACACACACACGCCTACAAGACTACATATATAAAATTATCTATGGCTTGACCTCCTACCCTGCACCCCTAACACCCCCCCCCCATCCACCTCTCTCTGCTCCCCACTCCGTCTTCCTTCTGGGAGCAGAAAGGGGACTGTGTTGCCTGACAGTAGCAGAGAAATTACTTTAATTCCTCCATACTTTGTAGGCGTCTTTAACTTATGCTTCCCTACATGACCTGACCTTTGTCCAAAAAAACGGGACATTTATTCAATGATCTGCCCTTCGTCCCAAAAAACGGGAAATTTATTTAAAATTAAGAGAAGCATGGGGACACCGGGACAGTCCTCTAAATACCGGGAATGTCCGGGGAAATTGGGGACGTCTGGTCACCCTAAGTAAAGTCCACTTCCAAACCTTTATGTGCCATGCTCCTAGTGTTACGGGGTGGATGTTGTTATTCCGGAAAAGCATGCATCCAGATAGACAAGTTTTGCTGTCTGGGTTGCACAAGCGCTGGCACATGATATGACATGACACTGTGACCATAGACATTGAAGATGGACGAGTGTGCTGGAGCCAAGCAGAATACAGGGATGTGGCTCGTCAAGGTAATTCATTTATTTCCTCAACCGCTCCTGTCAGGCTTCACCCACTCTTTCCTCTTCTGTTCACTGGGACACTTACCCGAGTTTTCAACTCCACTCTCCTAGGCCGAAAATAACGAGAGCCCCGCTGCCTGGGAATCAAAGTTGAAAATGTTCTCTAACAAAACAGCTGCAGCCCTGGCAAGTGCCACACATCTCATGTTAGAATAACGCATTTTCGGTCATTTTCTCGCAATGCCTGAGATTGTCACACAAAAGAACCATGTACTGAAGTGTGGTAAAACAGTGTAGTTCAAGTTTTTCACTTTGCTAGAAGCTCTAAGTACTGTTTATCAAAAGACACAAGGTAGTGCGGGTGTATAATGGGAGGTATGGGATTCTCCATATATTACGAAAAAATATGTGTTCTACTGTCACAGAAACTCATATCTCAGCCAAGCGAGCCAGCCCGCCTCAGCATCGCAATTCCGGGGCCCCATGGTCCAAGCACTGGTCCTTTGGTGGGAGGGGGCACTCAAGGGAGATCTAGTGCTGGGGAAAGTGCCCCACGCATGCTTCCTTCCCATAGATCATTAATCAAATAATGATGTGCTGATGCCCAGAAGCTTCTCCCTCCCTGAAGGAATGAAGAGAAAGTGTGGACGAGCACAATGCACCTGAGGTTACACAGCCAGCCCTCCCATTTCTGGTGCTTTGCCGCAGTTTTAAGATCTTCCTAGAGTTTCTCGTTGCTCAAATGGGTGTAATTTCTAATAATTATATGGTTCCATTGTCTTCATCACTTGATTTTGCTTGCGAGAAAGTGTCACTCATAATTACACAGAAATTATGAAAATGTCACACATAGCAGTCTGAAGCCTTGGCTGCTATGAAGCTGTTGCATCATGCAAGCCGCATGCTAATTTTACGTGAGTTTCTGCTGCCTTTCATTCCTGATAACCTGCAGAGACATTGGAAGTTTTCTACAGCTTTTTCTTAGTGTTATTGTTCACAAACAGGATACTAGACTGGCCCGGGAATGCCGCTGCCTCCCTCCATGGATGGAATAATGGTGCATGCATGTGTGGATGTGAGAAGTGTTGGTCGGAATGAATCTGGGATCCTGAAGGAGAGGAAATGAAAAAAGTAATGGAGCAGGGAATCTTTTGGTTCAAAAGAGCAAACAGGATGAGTTGGTGGTGAGATGGAACCTACCAGCAACTGAAAACATGCCATTTGGGAACAAGGAACAGGCTTTAAATGCTGATTGTAAAAAGGGTGGGGGTCCACATTTGTGCAAACAGAATTACCGTGACAAGCACTACAAGCCCATTGTGCAGAAGTGATTGTAAGCACAGAGAACTGAAGGCATAAACAGAAACCTAGGGGCAGCAACGTATTACATCATTTACAATCTTGGTTTCCTTGTTGTTCATCTTCAACCAGCCCGTCATCTTTTAGTTAATGCATTTTAAGTAAAGCTTTTTATTACCATATCGTTGACTCATGGTTAATAAACAATTTTTTTGTGTATATACATAAAAATAAACATAATAATACAGTTATTCTTTATTATTTAAACCACGTATTCCTTTTTATGACATTAATGCTAATATACACTTGTTTTAGCATACATTTACCTGGTGCTTTTACTGCTTTTTAGGTTTCGCCTGCATGCGCACTTGTGTGCATGCTTGTGAAAACTTTTGTTGGTAAAAAAAAAAAAAAAATTCAAAGGGCTTGGAGCCAACCACTTACTTACCTAAACTTACTCCAATGTTGCTCTGATTTACCTACTTCAGATTGGCCAGCACGTCTTCTTCACGTCACTTCCTGTCGCTGTCTTCTTCGCCGATCTTGCTGTCGAGTTGCCTGTGGACCTAGTACTCCTTCCGATCACTTCCTATTGGACACAGGCCAGTGTCCTTCCCACTGGCTGCGACGCTGAAGGTACTTCTTTTTTCTTTTTGCATGCCGTCGTCTTTCTTCTCTGATGACTTCGCTGCCGTCTTCTCTGTCTTCTTTCTTCATTCCTGACTTCTTTTTAATTCCAGCATGTTGTCTTCTTTCTTCAATGCCTTCTCCTCGTCTTCTTTCTTCATTGCCTCCTGTCTTCTTTTTCCTTTCTGCATACCGTCTTCTGTCTTTGCTATCTTCTTTACCGCATGCCGTCTTCTGTCTTCTCACATCTGCACTCTTCTCACGAGACGTGTCTTCTCACGCCTTCTGTCTTCTGCCATCTTCTGTCTTCTTCCACCTTCGGTCTTCTGCTGTGTTCTGTCTTCTTCTGTGTTCTGTCTTCTCCAGTCTTCTGCCGTCTTCTGTCTTCTGTCTTTCGGGTTCTTTCTTATGTCTTCTTCCGTCTTCCATCTTCTGCCTTCTTTTTCCTTCTACTTTTAGAAGCAGTGCCTGTTTTACCCTCCGTACATTCATGCATTGTCCGCGTTAACATTAATATAACACTTGCAGTATTTGTGGTTCGAAATGTAAAGAAGACTGCAATTTGTGATACTCATCCTGATCTACAGTTTGTAAAGTCAGGCATTCAGATGTGAGAATTGAGTAGCAGACAAGAAATGTGATGTGGTGGACCGGCATCATAACTCACTGGTAGTTTAACCCTAACTGGACCAACTCAATAGAAGTCCGTGTCATCAGCCCCAAGAATAACTTCCCAAATTGCCCTGTGAATGCATGAGTTCATTTCACAACAGTTGTCGAGTTAAATTGTCCAGACCAATATGCAAGCATTTTAGCACTGACGTATTTACATCTGCTTTCATCTCTTTTTAGTGGTTAGTGGCTCATCTGTGACTGTGCAGACATATTTAATTTCCTTAACACTTCGATTTTTCCCAGAGTCCAGCTTCCTACTGAATTTACAGTGGCTCTCACCGAACTCATGTTTGTTTTTCAGCAGATGATCCAACTAAAATACTGCGTCTGCTTTGCAAAACACCTTTACATGGCAATAGGCATAAGGTCTACCAGGGGTATCATCCGCATAAACAAAATTGGGCACCATGATCACGCAACTCAGGAGAAAACATGCAAACATCTTATAGGTATAAAGCCTGCAGTGCGGGCCCCCCATATCATCCTTGTCCGGCGCGTTTCTAGCAGGGGGCCAGGAGGGCCAGGCCCACCCAAGGAACCCCCTGGCCCTCCCAAGGTCCATATAGAAGTATAAATATATATATTTCTTTATTTCCTTAATGGTTAATGAGGGCAATCAGCAGCCTCGCGTTCTGAACCTAAATGGTAAACTTCCTGACAAACACCAGTGCGGTAGGATACTTGAAGTGCCAGGGATCGGTGTGAAGTCTGTGGGATGATTGTTGTTTAAATGCACAGGTGAAAACCAGTGGTACCTGTGATATGTCTATTGTATCAAAAGAGGCTTGCAAGCTACAATTAAACATTACGTAAAAGATGACATATGGCCAGAGGCGCCAGGATTTTGTGATTCTGCTGATGTCGTGATTTCTGCATAATTATGGATTGGCCGCATTTGCCACATAGTGCCAATAATTTCCAGATTTAAACAAAAAAAAATCTACTTCAAACGGATTAAAAGTAACTAAACCACTACCAAGTGTTGTCATGCAGTAGCAGGCGTTTTGTCACGAACAGGCAAGTCACTTCTCTGTCCCAGATTGCTGTGTTTAGATGTTAAACTGATATTAGTGCTGTGAAATCTTTGTTAACATGTAAAAACGAGAAAATTATGAATACTGCTTCAAAATACGCCACATTAGGCCACATAATTTGCCTTTTCTTGTTGCATAATTTATTACACCTTGCAGCATTATTTGGTTTTCCCTTGCCAGGTAATAACAGTTGGGCCTGAATATGGCAGAAACAATCTGAAATGGTTTTGCCATCCTAAGAAAAGTAATTGAAAATATGCATACAATCCGTTTATATCTTTGTAGTGGTTGTAGTTTCTTCCTGCTGTGACACTATTCTTAACTCATTGTGCTATATGAAAAAAAACCAACATTTTTCTGAATTGAAAAGACTTTTCGAAGTTTCAATAGCATAACCCAGATACAGCACGGGCCTGCGCAGTGCAAGTTCCTATTATAAGAGAAACAGTATTGGCAACTATTCTGATTCAGAGCTGGCAACATGTACTGCAACTGTCCTAACTACTGCCTACTCCCAATCTCCAGTGGTGCTAGGTGAGTCACATAATTAGAAGGACCCTAAGAGGGAGACAGAACCTTTTAGAGTACAGGGAACTGTGTATTTATTATCTCCCAACAAATTCTCTCTCTATGTCACATGGATAAAATTGGATTATAGGGCTAATGTAACCTCTCTGCCCTAAACCAATAAAATAATATAGTCGGCTAATGCACTTGCTGCTAAGATGTTCCTATAATCTGTGGAGTTCTAATATTGCTCTTCAGGATTTTCATTTTTAACTAAAGATTTGGACAGTAAATGTTGTAAAACATTCTATGTCCTGCCATCAATGTAAAAATTCTGAGCTTCTAGCGGTCCCTGTTAAACAACACCCTTATTTGAGTTGCAAGTAATTGTGTTTTGGTGCATTTTGAAAGGCTCAGCACATAACCAGATTAGACCACTAATGTTATTAACTAATAATTAACTCACAGCTATGGATGTGGTGGTGTCCTTTTGTCAGTAGTCCTGAAAACCCTTCGTCCACAGCTTCCACCACTGTGGCTTTATGAGTAGTGAACTTAATCATACATTTTAGATTCTTGACAAGAGGAAATGGTGATGGGAATGGTGCATAGATGAGATATGGAGATTACTTACAGAGTGTGAGGATAGAAAAGATGAGGGTAAGGAAAAAAGGAAGGATAAAAAAGAATGGTAAGGAAAGAGGTGGATGAAAGAAGAATAAACTAGTGAGTAGAAGGGAAGGTAGAGATTGTGATAAAGATGTGTTGGAGGTGAATGAATAAGGATATAGCAGGAGGACGATGAGCAAAGCGGGTGATGGGAATAGGGTGATTGATAGATGTGAACTGAGAAAGAAACAAGAGGTGGGATGAGAAGGAAGAATGGAAAGGGGTGAAGGTGCTGAAATAGGCTGATAAAGGATTAGGATGATGAAAAACAAAGGTAATCAGAGAGGAGCGATAGAGCATATGTCAAATTGTGTTGGGGCAGAGAAGGTATGTTAAAAGGAGAGTGGTAGAACAGGAGGGAGAGGAGAGTGATGAGTGAGAAGGGTGTTGGAAACAGAGAGGGTGGTGGAATGGAAGAAACTAGAGGGAGAAAAGAAGAGGAGGGGATTTGTCAGTCACAATTTAGAAAAGACTGTTCAGTCTAGAGGCAATCACCTGAGCTATACATTTCCACATTGTCCTCCTTCAAATACTTTCAACTGAAAGGACTGACAGCTCAATATTGGTTGAAAAACTAATCATCAAATTATAGTTATAGTCTTAATCCTCAGAATCAGTGCTGTTGGCACAGTGGGCAGCTAAGGTAACAAACAGATTTGCATATGATGTTTGGCCAGTTGCCACCTTTGACTGCTTTTTCTGTTGTTATTATATTTATTTTAAGTAAATGGTCAACAGTAGGGTCTCCAAAAAGTTGCACAGCCCTGTGCAATCCCTTTAAAATATGCAGCCCCCATAATCTTTGTAGATCTTCTGCGCACACACACTGTATAATCTAGGACTCGGTGCTGCTGGTGTTTGAGATGCTGTGAGTTGCCAGTGGGGAACAAGTACAGGGCAGCAGGATTACAAAGTCCATTTATGCACGCCCACAAAAGCACAACCACTTGTTCAGAAACAGTTCAAGCTTCCTTTACAAACACACATGTATTACCCTGGAGGCAGCAGCAGGGAAGGTAAGGCTGACAGACGAGGGTGAGCAGGAGAGAGTCAAGGTTGAGCTGGAGAGAGAGGAGGTTGTTTTTTCAAAGAGGGGGTCTGAAAGCTGAGGCAGGGGTGGGAGACAGGAATGTGCGAGGGAGATAGGAGGTCAGGCAAAGGGGCCAAGGATACTGAGGAAGAGAGAGTGAGGCTGGAGAGGGGAAGAGAAGAAGCAGGCGAGTGCGGGAGAGAGTGAGAGAAAGGCATGGTAGAGAAAGAAAGTCACAGCAGCAGTGAAGAATGAAGTGGAGACGAAAGAAGAATGTGGAAGTACAGTGAGAGGACAGTAAAGTAAGGTAAAGAGAGAGAGGAGATTGAGTCAGAAAAAGAAAAGAGTGATGGGGAAAAAGAGATTAGGATACGTTGGAGAGAGAGAAAGAGGAGGCCACTGCAGGGAGGCAGGAGGATGAGATGGGTGAGATGGAGAAAGAGGAGGGTGAAGTCAAGAGACAAGAGTGAGGCAGGAGGATGCAGAGGGTGATAAGAGCAAGACGAGGTGGTGACAGAGGAGGGTGAGGCACAGAGGAAGGAGGATGAGGTGTAGAGAAAGGAGGGGCCGGCAAAGAGAAAGGGGCGTGAGATAGGAGAGTGACAGAAAGAGAGAGTAAAATAGATAAAGAACTTAGCTACACAACAAACCCTTAGAGATAGCGGTAACACTAGTAAGCATGACCCACAGTATGCAGAGCATGAAGCTCTTCCCCTGTAAGACTCCCCGACATGACCAGACCCAGGTCTCAGACACTCAGGGGATGCTGTGCAAATCCATTCATCATCATGGCCCACCTGTGCTTCTTCATGGCCCTCCCAGATCCCGTAACCTGGACCCGGGCTTGATACTCCTTAAGGCCTGCAGTGCGGGTTGCTCATCCGAAGGGGTATTTATGAATCCCATTACACACTTGTAAAACAATGTTGAATTGGAAACAATTCTTCAGTTTCACTGCCATATTTAAAGTGCTAAATAGTCTATTTTCCTAATTCTGTTCATAGAACGAGCAGTGTTCTGTGTAACACTGCACCACGGGCTCTCACAATCTGAACAAGCACTCACAATCTCAACAAGCACTGGCAAAGCCAATAGGTTTTGCATTTGTTTTTTCATTTGCATTCTATCTTGCTATCAAACTGGATTATAAATATTACAAAAAGGTTATAATAATGTTTGCTTTAAATTTGATAAACCGTTTATAGTTGTTTATGTTGTTATGTATGTTCAATTAATAAACAACAACATAAACAACTATTATCAAATTTAAAACAAACATTATTATAGCATTTTCCTAATATTTATAATCCATTTAGACAGTAAGATGGAATGTAAAACAAAAACAAAGGCGAAACCTATTGGCTTTGCCATTGCTTGTTGCTTGTGGTGCTGTCAGGTGAGTAAAGAAAGGACACAGAGAAGCAAACATTCTTTAATCCAAAAATGGTTAGAACAACTCTCTTTGCCACCGTTCAGTGGGATTTAGTTTTGAGGGGGCACGATGATTTAAAAAAACATAAAACAGCATCAATCATATTATAAACATTTTCTCGGGAGCGGGGATTGCTCTCTTAGGCCTAGATTTACTAAACCTTTGTGTCGCTTGTTTGATGCAGGGCAACAGGCTTATTTGGAATTTACAAAGCCACGCAAGGCCTGATTTGTGTGGCCTTGCATGTATTTGTAAAGAAATGTAACACAGCGCAGCTGCTTGCGCTGCATTATGTTACATTTCCACCTTTCAGGCATTCTATGGGTGGAGAATGGGCAGTTCCATGCATCCATCCATAGAGTATTGTGCATTCTCAGATTTACTAAAGCTAGTAAACCCGGGAATGCATCAGATTGCCCCAGTGAGGCGTAATGAGGGCAAAGTTCTTCTTGTTATTTCCTGTATTCCGCACAACACATGGAAAGAGGAAAATGCCTCTATGGATTGTTTGGTTTTTTGTTGTGCAGGACGGAGTCCCTTCCTACACACAATCCTAGCTGTAAGGTAGGCACCCCAAGGGTGCGTGTGTTGGCGCTAGAAGAGAGCAGAAATGTTTGGTTACCTTTGTATATCTAGGGGCATATCTGCTCTCACCCTCTGACGCAACGAGGCGTAGCACCTTTGGCTTGTGTAAAAGTTTAGTAACTATGTCCCTGTGTCTGGGTGAAAATGTGCATACCTGTTTGGTTTGAAATTTCCCCTTCTGGACACGGGCTGCACGAGTAACAGCATACTTGTTTCTCTCGTTCAGGGACTTTTCTGAATCCGGGCAAGCAGCTTGGACTGCAAACGGAGACAGGAGTCTGTGAAATGTAAAAAACGTGAAGAGCTGTCAAAATGAAGGTGGTTTCAAGACACGCCCCAGTGTCTCGTTGTTTCACTGAGTCGAAACCAGTCTGATTTATTTATTCATTTTCTGTATTGTCATATTGCAAACATAAATGGAAACTGTGGCCAAATAAAAGGGTTACACGCCAAGTCTGGTGAAAGACATTTATCGTGAAAAACTAAAGCTATATCAACGTCAAGCAAAGGAATGACCAAGCTCATTGATCTGCAACAGCCAATAAAAAGGAACAAGTGTAGAAAAAGAGGAAAGAATAATATAGAAGAAAAGAGCAAAAACGAATATTGTAGTTAATATTACAATTGGTTTGGAGAACATAGCCTGAAAGGGCCTCCCACACATTGTCGCACGATCCTTTGACTGATATAAACTTTCCTCCAAAGACATAGGATGTCAATGTCCTGGGTTGAACAGACTATTTCCAAGTGAGTCTTTCTTTTCCAGTTTCACCACACTGATGCTCTTCCAAACTGTCGAAGCTTGCATGACTCAAAGCTTCTGATCTAACAGTAGTTCCTCATCATGAGTAATATCATTAAAACAATTGCTTTGTTGAAGACTTAATGATGACCATAAGAAACAAGGGCAGTCCTAATAACAACATCCTCCCTGAAGGGTCTCAGAACTCCAAAATTACTAACAAGTGAAGTGGGACTCTCCGAACTTCTTCACACTTATTGAATCCCTTAGCAGGAAATTAGTTTTAGCCATGTTCTTCTGAATTTCTTTTTTTGGACTGCAAGTACTATTTCAATCTCAGGAAAGTAGGGCCCTGGTAAGCAACTGTATGAGCACTTCTATAAGAATTTTTTTTTGTGGCATATATGACCGTTTGGTTAGTCAATTATGAATTGTGCACAACAGGAAGTTACATTTAGTGACAAAGCCTTCAGTAATCATTTCCTTAACTTACACCTGAAGCAAGGGTGTACACAAGGCCACAGGCAGCTCACGGTAGGCTCCTTGATAAACAGAAATGACAAGCTCAATCAGCAATAAAAGGTCCAGATTTAACTCTTCTGAAAGTGTACATTAAAATGTTAGGAACAGCTCCTTGCTCAATGAATCTGGAAAATAAGACTTTATTTATGATTTAGTCTCGGTTGAGATCCCCAAATGATATAGCTGACAATACCAATTCACCACCTGTTCCAACCAAAGTGCGGAATAATAATAACTGTTAGGAACTTGGGGAAAAAGAAGGAAGTTGATAGGACACTGGAGATACTAGTTCCAAATTATGCCAACTACAGCCAGTGATCGTCTTAGAACCACTACTTGGTAACCTTGATAGAACACAGAAATAAAAAAATAATTACTACAATGTTGCGAACAAACAAGTATTAACATTCAGAACAGGAAAAAGAGCCCATCAGCTTACCTCTCATCTGGCTGCAAAGTGCTACGACTAGCCAAGGCCCTACCAGGTTAATACACAGAAGTGAACTGCTCAGTACTGCCAAGGCAGGAAAGGCAGCATGTTGACCAAAATTCATAGAGAGCAAATTTGGATGCAGATGAGGATTAATACATTTTATAGGGCACTGAGAAGCAGTGGATGCAGAAGTGTGATCTATGAAAGTGTTGAAGCGTAATACTTATCAGTGATTCTAGTATGCGGCCAAACAAAGCAAGTCTGGCTTCATCAATGAGCATTACTGAGGGCTCTCCCCAAATAATATTTTTTTTAAACGGGGACAAATAGTGAATTTTAAACAAAAATTTTCACATACTTTCGCTAAAAGCCATTGCCTCTAAAAGGGCACGTTTCATTGGTGGCTTTTTAACAAAGGTATTAGGGCAACACCTTGTCACCTGTGAACCACCACTTAATTCCCCTAAACTATTGCTCAGTGCTATTTATTGAATTTTTCATTATTGATGAAAGCATATCATTTTTGCTTCCATGACTCTGACTGTGCAGGCTTTTCTGGGCTCCTGATAATAGGTGGGGGACGCTTGCCATGAGTTCTCTCGTTTTTTTTCAAAATTTGCCTTGAGTGCCGCAATATGTTAACATTACCTCCAGTGTGCCAATGCCAGCATTTTGTCATGGGTACCACCTTATGCCAAGAGTTGAACAGAATATGCCAGTACCATAATTTTCCATAAACTGGCAGGTGCGCATAGAGCACACCAGTCCCAAGACACACTGCCTAACAACATAAATTGAATTTGAGCTAAGTAATCCATAGTAATCCGAGTTTTCACTAGTTTCAAAGTTCATACAGAGGCAGCATGGTACCATTCTTCACATGCATAGAAATGCCAATCCAGGCTTTATTTCACAGCATGTCGAAATTCACGTTTCATCCTGGGTAACCGTGATAACATACACCCTATGCATTTCAGGCATCAAGAGCTTCATCAGGTGTAACTATAATGTAAGAAAGAAGTTCTTCAGCAAACTACAATGATGTTATGCATATAACCATGAGCAAACGATTAAGCATTCGCTGTATTAAAATTGATAGTTTAAGCCGCCACCAAAACTTGTTATAAATGATTTTCTCAAGAATAAACACACGCTAATTGGAACCAAAAGGAAAAAAAGCAACAAGTGATCAATACTTCATGCTTCTCCAAGTGCGGTGAAATTGAAAAGTGTGCCCCTTACCACATGATGCTGTGAATAAAAGCCACCATGAAACCGAGCTGAAAATAAACCTAGCCTAACCATTAACTCCACTTAACACATGTGTAGAGATACACTGGAGATGATGGTTAGGTTAGCACTGGACATTGGAACCAGCAGGCATGATTCTCAACGAGGAGCCAGAGAGCAGCAGCACCAGGGTTAAGGTGAAGTACAGCCCCCAGAAGCTGGGTCAGTGCTTAGAATCCTGCTGCTCTGCTTCAATTGTTATTGACCTCAGGGATTCACCGATGATGTCTCTGACAGCCTAAGCTTAGCAGATATACTGTGCTGCCTGAGGCATGTACAGTATGCCTGCTAAGTAAAATGGATTGTGCCCAAGTAAAGGAATTGTAGTTCAGTTACACCCCTCAGACTTGTGCAATCTATGCATCCACCTACAGAGTGCCATGTTTTGGACAGCACTCTGTAGATGAATCATGCCTCAGCTCCCCAACCCTCTGTTCTTCCACCTCCTATCATCAGAAGACTGGGGAGCTTGAGAGGGATGACGTTTGCACTGACCGTGTTCATGCAGGCACAAAAGCAGTGTTTTTATGAGCACTGCTAAATGTAATAATTAGCACTGTGAGCACAGGCAATGGCATTATGTAATGGCTCTTAGGTGGCAGGACTGTGTTCTGATGCTCCTGTTGATGAGCCACCACTGGTATTGAGGAGCGAAGCTTAGCAAGAGAACCAAGAGGAGAATGGATAAGTGGGCAGGAGAACACTGTGAACCTATAAGGGAAACACAACGGGAAGTGATAGACAATGCAAAGGTGATGGATGGAATGCTTGAATTAATCTCAACCAATGGCAATTGCTCGAGCCGCATCCAAATCCATTGTTTTTTTGCCCACCATGCCACCCCAGTTTGGACCCAGCCATATGCAAATCAGTCTTGACCCTGCTCCCCATGGAAACAGTCCAGCCTAAACTGCCAGCCCATGTCATCCCAGGACTGGAAACAAGCACTCCAGGACTGGTTCCAATGTTGAGCAGGGTTGAGACTGATTTGAACATGGCGGGTCCAAACTGGAATGACACGGCGAGCAAAAAAACAATGGATTTAGGCTCAGATCTGTGACTGTCGTGAATGTTTGACATTGTACGGCACTCCGTCCATCATCTGTTTTTTTTTTGCAAGTGATAAACAAGCCATAAACCAAGTAAAAAAAAAAAAAAACAACTGGAAGGTGTTGCCAGGTACTTTCCCAGATCTTATGTAAATCTTATAGATCAGTTCTACCCCATCGCCTCAGACATCCTGCCCCATCCCTGAAGTGAGCACCACATAGTTCTCATCCTTGTTTCTATGTCCCCTGTCTTCCATATTTTCTATGCCTGACTTCTTAAGTGCAGGTCATAAGCCAGGATATTGGATTGTACATACTACATTCTCCTGTTCTTCCTTACTATTCCTGTCAGATGTTTTCTTATTTGCACCCAAAAAAGTGTGCAGCCCAAAAATGAACATGGGCTTAGTACTTACATTATGTCTACGTTACTTTTAAAGTAACAGTTTTGCCTAAAACTTCTATTTGTCAACTTCTGTCCGGAAACAGAAAAACATACAGAACAATTTAGACAGAGTGGCTTAATCATTTCCACCTGCTGGACGGCCTATACCTCAGAGACAATTGGAGTCATTCATACATCATCCTTCGTGCAGCAATGTCCCAAAGTATCAGTTCCACTCCTGCCTGGTGTCCCTCCTGGTAATTGTTTGTCCCTCACCTGATCCCAGGGAGTCTGTATGCCCGGGTCCAATAAGTTCATCATCTGGGAAAGAAAGTTTATCCTGGGAAGGTCTTCCTGGTTCACAGTGCCGATGGTAGTCTTCAGGGGTGGCTCCTCCATATGGGCAGAGGAGCGTCGCCCCCTCCCCTGCCAGCAGCAGGAGCTACAAACCTTTCAGAACGAAAGGATAATAAACTATGTTTATTATCCTTTCGTTCTGAAATGGATGGGGTCATGTGCACTGAGGGAGAGTGCAGCATTCTCCCTCAGAGCGCATGTGTGTTTGGCCGGCCATACTCTAGGGTTGAGGTGCTATGCTCTGCGGCATCAGTCCACCCCTATGCCTGTTCCATGCCTGAACTCCCCAGGGAATAGGAAACAGTGGTGAGGGGGGTCTTACTACACCAGTAAACCACACCTGCGGTCTGTTTTGCCCCCCTCTGTTGCAGATTCTGTGCAAAAGAGCGCTTGTGTGTGTGTAACACTATTGAACGGCACTTCAGGCTCCACCTGATATATACAAGTTGTAACAATTTGTCAGGGCCACAAAACCTAGGGCTGTTAGGGCGGGGTGTTTACCTTACAAACATAGAGAAAACCACAATGAAAGCTTAGGGTCATCAGTGTGCCACTCAAAAGGACTCACTACTTCAGACCAATGTTTTCAACAAAGCCTCACCCCTTTTTCTTGCATTTCTGTTTTTCCATTGTCGTATGTTTCATGTACTTGAAAGCTCTTTATTAATGTCATAACTATAATTTCACAATTGCTTTATTAATCTTCTTGCTTTCTCAAATTTGCTTGAAAATGCACCATTTGCCCACTCTTTTACCAAAATGTTCCTGGGGGGAGAACCCCCCGAGCCCCTTTTGTGACAGGTTTGCTCACTACGCTCACTCACCACAGGGCCCTCAGCCCAAACCTTTATGCCCCACCACTTTCAAATGCCACCAGCCGCCACTGGCAGTCTCCATCATGAGTCATGTTGGAACAAATTCAGGTCTTGTAGACTGCTGTTCTCATGAGAGCACCGGTCATCTTGGGTACAGCTTTTATTGAAGTGGCTTCTAGTTTCTTCAGCCTGCTTGCCTTCAGACATCTTTCAGGGTCAGGCCATATGTGTGGGCACACCTCCAGGACGTCACCTGCAGACTCTGACGGCTGCACATGGGGGATGGGGCTGAGGTCGACAGAGTGGCATCGGCTGTGCACGTGGCGGTGCTGATGGTGGTGCAGGTGGCGGTGTCTGCGGCGGAGATGCTGCCAGTCCTGCCGTTGTGCAAGGGACTGTTGTGGTGGCTGGAGACACCATACTGTCTCCGGCCGCCTCGGATGGCTGATCCTTGGGGAGGATGCTGCTGACTGACATAGTGGCAGCGGCGGTGCAGGTGGTGGTGCAGGTGGCGGTGCAGGTGGCGGTGCAGGTGGCGGTCGTTGCGGCGGTGGTGACTGTGGTGCATGTGGCTGCCATCCCTGATGATATGGTGGTCACCAGCCCCTCACCAGGAGACATTGTGCCCAGAGGTGATGTGCCCTTTGTCTTGTGGCCGTTCCCCATCTTGACAGTCGCTGCAGGGGCCTTGGCACTGTGCACTCAGGGTTTGGGAGAGGCCTTGCTGGGTGGGTGGTGTGACTGTCCCCTGCTGGAAGCCAGACCCTTTTTGACCTTTGCAGGTGGTGGAATAGGGTAGTCCTTCTTCTATGTTAGTGGCACACTGGCAGCTCTGATGGGTGCCCCCTTAGCCCGTACTGGTGTAGCAGGGACCACAGCAGCTGCAGATTTGGTGGCTGAGGTGCTGGGCTGGGATCTAGACATCCTGGCCCTAGGGGAAGGACGGGGGGAGGTGTAGGGAATAGGTCAATGTTAACTAAGAAAAGTTTCTTTGACACACTGGGACAGGAAGATGGAGGGGGTGTGGGAGTGGAAGAAGAGGTAGTGGTTGTAGGAGGTGTACGTCTGCTGAGTTTGGGTGAGGGTGCATGGGTTGGAGGCTGTTGTGAGGTGGATGGCTGTTGAGTGGGTGTGTGCCTGCGTTTGTGTACTTTAGGAGGAGGGCTCACAGACACACTGGGAGAGGACACAGGGGACGTGTGAATGGTAGTGGGGGTGGTGATTGCACGTGAGCGGTGTGTAGTGATGGGCGTGCTGGTGATGGAGGCAGTGGCTGATGAGGTAGTGCATGCAGGTGTGAGTGGAGACAAGACTGGGAGGGAGGTGGAGGATGTGGAGGAGGGGGACACAGTGGAGGCAGTGGATGTTGGTATGTGTGCATGGGTAGTGCTTGTGTGAGTGCCTGTGGGATGTGTGGTGGTTATATTTGCCTGAGCCACTTTTGTATGTTGATGTGTGTGCATGCTAGGCTGATGGTGTGCTTGGGATAGGCTGAGGTAGAGGGAATTGGGTCGGGGTAGTGGAAGTTGGAGGGGGGAGGCTGGACACAGGGGCAATGGCTGCCATTAGTGCTAAGGCCAGAGCCTGAAATGTTCTCTGTTGGGCCGCCACACCAGAATGAATGCCCTCCAGGTATGCATTTGTTTGCTGCAAATGCCTCTCGACACCCTGGATGGCATTCAGAATGGTTGACTGCCCAACAGTGAGGGATCTCAGGAGGTCAATAGCCTCCTCACTGAGGGCAGCAGGGCTGACAGGGGCAGGGCCTGAGGTGCCTGGGGCGAAGGAGATGCCCACCCTCCTGGGAGAGCGGGCACGGGAAACACAGTGAGGGGCTGCTGGGAGGGCGGTGCTGGTAGGAGGGGTGGCGGCTGTACCTGTTGTTGGGTTGGGCACAGAGGTGTCCGCCACCTCCAGGGAGCTTCCATCAGAGGAGGAGTCGCTGTTGCTGGTATCCCCTCCTGTCCCCGTCGTGGAGCTCCCCTTGCCCTCCGTCCCACTGGTGCCTTCACCCTCCGTGGATTCACCCTCCAGGGCCATGTGGGATGCAGCTCCCTCTGTCGCCGGTACCTCTGCTCCTCCGCCAGATGATGCTAATGCACACAAGGACAGGGTGACAAAACAAGAAGGGGGGAAAAGACAGAAAACACACATGGTCAATGCCAGCAACACCACTACCGTTGGCGGACACAACACTCAGGGAGCAGCCCTATGCACTAGGCCATGCACTAGCAGATAGTAGGAAATTTACCAGGCCATGGGGTACAATGTCTCACACCATTTGCTGCACACCTGGAACCCACAGGGGCCTGCCCAGTTGTAGATGCCCACTAAAAATATTGGGGTTGGAGTGCCCCAGGGCCTGCCCAACAAGGGACCTACCCTACCAAGTTCGCCCTGGCCTATCGGAGCCCACAGCCCACATCCCCCACCCAGACACTTCGTCAAGTGCGCAGAGTCAGCTCAATGACACTGTACTCACCCCCTTGTGGCTGCTGTGATGGCCTCAAGCGCCCATCCAACTCCGGATATGCCACCGCCAGGATCCGGAACATCAGGGGGGTCATGGTGCGACAGACACCCCTTCCACGTTGGGGAGCCAGCCCCAGCTGGGCGTCCGCCATCTTCTTACTCCAGCGGTGCAGGTCCTCCCATCTCTTGCGGCAGTAGGTGCTCCGTCTATGATAGACCCCCAGGGTCCGCAGTTCCTTGGTGATGGCACACCAAATACCCTTCTTCTGGTGGGCGCTGAGCTAGAGGAAAGGTACAGGAGGAAAGGAAATTACTCCCCCGTCCGGACCGTCATACTCATTGCCCACCAGTTCCCACCCATGCCCTGACGCACATACACTCACTATCCTCACATGCAGGCCTCAGCCCCCCGCCACATTTATATTCCATCCACACCACTCCAAACAGGCATTTCCCACGCATCATGCTCACAGTGTACTCCCCTGTTTGTCTGGAGGACCGTAGAGTTGAGTGTGCTGGTGGAGGACCCCATCCACCAGTTTGTCCAACTCCTCCGCGGTGAAGGCAGGGGCCCTTTCCCCTGACACTCGAGCCATTGTCGCTTCCAGACTCAGGTCACAGCAGCACTTGCAGTGTAGGACCTCTCCTGTTGAAGGTCAGGTATCATGGGAGTGAACAGATAGAAAATGGCGGTCACGTCCGCAACGGTGCGAACCGTCACCGCCGGCGTACATCGTCATTGGCTCCTGGAACCCATAGGGCCCAATGATAACCAATGCTGAATTGCGTGGCGGTCTTCGACCGCCTACCGCGACGCTGCACAATGCCAACACAGTTACCTCATTTCCCATTGTCCCTCCTCACAAGTCAGGCAGCCGCTATTTCAGGGGGCCACATGACATGGCACCTAACTGCGTCACAGCTCAATTTAGCAGATATACAGACAAACTTCGCCACACACGGATTTACTCACATTACTGCAAACACACTTGTGCAACCTATGTGGTACATGACCCTCTGCTCACCATTCTCCTCCATAGGTCAAATCCGCTGGGCCAGATGATGAGATGGCGTCATCCTCCGGTGTACAGACCCCTGGTGGACCTGGCGACAATGGAAGACAGACAGATCATTATCACCTACAGACTAGATCGTGCCACAATCCAAGAGCTGTGTGCCCAATTGGAGCCAGACCTGTTGTCAGCTATCCGCCAGCCCACAGGAATCCCCCCTGAAGTGCAGGTCCTGTCAGTGCTCCATTTCCTGGCAAGTGGGTCCTTTCAAACTACAGTGGCCATGGCATCTGGGATGTCTCAGCCAAAGTTTTCTAACGTGTTGACCAGAGTGTTGTCTGCCCTGCTGAAACACATGCGCAGCTACATCGTGTTTCCCCAGGTGTAGGATTTGCCCACAGTGAAAGCTGACTTTTATGCCCTGGGACATATCCCCAACATCATTGGTGCCATTGATGGTACACATGTGGCATTTGTCACCCCCGCAGAACTGAACAAGTGTACAGAAACCGAAAAAGCTACCATTCGATGAATGTGCAGAAGGTGTGTTTAGCGGACCAGTACATCTCCCATGTGAATGCCAAGTTTCCTGGCTCTGTGCATGATGCCTACATTTTGAGGAATAGCAGTATCCCTTAGGTGATGAGCCAACCCCAGAGGCACGGTGTGTGGCTAATAGGAGAGCCCAAGGTCCCCACACAGTATGAGTAGGTGTCTGGGTATGGGGTAGTCCCTAAGGGTTAGTGTGTGTCTAACAGTTATCCCTCGACATTTGCAGGTGACTCTGGTTTCCCCAACCTCTCATGGCTACTGACCCCAGTGAGGAATGCCAGGACAAGGGCAGAGGAACGCTACAATGAGGCACATGGGCGAACTAGGTGGATTATAGAGAGGACGTTCGGCCTCCCGAAGGCCAGATTCTGGTGCCTCTATCTAACAGGTGGGTCCCTGTACTACTCACCGAAGAAGGTGTGCCAGATAATCGTGGCATGCTGCATGTTGCACAACCTGGCATTGCGATGCCAGGTGCCTTTTCTGCAGGAGGATGGGCCTGATGATGGTCTTGTGGCAGCGGTGGAGCCTGTGGACAGTTAGGAAGAGGAGGCAGAGGAAAAAGAGATTGACAACCAAACTAACATCATCATGCAGTACTTCCAGTGACACACAGGTAAGAGACTGTAAGTGCTCCTCACATTTCTGAATACTGTAGGACATTGTATAAGTCAGCCTCTTAACCTCCGTCTATGGACACTGACAGTTCACTTTGCCTTTCAATTTTTCAGATCTGGGTACCTCATTCTGTCTTCTGCTATATGTACTGCTGCCCAACAACTGTCAAACATTGGTATGAGCAAATGCACATTTACATTGATATTTGTTGGTGATGTTGTAATAATACATTTGTGACAGATCAGACTGACTCCAGATTGGTCTGTGATTCAAGGGTGTTTATTTAGAGGCTAATGTGAATAGGGGGGTGTGGAAGGGGCTGGGGTGATGGTGGAGGAAGGTCCATAGTAGAGTCCAGTCTCTTGGTATCACAGGTGCATTGTCCAATGGTGCATAGGAAGGGGAGTAATGACAGTTCAATGTGGACAGGGTGACATAGTGGGACAGAAGGGTGATTATCAGGAGGGTCCCATTTCCTGGCGGGGGTCTTGGCAATGTTCTCTGTCTTATGCCTGGATCGCAGGGACCGTTTGCGGGGTGGTTCTCCTTCTGCAGGGGGTGGGGTGCTGGTGGCCTGTTGGTCCTGTGGCGGGGCCTCCTGTCCACTAGCGCCGGCGGAGGTGGAAAGCTGTTTATCGGTTTGGCTAGTGTCAGGGGCCCTTTGTTGTGCCACTGCCTCCCTCATGGTGGTGGCTATGTCAGCCAGCACCCCTGCAATGGGGACCATGGTGGAGTTGATGTCCTTCAAGTCCTCCCTAATCCCCAGATACTGTCCCTCCTGCAGCCGCTGGGTCTCTTGCAGCTTGGCCAATACCGTGCCCATGGTCTCCTGGGAATGGTGGTATGCTCCCATGATGTTTGATAGTGCCTCGTGGAGGGTCGGTTCCCTGGGCCTGTCCTCCCCCTGTCGCACAGCAGTCCTCCCAGCTTCCCTGTTGTCCTGTGCCTCTGTCCCCTGAACCGTGTGCCCACTGCCACTGACCCCAGGTCCCTGATCGTCCTGTGTTAGTGAGGTTGCCTGGGGTCCCTCTAGTGGTGGACATACTGCTGATTGACGTGTCCTGGGGACAGTGGCATGGGCCAGCTGGGTGGGTGCTGTGTTGGTGTTTCCGGAGGGGGGAGGTTCTGTGGTGAGTTGGGACTGTGGCAGGGGAACCGACTGTCCAGACGTCCCTGATGGGCCAGGATGGTCATCTTGATACAGGCGTGCAGAGCTGCTGTCGTCACTGTGGGCCTCTTCTGTGGGGGGACTGGATATGGCTGGCACCTCCTGTCCGGTGACGTTGGGTAGGGGTCCTGTTGGGGTGTAAATGCATTGTTATTTTATCTGTGTGTGGCATCTTGTGCAATGGGTGTGTTTTCCTCTATTACTGTGCTTGCACTATCGCCTTGGCCCTTGTGTGAGTGGTGATTGTGTGCCTTGTGTGAGTTTCTCTATTGGACATGCTTTGGTGATGGGTGTCCATGCATGTCTGTGATGGGTGTCCATGCATTGTTGTTGCATGCAGGGCTTGGTTGTGGGAGTGGTGGGGTGTGATGGTGGGGTTGTGTGGGAGATGGTGGAGTCATGGGAGTGAGGGTGAGGGTGGGAGTATGTGATGGCATGCAGGTGGGGTGGGGGGGATATAATAGTAAAGATTTACCTTACCAGAGTCTATTCCTCCTGCTACTCATGCGAGGCCCTCAGGATGCATTATTGCCAAGACTTGCTCCTCCCATGTTATTAGTTGTGGGGGAGGAGGTAGGGGTCCACCACCAGTCCTCTGTATGGCTACCTGGTGTCTGGATACCACGGAACGCACCTTCCCCCGTAGGTCGTTCCACCTCTTTCTGATGTCATCCCTTGTTCTTGGATGCTGTCCCACTGCGTTGACCCTGCGGACAATTCTCCGCCATAGCTCCATCTTCCTTGCAATGGAGGTCTGCTGCACCTGTGATCCGAATAGCTGTGGCTCTACCCGGATGATTTCCTCCACCATGACCCTGAGCTCCTCCTCAGAAAACCTGGGGTGTCTTTGAGGTGCCATGATGTGGTGTGAATGATGTGTGAGGTGATGGTTGATGTGATGTGTGGGGTGATGTGTTGGGGTGTGTGGTGTGATGTGCGTGGATGGTGTATGAGTGATGGTGTTGTGTGCCTCTGGATGCTGGTGTGGTCTTTGCGTTTGTCTCTCTGTGCTTTTTCAAACATTTTTGTTGTAAGGGGTTGTGGGTAAAGTGGGTGTGTGTTTTATAGTGGTGTGTGTGTGTGGGTGTGGTGTGTGTATGTGTGTCAGGTGTGTGTAGTTTGAATTGTCCAATGTGGTTGTGTTTTGTAAGTGTGTGTGTATTTTGAGCGCTGCGGTGTGTACCGCCAATGGTTTACCGCGGTTGAAAGACCGCTGAGGTGATTCGTGGGTCGTGATACTGTGGGCGTGTTTCTGTTGGCATAACGGTGTGGGTTTTGGTACCACCAGTTTATCACTGACCTTTGGTGTGGCGGACTTGTGTGGGTGTCTGTATAGTGGCGGAATTCTCAGTGTGGGTTATAATACCCGTACCGGATTTCCGCCGCGGACACTGTATATTGGCAGCCGTCAGCACGGCGGTCAGCGGGATTTACCGCCAGGGTTGTAATGAGGGCCTATGTTTGTGTGATTACTATGATATAGTTGTCTATATCTCTGTGAAGCAGTTTATTGGTATTGGACAGCATTAAGGGATTGTGTCACAACAAGAGTGACGGAGTCCAAAGAGAAGATGAGAGAGATGGTGACATCCATTTTCTCTTCTCCTTCTTTTTTACCACCTTCTGCGTTTTTAGCCAACTAGTCCCATGTGATGAAGCTGGAATAGGCCTGGGAGGGCAAAATGTATACACATTGTTCGCTCAGGCAAACAGCTTGGACAAAAGGTTACTGGTCTGGCCTTCAGGCCAGATATGCAGTTTCAAAGGATTTTGACTCAACAGGCCTTCCACTCAGTTCAGCAGAGACACAGGCTGTGTTTGCCTAACAATGAGTCTAGGAAGAACCATTACAGATTCAGAGTAACTATTCACTGCTTCGGTGTGAGAAAACAGTCAAGCGTCACTGGGATTTTTCCTCTGATCCTCTGGAGGTATAAGTAGGCTGCCCTTGGGCAGAGTTTGGAGGGAGAAAAAGGCGAAAAGCTAAGGAAAGCTTAGAGGTACCATTCTGGGGAATAGCAAGACAAAGCACAGGACTGTATTTACAATAAGGAACCTTATGAGAACTGGGTTACAATGTAGTAAAATATAGTCTGATAGCGCAAGAGACCACATCCAATCACAGTTGTGAGACGTTTTCCGAAATTTTGAAGAGATTTGGAATTGCCAAGGAAAAAGGTACAGAACCTTTTCTAAATGCCTGCCAATGTTTTTGATGAAGAAGTGTTGATAGATGCAATTTCTTGATTTTTCCCACTCAGAGTTTTTCAGTGTGAAGTTCAAGGCAATCTTAATTCCGTGTAATAGAGATATCTGGTTTGTGGGGCCTTATTGGTCCTCAGCTTCCAGCTTTGCTCTGCCGATGACTTTGGATCTTTGAAATAAAGTTTAAAGTGCAAAGATTAACATAGGACGAACTGTAAAACCTTCCACGGGTCCTTCATACCACTACCCTCTATCCAAGGCTGGCTGATTCCCGGTCAACCACATTGACTTTTACAGTACTTTGAGTTCCTTTTACTTTCTATGGAATGTCCAACCCACACCTTCTGAGGAGAATAAATAAATGGCATGTTCTAAGTTGTCCACGTAAGACTCTTTCAATTTCAAATTAAACAGAAGCAAGCAATAAGAAAACTACCTGTGAATAGCTTGAGTTCTAACCTCTTATCCTCCAACCAAACTCAAGAGCAAGTTGATTAAGGGCTGTTGAGGCCTTATAATCTAATTGAGCATCCAAAAATATCGCTGCTTTTTTTTTTTAGTAAAATTGTAAGTTTGTAGTGCTTCATGAAAAAAATCCTTGCAATCTTGAAATAAAGTTTCAGTTCTGTCAATGACACACCGATTTTTTTTTTTATTAAATTTTTTTTAATTGGTTTTCAACCTTAGCATGGTTCAACAGACATTGTATAGATTAAGTATACTTAACAAAGTTGTGAACAAGCGGTCCAATCCTCAAACCTTTAGGTGTGTCTCAGCATTCTTATATTATTGAACTTTGGTGAAGAACAACAAGGCCTTTCCTCTCCCTCTCCCCACCCCAACCCACTTCTGTCATCAATCATATGAGTAAAGCCATTATCAGAGAGCCTCTGGGGAGTATATCACCTAGAAGGTAGGGCCGACATATGGAGTCTTTCTAAGAACAATACCACCCTTTATGAGTCATATGTGGGGAATGTGAGAATGAAAACCTCTTAGGTCGAAATTTGTCTAAACCTCTGGATTTTTACTCTCTCTCTGCTCACAGCATTGTTTTAGGGACGCTGCTAGCCTCAATGCTGTTATTCCTGTGTCTCATTCTGTGCCCTAAATGCTTCCACTAGTGTGTCCCACTCTAGAGATTTTGGTTTTCTTCTCATCCCTCTGTATTCTTCTCTTCTGAGTGCCACACTTTCAGCCTGGCTCTAGTGTAATACTTCTTCCCTCCATGAGGGAATGGGTGGGGCATGGGGAGGCTTCCAGCGCCTTGTCAGCTGCCATTTCGCCAAGAGCATAGTCATGTCCATGAAGCTTGAAGTTACCTTACAGCCTCGTGTTTTAGGGTGTAGCCCCAGGAGGAAATAAGCAGGCGTCCGTTCCACTGTCTCCTCCTTGATCTCTATCAGAGTGGCTCCTATTGTGGCCCAGTATTGTGAGAGAGACGGACACGTCCAGATTATATGAAGAAGGTCAGCGTCAATGGTATGACACTGAGGACACTGCGCTGTTGTCGTTTGATATATAATATTGAGCCTGTGTGGAGTGAGGTACGCTCGATGAAAAAGGTAACATTTTATCAGTTTGAATCTAGTGTTGCCGGATACTTTTTTACCATATGGTAATAGGAAGGTCCACTCTTTGGCAGTAATGTCTATACCTATATCAGTTGCCCACTTAGTTTTTAGCGTATTGAAAGTCGTGTGGAGGTGTACTTGGTATAGCCATCTAATAAGATGCCTGGCGTGCCCCATTGTATGAAGAGCCTGAAGGGCTTCGTATGTTACTGGTTCAGTGCCCTGTGGTGCCCAATGATTGCGTAAGTAGGCCAGTACTTTAGCATGGGTTAAAAAGAGAGTTTCAGACAAGCCATGTACTTGCACAAAGTCCGACTGCGTCATTAACATGCCATCTTCAAAAAAGTTCCCTTGTGTAAGTGGTCCCTGCTGTTTCCAAACTCTGAGCATTATCGCCGTGATAGTTCATGAGGGGGTAGGAAGCCCGCACAGTGGTATGTTGGGTGCATAGGGGGTTGATGAGGCTGTGTAACGTGTAGCTAGTTTCCAGTAAGCCAACACCGTACGCAATTGTAAGGTAGCCCCGGGGGTAATTTTGGGAACCCAGGACAAAGCAAACGATGAATGAAGCCTTTCTTCCACATCGCAACTGTACAATTTATCTCTTCCAGATTATGATCGGCTAGCCAGTACGACAGCCATTGGAGTTGGCCCGCTATACAGTAGGCTTTGAAGACTGGGGCTCCCAGGCCACCCATGTCTGGGGGTAACTGTAATTTCATCAGGCCGATGCGACCCTTCCCCCATATTAAATCAACCAGTAAGGAGTTCAATGTTCGAAATATACCAGGTGAAACCATGAGCGGCAGGTTCACAAAATGGTATAAGACACAGGGCAGCAGTACCATTTTTGCCAGGGCTATCCTCCCTGCCACCGAAAGGGTAGAGTGATCCAGAAATCGGCTTGGGACCGGAGTGATGTAATCGTCCAGCTTGTATTACCTTCTAGCGAATCCGCTTGGTTCCGGTATATGCGAATAACAAGATAACTGAAGGATACAAGTGTTATTGCAATGGTCATGGGTCCAAATCAGACCGAAGGTTCCGAATAGGTGCCCCGGAAAGAGTATGCATTGGTTTTATTGGGATTCATTTTGAAACCCTGATAGAAGTGCAAATCGAGAAAAAATCTGCGCTGCTCTATCCGTGCCCTGCTGCAAACCCCTATAATAGAGTATCATATCATCTGCGTTTAAGAAGCAAGTGTGGGTAGTGGGATTGAGTACAATTACCCAATCACTCATGCTGCGTAGGTTTTGTGCCAAGGATTCCAACGCCAATACAAATAAAAAGGGGAGATAGAGGACTACCCTGTCTAGTTCCACGGTATATGGGGTAAGAGACGGAGATATGCGCACCTGTCTTAGCCCTAGCAGTCAGAGCCCTGTATAAGAGCTTGACCCACCGTATAAAATCTGGGGGTATGCCATAGGCCTCCAGTGAGGCCAACATATAGTTCCAGCTGAGAGTGTCGAATGCTTGTCGCATATCTCAGGAAATGCAGCTAGCATGCAGATATTAGTGTTTCGTCGCATCTATCAACTGTAATAGGCAGCGGATATTCATCAGTGTACCGCGGCGTGGAACGAATCCACATTGGTCCGTGTGTAGTAGCCTCGAAAGAAGTGGGAGGGGTCTGTGCGCTAACACTTTACTAAAGAGCTTATATTCTGTATTTAATATAGACAGGGGTCTATAAGAGGACACCTGTGTAGGAGATCTATCCGGTTTAAGAAGCAAAGTCACCACTGCTTCTTGAGTTGTGGCCGGAAGCATTCCTTCTTTGAGAGACCTAATATATAACTTCTCTAGGTGGGGGCGCAGGCGATTGGCATATGTGGCATAAAATTCTACCGGCAATCCATCAGACCCAGGGGTCTTATTACAGGCCATCTCCTTCAGTGCCTCGCAGATCTCAGTGATAGCAATTGGAGCTCGCAGCACCTCTTTCTCTCTACTACTGTCACCTGCGGAAGCAGATGTTGGTGCAGAAACATGTGTATGGTGTTGTGGTCTACAGGCGGAGGTGCGGCATAGAGGTCAGTATAGTATTGACAGAACGCATTGTTTATGCTAGTCTGATTATTTACTATTTCCAACTGTGGAGTTTGGATCATTAATATAGGTGTGGGAAAGTGCTGTAGACAGATTAGTTTGGTAGGAAGGGCGCCAAGTTTGTCCACCTCTGCATGTGCCCTTTGGGTATAAGATCTGTAATCCACAACACGCAAGCGCTCTACGAGTTCCGCGTTGCGTACCCCTGCTGTTTGTAATTGAGCTGCCTTTGTGTCATCTAGGGTTGCCTCTTGTTCCAAGGCGCCCAGATTATTTTCTAGTTGTGTGAGGTCCTTCAGAATTTCCGCCTGTGCTCCCACCTGCCTAGAAATGGAGGACCCCCTTATTGCCACCTTAAAGGCCTCCCACTCGATCTGTGGGGAGGAAGCAGTGTGTGTGTTTTCTGAAAAGAATGTGTCTATAGTAGTAGCTAGTGTGTCCCTATAGACCGTGTCTTCTAATAATGTGGGCTGTAAGCGCCATGTTGGTATGGGGTGGGTGCCAGATAATGTCTTGCCTAAATATGTAGCATGGGTTATGTGGGACTGCAGGCTGGAAGTGCACAGGAATCGGCCTAAGCGAGAATGGAGCATATGCGGGTAGGAGTAAAAGGAATATTCCTTTGCGTCCCCATTATGGCTCCGCCATACATCCACTAGGTCCCAACTCTCAACCCGTTGTCGCAATGCTCTTGCCTGGCGAACCAGTGCAGCTCTCGGAAGGGGTGGGTGTGAACGGTCAAGGAGAACGTTCAAGTACCGCATTCGAGTCCCCACCCAGCACCCATGGAAGGTCAGCCCAGTCCGATAACACAGTGGATAAGCATGCGTAAAAAGCATCTTGTTCTTGGTTTGGAGCATAAAAACATCCTAGTACTATGGGGGTCATTACAACCCTGGCGGATGGTGTTAAAGTGGCGGTAATACCACAAACAGGCCGGCGGAACAAAAAAGGGAATTATGACCGTGGCGGAAACCGCCAACATAGACAGCCACTTTAACACTCCGACCGCCACGGCGGTACAGACAAGCAGCATGGCGGTCTCCGCCAACAGACAGACGGGAGACAAAGTACCGCCCACAGTATTACAACAGGCCAATCCGCCACCTTTTCCGGGGCGGATACTCCGTGGATAAAAACACGGCGGAAACAGCTTTTGCAATGGGAAAACGCTCACCTGAACACACTCCACGAGGAAGAGGGTCACCATGGACCCGGAACTCCAAATACTCCCTGCGATTGTGTTCCTGCTCCTCTACGAACATCAGCAACGGCGGCGCCGAAGACAACGGTGAGTACTGCACCTACGACATAGGGGAGGGGGGAGGCAAAAGTCAGGGACACTTACACGCAACACCCCCACCCCGACCCTCGCACACTACAACACACACACCAATGCATAACCAAACATCACAGGAACAACCCCCAACCCCCCCGGAAGAATGCAAAGACAAAAGGAAATGAAGTACAACCATTGTAATGTATCAAAACACAGTAAGCACATATATACATAAATATATACACATTCCAAATATATACATCACGAATAGTAGTGCAGGTATGCACATTTCAATGTCCGTGGACCACTGGGCCCAAAATGCATGGGGGAGGCCCACACACGATACCTGTCCAGAAACGGAGAGAACACTGCAGGGGCATCAGATAGAAATACAACAGGCACCTCAGGGGGAAGGGAAGGGGGGGCACCTCAGCCGGATGACAGCACCAAGCTAGATTCACGACGGCGCTCCATGCCCATTGATGTATCCTGGGGAGTGCAAAGCCACAGTCTCACAAGTCTCTGCAGTGGGTGGTTTGCCCACTGTTTCATCCTGGGGAGTGCAAAGCCACAGTCTCACAAGTCTTTGCAGTGGGTGGTTTGCCCACTGTTTCATCCTGGGGAGTGCACAGCCACAGTCTCACAAGTCTTTGCAGTGGGTGGTTTGCCCACTGTTTCATCCTGGGGAGTGCAAAGCCACAGTCTCACAAGTCTTTGCAGTGGGTGGTTTGCCCACTGTTTCATCCTGGGGAGTGCAAAGCCACAGTCTCACAAGTGGATAACAGTCTACATTGGTATTGGAGGGGGACTGGTGCTCACAGTGCATCACGCTCCCCGTGACGGTCCCAGTTCCGTCACTGCCCCTGCCGCACATGGGCTAACGATGCTTGAGTTGGCGGTGCTTGCCCTGTCAGCGGTGCTTGCGATTGCGGTCTTTGCCCTGTTCAGCGGTGCTTGCCCTGTTCAGCGGTGCTTGCCATGGCGGTCTTTGCCCTGTTCAGCGGTGCTTGCCCTGTTCAGCGGTGCTTGTCCTATTCAGCGGTGCTTGCCCTGTTCAGCGGTGCTTGCCATGGCGGTCTTTGCCATGTTCAGCGGTGCTTGCCATGGCGGTCTTTGCCCTGTTCAGCGGTGCTTGCCCTGTTCAGCGGTGCTTGTCCTATTCAGCGGTGCTTGCCCTGTTCAGCGGTGCTTGCCATGGTGGTCTTTGCCATGTTCAGCGGTGCTTGCCATGGCGGTCTTTGCCCTGTGCAGCGGTGTGTGCCATGGCGGTCCCTCATTGCCCAGCGGTGCTGTGCCTGCCGGGGCCCTCCTAGGCACTGACTCTGGCAGTGGTCTCCGGACCAGTGACGATTGTGCTGCCCACCTGGGCACTGACTCTGGCGGTGGTCTCCTGACCAGTCACGATTGTGCTGTCCTCCTGGGCACTGACTCTGGCGGTGGTCTCCTGACCAGTCACGATTGTGCTGCCCTCCTGGGCACTGACTCTGGAGGTGGTCTCCTGACCAGTGACGATTGTGCTGCCCTCCTGGGCACAGACTCTGGCGGTGGTCTCCTGACCAGTCACGATTGTGCTGCCCTCCTGGGCACAGACTCTGGCTGTGGTCTCCTGACCAGTCACGATTGTGCTGCCCTCCTGGGTACTGACTCTGGCGGTGGTCTCCTGACCAGTCACGATGGGGCTGGCAGTGGCGTCCTGGGCGGCGGGGAGGATGGCGGCCTTCTCCGCCGTGCTGCTCTTCCCAGAGTTTGGCGACTACTTCTGCCCCTTCCCCACCTTGGGAGGAGTCACAGCTGACTCGACACTCCCCCCGGGACCCTTGTGAGCGGCTTTGCCTGCAGGAGTCTTCACCCTCTCCCGTCGGGCACTGTCTAACTTCTGGTGCTTCACAGGGGGTGGACTGGCAGTGCTTTGGCTCCATGTCACACTGGCTGCCCTGGTGCCCGGTGCACTCCACACACCTCTAACAGCCACCACTGGTACCGGGCTTTTT
This sequence comes from Pleurodeles waltl, assembly GCF_031143425.1. Classification (NCBI taxonomy): domain Eukaryota; kingdom Metazoa; phylum Chordata; class Amphibia; order Caudata; family Salamandridae; genus Pleurodeles; species Pleurodeles waltl. Next base: position 156,260,184 of record NC_090449.1, read on the forward strand.
TAGGCTGAGGTGCTACTACGGGACCTATGAATTGGAGGGGGGGGTGGTGGGACAGAGGTCAAGGTTGCTCAGGAAAAGTTTCTGACGAACACTGGGACGGGTAGCTGGAGGGGGTCTGGGAGTGGAGGAAGAGGAGGTGGTTGTAGGAGGTGTGACTTTTGATGCTTTGGATGCAGGTGCATGTTCTGGAGGCTGTCGTGAGGTGGATGGATGTTGGGTGTGTGTGTGCCCGCGTTTGTGTACTTTGGGAGGGGGCGTCACAGACACACTGGGAAAGGACACAGGGGACGTGTAAATGGTAGTCGGGGTGGTGAGTGCAGGTGAGCAGGGTGTGGTGCTGGGTGTTCTGGTGCGAGTCCTAGTGGCTGTAGTGGTAGTGCATGCAGGTGAGAGTGTAGACGAGACTGGGAGGGAGGAGGGAGACGACGAGGAGGGGGACACAGTGGAGGCAGTGGATGTTGCTGTGTCTGTATGTGGGTGATGCTTGTGTGAGTGCCTGTGGGATGTGTGGTGCTTATGTTTGCCTGAGCTTCCCTTGTGTGGTGAGGTGTGTGCAGGCTGGTCTGATGGTGTGCTTGGGATAGGCTGGGGTACAGGGGATTGGGTCTGGGTGGAGGAAGTTGGAGGGGGAGGCTAGACACAGGGACAATGGCTGCCATCAGTGCTGAGGCCAGAGATTGCAGGGTTCGATGATGGGCAGCCTGACCAGAATGAATGCCCTCCAGGAATGCATTAGTGTGTTGCAACTCCCTTTCTACACCCTGGATGGCATTCACAATGGTAGACTGCCCAACAGTGAGTGACCTGAGGAGGTCAATGGCCTCCTCACTGAGGGCAGCAGGGGTGACAGGGGCAGGGGCTGAGGTGCCTGGGGCGAAGGTGATGCCCACCCTCCTGGGTGAGCGGGCACGGGGCGAAGGCTGAGGGGCTGCTGGGAGGGCGGTGCTGGTAGGGGGGGTGGCAGCTGTACCTGTAGGAGTGGGGGGCACAGATTTTGCCGCCACCACAAGGGAGCTCCCATCGGAGGACGAGTCTGTGTCGCTGGTTGCTGATCCGGTGACTGCCGTGAAGCTCCCGTCGCCCTCCGTCCCACTGGTGTATTCAGAGTCCGTGGTGAGGCCCTCCATGGCCATGTGGGATGCAGCCCCCTCGTGCTCCGGTGCCCCTGTACCTCCGCCTGATGATGCTGATGCACAAGAGAACAGGGAGAGCACAAAAAGGGGTGGGGAAACAGAAGAAAGACAGGTTGAGTGCATGGCTTACCGCTACCGTTGGCGGACAATACAGACACAGAAGCCCCCTGCACTACGCCGCGTTCTTGGGCTCTACAGATGCAGTTCCTGGGATATGGCCTACATGGCTATGATAGACATCTGCACACATAGATGACACAGGGGCATGTATACCTGTACTTGGCACTCTACCGAGGTGGGGTGGAGTGCCACATGGCCTGCATTACGGAGGGGCCTAGCCTACGTAACTCGCTTTGGCCTAGGGAAACCCACAGCCCTCCTCCCCCACCAAGACCCCTCCACTGCGCTCAAAGTAATGAGAATGTGAGTGTACTCACCCCCTTGTGTCTGCTGTGATGCCCTCATGCGCCCATCCAACTCAGGGTAGGCCACCACCAGGATCCGGAACATCAGGCGTGTCATGGTGCGACGGGCACCCCTCCCACGTTGGGAGGCCATCCCCAGCTGAGCCTCCGCCGTCTTCTTGCTCCAGTGGCGAATGTCCTCCCATCTTTTACGGCAGTGGGTGCTCCGTCTCTGGTGGACCCCCAGGGTCCGGACGTCCTTGGCGATGGGACGCCAAATATCCTTCTTCTGGTGGGCGCTGACCTACATGACATGAACAGGGGAAGAAGAGGAGTCATTACCAACTGTACCGTCAAAGTGAGTGGCCCACATCTCTGCCCTTGCCATGTGGCACATACATTCACACTCCTTCATGCTTGCAGAACTCTGCCCCCTTCCTACTTACATCCAGCCCTCTCCACCCATGCATAGCCCATACAACTTGCACCTTATGTACTCACCTGTTGGTCTGGAGGACCGTAGAGTAGCGTGTACTGGGGGAGGACCCCGTCCACGAGCTTCTCCAACTCCTGTGCAGTGAAGGCAGGGGCCCTTTCCCCAGACGCATGTGCCATTGTCTCTTCCAGACCGAGGTCACAGCAGCACTTGCAGTGCAGGTCCTCTCCTGTCGAAGATCAGGTATCGAGTGATTCAACAGATAGAAAATGGCGGTCACGTCCGCGGCGGTGACGTCCGCGGCGGTGCGTATCATCAACGCCGGCGCACTTCGTCATTGGCTCCTGGGACCCATAGGGTCCTATGTTAACCAATGCAGCATTGCGCCGCGGTCTACGACCGCCTACCGCGACGGTGTACAACGCCAGCGCAGTTACCTCACATCCCATTGTCCCACTTTAGAGGTTAGGCATCCAACATTTCAGGGGCCCACATGGCTTCATTTTCAACTGCGTCACACATACCTAGGCCTGGAGTCAACACACATTCAGAATTATTTTGTATTTTGTGTCGTCTTCTGTGTAGCTGTGGGTACATACCTCTGAATTGGTTGACTCTGTGGTCGCTTTTGTCCTTCCTAGGCACCGTCAGCTGGGACATGTGAGGAGATGGCGGAATCCTCCGGTGTACCGACCTCTGGTGGACCTGTTGACAATGGAGGAGCGACATTTAATCATCACCTACAGGTTTGACCGTGCCACAATCCAGGAACTGTGTACCCAGTTGGATCCAGACCTTATGTCAGCTATCCGCCATCCCACAGGAATCCCCCCTCAAGTGCAGGTGCTATCAGTGCTCGATTTCCTAGCAAGTGGGTCATTTCAAACAACAGTGGCCATGGCATCAGGGATGTCCCAGCCTATGTTTTCCAACATGTTGTCCATAGTGTTGTCTGCCCTGCTGAAACACATGAGGAGCTACATTGTTTTCCCTCAGGTGGAGGATTTGGCTACAGTTAAAGGTGACTTCTATGCCCTTGGACATATCCCTAACATCATAGCTGCCATTGATGGGACACATGTAGCTCTGGTCCCCCTGCAGGAGTGAACAGGTGTACAGGAACCACAAGAGTTATCATTCGATTAATGTACAGATGGTATGTTTGGTAGACAAGTACATCTCCCAGGTAAATGCTATGTTCCCTGGCTCAGTGCATGACGCCTACATCCTGCAGAATAGCAGCATCCCTTATGTGATGGGTCAACTCCAGAGGCACCGGGTGTGGCTATTAGGGGACTCTGGTTACCCCAACCTGTCATGGCTACTGACCCCAGTGAGGAATCCCAGGACGAGGGCAGAGGAACGCTACAATGAGGCCCATGGGCGGACTAGGAGGGTGATCAAACGCACCTTCGGCCTCCTGAAGGCCAGGTTCAGGTGCCTCCATATGACAGGTGGTTCCCTATTCTACTCACCAAGGAAGGTGTGCCAGATCATCATCGCCTGCTGTATGCTTCACAATCTTGCTTTGCAACGCCAGGTGCCTTTTCTGCAGGAGGATGGTCCAGATGATGGTGTTGTGGCAGCTGTGGAGCCTGTGGACAGTGATGAAGAGGAAGCAGAGGAAGAAGACATTGACAACAGGGACTCAGTCATCCAGCAATATTTCCACTGACACACAGGTGAGAACAATTTCCTTACTAGTACATTTACTTTCACACTTCTACCTCTATCCTGTCTGTCAATTTGAAGCAGTATTTGGTAACTGAGTTGTACATTTCCATTACGGTTTCACAGGAGTGGTTACCAACGTGTGTCATCTGCTTGCATCCTTCATGGACTTGTGATGTGTGACATAGGTATGTTTACATTACAATCTTCGAAGGGATTTTGTCATTGTCATAGATAATACAAATTTTAGAAATCACAGAGTGACTCCAGATTGTTTTGTGGTTCAAGGGTGTTTATTGACGTGCTAAATATTGGAGGGGGTGGCAAAATGGTGAGGGGGGATGGTGGAGGAATGTCCATGGCAGAGTCCAGTCTATAAGTCTCACAGGTGCACTGCCCATATGGGCATAGGAAGTGGAGCTGGGGCAGTTCGAATTTGGACAGGGTAACAATGTGGGACAGTGGGATGACAATCAGGGTGGTCTTATTTCTTGGCAGGGGTCTTGCCATCGTGCTCTGTCCTGTTACTGGATCTCAGGGACCGCTTGCAGGGTGGTTGTCCGTCTGCAGGGGGTGGGGTGCTGGTGTGGTGGTCCTGTGGCAGGGCGTCCTGTCCACTAGCACCGGCGGAGGTGGTGGGCAGTTCATCGTCCATGCTAGTGTCAGGGGCCCCTTGGAGTGCCACGGTGTCCCTCATGGTGTTCTGTATGTCCTTCAGCACCCCTACGATGGTGCCCAGGGCGGAGCTGATGGTTCTGAGCTCCTCCCTGAAGCCCAAATACTGTTCCTCCTGCATGCGCTGGGTCTCCTGAAATTTGGCCAGGACCGTAGCCATTGTCTCCTGGGAGTGGTGGTATGCTCCCATGATGGAGGAGAGGGCCTCGTGGAGAGTGGGTTCCCTTGGCCTGTCCGCCCCCTGTCGCACAGCAGCCCTCCCAGTTCCCCTGTGTTCCTGGGCCTCCGTCCCCTGGACCGTGTGCCCACTACCACTGCCCCCAGGTCCCTGTTGTTGTTGGTGTGGTGGGTTATCCTGGGTTCCCTGTAGTGGTGGACACACAGCTGATTGACGTGTCCTAGGGACGGAGGTATGGGCCCGCTGGGTGGGTGCTGTGCTGGTGTTACCAGAGGGTGGAAGGTCAGTGTTGGGCTGTGCCTGTGCGAGGGGAACCGACTGTCCCGAGGCCCACGATGGTCCGGGCTGGTCATTTGGATCCAGTTGGCCAGAGCTGCTGTTGTCACTGTGGGCCTCTTCAGTGGGTGGGGTAGAGATGTCTGGACCCTCCTGTCTGGTGGCGTTAGGGAGTGGTCCTGCAGGGGTATAAAAGCATGATTATTGCATGTGTGTGTGTCATGGTGTGCAATGGGTGGGTGAGCGTGTACCCCTGTGCTAGCATTCCTGTGTGGGGGCTTGTGTGATGATGGTTAGGGGGTGTTATGAGTATGTGCAGCGGGCACGCTTTAGTGATGGGTGTCCATGCTTTGTTGTGTCATGCAGGGCTTGGTGTTGGGATGTGTGGTTTGTGTTAATAGTACATTAGTGAGGATTTGGCGTGATAGGGGAGAGGGTGAGGGTGGGGGTGTGTGATAGCATGCAGGTAGGGTGGGGGATATGATAGTTAAGATTTACCTTACCAATGTCCATTCCTCCACTGACTCCTCCGAGGCCCTCAGGATGCATAATGGTCAAGACCTGCTCCTCCCATGTTGTTAGTTGTGGGGGAGGAGGTGGGGGTCCGCCGCCAGTCCGCTGAACCGCGATGTTGTGCCTGGAGACCACGGAACGCACCTTCCCCCGTAGGTCATTCCACCTCTTCCTGATGTCCTCCCGATTTCTTGGGTGCTGTCCCACTGCGTTGACCCTGTCCACGATTCTTCGCCATAGCTCCATCTTCCTAGCTATAGAGGTGCTGCACCTGTGATCCAAATAGCTGTGGCTCTACCCGTACGATTTCCTCCACCATAACCCTGAGCTCCTCCTCCGAAAACCTAGGGTGTCTTTGGCGTGCCATGGGGTGGTGTAGGTGATGTGTGGGGTGGTGTATGTGGTGATGAGTGTGGTGATGTGTAGTGGTGTGTGGTGTTTTGTGCGTGGATGTTGTGTGGGTGATGGTGTTGTGTGCCTCTGTGTGTTTGGGTTGTCTATTGCTGTGCTCTCTGTCTGTCGCCTTCGTCTCTGCTTTTGGTCGTAGGGGTTTGTGGGTGATGTGGGTGTTTGTTTTATATTGTGTTGGGTGCGTGGGAGTGGTGTGTGTATGTGTATCCGGTGTGTGTATTTCGAATTGTCCAATGTGGCGGTGTTTTGGTGATGTGTGTGTATTTTGAGCGTGGCGGTTTGTACCGCCTATGGAATACCGCGGTTGAAAGACCGCCGCGTGGATTTGTGTGTCGTGATAGCATGGGCGTGTTTCTGTTGGCGTGACAGTGGAGGTTTTGTTTTTGCCAGTTTTTCACTGACCTTTGGTGTGGCGGATTTGTGTGGGTGTCTGAATTTCGGCGGATTCCGAGATGTGTGTCATAATAGCTGTGGCGGAATTCCGCGGCCGCGGCGGTGTATTGGCGGTCTTCTGCGCGGCGGTAAGCGGCTTTTACCGCCAGGGTTGTAATGAGGGCCTATATGTTTTCCATACAGGAGTCCCCTGAATACTACATATCGACCATGTGTGTCAATCTTTGTATCTTGGACTGAAAACTGAATCCCCGCCGTTATCCATAAGGCTGCTCCCCGGGCATATGCTGAGAAGGAGGTATGGAACAATTGTCTCCTCCATCTGTGTTGCAGTTTTAGGGCATCTGGTGTAGTAAGGTGGGTTTCCTGTAGGAAGGCGAAGTGAGCGTGGCATCTGTGCAATTGCGCCAGCACCCTGTGTCATTTATGGAGTGACCCAAGTCCCCTAATATTCCAAGTAATTACATTGTATGATTTAGTGATTGTGGTCATTGCGATTAATGTAGTGAATGTCGAGCAATTTTATCCCATGATGTTACTGCGTTCCCCCAGTATTTTAGTGGTGACAGAATCGTAATAATAACAATCAACACCCCTACCCAATACATGGTCCAGCGTGGAAAACTGTGCTCGACCAGTGCAACAAATACAACAAAACTGTATAAACATAAAGATAGCAAGGCTTTCGCTAGTAAGGTGCCGTGGTTCATATGCCAATCTATATATCTGCAAGGCAATCATATCACATAATAAAGGTCCGGACCCAGGTCTCACCTGTAATAAGTTACCCACATAGTATTTTCCAACTTCAAACTAATAATACAAGGATATCACACGTAGATGGTGAAGTGCAAATGTAATGCCGGTTAACAACCATTATGTCTTCAAATAGGAATCGGTGTAGCGGTCTGGGTTACAGTTTCTTGGAATGCAGGTTCTCTCCAGCGTTGTTGCCAGGATCTCTGAAGCAGAGCCGAGCAAACGATAAGGGCAGCCCTTCGGTCTTTCAAAGTTCATTAGCAGTCTGGGGCGTAATAGTTGGGAATAATGCTACGCTGCCCTCAGTTTCAGAGTCTGAGTCCCCAGCCAGGGATGACTCCGTGCCTTACCTATGGCTGGGATCCCGTAGAGTAGTAGCAAGTTGAATGGCTTCCAGTTGAAATGCCTGTTGTGGGGATGGACCTCCTCCTCTGCTGTTTGCAGCGTCCTGTTTACGGCGGGCGCGCCGAGCCCGACGGTTTGATTTCTGTGATGCAACTCATGTTGTTGGTCACTGCGTGTTCCCTGGAAATTTTGAGCTAGCCATTTTCTGGCTGCTGTTGGAGAATCAAAGAAATTAGAACAACGTTCATGTATAACTTTCAATTTCGCTGGAATAATCAGTGCATATACAAGGCTGTGTGCTCGGAGGTATCGTTTTAATTCAAAAAAGGAAGCCCGGGGGCGTTGTACTAACATCGTGTAGTCTGGATAGAGAGATACTCTGGAGCTGGCAACAGTGAGCGGCACGCGTTCCCACGCCGCTCGTAGCAGCCTGTCTCTGTCCCTGTAGTTCAGTATTTTTTTTGCCACTATTGGCAAAAGTGGGGCCCCTGGGACCGGTCTCTTGGCCGGCACACAGTCGGCCCACTCCACCGTGAACAGGGCAGATAGGCCCTCCGGCGCCACCTTTGACTGTAGCCAGGTCTTAAAGAACTGAGTGGGGCGATCTCCCTCCCTGCCTTCTAGAAGGCCCACAATGCGGATATTATTTCTGCGCACTCTGCCTTCGGTATCTTCGGCACGGTCCTGGAGTTGTTCCGCTTGTTTGTGCAGTTGTGTCAACATTGAGTTGTGCTCTGTTTTTGCTGGCAGCAAGTTAGCTAGCACTTGCTCCATCTATTTGACTCTGTCCGCCAATTTATGCTGGTCATCTTTCAGCAGATTTAGGTCCATGGTAATAGCACCAAGTCTCTGTTCCATGATTACTCTGGAGTCCCGGATTTCCTGTAAAATAAGATCTAGCTTGTCCCCTGATTGCTATGTTCTCGTGGGGGGAACACAGTCAGATGGTGTGGAGGCAGTCACCTCAAGCACCCCTCCAAAGCAAGAACTTTAGGTTAGCAAGGGGCTGCCTGCGTACTAGATCCCTCATCACTCCCGGACAGCGGCAGCCATATTACGGAGATCCCATCCATGCAGGCTGTGGGCTGCCATCAACCACCTCTCCCAGGATACGGTCTGCATCCGGTCCCGCAGGTGTTTGTGCTCCGCCGTTGTACAAGAACCCTACCCGCCGACTCTGGGGCCACCAGGCTCAGCCGCTTCATATATGTTGGAGGTTGGGCCAGGATAAGCCATCTTGGCGCACAGTTAGCCACGCCCCCACTAGTACTACCAATAATACCACCACTACTGCTACCATCAGCACCACCACCAATGCAATACAAGCCTCAAACTCAGCTCCGCCAGTACCACACCATCAGTACCACTAGCAATCACGGTCAAAACCAGTGACTTTAAAGGATATTGCATGGAACAATCATTTCTGCATGCATGTTTGTTTATCACATTAAACCCGAACTCTGACTTTTCCAGTCCTTGTTTTTAACATATGCTTCTGGTGCGGCGAGTAGGCAGAAATGTGCCAAAATAATTCAGACATTTCAGAAATGTAAAATACATAATTTGTACAATGATCTTTAGTTTGACAATCATACTGGACAAATAAAATTACTTTATAATCATGTTCTTGAATTCTCTAAAGGTACCTCTGTGAAGTAAGGGTTCCAGGAGATGTTGCTTTCTCCTAGGAAGATGTCTTGAATCCCACTGGATGAAAAAGAATATCCAACTTTGTTGTAACTGAATGTTTCATCTTGTGAAGTAACAAAGTTCAAAATATCGAATTGGCTTGGAAGGCTGCCAGTTTCATCAAAGTAAATGTCATCTCCGCCAGTAGAGTTGAAGCGAACGGTTTTCATATATTTGTTCAGCTAAAGACAAATGCACAGACACAAAAAAAATAGTGGTATTTTTTAGTATAGATGATCTTAGCCAAGAAAATAGTACAGTTGCCTATGAAAATGATCATATAATTTGTTTCAGTAAAGTCACAAAAGTAAATAAAATGAGAATGAGAACTATTTCACTCATTGGATGTGGAAATTGGCATCACAAGCACTAACTAATAACATTGAACAATAGCACATTTTACTTTAATAGTAAGGGCCTCATTACAAATTTGGCAGTCATTTGTCAAGACTACCGCGGTGGCGGCCGCCAAAAGACAGTCATGTTGGCGGTAATCCGACTGCCGTATTAAGAGTCACACTGTGAAGGCCACAAAAAACAGCCAAAATTCCTACTCTGCCAGGAGACAGGAGGGCGGGAAAGATGGGGTTCTATCACCAGCACCACCAGCCCGACACAATTCCACCCACAACATTACGAGCCACAAATCACCACAGTGGTTCTTCCATGGCGGTAAACCATTGGCTGTCCGAACCACCGCTCTCAGTACAAACTCCTATTGGAACACAACACCACATTGGCCAGTTTGAATACCCCACACCTGACACACATACACACACCAGACACACCTACTCACCTCACTATATAACACCCCCTCACACACCCCACAATCCTTTGCAACTAATACCAGATATAGAGACACTGACAGCAGGCAATTACACTAATATAGCACCTATACACTGTAGGCACACATACACATCTCACTCAGACACACACCAAACAACTGCACTACCAACACAATACACACATAATGAGCACACACAAACACCACAAGCGTCCAACACTCACAACACACCACCTACAACCCCTTCAATCACCCAATACTGCACCCTTACACACACAACACTCCCACCCTCAACACAACCACTACCATCTCCCCACAAAAGCACCCACGATTCACGGACGATGAGTTGAGCGTCATGGTGGATGAAATTGCCAGGTTAGTGCCACAACTGTTTGGAGCACATGTCCAGCAAACCTCGATTGCCAGGAAAATCTAGTTGTGGCAGAGAATAGTCGACAGGGTCAACTCAGTAGACAGCCATCCACACACAAGGAAGGACATCAGGAAGAGGTGGAATGACCTACGGGTGAAGGTACCTTTCATGGCATCACAACACCAGATTGCCGTTCACAATTACCCACAACTTCCATGTCACACAATTGTTGTGTCCTGCATGCTTCCTCACCACCCAATAACTCCCCAATTCACTGCATGTCTCACTACACCTCCCACCTATTCACCTAATGTCCCCTCCTGCATGCCACACCTCCACCCAGCCCAACTGCCCACACAGCCCTTTCCAAAGGCATGGATAGCATCAGCAAATACTATCACTACGACCCCCACAATGTACTAGCCCATCTACGTGAAAACCTGGAATGTGCACATCACCTCACATCCCATGCATGTATGAATATTGCACTAGCTACACCAACTAGATGGTACGACTGAGGACCACTATATGGCAATGACAACAATGCAATGGTACACCACAATGGCAAACAAGGTTAAACACAGCTACAGCTCTGTGACTAATCCAAATGCCCACGTATCCAGATCTTTAACCCTGAAATGGACTCACCATGGTATGGAATGTAAGATGGCAGACTCCATGCTCATGCACAACATGCAAGACAGGACTGTAGGAGGCTGGCCTGGCTTATAGTGGGTATGCAGGGTACTTACACTCTGTGCCAGGTCCATTTATCCTTTATTAGTGTAGAAGAGGTGTTTCTAGCAGCTAAGGCTGATAGAAGGTAGCTATGGCAAAGCAGCTTAGGCTGAACTAGGAGACATGCAAAGCTCCTACTATACCACTGGTGTCATATGCACAATATCATAAGAAAACACAATATGCAGAGTTACTAAAAATAAAGGTACTTTATTTTTATGACAATATGCCACAAGTATCTCAGTGAGTACCCTCAGTATGAGGATCAGTTATATACACAAGATATATATACACAAACCAAAATTAGGTAAGTAATAGCAGGAAAAGTAATGCAAACAGTGTAGAATTACAGTAGATTGCAATAGGAGCACATAGGTATAGGGGCAACACAAACCATATACTCCAAAAGTGGAATGCTAACCACAAATGGACCCCAAACCTATGAACCTATGTGAGCTTGTAGAGGGTCGCTGGGACAGTAAGAAAACAGTGAGGGTTAGAAAAATAGCCCACCCCAAGACCCTGAAAAGTAGGTGTAAAGTGCACCTACTACCCCCAGAGAGCACAGAAGTCGTGACAGGGGGATTCTGTAGGAAGAACAAACACCAGCAATGCAACAACAGTGGATTTCCGGACCTGAGTATCTGTAAGACAAGGGGACCAAGTCCAATAGTCGCGACAGTGTCGAGAGTGGGCAGGAGCCCAGGAAATGCCAGCTGAAGGTGCGAGGAAGCTACCACCTGTTGGAAGAAGCTTGGTGTTCTACAAGAAAGAAGAGGACTAGGAACTTCCCCTTCGGAGGATGGATGTCCCACGTCGCGATGAAGCTTGCAGAGGTGTTCCCACGCAGAAAGACCACAAACAAGCCTTGCTAGCTGCAAGGGTTGCGGTAGAGGTTTTTGGGTGCTGCTGTGGCCCAGGAGGGACCAGGATGTCGCCACTCGGAGGAGGAGACAGAGGGCGCGCCCTGCAACTCAAGGAGCCCTCACAGGAGCAGGCAGCACCCGCAGAAGTACCTGAACAGGCACTTAGAAGAAAAGTGAACTGGAGTCCACCTGAAGACACAAAAGGGAGTCCCACGACGCCGGAGGACAACTCAGAGGGTTGTGCACTGCAGGAAGGAGTGTCGGGGACCCAGGCTTGGCTGTGCACGAAGGAAATCCTGGAAGAGTGCACAGGAGCCGGAGCAACTGCAAATCACACGGTACCCAGCAATGCAGTCTAGCGTGGGGAGGCAAGGACTTACCTCCACCAAACTTGGACTGAAGAGTCACTGGACTGTGGGAGTCACTTGGACAGAGTTGCAGAGTTCCAGGGACCACGCTCGTCGTGCTGAGAGGGGACCCAGAGGACCAGTGATGCAGTCTTTTGGTGCCTGCGGTTGCAGGGGGAAGATTCCGTCCACCCACAGGAGATTTCTTCAGAGCTCCTGGTGCAGGGAGGAGGCAGGCTACCCCCAGAGCATGCACCACCTGGAAACAGTCGAGAAAGCTGGCAGGATGAAGCGATACAAGGTTACTAGTAGTCGTCTGGCTACTTTGTTGCGGTTTTGCAGGCGTCCTGAGCAGTCAGTGGTCGATCCTTTGGCAGAAGGTGAAGAGGGAGATGCAGAGGAACTCTGATGAGCTCTTGCATTTGTTATCTGGTGAATTCCCCAAAGCAGAGACCCTAAATAGCCAGAAAAGGAGGTTTGGCTACCAACAAAGGAGGATTGGCTACCAAGACAGGTAAGAGCCTATCATAGGGAGTCTCTGACGTCACCTGCTGGCACTGGCCACTCAGAGCAGTCCAGTGTGCCAGCAAAACCTCTGAATCCAAGATGGCAGAGGTCTGGGGCACACTGGAGGAGCTCTGGCACCTCCCCTGGGAGGTGCAGGTCAGGGGAGTGGTCACTCCCCTTCCCTTTGTCCAGTTTCGCACCAGAGGAGGGCTGGGGGATCCCTGAACCGGTGTAGACTGGCTTATGCAGAGATGGGCAGCATCTGTGCCCATCAAAGCATTTCCAGAGGCTGGGGGAGGCTACTCCTCCCCAGCCCTTCTCACCTTTTCCAAAGGGAGAGGGTGTAACACCCTCTCTCAGAGGAAGTTCTTTGTTCTGCCTTCCTGGGCCAGGGCTGCCTGGACCTCAGGGGGGCAGAAACCTGTCTGAGGGGTTGGCAGCAGCAGCAGCTGCAGTGAAACCCCGGAAAGGCAGTTTGGCAGTACACGGGTTCTGTGCTAGAGACCCGGGGTATCATGGAATTGTCTCCCCAATACCAGAATGGTATTGGGGTGACAATTCCATGATCTTAGACATGTTACATGGCCATGTTCGGAGTTACCATTGTGACGCTACACATAGGTAGTGACCTATGTGTAGTGCATGGTGTAATGGTGTCCCCGCACTCACAAAGTCCGGGGAATTTGCCCTGAACAATGTGGGGGCACCTTGGCTAGTGCCAGGGTGCTCACACACTAAGTAACTTTTCACCCAACCTTCACCAGGTGAAGGTTAGACATATAGGTGACTTATAAGTTACTTATGTGCAGTGGTAAATGGCTGTGAAATAACGTGGACGTTATTTCACGCAGGCTGCAGTGGCAGGCCTGTGTAAGAATGGTCAGAGCTCCCTATGGGTGGCAAAAGAAATGCTGCAGCCCATAGGGATCTCCTGGAACCCCAATACCCTGGGTACCTCAGTACCATATACAAGGGAATTAAATAGGTGTACCAGTATGCCAATGCAAATTGGTAAATTTAGTCACTAGCCTGTTAGTGATAAATGTGGAAGGAAGAGAGAGCATAACCACTGAGGTTCTGGTTAGCAGAGGCTCAGTGCGACAGTTAGGCATCACACAAGGAACACATACAGGGCACATACTTATGAGCACTGGGGCCCTGCCTGGCAGGGTCCCAGTGACACATGGACTAAAACAACATACATACAGTGAAATATGGGGGTAACATGCCAGACAAGATGGTACTTTCCTACAAGGACATTTAGGGCCTCATTATGACCCTGGCGGGCGGCGGAGGCCGCCTGCCAGGATCCCGCCCTCCATTATACCGCTCCGCGGTATGAAGACCGCGGAGGGTATTATGAGTTTTTCCCTGGGCTGGCGGGCGGTCTCCAAAAGACCGCCCGCCAGCCCAGGGAAAAACTCCCTTCCCACGAGGATGCCGGCTCGTAATCGAGCCGGCGGAGTGGGAAGGTGCGACGGGTGCAGTGGCACCCGTCGCGTATTTCAGTGTCTGCAACGCAGACACTGAAATACTTTGCGGGGCCCTCTTACGGGGGCCCCTGCCGTGCCCATGCCATTGGCATGGGCACGGCAGGGGCCCCCAGGGGCCCCGCGACCCCCCCTACCGCCATCCTGTTCATGGCGGCTTTCCCTCCATGAACAGGATGGCGGTAGGGGGGGTCAGAATCCCCTCGGCAGCGCAGCGAGCTGCGCCGCCTTGGAGGATTCTAAGGTCAGTGGAAAACCGGCGGGAGACCGCCGGTTTTCCCATTCTGACCGCGGCCAAAGCGCCGCGGTCAGAATGACCAAGGGAGCACCGCCGGCCTGTCGGCGGTGCTCCCGCCCCCGTTGGCCCTGGCGGTAGAGAACCGCCAGGGTCAGAATGAGGGCCTTAATCTTGCATACTTACACACTGTCCTCCCACTGGGACACCATGCTGCAATGTCCAGCCATTTCATGCCACATCAAGCAAGCTTGATTAGTTACTAGGTAACAGTGCTGAACAGTCATGTGAACTATCAGTAGGTACCTGAACACATCCGCAGTGCAATAGTTACCAAATCTGATTGACACCAACCAACATGGAGTATGGTACACATGTCACAGGCTACTATCTACCACCAATGGTATGCTGTGCTGCATCTGTCATTGTCATTGTTGGGAATCATGTTAAGCCACTGTATGCATCTCATAAACAGATACCCAAGCACACATCCTATATGTAACTCTGTCTCTCATTCCATCCACAGGTACCCCTGCCAGTGCAACCATGGAGAGGATACCAGAGACTGACAGTCCCCCTCAGGATGAAGGCCCCAGTGAGGAACAACACGCCTGGATGTCTGGACACTGACGACCTACCTTGCCTATCCGGGACATCTGGTCAGTCTACGAGTCCCTGCCTCACCCTGCCCACATCAATCCCCCCAACCCTGTGGCATCAACATCACAGCCAACCCTTCATCCACAAACCTGTGTTCCAAGGACTGTTCAAACTGTTGTGTGCCCGGCAGTACAGGGACCTGAGTCGACCCATAGCACCCCAGACAAGTATGGTCCTGCAGATACTGGGAGTGGGCACACCATGCTAGGGGCACAGGCACCTTGGGGCTTGGGAGGGAGGCTGTGGGCCAGAGAAGGGGGGCACAGTCACAGATTATACACACTAATTACTTTACCTGCCAACTGTCATGTTCAAACAACTTTTCTGCTGTCGCTTAGCAATGGCTAATGACAATGAATGCCTCAAACCATAGGTATCAGAGGCACTGAGTAAGGTACCACAGTCAGTCGGTGGAATGACATGAGAACAGGAGAATGCAACCAACATACCTCTATACTGGTCTGTCTATTTGAGCTATTAATGTAGGAAACTGCAGTGAAAACACTTGTTAGAGCTGAAACACTTTTACTGTGCACCTCACATTCTATCAGTCAGCTCCCACATGTCACACATTGGGATAGGACCACATAACACCGCCACTGATGAACCAAGTCAGGAAGACAATTGTCACCAATGATTGTGGACATACAAGACTTGAAAGCTCCACTTACCATACCTGTATGTGACTGTAAGTACTGATTGATGAGCTCAGTCCTAGTGTTATCTGCACCTTCCTCCTCTGCCTCCTCATCACTTACCATTTCAGCATTTCCAGCCACTGGTCCAGCTGCCTCACCCTCATCAGCTAGCAATGGTATCTGACGTCTCAGGGCTAGAATGTGGAGCATGCAGCAGGCAACAATTATCTGGCATACCTTTTGGGGCGAGTAGAGGAGAGCACCTCCAGATAGGTCCAGGCACCTGAATCTGGCCTTCAGGAGGCGAAATGTTCTTTCAGTTACAGGTCTCCTCCTCCCGTGGGTCTCACTGAAACGGAGTTCACCTTCCGTGGCAGGGTACCTCACTGGTGTCAACAGCCAAGGAAGTTTAGGATAGCCAGAGTCACCTGTGAGCACAAATTCAGGACCTGTGAAATTACAGGTACAGCGACAGGGCAGATAGTGATGACAGCTGCCATAATAGTGAAACCCCTTATAATGCATACATACCATGGAGCCAGGTCCTTTCTGTGTGTAGTCGTGCCATCATGTGTGGGACATTGCCGTTCCTCAAAATGTAGGAGTCATACACAGATCCAGGATACTTGGCTGTGACTTGTGAGATGTACTGGTCTGCCAGACACACCACCTGAACATTTATGGAGTTATAGTTCTTTCTGTTCCTATACACCTGTTCATTGGCACCGGGAGGGACCAGGGCTATATGAGTGCCATGAATGGCCCCTACCACATGAGGAATGTGTCCCATACCATAAATGTCTGCCCTCACATAGGCCAAGTCCGCACATTGGGGGAACCTGATGTAACTATCCAGGTGTTTTAACAAAGCACACAGTACATCCTTAAACACCAGACTGAACATGGGCTGAGACATCCCTGCAGTTAAGCCCATTGTATTCTGAAAGGAACCTAAGGCAACAGAACGTAGCACTGACAAGACTTGTACTGTGGGAGGGATGCAATAGGGATTGCATATGACTGGCAAGAGATCTGGCTCCAATTGTGTACATAGATCCATGATGGTATGACGATTTAGATGATAGTTCTGGATGACATGCCTGTCCTCCATGATTTCAAGGTCAACTAGTGGACGGTACACTGGTGGTTGTCTCTTTCTCCTCATGGCAGGATATCTAGGTTGAGAGGAGAGAATGTACATAGAGTAAAGCAGTTGACACATGTAAGCAGAACATGTTTAAATAACACATACCTAACACTGTAGGTCATGCGTAGCACTGCTGACATATACTATACCGGCCATGCTGAAGCCCTTTGGAGCACATTGCCGTACATGTAAGTCATATAGGACAAATGTTGCATGCGTAATGTATAATATGTGGCAGACTGAGCTGTCCTGCACTGATCAAATGATACGTAATGGACTATACCAATATAGTGTAATCGCCTGTGTGCCTCCAAGTATCTGACCATGGCCATCATCATATATAATGCCACATCACATCATTGTGTCATGACTGTCACCATTTTTTGCTCTACCATGATGCCAAAGCATAGGCTTTCGCCGCCATTTGGGCGATTATGTGTATGGCACACTTATTTTGGGACATCCTTCGTTTATAGGTGCACAAAATGGAAGCCGCCTGTCCTGTTGAAGTGGACAGATGGAAATGACTTAAGTCCACCGGTGGATGTCGTCATGGCGGTAGGCATTCGCAACTGCTGTGCAACTTGTCATTGGTTAACATTGCTGCCTGTGGCAGACTGGGGCCAATGGCGATGACCACCGGCGGTGATGGTCCTGTACGTGGTGGCCATGACCGCCATTTTCTGCAGCCTTGCTCACTTGACTCCTGACACTTTTGCTAGCAAGACCTCTACGGCCTGAGCTGCTGTGTACTGTCTCTAGGAGCCATGGTGCCACATCCTGCAGATGATAGGGCCCCAGTCCTCACCGCACAAGAGCTGGAGAAGCTTGTGGAGGAGGTCCTACCCCTGTATGAACAGCTATATGGGGCACCAGAGTAGCAGGTGAGTCCAATGCCATAGTCATGTGTGATAGTGGTTGCATGTGACAGTAAATCGTGCAAGTGAACCGGTGAGGGAGTATATGCATGCAGAGCGCATAAAGTGTAGGCGTGTGAGTAGAGAAGATGGGTATGTGTGGGACCTTGCTGAGACAGATGTGTATTGCCCACTGCTGTTGGTATGGTGCCAGTGTACATGACTTTCTCCTTCTGTCTGTGTCATCCATGCAGGTGAACGTCCATCAGAAGAAAGGGATCTGGAGTGCCATCACCAAGCAAGTGCGGACCCTGGGGGTCCACAGCTGGCAGAGCACCCATTGTCGCAAGCGGTGGGAGGACCTGAGGCCCTGGGCCCAGATGACTGCGGAGGCCCAACTGGAGATGTCCTCCCAACGAGGGAGGGGTGCCCATCAGACCCTGACCCCCCTAATGGCCCACATTTTGGCAGTGGTCTACGCTGAGGTTGATGGGCATTTGAGGGCAGCACAGCAGCCACAAGGGGGTGAGTACTGACTGTATCCTGGGACTTGGCTCTGGCTGTATGGCGTTAGGTGCCTCACTGTAGCTTCTTTGACAATGTAGTTTGTGCAACATGCATGTAGACTAGTGGACATTGGTAGTGTCAGGAAAAAGGCTGTGCGCGGTCCAGGTCCCGCCCAAAACTCCGCTGCGCGTATTTGCGGCACTTCATGCGCACCTCTTGTCATCCCCCCTTGTTCTAGAAGTGGTCATCAGCATCGCCTGCTCTGTGGTAAAGCTCATGTAGTTGCAGGGTTAGGACATTGGTTGGCAAGATGCACTGATCAGTGCTATTTTATGAAGGGACACCATGTTTTTAGAGGCAGCAGCCATCTTGGGGTGTGGCAGGCCTATAAAGCCCAGCCACACCCAAGCACATTGCTCACTATTTTGAAGACTTCGATGCAGCCAGACCTCGTGGGGGTTTCTCTGAAGAAGAGCAGAGTTCCTGCATGGCAGATTGAAATAAAATCGGAGTATCCTTGTTTCCATGGTGAATTCAAAACGAGTAGGTCGTACTAGTAGCGGTAAGGCCTTGATGAATCCAATTTTGAAGGAAGTTGTTACTTCCAAAGGAAAAGTGCCCCTTAGCACGACAAGCAAAGCGCTTCAGTCCACAGGTGTAAGGCGCTCTTGGCAAGGCAATTCAATCGCTTCAGTCCACAGGTGTAAAGCGCTATTGGCACGGCAATTCAAGCACTTCAGTCCACAGGTGTAAAGCGCCATTGGCACGGCAATTCAAGTGCTTCAGTCCACAGGTGTAAAGCGCTCTTGGCAAGGCAATTTAAGCGCTTCAGTCCACAGGTGTAAAGCTCTCTTGGCACTGCAATCAAAGCGCTTCAGTTAATCGAGGTAGAGCGCTCTTGGCACGGCAATCAAAGCGCTTCAGTCCACTAAAATATTATTTTTCTTTATATCTCTAAACTATAGTTAATATGACAACGTCCAACACAAAATTACTAACCTGCTAAACATAAACACCACCTGTCCATAAACAAGTTAGACAAATAAATGATTAAAAATAAGTAAACAGAATTACATATTAAACAACTTAAAAAACATAAACAATAAAAATAAAACACAAATCTATCTCTGAATCTAAATAATATATTTTTTCACACATTTTTTTTAAAACAAACATTATAGTTCCGACAGCTCCAGAGAATATGAGTCAGGTGTGCAGGTTTAAGTGAAATCTAGAGCATTAGGTGGAGACCAAAGAGAACATCTTCTGAAATTTCAGTGATATATAAGTTATGCCATGTCTAGTATATTGGTTTGTATATATTTGAACCGAGCATTGTGGGTGATTTTTTAAGGGTTCAACAGCACAGCTTGTCATTCTTTATCATTAAATACTTGCTGTGGTTCGTTTTCCCAAGCCTGCCTAACAGGCCCTAATATTACAGTTTATTTTATCAAATCTCCCCGTATAGGTAAGTGACCAGTTCCCACCTGTGGCCTATGCTGCGGAGAGTTGAAGCGCTGTATATGTTGGGGGGTTCCTGCCGCTACTCCCGCCATGTTGCCTGGAGGATGTGACAAAGTCGACGATTGGTCTGCCAGGGACTGAAAGTTCAACAGGCTCATACATCTCACCAACCATGGAGAGCCCAGCTTGTTCCCAGGGTATGAATTCAATATTTAAATCGTACCATCCACTAATCACATAGATTTGCATCATACATGATGAATGTCATAACTAACTCACACATACCCTAAGTGTACGTACCACTTCCCACCAAGCAAAGTACTTCATATTAAGAAACTCTTACATAACTTAAAAACAAAATTAACAACTACTACCCACAAACAATGAACATTGCCTTTGAACAACTGTTAAAGCCAGAGTTTCTTGAATCTTAATCTCTTGATGAAGTCTTCAAATAGAATCCTTCACCGGTTATATGGACCTTTGATTGTTGACTTGAAGTATAAAAGAGGAGCTAACTTCAGCAATGCATGTCAAGAAAACCAATGTGGCCCCACAAAAATAACAAAGAGGATGATGTTCAAACCTTAAGGGTTTATTATCAAATGAATTTAGATTACAAAATAGATCAGTCAGCAGAATTAAAGGGAACATACCATAAGTGCATGCATGTTCAAATGATCATGCAAACTAAATGTATATATTATTAAAAAGAAAATGCAAAATAGTATAACATACAGCAAAAAATACCATCCAAGCAGGTTCCATAAAGGAACTTCCCTATGCTAAATATAGTGCAAATAGTAGAAAGGGGAAATTCTATGAACCAGATTTAAGCTTCAAATAAAAGAGACTGAATATTGAACCATGAAGCTTAACACTCTGGCAGGGGAAACCAGCAGAGTAAAGCAGAGTAGAGAAGAGGTCTTCTCTCATGCAGGTCAGGAAAAGGTTTCTGTCTCTATTCTAAAAAGCACACAAATAAAAAGAGAAAAAAAGGATTCTAACATGCTTCTCTTTATCTCTTCGGACCACAAACAAATCATAAACTGTAATCCCCAGGAGCAGGTAGACTTCTTAATTTTCCCATCTTCCAACAAAGGAGCAATCATCTGGATGACCTTCAATGTAACATCGGTCCAGTTTGCTTGGTACTGGATGGTTTCTCCCCCCCTCTAAGTCTCCACTTTTGACACCAGATTTTAAGTAAAAGATCAGTCCTGCCTAACATTGCAAGTTGAACCATAAGGCTATTTTAATTTAACAAGCGTTTGATAAGACACCTCCAAAGGGAGAAAAACAAAACACTGGAAAAACATTTTGTAAAACCTAACATGTGCACTAAGGCCTGGTTACAAGATAAGCCACATTAGGTACATAACAGGCTTAAAATATAATCCAAAAATGCTAGACCACCAGTACTGTTGAGGGCAAGAAATAGACGGTCTGACCACCAACACCGACACCCCACTGACCAACCACCGACCGTATTACAAGTCAAAAGTCACAGTGGCGGTCAGCCATGGTGGTCTGCCAATGTCGGTCCGAACCACAGCGGTTCACGGTCACCAAAGTAATACAGAACACCATACTGGATGGATTTGAAAGCAACACCACAGCTGACACACATTGCCACACTCAACACACCTGCAAAGCACACTATAAAACACACCCCTTCGCACACCACAATCATTTTCATCTCCAACGCCATACACAGAAGCCAGAGCGCAACAAATAATTTCCCAAATATGGAATAGCCATCCCTCCAACTTTCTCAAAGCACATATTCCACACCCTAAACACACTTACATTTCCAATCACATCCATTTGCAGTACCCAACTCCATAAACTTAGCGTCACATGTTAATTCCTTTCTTTTCATTTAACACCACCATGTCACCCCAGAAAAATCCCCATTTCACTGAAGATGAGTTAAGAGTCATGGTGGATGAAATAAAAAAAGCAGAGCCACAATTGTTCGAAGCACAAGTCCAAAACAGTATTATCACCAGGAATTAGGAAATGTGGCAAAAGATAGTCAGTAGAGTGAATTCTGTAGGCCCCACCCCGTGCACAAAGGACAACATCAGTAAGCAGTGGAACGACCACAGGGGAAATGTCCGTTCCATGGCATCCAAGCACCAGCTGCTGGTCCAGAAGACTGGCGGTGGTTCCCCCCCTCACTTACAACTCACATACTGGGAGGAGAAGGTCTTGGCCATCCTGAATCCTGAGGGCTTGACAGGATTAATTAGGGGACGTTTTGCAAACTTCACTGTCACCCCACTCACCAACCCACTGTCCATAGACCCCTGTCTGGCATCTCACATGTGAAGTAGACTCACCTGGGGGAATAACATCTGTGTATAGTGTTTGTAGTACAGGAATTGACAACACTAAAATACCCAGCAGACACTGACCCACAATTTAAAAACCAGAACAGTGTATCCTACTAAAAAATGCCTTGTTTGTCACCTCCACGTTGAAGTGTACCCACCTGAGAGGACGACCTTTGTATAATTTGTGTGTTGTACAGGCGCTGACAGGACTGTAAGGCCAGGAGGCACTTGTAGTGCCACTCCACTCACACTCATCCACCACAGTGTCCTCTGATCAAATGACCCTTGACCCTGAATTCCCCATTGAAGTGTACCCACCTGAGAGGATGACATTTGTATAGTGTGTGTGTGTGTGTGTGTGTAGTACAGGCGCTGACAGGACTAAGGCCAGCAGGCACTGCTGCTGTCATTCCATTCAACCACCACAGTGTCCTCTGATCAAAAGAGCCTTGCCCCTGAACTCCCCATTGAAGTGTACCCACCTTAGAGAATGACATCTGTATAGTGTGTGTGTAGCACAAGCACTGACAGGACTGCTAAGGCCAGGAGACACTGGTACTGTCCCTCCACTCAGCCACCACATGGTCCTCTGATCAAATGACCTTTTCCCTGAACTCCCCATTGAAGTGTACCCATCTGACATCTGTATAGTGTGTGTGTAGTAGAGGCACTAACTGCTAAGACTACAGACACCAGAACCGTTTCTTCTACTCTGAAGTCCACAGTACTTTAAAGTCTCATATGATGTGGACTCACTGGGGGAGTTGGCATCTGTCAGGTATTGGGGAGCAGTGAGAGTGAAAAGACTGCAAGCCACAGCAGACACTATTACCCCAACTCCAAACACCAAAAACAGTGTTCTCCCCCAAAATACCCCTGTGTACCAAATCATCATTGAAATCTACTCACTTGGGAGGAAACCATTAGTATTGTGTGTGTGATACAGGGAGTTACATGGCTGCAACTCACAGGGGGCCCCCTTACTGTCACTCCAACCACCAGTCCACTGTACATTTGCAAATATACCCTTCTATGGGAATCCACCCATGAAGTGCACTCAGCTGGGGGGATGACATAGAACAAGTGCATGAAGTACGGGGAGTGATATGACTGCCAAGGCCAGGAGGCTCTATCTCACCTAATATAAACACAAGCCCAGTGTGCATCTGTCCAAATATCCTTTTTCATTTACTCGCAATGGAAGTTTACTCACCTGGGAGGATAACTTATGTATACTGTGTGTAGTACATGGAAAAACATGACTGTAAATCCCAGAATGGCCAGTCCCTGTAACTCCAATCACCAGGTCAGTGTCCATTTGCCATAGTGCGCCTGTCTGTGAACTCACAAATGAAGTTTACTCACCTGGGAGGGAGCAAGAGACAGATAATGGTACACTCTGTGATACGGCTAACCACCTACATCTATCTTGAACAGCTAATCCAAGATGTAAATATTGGGGACAGGAAGGACAGCTCAATTAAAAAAAAATAACCCAAGGCCTCAAAATGCTTCACCTATATGGTATTGGAAGCAGGCACATTCACAATGCATTGACCACATGATGACTACAGTCACATATATAACAAAGTCCTGGGTCTTCCTGCATAATAGTCAAATAGGCTTTAAAAGGATCAAAGCCACATTCTGCCCAGCCACTGTTTTGCCTGCACTGGTGGCAAGATGTAAGTCAATGCCCATCCTCCCAAGTGTTAGTGGACTCACATTCTGCAGTTGGTTGACTGAAATGGAATTGGTATGTTTCACAAATGTCAGGTCAGTACAAATGATAGCATGTGTACCGGTCACATACAGAAAACTTGCCATTCCAACATGTACACAGATTTTGCTAATTGTCACTGTTAGCTATTCGAGGTAGATGTTACAATACAACCTGTAACATTGTATCTCTCACATCAACAGGTTGAGCTGCCACTGGGGACACTGAGCCCACCGAAGAGACTGCCACTACCTCCATGGATGAAGCTGTCAGTGAGGACAAACGTCCAGGACGTCTGGACTGTGAGGTCGGTTCTGGACGATCAGGGCAACCTGGTAAGAAGACACCTGTGAGCCTCACCATGACCACATCGACTCTTACCAGCCTGGTTGCATCAACATTGCAGGCAGCCATTCGCTCCCAAACCTGTGTCCCTAGGACAATGACAACCATCTTTTGCCCCCCAGTCCAGGATCCTGAGTCGCAGCAACACACCTCTGACAATGATGGTCCTGGAAACAGTGGTAGGGGCAATCTGTGACAAGGGCATAGGCATGTGGGGGGTAGGGTGCGTGGGAGGGATGTTGTGGGCCAGAGGCACCAAGCCTCTAGGGATGGTCCTGGCCAGGACACCATCAGCCAAGTCTTGGGAGCCTATCAGGAATCCCAAGTCGTGATGGGCCAGGTACTTACCAAACTCAGAGATATCAAGCAGAGGGACTTCCATAGTGAGTCACTAAAGAAGTGGGAGGCCATCAACACCATCCAGGTCTTCCTATCAGGGGTGTTCAGGGTAATAGACAGAACCATGATCAGGGACTGTGAGCAACACCACACCCCTCCCTTTGGCCAAGTAACACAAGGCCCTTCTACATCTGTGGCAGCCACTGGAAGGGAGGCCCTGTCAGGTATCACTATGGTGAGTTATATTAATCACATAGTTGCTCTTACACAGACAATTTCTGACGTTTTGCACTTAGATTATGCTGTTGCAGATTGGCGGCCTTGTTATGTTGTTTGTTTTAATAATTTCTTGAAGCTATCGCAGAAAGTGAATGTGCCCTTTATATATTTAGTGTATCCTTTCAGAAGCAGCTACATTGTTAAGATCTTGTGGCCTTTGTCTT
This sequence comes from Pleurodeles waltl, assembly GCF_031143425.1. Taxonomy (NCBI): domain Eukaryota; kingdom Metazoa; phylum Chordata; class Amphibia; order Caudata; family Salamandridae; genus Pleurodeles; species Pleurodeles waltl. The sequence goes on from NC_090449.1 coordinate 156,284,869, forward strand.
CTACAAGATGTTGGCCATTTAGGGGAGTTGTGGTTAGACATCTCTTTGCGCTGGACATATAGGAAGCGTACATAGTTAAATTCTTTGGAACTTTTCTTCTATAAATTGGCGGCTGTCCTAGAGTCGCGTTTTGTCAGTGCCCCGGATATATAGAAAATTATGCTGTAATGGCGTATATTGCGCAATCGTTATGCTTTAAATACAGCCTCTAAATGGTAGAAGTAGATGCCAGTTATTGTAAAAAAGATATACCGAGGGACAATGTGTGGTGCCCTTTGAATTGCGCTGCTCTAAATGTGATTACTAAACAGTAGAAATGGATACCAATTTTAGTTAGCAGAAGATATTGTGGATAGTTATGTTGTACATTCTGAATTCTATGGCAGGACCGGAGGCGAGGATTATGCAGAACTTTCTTCACTGTTTATTAAATAGCAAGTTCAAAGGTTAACAGAAAAAAACACAAAGCGACTACAAGTCCCATGAGTCCGCTTCTATGGTAACCATCCTCCAATGAGTGTTGGCCCTGCACGCTAGTATAAGTATCCTCGAGCACATCACACTTCCTCTTTCTTCACTGCTCACTTCGGCAAGATAAGTGCCTTACTGCCTCTGTTTCCGCATTTTTTGAATTCTTGTCATGCGCGTTAGACTGCTTGCCCACATTGAGGGCTATATTTAGCAACCTTTTGCTTCTAGCAACGAGTGTTGCTAGTGACGCGTTACCAGGCGCGGAAGGCGTTTCGCCAGAGCGTTTTCTTTTTTGGTAACGTGTCTGGCTCGATAGAGGGCGCGCGCTTGTGTTTTTTTTCGGAGCGCGTTGAGTACTCGAGACGCTTTGCGCTCAGCACTCCCTTAACTTTATTTTTACGGAGCCTTGTCTCTGTGCTTTGTGCCCCCCCACTGGACACCATTTATGGTTGAATACCCCTGCAAGGGAAGTTACACTATGCTGCTTCTGAACCTCCAGGTTTTCTTTTAAGACATCAATTATTTTATTATATCCTTTCTTTTGACAGAGTGGGGAGAGGTTTACCCTATATATATATATTTTTGGGTGTTTTTTCAGGCAAATACCTCTGAGTCATGATGCAGTCCACGCAGGACCACGATTCCTTCCCCAGCATGTCCCCTGGTGAGGGCCCATCTCACCGCGTCCTACCGCCCGGGGTGGATATGTTGTTTTCACACGCTATCGCTCAGGCCCTCGCTCCTCTCAAGGAGAGTGTGGCGCAGCTTACTGAGCAGGTAGCCAAAGGGACGGGGATGTTTGGGGCGACGGGGGCGGAGAGTACCTCTGCTGTATCGGCCCCCAAGAAATCGCGCAAGCCCGACACGGGGCACCTTGAGGACGTGGCGCTCCTCGCCGATGCCTTCAGTAAGAGTGCGCGCGCGCACAAGCGTTTACCCTCCCGGGAGGGATCCTTACCCGATGTAATTCGTGAAAAGCTTCACAGCAAATGGGACCCTGATACTAGGTCACCTAGATGCATCTCAATTGACTCAGAGGGTGATTCCTCCTCTCTGGATGGCGATGAGCCCGATCGCTCCTGGCGCCCCGGAGCATCCGTAGCAGACCCTATGGATCCGGGGGACTCGGACTCAGACATGCTCGAACCAGAGGGCATCTACCACCCTCGTTCCTCCGAATGGGGACCGGACCACAAAGTGGCAGAGTATGTAGCCAGTAAGATTCGCCAACCATTAGATAAGGAGGTGCGGGCCCGCTTAAAGGCTGAATGCCCGCGTCCGACTTTATCTGACAAGGTGGCAGCTACTCCTGACATTGATTTCAAGATGTGTACCTTCTTCGCGAAGTACACTAAGGACCCTAAGAAGGGTATTGATCGGTCCTGGAGGGCTTGCCAGGACAAGCTCCTTGATGTGTTGGGGCCCCTGACACACATCATTCAGCTGGCAGAACGTGCCAAGCAGTCTAACACGCCTCTTTCAACAGATATCGTGGCGGGATGGGCCCAGAGAGCGGTTTGTCTCCTGGGCAATGCCAACTGCGCCATTTCAGTTGAAAGGCTCAGGACTTTACTCACTAAGATAGACCCTAAATTGGGTGAATTATCCAGCTCGGAAGCAGGGGCAGTGGCCCAGGACTAAGCGCAGTCTTCCATAAAGAAGATTTTCCCGGGCAAGGTTTTTGGCGGGCCGGACGAGGCAAGGGTCGCTCATCTGGCCGCCAATACCAACAAGGCCCAGGTTCCTACAGGAACAACGGATGGCGTGACGGTCGACAGGGGACTTTCTTCCCCAATAGAGGCAGAGGAAAAGGCCGAGCAAACCGAATCGCCAGGGGAGCAAATAACGCCCCAGGAGGACCTTCTGGTAAGGCTTATCCCTTCTTCCCCTCTAAAGCTTGGAGGGAGGTTGCGTTTCTTCAGAGAAAATTGGCAGCGCATCACCTCCGATGAGTGGGTGTTGCAGACTGTCTCCGGGTTCCAGATCAAGTTTTGGGGAAACCTAACCCAGGAAAGGATTCCTCCGCCCTTGGTTTTTTCAGTGGCGGAGTCCAGGCTCATAGACTCGGAGGTCCAGGATCTCCTCCGCAAAGAAGCCATTTGCCTCACGTCTCTCCATCCCAGGGGTTTCTTGAGCAACATTTTCCTAGTGGAGAAGAAGGACAAGGACTTTCGCCCTGCCATCAATCTCCGGTCGTTTAACGAGTGGGTCATATACCGACATTTCAAAATTGAGGGTATTCACCTGCTTCGTGATCTCCTGTTACAAGGGGACTGAATGGTCCGACTGGACCTCAAGGATGCATATCTCACAGTCCCAATTTTTCCCCCTCATCGCAGGTTCCTTCAATTTCAGTGGAACGGTCAGGTGTTCGAGTTCACTTCTCTCCCCTTTGGCCTGTCATCGGCACCATGGTGCTTTACCAAACTCCTCAAACCCGTGGTGGAGGCTCTTCGGTCCCAAGGGATCCGTCTCATCATTTACTTGGATGATCTCCTTCTTATGGACCAATCCAGGTCTCAACTTATATCCAATGCAAGCGCAACTATTGTGCTTCTTCAGGAACTGGGTTTCGTGATCAACCTACAGAAATCAGAACTTCGACCGGCTCAGTCTATGATTTATCTGGGGTTCCTCATAGATTCCCAGTCAGCATCTCTCAGTCTCCTGGGCCCAAAGATCTCCAAAATCAAGAAGGAATTAAGGAAAGTTTCGAGAAGCGACAGGATCTCGCTACGTCAGTTAGCCAGAATAGTGGGCCTGCTCTCCTCGTCGATTCAGGCCATCTTTCCAGGTCCCCTCCACTACAGGGCTCTTCAACGCCTCAAGGCCTATCACCTGCGACGCGGGTGACGTACTCCGAACTAGTCTCTCTTTCTCAGGAGGCGATGACGGAGTTACACTGGTGGCTGGACCACATGGACGCTTGGAATGGCAGGGCCATTTTCGGGGCTGCCCCAGACCTGATCATAGAGTTGGATGCCAGTCGCCTGGGATGGGGAGCTTGTTGCGGCAACATCTCTTTCGGGGGACGTTGGACCCCTCAGGAACTCACTATGCAAATCAATTGTCTGGAGCTCCTCGCGGGTTCTTTTGCGATCAGGTCCCTCACTCGGGACAAAATCTCATGTGTTGTTCTCCTGCGTATGGACAATGTGTCTGCGGTACAATACATCAACCGCTTGGGGGGGACGCGGTCGAAGGCCTTAGCGGAATTGGCAAAAGATTTTTGGCACTTTTGCCTCCAACATCAGATTTCCGTCACAGCGGAATATCTCCCGAGGTCTCAGAATGTTCTGGCAGACTGGAACTCCCGGTTTCTTATGGATTCCAGCAATTGGCAGCTGGACCAGATGATTTTTCGGGCGACCGGTGGGGTCCTTGCTCGGTGGACCTGTTTGCCACCAGGTGGAACACGCAGCTTCCTCTGTATTTCAGTTGGCGCCCAGATCCGGGAACAGCGGCAGTGGATGCGTTCCTGCAGGACTGGGGAACGCACCACGGGTATGCATTTCCCCCTTTCCTTCTTATCCCAAGGGTTTCAGCTATAGTTCGCCGTCAGAAAGCGACAATAGTTCTAATAACCCCTCTGTGGAGATCCCAGGCGTGGTTTCCAACTCTACTAGAACTCTCGTGCGATTTTCCGATTCGTCTTCCCCTCCATTCTCCGGGACCCAGCAGGACTCTTTCACCCCCTGGTCCTTCAAGGTCACTTACATCTAGTGGCATGGAAGATTTCAGGTCTCACTGGCAAGATTGCCGACTTTCACAGGAGGCTAAGAACTTCATTGCACAGGCCTGGGCACCTGGGACGGGAAAAAGGTATAGATCCGCATGGAATCGATGGTCTCGCTGGTGCATGGACAGACATTTTGATCCCATGGGGGCCCACATTACTGACATCGTAAACTTCCTCGGCTGAATTAGCGGAATCGGGTTTAGCTTATTGTACTGTTAACTCTTTTAGGTCAGCCATCTCGCCGGGTCATCCCCCTCTTGATAACCGCCCAATCGGGGAACACCCTTGGGTCTGTAAACTTCTTAAAGGTATCAGGCTTTCCAGACCTCTGCAGCCCAGATATTCAGAGCTCTGGGACGTCAATCTAGTATTGCGTCTTCTTTCCTCATGGCAGGACAACCAATATCTTTCAAGAAAGGAGTTGTCAGCTAAACTAGCCATGCTTTTGTGCCTCATTTCCTGTAAAAGGGTCTCGGATGTTCGAGCCTTGGATATTTCAGCCAGAGTGTTTTCTCCAGAAGGAGTAACCTTTATGGTCTCTAGGAGGACGAAGAATAATACCAGGTCGGTATCCTATCCTGTTTTTCCTCATTCGCCCAAATTATGGGCCTGATTCTAACTTTGGAGGACGGTGTTAAACCGTCCCAAAAGTGGCGGATATACCACCTACCGTATTACGAGTCCATTATATCCTATGGAACTCGTAATACGGTAGGTGGTATATCCGCCACTTTTGGGACGGTTTAACACCGTCCTCCAAAGTTAGAATCAGGCCCTATGTGTGGTACAGTGCCTAAAAGTCTATGAGGAGGTAACGGCAGAGCTTAGACCTCCAGGTGAGAACCAACTGCTAATATCATTGAAAAAACCTTTTAAGGCGGTCTCTTCACCTTCCATCGCCAGATGGATCAGATGGATTTTGGGCGAATCAGGTGTCAATGTGCGTGTGTTTGGGGCACACTCCACTCGAGGTGCCATGGCCTCAAAGGCCATCCATGTTGCTGGCAGATTAGAGGACAACATGAATGCGGCAGACTGGTCTTCTGACTCAACTTTTAAAAAGTTTTACTTTAAACCAATACATGAGACAGTCTCTTTGGTGGTGAGTAAGCTTTGAACTTGCATAATCCTCGCCTGCGGTCCTGCCATAGAATGCGAAATTTCCTAGCTCTCGTGAAGGAAAGTTTCAATTCTATTAAGGACACGGAGGCGAGGATTATCCCACCATACACGGCATTCGTGTTTATCCCACCCAACGACTTCAGATTACTCGTACAGAGGTGGTATATATATTTATACATATGTACAGAACCGTTTTTTTCCTACATGCTTTAGTTCAGTTAAATCTAGATGTATCAGATACTTGTTTTTTTTTTTATATCTATGTCTCTCATTGGAATCGTCTGACATCCTGTATATCAATTAGGTTATTTTTTTTTCATTGGCGAGCAACCATGTTTTTCCTCCGCTCTAATTTCATATATTTTTCCTTAGGATCCGAGACAACGGCCACTTGAGACACCTATCTTTCCTTCGCAGTGGTCGAGGAAGTGTGACGTGCTCGAGGATACTTATACTAGCTACAGGGTCGACACTCATTGGAGGATGGTTACCATAGAAGCGGACTCATGGGACTTGTAGTCCTTTTGTGTTTTTTTCTGTTAACCTTTGAACTTGCTATTTAATAAACAGTGAAGAAAGTTCTGCATAATCCTCGCATCCGTGTCCTTAATAGAATTGAAACTTTCCTTCACGAGAGCTAGGAAATTTCGCATTTGCACTAGCAGCCCATTTTATCTCCAAGACCCCCTGGATCGTTCCCCTATAAGATGGCTGCCGTCTTCAGACCAGTTTTTGATACCATACTTTTCTGGCATACGTAGTACGTTATGTAGTAACGGGGAAACACTGCACAATCGTTATACTTTAAATACTATCTTGAACGGCAGGAGAGGACGCCAGGGATATTGAGGAAAATATATCATGTAAGAAACTTAGAAGGTAAACAATTGTATGGGGACGGATTACTAACAAGGATAGACTGTTTATTGGGAGAATGGTTTACCCCGGCTGGGTGCAGACCGCAGTACTGCTTAAATATACCTTTACGAGCTAATGTGAGATTGGATGTCCCAAGTTAGATCGAAGTTCAAAAATTCTTCAGCTTGGTGTTATTATTATAATTTACAGATCGATTGCATTTGTTGCTGCGAACTAGACCTCGAGGCATTCGCAGATAAATAGGACGTTGCCGGTGAGGGCCGATGCATGAATTCAAAGTAGTTATGTTTAGTGGCTGGTGAATCGTTTGTGAGGTATTAATTTAGGCTAGAAGTGAGTTATTCGTAGTGCATTATTGTTTTTTAGACCACTCCCCTCATTGTAGCCCTTGGCAAGCCTAGGCGACTTTTTGGCCACTGAGAAAGGACATAGAGTCCCCCATTGGAATATCATAAACCTGTATGGAGATGCGAAGCAATAGGAGATTATTTTTAAAAATGGAGGCACAAGGTAATCGCATTTGCTCGTTGATTTGTAGCTATCTTGGTGAATGGTGTTAATAGCCACAAATAGCTTGGGAAATTAGGTGGCATTTTGTGTAATAACGTCTCATTATGGCATACAACCTCTCTAAATTTATATGGTGATGGTCTCTATCTATACACTAGCCCCACTCTCGGGTGTATATTAAGTCCTGTTTGTATTAATTCAGAGTTGGATACTTGTCTCGCGAACCTTATAGAAATGTATATTTGTTTCCTGAAAAACCCATAGATGTGGCCCTATCTATAAGGAATGACGTGAGCCACAATTCGCCCCTAAAGAACTGCAAAATTGGAACCGCCCTGATGAAGGTGGCCCCCCCATGAGAGTGACACTGAAACGCGCGTAGGCACTGTGTTCCATAATTTGTCTAATCCATTTTCTTTGTTGGAATTGTGTTTTAATGTTGGTATAATTTATCTTTTTGGTATTGTTGGCGCTGTGTTTCTAAATTTGTTTAATTCATGTTTTTTCTGTTAAATTCATATGTTGTATTTTGTATTTTGGTTAGAAAGGAAAAATCAATGGACCATTGTTTGGAATGCTAGATTTTGTATACTTTGTATATAAGATTTGATTGCTACCCTTGGAGGAAACCTTAGAAGGGTCATGTTTTAGTCTACGCACTTTTATTCTGTATTGATTATATAATAGTGAGTTTGAGTTTAGATATGTGAAGGTGTGATTGATGTGACTAGTATTTTCTAGTTTTGTACTTTAGGGTATGGGAACATTGTTTGTGTTTGTTTATATTTAGCGTGCTATATTTACCGATTGAGGTATCTGATTCTTCCTAACTTGTCTATTATTAGAAATTGTAATAAAGATAATAAAACTGGAAATAAAGATATGTTTGCTATTTTGTAACTGTCATCAACGTGTGGGAAAATAAATAAAGAATAAGGCAAATATAGACCACTATTAAAGGTATTAATAACCCCTTCGCTGCTAGGCCTACCCCCGCCCCCCTTCAGGTGGCAGGCCTTTTTTGGCTATTTGGAGCAGTTCGCGCTTAGGCCCTAATAACTTTTTGTCCACATAAGCTACTCACGCCAAATTTGAGTCCTTTTTTCCCAACATTCTAGGGATTCTAGAGGTACCCAGAGTTTGTGGGTTCCCCTGAAGCAGACCAAGAAATTAGCCAAAATTTCGTTTTCAAAAAACAAAATGGGAAAAAGGGGCTGCAGAAGAAGGCTTGTATTTTTTTCCCTGAAAATGGCACCCACAAAGGGTTTGCAGTGCTAAAATCACCAGCTTCCCAGTTTTCAGGAACAGGCAGACTTGAATAAGAAAACCACATTTTCAACACAATTTTGGCATTTTACTGGGACATACCCCATTTTTACTATTTTTTGTGCTTTTAGCCTCCTTCCAGTTAGTGACAGAAATGGGTATGAAACCAATGCTGGATCCCAAAAACTAAGCATTTCTGAAAAGTAGACAAAATTCTGAATTCAGCAAAGGGTAATTTGCGTAGATCCTACAAGGTTTTCCTACAGAAAATAACAACTGAAATAAAAAAATATTGAAATTGAGGTAAAGAAACAGACATTTTCTTCACTTTTACTCTGTAGCTTTTAACTGAGATGTCAGATTTTTTAAAGCAATATACCGTTATGTCTGCTGGACTCTTCTGGTTGTGGGGATATATAGGGCGTGTAGGTTCATCAAGAACCCTAGGTACCCAGAGCCAATAAATGAGCTGCACCTTGTAGTGGGTTTTCATTGTATACCGGGTATACAGCAATTCATTTGGTGAAATATAAAGAGTGAAAAATAGGTATAAAGAAAACCTTTGTATTTACAAAAGGGGCACAAGATAAGGTGTTGAGAAGCAGTGCTTATTTTCACATCTCTGAATTCTGAGGTCCCCATACTAGCATGTGAATTACTGGGTTTTTTCTCAAATAGAGGCCTTTTTTACACACTGTCTTACATTTGGAAGGAAAAAATGTAGAGAAACACAATGGGCAATAACACTTGTTCTGCTATTCTGTGTTCCCGCAAGTCTCCCGATAAAAATGGTACCTCGCTTGTGTGGGTAGGCCTGATGCCCATGACAGGAAACGCAACATGGGCACATTACATTTTCCCAAAGAAAACAGATGTTTTTTTGGAAAGTGCCTAGCTGTGGATTTTGTCCTCTAGCTCATCCGGCATATAGGAAAACCTACCAAACCTGTGCATTTTTTAAAACTAGACACCTAGGGGAATCCAAGATGGGGTGACTTATGGGGCTCTCACCAGGTTCTGTTATCCAGAATCCTTTGCAAACCTCAAATTTTGGCCCAAAAAACACTTTTTCCTCACATTTCGGTGACAGAAAGTTCTGTAATCTGAGAGGAGCCACAAATTTCCTTCCACCCAGCATTCCCCCCAAGTCTCCCGACAACAATGGTACCTCACTTGTGTGGGTAGGCCTAGTGCCCGCGAAAGGAAATGCCCCACAACACTATGTGGCCACAACAAAATTATCAAAATCTAAACTACCTGTTTTTGCGGGGGGCATTGTGGGTAAGAAAATGGTGCAGGTGCATGTGAAGCACACCATCCTGGACTCACCCAGATGTTTAGTTTTCAGATGTGTCTAAGTCTTGTGGATTTTTCTGCATGGCAGAGTCCCAAATTCCAAAAAGTGCAGCCCTCACTATTCCAAGTGGGACGATTTTGAGAGTTAGCCATGTCCTCAATGTAATACCAAAGCCCAAAATAATCAAATGTCCTCTTGCTTGCCGTGGGATAAGATGTTTTAGTGTGCGGGGGGAGAGCTGAAAGACTGTTACCCTCTTCAGTTGGGGTGGGGGCATAACCAGGCCCATACTGGTTGGTAGGCACCACCACACTATTGTTTTTCTTTTTTAAATTCCCTGGCATCTAGTAGACTTTCTGCCCCCCAGGATATGGATCGGGGGTAATTGCCCCATTTGTCCACTGGTCGGCAGAACAACTTTGGCCCCATTTATTTGGGGTGGGGGTATGGCCATACCCCCACCCTCTTATTTTGAAAAACAAATCTTCCCTGGTCTCTGGTGGGCTTTCTGCCCCCCGGGGGCAGATGGGCCTTCCAAAAATAGGCCTAATCTTCCCCCATGGGGAGTGACCCTTGCCCAATGGTCTGCCCCCCCAAACAAAACACACACACCAATCCCCGGTGCCTAAGTGGTTTTGCCCCCCCCGGGGGCAGATCGGCCTAATAGAAATAGGCCGCTCTTCCCCCAAGGGGAGCAGAAATGGCCAAAAATTAATTTGCTCGCCCAGGGGAGCGACCCTTGCCTAATAGGTCGCTCCCCTTGCGTGAAATTAGCACACAAAAAAAAATCCCCGGTGCCTAGTGGTTTCTGCCCCCCTTTGGGCATATCGACCTAATAAAAATAGGGCGGGGCAGAAATGGCCTAAAATAAATTTCCTCCCACCTAGGGGAACGACCCTTGCCTAAGGGGTCGCTCCCCTTGCATGAACTTGACGCAAAAAAATAAAAATCCCTGGTGTCTAGTGGTTTCTACCCCCCTTGGGGGCAGATTGGCCTAATAAAAATAGGCCGATCTGCCCCCAAGGTGGGCATAAATGGCCTAAAGATAATTTTACCCCCAGGGGAGCGATCTTTGCCGAAGGGGTCGCTCCCCACATATACAAAAATAAAATAAAGAAGAAAAAAACGATCCCTGGTGTCTAGGGGTTTCTGCCCCCAATGGGGGCAGATCGTACTAATTATGATAGGCTGTTCTGCCCCCAGGGGGGACAGAAAAGGGATAAAAATATTTTTCCCCCCCTGGAGAGCAGCCCGTGCCCAAGGGGCCGCTCCCCTTATTGATCAACATAAAAACAAAAAATTCCCTGGTGTTTAGTGGCATTTCTGCTGCCCGATTGCATAGCACAGCAGAAATGCTGAGAGAGACATGAAAGGAGAAGAAAGGCCTTTCCTCTCCTTTCATACCTCTCTCGCCTTTTCCACGTGATCGGAGGAGAAATGCTCCAGCGCGGAGGGGTAGGCCTCTGATGAGGTCAGCGCGCGAACGTGCGCTGCCGTCATCAGACGACATGAGTGGGGGGGTGGTGGTGGAAGGGGAAGCGATTCCCCTTCCATCCCTGCCCAGGGGAAGGGGCTGCGAGGCCCCCAGGGGGAGCGCTAGCGCTTCCCCCGAGGGCTCCTACTTGGACGGAATGGTTATGTCCTCGGCACCCGAGCGGTGCTGCCCCAGACGTAATCGTTACGTCAAGGGCACCCGAAGGGTTAATGGAATGAAGAAGAATATTCCATACATATCAGGAAAAGAAATGTTTGGATTTGCGAGATTATTATTTGATATAATAATAAAGAAAATATCCATGAGTATTTATTCTATTTATAAACAAAGGGAATAAATAGTAGCTACATACATATTCTTGAATGCATTTTTTCCTTGGAGGAGCTACTATATTACTGCAGGGACCCTCTTGTGAGGGGAAGGACCCCCCCTCAGACCCCAATGCCTCTGTAGCACAGAAGCCCCCCACAAGCGGGGACGTTCAGCCATGAATCCAGGTGCATCAGATGGCAAGACACCAACCACTGCCAGAGAGTGACCCCTTCCTGAAGGAACTCCTTTGTGTGCCACATGTTCACTCTGTTGACTGTTCTACAACCACCTTCCATTTTCTATGGTAGTAGAAGACTGGACTTTGGACTTCAAATGTTGTGGCTTCTACTACAATGATTACATCCACCACAACTGATCCGTTCACTTTCCTTTTGTATTTCATCTCAATATTATTTTCTGCACCTATATCAATAAAATCACCTATCCGGAAATCACTGCCTGCTTGCTTCTGTGCCACATTTGGAAATGTTGAGATGTAAGCCCATGTGATGCACATGAGGAAGACAGAAGATGGTAATGGAAGGAGGAGTATGTCACAAGTAGTAACAGGATGAGCTTTACTAGCACACACTGATACAACGGTCTGGTCACAACAAACATTTTATTGCACTGTACAGCATGTAGGCTGTCAAAATGTCTGGACTGTCACAGCCAAGAATAGCTGAACAACGATGAGTCAGGGTAGATATATCAAGGTACAGTCCCCCTAGACCACAGAAGTAAGGGCTTTGTCAGACCTCGTCCCATAGATTAGGCTAACAGATTAGTGGATGTTGTCACCAGCTGAGCCTTATCACATACCAAAACCAGGTCTGCCAACATAACATATGCCATGGCACAGACAGAGAGCACTACAACAGTCCCTGATCATGGGTCCATCCTATAACAATGACCAAGCATCTGGCGGTATGACACAAACCTATGTTAGTGTTGTGGCACAGGCTCTGTGGCCTACAATGATGAAACACATCTTAAGCTATAAACAGGTCATACAAGATCATTGTCAACACAATTTGAAGGGAGAATGCATGGTTTGCAATTGATGACAAAATATCTCAAGGCCATTTGATCACACACATGAGACAATTGGCCCAACACACCACATCAAACCAGTGTATTGTGCCCTTCAGACTTCCACCTACCTACTGTCCAAGGTGCTTTGGCACAGGACTCATACACCCCAAATTCCATGTCCACTTCCTATGTCAGAACAGCATCAGATACCTGCCAATGTCACAACTCTGTCATGGTGAAGGTACCTGGATAAAAACAATACAAGACATTTAGTTAGGAAATGTATAACTATGACGCAAACCGCATATCAAACATCAGTAAATACACTTACATTGCAATGAGACTAACACAAACCCAGCAGCTAATCAAGGTAGTGAAATGTTCAAGTCTGACGTAGCAAACAACCCTTGGCTGGATACTGCAAAGCATGAGATCCTCTATCTCTTGGAAACAAATCTACTCCACACATCCTGACAACTACAGTTCCTCATACAGTCACAGTAATTACATCACATAACATACTTGCTCTCAGGTGAAGTAGTGATTGATGAGATCTGCCTGCAAGTCTTCACCTTCCTCTTTATCACTGTCATCTTCACTTGGCATTTCAGGATTCTCACCCGGTGGAACCTGCCATCTCCCCCTCATCTGGGATGTATGAAATATTCCTCTGCAGGACAATGTTGTTGAGCATGCAGCAGGCCACAATGATCTTACACACTTTTTCAGGTGAGTAGAAGAGGGCTCCACCTGTCTTGTCCAGACACCTAAATCTGGCCTTCTGAAGCCCAAAAGTCAGTTCCAAGACATGCTGTGTTCTTCTCTGGGCATCAATGAAGCGGACTTCCACTGGCATAGTTGGATTCCTCACTGGTGCAAACAACCATGGACAGTTTGGGTATGCAGAGTCCCCTGTTATGGATTGGGACATATGTGCAACTATGAGTCTCTCTCATCGGAATTGTTGTAGCAGACATAGCACACAAACAAACATAACATATGTGACTTACCAACCAGCCAGGCCGTCTCTGGGTACAGTCGTGACATCAGCGGGGGGAATGCACTGTTCCGCATAATGAAGACGAAGGTATTATGGACTGAACCCGAAAAATGGACACAGACCTGTGAAATGCACAGATCCCACAAACAAACAACTTGGACATTGATGGAATGGAAGCCCTTTCTGTTGCGGTATACTTGTTCATTGCCATGCGGGGGGACCAAAGCAATATGTGTGCCACTAATAGCTCCCACCACATGTGAGATGTGTGCCAAACCGTAGAAGTCAGCCTTCACATGGGCAAAATCCTCACGTTGAGGAAACCGGATATGACTGTCCAGGTGTTTCAACATTGCTGAGAGTACATCTTTCAAGACCAGACTGAACATAGGCTGGGACAGCCCAGCAGATAGGGCCACTGAATTTTGGAAGGGCCTTGTGGCCAGGGAGTGCACAATTGCCATAACTTGGGCACTGGGTGGTATGCTATTTGGATGACAAAGGGCAGGCATCAGATATGGCTCAAACTGGCGACATAGGTCCACGATTATTTACTGATACAGACGGTAGATCTGGATGATGATGTGTTCTTTCAAGGTCTGAAGGTCTGGCAGTGGACGATAGACAGCTTGTCTGATCCTCCCCCTTCCTGGGTGCCCAGGTATGAAAATAAATGAGTATTGCCTTATTCAGTGTGTCCCCTGCAACATACAGGATGCATGGCAAGGTTAAAATGTGACAAGGCATGTAGTAAGGTGTGGACACGATATACAGTACACATCACAGCTGATAATCACACAGAAGTCATGTTACCCCCTTGCTTTTCCACACGTGTACACATCATGTATGTGGTCATCACCAATTTGTGCATTATAAATGCCACTCGAACTGCGACTTGATGTCCCAAGCTTCAAGATGACCTTTGTAGGGGTGGGACTGTGCCCCAAAACTAATTGCCATATGTGCCTAGCAACATCCTACCATGGTGTTTGAGTAGTCAGACCTACATGACAGGACAAGACATGCACTTTTTGCAGCAAAAACCAACATTTTCGGAGGTGTGACACATTTTTCGGAACCATATAACGCATTTCAGGTTTCTAAAATGGCGGATGCCTGACCTACTCCACTGGACATTAGGGACCGCTCACAACCGCAAGCAGAAACCGTCATGGCGGTAGGCGGTTGCAACCGCGGCAGACACAGCCATATGCTAACGTTGTTTCCAGTGGCGGTCCAAGGCTAATGTCTGTGTCCTCCGGTGGTGACGGCTGAAAACGTGGCTGACGTGACCGCCATGCTCTGCAAAATCCCTCACTTGACTACTGACACTGCTGCCAGCAAGACCTTTACTACCTGAACTGCTGTGTACCGCCTCTAGGAGCAATCATGCCACGTCCAGCAGGTAATAGGGCCCCACCCGTCTCACCAGAGGAGTTGGAGAAGCTGGTGTCTGAGGTCCTACCTCTGTATGCACCCAGAGGTGCAGGTAAGTGACTCATCCTCACATATTTTCTCTGTACTTCACCATATATTCCCTCCACACAGGCAAGAGTGTGCCCATGTGTGCCGTTATGTAAACTCAAGGCCTTTTAGGTGCAGTCAGTGTGCCTCAATGGGAGAGTCAATATGCGGCTATTTGTGTTCAGTGCCAGATGTTGTGTTCTAAAACATTATGATGTGTGTGCATTGAGTGTTCCCTGATCCACCCTGTGTTGGATGCACACAACTAGGTGAGGTGACATTACAGCCATCCCCAGACATCTCTTGACTCATGAATGTTGTCAATGTGAGACAACATGTATTTGCATGACATGAGCTGTGTATGCGTGCTGTATGTGTCAGTTGTGTGTAAAGTGAGGCATGTGCATGTTGCCACAGAGATTTCTTCAACTTCTGCCCCTGCTAGTTTGGAAGGCATTTTCTGATTCACTCTGCCCTTCAGCTCGGCACACAAACACCACATGCCAAATTGCTGTTGGCTACATGATGTACTGTCATGCATGGAAGTGATGGGAATTGTGTTTCATGTAGGTTCTGTCTGAGCTTGCAGAGGCTAGGGCCTGCCAAATGTATGTCACAATATGGGTCCAAGTCAAGGCTGGTGTTGAATCACTTTTGGTATGGAACTGTGTCACTGTGCCCACTCCCTGTATCTCAACTGATCCTGTTATGAGGCCAAATCTTGCCTCTGTACTTATATGCAGCTTATTGAGGTTCTTACCTCTGATAACAATGTAATTGCTTTTCTGACTAATGTGCACTTGGCATCATTATCAATGTGTATCTCTGACACGTGATAGGTCCCTTAATTCCACAGCCCTGTTGTCACCTTCATAAAGGTCACATATGTCCTGTACAGGCTCATTGCAACTCTGACATTTAAAGGGTGCAAACAGTGTGTTGTTTCCTGGGAACCCATGATATGTGACTCAGTAGTCTAATCACATTGCAGTAAATAGACAATGTATGCCTATGTATATTTGATTGCAAGCTATGTAATATAGACACATATGTGCACATGTGTGGTCTATGTTGATGATAGGACATACAGAACCCCTCCCTCTGAAGTGGCATGAGTTTGCATTTGTATTTTCAAGTGTACACATGGACAGTCTACTGTAGAGTCAGTATGTACCCACCATGCCAGTCCCTTCATTGTTACCCGTGTGTAATTTTAGAGTTTGCACCCTGGCAGTAGCCTGTAGGGACTGTTTGCAGAGAATCATTCTCACAAAGTGTGAGTGTTTTGATGCACTTATGCTTAAGGAGTCTACCTTTCAGAAAGCACAGAGGTGTGATGTATCTCATAGTTTCTTAGATCGCAGTCAGATGGCTAGATCTTCTCCCACAAGATGTCAGTTGAGCTACCTAGTCAGTGCAGGGCCTGAGCAGGGTGGTGGGGTGGTCTGCAGATTGGAAAGTGTTTGTAGTCATGTCCCTGTACTCAATGGCTAGTATGTGCCACACTTGGGCAGTATGGACAAAACAGAATGTACTTAGCTTGGTCTACTGACATGTATGTGACTCAGAAATGTTGGATGAGACTTGTGAACATAATTTCTTGTATTGTCTTGTATATTGCATCCATACAGGTCAACCCCCATCAGAAGAACAGGATATGGAGAGCTATTGCCATGAAGGTGCAGACCTGGGGGTCCACAGCCGGTAGAGCATCCACTGTCGCAAGAGGTGGGAGGACCTGAGATTCTGGGCCCGTAAGATCACAGAGGCCCAGGTGGGGCTGTCCTCCCAATGTGGGCGAGGTGGCCGCTGGACAATGACCCCCCTAATGGACCACATTCTGGTGGTGGCCTACTTGGAGCTTGATGGGTGTTTGAGGGCAGCACAGCAGCCACAAGGGGGGTGAGTACACAGCAAATTCTTGCCTGTGCCATTGCCAGGTGATTGCGTGAGGTACTGACTGCTCCCCGTGACAAAGAGGGATGAGCCATGTGTCACACAGTACGTAGGAGATTGTTTGTGTTGACATGTCAAGTGTATCAAACTGGTATGTCTTGCCTTCTGGACCTAGGACAAAACTGGGGAGCATTCATATATTGTTTGTTGCTGTAGTGGATATAATGTCTATCCAACAGATTACTCCTAAATGTTACAGGCCAAAGGTAAGTAGGTTATGGATCACTGTACTCTGCCATGTGTCTTTGTATATGCGTATGTAGACATCTGCCACCCAGAAGCTAGTTTCTTTCAGTGTATGATGGGTGCTGGTGCATCACTGCAGTCTGTGATGTGTAGGTGTCCATCAAACATGTGAAATGGCTTCCTTGGCTAAATATTTGCACATGTAGCAAACTGCTTTCCTTTGGTCAGTGGGGAATGTCTTTTGACATGAATGATTTGTCATCACTGTCGCCAGCATTCCTCGTGCCTACATGTCAGCAAGTGCCCCTTTCTCTTTAGGAAACATTAGTAAGATGCAGTTTCATGCATGTTCTACTTATGTTGATGGGATGATGTCTGTATTCCCTCACATATGTGTACATGGCAAACAGTATGTGGAACTGTACATTAGCAATGGGGGTACATTTCATGTTGTGCCACAGACGGGTGTGTGTCACCATTGTACATTGTCTGACAGATACCTTCATGCACTATTCTTTGTCATTTGGCATGTAGAACTGCAGTAGCAATGACGGACATGACAGGTAGACCCAGACTGTGGAACAGCTTTGTGTTCATCTATGCCCTTGATGTAGAATCATGTGGAAAAGTGCACTGCACATGTGTAATGGTTGAGGATTGTGCCCTGACTGTTGGCATGCATGATGAAGTGACTTGCAGTGATGTTTACATGACATGTGTTTGGGTACGGGCATTCATCCACAGACAGACACAAGGGTTGGTTTACATGTCCAAGATGTGGATGGTGATGTTGCTTCTCATTGCATTGGGCAACAGGTTGAGGTCCTTCTGTTAGTCCTTGCAAGTCCTGTGTCTCTCCGACGTGCAAAGGACAGATGGCTTCTACAGAAACACTCAGAGTATTCAATTGTAATAGGTGTCAGACATTAGTGGAGACTAGCTTGGGTTTTGCTGATTTATTGTTTTGTGTATTCTGGGGACATCTCTCCTTGACATATTGAACCTGACGTCAACAGTGTTCCTTTCAATGCCACATGTGAGCCTATCTGAGTAACAGTGATACTACCTCTTTGACTCTATTGGGACAGATGTCACTTGGTGAAGTGTACATAGTTGATATGTTTCCAATGTGACATGGGTATTTTCTACGCCAGGATATTGTACTTTTGTAAGCAGCATTGCAGGATATGCATGCATGCATATATTATAGCACATGTATATGCCACTTAGGTGCAAGTTATTTCTGGGGCCTACTTGACATAATGGTAATGTTTGTGAATCAGAGTTGTGGTTCAAGTGTTATCTTGGACATGTGATAAACCTATTCCTCTTTGTATCTGCAGCATCAACACTGGCCAGCCGGGGAGACGGGGCAGAGCCAAGGAGGGGAGCATCTGGCCACGGGACCTTGGGTCAAGACACCACCGACACAGAGGGACCCAGTGGCCTGGAGGGGAGTGCCAATGGAGAGACTAGAACATCATCTTTATCATCGGATTCCTTCTCCAGTGGCCACTCCCTAGTGGTGGCGGGCTTATCGGGGCATCCACCATACCATCTTTGTCCGCCACCCTCCGTTCTATCACCGCCCTCCCTGCTGCTCCCCACCCAGTTGCCCATGCCCGCTCACCTAAGAGGTTGGGTGTCTCCTTCGCCACAGGCACCTCCGCCCCAGACCCTGTTACCCATGCTGCCCTCAGTGAGGAGGCTATTAACCCCCTGAGAAGTATCTCTGTGGGTCAGTCAGCCATTGTGAATGCCATCCAGGGATTGGCAAGTCAGTTCTAACAGACTAATTCATTCCTGGAAGGCATTCATGGTGCAATGGCTGGCCTACAGAGATCTTTTCAGGCTCTGACCTCCTCACTGATGGCACCCAGTCACCCCCAGCTCTCGTCCCCCTCCACCTCCCTCTTCTCAATCCAAATCCCTCCTCCCCTTACCTACCCAAGGCACACAGACAGATCAGCAGACATCTACCTCAACAACCAAGAGTAGCACATACAAACACAAGCACCACAAAACACACCATCACACAAACAAACAACAGCCACCTACAGACAAAACAACACTCACTTCTTCCTTGGAGACTCCCACTACCCCCAGTATCACAGACACAACATCAAGCATACCCATAGGCACAACACCAACAGTAACAGACACACCCAATACTCCCATCAAACCTGCTGACACCACCCCAGCAGACCCGCAGACATCCACCACAAACACCACACCATCAGACACAACTACAGACACACATACTTCCACTATATCCAGCCAACCCGCAGTTACCACTGGAACAGACTCACATACACATCCACAACTTCCACATACCACAGCACCTCCACCTCCCGCCCCAAGACACAAACGCCCACACTCTCCCACCCAACAGACACCCACCACACAAAGCATACCTTGCATAAGCACGTACCCACGACATACACACAAACACAGCCTACAACCACTAACTCTACCTTCAAATCCCGACCCCCTTCTGATGACCGTCCCCGTGTCCAAAAAATTTATTTATGTGAAATTTACCTTAGCCCTATTTCCTCCCCCATGTTCCAGACCCAAAAGGACCCCACCCAGCTCCCAAGCTGCCCCTTCTACCTCCAAGGCCTCCCCCGCCCCCCTTTGCATGTAGCCATATCTCCCCCTTAGAAGAAGCCCAACCCTTCTAAGAAGAAGCCCACCCCTCCTAAGCCAAAACTCACACCCCCTCCCAAATCCGATCTGCCCGGGCCCCCACCTCCAGATAATCCATGAGGTGCCTGCCTGCCCCCTTGATGCCCCTTCCTGTGGAGGGTCCCTGGCAGTTAAGGAGTCAAGTCTGAGCACAGTGATGTGCCTGTGATGGACATATTAGACTGGCCAATGGTATTGGACTTTCAAACTTTTCATCATAATAATAAACCCAAACAGTTATTTTTGGGGGTATACATTTGTCCTGCTATTCCTTTTCTAGTTTTATGTTGTTCATGAGTGACTTTGGTTGTGTGCCAGCAGTTGTGTGTGATTGAACCTGCTTGCTGCTCCATGTGCTGTTGTTTGCAGTGTGAGTTTGTGGGCAGTGCTAGTGTCCCCCAAGAGAAGGGTATATGTTGTGTGTGTATAGATATGCATGTATAAATGCAATGGTGGAGTAATGGCATTGTGTAGTGTTTGTTATGTTAAGTATTTCTTTTTGTGTTGTCCAATTTGGGCATATATGGTGTTAGACTTGTCCCTCTGATATGGCTTATGTATTCATGTGATGTGTGTCATCTTGAGTTTAGTTTGTGCAGACATGGAGTGTGTAAAATTGTGCTAACTCTGTTTGCATTTGCCTGTGCATGTATCCATTTACGTGGGTGTCCCTTGCAGCTAGTTCCTGTATAAGTATAACCCATGCAGTAGGAGTTATATGTGCTTTGATGACTTGCCCTTCCCCATTGTGCAGATGTGCATGATATTTGGCTTTAGTATTGTTTGTCCCTGAGACCCGGGTAGGGCCATTTCCTGTGCACATGTTGTTTGAGGGGCCTGTTCGAAGTGACATATGTCCCAGTTCAGTCTCCTTCCCTGGGTGTCCCAGAGGGCCACATCCCAATTGTGCAGATATAGTTGGCATGTTGTTCTTTGTCTTTTTGTGTCTCTGTGCTTTGTACATGCCATTGTACAGTGTGTGTGATGTGTGTGTCCACTGCAGGGCTGTTTAATGGTGGTGTTGTTTGTGTTCCATGCCACATCGAAACACATGTGTGCTGTATGTGAGGACAGTCCCTGGCCAGTGTGGAATGTCAGTGTGTGAGTTGTAGTTGTATATTTGCTGTAGGTGTGTTGTTGTTGAGATGTTGTGTGGCCTTCACGTCCCTGTGTCTGAGCTGTGTGGCTGTGTATTTGTGTAGTGTTACAATGCAGTGTGAATGTTCTGCCCAAAGGGAGCGTTTTGTGATTGTGTGTGTCAGTGTTGATGTATGTTCGTGAGTGTGTGTAGGTTGAGATGTGTACCTGCTGCCTGTGACTTGCCCCACTACAATACGTATGTAGGCACTACAAGCTGTTTTTGAAGTCAATGGTACAGTCGGGTAGGTGTACTTAAGGTTGTTGGCATCCACAGCGGCATGACGTTTGCGAATGGCTCCATGGCGGCATTGGACTTGTGAGGCTTCCTGCAGGTGAGTGTCCCCCTTTATTCGGTCCATTTCCGCTAGCTTGTACATGGTGGTTGGACCCGCCATGGTCAAATTGGCGGTGTGCTACCTCGTAATGGGTCAGGTGGAAACCCAGCCTCCGCTGCACTCTTTGTGCTTCCTTGTGACCGTGGCAGTCCGTGCTGCCTGGCGTTACCGGAGGATCTCCGGCGGTCTTTTGTTGGTACGACCGCCTAACTTGTACTACAGGGGTCCGACTGCCGCGGCCATGGCAGTCCGCGGACCGCCAAGCTTGTAATGAGGCTCTAAGTGTAGAATATGCAACAATGGACAAATTCGCCTGCAAAATGAAAAAAATGATTGGCTCAAGAATATACACTAGTCATAGACGTAGCTAACCCCTTACAACCTTTTCATAGAACCCCCTTTCTACCATACACATAAACACAAACTAAATCCCCTAAAGTATTATTTTGAAGATACTTGGGAGACCACACTGTTCTGGAGACAGACGCCAACTAAAGTATCTATTACCATGATGGAACATATATGATAGCACTATGGCCCAAAAAGCCAAAACAAACAACCCAGTGGAGTGATGGCACAAGTCCTTCCAAGTCACACTAGACCAAAGCCACCCTACCCTCTATCAATTCCTAGTAATTATAACAAAGAGCAAAGATATCAACAACTTAGAACAGAATAATCTAATAATGAAATTAAGCCTAAAATGTCAAAACAGAATAAAGAAATGCACAAAATGCTACATCACAAAATACAGTACAAAATAAAACTAGTTATTATTAACAAAGGCCTACCCTACCTAGAATCCATAACAAGAACACTACTCTAAACAGCCTACCACTCCAACTAAATTGTAATTATTTTTATCAATACATCTAAATTCTAATGCCTGCAATGGGTCAATAAACTTGAGTAAGTTGGACACCAGCAATGATCGCTGCTGTGTCTCACCTTTAACCATCTGCCCTACGTTAGTTAGGATTTACCCTGCAGCACCAGAATATGATTGGTTTATTTTTTTCTCTTAGTTGTGGGTCAATGGTTATGCATAAGATTGAACTGCATGATTTTGTGGAGGAACTTAGACCAGATGCAGTTCATTTAACTGAAACATGGCTTAATGAGGATTCCGCCCACATATACTTTAGGCCATTCCGCAGGATTACGCAATGGTTAGGCATGCTAGGCTACTACAGAGAGGGTGAGAAATTGCCGTAATTTTTAAAATTGATTTTAAATGCTCTTTTTTCGGACCTCCCTATTGAAGGATGTAAAGCCTCTTTGTTTGTCTCTGACTCTCTTAAAAAAGTTTGTTGTGTCAGGATTTCATATTTATCGCCCTCCGGGGCTGGTGTCCAGCTTCTAACCCCTCTTGTACTGCGCCATTCTCACCTGCTGGTTTTAGGTGTATTTAATATTCATTCTGATAATTCCAGATCTCAGATAGCCAAAACATTAAAAGGCAACTTAGAAAGTCTAAAGCTTTATCAGCGAGTCTCTAATCATACATATAGAATGGGTCATAGTTTGGACCCTGTTTTTACCAATATAGCAATGATAGAAATTTGCCTACCTAATCCTTTGGTGTGGTCAGATCATCTGGCCATTCCCAGAAATGTATTTTATGCCAGGACATCAATGATCTCCACTCTCGCTCCTATTTGGGTCCGAAAATGGTCTAAAGTGACTCCTATAAATCTTAAGCAGGTTTTTGAAAATAACAGCCTGACCCTGGATAACAAGGTATGTAAAGCTAGTACCTAGCTGGATAGATGGCAAAGAAAGTCTCTTGACCAGATTGTCCCCTAACTAAAAAAAGCTGCTCTGGGACAAAACCCTTTCGCAGGTTGGTTTAATGTTGAACTTCTTATCTTAAAAAATAATTTGGAGCGCATTCAATGCCAAAATTATGAACCCCTGTTGTAAGGCAAATTATAAAGTGGGTCAAAAGAAATATCATCAGCTCATTCCTTAGGCAGGGTGAACATATTATTCACAGCAGATTTTAAATGCTAATAATTTGTCGCATTAAAATGTTCAGACTATAACAACTCTTATGTCTTTATCTTGCATGGCACCATCTTCTCTGCCTTTGGAAGAGAGCTGTAGTGTGCTAGCTTTCTTCTTTGTGGAAAAAATGTATCTTTCCACCCCCACAGAAGCCAGGTGTCACCCACAGCTGGAGTTGGGGTCTGTTTTGCCAGTTATGAGCGCTAAGCTAGAACAATTATGCCATACGCTTCCCACAGATCTGGCTTTGCTCTTTTCCCCTGTCAAATCTGGATCACCTCTGCATGTAATTTCCCCTGCCATTTTGGAGAAGATCTGCAGGTTTATCCAACCTGTTGTTAGTAAAGTGGCTAATCTCTCCCTGTCTTCTGGCCAGGTCCCACAACAATGGACACTATGGTGGTTCCTCTGTTGAAGAAACCATTTTTGGATCCCTCCAAGCCTGAAAACTATGAGCCCATATTGTTGCTGCCACGTTTTGGAAAATTAGCAGAAAAGAATGTGAATAAACGACTCTCCGGTTTTGTAGGAGAAAACAAGATCTTGCATAGCGCTCAATCAGGTTTTCACTCGTCCTATAGCACAAACTCAGCCCTGCTGTTCACTGCAGACTGTACAAGGCAGATTATGGATTGGGGTAACACAACAGCTAGTCTTATGCTCGACCTAAGTGCTGGATTTGACACTGTGTCACATTATATTTTAATTCAGCGCTTGTGGAACAGTGGTATTAGTGGCACTGCTTTGTTGTGGTTTACTTCCTTTCTGCAGGAACGTACTTTTCAGGTGACACTAAAGCCTTTTCGGCAGTCGATTCACTCCCTGCAGCAAGGAGTTCCTCAGGGGTCTTCACTGAGTGACGTACTTTAATATTTATTTGAGCCTCTGGCTGAGGTCATCAAGTGGCACGGTTTTATTATCATCTCACGCCGATGACACACAACTTGTTATCACTCTGTCCCAATGCAGTGGCCATACTGTATCTTCCTTACGTGTGTGTTTGTCAGATGTTTCCTCCGGGATGGAACACAATTGTTTAGTACTAAATGCAGGGAAAACGTAAGTTCTGGTATTCCGTAAGCACCACAACATTTGGTCTAATGCCTGGTGGTCTGTTGATTTTGGCCCTTTGCCTTCGCCCAAGGTGAAGAACCTTGGCATCTGGTTTGACAAGAAGCTCTCCTTTGATGCCCAAATTACTGCTCTGACAGGAAAGTGTTTCAGGCTGTTGAGGTCCCTGAAAAACGTTATTTACCTCCTCCCAGAATCTGCCCAGAAAACAGTAGTTCAGGCTCTGGTTATATCACGACTGGACTACTGTAATGCTCTTTATTTGGGGGGTCACCCAAACACAAATAAACAGACTTCAACGTGTGCAGAATGCGGCAGCTCAGACTCTGCTTGGTCTTTCGAGGAAAGCCTCTATCAGTTTCCTTGAGAAGACACTACACTGGTTGCTGGAGAGACAGAGAATTATCTTTAAGACCCTCTGCTATTGCTATAAGGCACTGTCCAGTCAAGGTCCAGCTTACTTACAAGTTATTGATACCCCTTATGCGCCAATGCGAAATCTGAGATCAATGGCTGCTAAACTGGGTGTGGTTCCAAAATTTTAAAAAGCCATAATTGGGGGGTTGTACTCTTAGCCAATTGGCCCTAAATACCTGTAATTCATTACCTTTGGAACTGTAACTAGCCCCTTCCGACTTAATCTTTGGAAGAAAAAAAACTGAAAAGTTGGCTGTTTGAATTTAGTGAAATATTCTTGTTCGATGTGCATTTTTTTACTCGTAACTAGCCTCCTAGCGCCGGGACACTTCATCTAGAAATAGCCATGTGCTCTATAAATGGCATTATTATTTATTATTATTAAATTATATATATTATTTAAAGAAAAACCTAGTAAGACAGCGAAGTATAAATGAAGTAATATAAGATTCATAAATTAAGAATACATAATTATCCCCAACATGGATAATAATTAAAAACCAGCTACCAATTAATGAATAAAATACAAATGCATTCATTAAATATCAACATAAAAGGGGCATGGCCAAGATGGCGCCCGGACGGGAGTGAAGTCCCCGAGCTCCACCGTCGGACAGAGGCTTTCAGCGGAGATCGGGCCTCGTCTACTCCCCCACTTGGTCGAGGGGCGCCTGGAACATCGTTGAAGGAGGGGAGAGTGCCGGGCCTCCATTACAAAGCACCCGAGGAGGCACTCCACGTCGCGCCTGCCTTTAAAATGGCAGCCGCCTGGCGGTAAGCGTGATGGGAGGCCTGCTGCCTCCGGCACAATGGCGCGCTCTCCCCTTGCGCTGAAAGCAGTCCCTGCACACGTACCGTGATCCTGCCTCTGGAAGCTACAGGCTCCATGCAGGAGGCAGGTCTGTCTTATCAGGATCAGGCTTTGGGTATTGTCTGACATGGGCCCCAGGTGGCAGTGGCCGCTGCACGGTGATACCGGGGCCAGCACTGCAGAAAGCAGAGGGGGCACAGTGCGATCGAATGAAACTCCACAGCGGGAATGGGGCCAGTGGCAGCCACCCTCAAGAAATGCCGGGAGCAGTTCTGAGAGCGAGGCAGCACTTGTAAAGATTGAAGCGCCAGACAGATCCATTGAGTACACACATCCACAGCCAGAGGAGCGGTCCCTGCAGCTCAAGTGCGTGGAGGAGGGAGGGCTGAGCCCAGGGAGTACAGCAGCTAGCACTGGTCGGAGTGACTTGCGCACCTATGCATTCAAAATCAACAACACAGTGCCCGATGGTCTGGGCATGCCGGTTCACTTAGGGTGACCGACCGGAGGGCCATCAGCGCTTGGGAGGTAGTGAGAG
The DNA here is from genome assembly GCF_031143425.1 of Pleurodeles waltl. Classification (NCBI taxonomy): domain Eukaryota; kingdom Metazoa; phylum Chordata; class Amphibia; order Caudata; family Salamandridae; genus Pleurodeles; species Pleurodeles waltl. Next base: position 156,310,608 of record NC_090449.1, read on the forward strand.
CAGCGCAACGGCACAAGGATACTGGTGGTGGATTGTTGCACAGTAATTCGAAGAAGTGGCACTGCTGCAGGAGAGAACATGATTGGCCCACGCTCACATAAGAAAGATGCCTCGATTAGAGACTTAGGCCCTCATTCTGACCCTGGCGGTCTTTGACCGCCAGGGCGGAGGACCGCGGGAGCACCGCCGACAAGCCGGCGGTGCTTCAATGGGGATTCCGACCGCGGCGGTAAAGCCGCGGTCGGACCGGCACCACTGGCGGGGTCCCGCCAGTGTACCGCGGCCCCATTGAATCCTCCGCGGCGGCGCAGCTTGCTGCACCGCCGCGGGGATTCTGACCCCCCCTACCGCCATCCAGATCCCGGCGGTCGGACCGCCGAGATCCGGATGGCGGTAGGGGGGGTCGCGGGGCCCCTGGGGGCCCCTGCAGTGCCCATGCCACTGGCATGGGCATTGCAGGGGCCCCCGTAAGAGGGCCCCTACATGTATTTCACTGTCTGCTGCGCAGACAGTGAAATACGCGACGGGTGCAACTGCACCCGTCGCACAGCTTCCACTCCGCCGGCTCGATTCCGAGCCGGCTTCATCGTGGAAGCCTCTTTCCCGCTGGGCTGGCTGGCGGTCTGAAGGAGACCGCCCGCCAGCCCAGCGGGAAAGTCAGAATTACCGCCGCGGTCTTTCGACCGCGGAACGGTAACCTGACGGCGGGACTTTGGCGGGCGGCCTCCGCCGCCCGCCAAGGTCAGAATGAGGGCCTTAGGGCCGGATGTAGCAAAGGGTTTTTCCCATTCTGTGTCAATGGGAAAATGTGTTCGTACATATGGCCATTACTCACTAAGACACCCAGGAAAGAAGCAGACCGATCAGAGGAAGTCACACAGCTGGAGCAATCCAATGCAACTGGCGACACCGTCATACCACCTGACGAGGCTGAACCAGTTACACTCACTTTCCTGGAGACCCTTTTTGGAGCACTAGGTGCAGATATCGCTACACTTAAACAAGACCTTACAAAAGACATCAAGGGCCTCACAAGGGACATGAATGAACCGGGTGGATACACTAGAACGAACCAGTGAAACATAGGGAGAAGAACTGGATAGCCAATGATGTGAAATATTGGAGCTACATGACAAAAATGCAGAACTTCGATATCAGGTGGAAGACCTTGAAAACCGGTCTCGGAGAGCCAACATTAGAATTAAAGGAGCCCCGTTACAAGCAGCCGGGATCTGGAAGATTATACCTGCAGATTGTTCATCATATCGCACCAGAACTCGTGCCACAAAAGATTATAGACAGAGTTCATAGGGCTGGGAGACCGGCTATGTCTCCCGGGCAACCGCAAGACATTTTAACGTGCCTGCACCACTACAGGCAAAAGGAAATCATTATGGCAGCAGCATCTGACCGCAACCACATAGACTTTTAAAGTAACAAGATCTGGCTCTATCAGGACCTCTCGCCCATAACACTACAGCGACGCCGCCAGCTCAGACCAGCCACGGAGTTCCTACCGCTGGGGCCACCCTTTTTGCCTCACATTTGTATGGGATGCTGAGACACACAGTGTGCACACACTAGAAGAAGCACAAACAGTATTGCCCCTAACCAAGAATCAAAATGAGGAAGTACTACACTCACTCGGCTCATCGGTGCCCTTCAGACGCCCAGCAAGAAGTGGAAGACGGTTGGGCCAGCTGCACTGTAGTGAAAGGGCAGCCCTACTCAGACAACTGAATCCTCAGAAGCAAGCATCTGATATGGACAATGACTGAGGGACACCTGAAAGTCAATAAACTAGCGATAGGCCCATATGCAGGCCCACCCTCCTGCCCTCCAGGCACTATCTGAAGTTTGGCTGGAGAGGTCCATCTCCAGTTTTCAAGGCAACATGAGCCGGCGGCAGGGTCTTTGGACCCCATGAAGGGAAACTGCGTTTGGCCCAGGATGCCTTGCCATGGACCCCATTTTACTAGTTTGAAGTGGTACTGGGGAAGACCACATTGGTTCTTATTCCTGTTTACATGTTTGACACTCTGTTATCTCTCTCTGCTTTTCTTCCTACCTACTATGCAATATACGTTTTCATCGGTATAACGTAGCTACATATGGAAAACTAGTTGGCTATTCTCCAGCAACCAGGGACACACCTCATGGTTATGCATCTGCGCGCAGACCCCATAATGATATTCTTTATTAGTTACAATATCCGGGGGCTTAACATGCCAGCAAATCGCCTAGCATTTCTATCCTCGATCCGAGACTCTGGGTTTGATATATGCCTGGTACAGGAAACACTCCTGGTGCAAGCTGACTGGAAACGTACAAGATCCAAGTGGTTTGACAGACAACACTTCTCGTCTAGTACAGGGAAAAAAGCCAGTGTGGCTATTCTGATAGCTACCCACTTTCCGGGTAAGGTGACCCATAAGGTGACCCAGATTCAAGCTGACATCCCTGGCGGATTACTGTCACTCTGCATTACACTACATTCACACACTTTTACTCTGGCTACACTGTATGCACCTAATGACCACCAAGAGGCTTTTATATTAGAGGCCTTAGACAAGGTGATGGTCACTGCAGATAAGGCTGTGCTCATTGGAGGGGACTTTAACTTAGTGTCAGACATCAATCTGGATCGGTCAGTGCAGCGGGTGTGACAGACGGGGGCATTTTCAACACACAGTCAGGAGATGGCGGACTACGGGCTAACGGATGTCTGGCGGCATCACCATCCCACAGAGAGGTATTACACTTTTTATTCTGCAGCCCGGCAGACATATGTACGAATTGATCTATATCTAGCTACACTGCACTTATTGCAATCTGTCACACAGGTAGTACCACTAAAACTGTTCAGTGAACTTGAAAGAGGTAGGACTTACTAATATTCTTTTCCTCTTGACTTTTGAGGGAATGAACAATGAATTTTGAGTTTGCAAATTAAAGTGCCAGGAAATTTACGAACTATTATTTCTAAGGTTTACTGCCTTTCATTGAGCCGTTTATTGCAAAATATGTGCTGTGATAATTGTATTATATACATAGAAACTTGTTAGAAGGGTGAACAACTGTATTTTCAAGATAAGTGTACACTTGCTCAACAGGTGCCTCAGCATTTTCATAAGCATAATTGGTTGGTTTTACAGCCGACGTTTGGGGTTTTAGGGTGTATTCCCCATTGTAGTGCACCGTTGTAAATATAGCAATCGCATAAATACAATATCAGGAGTTCCCCTTGGTGCGCCATTTCTCCCATTAAAATACACCCCTTCTGGTAGAGAATTTAGGTTGCTTAAAGGGTAGGGCAGCACAAGGGTTTTTCTAAATTGAGATAGATAGAATCAAAATGGCAGAAGAACTTTTTGGCAGTCTTGAGAAGGGCTGTACAATAACGTTCTCTAATCGCCCGCATAATGAGGGTCTTAAGATGAAATTTATCAAGTTGGAGAGGTTAAAGAAAGTGGTGGGATGGTGTCACATTAAAACAATATATAAAATTGAATCGGATCCCAAGAGGTTTAAGGTCTCAGATTTTTCCCACATACGATGATCTAGATGGTGATTTATTGAATCTATGGGATAAGGAACTGACAGCCAGTTCACTTAGACTGATGGAAATTCTAATAACCAATTCAGAAAGGAAGGTGGCCTCACTTCAAAAGGAAATTGATACCCTAGGGGATGAAATTAAGGAGTTAAACCTTCCTGAGGCCACAGATAAAAACTATAAGATCTTGGAGGAAGTACTACTCAAGTTTCAGGATGAAATTGTGCAGAGAAAAACTCGGAAATTTAAGAGGGATGAGAGGGATTATCATACTGGTAGAATATTCACGTTTGCTAGAAAATACGACCATTTGGTGAATCTCCCACAGTCAAGAAGGAGATCACAAACATCATTGTCCTCTGACTCTACATCTATAAGTGGAATGGTATCAATTGAAAGTGAAACAGAAGGAGCAGCTGGTACATCTGTGCAGGCCAAATTAGATAACAGAAGTGTTTTTTTACAGGAACTTTTGAGGATGAGACAAGGCCAACAAGATATGAACAGGAGAAAGGTAGCTATAGGAGGAACAGAAGGGGGAGAAGAAGGGGTAGAGACAACAGGAAAAGTGGGGATGGTAACCAGATCCAGGGACAAAAGGATATGATACTTAGGGCCAGATGTAGCAATATACCAAATTGCGACTTGCAATTTGCGAGTCCCTGCGACTCACAAATTGCAAGTCGCAATTTGGTATGCAGAAAGGTGTCTCAGACACCTTCTGCGAGTCGCTATGGGGTCGCAAAGACCCACCTCATTAATATTCATGAGGTGGGTCGCAATTTGCGCCCCATAGCGACTCTGGGCACTCACTGGGATGGAGGCCTGCTGGGAACAGCAGACCTCCATGTCCGTGACTGCTTTTAAATAAAGCAGTTTTTTTTTTCCAAGTGTAGCCCGTTTTCCTTAAAGGAAAACGAGCTGCACTTAGAAAAAAAAACCGAAACCTTTTGTTTCGGATTTTTTCAGGGCAGGCAGTGGTCCCTTGGACCACTGCCTGCTCTGAAAAAATATCTTTGGGTCCAGTCACAAAGGGGAAGGGGTCCCATGGGGACCCCTTCCCATTTGCGAGTGGGTTACCATCCACTTCAAGTGGATGGTAACTGCGACTCCGTCGCAAATGGAATTGCATACTACTGCGACTCGCAAATAGGAAGGGAACACCCCTTCCTATTTGCGACTCGGAAATGCATTTTGAGAGTCGGTTCCGACTCGCAAAATGCATTTCTACATAGCAAACATGCATTTGCGACTCGCAAACGGCGATTTTAGCCGTTTGCGAGTCGCAAAGTGTTTGCTACATCTGGCCCTTAGTGATTCAGCCATCAATATAGTTAATTTATCGGATGTGACATTATCTTCAGATTGTGTATCACTGTTGGAGAAGGGATTAAGTTTTTGCCCTACCAGCAGGGGTGATATTTGTAGAGCTAAGTTGGATTTATTCAAGTTTATCAGATGGCTAAAACTGAAGAAATATTTTAAGTTAAATCCTACGGGGCCAAAGACTAAGGATGTTGCAGCATGTAGTATTGACGATATACCCTCTATTCAAGAAGTGTTTGATACAGCTATGTTGCTCTCTATTACAGAACATGAAGAAGTTCCTATTATATTTTGGCAGATATTAGAGGACTTAGACATCACCTGTAATATCAGTGGAAGGAGTGGTCTGAAGAGTAGGTCTAAATGGATTCCTAAGTCTTTTGACAAAAGAAGTTTAGATATTTTCTTTGATTTAGTGTGCAGGGATCTAGATTTACACAAATCCAAACAGGGTCTACCTAGACCCACAAGTAATTTAAATCAAGGAGAATGGAGAGCGCTTAAGGAGTTAGGTGAGAATGATCTCATTACGATAAAACAAGCTGATAAGGGAGGCAATGTTGTTGTAATGAATCGAGTTGACTATGTTCAGGAGATACGATCCCAATTGGATGATGAACAGTGTTATGAAAAGATGCACTCTAATCCAATTTTGAAATTGTGTGTTACTATTAATAAACAACTGGAGATTTGGTATCAATCGAATTTACTGAGCAGGGATGATTATCTGTACCTAAAGGTGGTAAAACCTAGGTTTCCATGCTTTTATACACTACCTAAAATTCATAAAAATTTACCTTTTCCTCCAGGTAGACCTATTATCTCAGGTATTGGTGGACCAACTGAAAAATTATCTGAATATGTGGATGTATTTTTGAAACCCATTGTACAGAAATTACCTTCATATATTAAGGATACAATGCATATTTTGAGTATTCTTAGTGATGTAGAATGGGAGGAAACTATGTTACTGGTTACCCTGGATGTGGTTTCCCTGTATACCTGTATCCAACATAATGTGGACTTGGAAGCCATAGAGTATTTTTTGAATAAGCAACCTGCCAATTGGTGGCAACACACAAGGATGTTACTAGAAATGATATCCATGATTCTTGACAATAACTTTTTTATTTTTGGTTACCAGTGGCGCAGCGTATCCAGTTTAAGTCGATCTGTCTTACTTTTAAGGCAGTTCATGGAATAGGACCACGGTACCTGACTTCCAGACTCCTCCTGCATGTACCTAAAAGAAGCTTGAGGTCTTCCCGAACTCACTTGATTCAGGTCCCTCGCACACATAAAGCCAAATGGGAGACAAAGCTTTTACAGTAGCTGCAGCCAGAGGATGGAACTCTCTCCCACAGAATATTAGGCAAGAATCAGGTTATATGAAATTTAGGAAAATGGTGAAAACTTGGCTCTTTCCTCGTTAATTTCTTGGTACATCAAGATCAGGGCCTTTGATTCAGTTTGTTTCAGTTTCTTCTTTTGGATGTCTTTCTATCTTCATTATTTCTGTTATTTTTCTTATCCTCTGTCTATCTTTTACTACGTGCTTTCTTCCCAGCGCTTCGATGTTCTTTGAGTAGGAACGCGCTTTATAAATCTCGAATTACATTACATTACATTACATTTTTGAAGATGATTGGTTTAGACAAAAACAGGGGGTGGCTATGGGCTCCAGATTCTCCCCATCTTATGCAGGACTATTCATGGGCCCGTATGAGGAGAGGTGGGTCTGGGGTCCAGGAGCGGCTCAATGGCAGACATGTATTCTTTATTGGGGTCGCTACATAGATGATTGTATCATGTTGTGGACGGGAGGAGTCAATCAATTATTGAACTTTGTTGACTATTTGAACTCCAATGACATAAATGTCAAGTTTACATGTCAATATAGTGCGACACGCATAGAATTTTTGGATGTAGAGTTGTATATTGATGAGGGTCATATAGAGAGTAAACTATTTCGGAAATCTACTGCTTGCAACTCAGTGTTACATGCGGAAAGTGCGCATCCTAGACATCAAATATAGTCAATTCCCTATGGTGAGATGATCAGAGCACGGAGAAATTGTAGTAAAGACTTGGAATTTGTAAAATGTATTGAGGACATGGGGAATCGTTTTAAAACAAGAGGATACAGGCAAAATACAATTAAAAAGGCGCAGGACAGAATAAGACATATTCCGAGACATATGACACTGAAATAAAAAAATAAGAATGCACGGAAGGACAAGGGAAGTAAAGTGAGATTAATTACAGACTTTACAGACTGTACTAGGTTATTCAAGAAGTACACCACTAAACATTGACACATTTTACTCCAAGACGAATTCATAACAGAGTTTGTGACTAACAAACCAACTTTTACTTTTCGTAAGGGGAGATCACTTACATAAATTCTCAGTCCTAGTTTTCCTAAAATTGCTACTAAGGTAAATTGGCTGTCAGCACAGAGAATAGGTTTCTATAAATGTGGAGACTGTGGACTCTGTAAGTGGGCGTGTCATGGGAAGAAAGAGTTCTCTAATTCATTAGGTGAAACATTTACTATCAGATCGAGTATGAACTGTAATACTTCATTTGTGATATATATAATCGTTTGTAAATGTGAGCGACATTATGTAGGGAGTACAATCCGACCCCTAAAAGTGGGAATTGGGGAACATGCGAGAGCCCTAGGACAACAAGATATTAGATATTCATTGGTGGTACATCTGATGAACTGTGAGTCTCAGAGTACTAGATTAGGTTTCACTTTTTTTTTATGTGAACAGATAATGAAAGACCCGAGAGGGGGGAATAGGGAACTAACACTACGGAGAAGGGAAGCCATGTGGATATTACGCTTAAGGGCAGTGGAAGATGGGTTGAATTCAGACAGGGAATTGGAGTACTTTTTGGGGACTTAGATACTGTCATGTATAGGCATTAATTTAATGGATCACACTTCCTGTATTATAAATCAAATTATGATATAAACAAAGTTGAATGCTGCTCAACTTTGAAATGCTCTTTTTCACCAAACTAAGAGTTTTCTCGTAGTGACTATGATTTAATTGGAAGAGAATGATGTCAATATTTTGACCTCTTTGGGATTTAAATTATTGTGTATTTATAATGTTTTTGTTCACAGTACATCTTTTTTGTGTGGGATGGAGGCACCCAGAGTCTTTATTGCTAGGTGGTAAAGATTGTTAAAAAATATATTTGTTGTATTGGGAGCATTGTGCATTTAAATTCTCTCTATGATTGAATTGATATCTATTCTATTTACTCTTTTTATGTTTCCTTATTAATTCTTTCTTTTTCATCTCTGAAAGAATAATTGTTACTGTCACGTTATAACTATGCTAGTCTAAGGGTATTTAGGAGGTATACAGGGGCAATCGTCCAGTTTAATTGGAAATTAAGGTGCAATCATATAGGGAGTAGTGGTCAGCACAGATCTGTGACCAGGATGGGACAGTGCATTTGGAGGTATGGTGTATGAGTACATAATTGGTATGTTAGTGAAAGTTGCAGTCCCCTCCTTTACTTTACTCGTAGTGAAGAACGGTTAAAAACGGGTCCTTCCTCTATATTTGCTAAGGAGGCAATGGCTCTACAGATTGAAATATAGTCCTTCTTTTATTTCTAGGGGAGGACGATGAAAGCTGGTCCTTCCTCTATGTCGTTGAATAGCTGGGGGACTGCAGATAGATGCATAGTCCCTTTTCTATTTCGAGTGACGGAGGACTGAAAAAGTGTTGGTCCTTCCTCTATTTTGGTGATAGTGCAACAAGTTAAATGGTGGCTACATGGACGCGCGGTACGCAGTGAATGCGTGTGTTCCTGTATCGTCATACGGAGGCAGAGGATACTTTGGCAGTTGCCGGAAGACAATTAAGTCACTTAAGGTACTATGTTTGAAGAAGGATGCATGTATAAAAACTTCTTTGTATAATGATGAAAGCGGCAGATATAACATTCGTGTCCTTATTCAAAGAGAGATGGAAATGGCTCATAATTTGTTTGTTTTAGGGCAGCGGACAACGTTTGGTTCTTGTTCCATTTGGGAAGTAGCTCTTGGAAACTCACTGACTGTGGGTCTGCAGTCAGGTTCAACAAAAATTATGTTGGAGTGATTGTGAAGGTAAAATGTTAATGGTTATATGAAACTGGAATGGTATCTTGTGGCTGGTTAGTTATAATGTGACGATACAAGGGTTGCACTATATGTCTAATTTTTATTCTTGCTGATTCACATTTTTACTTATTTATATATAAAGGTCACTTCTAATTTTAACTCAAGCATGTACACTAGGGTGATTTTGGTGACATGTATAGGGATCTTTAGAACTATGGGTGCTTTGCACGGTATAATAGGGTTCTACCTAGAGTTTTGATTTGATTGTTTGGACACTGTTTCATCTAATGGACTTTAGATCACTGGGCTCCACTGTGAGTTAATGGTACAGGTGTTGTGATAATTAATATGATTCTATTGAATAAAATTTTGTCTCTGTTGATTTTGGGGATTTAAAATAGCTAATATAAGAAGCGACTACAATCCAGCCCTGATGAAGTCAAGTGACGAAACACGTGTTGGCTGAGAAGTCGTTACAAGGAATTTGGATGTTTTATTTTGATTTAGAGTTATAAAAAGATTTGGAGACATACTCAAGGATAAATGTAATGGACTTTGGAGATAACATGGACTACTACTAAAAGTGTCCGGTGGCTGAGAAGTCGTTACATGGAATTTGGATGTTTTATTTTGATTTAAAGTTATAAAAAGATTTGGAGACATACTCAAGGATAAATGTAATGGATTTTGGAGACAACATGGACTACCACTAAAACTGTTCGGTGAACTTGAAAGAGGTTGGACTTACTAATATTCTTTTCCTCTTGACTTTTGAGGGAATGAACAATGAATTTTGAGTTTGCAAATTAAAGTGCCAGGAAATTTACGAACTATTATTTCTAAGGTTTACTGCCTTTCATTGAGCCGTTTATTGCAAAATATGTGCTGTGATAATTTTATTATATACATAGAATCTTGTTAGAAGGGTGAACAACTGTATTTTCAAGATAAGTGTACACTTGCTCAACGGGTGCCTCAGCATTTTCACCGTCGCACAGGTAGATATAGGTATAGCGGCGTTCCCGGGCCACACCCCACTCCATATAATTACATCCTCTCCTGGCCCAGCCTCCCACCAGCGCACTTGGTGTCTCAATCTCTGACTTCTCACTAGTGAAACACACCGAATTGACTGGTGCCATCATTGAATATTTAGAGCACAATGATTGCCCTGATATACTCAAAGCAGTGCTCTGGGATGCGTTAAAATCGGTTCTTCGCGGCCTGCTAATTGCACTAGCGACCCGTCTTAATTAAGACTGGAGAGACAAAAGGGCTGCACTCAAACGGCAGGTAAAAGGGCTAGAAGTGGAGTACAAATGATCGGAATCCCACAAAATATGCAGACAATTGAACACGGCACACAAGCAACTATGGGAACTGGACATGGATAGAGCAACGTATGGTCTGATCCGCACTAACAGAAGTTCTGTGTGGGGAGCAATAAAGCGGGCCGTCTTCTGGCACATCGCTTACGGGCCCAGACAACACAACAAAGGGTGGAGGCACTGATGGGACAGCTAAGAGAGTGCATTGACCACGATGACCAAATAGTTCAAGCATTTGAACAATTCAATGCCTAGCTCTACACTGCTGATCCCTTAGTAGAAGAGAATTATACTGTAGTGTGTTGCTCTCTGGTAATGCTGTCAGGGACAATATGCGAAATTGGTGGAATGTTGATAAGGTGGTCAAGGTCAAGGATGAGTGTAACAGAATGAATGTTTCTAATCAACCTGTTGTGTTTCAGACGAATGAAGGTCCAAGCGAATGTGATGTTGATCAGAAAAATCCAAGAAATTTAAATAGGTTTAACCCAGATTTGTATGTACGCAGAAGTGGTAGGAGAAGGGTCAAACCTTTGAGATACCATTGATTTTGTAATTTCATCATGTTTTTTTGATGCCAGGTCTTCTGTGAGGTTTTCATTACAATTTCGGCTGAAATGTATTAGTAATGTTTTTGTTCAAGTTTATTTTTAATTTTGTTGCTGTTCAGTGTTCTTTTATTGTTTTTTTTGTTTTGTTTATGTTCTTATGTTTTCTATTTTTTGTAGGTAGTTGAAGTGAATTTGTAATGTTTGGGTTGCCATTTGTAAGGGAAAAGGATAATGTAGTATGTTGCCCTCGTGTTGAGTCTTGTGTGCTGTGTCTTGCGCGAGACTCGAGAGCAGAATGTTGATGCGGGGAAAAGAGGTTGGAGGGACGGAAGGAGCGGAAGCGACCGAGCGGCGGTCCTATTTGACAATAAAATATTTCAAGTTCAACCTTCTTGCGTGAGCTTTTCACTACAAGGAAATTGCCGACGAGCGTTCAGGACCGCCGCCCGAACCCACTTACCTAATTGCTGTTACTTAAAGCTCTTTTTCCTGTCGAAGTGCAGCAGCGTTGGTGGAATGGACGTTGATTTCCTGTCCAGGAAGGTACGTCAATATGCGGTGAGCATGATAATTGGATAATTGGCTGAACCTTTGCAGAAGAAGCTAGACTGCTAACCGGCATGAGGACTTCGAGTGTGTGTGTTTTTTTTTAATGGTAAACTGGACCATAAGGTGAAATCTCCCAGCACGCTTGTGTAAGATGGTTAAGACTGTGCTTTCAGCCAGGTAAATTGGCTTATCTGCATCTAAAGAAAATAATAATAATAATCAATAACATTTTTAAAAAAAAGAAAGTCTCTGCCCTAAAAGGAAGTGTACACGTGGTTACTGTACAAAAAGGGAAGAAGACACCTGCTTTATTGTTACCTGGGTATTTTGAAATACTATAGTACCCTTCTTTTACCTTCAGGAGTGTACACCCAGTGACATTAAGGTGTTTGATTTTTTTACTTTGCTTTAAGTCAAGCAGCTTTTGTGTTCAGAACTGTGGTCAACTTGCTTAGCAAAATGTTTTTTTTGGTTTTCCGATGCAGTCTGTGAATCCCCGCCACCTTTTCTAGAGACACCTGGGAGTTCACTGATAGTCTGGAAAAATTGGTTTGATGCTTTTGAATTGTACCTAGGAGCAATTGGTAAATCTCGTTTCCGTCCTGAGAAGACAAAAAATGTATTACTACATTCTTTAGGGTTTGAGGGAAGATCAGTTTTCAAACATCTTCCACCCTTGGTGTTGGATGATGGAGAAGAAGTTGATATTGTAGTGTGTTGCTTGTAGTGTGTTGCTCTCGTGTGCTGAATCGTGTGCGAGACTCAAGAGCAGAATGTTGATGTGGGGAAAAGCGGTTGAAGGGACGGACGAGCGGAAGCGACCGATATTTGATAATAAAATACAAACAGCTATGGGCACTGGACATGGATGGAGCAACGTATGCTCTGATCCACACTAAACAGGAGTTCTGTGTGGGGAGCAATAAAGCGGGCCGCCTTCTGGCACATCGCTTACGGGCCCAGACAACACAACAAAGAGTGGAGGCACTGATGGGACAGCAGGGAGAGCGCATTGACCACAATGACCAAATAGTTCAAGCTTTGGAACGATTCTATGCCCAACTCTACACTGCTGATCCCTTAGTAGAAGAGAATTATACGTCCAACCTAGGACACGTACCATTAGAGAGACTGCTCACTATAGATGTTCCGCAATTGGTTCAGGACGTAGTTAGATGGGGTACTCTCAGCGATCTCATGCCTGCAACCTGACAAGGCCCCAGGGAGGGATGGATACCCCTCAGAGTTTTATAAACTATTTGTTAACCAATTGGCCCCAATCCTTACACGTTTATATAATTCCTTTCCCTCACAGACTCCATGAAACTCGCCACGATTATGGTCCTACCCAAACCAGATGTCTTACACTACCCACTGAAATCATTGTGGGGGCAGGCTATCACGCTAGTCCTATGTACAGCTAAGCAGGTGCTACTAGCACAATGGGGCACAGGCACCAAACCTACTCAATTAGACTGGCTTCATAGACTATGAGTCCTATAAAGCATGGAGAAATTAACGGCCACAGCTGAACAAAGACCTCCACCCCCCCCCCTCAGTTTGACAAAACATGTGGACCTTGTTTGTCATACCTTTCACAAGAATTTGTAGAACTTACATGCCTGACTTACTTACGGGTACTCCGTCTCACTCCTACAAATCCAGTATCTGCTTAGATCTACATATAACAGATGAGGACCCTGGATATCCACAGGCTTTGATGCACACAATAGCCACACTGCCGTAGACATCAGCTCAACAGCATAGACACTCTTTCGTCCTTTTATTCTACCTCTCACCAATGTTCCTTATTTCTTATTGTTCCTCACCGGACTACGGTTGTAGGTGTTTTGTATTGTACTGCAAATCTAGATAAAATCAATAAAAAAGATTTAAACCTAAATATCAACATAAAATAAAAAGCTTTAAAACACATAAAGATTTTCCCCATAAAAAATATAACAAACCTAATTTATAGTTTTGTGGCTGATGTCTATGGTCTTCCTTAATCCAAGAAAACAAATCAACAAAAATCGATATTGAAAATCATAGCACTTTGTTCTCTAAAACTAGAAAGTTTATCAAATGCTGGCTGATGAGTGAAAAACCAAGTGTGCAGGGATGGAAGGGGTTTGAGGTAAGCAACCAGGCTCAGCTGCAGAGACATTGTTTCAAAAATTGGTTACAAGGAAAATTATTGTGTGTACCATCTATCCAAGGTAATGAATCCCCTCTCGGTATTCATCAATTTCCCTGAGATCCACTTGCTGTTTTGAAGAGTACAGAGCAACAAAATATTCAACAAATTGTTGCAGTATTTCTTTGTTGCTTGGTATAATTCGATCTGAGATGATGTGGAGTAAGCACATTGCCAATTTTGTCTGTTTTGATTGAGCATCCATGACAATATTTCAATGGTCCTTTCCCTTTCTCCATATCTATAAGCCTGAGCATTTCCCTCAGGAGTTTGATTTTGAGCTCTGTTTTTCCTCTAAATTGTGTGTTAAACTCATTATTTCCAGAAGTATATTGGGATGGTTCCCAGATGGATTGTATGGCATATTTCCCCTCTAATTCATCTAGTTTTTCCCTACTGTTGGAGCTGGTATCAGATTGAAGTAAGGACACCTGTCTCATTATCCATGGAATTTACTGTGATGTAGACTTTGAATGTTTTCCAGACTGTAGAAAAGTTTGGGACTAATCCTGTGTTGGTATCGAAGAATTCAGTTATGGAAAATACAATTTCTATTTTACGGGCCGTGTCCCCAAGGGCCATGGATAGGAAACAACAGATGCATTGTTGTGCACTGGGGTATGGGATCTCGATTTCAAGAAAGAAAGGGGAGTGAGTCAATGGTGTACAGTGCAAATACTAAATTTTTCTTATTCAAGCGGGAATCTTAGGGGATCCCAGTCAGAGATTAATGCGGAAGTGTGGGGCGTGTATTGAAGAATAGTATGAGAAGGCTTTTTCTTCACTGTTATATGCATGCCATATGTCTGTCACACTTAAAAGTGTTAGGTGCACAGATTTCATAGCACTGAATAGAGCTTGTTGGGGTTAGAGCTCCCAATAGAAAGGTTACTGACAAAGTTAAATTCTCCTCCTCATATAACACATCTGGATCCCCGTTACCCGCAGATAGCAACACTGCCTTCAAAGAGTTCAGACAGCCCACATTGGGAGCCTCATAATTATTTAAAGGGATGGGCTGATCATGTAGCATCCCAGCAATATATAGGACCCCCCCACACCAAAACATGGAAGCGTGACTTGTGTGATAATTTTAGCCACACCACAGGAGAATGCGCTGTAAGACACAAACAGGGTAATTATGACATTGGCAGTACCACCGCGGGTCCGCCAATGCCACAGGGGTGCTGCCACCATGCCTGCAGCGTTTACCCCCCCTCCTCGTCGTATTACAATGTTCCCGCCGGGCTGACTGGTGGGAACACTGTATTAAGACATTCCCACCAGGCTGACCAGTAAGAACAATGCTACGGTATTGGTATTGGCTTTCTTCAGAGAGCCGAAGCCAGTATTGTAGCACGCCAGCACCTTCGGAATGCGCAATGTCTGTAGTGTGCATTCTGAGGGTGCTGGGCGTGGGGCCCCAGCACTGCCCATGCTATGGGCATGCCATGGGCATGGGCAGTGCAGGGCCCCTCCTGTGGACCCCTACACAGCCTTTCCATTGCAGTAGGACCGCCATGGAAAGGCTGGAGGAAAGGGGACTCGTGCTCAGCACGATGGTGCTGAACTCAGCACCGCCGTTGGCTGAGCAGGAGTCAGACCATCGTCAGCCCATGTGGAACAATGTTCCTGGTGGGGACAGTGGTCCCCTGGTGCTGAGACCACCAGAGTCGTAATGTGGCGGTCGGACCACCTTGCTTGAGGCGTTCTGACCGTTACCTTAAGTCTGGCAGTTCTTGGACCGCCAGATTCGTAATGAGACCCAAAGTATCTGAACTGCCCCTACTTATCTGCAAATGTGTGCCCTGTCAGTGTCTAATTGTGTTTCGTGAATATAGGCGTTTGTTTTCCAATGTCTTCCAAGGCAGGCTGTGACTAAACACTTTTTGTCAGTGCTGTTTAGACAATATAATAGACTAATATACCAGGTAATAATTTTTGCTTACCTATTTTCAAGAGAAAAGATTGTTTATTGAGCCCACAGGGCTGTGAGCTGAGATGTGTACGCCTTCTGTATTCAGTTAGTATTATTCAGTTGAGAAGAATTGCAAACTATCTAGGGCTGATGGAATGCAACTTTAAAACCCCAAAACTACTCTGATACCCCAACTTTCAGTGAATAGATTCCACATACACCCCACAGTTTAACAATAAAAGTAGCATCCATTGCTTTATACACTATGAGGTGGACCAGTACTACCCACTCCATCCCCTGAACAAAAAAAACTGAATTACCTGTTTACCTTAGTATAATAAGAGGATTATACCGGAGGATATACAAACATTTATGGGTCGACTGAGATGAACGAGTTTTATAAATAATAGAATAACAGCTATGAACATACATTGCCACGTAATTAAGATGCAAAGCTCAAGTACAGGAGGTACCAAAATGTTACAAAGTATGGCCAATGACATTAGGGAATGTGGCTGAGGCACATTTATTCACTGTCTAAGAAATGTTGATGCTAATCATTGTCACTCAGCTGTCCAGTGGTCTCTGTCTCTATATCACCAGGGGAGCAGTTGGCTTTCTGATGATTGTTATGCTGTCTTTTTGGTTTGGACGCCTTGAGGCAGATGAAAAAAATTATGAAGCTATTGTAATAGCGCCTAAGTTCAGCCAGGTAAAGCATGGAGTTTCTGACAACAAACATCTCAATGTGTTTCCACCTCAGGGAAGGCCAGCGAGCCTACTGGAAAGCAGTTATGTGACAGAATATTGGAATACCTATACTGAGTCAAAAGTATTGATGACAAACATATTGTCTACCTATACTCATAATGGTAAGTTTAAATATATCAGAAGAAAAATATAGTTTACACTAATATCGCTAAAAATAATGAAAAAATACTGATTTTCATTATATAGATAGATATAGTATAACATAGTAAATCTAAAATATTTTAATATATAACATTAATATAATGTAATATAATGAATCTTAAATAATATTTTAAAATATATATACTCATATAAACACACACATATATATGTTTACATAAACATATATAGAAGGTAACACTATTAATACAAATATATATTTTAATTAAACTTTTTTAATTACTTTTTTTAATTTACTACTATAAAAGGCATAAATATATATATTCAAATGAAACATAAAAAATATGAAAACACAAGTACAAAATATTAAAATAAATTATCAATTTAATTAAACATCAAAAAACTATACAATTAAAAATATTAAACAACATCTATATATAAACCAATAATATAAAATTAAACAAACAAACAATTAAATATATATTTCAGCAATTTTAAAAATAAGTACTGAAATAAGAAAATAAAAGGTACACTTTTTCCACTCCAATCTGCGCAACAGTAGAGAATATGTTAGACTTCGGAGGGATTAAATTTACTATCCCCACTCCACTCTGTGAATCAGCAGGGAAAACGGTGGTATTCAAAGAGGTAAAAGGCACTATTCCTCTCTCTAGTCTGTGCAACAGTAGGAAAAGCATTGGACTTCAGAGGGGTTAAATTTATTATTCAGAGTGCAGTCTGTGCAACAGTAGGGAAAGCGTTGGACATTAAAGAGATAAAATGTACTAGTCCCACTCCAGTCTGTGCAACAGTAGTGAAAGCGTTGGAGTTCCCAGGTGTTAAATGTTCTGTTACCTCTTCACTCTGTGCAACAGTAGGGAAAATGTTAGACTTCGGAGGGGTTATATTTACTATTCCCACTACAGTCTTTGCAACAGTATGGAAAGCATTGGACTTTAGAGAGATAAAATTTACTATCCCATCTCCAGCCTGTGCAACAGTAGGGAACGCATTGGACTTCAGAGCAGTTACATTTACTATTCCCCCTCTAGTCTGTGCAACAGTAGGGACAACGGTGGACTTCAGAGGGGTTACATTTACTATTCCCACTTTAGTCTATGCAACAGTAGGGAAAGTGCTGGACTTGGGAGGAGTTAAATTTACTATTCCCACTTTAGTCTATGCAACAGTAGAGAAACTGCTGGACTTTGGAGGAGTTAAATTTACTATTCTCCCTCCAGTTTGGGCAACTGTAGGGAAAGTGTTGGACTCCAGAGTGGGAATGTTTACTATTCCCACTCCAGTCTGTGCAGCAGTAAGGAAAGTACTTCACTTCAAAAACATAACATATTTTCATAATCCTATTTGTTGACCAGAAATATAAAACTCTTAATAGAAAAATTATATATATAAAATTAAAGACAATTAAACAATTAACATGGTTATTTTTTGTTCAATAATTATAAATTAAAAAATTGTATTAGTGTATTATTTAATTAGGTTCCCACACTATACACCCACAAACCTAGCAACCCAAAAAGGTGTAACACAATCAACATATTTATAACCAATTAACTAATTATTAATAAATTAACAATTCATTGTTAATTAATCCTGACCTAAATAACTTCCCACCCTTTGCCTCTACAAACACAACACCCCGCACCTAATATATTCCTTAAAAATATAATAATGAAACAATTTACATAATTAATAATCAACTAAATCACTAATAATAAATCATTAAATAATTGTTACTTGCACCTAATATATGACTCTAAAAATATAATTATTACACAACTTACATAAGTAACAATCAATTAATTAATAATTAATAATTATTATTCAATTATTACTTAATTAATTTCCCACTCTATACCCCTACAAACCCCAAAACCCACACATGAATATATCGTAAAAAATATAACTACACAGTTTACATAATTAGTAATCAATTAAATAAAAACTAATAATTATTAATTAATTATACTTAATTAACTTTCCACACTGGACCCCTACAAACCTCACAACCCACTACAAAAATATAAATTATTATTAGCAATTGCATTAAATTATAAATAACTTAAACTTACAAACTATATGTAAAAATGTTGTCAACAATTATACAAACAGTATTTAACATATACAATTAATATGTAAACTTAAAACACATAAAGATAATTAAAAAACAACATATTTCACAAGTATGTTATTGAAAACGATATTAACAACACAGATATTCTTGAAAATGCTATTACTTACCAAAAAAAATATGTATATATATTCTGGGCAACAGTATTTCTGCATCACAATATTTTTGTATCACAATATTTTTCCAGATATATCTGTATTTATTTTAAAACTCAATATTTTGTTCAGACACTTAGAAGGCTAAAGTAAGGGCTGGACAGAGTGAGATGTGGGATCTTTTATACTCCAGTCTCCCCTTTCTCTCAAGTGAGCTTTAAGGCTGCGTTGTGGTAGTAAGTGAGGAGTGATTCGCCTAGGACGTGCAGGAAGAAGTACTAGGGCCAAGTGCTTGATGCCTATCTACCACAAAACATTTGACTTCTGTGGATCCCCACTTTATCAGTACTGGAAGCCATTAGACAAAACAGACATGAGAACAGCTCTCTATTCCACTGGTTCCCAAAATTGTGACTTCTGTGGATCCCCACTTTATCATTACTGGAAGCCGGGGACCCCCACTGAATCATTATTGGTATCCCCCCTCCTTCCCCACTGAGTCATTTCTAAAAGCTGTGGACTAAAGCTGTTAATATTATTTAATTTTCTAAGCAGTCCCGGATCCCATGAGGAGGCTTTGCGGAACCCCTGGGGCCTTGGACCACAGGTTGGGAACCACTGCTGTACTCTAGTAATCCTGAATGTCCCTTCATAGCTCATTCCTCTCACCCATTATTGCTAAGGCCACTGTAGTCAAGTTGTTGAGTGTCATGGTTGATTTTGGAATATATTTTTTAAACTGTTTTAATCAACGGAACAAAACAATCAATGATTCCGATTTGCATTTACTGCAAATACAGCACAGGTGTACATAAAACAAGCCCCCTGCCAATGCATGTGAGACTCTGGATGGCAGTCTTTAACACTCCATTTGCTCCTTCTTATTTCTGTCATTCAACAGCCTCGGCCATCGTTTCTGTTTGTCTCCAAATGGGTAGCGTCTTCAACATCTAGGTCATAATGACCTCTACAGAGCCAGATTTTCCCAAAATTGGACATCCTCAACTTTTGACAACAACTTTCCCAGCTTCCATGCACATATCTATTCATGCCATGTGCTTCAGTTTCATTGGTGATTGCCCCATTAGCTAGCAATATCACTGTCTGCTTCATCATGAGCCGCACTAAATAAAAAAAATCTTCAAATTGTACAGGTCAATATTATTAGGATTCTCAGAATCACAAATTTGGAGTGAAGGGTAATTCGGATGTTGCTTTGACCTATTGTAAACAGTTCAGTTGTCACACTTTTTTGGATGACCCGACATCCCCCTATCAGGTGCAAGAAAGCACCATCTTCACATTATGTTATACACATGCCGCCGTTTAGGCAAGACCATTCTATGCTGTTTACTCCCATAGCTGTAATCTTTGTGTAATCTTTCAATTGGACAGAGCGCAGCCCAGCTTTTATGGCTTCTTCCCTTGCAATGCATCAGTGCTGACAGGGTGCTGCCTGTCTCTCAGGTGGTGCTGTTCCTTTTCCCATAGCAATTTTAAGTTACCTACCAAGCCTGTTAAATTATTTGCTAGGGTTTTGTATGTGGATGAGACTGCCCCTCTTTGAAATTCTCCCAGCAACGACCACGGGTCCCACAAACACTGTGCCATTGGAAACAAGCTATACCCGACTGATGAGCCCTAAGAAAGGCAAAACCGATATTGGGATGCTTGTGTTCCGGTTCGGGCTTGGCAGTTTGTGCTTCACTGTTCTTATTGGAGCATGGTCAAGACTGGTCGCACTTAGCTGGGTCCAACTGTACAAAATAATGCTCTGAAATGATTAATTTAAGCATCCCATCCTTCACTTTATTGTATACTTCTGTATTCCTCTGGGGTCAAGTCTGGCACCACAGATCAGTCTACAGAACGTGTTATCAGGGCATGGCAGAGTTATATATTTAACATTCTGGCTGCATCAGTTTGTATTCCTCTTGTAGTTCTGTTAATGTTTTAGTTCCGCCACGTCTATTATGTCTCTTATGTTGAGTATTCCTATGATGTCCCATTTATGGAAGCTTGCCAGTTTAGTTATTTTGTTTAAAAGGATTCCCACCTATAATGGAGTTTTGCTGTGTGTCAGGGATGAACCAGACATCTCTGTGCTTATCTCCCTGGCTCAAACAGTTCAGACCATGTGTGCTGGAAGAACCAACACTGTTTCAAACAAAGTCAGAATATTGTCTGACATAAATACTGTGTCCTAAATATTGTCTGCAGAAATATTACCACTTTGGAATTAGTAGGAAATCTACGCCCAATGGGACAATATCTTTAAAGGATATTTACCACATACATTTATGTCAGATTACATTTCTGTATACACCATTCTCAGCAACCAATGTCACCTGAACAAAAGTAATGGGCTGAATGTCCTTCCCTGCCTCCCACAATCAGCTCTTTCAGAGGGGCGAAGAAAGCAAGAGTTTCTGATTGTCTGGAGAGTTTTCAGACAAATATAAACATTCCTAAAGAGTGACATCCGCCTTGCAATGCAGATGATCTTTGTCTTGCTTTCTACAAGATTTCTTGTGAGATGGAGAGTCTTCACCCCTCACCCTGCCCACAGTGTTTTTTTTGCATAGTGAGAAAAAAAGAGAGCTGAAATACATTCACGGCTCGCTGTACTCTAAATGGGTGGGGCGGGTGTGACTCGAAGTAGGGGTGGGGGTAAGACATTTCATTTAAAAAAAAAAAAAAACGTACCTGCTCCGCCCAATGCCACTCCTCTTTCTCTCATCACGGGCCGGCAAACACACAAGCGCACTGAGGGGGGTGTACAGTGCACTCCCCTTATCCCCGTCATCCCACATACCTCGCCCCTTTCACAACAAAAAACATTATAAGGTTTGTAGCTTCTGCTGCTGGCGGGGGGCGATGCTCTTCCGCAATAGCGGAGGAGCTGCCCCTGCTGAAATAGTCTGTGGAGCTAATTGGTAAATATTGGTAGTTCTGCAGGAGGATGTCTTTTTTCTCTGCAATTCACCTTATACATTTGTCACAGGTGTAGCCTATGGCACTGAATACACCCTGGATCAGATTTACTTGCATTTTTGTGTCTGCAATGCATAACTTTTTTTACGCAGCACAAAGGTAAAACATAAATTGGGAATTAATAAGCTACTCAAGGCCCGATTTGCATTGCTGAGCAGTATACACACACAAAGGAATACGTGCACCAGCACAAGGCATAAATGCACCATCGGAAATATGGCACATTTCTGCTCTCTCCCTTTCATAAAATGCAGCAAGCCAAGTTCCCTTGTTTTGCTGCACTGCATGAACGTTTAGTGAAGACAGGACCCTGTGTTCTTCACCTCCATAGCAGCCTGGTAATGGGTAACACTGAAAGATTAAGGGACAGATTGAAGAGATCCAAGCACAGCCTTCCACCACATTAGCGTCATTTTTTTCCCCGCTAATGTGGCCCAACGAGGCCAAAATCACAGTGCCAAATTTACAAAGTGGCGCAATGCATGCATTGCGCCACTTTGTAACCCTTTGTGCTACATTAGAGCTGCACCAGGCATAATGTATGCAAAGGGGGCATTCCCCCTTTAGGAGTGCTGAAAAAATGCTGTAAAGAAATTTAAAATATTTATGCTCAGAGCAGGCGTAAAAGGAAGCACACTATTGTGGCTTTGCAAGATTAGCGTAAAAAATGTTGACGCTAATCCTGCAAAGATCCGAACTAGCATCATAAACTCTGACACTAGTTCCCTTTCTACCCCCATGGTGCGCCATATCTCAGATACGGAACACACATGGTGGGTTAGGGTGGCACTAAGGGGAGCAAGAAAGTGGCACTGCACTGGGTGCAGTATCACTTTTCCTAAATCAGGCCCTAAGTGTAAAATGCAATCATAGAATGTTAACTTTCTTGTTACTAATACAAAGACTACGTGACCAAGTCAATAGCTAACCAACTTTGGGCAAATATAATATTTGTATTGAAAGTCAGAGTTTATCATTATTGTGTTTGCACATAAAGGGCCACTCATACAAAAGGGGCGGTGGTCTAAGCAAGGTGCGAAAGAAAATAACGTTCTAGTTCAAAGTTCATACTTGATGGTAAACACGTTCTCGAATTTTACCTGCCAGGGTAAAAATGTTTTCTTGAGACTGTTTGGAAGTTTTCCTGGTTCTAAGTCAGAGAAGTAGAGATTATGCAACGCTCGTGCCACTGCATGCACTGCGGCATACACACTGAAGGTAAGTCGGAAGTTGTCCATATCGTAGAGTGAAGCCTCCAGGTTCCTCAGGCTTATGTCATCCTTACAAATGTTACGACTGCTTTTTTTTGTACCATTCGGATAGCATGAAAAGGTCCAATACCAGAGGCGATCAAGAAAAGGATTGTTTGGTGTCTTTACGGGACTGGCATTAGAAAGGTACTCCTTTAAACCTGGGATCTCCCTTTTTGGTACAGATATAATCAGTGAGCCATTTAAACGCTGTAAGTATGGTTCAGCTAGGTCTTCTGTGACAAAGGCTAGTGAAGCAGGTATGATGAAAACTTTGTCGGGTACAGAAGTCATTTCCAAGGCAAGAAGAATGAAATAGAACAACTCGGTATTGGAGTAAATGATAATAACATTTGCACTGGATTTTCTCACAGCTTCCATTGATGCTGATAAACTCATTTTGTGGATTAACCTTATTGAGAAGTCCACACATATACCATTGCTTATCAACTTGGTCCTCAGTTGCTCACTTGCTCCCTGACTGATCTCATCATCTGACACTATCATCCCAACCCAGGTCCAGCCAAAGTGCTTCAGTAACTTGATGATCACTTCATGCTGTATAAGCTCACTCGGGACAGTCCGGTAAAATGCAGGGAACAGCACGCGGTTATTGAACATGGTGTCCATTGCGCCATAGCTAACCTGTGGAGAAACACACAACAGGGGAACACATCAGTTTATGTATGGGTATTGGGTACAGTAAAGGCAAAGGCTTATGTTGGAAGTCTAACTCCGTTTTAATGAACACAGTTCAGAGTAAACGGACCATAAGACGTGAAAAGATTATGGATTTGCGATACTGTGCTCAAATAGAGGCTACATTTATTCTTTAAGCTGCCACATTTTCGACGTGCTTCTCCAGAAACATTATTACAAACTGATGAACTATTCTACCACATTTGTGCGTCTGTATGTGTATTTATGCAGACATGTTGAGTGTGATATGCTATTTATTACCATTGTCGAGGGAATGGAGGAACCAGGACTTGCAACCATTTACCAGAATCTTCTAAAATATCAGAGGGCCCCTAAGCAAGACATACTTTAGGGGCCGGCCCCTGTCGAGAACACCTTTGCATTTTAAAACCCATTTTCTGCTCATTCAAGACCAATTATACCAAAGATTAAATAATACATTAAAGGTTGAGATATAGAAATAGATGTGAGATAGAGAGAAAGTTCACTTTTGTAGTAGTCCCTTGGAAGGTGCAGGCCCTGGGCAACTACCCTCTTTGCCCATGCCATAAACTGTCTTTGCCATTAACCACTATATGGCTGCATTAATCTTCCTGCATGAACAGCAAATGTGTTTGAGATTTTCTAAACTTTATTTCATTCATTCATTTCCATTCTAGATTTTAATGAGTAATTGATTACATGAGCCCCCTGAAGAAGCACATCCATCCCAAAATTCATTGGACTGTTAAGAGAACACTACGTACAAAACTAATGATTAAACATTGTTTGAATGATTATAGAAATGTTTAGAGAAAAAAAGCGTATGATTACAGAAAAAAAATAAACTTCTTACATCCTAAGCAAGAATGAAACTCTATAGTTGTGCAGCAAGAGACCCAGATCATTGTTTGACCTGTGCTACACATTCCCTCTCCACAATGAACTATACAAGGATATCCCTTTAAATCATAAATCCATTAATTAGCATCACAATGCGTCCTGACTTTGGCCCTCATTATGACTTTGATGGTCTTTTGACAAGACCGCTGAAGCTGCGGGTGCCAGAAGATCGCCAGTGCTGGCGGTCTTCAGACCACCATATTACAAGTACTGCAGGATTTCTGCCACATTTAGTTGTGATGGTGGTCAGAGGCGCATGGGAGGTTCCACCGCCGGCCCCGCCAAAATGACTCCACCAGCCGAATTACAATCTGCAATACGACCTGGCGGTGTCCTCATGGCAAGGCGCTGCAGGCAGTGGAAGCGCCTGTTCCCTGCCGGACGACCTCCTCGCCGACAAGGTAAGTCGATCGTCCGACAGGGGAGGGCATTGGGTGTTGTGTGTGCGTGTGTGAGTGGGTGTTGTCTGCGTGTGTGAATGTAAGTGTGTATGGGTGTGTGTATGCGTGTTTGAATGTGTGTGTGAGTGGGTGTTGTCTGCGTGTTTGAATGCGAGTGTGTATGGGTGTGTGAATGTGTGTATGATTCTGGTATGGAAGGGAGGAGTGGGGGGCATTGGGCTTGCAGGGTGGGGGGAGTCATCTGCCGGTGACAGGAAAGAAATTTCCTGTAACTGTAGCCTTTCCGCCCAGGTTTTCGTGGCGGTGCTACTGCTGCGGAAACCCTGGTGGAAAGCCGACTCCTAATACCGCTGGTGATTTTCATTGGAAGGCCAGGTCGGAGATGTTAATCTCCGGGCCTGTAGGTCCAACCGCCCTGGCACTACAGGCGGGGATGTGGCAGGCTGGGAGAGGCCAACCCACCACACTCATAATGTGGGGTCGGTGAGACCACCACCGTGGCCCTGGCGTCATAATGAGGGTTTTGTATTACACCATATATTGATTTTTTTTTAAATATATATTTTTATTGGTTTTATGTTTCAAATATGCGATACAAACTGTTCAATTATCAGCAACAGGATCACCTAGAGCATTATCCGATATTAAAACCATTTAACAACCACAAACCCCACCCTTTAAACACGTCTCGGAACACTACCAATCCTACAGTATCATTTCTTGCTGCAATTGCCGGAGGCTTATCGTGTGTTGACTATCGTCGGGGGTGTTCGCACGTGACCAGTGTGGACCTTATGCTGCTTGGCCTATATCCCTAGCCGCCTGCTGGAGGCCCCATTTAGGCCGGTGGGCGTGGATGGCTACCGGGGCAGTACTACACCCTATGCGTTGTTGGTGATCCTGCGTTAGAGAGCTGGTGAGTTATGAATACAGGAGGAAGGGGGGGATGTATTTGTGCTGTTATGACGGGCCGCCCTGCGGGTCCTGCCTCTGTGGTGGGAAATGAGGAGAGATTTATATCGCGCTTATTGCAGGTATGTATTCCCTGACTCATGGGGGCATATCATCGTTTTTGGACTCGAGTTTAGTTACCAGAGTGTCCCAGGTGGTACACCCTGTATGATGTCGCCCCTCTCGTTCCAGTTTTTTTAGTACCTGGTGTTCCGTGCGGGCCCAACGTAGTATTAGAGTGTACCAAGATTTACGATCAGGAGCATTGGGGGCTTTCCAGTGCATTGATATCAATCTTTTATACATTAAACAGGCTAGATCTACGAATTTGTGCAGGTATCTTTGTTTTTTAGGTCTCTCCCTCAGTCCCAGTAGACAAGACCCGGGGTCTGCTATCAGCACAAGCCCCGTTAACTCAGAAATCTCCCGTACCACCTCCAACCAGGCTGTTTGTACGTTAGGGCAGTCCCATACCATGTGGTAGAAGGATGCTGACGGTGCTTTGCATCTGGGGCATACTGACTCAGAGTCGGGGAACATTCGCTTTATCCTGGCAGGGGATAAATATGTTTGGTGCGTGAAGTTAAATTGAGTGTACCTGAATCTGGGATTCCTTGAAACGCCACGGGCGTGATACAAGGCTTTTGGCCAGTCCACCTGTGAAATTGGGGCGGGGAGTACAGCGTTCCATCTCTCCCAGGCTTTCTCCGCCTGTGGCTCAGGAGATTTGTTTAGGATTTTGTACAGACTGGATACTATTTTTATCTGGTCATTGTATTGTAAGAGATGATGAACCACAGGGGAGACCACTGGTTCCGAGGTGCCTGCCCCCCACGTTTTTTTTATTGTGTGGCATATAGCGTGGTATGTCAGGAACTGGCCGGGGCGTATCTCAGTGAGGGCCTGAATGGCCTCGAATGTCATTAGTTTGCCATCTTCGAAGCAGTCGCCCACTGTCGTACTCCTGCTTCCATCCATGCCTGCGATGCCCGCATTCCAACTGCGATCCCCCCCAGTAGGTAGTCCAGTGGTATATGTGGGGAGTAGGGGAGCTTGTCCGCTCCGCTTTGCACAAATTTAGCCCAACACGCGTGCGCCACCGCAAGCAGTGGGTTGACGTGTTCCGACTTGGGGTGTTTAGATGTCAACCACCTTATCAGGGGGGTCCCCTTCAACCAGGATTCCAAGCACGTGGATTCTACCTGCGCTGGTCTGTGGATCCAATTCTGAACCCACTGCAGCTGTGCGGCTGCATAATAACGTTTGAAGTTGGGGGCTCCCAGCCCGCCCACATCCACTGGCCGTTGTAGCGTGGCTAGGGCCACACGCTATCTGCCTCCTCCCCAGATGAGATGCAGCAGGGCTGTGTTCAAGTTGCTAAAAAAGCTTTTGGGAATAGTTATCGGTAGGGCCGCGAAGTAGTATAGCAGTCTAGGTAGGATCAGCATGTTTGCGATCGCCACCTTGCCAGGCGGCGAGAGCGGGAGCTTGTTCCAGAACTGCAATGAGCCTATTATGGAGGTCAGCGCCCTCCCCAGGTTTCCATCTCTTAGATCTTCTGTGTCGTGGTATATGTTTATCCCAAGGTATTTGAACGTTTCCGGACACCACTTCAGGCGCCCTATCTGAGGAGCACCCTGATTATCGGGTGACCGCTTTGCCAGAGGAAACGCACAAGACTTTTCCCAATTTACCACTAGGCCTGACAGGTCTCCGAACTCAGCCAATAAGGATATTACTGAGGGAACGACTGCACGGCCGTTTCTGATGTATATTAAGGCATCGTCTGCTTATAGCGAGATCGTGTGATGGAGCCCGTTCCTGATTATTCCCCATTCGTGTTCCATGAGACGTACTCTTGCCGCTAGTGGTTCCATTGCTATAGCAAACAGTAGCGGGGATAGGGGTCAGCCCTGCCTTGTGCCCCGGGAGATCGAAAAGCTGTCGGAAATCACTCCACCCGTCTTCACCCTTGCACTTGGGCTGGAATATAGTGTCCGGACCCAGCGAATATAGTTGGGGCCTATTCCCATGCGGGCCATTGTAGCCAAAAGGAAATCCCACTCGAGCTTGTCGAAGGCCTTTTCGATATCCAATGAAAGCACTATTTCCTCTTGTGTGTCTCGGGGAGTATCCCCCATTATGCTCAGTAGTCTGCGAATATTTAGGAAGGTGTTGCGCCTTGAAATGAAGCCATTTTGGTCTGCGTGTACCAATGAGTGCATGAGGGGGGCTAATCTGTTAGCTAGTATTTTGCCTAGTATTTTACAGTCTACATTTAGAAGTGATAGTGGTCTATAGGATTTGACATCTGTGGGATCGCGGCCCTGTTTGGGGAGTACCACTATCATAGCTTCTCTTTGGGATGTGGGCAGGCATTCGTTAGTCCACGCTTCTACGAACACTCTCAGAAGGTGAGGTTTCAGGCAAGATAAATGGGCTTTGTAGTATTCCGACGGGAGGCCGTCTGCACCCGGCGCTTTATTTCTAGGCATTCTATTTCATCCATTGTCATGGGGGCTTCGATTTTTTCTCTATCTGTTTGTGATAATTGCGGCAAGAGGGAGTTAGCGAGAAAAGCCTTGAGTTGTGGAGCAGTGCATGAGGTGCGTTTAGTGTATAAGTTTGAGTAGTATTTTCTAAACGTCTTGTTTATCTCTGCCTGTGTGGTAGCCATAGCATGTGCGCCCACGCGTATGGCCCCTATTGGAGATTGCTGACTATCCTCACGGAGCAGCCACGCTAACATTCTGCTTGATCTGTCCCCTTCTGTTTGCAGCCTTATTAGGTGATAGTTGTAGTCATGACAATGGAGTTTGCTGTCAGCGTCATTATATTTTAAGCGATTTTCTTTTAGAACAGCGTGAGGGGTTTCCCCTAGTGCTACCGCTATTTCTGCTGCTCTGAGCTCCTTCTCTAGTTTGCCGATCTCCGCCTGCAAAGAGCGTCTCACTCCCCACGTGGAGGATATGCATACTCCGCGTACTACTACTTTATGGGCGTCCCACTCTGTCGCTCGTGTTATTGCGGACATGGCATTTATATCCCAGTACTGGCTTATAGATTCTTTCAATGTTTCAGCGAATGCCTGGTCCTGTAGTGCTTCCACCTGGAACCGCCAGGTGGGAATCGCCTGGCGTGACCTACCCCAATTCAGTGTTACTCTCAGTGGCGCGTGATCCAACAGTGTCTTCGCTAAATATTCCGACTCGCTGACCAGTGCCCCTATGTCTCGGGTGCCCCATATTATATCTATTCTGGTGTGGGTGTTGTGTGGAGCTGAGTAGAATGAGTATTCCCTTTGCTTTGGGTGACCTAGTCGCCATATATCATGTAGTCTCATTACGCTTGCCCAGTCCTGCAGGGGACCTGTGGGTTTCCTGTTTGCTAGCGAGCTCGCTTGGGCACGAGATCTATCCAATGTTGCAGATGGTGTGCTGTTGAAGTCGCCGCCCCAGAGGGCCAGGGCCATGGGGTGGGACAGTAATGTTGGAGTAAGGGTGCTGAGAAATCCCGTAGTCCCACTGTTTGGAGCGTATGTACCGACCACTGCTATTTGCCTGCCGTCTAATCTGCCCTCCACTACCACGTATCTTCCTCCTTGGTCTAATTTATGTGTCAATAATAGGAATGGGACTCCCGCCGCTATCCAGACCAGCACCCCCCTCGCGAAGGCCGAGTACGTTGTGCCTATCAGCAGGCCTCCCCATTTTGTGCGCAGGTCGCGTAAGTCCCCTTCTAGCATGTGTGTCTCTTGTAGGATGGAATATGCACTCCTAGTCGCTTAAGCCGTGCGTGTACTCTGGTCCGCTTGCTCAGCGCCCCCAAGCCCCTAACATTCCATGTCACTATAATATACTGGTTTTTGTTATTTTTACTGGGAGGCCTCATACGAAGTTTTGGGGATAAGTCTCTGCGCTTAAGATCTGAGCTTTGGTATTGGCCCACCTGGTCACTACCCTTCTGTAGCTGCTATTTGTTAGATGTAGCGAGTGCAGCTGTTTATTTCGTGTTTTGAGTGATTCCGATACATGCATTACTGCTAAGCTACTAACCCGATCCCCGTTACTACTTACAACTAGTATGAAACTACTAAACTTGAAAACACATGAACTAACCCGTATCCGGTTGGATTTGCATATTGGGGTTCTCCTATCTTCCAGATGTGGCTCTTATAAGGGGTTCACATCTTTCCGCAGACTTAGGTGGTCATTCTGACCTCGGCGGTAAAAGGCGCCTACCGCCGGTCAGAAATCCTCCATAATTCCGCCGCGGTCGCGGTAATCCGCCACGGTCATTCTGACCCGCAGCAGCCAAACCTCCGAAAATCCGACAGCCACAACAGACCGCCAGACCAGCGGTCGGCGGAAAAGTGGAGGTGACCAAACCTCCACCGTCACGCCAACAGAAATACGCCCATGCCATTACGACCCACGAATCCACGCGGCGGTCTTTCAAACGCGGTTTTCCATTGGCGGTACACCCCGCCGCGGTCAGAATACACACAAACGAACAAAACTCAGCCACATTGGACGATTTGAATTCCACACACCTGATACACATACACACACCACTCCCACACACACAATACAATATAAAACACACACCCACATCACCCACAAACCCCTTCGACCAAAATCCAAAAAGAAGCACTGAGAGACACAGCAGCGATCACAGAACACCATCACACAGAGGCACACTACACCATCACCCACACAATATCCACACACAAAACAACACACACCACCACACTCAACACACTTAACTACACATACTCCACCCCACACATCATACACACCACTCCATGGCACCCCAAAGACACCCCCGCTTCTCAGACGAAGAACTCAGGGTCATGGTGGAGGAAATCGTTCGGGTAGAGCCCCAGCTCTTCGGCACACAGGTCCAATACACCAGCATTGCCCGGAGGACGGAGCTATGGCAGAGGATTGTCGACAGGGTCAACGCTGTGGGACAGCACCCCAGAAATCGGGAAGACAGCAGGAAGCGATGGAACGACCTACGGGGGAAGGTGCGTTCCATGGTATCCAGGCACAACATCGCCGTGCAGAAGACTGGCGGAGGACCCCCACCTCAACCCCCACAATTTACAACATGGGAGGAGGAAGTCTTGAACATCCTGCATCCTGACGGCCTCGCAGGAGTCGGCGGAGGAATGGATTCTGGTAAGTTGAAGGTTCAATACTGCTTCCCCCCCACCTGCATGCCAAATCATACCCCAACCCTCACCCCCATCCTCGAACCCCACCCTCACCCCCACCCCCATCCTCACCCCCACCCTCACCCCCACCACCATCCTCACCCCCACCCTCACCCCCACCACCATCCTCACCCCCACCCCCAGCACACCTATTCCCTGCCAATGTCTCACCATCACAACCCACACATCCCAAAACCTAGGCCTGCATGCGTCCACTAAGCATGGACACCCATCACCAAAGCATGCCCAATGCATATACACATCCCCCCCACAAGCCACCCTCACCAAAGCCCCCACACACGAATGCCAGCACTTGGGGACACGGGAACCCACAGATACACCCATATGGCACACATTGAAACCCTACCTCTATACCCCTGCAGGACCCGACCGCCAACACACCGCCACGGAGGGCCCAGAATTCTCCACACCCCCCACCCAAGAGGCCGTCAGCGATGACAGCAGCTCTGTCGACCTGGACACTGATGACCAGCCCGGACCATCGGGGACCTCTGGACAGTCGGTTCCCCTCAGACAGCCACAGGCCACTACAGACCCAAACCCCTCTGGGAACACCAGCACAGCTCCCACCCAGCGGGCCCATGCCTCTGTCTCCAGGGCGTGTCAATCTGCGGTGTGTCTACCACTACAGGGCACCCAGGATAACCCACCACCCCAACAACAACAGGGACCTGGGGGCAGTGGTAGTGGGCACACCGGCCAGGGGGCAGAGGCCCAGGGAAACATGGCAACTCGGAGGGCAGCTGTGCGACAGGGGGGGGACGGGCCCAGGGAACCCACACTCCACGAGGCCCTCACCACCATCATGGGAGCATACAACCGCTCCCAGGAGACGATGGCGACGGTACTGGCCAGGTTCCAGGAGATCCAGGTACTGCAGGAGGAACACTATCGGGGGTACAGGGAGGACATCAGAGCCCTCACCTCCACCCTGGTTACCATGGTAGGGCTGCTGCAGGAACTCATCAACACCAGGACGGACACTCAACAACAACAAAGGGCCCCTGCCACTAGCCTGGACCAAGAACAGCCAACCACCTCCGCCGGCGCTAGTGGACAGGAGGCCCCCGCACAACAGCAGCCCACCAGACCCCCACCTCCTGCAGGAGAAGAACCACCCCGCAAGAGGGCCCTGAGATCTCGCAAGAAGACAGAGTAGGATGTCAAGACCCCCGCCAGCAAAGGATACCACCTGATGTCATCCCACTGTCCCACATTGTCACCCTGTCCATCCTTGAACTGCCCATGCTCCATCTCTCCACAGGCCTATGGACAATGCACCTGTGTGACTGTTACTCTGGACTCTGCCATGGACATTCCTTCACCATAGCCCCCACCCACTTGAAACCACCCATCCCATTTTGAGCACTGAAATAAACACCTATTTTGCACAAAACTATCTGGAGTCTGGCTGTGATTTCAAAATATTGTAATTGACATGACAGTGCAAATATGTCCTTGTACATAGTGAAGTCAACAAACAGCTGCCACAAAGCTGTAGTCCATGGGGAAACGAAGCACAGGACTCGTAGTGGGGACCCCAGATCTGAAATAGGGAGGGAAAAGCCACAACTCAGTCATCATACACTGGTGCAAATAGACAGGCAGCAATGATGCAGGAGAGTAGTTTACATTTACTAAATTATGTTTGAATTTTTACCTGTGTCCTATTGGAAGTACTGTTCAATGATTCTGTCCCTGTTGTCTGTTTCATCCCCGTCGTCTTCCTCCTCTTCACTCTCCACAGGTTCCACAGCTGCCACAACACCACCGTCTCGACCATCCTCCTGCAGGAAAGGCACCTGGTGGCGCAAAGCCAGGTTGTGAAGCATGCAGCAGGCCACGATGATGTGACACACCTTCTTAGGTGAGTACATTAGGGATCCACCTGTCATATGCAGGCACCGAAACCTGGCCTTTAGGAGGCCGAAGGTGCGTTCGATCACCCTCCTAGTACGCCCATGGGCCTCATTGTACCGTTCCTCTGCCCTGGTCCGGGGATTCCTTACTGGGGTCAGTAGCCACGACAGGTTGGGGTACCCAGAGTCCCCCAATAGCCATACACGGTGTCTCTCTAGCTGTTCCATCACGTAAGGGATGCTGCTATTCCTTAGGATGTAGGCGTCATGCACTGACCCAGGGAATTTGGCATTTACATGCGAGATGTACTGGTCAGCCAAACACACCACCTGGATGTTCATGGAATGGTAACTTTTTCTGTTCCTGTACACCTGCTCCCTGTCTCTTGGGGGAACCAAAGCCACATGGGTCCCATCAATGGCACCAATGACGTTGGGAATATGTCCAAGGGCATAGAAATCACCCTTCACTGTAGCCAATTCGCCCACCTCAGGGAAAAGGATGTAGCTCCTCATGTATTTCATCAGGGCAGACAACACTCTGGATAACACCTTCGAAAACATGGGCTGAGACATCCCAGAAGCAATTCCCACTGTTGTCTGAAATGACCCACTTGCCAAGAAATGGAGTACTGACAGGACCTGCACCAGAGGGGGAATCCCTGTCGGTTGGCTGATGGGGGACATCAGGTCGGGCTCCAGCTGGGCACACAGTTCATGTATAGTGGCACGGTCAAGCCGGTAGGTCAGGATAATGTGGCGTGCTTCCATTGTCGACAGGTCCACCAGCGGCCTGTACACGGGAGGATTCATCCGTCTCCTCGCCAAACCCAGCGGATGGTGCCTAGGAAGGACAACATGGAGCACACAGTCAAGCAACCCACAGGTACGTACTCACAGCTTGCACAGTAAACGATTCTCTATGCAGTGAATGGCGTGTATGAGTGGCTATGCAAGGCCTAGGCCTGTGTGACGAAGTTGAAATTGAGCCATGTGGACCCTCGAAATGGCGGCTGCCTGACCTGTGAAGTGTGACAATGGGATGTGAGGTCAATGCGCTGGCGTGGCACACCGCGGCGGTCGGCGGTCGAAGACCGCGGCGCAAAGCCGCATTGGTTAACATTGAAGCCTATGGGTTTCAGGAGCCAATGGCGAAGGGCGCCGGCGGTGGCGGTACGCACCGCCGCGGTACGCACCGCCGCGGGCGTGACCGCCATTTTGTATCTACTTATTCACTCGCGACTTGAACTTTCACAGGAGAGGACCTATACTGCAAGTGTTGCTGTGACCTCGGTCTGGAAGGGACAATGGCTGCTGCGCCTGGGGAAAGGGCCCCTGCCTTCACTGGAGAAGAGTTGGAGAAACTTGTGGATGGGGTCCTCCCCCAGTATGCGCTACTCTGCGGTCCTCCAGACCAACAAGTGAGTTTAATTCAATATGGATTTGGGGCCACTGGCTGGCTTGGGGGCCTGGCGGGGGGCCTGGCGGGGATGGGGGGCATGTTGGGCCTGGCGGGGGGCATGGCGGGGGGCCTGGCGGGGATGGGGGGCATGTTGGGCCTGGCGGCGGGCATGGCGGGGGGCCTGGCGGGGATGGGGGGCATGTTGGGCCTGGCGGCGGGCATGGCGGGGGGCCTGGCGGGGATGGGGGGCATGTTGGGCCTGGCGGGGGGCCTGGCGGGGATGGGGGGCATGTTGGGCCTGGCGGGGGGCATGGCGGGGGGCCTGGCAGGGATGGGGGGCATGTTGGGCCTGGCGGGGGGCCTGGCGGGGGGCATGGCGGGGATGGGGGGCATGTTGGGCCTGGCGGGGGCATGGCGGGGGGCCTGGCGGGGATGGGGGGCATGTTGGGCCTGGCGGGGGGCATGGCGGGGGGCCTGGCGGGGATGGGGGGCATGTTGGGCCTGGCGGGGGGCATGGCGGGGGGCCTGGCGGGGATGGGGGGCATGTTGGGCCTGGCGGGGGGCATGGCGGGGGGCCTGGCGGGGATGGGGGGCATGTTGGGCCTGGCGGGGGGCCTGGCGGGGGGCATGGCGGGGATGGGGGGCGTTGGGCCACTGGCAACGAAAATGCAGACAAACTTGAACGTGGTATTTCTCCCTCCCTGTACGTGTCACATAGGTCCGCGCCCATGAGAAGATCGGGATTTGGCGTGCCATCGCCAAGGAAGTCCGGACCCTGGGGGTCCACCATCGACGGGGCACCCACTGCCGCAAGAGGTGGGAGGACATCCGCCGCGGGACCAAGAAGACCGCCGAGTCTCTGCTGGGGATGGCCTCCCAACGTAGGCGGGGTGCCTGCCGTCAACTGACCCCCCTGATGTTCCGGATCCTGGCGGTGGCCTACCCTGATTTGGATGGGCGCGTGAGGGCAGCACAGCAGACACAAGGGGGTGAGTACAAGCATAATCTACTCTGTTGTCGCGCAGTGGAGGTGTCTGGGTGGGGGAGGAGGGCTGTGGGTCACCCTAGGCCAGGGCGATATCCGTTAGGCTGGGCACCCCCGTAAGCCCCTGTGTCCCCAGCCACCACCCTCAGTAGTGTGCCAGTACAGCCATCCCTGGGCCGTGTCATCCATGGGTGCAGTTGTCAACTCTAGGCGTGTAGGGCATGTTCCACGGAATGCGTAGCGGACCCCAAGTGCGCAACTTAGTGCAGGGGGCATCTGTGTCTGTCATGTCCGCTAACTGTACCGGTGATCCATGTACTCAAAATCTCTTTATTTCTCTCTCCCCCCCCTTTTTGTTTGTCTTTCTGTGCTTGTGTGCATCAGCATCATCAGGCGGAGGAGAAGTGGCATCGGGGCAGGAGGGAGCTGCATCTCACATGGCCCAGGAGGGCCATGCCACAGAGTCTGACTGGACCAGTGAGACGGAGGGCGAGGGGAGCTCCACAACGGGGACGACTGGACCCTGCAGCGACACGGACACGTCCTCGGAAGGGAGCTCCCTTGCGGGGGGGGCAACATCCGTGCCCCCCGCCATTACAGGTACAGCCGCCACCCAGCGCACCATCTCCGCCCTCCCAGCAGCCCCTCAGCGTTCGCCCCGTGCCCGCTCTGCCAGGAAGCCGGGCATCTCCTTCGCCCCAGGCACCTCAGGCCCTGCCCCTGTTACCCCCGCTGCCCTCAGTGAGGAGGTCATTGACCTCCTCCGAACGCTCATTGTTGGGCAGACTACCCTTTTGAATGCCATCCAGGGGGTGGAGAGGGAGGTTCATCGCAGCAATGCGTACCTGGAGGGCATTCATTCGGGTCAGGCTGCCCATCAGCGATCGTTCCAGGCTCTGGCCTCAGCACTGACGGCAGCCATTGTCCCTGTCTCCTGCCTCCCTCTACTAACTCCCTCCTCCCAGTCTCCTGTTCCTCTGCCTGTCCCACCCACACCATCAGACCAGCCTGCACACACCTCAACACCCAAGAGCAGCTCATCCAAACATAAGCACCACAGATCACGCAGACATTCACACAAGCAACATTCCGATGCAGACATGCCAACAGTCACTACCACCTCTGTGACCCCCACCTCCTCGTCTCCCTCCTCCCTCCCTGTGACGTCTACACTCACACCTTCATTCACCTCACCATCAGCCAGTGTTTCCATCACCAGCACACCCTCCAGTACAGTCCGCACACGTGCAGTCACCACCCCCACTGCCATTTACACGTCCCCTGTGTCCTCTCCCACTGTGTCTGTCACCCCCTCTTCCACACCACACAAACGCAGCCACCCACCCACCCAACAGCCATCCACCTCACGACAGCCTCCCGCTCCTGCACCTGCACCCAAAGACAGCAAACTTGTTTCGCCTACAACCACATCCTCTCCCTCCACTCCCATACCCACTGTACCTACCACTCTCCATTGTCCCAAGAAAATCTATCTCTCTACTGCTACCTTCTTTCCTGACCCTGAGCCCCCCCCTCCTTCTCGTCGGGGTAAGAAGAGCACCTCAGCCACCACCAGCCCTGCAGCCCCCTTGACAAGGGTGCAGGGGTATTGGAGCCCACCAGCCCGCAGGTCTGGATCTTCGCCCAGCAGCAAGGGGACAGCCAGCCCACCCCCTGGGAAGAGGAGCAGAAGGCGGAAGGGCCGCCGCAGGAGCCCGGGTTCTATATCCCCCCAGGACACTAGCCAGCCACCGTCAACAGCCACAGCTCCAAAGGGAGGAAAGGGCCACAGACTCCCGACTAAGGAGGGCAAGGGCAGCAAGGCGGAGAAGTCAGGCAGCAGGCCTGCTGCCCATGGAGGACCCGTCACAGCTGCCCAGGAGGAGCCCACAACCCCCATAGCCGCTGCCCAGGGAGGAACCGTCACAGCTGCTCAGGGAGAGCCCACCACCCCCATTGCCGCTGCCCAGGGAGGAACCGGCACAGCTGCCCAGGGAGAGCCCACCACCCCCATAGCCGCTGCCCAGGGAGGACACAGCCCAGCTGGCCAGGAGGGCCCCACCACCCACAGCCCAGGTGGGCATTGAAGGAGCACCATCCCCGCTGCCCAGGAGGGCACCACCAGGCAATGAGCAGTTGGCCATAGAATGGCCGCCGTCTCCAGCACCGCTCCGCTGGGGACCGCCGTCTCAAGAACCGCTGAACTGGGCCCTTCAAGGCAAGAACCGCTGAACTGGTCCCCGCCGTCTCCAGCACCGCTCCGCTGGGGACCGCCGTCTCCAGCACCGCTCCGCTGGGGACCGCCGTCTCAAGAACCGCTGAACTGGGCCCTTCAAGCCAAGAACCGCTGAACTGGGCCCTTCAAGGCAAGAACCGCTGAACTGGGCCCCGCCGTCTCCAGCAGCGCTCCGCTGGGGACCGCCGTCTCAAGAACCGCTGAACTGGGCCCTTCAAGGCAAGAACCGCTGAACTGGGCCCCGCCGTCTCCAGCACCGCTCCGCTGGGGACCGCCGTCTCAAGAACTGCTGAACTGGGCCCTTCAAGGCAAGAACCGCTGAACTGGGCCCCGCCGTCTCCAGCACCGCTCCGCTGGGGACCGCCGTCTCAAGAACCGCTGAACTGGGCCCTTCAAGCCAAGAACCGCTGAACTGGGCCCTTCAAGGCAAGAACCGCTGAACTGGGCCCCGCCGTCTCCAGCACCGCTCCGCTGGGGACCGCCGTCTCAAGAACCGCTGAACTGGGCCCTTCAAGCCAAGAACCGCTGAACTGGGCCCTTCAAGGCAAGAACCGCTGAACTGGGCCCCGCCGTCTCCAGCACCGCTCCGCTGGCCCTTCAAGGCAAGAACCGCTGGCCCTTTGGCAGACGTGGCAGGGCAGGATCTGTCTCGGGCAGGGCTGCAGGATGTCCTCTGGCCAACATGCCTCCTCCAGGGGCAGTGGAGTCTGTTATGGACTGTATGGACTGTGGCTTTGCACTCCCCAGGATGGCCCAGTGGGCAGGCCACCCACTGTATGGACTGTATGGACTGTGGCTTTGCACTCCCCAGGATGGCCCAGTGGGCAGGCCACCCACTGTATGGACTGTACAGACTGTGGCTTTGCACTCCCCAGGATGGCCCAGTGGGCAGGCCACCCACTGTATGGACTGTACGGACTGTGGCTTTGCACTCCCCAGGATGGCCCAGTGGGCAGGCCACCCACTGTATGGACTGTACGGACTGTGGCTTTGCACTCCCCAGGATGGGCCAGTGGTCATGGAGTCCCCTCGTGGATCTGGCGTCGTGTACTCAAGTGGCTGAGGTGCCCCCCCTTCCCTTCCCCCTGAGGTGCCTGTCCTTTTTTCTTTCTGATGCCCCTGCAGTGTTCTCTCCGTGGAGTTCTTGTCGTGGGACTGGGCCTTGCCCCTTTGCTCAGGACCCCTGTGGTCCACGGACAGTGGTTGGACTACATATAGTAGATGTATATATTTTGTACATAGTTTATTTATTTATTAGGATTACTGCTGTCCATTTTTCAATATATCTGCCCGTTTAAGATCTCTTCTTTTGGTCTTTGCATTATTTCGGAGGGGGGGGTTTGTGGGTTGTAACAGTGATCTGTGGGAATGCATTGATGTGTGTGTTGTAGTGGGTGTGGGTGGGTTGGTTGTGTGCCGGTAATCTTTTCCCTCCCCTGTGTCGTAGGTGCAGTACTCACCGATGTCTTCCGCGCCGCCGGGCTTGCTCCTGGTACAGGAGTAGGTATAGGAGTGCGGGGATGACCTGTAACTCGGGTTCCATACTGCCGGAATCTCGCGTGGAGTGCGTAGAGGTGAGCGTTTTCCCGTTCGTAGTCTGTTTCCGCCGTGTTTTTATCGGCGGTGCTCCCGCCCCGGAAAAGGTGGCGGATTGGTGGGTCGTGATAGTGTGGGCGGTACATTGTCTGCCGCCTGGCTGTTGGCGGTGACCGCCGCGCTGTTTGTTTGTTCCGCCGTGGCGGTCGGAGTGTTAATGCGGCGGGCTGTGTTGGCGGTTCCCGCCAGGGTCAGAATTGCATATTTTGGACCGCCGGCCTGTTGGCGGGTTGGCCGCCGCTTTATCACCGACCGCCAGGGTCAGAATGAGGGCCTTAGTCTGCTAATACCATTGGGTGCCCCCCGGGACGTGAGACTATTCCTTCTAGCACCGCTCCGCCACCCACAGTCCGCCCCGCGCAACCCCTATAAATTAGCTTTACAATTATATCAAAGATACACATTGCTGGAGGCGCATTCGCACCGGTCCTCGTTGGCGCCGCAGAGTCCCCGGAGGCTTTCGGATTTCAAGCATCATTAAAGCCGGCGGGCCAACGGAGTAGGTGTATGCGACTTAAAGTTCGTCTGCGGACCTGGGGGGTGACCTTTGGCCCACCCAACTCTCCAGTTATTGTAGATGTGGAACTGGCCGTGTCGGATTCCGAGCCCTGCTCTGGGGGTATCCTAGCAGTTGCAAAGTTGCTTTGCATGTGTAAAGGCGTCTCTTTCAGCACTCTTGCTCTTTCTTCTGCCGCCTGCCAGTCATTGGGCTGGCCTCTAGCGCGTCTCTTGGATCGCTTCCTTGAAGCAGAAGTTTCCCATTCCTCATCCCCTTCCGCCTCTTCCCGCGGGCGAGCTAGGCCCTTGGCATGCAGCCATGTCCAAGCATCTTCGGGATTAGTGAATATGTGGGTGCGGTCCTCCGCTACTACCCTTAGTTTCGCAGGGAAGAGCAAGGCATATTTTATGTTATGTTCTCGCAGGCGCTGTTTAATTTTAACGTAGGAGTTGTGTTGATTCTGCACCTCCTGTGTGAAGTCTGGGTATGCGTTAATAGTCGAGTCCTCGTATTTGAATGGGCCTTTGTTGCGAAATATTTGTAGTATTGCATCCCGGTCTCTATGATTCAGGAATCTAGCGCTCAGTGGTCTATGTGGCTGGCCGGGGGTCTGCCCGGTATTCTATATGCCCTTTCCACAGAGAAAAACTTGGATGGAGCCCCATTTAACACCTCTTTGATTAGCCACTGCTCCAGGGGAATTTCCGATTCTGTTTGCCGCATGCTTTCTGGAAAACCCAGGAATCGTACGGTATTGCGGCGCGCCCTGCTCTCCATTTCTTCCGATCTCCTCCAGAGCACCTTCAGCTCCGTGTCCATGCGCTGGATCTGTTTTTGGTTACCTTGAGTCATTGGGGTTAAGTCGGATATTTCATTTTCAGTCGTTTTCACTTGCTCGGCTAGATTTCGGTGGTCTACGCGCAGGAGATTCAAGTCTTGTGCAACTGCATCGATTCTGTTTTCTAGAGATGATTTAGTGTCCAAAATCGCCTGTAATACTTTCTCAAACTGAGCAGAGTGCGACATGAGAGTGTTTTCCAGTGACTGTAGGGACGGGTTGGATTGCTGGTCCATGGGTGCTACGGTCCAGGTTCTTGGCTGACTTGGCTCTGCCCGCCATTGTGGCTGTCCCGGGGTTGCTTTGCGTGCAGTTGTTTCACACTATTTGGCGCTTTCAATTCGGCAACTTAGCCTTTTGCTTTGTGCCCACAATATGGTGGGTGCGTTTGGCACTGGGGGTGTGAGATTGGCTAGCAGTGTCGAGGAAAAGTTTATTCTTATCGTCGAGTGACCGGTGTCTGTGGCAGTGTGGTCATTGGTAGATGCAGCGGCCGCGGAGCCCTGCGTCGGTCCAACGTTGAGTCCCCATGAGGCTATACGTGGTGCCGCCAGAGGGGGATGTGGAGCGTGTCAGCCGGAATAAAGTGCTCTCGCCCTCAGGGGTGGCAGCGGGGCCCGGTGTCAGGAGTGCCCCCGGTGGAGAGAGGGGGCGCAGCTGATGGCCGAGGCGGGTAGCGAAGCCTGGAGGGTTCGAGAAGGGGAGCAGATGTCCGGGGCTGCGGGCAGGCACCGCGTTGGCGCAGGAAAGTTAGTTGCTTGCTGCACATATACAGTCCGTGGGTCCCAGGCGCGGTCCGAGCGTTCACGGCTCGTGCCAGCCGTCGGCGCTGTGCCAGCTGTCAAGGCGAAGTCTGTAGGGGCCTGCGGCGCACTCTGGGCTTGAGCCCTCCACTAGGTTCCAACGCTGCTTGCCTCCACTTTGAGGGGCGCAGGTCTGTTGTGAAAATAATGAGGCAGTGGGGGGAGGGGGGGGGCGGAGGTCCAGTAGTGTCACGACCACATAGATCAAGCTACCCCCTCCAGGTCGCCCCCCTTACCGCGATGTGCCGGCTTGTGTATGTGCTCCTTTGCTCCCTTACAGGCCACCAGCTACAATGTTCTTTAATCCTGGGCAGGAGTGCCCTTTCTGCCCAGCAGGATGAGTCTTTTCAGCGCCACCGCAGCACTGCCCAGAATAGCGCCTCGGCGTCTTGGCCCAGTCCCCGCACCAACCTCGCGCCAGCTGCCTGCCACGCTGCGAGGGTGCAGGACGCCGCTCCCGGGTCCCGGCCCGCTCTGACCTGGACCCGGTCGGTGGCCCAAAGTCAGTGGGCGCGCTCGTGGTGCACCAGCACCCACGGCCGCGATGGAGGCAGGCGGGCGCCAGCCGCGCCGAGTGAATGCGCGGTCGGAACTGTCGTAGCAGCTCTATGCGCTGATCGCCTTGTCCGGGGCGAGTCCCTCGCGGACGGATTTCAGCACCGCTCACCCAATTCGATCCGCGACCAGCCCCCAATGAGTGCTCCGACCTGCCCCAGGCGGACCACCGCCTCGAGTGTGGCTGCGGGGTTCTGAGGGGCGCCCTTCAGGATGGTTTGGTCGAGCCCGGGACGGAGCGCTCGGTTCAATCGACCATCCCGGCCGCCATTTTGGCTCCTCCCTCTACACCATGTATTGATATCCCACTACTTGACATAATTGAAGAAATCTCAGAATCCATGTCACGTCTTCAATGCATAAGGCTCAGCTACTCAACTACTAAAGGCCTGACTATGAGTGGGTCAGTGTATTCCAATCAGTGTAAAAAAAAACTGTTTGTGCACTGGTCAAAATTCTGAGTTAGGAGGGTTTTATTGTATCTGATAATTATCAAATGCATTAAACACCTCAGTCTTCATTATGATGAGTGAAAATATGCATGATATTTATTGTACCTTGCTAATTTTGGTGCGTTAACCAGCAATGTGAATGCATTGTTTGGGTCAAAGATGACAATTTTTCACGTTTATTCACTGCACAAGTAGGTCCAGCCCCCTGCAGCACAAACACTTTGGCTACCAGTATACAGTACTATGGCATGGATCTCTGAGAGATAATGGCCTGGCATTAAAGGAAAGATCTGAATCTGTGTTTATAAATTGCTTCAATGTGTTTATATGATTAATTAATACTAAATTCTTTAATGTTAGTCGGAACACTCTATGGAAATGCAGTGAACTGTGAGTTTACCCTGCATCACTAACAGAGGTTTCAGTGTAAAATGTACAGATTTGCAAAATTTTACAATTTGAGGATACTTACAGTGCTCCCTGAGTGCTCCTTGATTACACACAAAAGCATGCAGAAGCGTGAAATCAAGATTGATTATTGTCTGTTTTAAAATATAATGTACGCAAAAAAATCAACTTGATAAAAAAACATTTTGCTAAACATATGTGCAACTTTAGATACCATTTTTCTGGGGCGTCCTGTTGTAAAACATGCCTGATGCTTATCACTATTTTTTTTTAAAGAATTTATTGGAATTCTTGTAAAACAATTATGGAAAACACTTTTTAAAATAGGGGTTGAATTCTCAAAGAAAGTTACAAAAGTGCTTGTAGGTATATGCCATTGCACAGGCGCAGATTTATCAACTTGGGAATACACAGGTTTACAGAAATTTGCCTGAAAATGTACTCCTTATAAAACTGTATGATTTCCATTTTCACCTGAGCATATCTGCATGCGTTTATTTGCTAATGCAAACATTTGGTTTGGAATTGCAAATTTTCTTTTCCTACATCTGTTTCCGACTGTGGAAAACGTTTTAATCCTACCTGTCTGTCAGAAATTTCCACCTTATCATGTGTTGGAAGGGAGTGGAGAGGAGCTGGTGAATCCCCCTAAACAAGTTAGTCTGGGAGAGTGCACAAGCACCAATGAAGTCCAACACTGGAGCTACCACTTCCTCCCTGCTTACAGCCCCTGTATGTAGATTTGTGGAAAGATGGTAAAATCATAGTTTTCCCAGATTCCAGTACCACATATAATATGGGCTGTCCCAGAATCTATTAACTAAATTATAAAGAGACAAATACAAAATGTTACCACTGCATGGCAGGAAAGGTGATTATTGGATTGTTTTTACAGGACAAGTATCATTCTTTGGACAAGTATATATTTTATAACAATGGACCATTCCTGACAGCCATCCCAATATTGACAAATACAACAAACTCTTTCTGAATTCTGGAATCTCTGAACCAAGACAATGCATTTCAGTAGCATGTTTAAGCAAGTTCGCAAGGTATCCCCCCACTATAATCATGACAGAGGGTGGAATAAATCAATTTCCCGTGTGGCAAGAGCATTGGATATACCTAGATGGAAACTACCTAGAACGTTCGCGCACGGGAAGAGGTTTCTCCACTAAGAGAATGTATTCCCCTTGGAGAAATGTGAAATTGTACAAAGGTATTGCCAACTGACAGTGTGCAATTATACCCTGTGTACAGTTCCACATGTTCAAATGACAGTGCTTAGACATGAAACCGTATTCACCTTTCAAGGAGCACTGTCTGTCAGCCTGCACTGGCACAGCTTTCTAGGCAGAAAGTTTGTGTTTCTTAGGACGCTATGACAGGACTGGTCATTGAGGCAGCTTGGACTGCAATTCCTTACTTAGTCCAAGTGTAAACCAAGATACAACACAGCATTAACCTATTTGGTACTGAACCCCCTTCATGGAGATCAGCTTACGAGTGGTCAAAATGGGGAGATGTTGGTTAGGAGATGTTGATTACGGCTTTGGCAGTCGGACGAGCCTACTGCCAAAGTGGCGGGGAGGAGGCTGCCGTCATACCGGAAGCCTCCCGCCAGTCGTATTACGATGTTGACACTGGGCTGACCGACAGAAACATCGTATTATGACGTTTCCTCCGGTCAACAGCACCCTCATAATGCGCACTGTCTGCACTGTAGACAGTGCGCATTCTGAGGGTGCTGGCAGGGGGGGGGCTACACTGCCCATGCCTTGGACGTGGGCAGTGCAGCCCCCCCACCCCCTAAACTCCCAACACTGGCTTTCCACCAGGCTTTTTATGGTGGGGACTCCACCATGAAAAGGCTGGTGGAAAAGGGACTCGTGATCAGCACTGCGGACACGACTCCGACCGCTGCCACCCCATTGGGATCCATTATCCTGGCAGTAGTGGCGGTTCCCTGGCTGTCGGATTTCCAGGGTTGTAATTTGGCAGTCGAGACCACCTGGCCTACGGCTGTCCCACCACCACCGTGGATTTGGCCATCCTTGGACCGCC
Organism: Pleurodeles waltl; assembly: GCF_031143425.1. Lineage (NCBI taxonomy): Eukaryota > Metazoa > Chordata > Amphibia > Caudata > Salamandridae > Pleurodeles > Pleurodeles waltl. Next base: position 156,355,395 of record NC_090449.1, read on the forward strand.
ATACTCCTAATGAGGCCCTCAGTCTTTTCTGGACTTAGGGGGAATATTTACAATAAAGTAGCAAAGGGCAGCACAACAAGTGACCTTGCTGCGCTGCCCTGCACCACAGAAGGGTAGAAATGCACCATATTTACAAAATATGGTGCATTTCTGTCATCTCCCCTTGTGCTGGTGCCCTTTTGGCTGCCTAGAACCAATGCACACACCCTTGCACCATGGCACAAGGGTGCCTGTGTTGCATGCAGCACTGTTTTTGTGCAGGTAGGAACACCTTCATGCACAAAAACAATCCATGGAGTCGTTTTTCTCTATGTGTGCTGCAGAATGCAACGCACATAGAAAGAGGAAAAAACGAGGAGAAATAAAACAATTTCTTCTTGTTACGCCTCCCCTGGGGAGGCGTACGGTCTTGACGCATTCCCAGGTTTACACAGCCTTGTAAATCTGGGAATACGTCTAAACTGTTGGGTGATGCATGGGAAAACCCACCACAAAGCCCATGGAACGCCCCTGAGACGCAGAGTAAGGCAACACAGCCACTTCCACTGGATTGCCTTACAGCAGATCTATGAGGCCATTAAAAGCCACGCAAAGTGGCTTTGCGTGGCCTCATAGATTATGGGTCTGCACTCTGCACCGCTGGAGCCTACAAAAAAAGTGACACTCAGGTGGCGCATGGTGCTTGTAAATATGCCCTTGAGTTCTAAAAACGTAACCAATGTCCGCGATCTCAATACTGCACATAAGCTGCCATCTGATCTGCCTGATCTGTTGGTTTGGAAAGGAACAGTGCATTGCCTATCTGTGCACAATGTTCAATCAAAATGAACATGCTAAACGCTGCAGGGTATTAAAGGGCAGTGTTGAGAGAATAGCCCTCTGTGTAACACCCCATTCCAGCTCAAAAGCAGTTCAGGTCACCACATGAGTTCTTAAACTGAATTCTCTTGTGATAAGGCAGCCAGTGTAAGCAAGATATGGTTCGATGTCTTCTGACCTACTTGTCATGTCGACATTCCATTCTGGATGAGCTCAAAGTGATCCAAACTTTTCTCAGCTGCTCCCAAGCCAATACAGTTACAAAGCAAGTCAATATTGGATTGATCCATGAGAACAAATGTGGAAGTTGAGAAAAAGAAGGATAAGTGTTGCATACGACGCTTTGACAGTTGAAGCAGTAATTGGTTTATGAAGCAGTTTGGACTTCAAGACAAATATTATAGTCCAGGTATAGATCTGGTCACAAAAATAAGGTCACAGTTTGTGAACAATAATTGTGCGACCAGTAAATAATTTTACAAAGTGATCTATGTACTAATTTGTAACATTCTGAATCACAGTGGATTGTAACCCAAACTACAGCATAAATATTAGTGAGGTACATAGCCATCACAGGAAAAGTGATCTGCTAGGGGCAGCAGACCACCATGGCTGTGATTACTTTTCAATAAAGTATGCACATTTTTTAATACAGCCCATTTTTCCCTAAAGAAAAGTCCTGCGTTTAAAAAAGTATACATTTTAGTAAAAGGTTGTTTGAGAATTAGCAGTGATCCCTGGACCACGGTCTACTTCCCAACAAAGAGGCATATTTATATGACAGTAGTACATCAGTCCTGATGCGCCACTTTTCTTGCATCGCCCCTGCCAAAGATTTTGACGCTATTGTGCTGCTTTGCTGCACTAGTGTAAAAAATGTCGATGCTAATGCATCAAAGAGCAGGGAGGACCATTGATTTAAAATGGGTGCATCATTTTAACGCCTGCTATGAGTAGGCATTAACGATGATGGAAAAAACGGCGCAGTTAAATGTAAAATTTCACTGCACCATTTTTTCAGGCCACCCTGCGTCGGAACGCCCACTAACATACATTGTGCCTGCTACAGGCATAATGTGGTGTAAGGGTTTACTAAGTGGCGCAATGCAAGCATTGAGACACTTTGCAAATATGGGGCAGGAGAAAGGCCTCCTTAATGCCACCTTAGCGTAAAACATGACGCTAGGGTGGCGGAAGGTGGCGCTAGGGGCCTGTAAATATGCCCCTAAGTTTTTTTAATATGGTTACCACTCCAACTTTGAAATCAAGCACTTTTCAATGTTTTGCCACCTGATCATGACTGCAAAACCTCAGTACACTGCATACTGAATTGGTATTCGGATGTGATGTCTACAAAATGCCCATTCCAAACAGGGATTTGGTAAGGGGTTGGTATCCCATTTTAGGAGTCAGTAAGACTTTCATAGATTTTAAAAAGCTTTTTTGTGATTGTGAACTCTGAATTTGAGCATTTGCAGCCATCATATATTCTGTACCTCTGGCCCTTGAATACATACAGTTTTAACTGGAGTGGGACAGAATCACATAATCACATAATGGGAATGTGAGCAACTTATAGAGGCTCAACGAGTGAGATGTCAGTAGGACTTTAACTTCTGATATTGAGTCTTAAAAATATAACCAACATCTATGATCTCACTTTTACGAGGAAATTGGCAACTGAGTTAATTAGCCTGTTTAATGACAGTGAACAACTCATCTTAGCCTTGCTGAAGATGAGCTGCATGCCATTTGTATACATATACAATCATAAACACAGGTACATGTTGACGGCTGCATGTAAATGTTAAACCAAAATCGATGAGGCCCATATCTATGAAATATTTCCACCGCCTTAATGTCCCTTTTTTTATGCTAAAGTGACGGAAACCTAACTCCATATTTATATTTTGATGCTAGACCCGTCTATAGCATCAAAATTTAGAAGTCTGCGCCTTTTTTAGGGAGCACCTATCCACCTTGCGTCTCATTACGTCAATGAGATGCAAGGTAGGCATTCCCTTCCTAAAAATGACGCTAGCCCTCTAGCGCCATATTTACCTATCGGCGCAAAAACAATGCCAACTGAGGAAGCTGACCTAAAAAACGGTGCGATTAGCATCAAAATGTGACACCTGGTCAGACCAGGCATTAAAAAGAGGCTCACACACAACCACTCAAGGAAAACACACAGAGGGAGCATTTGAAACCTCCAGTAGAACATGGAAGTGGTACTGCTCCAGCTTGGCACATGCCGCAGATATCAGCGAAGACAGCAGGTCCCTCCACCACCACCACAGCAACCGCAAACTCCACCACAGCAGCCACAAAAGGCGGGAGAGGATCTTCAGACAGTGCACAATCATCCTTGGCCTCAGGAAACAAAATGTGATCAGGATGTATCGACTGAACCGGGAGTCCACTGTATGCCTGCTGCACCACATTGTGCCACACATCACAGCAAGGGTGCAAACTCCCACTACGATTCCACCCATGACCAAACTCTCACTGTCCTCCAGATGGTGGTGTCTGGATCTTTTCAGATAACAGGTGCACAAGTGGCTGGTATGTCCACCTTCGCGGTCCTCCTACCTACGGTCCTGGACACTATCTTACGCTTCAGACCCCACCACATCTGCTTCCCAAACACCCAGCATCTGCAGCAGGAGACCAAGAAAGGTTTCTACCAAATTGCTTGGCTCCTGCATGTGCTGGGTTCAATGGACTGCACCCATGTGCAACTGGTGCCACCTGCAGCCTTGGAACACCTATATAGGAACCGCAAGCACGCACATTAAATCAATGTGCAGGCCATTGTGGACCATCGTGGGCTCTTCACCAACATCCTGGCAAAATATTCCGGCAGCGGCCATGATGCATACATATTCTGCCATTGCACTATCAATGAGCAGTTCTAGGATGGCCAATATGGCAATGGTCTACTCATAGGTAAGCCACCATACCAATCATAACGCACACAACACATCAACCATCTAGGACAAACAAGACAAACACCAAACTAAATACACATGGGCAGGGGTACATAGATGTACAGGCAACAACACATATGTAACATGCCACACTAAACCGCATTCATTGCACTTCACAAACACATACACCCATATGTACATAACACAGCCACACCCTGACTGGAACACCATGGGTGGACCGGTGGAGCCAAGTCTCCTTTGCATACAGAAGCTGCTCACAAACCACTACAAGTGTCCACAGGTTGACAACTAAATACAGATCACGCACACATTACACCAAACAAAGAATAGCCCAGCCATGTCAATGATTTAGGCCATGGCATTTAAAGAAAGTCACACATAGGCACAGTCCCACATAAATTATGGTGTGCAAGCCTCTGGCAGAACCTAAATCAAATGCCACCCAAGTGGTGCCATAACCAACTACATATCATCTACACAAACCTTACATATCTGTAGTGTGCACATACACCTGTCTGCTGCATTGTGTTGCACACATACAAATACAAACTAACCTACCATTAAAGACCATGGGGCAGAATAATGAGAATTGGAGAAGCACTTACTCCAGTGTCACCTCACATGCACCTCTAGTGCCCCCTAACCCCACCATGTCTTTTCCGTATACCAGAAACGGTCCACCATGGTGCAGAGTTAGTGAAAAAACTGTAAAAATCATGGATGCCATATTAGGACTCGGTAGCAGTATAGAGGACCTGACCTTACATGCACCGTACTAAGGGACCCATGTGAAAAATAGCTGTGCCCACTCCCAAACCCTGCACTGTGCTTGTGTAGAAAATGTCTGTGAGAAATAATTTATTGGAAGCTAGGCGATACTACATATCACTCCTGAAAGCCTAGATCTATGCACCACTATATATATTGTGCTGTCAAGTGGCCTAGGTGCTAATGTCTAGACCATTCTCCACAACAACACCATGTCTAAAAGGATGTATGCAAGGGGGACACACATAAGGTAGGGGCTGTAAACAAATGGATTTTAAGTAATGTTGGTACTGAACACTGTCACAACTCAGGGTGATTGCTGCTTTGCCTGCCCGGTACATGTGTGACAAGGGTGGGACATGATAGGTAACTATGGTCCTTCAGTAACTGTCGAGGGATTGTAACGAATGTCAGATGCAGAGCCTGCACAGTGTATCCGTGGGATTATGTCTTGGAACTGCCATTGGGCACAACCCTGGCACATGGTGGACTGTACCTCACATATGGCACACACACGTTGGCTGTGGAGTGCGCAATGGGTTGCAAGACAAATTAATCAACTATGCGTGCAGAATCACTATCCAAACACATGACCCATTGTCAGGATCTAAGAATTTAACGGGACAATGCACCACCAAATAATAGTCTGGGTGGAATGTAGGCAGAGTGTGCTACACTCCCTATGTACAAAAGATGCACACTTGTCACACAAATCTGCTGTCTTGACACATGCCTACAGTACATCCAGATAAACATGTAAAGACTGATGTACGGGTGTATGTCCGAGGTAGCAACGGGTTTGCCAGTATACACAATGCTTGACATGTGTCAGCATATTTACCTAGTATGCTCTATATAGCAACGTCACACATCACGTAGCAATATACACCAGTCATTGTCACTCACATGACAGAACAAGTGCATGGTAGCAACAGTAACAAATTATCCCTTACATGTTTTGGGCTCCAACATCGCAATCTGGTGTGAGATGTGCTACTATGTCTAGCATTGTTCAATAATGTCAGAGTCCCAACATCAAACTGAGTGGGAGAAAACCTAGCCATATATGTTGCATTTGGCTAATACAAAGTATAGCACTGAGATGATTTCACATCCTCAGCATCATTCAGTCGTGGTAAGAATTACCTATGTTGTGGCATGCTGGAAGAAATGCATACCCATGTTCAACGGGGATGTGGATGGACAGCTTAGAGATACCCGCAGATACTTGCAAATACAACACGGGAGGTCACTTGGAGGCAACACAAGTGCAGTGGCATGTGTAATGTCATGTGTGCGTGGCACTCATTACGTCTCACAAATACCGCCAATGGGACGGTAACTATCAAGTAGCTAGTAGTAGGAGATGTGTACATCTACAAATTACACAAGTCAAGTGTTGCATCCTGTCCATGTATGACCAGACAATGTTGCTGTAGAAAATGTGTACAAAGTGCAAGCAGCCTAAGGAATGGGAACAATGTAGGAGACAATATATACCTTACCAGTAATGCTGGAAAACATGGAGAAGGAACACACATAGACCAATACTGACTGTACAACACATCAATGTCTATATGTCAACATTTAACATATGTACAGAGAGAGTGGCCAGGTCAGTACATAACCTAGTCATGTTGGCCACTAGCATACCCTGGTATTTGACCATCACATGCCACCATGACAGGAGGCAGCGACAGACAAAACCATCTGTACCCTGGCATGTTCCGAAAATTGAGGTCACAACAGATATACAAAGCCTAAACAAGCTGCCCATGGAAACAACTAAGGACATCAAATAATGAGACATGTCCCACACGTGCATGCACCTAGACCTCTGTACATGAGAGGGGAAGGCTGACATCAAGTACTGCAGAGGAAAATGTGATATCCTGGTATATGTGATCACAAATGTGCATGTGTCTTTCTGCTGGGGAGTGTGCATAGTTCTGCTGAGTAGCAATCATGAAGAGTCTAGATCCCGCTCAATAAACCCCACACCACTGCTCTGGCTACATAAACATATGACATTGTCAGGGGCCTGATGCATGTGCACAGGGGGCTGAGTAAACTAGAGCTCCATTAACCTGCCCCTTCACATGCAACCATGGATTTGTGTTGCCATACAAACTCACAAAGTTCATTTATGATGCTGAGTAGGCGGGCATCTATGCCAGACTGCAACACTGCTACACAGTGGTATGCCATTGTATGTGACAGTCATAACAAACTGATGTGGACAAATGTAAGTGCCTAGTTGGAGGCATGCACACATATACCACACATCTCAGCACACATGTATCACTATAACAGCTCAGGCATGGTAATGTGTATTGATTCTGAACAAAAGGCAACCTAGCACATAGGTATCACAATATCAGTGACTGAAAGAAATGACCTTCACACGTGTTCCGACATACGGAAACATAGGTGGCACTAATGTGACTACACATGCATTTGTCAAATGCCAACATGTGTCCATGCAGGAAGACTGTAGTGTGAGGTTTCACATCCCATGAACACACCACTGTAGTCATATATTACAGAAATTACGGCATATACCAACCTTCAGTAACATATGTGTACATAACATCTCCTGCAACTAAGATGCATGGGAAACCATATGTCAAACGTGTAGCAGAAAATCCAACAACACACCACAGAGTGGACAGACATGCACACGCAAACTGCCAGGGTAACGCGATGTCAATGTAGTCCTAGTCCACTTCATACACTGAGTACAAATTGTCATGGTTGTCACATGCTTTACCATGTGTTGGACATAGGCCATCATATATATTGTGTTGTTGGTATTTGTACATTTGTATCTCAGACATAACAATGTAGTCCTCCCACAAATTAGTATTTAAACACATATGTACACACATAGCACACATGTGCCAACATGTTTGTGGACACAGTGTAGCTACACATGCACATATGTATAAGGTATGAGTAGTCAGATACAGCAGACTCATAGACAAACCTATGGATTCAACAAACCAATGTCACGGTTATGACATTACTGGAAAGTTACCCACATGTAGCCATACCACATATATAGCATTGTAGCACAGGCCATGTGCATTGGTAAGTAAATCAGGGTGCACTCAAGGTCAACAATGCAAAATTCCCCACAATTCCGTCATGCATCAAAAAAAATGATGCAAAAACATCAAATCCACACTGCAATGTCAGTAAAATGACGCCTGGGCCCTGAGCGTCAATCACACGTTCACACGCCTTTTAACGCACGATGGTGAAAAATCGACGCATGACTGTCATACGGCAAAAATGTTCACGCAAACCCATATACCATACAATTCCCCTAAGCTAAAAGATGCCTAGCCCCTGAACGTCTATTGCATGTCCACAGGCATTTTCACACAAAATGGGGAAAAAATTTACGCATGACCGTCATGCATAAAAAAAAACAAAGCATGACTGGAAACGTGACGCACAGGCCCAGGGAGTGATGAAACAGGACAGCCTTCCTACAAACATGGTACAGTGAGTTCACTTTCATTTCAAGGTTTTATTGTCTGTCGCTGTGTGAGGGAGTGTGGAGCTTGTGCTATAGGGGTTTTGAAGTGTTTTGAGTGTTTATTGTGTTGTGTCCTGTAGCTGTTGTGTTTTATTTGTCTTTAAACCTGTCTTTTGTATTGTAAATGTACTGTTTCTGTCTGCGTATTCTGGGGTAGTATAGTTGTTGGGGTAGTTTGGTTAGTTGATTGGAATTACTTTTTCTTTTGGGCGAACTGCATTTGCAGTCCAGTATGTCTGGGAAAGGGAGGATGGCGAGGATGTTGGCAGATGAGATGGAGGGTTTTATATGGCTGGTACAGCACTACCTCCTCATGATGCTGGAACTGGGTGGCCATGTCCTTCAAGGCTACCCCACAGAGGCATGAAGCTGTAGTGGGACAAGGTGCTCCACCACCTAACAAGAGTCTTGCGACAGGAAGGAACGACCACCAACAGAATCATCACTGGGAAGACCTGATTACAAGGGAGCAAGATCTGCTGGATCCTCTGGGCATTGAGATTGCTGGAGCAGTTAGTAAGTCTCCCATTTCCATAAAAGTCAATTTTTTGCATGTGCATGACAGTTGCAGATACGGTTGAGTTCTGCATGTAATGGTTGTGGATCTGGACATGTCATATGCTACCTGAATGAAGAGCCCCAGCGCCACCTTAGGCCTGCAATTCAAATGTACAATAATGAAGCAGAGGCAGGACAGATGTATCATTTGGGCTGCACAACCATTACAAAGTGTTGTGATGCATGCATAGGGCAACTCGGTATTGAGCAGCACAAAATGAGGCCTGCGCCATGCATCATGCATGGAAGGGGGGTGTCCCAAAACCTGTTTGGGAGGCAAATGTATGAGCCACTGGGAAAAATGAGAAATACCTAAATTCCATATTTCATGCACTCTGAACGGCTGGTGAGAGCAGGTGTGATACAGGAGCATATAAATGTATATGATGGTCCCCAATGTACTCAGCAGAAGTTGTGATGAACTGTTGTGTCGCAACTCCTGCTCAGTACATCATTTACCTACACATAAATAGATACAGGTGGACCCTAATTCTCATTGGACACACACATGGCAGGGGTAAGGGGCGCACTGAGGGCCACAGGGACTGTATTGATGCAATGGAGTCTTTCTCACCGCTTCTCACTGACAGAATGGGGCTGCCCTGCATCTGCTCCATCATTGGCACATTGCTCAGTAACCTTCACCAACAAATGAATCCTTGGATCACAGAGCAAGTGTGTTTGTGTTGAGGCATATGTCTATGCCCATTTTCTTATTCTTCCCTGGTCAAATAATGGTATACCATGCCAACAATGGCTCGTCACACACTATTACAAAACATCCATGATTTCAATCAGTCAATGTGCAGGTAGGTACAACTATTTTCACATGAGTAAACTCCCATAGCATTATTGATTGTGTGTGTGCCTTGTGATTGCACACACATATTACTTACTTCACACAAGGATATATCACGGCATTACTCAACACTCTGGAATACACACACAACCCCTGTGCAGTAATTTGTCAGTTTGCTGTGACAAAGAGGTAGATGTCTACAAAAATCTGTGTCAGGCTGAAATGCTATGGGTATCCCAATGGGATAGCCACTGCAACAACCGTTGCATGCCCCTTAGATGCAGTATACAGTGTCAAGAAGTCCTATACGGTCATGAAGGTGTAGAGCTGACAGACACTTGCATGACAATGTCATGTATAAAGGGTGCAGTAGGAAGCACCACAGGAGTGTCAGGGACAGTGATGGTTTGTAGGTGTGTGGGTCTACATTATCTGAGACTATGTGTGATTGACTGATCATAGATTTTTGTCAGTTGCTCTGATCTACCACTATGATGACTTGCTCACTCAGCCTAACAAGTTGACAGTGAACAATGTCGTCCATTAACTGATATGTACAAATTACACTAAGCAATGTTTTCCATTCATGTCTTGCAGGTGGACCTCTGCCCTACACCGTAGGTGAGGTGGCCCGATTTGAAGACCTTGATGCAGCCAGTAAGTGTCATCTTGTGTCATCTTGTGCTTCATGTGTGCCAATCCAGGGTTTGGTGTGAGTCAGTCTGAAGTGTGGAATGCTATGAAATATGGTTTTGCCTGACCAATTATATGATATCATTTGAGAATGGATGTTGACAACATGTCTGCTGGAATGTTGTGCAATGAGAATTGCTTGCTAGTGGCTCAAGGGGAAACATGTGCTGGCATGGAATTGTGTGTAATAGGAATTGTAATGGCTGGCCACATATTTATTGATATCTACAATGATGGGTGTCAGGCAGCTGTTAAGGCACATAGCATGCCTGTTGACAACCACTTTGTCACAGTACTGTTGTCAGCACTGTGTGCCACACATAGCTTACACTTACTGACAAGACGGTACAGATGTGGGTTATATCTGCAGAGGTCTCTAAGGGGCTTATATAGGAGACACATGCACCGCAGGTACCCTTCAGATATAATGAGGCTGTAGTACTGCAAGGAGCCATATTGTGCTGCACAACAGACAGTAGTGTACACAATTAGTAGACAACTCAGCTCCACATGGTTGGCGGAAAAGTCTATGATTCTTTCCACGCCAGATCTCAGCAGTTTTCACAACATGGTCCTGCCACCATGATATTTGTGAGTGATATAGGTCACATCACATATGCATATGATGTGAATGCTATGTGCGTACCTGGTACTTTAATGATGTCTGACATGAATGTGCAAATGATGTACAAAGTATCATGATACTATTGCAGCACCCAGCGCAGTGCCAAACTCACTGTGGGCCTAAGGGTATCTATACAGCCAATATGTGTGCCGTTTAACACAAGTAGCAAAACTCAGCACAGGGTAGGGGCTTCAGTTCTGTAATGTGTGGACAACTTTGATGTGCAGGTAAGGCTTTGGCCAAACTTTCTCGGGACATTGCATCAGTTGTACATGTGTGCACATCATGGGCAATGGCGTTTTCCCTTGTAAGCTCAGGCCAGGTCACATGAATGATTATTTACCAAACCTAAGAATAGCCGGTGGGAAGTTACCAGACCCCCTATCATATGGCACCCACCTTGCATCCATGATGACTGGGCAAGCCTTGATGTTTCACCAGGGGTGTCGAGGTGATAAATTGCATGCACAGCCCCCCTTATGCACAGGGACACAGGAAATCCAGACGTCTTGGGGCACGTGATCCTCACAAGTTTGATGACACAAATATTGATCATGGACAATTTTGTTCAATCAGCTCTGAGCCTTGTTGGTTAACAATGGATAGCCGTCATTCTAGTGACATGTACATAATACTGTTGATGGCTGGTAGGAAATAGACATAGATGAGGAGTAAGTCATTGTTGAGGAATTTGTGGTGGACTGTATGTGTTATCTGCAGTTGGAGTGTACATAATATGTCTGTACAACCTCCACCCAATGCTGAAACTGATGCTTGTTTCTCCTCATATTTTAGCAGCTAATATGACACAAGACCAGAGGCGCGCTTTTCACAAGAAGGCCGAATGCAACCGGCACATAATGGAGGTTGAAGCTGGATACTGCCGAATGGGAAGGAGGTTCTGCAGTGAGAAGGCATCTGGGGAATGGCATGCGTTTGCACATGGTGGACCTCCACAGCAGCCACACCCACACAAGGACGCTAGAGCAAAAACATGAGGAGTGCAGGGGGCCACAGCCAGCCCAAGGCTGTCCACATCAGCTCCTCCAGTCATGAGCCAGGCACCAGTTCAGCCACCTGCTGCAGTTGTTGCTAGCCAATTTGAACTAGACATGAGACGGGACATGTCCAAGATTTTAGCCAGACTTGAAAAATTGGAGCAGAGTGCTGAGAACCAGAGGATGTTGTGATACATCAAAAAGAAAATGAAGAAAACAAAAAATGAACTTATAGTGTTCTACAACCTCCCAGTTCCTTCCCCTCCCTTTTACTGTTTTACATAGTTTTAGATTGGGGTTTAGATGGGTAGTATTAGTATTAGAAGGCATAGGTTAGGATAAGTATAGAGGGAGGTGGGTTTTTCTTCATTTTTTTATTGTTGGGTGTTGGATGGGGGGTCAAGTTGGGGTATTTGTGTATAAAAAGAAAAACATATATATATAAAAATAAAAAAAATACTTAAAACATCCATATATTTCTTTAGGCCATAGATTAGGTTAGTACATGTGTAGTCACAGTTTATGTTATCCTACTTGTATTTTGTCTCTTAACAAGGGTGGGGGGGGGGCAATGTTTAGAGTGTGGTGTTACATGTGTAAGATAAGTTTAGAATAGGTTAGATAGGTGTAGTTGTTAGTTAAGTTTAGTTTAGGTTAGTTTAGCATAGGGTAGGTTTTAGGTTAGTTTATGGTATATGGTTTTACAATAAATCCTGTTTTTCTTAGCCTAATAATTTTGTAAGTTGATTGAGTGTCTGGGGGTTCTCATGAGTGCACTGGCCAAGTTGGGGGAATTGCCTACGGTATGCTTCCTGTCTTGATTTCCGAGGTTTACCATGTGTATCCCCTATGTCCAAGGAGCTCTCAGAATCTCTGCTACATACTGTCTACTAGTGCATACATTTGCCATCCAGTGTTCCAACCATTCACAATGTGTATGTATACTTTATCTTGGACAGGTAATTATGGTGCTTCACCTGTCATTGGTGGGGTCATGCAATTTAACTGTTGGCAAGTGTGGCACATCTGACAACAGACAAATTTGGAACTGTATCCTGAAACTTTGAGAGGTGGCCATCACAGATAAGGTTAGCTTCTTCTGAACCACACAAATAAGTTGTACTAGTACTCCCATCTGGGTAAATTACCATTGAATTGGTTCAGAGCCATACATGCCGTATTTCTACTTTAAAGGATATCTGTTCAAAATGTATATACAATACTCAGTAAGTTGGTTGTAGCCGACAACACCATCATTCACCTTTCTCATGTTAGGATCCTAGGGCCAGATGTATCATACATTTTTGCGATCGCAAACGGCCCAGTTGGGCCATTTGCAATCACAAAAATGCATTTTGGTATGTATGAATTCCAATTTGCGATTCAGTAACTTGTTAACGGATCACAAATTGGAATTGCGACTACATACTGATTCGGTATTAGGAAGGGGCGTTTCAAGGGAGTCCCTCCCTAATACCGAATTGTAGCGATATGTAGGAATGTCGTGTGACCGAAATGCGTTTGCAAAATATTCACTTCTTACCACCTACTGCAAATAGGTGGTAACCATTTCGCAAACGGGAAGTAGTCCCCAAGGGACCCCTTCCCCTTTGTGAATGTATGCGAAAACATTTTTTAAGAGCAGGCAGTGGTTCCTTTTAGGAAAACTGGCTACATTAAAAAAAAAAAAAGATTGCTTTATTTAAAAGCAGTCACAGACATGGTGGTCTGCTGAGCCCAGCTGACCACCAACCCTGTGATTATAGCTATTCACAATGGGTCGCAAGTTGCGACCTACCTCATGAATATTAATGAGGTAGGTCGATTTGTGAGCCATTGGGAATCGCAAAATGAAAGTCCTGGAGTTTCATACATTCAAATGGCGATTACGTAATTGCGATTTGCAGCTAATCGCAATTAGGTAATCGCTATTTGGAAAAATGATACATCTGGTCCCTAGTATGTGGCTTTGTGTCTGACAGTCATGCACTCATGTACTGATATTCTGTACACATTGACATGGATTGACACAATGCTATCTTTTAGCTGAGTAGATGGATCACGGTAAATATAGAAATGCTACGTGTACAAGGTGCGTTTTTTTACAGGTGCAGTTGTATTTGTGAATTCTATACAATGTCCATTTTACAGACCCCATGAGTGAACGTTAGCCATATGTAGCGCAATCGGAGTCCAGGGTTGAGGGACATGTCATGAGACATGGTTAGGAGTTGTGAAGAGTTAAAAAATTACCAATTGGTATGAAAAAGACAATGACAATGATGCTGTTGTAGAAGTAGAGGGGGCCACACACAATTCAGGGGATAGAGATGTGAAGTCAAAGGTCCTGGCAGCTGCCATTTGTGGCAACACATATGGCATAGCTGCAGCAAGGGTTACTGCCTATTTTTCAACACCGTAGCAACATCAAGGTGGTAGGCAGCCATGTTTTCCCCGAGGGAGGCCACTTCCCGCTGTATGGCTCCAGGATATTCTGCATAGCCCCCAGCCTGTTGTCTGTTATGCTGCTGCTAGTTTGGGAGGGTATTTGTTGTAGCCTCTGCTTCATGAGAGCAGCTATGTTGGCCAGAGGCTGCTGGAGTCCACGTAGTGGGTGCCTCTGATGGCAGCTGAGTTGTCCTTATTTGGACTGAGGCATGTCCGCACTCCCTCTAGGCTGCCTGCCATGGTCTTCATCCCCACCCACACCTGCTTGGCCAGCTTCCACTGGACTCCTACGACTGTCCTCTGAAAGCTGATCTCTGGGTCCTCGGAGTCCAGGGCTGTGTGAGTACTGGCTGGTGGCGTGTGTTGGTAGCTGGGTGGTTCATGTGGAGACCCCGCAACACTGTGTGTCCTCCCTGCGACTGGAAGTGGTGTCTGCAGGGATCCTAGGACACCCTGGAGAGTCTGTTCATTAATGGTTGGCAGCTGGTCATCCATGTCATCTGCAAAACCCAGGACAGGCAGGTCGGCAGAAGGTAAGCCATCATCCTCTGCAATGAGATAGTGTAAAATCAAGCTTTGATTGTATTGGCTGTTTACATGGGACATCATGTATTTGCCTCTGAAGGCTCAGTGACATGTTACTGACCCAAGGTTGTGGTTGTACTTATGTGGAGCATTCTGCATCACACATAGGCCAAGCTCACTAGGTAATTTGGGGCATATGTAGGTACCCCAAGCGCCACCTGAGTGACACTTTTGGTGAAGCTCAGGTGGCGCAATGCCCTGCCCCGTATGTACAAGGTGGCATGAAGCCACTTTTTTGTGCCTTGAAACCACCTTGTATATATGGCCCCTTCACACCCAGCAATTTGCGTGGAAGGTGTGTGCAATGGGTGTTACTGTGGACATACCACAGCAACACCCATTGCTTTTTGACACTGCCTCAGATTTTGGGCTATTTGTATACCGGACACTGGGCCAATATCTGACACCAGTTTAGCATGGCAAAATCTAGGAGAACTGCTTAAATTTCTACTGGATTTTTTCTATGTGTGCTGTATTCTGCTGCACACATAGTAAGAGCAAATCGCACTTTAAGTTTGTTGCTGTGCAGGAAGGTGTTCCTTCCTGCACAAAAACATCCTCCCCCTCAACGCAACCATCCTTGCAGTATGGTGCAAGAGTGGCTGCATTGGCACACCACATCTAATTTCCACTTGCTCAGAGGGGTGCGCTATATTCTTATGTACATGTCGCATCCCTGCGTTTTGAAAATGACAGTGCTTGATGCTGCCTAATTTGGCACTGCAGCACGCACCATTATTTTCTGTTTGATCTAGCCCTCTATTTTGTCAGATGGTGAGATTGCAGCCACTTGTACATCTACACACATGATGTTCACATACATGCACAATGTGTTGTATGTATTTTATTTTGTGGCCATTCCCATATGGCACATATGGTTGTGCATGAGTTGTTGTGGGTTCACCCTGTTTGGGTTGTGTTCCATAGGTTGCAAGCTTTAGGGTAGATTTTCTCATTTAACATGGCACAGGGCAGCTGCAAGATGTGTTGCAGTACACTGCAGTAGTTTAAATATGCAGTGATGTGCCATATTTACTTGAATACAATACAGCCCTGCAGATTTGTTCTCCCTGCACCAACACAGGCATTGTTGCAGCCTGCTGAAGGGGTGCCTGCCTTGAAGGGATGATGTGTTCATGTGCAGGGAGGTGTACCTTTCTGCACATTTACAAGCTATTTTTGCTGAGATGGCATTTCAAAGTGTGCTGCAAGATGCAGCACACATGAGTAAAGGCAATGCGACAATGAGGAAGGGAAGCATTTTGGCGAGAGACACCACTCTGACACTACCCCTGGGATGGTATTGACTTCCGTCCTAGTCTCTGATGTCTATGCTGTGTTGGTACAGGGGCTTTGACTATATGCAATAGGTGTTGTAATGGCACAGCCACAGCTACACTATTTACACATGCCTACCAGGCAATGTGGTGCATATTTACATGGTGGAGTATAGCAATAGAGAGTGGCCTATGTTGACGTTGTGTATATGTTGGAGTGTATAGCACAACCAAAGTGTCAGTACATGTGTGGCTTGGGTGGTCATGGTGCATCTTGATTCAGGGCCTATGCGTCCCAATACAACCCTTTGGCATGCTTTGAGTGTGTCCTATGTGCCTCCTCCTTCTGCCAATAGTGGAGTTCCAGATATCGCCCCCTGCAACTTACCCTGCATTTGTGGTGGTTCCTGCACTGTCCTGCGATTCCAGTAACCAGCTCCTCTGGGATGAGTGCTGCAACCATTTCCTCCAGCTCATCCAGGTCCTCCTGTGGTGTGGAACTTCCACCTCCAATCTGCAGTGCTGCCTTATGGTTCCTAGCGAGTTTCTCCTTAGCTCTGCGTTTGCAATCATACCAGCGCTTCTTGCCCTCAGTGACAGTCCTCTTCACCTCTGCGACGCTGTTGATTTTGTCCACTATTGCCTGTCATATTGCATCTCTCCTACCAACTGACAATTTGGAGGTGAGGAAGAGCTGGTGTTGGTGCTCCATCACCTCTCTGACCAGGATGTCATGGTCCTCCTCGCTAAAGCGGCACTTGTACTTTCTCTTCTCCTTCTCCTGTGACTTATCTGGATCCTCCTGGCTGGTACTTGGGTGACTGGGGTCTCCCTGGGGTCTCTTCTGGCCTGATGATACCATCTTCTCTTGCAATTGCACTTTTTCCTGCTTGTGTGTTTTGTTTTGAAACTAATGCGGTAAAAAGATGGCGCTAACCCTTTTGCAACATGTTTACGTGACACAAAACGGTCTAGAGCCATTTATGCAGCATTAGTGTCATTTTTCCTTAGGGCATGTCGCAGATGTTAGCGTAATTTTTTTTCACGCTAACTATTCCTTAGTTTCATCTCACGTCATTTCATAAATATGGCACACGGATGGCGCTAAGGAATGACGCTAACTCGCGTAAAAAAACAAAACATAAATATGCCCCTGAGTGTATAGCGCCTTGGCGAACTCCCCGTTCCAGCTCTTCAATTGCAGAGACAAAAAGAGCTAAGGCCAAGGCAGCTTTTAGCTGTTCCCAGACCATTTAGTTACCAATTATTTATAATCTGTTGAAAAGGACAGCAGGAAAGTATCACAGCCACTGCAGAACTTTGTAATGAACAAGATGAAGACCTTACTAAATCTCTACTGGCCTGCTTGACCGCTGTTGACCTTGCCTGTCTGGAAGCCATCATCCTGCTCAATGAGTCTAAAGACACAGGCACAGTGCCTTGAAACTCTCTTTTTGCCTTCAATTACAGGCAAGCTGCCAAAGACATCTACCCGTCTCCCAGCAACAACTTGTCTTATTTTGTTCTTCAGTTGAGCCTGTTGTTGTTACAGTGATCAACCACCCAATTAGCTTCTCAAACAGCAAGGTCCAGAGAAGCATGTGTGTTCTACAGCAAGACTTTGTCACTGTGAGCCTGCACCCATTGCTAAAGGACAAATGCAGTTTTGCTCCTCTTCTTCACTGAAAATGGTCCTCCAGAGCGAGAAGCCTGTTACCCAGAGACTATAGGGCCCTCAGGTCATTTTCACAGTTTTCAAGAACCTTTGATATTTATAGAAGGCTAATTGTCCTTTTCTGATGCTCTTCATCTTAAAGAACAAGCCATCAGTGAGAGTGATTCCCAGGTCTCAGACTTTTTGGAATGAACTGGGTGCACTAATGGAAGTCAACTGATAGTGACAATAAGCAACATGAATGATTGGTCTCACATGCAGACATGTTATTACCAAATACTGTCACCACACCAACTTTTCTGTCCCTCTAAATAGTCCAGTCTGTTGTGAGATTTGCCATTGATAGAGTGCACCGGTGGTTAAACACTGCATTCTAGCAAATATAACTGCCCCGGTTTTGGCTTTTCAGTAAAAGGTGTGGAATTCTGTAGTCCCTGTAGAAGAACATGTCTCTAATTTTTTATTAAGTGGTGACTTGTGACGCACCCAGTCACCGATTATAAAGAAGAAATGTTAGAGCATGACTGTTATAAGCTATAGCAGTCGACTTCTGAAGTCCCTGTGGCAGAGATATCCTTATGGTAAAGTGCAGACAAAAGTAAAAATGTTTATCAAACCTGTAAAAAAATTGTGCAAATATTATTTTATGTTAAATATAAATGTGAAATGTATTTGTTCTAGATGTAGAACACAATAAAAGTGCTAAAGTACGATAAACTGAATTCAAAATGTAATTATTTTGACTGTGTTAATTAAAATTATTCTTCAATTCTTTTTCTGTAGTTTTTATTAAAGAAAATCCCCACCTCAAGTAAAAAAATATTTTTATTACATATTCATATTTATGAAAAAATGATGTATAGGATTAATTAAAAATAATTTAACCATATTGCAACAGAAGGAAATGTTACATTCATTTTTAAATTAAAAACGTTTACTATAATATTTTTAGATTTTTTTAAACATTATATTTATTTATATTTTTAATTATTTTCAGCTTTTTTAATTTAAGTTAACATTAATTGTGTAGTTTTATTCTAAGGCCCTACCACCATTAATTTCTACAGGAGAGTGTTGCAGTACCAGGGGTTGATCATATGTGGCACTGGTCATACCCCAGCTCTGAGCTGGAGTACATTTATTACAGCTTTGGATGCTTTTTGGCTGTGCTAACTTCAGAAGTGCAGTTTGTGAATAACAATGGGCTTATTCTTTTGTGGGTGGGTGCGTGTTGCTCCCCGAAACCAACCCAAAACACCTCCTCATTCCATCCCACATTTACTACTATGTAGTACATTTACATCTGGGAGGATCCCCACCATAGATAAGAAGGGAAAGGTGGAGGTTAAGATTTGCACTTGTCGGTTTGTGAATTGCATTTTGTTTTAAGTAGTAAAGTACTACTTTATGTACAACAAAATGCAGTTTGTTTATCAGGCCCTTGACCTTCAAGTTACAGAGTGAAGTTCTAATAAAATAGTTGAAGAGGTTGAGCATATTCTATAGTCAAATACAATTACAGTTTCCAATGCCACAAGAACAGCTCGGAGTATTAATGTATTTGCTCCACAGATTTGTGTGTGTGTATTTTCAAGGTTTTTAAATTTGACATACTTCTTTTGTTAGATACTTAACACGTAGAAGTATGAGGGGAGTTTAGAGAAAACATTTCCAGCAGGATCATCTCAAACTGGCGCTGTTCACAGAGTAGTGCAAAGTACATGGGTTCCACTGAATCCAGATTACAAGGACCAGCATATGATGGGTGCTGTGAGCAGCAACATGTAAATGTGACAGCATACTAGATAGCATATTGTAAGGTTGGTTTTACATCACATATACTGTTTACACTATACACATGTAGGATTTGAGAAAGAGGAGATATAGTGAAGTGTCCATGATCAAAGGTAGTGTGATCACATGCAAAACCTGGGATAAAACAAAGTTTTGCACGTTCTTCTGACACAATGAACTAGGGAGCAGAAGCCTGTTACTAACAACATGCAACCTGAATGTTCCAAATCCTATGTGCACAACTCTGGGGATTAGTCCATCCTTTATCAAACTTTAACTGAAAAAATATGTAGAGGTGTGAAGAACAGAAGCCAATCAGGAAAGAATGATGTTTTGATGGTGACTGGAAGATAAACGGTGGCTCAAGAGCATAGCCTCTCTCAGTATGTTTGGTGCCACAATACCTCAGTCTAAGTATCGACCTACAGATACATCCACATCATAGTGTCAGCTCTCAACTATCGTCACAGCGGAGTTAAAAAATAACAAATCTACACTTACCTTAACCATATTTGGGGATGATATTAACATCACGTTACACATATAGGCTGATATGTCAGGTTAATTTTGAGACGTGCGCCAGCCTCACTACTGCTTTAAGAAGAGCCAAGAGGAATCTTTCATTAAGAGAACTGATTTGTTATTCCTTAACTCTGGCCACAATGGTTTCCACTTACCTGTGTGTACTTGTAGAGCTCGATTAAAGTAGCGAGCGCAAAGGAAGTCGGTGATGACAAGTGCCCAACATATGCCACCAATTTTTCCGCCTGTCTACAGTTGTAATTTGGGACAATTACATTTTTCCCAGATAGAAGCTGGAGTCCCGACTGCATCACAGGCACTGGACTTGGACAAGCGTCATATATCTCAAATCCAAGGGTGAGGTTTGGTAAAATGTTATTGTTTTTGTTAATCTCTTCAACTGCAAACCCAAACGCCAAGTGATGTCTCAAGTAACGAAAAGAGTATCTGCAGAAAAAGGATTTATTTCAGATCATAGCTCTTTCACAGTCCCACGTACTACCATTTCCCCAAATAACTTACGAATAAGACTTTTCATTAAGTATTTATTTTCTATTTCTATGACTACGGTGACTATGCCAAACAGTGAACCTCAGTTATTCGTCAGCTGAAAATAAGCAGCACATTTGTTCATATCATCTAAATGTGTGTCAATCAATTTTTTTTTTAGTTTATTATTTTATTTATATTTAGGTCTGGCTACAGACAACTGTTAGCTGTTCCATACCTTTCGGTTGCCAAGTCTTTTTTTTTTAAACACCATTTTTAGTCGTTTTCAACATTAGTATGGTTCAACAAGCATTGTATATATCAAGTAGCTCGACATACATAACAGTAATGGAAACAAGCGGTGCAATCCTCAGACCGTTAGGTGTATCTAAGCATTCTTGTGTTATGTAACTTTGGTGAAGAACAACAAAGCCACCCCAGGAACTCCCCCCTCCCCAACCCGCTTCTGTCATTAATTATGTGAATAAAGCCATATCAGTTGCAAGTACCATTGTGCCTCTCAGAAGTAGATTGTGTATTTATGTGGAGCAAAAAGAAAAGGTGGGGAAATGCGAGGATGAAAACCTCTCGGGTCGGAATTTGTCTATACCTCAGGATTTCTACTCCCTCTATGCTCACAACATCTCTTTAGGGATGCTGGTAGTCTCAGAGCAGTAACTCCTATGTCTCGTTCTGTGCCGTAAACGTTTCCAACAGTGTGTCCCATTCTAGGGATATTGATTTTCTTCTCGTTCCTCTGTATTCTTCTCTCCTGATAGCCAAACTTTCAGCCTGGCTCCAGCGCAGTACCTCCTCCCTCCATGAGAGACTAGATGGGGCATGGGGAGACTTCCAGCGCCTCGTAAGCCACCGTTTCCCCAAGAGCATAGCCAGGTCCATGAAGCATGAATTTACCTTAGAGCCTCGTGTTTTAGGGTGTAGCCCCAGGAGGAAATAAGCGAGTAACAGTTCCACTGTCACCCCTGTTTTCTCTATCGAAGTGGCTTCTATTGTGGCCCAGTACTGTGACAGGGACGGACATGTCCAGATCATATGGCGAAGGTCGGCGTCAATAGTATGACACCGAGGACATTGCACCGTTGTTGTGTGATATATCATATTGAGTCTGTGCGGAGTAAGGTATGCTTGATGAAAAAGGTAAAATTGTATCAGTTTGAATCTAGTGTTGCAGGACATTTTTTTTAGCATATTGTAATAGGAAAGTCCACTCCTTAGCAGTAATGTCTCGTCCTATATCAGGTGCCCACTTAGGCCCATATTCATATTTATTTTGCACTGCATTTGCATCATTTTTTTTTTTTTACACAAATGCGGTGCAATTTTAAGATGTATAAACCTACCTTGCGCCAATGAGATGTAAGGTAGGCGTTCCCATTTAAAAAAGGGTGCTATCCCTGTAGCCCCATATTTATCCCGTGCTAAAATGACGCACAGGTGGGAGGAGGGGCCAAATAATGGTGCAAAGCTTGCTTTAGCGCCTGGGTCAGGACAGCCTTGCCTAGTTTCACTGTATATCAGGTAAGAGGCGGAGATATGTGCAACCATCTTGGCCCTAGCAGTTGAAGCCGTGTATAAGAGCTTCACCCACTGAATAAAATCTGGGGTTATGCCATATGCTGCCAGAGAGGCCAACACATAGTTCCAGCTGAGAGTATCAAATGCTTGCCACATATCCAAGGAAATGCAGCCGGCATGTGGATAGTGGTGTTTCGTCTCATCTATCAACTGAAATAGTTGGCAGATATTCATCGATGTACCGCAGCGTGGAACAAATCCACATTGATCTGTGTGTAGTAGTTGCAGAAGAAGTGGGAGGAGTTGGCGTGCTAATACTTTACTGAGGAGCTTATATTCTGATTTAAAATAGACAGGGGTCCATAAGAGGACATCTGTGTAGGAGGCCTATCTGGTTTAAGAAACGAAGACACCACTGCTTCTCGAGTTGTGGCTGGAAGCATTCCTTCTTCGAGAGACCTATCATATAACTTCCCAAGGTGGGGGATTAGGTGGTTGGTGTATGTGGCATAAAATTCCACCGGTAATCCATCAGACCTGGGGATCTTATTATGGGCCATCTCCTTCAGTGCTTTGCGAATCTCAGTAATCGCGATTAGAGTTCTTAGCGCCTCTTTCTCTACTGCTGTCACCTGCAGAAGTGGATGTTGGTGCAGAAACGTGTGTATGGTGTTGGGATCTACAGGTGGAGGCACGGCATAGAGGTCAGTACAGTATTGACGAAAGGCGTCATTGATGCTAGTTTGATTATTTACTGTCCACAACTGTGGTGATTGTATTGATAATATAGGCATAGGAGATTGCTGTGGACTGATTAGTTTGGCAATTAGGGCACCAGGTTTGTCCGCCTCTGCATGTGCCCTTTGAGTGTAAGATCTGTAATCTACGACCCGCATGTGCTCTAGGAGTTCTGAATGTCGGATCCGTGCTGTTTGTAATTGTGCTGCTTTGGTGTCGTCCAGTGTTGCCTCTTGTTCCAGGGTGCCCAGATTGTTTTCTAAGTGTGTGAGGTCTTTCAGTATTTCCGCCCATGCTCCCACACGCATAGAAATGGAGGACCCCAGTATTGTCACCTTAAAGACCTCCCACTCGATCAGTGGGGAGGAAGCAGTGTCTATGTTTTCTGAAAAGAATGTGTCTATAGTAGTAGTTAGTGTTTCCAGATACACTGCGCCTTCTAAGAGCATGGTCTGTAGGCACCATGTTAGTATCAGAGTGGGTACCCATCCCCAGGCTAGCTGGATTTCGAGCAGGTTATGGTCAGATAACGTTTTGCCTAAATATGTATCGTGGGCTATGTGGGACTGCAGGCTGGGAGTGCACAGGAATTGGTCTAAGCAGGAATGGAGCATATGCGTGTAGGAGTAAAAGGAATATGTCTTCGTGCCCAAATTATGGCTCTGCCATACATCCACCAGGTCCCAACCCTCAACCTATTGTCGCAATGCTCTGGGTTGGCGAACCGGTGCAGCGCTTGGAAGGAGTGGGTGTGTGAGCAGTCAAGGAGAACATCAAGTACCGCATTCGAGTCCCCACCCAGAACCCATGGAAGGTGAGCCAAATCAGATAGCACGGTGGATAGGCATGCATAGAAAACATCTTGTTCTTGGTTCGGTGCATAAAAACATCATAGTATTATCTTCTCCCCATCCAGGAGTCCCCGAGTAGTATATATCAGCCCTGTGTTTCAATGTTTGTATCTTGGACTGAGAATGGAATCCCTGTCGATATCCACATGGCTGCTCCCCGGGCATACACAGAGAAGGAGGTATGGAACACTTGTCCCCTCCATCTGTGTTGCAGATTTAGGGCTTCTGGTGTAGTAAGGTGGGTTTCCTGTAGGAAGGCTAGGTGAGCGTGGCGCCTGTGCAATTGTGACAGTACCCTGTTCCATTTACAGAGTGACCTCCAATCCCCTAATATTCCAAGTAATTATATTGTATGATTTAGTGATTGTGACCATTGCAATTAGTGTAGTGAATGTCAAGCAATTTCGTCCCTATGGCACTATTGCGCTCCACCCGTGCTCTAGTGATGACAGAAGCGTAACAATAACAAACAATACCCCTACCCAATACATGATCCAGCGTGGAAACCTGTGCTCGACCAGTGGACCGAACATAATAGGACTGTATGAACATAGAGATAGCAAGGCTTACGCTAGTGGGGTGCCGTGGTTCATGTGCCAAACTACATACCTGCATGGCAAACATATCACATAATAAAGGTCCGGACCCAGTTCTCATCTGTAATAAGTTGCATACATAGTAGTTCCCACATTCAAGCTAAGAATAAAAGGATATCACACGTAGATGGTGAAGTGCAAATGTAGTGCTGGTTAACAACCATCATGCCATCACATAGAAATCAGTGTAACAGTCTAGGATACAGTGCGGTGGGCTGGAGGTTCCCCCTGGCGTCTTTTGCAGGATCCCTGAGTTGGAGACAAGCAAACAATAAGGGCAGCCATTCGGGCTTTCAGAGTTCATTGGTGATCTGTGGCGGCATAGTTGGGAATAAGGCCTCGTTGCTCTCAGTTTCAGAGTCTGATTCCCCAGCCAGGGATGACTCAGTGCTGGACTTACAGCTGAGATCCCGTAGAGTAGTAGCAAGTTGAATGGCTCCTAGTTGACTTCCATGTGTCTATTGTGGGGACGGCCCTCCTCTCCCGCCAATCGTTGTGTCTGGTTTATGGCGGGTACGCCGAGCCCGACGGCTCGATTTCTGTGATGCAAACTCAAGTTTTTGGTCACTTTGTGTTACCTGGAAATTTTGATCTAGCCATTCTCTGGCTGCCATTGGAGAATCATAGAAATTAGAATGTCGTTCATGTATAACTTTCAACTTCGCTGGGAAGATCAACGCGTATACAAGGCCATGTGTTCTGAGGTGTCTTTTCACTTCTTGGAAGGTAGCCCGGCGGCGTTGTACCAACATTGTGTAATCTGGATAGAGAGATTCTCTGGAGCCGGCAAAAGTGAGCAGCGCACATTCTCACGCCGCCAGGAGTAGCATGTCTCTGTCTCTATAGTTCAGTATTTTCACCACTATTGGCTGCGGCGGGGCCCCTGGGACGGGTCTCTTGGCAGGCACACGGTGCGCCCGTTCTACCGTGAAGAGGGCGGTCAGGCCCTCAGGTGCCAACTTTGACTGTAGCCAGGTCTTGACGAACTGAGTGGGGCAATGTCCCTCGGTGACCTCTGGAAGTCTCACTATACCGATGTTATTTCTGCGTGCTCTGCCTTCAGCATCCTCGGCTCTGTCCTGGAGTTGTTCTACTTGTTTGCACAGTTGTGTCAACATAGAGTTGTGCTCTGCTTGTGCCAGTATTAAGGTAGCTAGTGCTTGTTCCGTCGATTTGCTCTGTCCGCCAATTTGTGCTGATCATCTTTCAGCAGATTAAGGTCCGTGGTAATAGCGCCAAGTCGCTGTTCCATGATTACTCTGTAGTCACAGATTTCCTGTAGGATAAGATCTAGCTTGTCCCCTGAGGGATCTGCTCTCGTAGGGGGGACACAGACAGATGGTGTGGAGGCAATCGAGTCTTCAGAGGGTGGGGAGTGTGTCTGCACATATTCCTCCAGCCTAGGAGGCTTGTTTTTGTTGCACCCCATCTCGTAGATGAATTGTCAGTGTGAGGTTGGGTCCGTACTTGATGATTCAGATGTTCTCTCCGTTGGGATTCATGGGGGACAGATCACCACCGCCCGGCTCCCAGTATCGTAGTGCAGTTTCCCAGTGCACTCTTGGTCCCTTCAGGGGGTGGTCAGTCCAATTCGGCCAGTGCGCGGTGTGGTCGGGTCCCTCCAGCACAGGCTGAATCATACCCGCATCTTGCTTCCCGCCACAGTCCACCGCCTCGTCTTTGTGGCCAATCATGAACCAGCCCCCAATCGCACGGTCTCACCTGCCTCCAGTTGTGACTACTGGTCTCTGCTGACGGGCCACACCGTAGGACAGCACCTTATGACGCTCCACAGGCCACCACACCGTGGGGCTACCCTGCGTCCCCTACCATAGCAGTGCCGCCCCTCGGCCTACACGGCACGGGTTCCTCGATCGTCCCTCTGCCTCTTGGAAGGATTTTCCGGCTCTTGTCCAGTTCGCTGCTTAGTCTGCCTCTCCACCGCCGGTTTGCATTCAGGACCCCCTCCAGCCAGGTGGCAGGCCCTCCACCAGACCACGGTTCGTATCTCTCGCCGTCAGTCGATGCTGGTGCCAGGCCCCTTTACAGGCTATCTCCGCAGGGCAGGTAGTCATCTGGAATCCTCAGGGGAAATATATATGCAGCAGCCCAGCATGCGCGGAGACACACGCCACTCAGCAGGTCTCCCGCATGTCAGGGCCCATCACCTCTCGGTCCCCAAGGCGCATGTCCACTGTCCTCTCCTGCCGCCCCCCCGACAGCAGGCCCCCACGCCTGGCCCTCACAAGGCCCGTCCACTCACTGCCGTCCTCCGGCTAACGTCGATTCCCGCAGGGCCACCCCGCGGCAGGGGGGAAAAGGCGCGGATCGGGCAGCAGGCCGCAGCCGCCCACCACCGCCAATGCATTACCAATACGACCAAAGCAACAACCAAGTCAAGAACTTACATCAATCCCACCACCGCCATTGTCAAACATGCTATCTTTATCAGTGATTCTACCACCACATGACAAGTACCACCACTAATTCCACACCACCACCAATACCACTACAACCAATACCACCAAACAATACCACTAAAATCAGCAATCCTACCACCAACATTACATCAACACTACCAGGCAGTAAGGCTAATAGGTCTGGCTTTATGTGCTATCACATGGAAATACCCCATCTTATTTTGCATCTCTTGTAATTAAGATCCTAGACTCCTAGGGTAGCAAAGGTGAGTAGTCATGACTTATTCCACAAATATTTTGGTTTTATTTTGTTTGTAAAGCACACAATGCATAAATTAATGGCTTCTAGGCAACCATGTGAGTTGAGAGTTGGGGCCAGATGTAGGTAGCGTTTTGCATGGCGCAAACTGCGAAAATCGCAGTTTGCGCCATGCAAAACACGCATCACGATGCTCATTCACATTTTGCGAGTCAGTACCGCGATGCTAAATTGCTATGTGACAGCGTACGCAAAAGCAATTCGCAGTTACCACCAGTGTCACACTGGTGGTAACCCATTCGCAAAAGAGAAGGGGTCCTCATGGGACCCCTTCCCCTTTGTGAATGTTGCAAGAAATGGTTTTTCAGAGCAGGCAGTGGTCCAATGGACCACTGCCTACTCTGAAAAAACGAAACCAAATGGTTTCGTTATTTTTTTTGTATTGCAACTCGTTTTCCTTTAAGGATGGCCCTAATTCTCAGTGTTAGTGTGACAGTAAATTGTTTTCAGCAGCAGGCTGTTCCCCAATTCACAGCCACCCTAAGTCTTCTAATAGAAGCAGTATTGCCACATATTTTCACACTGAGTTTGGAGGATCTTTAGCATACCCCTAAAGAACCAACTGCAGTGAGTACAGTACAGTTTGGTCCATCATCTCAGTTATTACTGAAAAGACCTCAACCTAATAAGCCAATACCATAGGGAAAGTTCTTGTTAGAAGTATGAAATCGGCCTCTAGATACCAAAATCAGATCCATTTTTATATCTACTTCAAGTCCAAGGGTCTTACGTTTAACTGGTGTGTACTATAACCTGTACAAAAATGTATAAAGCAAGAGTCTGCAGGGGTGTGGAATTTAATAAAATCTCTACTTGTCCGTAAGAGATGTTCCTTCATAAATCAACTTGTTCTGTAAAAAATCTACTTGTCCCTTTAGTGCCAAGTAGAGAGACAACTGGCTAATGAGTCCATATTATTATCTCTCCAGGCCTGACTTCATCCTGTGATACTCAATGCTGAACAGGCATGAAAAACATATGCAAAAGGTTGGATGACCTTTACTAAATTAACCCTGACAGACAGCTTGTAATGCACGGCTTGCTTCAAAGAGACACCTCAAGCAACATACATTGCTTCATTCAACCAGCAACAGACATCTGAATGTCCACATAGGTCTGAGGAAAGGTTATGAATAAACTGGTTTGGTGACGCCTTGGAATGTCCCAACAGTCTGAGAAATGTGCAGTTCACGCTTGTGGTCATCTTGTATCACTCTGCCGTATTGTTATACTGTGATTGGATAGATGCCTAATTTATGTGTAATACCATGCATCACCTGATCAACATCACACTATGTACTTGATGAAGAAATTACCTCTCTGTTGTTCTGATTGGATGACATAGTTTCACATTTTTTTGGTCTTCATGCGTTAAACATTATATTGGAGTTCCGCAATTCGGACTGCTTGGACTTGGCCTCTCAAGCCATACGTTCCCGTGCACATATTAAATTCTTTCTTTATACCCTAAGACTGGCTGGTCTCTGGTTTTGTTCCTGCTCTGAAGGAGGCTTCAACATTAGTTATTTCCTTATTTTGCCACCTTTCTGCAGAATAACATATTGGGGCCAGAGATAGCAGTAAGCAAAAGTTCCAGGGTTTGAGTCTGTGCACATCTACTAACTTGAAGTTTTATGGGTTTTCACCAGCTCTTCTCTAATCTTTTCCCATATTAGGAAAGGCTGGATATTTAATCCTAACAGCTTCTACCAGGGTTGGGAAAAAAGTGGTTGGAGGGAAAGTGAACTTGTAAAGACTCAAGATATTTTCATATGAGCAAATCTACACATGCATATTTGCTCCTGCTAAAATATAGTTCACAAATATTTTCTAGGAGGATGATTTCCTGGTCTACTTCTGTAAATTCTTGTGAATTTATTAAATACATAAATCTGCACTAATGCAAAGACATAATATGGGTGTACTTTTGTGACTTTCTTTAACAATGTGGTTCCTAATAAGGTCTGGCGTTAACAAACAGCTTTTGTTTTTATTAAAATTCTGTCTGTCTCTGTACATCTAATGGCTGGTTTCACTACGAGTGACAACAATCTGCTCTTTGACAAGGAGCATATTGGCTCACAAAATAGTTTTGTTCGGTGCCAGAGGCTACTGTGGCAATGTGTGCTTTTTGAGACCAAAACAAATATGTTTGCTTTTTGCCAATGTTTGTTACAGTGGTGAGGGCCGGGCAGCTCCCACAACAATAAAGTTATGCAAAAGCTATGTCAAAATGAGAAAAGCATTGACAAAACCAAAACACTGACACAAATGTCAGACCTATTGGTTTTGCCAATGCTTGTTTATTTTCATGTTTGCCATAATCTTGTTGAAACTGGTTTTAGTGATTTTCCATTATGAATATTTTTTGGAAATACTGGCATTCATCAAAAAATGTTACTGAATGATGTTACAAAGAAAGGGTACCTTAAATTTCACAGTAATATAGCAATGCATTTTTTTCCTAGTTGCATTGTTTTGTAAACATTTTATTTTGTAAGCAAATAAACATTACTCTCGTTTTCAAGCTTCTGCAAATATTTGCATCAAATCAGTCACCATTCTTGGAGCATGACATGAAGCCTCATATATTTTGCATAAATGATCCACAAATACAAGCTTGAGCAGCATAAACATATGGACACAAATAGTTTGTCAACTGCAGACAAATTGCTTCCATGCTCCATAATGTGGTACTGTAAACTGGCAGCCAAACGTTTTATGGGCAAGGAGTTGAGCCTACTTGTCCCAAGGACAAAATAAACATGAAAACTTAATGGCCTTGACCCCAAACAATACATCCTTGGCTGTTTTTAATCAATTTTTGATACATTTTTTAGTTTGCATTTAGCAGTACTGTTATTGTTCCTCAAATATCAGGATACCCGTGTCCATATCCCTTCCATGCCAAGTAGATATTGTCAGAGGTCCTCTCTCCTTTATGGTTTCTTTACAGAGATGTGAGACAAGCAAGCAAGGGCTGGTGTCTTTAATCAGTTGCTTGATCACTTTAAGTTGCAGTGGCTCTGCTGAGTGTAAGTATGTTTTCGATTGTAGTGCTCCCTGGAGTCTAAAGCAGAAAAAGTCTAGTCTAGTCTAGTGTAGTGGTATTGCCCAACCTTTTGAAATGTGGGAGTGACATGAATATATTATCTGGGTAGATATATTTCATGTAGATTAGCCCCAGATTTATCTAATTGACGTTTTGCTTTGGGCTCCAATGTGATTGGAGGGTGAGAACTATCTAGTAACCACATATCAGTTGAGGTGCTCCTACGCCAAGAGTGCTGGCCAATGAATGCTATTCCCAGTTTCTGCAGGTTACCACATACATGTCATGGGTTGTGGCACTGCCTCCACCAATATGATCCTCAAAGGGTGCAGCATCACAGTTCCTCTCTCAGTATCCATGTGTGGTAGAGATGTCACTGATTGGAGCTAATAACATACTAATTGTGCTTGAGTGACATAATAATACATCTCAAAGTGTGGCACTGAGAAATCTCCCAAGTCATTTGGGGCCATATGTACGTACACTTTTTCCCATAGACACAGAATGGGTAAAAACCTTTGCTACATCTGGCCCTTGGTAACATAACATTAACACCTCACAGCACAACCTCCACTGCTTTTCTACCCAGATAAGTCTCATCAGAGGAGTACATGATTTGCCATATTTAAAAAGCTCAACAGGTATATTAAGAAATGGCTTAAAGGGGTTAGGAAAGATTACAATTTTAACAAGAACAGGTCTCCCTGCCATTGTAAGGGCACGGTGAAGACCAGACCCATTCAGAAAGAGGAAGAGCAAGAATTGTACGAATACTAGGAGGGTGCAAGTGATAGGGCTGAGATTTAGGACAGGTACAGCTGGAGAAGAGACAGACAAGGAGGATCTTCCAGGGTAAGTGAAGCAATAGACCAATTAAGTTAAGCTTTCTTCAATGACAATTTAAAAAGTAGAGAAGCAGGAAGAAGTTGCCTCGTGTGAGGCTATGGGTTCTCCCCAGCAAACCCACCAGTTTTTTTGCCTTTTGTTTACCTGGGTTTTGACCTTTTTACTGTGGGTGAGCCTCACAGCCGGTGACCCACCCACAGTAAACGCGAGGCAAATCGTCTGCGTGTATTTATCACCAGTTTCCGCCCTTTAAACCCTTCGCTGCAAGTCCTTTTTCCCTCCTGTGCTGAGCCTTTTTTGGCTATTTGGGGCAGTTCGCGCTTAGGCCCTCATACTTTTTCGCCACATAAGCTATCCATGCCAAATTTGCGTCCTTTTTTTCCAATATCCTAGGGATTGTAGAGGTACCCAGACTTCGTAGGTTCCCCTGAAGGAAACTAGCCAAAATACAGCGAAAAGTTATTTTTAAAAAAAAAATGGGAAAAAGGGCTGCAGAAGAAGGCTTCTGGTTATTTCCCTGAAAATGGCATCAACAAAGGGTTTGCAGTGGTAAAATCACCATCTTCCCAGCTTTCAGGAACACGCAGACTTGAATTAGAAAACCCCATTTTTCAACACAATTGTGACATTTTACTGGGACATACCTCATTTTTACTA
Organism: Pleurodeles waltl; assembly: GCF_031143425.1. Taxonomy (NCBI): domain Eukaryota; kingdom Metazoa; phylum Chordata; class Amphibia; order Caudata; family Salamandridae; genus Pleurodeles; species Pleurodeles waltl. The sequence continues at coordinate 156,386,955 of NC_090449.1, forward strand.
TTTTTTGTGATTTCAGCCTCCTTTCAGTTAGTGACAGAAATGGGGGAGAAACCAATGGTGGATCCCAGAAAGCTAAACATTTCTGAAAAGTAGACAACATTCTGAATTCAGCAAGGGGTCGTTTGTGTAGATCCTACAAGTGTTTCCTACAGAAAATAACAGCTGAAATAAAAGAATATTGAAATTGAGGTGAAAAAAACAGCAATTTTTCTCCAAGTCTGTAACTTTTTCCTGCGATGTCAGATTTCTGAAAGCAATATACCGTTACGTCTGCTGGACACTTCTGGTTGTGGGTATATATAGGGCTTGTAGGTTCATCAAGAGCCCTAGGTACCCAGAGCCAATAAATGAGCTTCACCGTGCAATGGGTATTCATTCTATTCCGGGTATACAGCAATTAATTTGCTGAAATATAAAAAGTGAAAAATAGGTATCAAGAAAACCTTTGTATTTCCAAAATGGCCACAAGATAAGGTGTTGAGAAGCAGTGGTTATTTGCACATCTCTGAATTCCGGGGTGCTCATACTAGCATGTGAATTACAGTGCATTTCTCAATTAGACGTCTTTTTTACACACTGTCTTACATTTGGAAGGAAGAAATGTAGAGAAAGACAAGGGGCAATAACACTTGTTTTGCTATTCTGTGTACCCCCAAGTCTCCCGATAAAAATGGTACCTCACTTGCGTGGGTAGGCCTAATGCTCACGACAGGAAACACAAAATGGACACATCACATTTTTACATTGAAATCTGACAAGTTCTTTGCAAAGTGCCTAGCTGTAGATTTTGCCTTCTTGCTCAGCCGGCACCTAGGGAAACCTAGCAAACCTGCGCATTTTTTAAAACAAGACACCTAGGGGAATCCAAGATGGGGGTGACTTGTGGGGCTCTGACCAGGTTCTGTTACCCAAAATCCTTTGCAAACCTCAAAATTTGGCCACAAAAACACTTATTCCTCCCATTTCGGTGACAGAAAGTTCTGGAATCTGAGAGGAGCCACAAATTTCCTTCCACCCAGCGTTCCCCCAAGTCTTCTGATAAAAATGGTACCTCACTTGTGGGGGTAGGCCTAGCGCCCGCGACAGGAAATGCCCCAAAACACTATCTGGACACATAAAAATTATCAAATACAAAACTACTTGTTTTTGCGGGGGCACCTGCATTTTTGGTCCTGGCTCAGCAGCCATCTAGGGAAACCTACCAAACCCAGACATTTCTGAAAACTAGACACCCAAGGGAGTCCAGGGAGGTGTGACTTGCAGAAATGGCCTAAACATAATTTGCCCCCTAGGGGAGCGACCCTTGCCTAAGGGGTTTCTCCCCACCTGTAAACAAAAAAAACAACAAAAAAACTGATCCCTGGCACCTAGAGGTTTCTACCCCCTTTGGGGGCAGATCGGCCTAATAACAATAGGCCGATCTGCCCGCGGGGGGCAGAAAAGGCCTTGAAAAAAACTGCCCCCTGGGAAGCGACCCTTGCCCAAGGGGTCGCTCCCCTTATACCAATTTCTAATTGTAAAATAAATCCCTGGTGTCAAGTGAGCATTTCAGAAGCTGGATCGCTTCATGATCCGGCTTCTGAAATACTCTGAGAAACTTCAAAGGGAAGGAAATTTCTTTCCTTCCCTTTGAAGCCTCTCAGGCCCACATCACATGATCGGAAGAGAAATGCTGAGCATTTTTCTTCCGATCGCGCTGGAAGCTCAGCTCCAGGATGAGGACGTTATGGCTACGTCCTCTGCACAGCAGCACTGTGCCGATGGATGTAACCATTACGTCCCCGGCACAGAAGGGGTTAAGATAAGTCCGCTGCAACAGAGCAAGGGTAACGGGCACTTGGCTTGTTACACATAAACATGTACATACATGTGTGCACGTGTGGTGGGGGGGGAACATGTGAGACGCGTGTCGTGCACAGCCCGGTAAATGCGCACAGGTAGCCTGGCATAAAGTGGACTTGCAGAAATAATATTGACCTGGGGCAGGCCTCATAAGGTTAGTATAAATGTATAGGGAAAGTCAGTGTGGTTTACTGTCTTGTCTGCAGTGACACTCCATTATACACCTATGGGGAAGACTGCCTTAGAGTGCAATTTTGCTTCCCTTTTCCCTACAGACCAGCGACATATTGAATGGGGGTGGAATCCATATGCCAAATTCAAATAAAAGAGTTCCAAGAATATATCTGTGCAGCCCAGCTTATGGGTCATCCAGGGTTGTCATATTTCTCTGGGTCACCTCAAGATCAGAGCCCAGGGCTTTTGTCACCCTGCTGTTCCAAGTTAATTACATTTTTCTGTCCAGCAGCAGGAACAAAGGCCTCCCCACACAAAGGGAGCAATTACCGGTGCTTCACTTGGCTCCTGAGAAGGAAAGGAGTGGGGATAATGAATCTGCATCAATCAGTCAGCTATCACACTGTACCAGGGATGGGCCAGCCCAAGGCCACTGAACAAAGGAAGGAGCCCAGACCTATAGAGCCAAAACAGGAGGGGGCCCACTTTGAATATCTGTTGAGAAAGGCCCTGACAATGATGTCATTGAGGGTCAGAACTGAGACTCCAAGAGGATATGTGACTAGCGACTCCTGGGTGTCAGCATGCTGTGCAGGAGGAGTGGGACAGGGGCAGAGAGGTGATGTAGAACCCCAGGAAAGTTTAGAGGTGCCATGCTTCTGGAGACTTCCCTCCCCAGTTAAAAGATCTTGCATTTGGTTGTGTTTTTCTGTTGGACACTGGGACTGGAAGTGCCAGACATGGACAACTGGAAGGAGGAACCCTCTGATATATATCTGGACAAAGGACTCTGACTACAGTTGCCCCCAGGATCAGTGGGGCTCTCACCAGGATCAGAGAAGCTGGTCCCCTTACACCCCATAAGGACTAGTTGGAGTAAATAACTGGGCGTCAACACTAAGGAGGAGAGAAGCCCCAGAGCAGAGAAAAGGAGAAAGGCTGGCATAGGGAGCCAGTCGAACTAGTTTCCTGGAAAGTTTGCCACTTTGGAGGCCAGGAGCACTGAGGTAAGTGCTCCGGGTGGCAAAGCCTTGCCACCATGAGCAAAAACCAGCCCTAAAGCAAGCCAAAAGGCCCAACAGAGGCTGAGATATGAGTAGAAGAAAGATTTGATAATTGACCCAAACCTCCCCAAACCCCTGTGAAGCCTGAAGCATGCAGAGCTCCACTACCCAAGTGTTTTAAACCTGCGAGCCAGGCCAGGGTCCGGGTGCTGCCACAAGAAATGAATGATAAATGTTTTCCCCTAGGAGGGGGTGTGGGTGGGGCCCACTTCCGAGAACTACGACAACCTGGGGACCTCAATCCATGGGCCAGATTTCAACAAATGGGGCCTGGGACTCCCCAACTCTAGACCCACTGCCACCAAAAGAAAGACGGGAACGCTGTTGAGCTCCTGCGAAGAAAAGGGAGGGGCCCAGGATGCCAACTCTGGCCGATGACTTCCAATGCGGGGGGAGTGCCCCCACACCCCACCTCCCCCCCTTAGCTGTGGTGGCATGGCCTGCTCCCCAGTCCTGTGTCTGAGAGGGAGTAGGCAGCCACCACGAGACAGAGCACAAGGAGTGCTACCTGCGCAGGGAGCAGACCAGGACAGTCAGGGGATGTGCTTCCTGTGGTACCCTCAACAAAGGAGGCATGTGGGCGGTGCCCGGGTGGGACCAGGTACACCCCAGGAAAAGAAAGAAAAATCAAAAAGGACATGTCACACAGCATCACAAGGGAAGAGGCTGAGCCGCTAATTCAAAATTCATGAGTTCTCGAGGAACTGCCCCAAAATATCCTGCAGGGCTTTTTGCAAACAAATGTTTAGCAAATGTGGTGGCCCCAGGGGGTCAGTGGCATTGTCAACATACCAAAAAGACCATTGGGCTGCAGAAGGGTAGCAGCTTCCCCAAGGAGCCTTTACAGAAATAACTGACCCTACATGTATAGGTTCTCCAGGAGAAGGACCAGGCTGGAAATTTTCTCTTTAGCTCAAACTCCTCAGGTTGGAGCATCTGCCCTATTGCTGGGAGGACATCACCCTCTAGGGGCCAAGTTTATAGCTGTGGGTTCTGTGGTGTGAAAGCTGTTAAAACGACACAGACACATGGTACATGTTACATGTTGTCCATGACAAACCTTTATTTAAAGGGGTGTTAAAGCTGATAGTCTGCAATGTTTGTTGCTGATAACTCAAGTATCCTGTGTCCATAGCCATCATTATTACTAGTGGACAATCTGGTAAGTCTATATGAGTCAATTATATATATAGGTGTTGTTAGACTTGGCATCATTGGCATGGTCTCTGCTACCTTTTTGCCTCTACTTCCCAGGTTGCTTCTGTGTGCTGGATTCTGTTTTTGCTGTTTTGTTTGCTCTGGACACTTTACCACTGCTGACCAGTGCTAAAGTGTAAGTGTCCCCTGTATAAATTAGATGTGTACATTGGCTTATCCATGATTGGCATATCTGATTTATTAGTAAGTTCCTAGTAAATTGCACTAGAAGTGCCCAGGTCCTGTCAATCAAATGCTACTAGTGGGCCTGCAGCATTGGTTGTGCCACCCACATTAGTAGCCCTGTAAACCTGTCTCAGACCTTCCACTGGAGTGTCTGTGTGTGCAGTTTTAAGCTGCCAATTCGACTTGGCAAGTGTACCCACTTGCCAGGCCTAAACCTTCTATTTTTATATATGTAACGCACCCCTAAGGTAGGCCCTAGGTAGCCCCATGGGCATGGTGCAGTTTATGTTAAAGGTCGGACATGTACTGATGTGTTTTACATGCCCTGACAGTGAAATACTGCCAAATTCGGTTTTCACTGTTGCAAGGCCCATCTCTCTCATAGGTTAACATGGGGCTGCATTTAAATATCCTTAAATCGCAGATTCCCTTTGAGTGCAGATAAAAATGTGGAGTTTAGAGTCTCTGAACTCACAATTTAAAAATACATCTTTTAGTGAAGTTGGTTTTTAGATTGTGTGTTTGAACATGCCATTTTTAGAATGAAGGCATGTTCTTGCTTAAACCATTCTGTGACTTTGCCTGTTTGTGGATTCCCTGTCTGGGTCAGTTTGACAGTTAGGCTGTTTGCACCTCTCCTCTAGACAGTGGCACAAAGGAAGCTGGGATGTAGCCTGCATATCCTGATGGGCCACATGGGCTGAGGGGAGGGGAGGAGTGGTCACTTACACCTGAAAGGGCTGTGCCTGCCCTTACACAATGAAGTCTCCAGCCCCCTGGTGTGTGTCTGGGGCATGGCCTGGGCAAGGCAGGATCTTGAAAGCAATAGAGACTTCTCTTTGAAATAGGCCTACTTCAAGGATAGAAAGGGGTATAAGAAGAGCCCCCCCCCAAACCCCTGAAAATCAGATTACTTCTAGAAACCAAGAGGAACCTCTGCCCGGGAGAAGAACTGGAGAAGCTGGAGGAGGAGTACTGCCCCTTTCCCTGTGACTGTGCTTTGCTGGGTTGGCCTGCAGTAGCTGCTTCTACCTGACAGAGGACAAAGACTGACTTTTGTGTGACTTCCCACTGGTGAAGAATCTAAAAGGGCTTGAACTGAGCTTGCCTCCTGTTGTTGAAGTCTCAAGGATAACAAAGACTTCTTTCTGCCAGCACTTGGGCTTTCTGCTGAGAGTCCTGCCTGCCAAGTGGTGCCCTGACCTGTCTCTGGACCCTTGAAAAGTGCAACTGGTGGAAAAGGACAGAAATCCATGCAAAGACTGCCGTGCGGGAAAACCTTCGACGCACCACCCGCCCCGCTGCTGATAAACAATGCACCGCCTGCCTCATGGCTAAAATCGATGCCCCACCTGCATCGCGGCTGGGAGATCGACGCAACGTGGCTGGAGAAACTTCGCACAACACCCGCAGCGGCTGCTGTTAACGATGCAATCCCCACACAGTGCGGTTTCTTGACACTGTGCGACCCAATTCAATGCAACATCACTGGGCATGGAAAATCAATGCAAAGCCTGCCCGGACCCGAGGTGCCCGTCTGGGATCAACACATTGCTCTCTTTCGGGAGGGAAGAAACGACGCACGCCGACCGAAAGGGAGGAGGAACAACGCACTGTCTCGCTTACCAGTGAGAAATCTACGCATCGCTGGCCTTTTTCGACGCACGCTCGCCCGTGCAGCTTTATTTTGATGCTACCCAGGTACTTTTGTGCAATAACAGCATTTTCGATCCCTCTTCACAGAACGCCTGAACAACAACGCACACGACAGCAAAGAACTCTTCTGCATCGTGAAAGAGCTCTCCAACCCTAGCACCAATGTCAATGACATCCCACCATCCCAAGAACTCTGCAACGCCCTGTCCACCTTCTTCTATCAAAAGATCACCGACATCCACGACAGCCTGAACACCACGCCTCCATCAGACCCCACCCCCGGAAACCCCACCTGCACTAACCGCCTGACCGTCTGGACCTACGTAGACGACACTGAAACACGCAAGATCATGAACTCCATCCACTCTGGATCCCCTTCTGACCCTTGCCCCCACCACGTCTACAACAAAGCCGACTCTACCATCGCCCCCCAACTTCGAAAGGTCATCAACCTATCCTTCGAAACCGCCACTTTCCCGGAAAGCTGGAAGCACGCCGAAATCCACGTCCTCCTTAAGAAGCCCAAGGCAGACCCCAACGACCTCAAAAACAACCGACCGATCTCCCTGCTCCCTTTCCCGGCGAAGGTCACTGAGAAGATCGTCAACGCTCAGCTTACCCACCACCTAGAGGACAACTCCATCCGGGACCCCTCCCAGTCCAGTGTCAGACGCAACCACAGCACCGAGACAGCTCTCATCGCCGCCACAGATGACATCAGACAGCAAATTGACAACGGCGAAACATCAGCCCTCATCCTCCTGGACCTTTCCGCAGCCTTCGAAACGGTCTGCCATCGCACCCTGTTAACACGCCTCCACGAAGCCGGAATACAAGAAAAAGCCCTCAACTGGATATCCTCATTCCTGTCCGGCAGAACCCATAGAGTCCGCCTCCCACCCTTCCGCTCCGAAGCCACCAACATCATCTGCGGCGTACCCCAAGGCTCCTCACTGAGCCCGACGCTGTTCAACATCTACATGGCCCCCCTCGCACAACTGGCCCGTCAGCACAACCTCAACATTCTCTCTTACGCCGACGACACCCAGCTCCTCCTCTCCCTCACCAAAGACCCACACACCGCCAAAGCCAACCTCCACGAGGGATTGAAGGCCATCGCCGAGTGGATGAGATACAGCCGCCTGAAGTTGAACTCCGACAAGACAGAGGTCCTCATCCTCGGACGCACCCCCTCCACTTGGGACGACTCCTGGTGGCCCACCACGCTGGGAGCCCCGCCAACACCAGCCAACCACGCACGCAACCTGGGTTTCGTCCTCGACCCCGCCATCACCATGTCAAAGCAGGTCAACGCAGTTTCCTCCTCCTGCTACAACACCCTCCGCATGCTCCGCAGAATCTACAAATGGATCCCGACGGAAACCAGAAGAACGGTGACCCAGGCCCTCGACAGCAGCAGACTAGACTACGGCAACGCACTCTACACAGGCATCCCAGCAAAAGACATCCGACACCTCCAACGCATCCAAAACACCTCCGCCCGACTGGTCCTCAACGTGCCCCACCGCTGCCACATTTCCCACCACCTGAGAAACCTCCACTGGCTCCCCGTGGACAAGAGGATCACCTTCAAACTCCTCACCCACGCTCACAAGACACTCCACAACAACGGACCAGCCTACCTGGACAACAGACTCAACTTCTACGCCCCCACCCGCTAACTCCGCTCCACCAACCTCGCCCTCGCCATCGTTCCCCGAATCCAGCGCAAGACCTCCGGTGGCAGATCCTTCTCCTACTTTGCTGCCAAGACCTGGAACACCCTCCCGGCCTCCCTACGACAGACCCAGGACCTTCTCACCTTCAGGAGACTTCTTAAGACCTGGCTCTTCGACCAGTAGCAGCACCCCCCCCCCCTCAGCGCCTTGAAACCCTAACGGGTACTTAATGCGCTCTACAAATGTTGTGATTGATTGATTGATTGATTGATTTTCACTGTTTTCCAAGGATTAAGACTCTTAAGCTTAAGGCCTCATTACAACCTCGGCGGTCTTTTGAAAAGACCGCCGAGGCTGCGGGTGCCAGTATACCGCCAGTGCTGGCGGTATATCTGGCTTCCTATTATGACTTTTCCGCTGGCCCAGCGGACGGTAACAGTGTTTCCGTCCGCTGGCCCATCGGAAAAGTCACATCAACATTGCAGCCGGCTCGTAATAGAGCCGCCGGCAATGTTGATGTGCAGCGGGTGCAGTAGCACCCGTCGCACACTTCACTGCCTGAAATTCGGGCAGTGAAATGCGCGATGGGGCTGTGCCTGGGGGCCCCTGCAATGCCCATGCCAAGTGCATGGGCAGTACAGGGGCCCCCAGGGGCACCCTGAGCCCCCCTTACTGCCAGCCGTTCCATGGCGGTGTTTACCGCGGTGGACAGGCTGTCGGTTGGGGACTCTTAATTCCCAGGGCAGCGGTGCTTACACCACTGCCCTGGGGATTATGACCGCCAGGCGGAAGCCTGGTGGTATAGTGGAGGGGCCGGCGGTATGGCCGTGACTAATGCGCCACGGTCATAATAGGTGGCGGAACACCGCCAGCCTGTTGGCGGTGTTACCGTCAACTTATCGCCTGCCGCCAGGGTCGTAATGAGGCCCTTATTCTTTGTAAAATTCATATCTTGAATTGTGTATGTTGGATTTTTGTTGTTTTGGTCTTGGTTTGTTTAGATAAATATTACCTACTTTTCTAAACCTGTGTTGTGCCATTTTGTGGTGTTTTCAGACTTACTGTATTGCTTCTGAAGTTAAGCCTGCCTGCTCGTGCCAAGCTACCAAGGGGGTGAGCAGGGGTTAACTGAGGGTGATTCTCTTTTACCCTGACTAGAGCGAGGGTCCTTGCTTGGACAGGGAGTTGCCTAACTGCCAACCAAAGACCCGATTTCTAACATGTGTCCGCATTAATACTAGCACATATTTAATCACACATATTTACTCACACTGTTTCCTTACTTCAGTTACATACAATTTAATTTTATTATTAATATAATAATAATTATTATTATTATTAATATTATTATTTAAAATGTATAAAGCCAATGACTACCCCACAAGTAGTGGGGTAGTGGAATACCACCAGTACAACAGTGCACCAGTACAAAAGAGAGGAATGAAGTAAAAGGAATAGAAAAGCTAATAGTTTGGGGGCCAGATAAAAAAAAGAATTGACCACCTTGCCTCGCCTTGAAAAACCTAGGGACAACCACAAAGTTCAATTTGCTAGAGCGGAGAGACAGATTGAGACAAAATGATGACACCAGTGACCTAAGGTAAAGTGGTCCCAAGTTGGACAAAGCTTTAAACATGTAGCATGATGCCTTAAATTGGACTCACTTGCCAATTGGGAGCCAACATAAGTTCAGAAGAAGATGAGTGACTAAGGAATGCTTAGAAAGATGATGGAGCAACCGAGCTGCCGCACTCTGAACAACTTGTATTCGCCTGAGTGCCGCTTTGGTGACCACACATAAGAATTTTACTGTAATCACGACAAGAAATGATTGGTGCCTGAGCCATCACCCTTTGGGCTGAAACAGGAAGGAGACAGAAAATGTTCCTTAGCCACCTCAGGAAGCTGAAACAACAGGAGGCTACCTTGGTGATTTGATGGTCCATTGTAAACTTATCATCTAACCAGAAGCCCAAATTCTTAACCACATGAGCAAGGGTAGAAGCTGCCCCCAGAATGATAGGACAACAGTATGGCCCCCATAGATGTGGTTGATTACCGACTAGTAGGATTTCAGACTTGTTCCCATTTAACTCTAGGGAGATACTATTCATCCAGGTCACCACCTTAGTAAGGAAGGTGTTACCAGTGAGTGACCTACAATCTTCACTGGGAAATACAGATATGATTTGGGTATAATCCACATAAGGCCAAAGGCCGCATGTAGATGTTAAACAAGGTGGGCCTCAAGGTAGAGCCCTGAGACACCCCAAAGAATAACATGTGTGAGCTGGAGTTATGTGATTTAGCCGCCTCGCAGAAAGAAGCATTATTCTTACCTGGCCTTGGATACCCAAATCCTCCAGCCTTTGAAGAAGAATCTGTTGAGAGACAATATTGAAAGCCGCACTTAGATTTAGCAGAATCAGAGCCGCCGTACCGCTCCTATTGAGCTGCTTTATAAGCTGTTCGGTGACCCCCACCAATGTTGTTTCCATGCTGTATCCTGCCCTGAATTCCAACTGTAAAGGGTGAAGAAGGCCATTGATTTCTAAAAAGGCTGAAAGTTGTACATTAACATGTTTTTAAAGAATTGTACCAAACCATGGCAGAAGTGAAAAGGGCAGATAATTGGCTGAATTGATTAAATCAAAGTTAGGTTTCTTCAGTAAGGGTATCACCATTGCATGTTTCCAAGCCTTGGGAACTGAGCCCTCCAATGGCGAGGAATTGAGGGAAGTAATCACCGTAGAAAAGAGCTAGGGACAAAATTTGCGAAAAAACGCAGGTGGGAAAGATGAACCTTACTTAATAGAATTCAACAGATAAACAAACAGGATACTCAAAAGGGCAAAAGTCTCAGGGGACGGGTGGAAACAGGCATAAATATTAGCCACTAACGTGAAAACTCGGGTGGAGAGACACAATGGTTTATTTGCCTTCATAAGCGTCACCACAACTACTTCCTTTTCCTTTTTGTGTGGTGACCATTGTCTTGAACATCAGATATAAAGCAAGAACCTTGGTGATTCTTCCCTCTCTTTCCTCCCTCTTCCAACACTTTGCATCACAACATCATGTTGGTTCGACTTTTTTTCATTTCTCAGACTGCAACTCTTCATTGGTATAGACCACTGGATTTCCTTTGGAGTTCATTCATTAATCTTCCCTAATGATTCTCATGGTGTGTAACAGCCATGGAATGAAGGTAGTGCAATCCAGTGGGCCACATTTTTCTGCAACTTGTTCAGCACCAGCCCATATTTTTATCTTAGTATCAAACCAGCCTCATAGTGAACCTTACCCCTAAATATTGCACTGATGTGTCATTAGAGCATAGTGGGTATTAAAACTCAAATGGAGCCTTTCCATAAGTTATCAGGAATCTCTCCAATTAGCTACATTTCACTTGCAGGCCCTGTAGTCTGCCAAATTAGCTCTGCTCTTTGTCCAACTGGACAGAGGCCTATTTCTCACCACACAAGCCTGTACAGCTTTGTCTTCTTCAGGATGCAGCAGCCGATCTTTTCAAAGTTCTAGGATTGTTCTTAACCTCAAGGTCATGCAGAATCTTGTTCCTGGCAAATGTCCCTCTGTGATGGGACAACAGAGTTTGTTCTTGAAGTCCAGATGAAATATAAGTCACCAGCACCAGAGTGTCAGTATTTATCCTTTTTTGGGGGAGGAAATCAGTGAGATGTTAGGGTAAGCAAAGTGCAAGCTTTCTTTACATTTTTAAATCTCAGCCATCCCAAGCCAATTATCTCTCTGTGGGTGTTGTTGCTGAAGAGTAGAGATAAGAGAATGCCTTAAATGACTGTTTTGTGTATTCCTAGTAGAGGCACACTCCAAGCCAGTTCTCACTGTGCTTGGCAAGGGCTAGAATAAAACTAGGGTAAGAGGAATGAGCTCTATTTTTAGGTAGATGCATTTTGGTTAGGCCTTGACATGTTCCTAAGGTCTCTGAGCCCTGGATGTCTCAGGCTGTAGGCTGCTGCATCCACATAAAATACAAAGGGGAGGAGGACTACAATTGTTTTAATTGCTCTTGTCTCCATTGAACATAACTTACAGTACACATGGTCTCCTAGGCATACCATGCACGTGTAATTTACCATAAAACATATAGGTGGTCATTACAACCCTGGCGGTTGGTGGAGAAGCGGCGGTATGACCGCAAACAGACCCGCGGTTACAAAAATAGAATTTGGACCGCGGCGGTAACCGCCACTTTACCATTCCGACCGCCACGGCGGTAATGACCGCTGGGCTGGAGGTTGCGGTCTCCAGCCCGGCGGTCGTCACTAGACCGCCAACGGTATCAGGACCCTGCATACCGCCATGGTTTCTGGCAGTTGGGAACCGCCATTAGAACCATGGCGGTAGGCACTATCGGTGCCAGGGAATCCCACTACCCCCCACGAGTCCTCCCCAAGGTGGAACACACCCTTCCCCACCCCCACCCCAACATGTACATACACTCACCCCTACACGCACACACCCCCAACATGCACATACACGCACCCCTACACGCACACATACACCACGAGAACACATACCCGCACACATACATTCAGACATGCACACCGACCGACCCGCACACATTTCCCATACACACAGCACCCCCCTGCACGCATACACGCACTCACACACCCCCTCTACACACTCACACGCACACCCCCATGCACGCACACAACACACATCACCCCCCACCCCGTCCCCTAACGGACGATCAACTTACCTTGTGCGTTGGTCCTCCGGGAGGGGACGGAATCCATGGGGGCAGCACCGCCACCAGAACACCGCCACACAGAATCATGGGATGTGATTCTGAGGGCGGTGTTCTGTTGACGTGGCGGTGGAGGTTGAGCAGCCTCCACCTTCCCGCCGACCGCCAGTATGGCTGCTGGCGGCTTTCCGTACGGAAAACATCGGAAGGCTGCCAGCGGTCATACTACGCGGCGCGGAAGACCGCCACGACTGGCGGTCTTCACCGCAGCGGTAACTTGGCGGTCTTGCGAAAAGACCGCCAATGTTGAAATGACCGCCATAGTATGCACACTGTGGGAATGTAAGGACCACAGTTTGGGGTAATGGAGGATTTTTACTAGGGATGAATTATAAGCCTATGCCCCCAGAAACACAGGTAAAACACTTTTGACTGGGAACCTAGACTCAGCTGCTGCCATCTGTTAGTCTCACCAAAGACTTTTCTGAGGAGGAAGCAACCACCACTGCACATTGTCGGGGTATGGACCTGGCCTTTTCTGCAGGGTCATCCTCATCCCCAAACCTCTTGCCTTCACTCCTCTATTTTTGCTGAATTCGTTTTTATTGGCCTGAGGACTCTGTGCACTTTACCACTGCTAACCAGTCCTAAAGAGCTTGTGCTTTCTGCTTAAATCATGATAACATTGGCCTACATCCAATTAGAATATTTAATTTACTTATACGTCCCTAGTAAAGTCCACTACATGTGCCCAGGGCCAGGGTACTGCAGCACTGGACCTGCAGCACTGATTGTGCCACCCACTTAAGTAGCCCTATAAACATGTCTCAGGCCTGCAACTGCAAAGCCCATGTGTGCAGTTAAAACTGGCACGTAGATCTGGCAAAATAAATCTTTTGCCAGGCCCAAGACGTCCTTTTTAATATATGTCACACCTAAGGTAGGCCCTGAACAGCCCAAGAGGTAGGGTGTAGTGTTTTTAAAAGATAAGACGTACATTTAAATTTGACATGTCCTGGTAGTGAAAAACTGTTAAGTTTGTTTTCCACTACTGCAAGGCTTAGCTCTTCCATAGGATAACATTGAAGTTGCCTTACTTCATTTTATAAGTGTAATTTCTAAATGGAAAAAGATAACAGGTTCTTGTTTGGTGTTTCTGGAATGCTAATTTATAATCCTACTTTTATGGTGAAGTCAGATTTTAAATTACAATTGTGAAAATGCCATGTTTAGAAAGTTGGCATTTTCTTGTTTTAGTCATTTGGTGTCTGCAGCCTGTCTCTGGTCACTAGACTGGCTGTAGTAGGCAGTTGGGCTTTATGTATTCCTCCTAGGCAGTCACACACAATGGGAACTTAGATGTGAGTGGATGAGCCATCACTGGCAGAATGGGAGGGAGGAGCTGGGCCCAGCATCACTCACACCTGAATGGCTGTGTTCTGCCTCCGCACAAGGGGCTGCATACCCCTGTAGTTAGTCTAGAGCCAGGAACAGGAAGGCAGTGCATCTGTGTACTTCAAAGGCATGACTCTGGAAGTGTCTCCCTATTTCAACGGCACAAGTGTGTATAAAATAAGATCATCAGACATCACCACTTCAGTATACTTCTGGACCTGTGGATACTCTGCCAAGAAGGTCTGCTGTGCTACTTCAAGGACTGTCACTCTGCTGGACTGCTGCTCTAAAGGAACAGCTGCCCTGCTGTGCTGGCCTGCTTTCTTCCACCTCTTGCTTGGGAAAGAAGAAATGGACTTGCAACTTCATCTAGAACCAGGACTCCAGAGTGACTCAAAGGGCTATTCTGCTGGCCTCCTGATCTGAGACTCAGGGACATAAGAGGCTCCTCAACAGCTACTGGACCCATCTTTAGCGAGTTCCTGACCGCCAAGCAATGCCTTCGGTCCTGGACTCTTGGTGTTGATCTTGAGCTATTAAAATCAAGCTATAAGATACTTCACAACAGCACACAGGCCCATTCGCACCAGAACCGCACCGGTTGCTCTGAAAATAAGTGCAAGCTGCAGCCAGTACGCCTCTTTGGCCTGAAGCATCGACAGCCTGCGGGGGACTGCCAATGTGACACTCGTGCCCACTCATCTGCGACGCCTGTCCTGCTCTTCGGACCATGCTGACTGCCATCCGCAACACTCTCCTTGCTCTACGCGACCTTCTCCAAAGCAAACAAGACTCTTGGCACAAAACTTGAGAAGGTAAAATTTCAGCAGGACTACTCTTGGACTGTATCCGACACGGGCTCCATCATGGTCGGCCTGAATGTTTGACTTTGACCCAATCCAGTGTGACCAGATAGCTGCAGTGGGTGCTTTATACTTTCAGGCGCTATAGTGCAGTTTGTTTTTTGAAAATTCATAATTCTGGTTCTAGTTATTGGATTTTTGTCATTTACAAACTCTATTTTTCTAACCTGGTGTGGGATCTTTTTGTGTGGCATTTTCACTGTTTGACGTGTATCATAAATAATTTGTACAATGCCTCTAAGTTAAACCTGACTGCTCCGTACCAAGCTACCTGGGGATGGAGCACAGGTTAATTTGGGGCTTGCTTGTGCCTTACTCTGACTAGGATTGTGGTTTCTGCTCGACCAGGGCTCGCACCCCAGTTAACCAGTAGCCCAGTTTCTAATAGTTGAGCAGCCCAGGGGTGTGCCACCAGACTAGGAGATCCTGGTACTCCCCAGGGGACTACCATCAAAACCTTTATCACCAGCAGTGACCTCACAGACTCTTGTGATTGCTGAAGGAAAATCACAAGAAAGATCATAAAAATTCAAATAGGTGCCCAAAACAGGGTAGATATTCTGATGTCCATTGACTGAGAGAGCTGGCTTATATGCCCCAAGCAAAAATCCCAGCGCCTAGCCAACTTCTACATAAGCTATGTGATCTACAAGATTGGACGATGTCCTGCATTGTCCAGACTCTAAATGTCTCTATAAGGGATTTACAGAGAAATGCATGATGTTTAATATAGTGCCAGAGGCAGGAGTAGGAAACATATCTGAAAGTCAGTCACTTACCCACTAACTCAACTTCAACTTTTGTGTTTCCTTAATATAACTCTGGAAATATGGCCCTACATTTATCCCACATGCACACCCAGAAAACTACTTAAAAAATACTGCAGGGGGGTTCAACTGAAGGTAACACACATGATGTTCTTGAAAAGGTGTGCAGCATACTTGTCAATACCCGTCGATTATAAGACATATCCAATAAAATGTTGTTCTAAAGACATTTGCCTGAAGCACCATGATTAACTGCACAACATTGCATTTACTCTGGACCAAGTGCTTAATTTGTAAAAATAAATAAGTGCAAGGGCCCAAAGTTTTTCTGAGGAACCACTGAATCCTGGGGTTACCAATTACAAACACAACTTAAGGCCTGATTCTGAGTTTAGCAGAGGCTGTTACTCTGTCACAAACATGACGGATATTCCATCCACCATATTACGATTCCAATATTAGCCCATGGAGATTGCAATACGGCAGACAGGATATCCGTCACGTTTGTGACAAAGTTACCCATCCGTCAAACTCTAAATCAGGCCCAAAGTTATGATTCCACCTCATGCCTCTTTCTTCCATCACCCTACACTTTCTGCCTCTTTATCTCACTCTTGCCAGTACTTTCTCATCCATGCATTCCGATAGTTATCTTCCTCCTTTCTTCCTCTGATGCCTTTCTCTTTCTGCTATGAGTCAAGGTCTGATGAATAAAAATGTCAGGACCATCAAAAACGTGTCCTGGTGGCATTTACCAGCTACAACATGCACAAACAAACTGCTTCATACCTTGCAAGGCATCACACTAAAGACAACCGACACAAAAGGACAAAGAGCAACAACTAACAGGGTGTTGCTGTCACAAAATTGAGAGCAGAAATGTCGAACTGCACAAATATCGACTCAACAACAGTGACCACCTACTGGACAAGTAAGTATAAACATGGAAGTATAGATGTACTGTTCTGACTATGTAACTGCTTACCTCGATGATATAATGCATATCTATATTGTGGAATCAATATTTGTGCAAGTACATAACTGAAAACTCGATACTGTGACTCATTACCGTAACATAATGCCCCATAAACGGGGGTGCCTGGTGACAGAGTGCTGGACCCCAAAATCATTCTTTCATCTTCAACAAAAAATATTGGCACAAACTATTGTGCTTGTGCACTAAGACTCTAAGGCACTGCAATCTGGCTCTTTACTTCCAGAGCCCTCTGTCCTCTTGTGTGGCCGTCCTCATGGAGTGAGGGGCTCTGGGCTCAGCTAAGCGTGACTGCCGAAGTTTCCAGAAGCATGGCTTAGAGGACCCGGTGAAAAGCCAAGTGAGTTGCTGCTGCTTTGATCATCTGCCTTGGAGTGATGCGGAAACCACCAGATGGCAGTGATCCTTGGATCAGCTCAGATGGGGGCATCCATGATGGTGGCACCAGTGCTGAGGAGGGAAAGTCCCTCATGAGACAGATGCTCTGAGGTGGGGTATAGCCCCTACTGTGAATTTCTAGGTAGGGAAGTGGGGATGCTTTATTCAGGTACGCCTCGGACACACTGCCAGGCCTGTCACTGGCTCTAGTACGTGGGGCTGCGGGACTGCTGGAGAGCAGGCCTACACATCATCGCACAATGCTACACCTGCACCTGTAGATCTGCATGAGCCACCCCTTGATCCTGGCCACCTGGGGAAGGTGGGATCTATGCCCCATGTGTGAGGGTTCACTATCACATAGCTATATTGGTCTTGGCTGAACACTCTTCAGCAATATCTTATTCTGACCCCTGCTACTGCCCACTAAGCATCCGACTACAATGCCCCGTGCAGGGCCGGTCCTAGGGTTGCTGCAGCCCTGGGCCAGAACACAAACATGTGGGGCCCCTATAGGCTGCAACATCTAGTGACATCATTGGCAGGGACATCAATTGAGCATTCTGGATTTCTTAAAGCAGCTTTGCAAGAAACATCCTAACTAGTGTTGATATCACTAAAATGGCTACAAATATAAATAATAATCCTAATAAAAAATGTATATATTTTTACAGCTGTATCAAGTGGAAATACATTACATTAATCAAACTAGCTGAAAAATTGCTACAATATTCACTAATTGTTTCCAGATTAGGGCATGATTCAAATTCCAAGTCAGATTGTCCCAGAACTATGCAGTGGGACTTCAAGTGACCCCAGAGCCCCTCCTTTATGCTAGTGAAGTTCAAGATAAAACATTTGGGTTTCAGCAGGCATGAGGGATCAACACAGACAGCTAACTGTTAGACTAGGTAAGTGACCTGCAAGAACTGCAGCAAACAAAATATAAAAAGAGGAAACGTCATAAATGTCATAAATTGGTTGGGTGGCTAATATATTGCCAGACAGAAGCACCGAAGGGTGGCCACACCTGATCACAGAGCATTTCAACATAGCAGATACTTTCAAACTCCATTTTAAAAGATGCAAAGAACTGAAATAACTTGAAGATATATATATAATGGATGGCTTAAAGGGAAAACAGTATGTGACCTGGGACAAAAAGACTGCCAAAGGTATAGTGGGAGCCAGTCACTAAAGAGATACATTAAAGCAACAAAACAAAAAAGGCCTACTAAAATACACTTTATATTCTTTAACGCTAAATGGAAAGGAAATGTAGCAATGTGGAATAGGTAGGTTGGGGGAGGTGGTCTGCGACTTGCAGATTAACAATAAAGTAATACTAGAGACTTACACTTTAAAAAGATTTGTCACATGTCCTTAATATTTGTTAGGACACTTGCCAAATCCAAAGGTATGGAACCATGCCACTTGACTCATAAGTAGCCTTAGAAGTAATAACAAAATTGAGCCTAGACCTCAGGTGAATCCATGGGATCTTGGTTAAAGGGATACTTGAATACAAGATCGTTTCAATCATCCTCAAATCACTCCAGTCACTTCTCAGGTATCTAATCAAAGCGCTTTTGGTCTTTGAACCTCCAATGCAAGATCCCTCTCCCCGAGCCTACTGGCTACCTACGTGTCAGGCTCACTGTTTAGCAGATCGCTCTGTGTTCATTGGTGTACTCTATGGAATGCCGCCTTGCTTCTCAGCTGCTCTCCTCCCCCACAGCCTCCATCTCCTGTACACTGCTCTTTCCTCTCCTCAGTTCCCACAGTAGACCAATTCTAACTGTGTTCCTGAACAGCAGTCACTTCCACAGGCATCTGTCACTCCTTGAGCTTCGGGATTATTTGTTAAGGAAAGAGACATACATCATATTCTGCTTGTCCAGACTGGCCCATTATCATTCTGCACATGACAATGAGCCAGGTGTCTTTGTGAGCACAGTCAGACTGACTTTGTGCACACCAAACCTTAAGGCTGTTGCATCCTTTTGGGTTGTGCACCAGTGGCCAAGTCAGCCCAAGCAAGGAGTTTATCCACAGTAAGAAAAACATCTTCTCGCCAAGTGGCCTGGTCATAGGCCTGTCAGTCAACTGCGGATTCTCTGCCTCTCCAACTTGAATATAGCCCCTTCTTCAAGCCTCACAGCACTTAAGTCTTGCAGAGTGACTGCTTTCCATTATCACTTTGAAGGACACTTTGCACACATAGAGATATTGTAAGCCATTTGTTTGCTACTGGGGAACATTTAGCCACAGAACACATTTTTTGTTGTTTCATTCCATTACTACCTACTCTAAATCAGTCCCTTTCAAAAGACGTAGCTAGGCTGGCTGAATAAGGTGCTAATTCAGCATGATAAACATTACAGACATAGTTAAGTTCGAATACCTTTATCACCTACTGCCACATTTGGAGAGACAAGTTTACAAAAGGAATAACTCTTAAATATATGAAATGGAACAGTCCTAAATTCTGAAACAGTAATTGTAAACAGCAGTACCTTCAAGGCTGGATTAACTATTAAACAAAATAAGCATGTGCTTAGGGCATCAAAGGAATGGGGGTACCACGGAAATTTACCATGAACAATATGGTGCAAAACTTCAAATGGCGCAGCTGAACCAGGTTCCACAAAAAGGGGCTCCCACAATAAATGAAAAAATTACACACACACACACATATATATACAAGGTCTGGTGA
Organism: Pleurodeles waltl; assembly: GCF_031143425.1. Classification (NCBI taxonomy): domain Eukaryota; kingdom Metazoa; phylum Chordata; class Amphibia; order Caudata; family Salamandridae; genus Pleurodeles; species Pleurodeles waltl. Next base: position 156,406,595 of record NC_090449.1, read on the forward strand.
GACCGAAACACGTCAGGGGATTCCTGTTTGTTTGTTTATGATCTCACTAATGTATTAAAAGTTAAGGTATTTTTGGCACAACGACAGAGTGCGGTTTTCTCTTGCTAAAACAGAAAGAGAATCTTGTTTTTTGAAAATATGGTTGTCCTGCCTCAAACCAGCACCACTGGAGAATTAAGTGCGCCGTAACACGCAGATCAGGACATCTTTTCTTTCATATATATATATATATATATACACAATAATAAAAATAATAATAGAGGTTAATGCTATACATTAATCTTGGGAATAAAACAAGATTATTGGGTTCATTACAACCCTGGGGGTCCAAGACCGCCAGGGCTGTTTCGACGGAAGCACCGCCAACAGGCTGGCGGTGCTTCCTGGCGTATTACGACCGCGGTGGTAGCGCTGCGGTCGCACTGCCGGGGCCGGCGGTTTTCTGCCACAATGGCCCCGGCGGTTGTAATCCGCCAGCAGCGCTGCCCAGGGGAATACGAGTCCCCGACCGCCAGCCTTTTTCTGGCGGTCTGAACCGCCAGGAAAATGCTGGCGGTACGGCGAGTCGTGGGGAGTGCAGGGGCCCCCTGACAGGGCCTCATGCTGCTTTGCAGACAGTGAAAAGCGCAACGGGTGCAACTGCACCCGTCGCACGGCCGCAACACTGCCGGCTCCATTTAGAGCCGGCTCCCATGTTGCGGCCCACATCCCCGCTGGGCCGGCGGGGATGTCCAAATGGGCACATGGGCATTGGCGGCCGCACGGCGGTTACATCTAATGTTGTAATGACCCCCTATATCTGGTAAAACACAAACAAGGTGTACTTAAAAACGTGCACATTTGTATGGATCATTTGCTGACCAACTGTGCACTTTATGAGGTCAATTTGATAGATATGAAGCAAGGAAATGCTACCGGATGATGATTACAAGGCAGCTCAAACTCACAAATGTATCAGACAGAAGCTACCCAATGACAGAGATGCTGCACCAGAAGTATATCTGAATGCCACCACCTTTCACACAATTGTTGACAAACTTGAAACTGAGATGAGAAGAAGAGGAGAGATACACAAAGAAATAGCAGGGAGATTTTCTTTTCTAAGCGATGTGACACATAGGCCCTCATTACAACCCTGGCGGTTGGTGTTAAAGCGGCGGTAATACCGCCAACAGGCCGGCGGTAAAAAAAATGGGATCACGACCATGGCGGAAACCGTTAACATAGACAGCCACTTTAACACTCCGACCGCCATGGCGGAAGCAACAAACACCGCGGCGGTTACCGCCAACAGCCAGGCGAAGACAATGTACCGCCCACGGTATTACAAGGCACCAATCCGCCAGCTTTTCTGGGGCGGTACCAACGACATCAAAAGCACGGTAGAAACAGAACACAGAAGGGAAACCACTCACCTCTCGACACCCAAGGAAGAACCAGGACGCCATGGAGCCCGAATTGCAGATCCTGCCCATGTTGCTGTATCTATTAATACACCACAAAGTGGAAAGAAGGTGGCGACGACGACGGTGAGTACTGCACCTAGCACACAGGGGAGGGGAGGAGGGAAAAGAGAGTGACACACACACGCGACACGCAACACCTCCACCCCCACCCACAACAAACACACACACATATCCAATAACATCACAGATACACCCCGTCACCCCCTGGAAGAACGCAAGGACCAAACGAAATGAGTGTAACCAGTGTAATATTGGAACAATCAGAAAGAGCAAGAGAACAGCAAGTAATCAATATACACAAATATTTACAGCAAGTACACAAGTCCGTACACTGTCCCATGAAATATCTGTGGACCAGTGGTCCCAAAAAGCATGGGCCAGGCCCACACATGACACCTGCCTCAAAACGGAGAGAACACTGCAGGGGCATCAGGTCGAAAGAAACACAGGCACCTCAGGGGGAAGGGGAGGGGGAGCACCTCAGCCGGAAGATGGCATGACGTTACTGCTCCTCGAGGGGGCTCCATGCCCACACCGATGTCCTGGGGAGTGCAAAGCCACAGTCTCTCAAGTGGGTTCACCGCCCACTGACTGGTCCTGGGGAGTGCAAAGCCACAGTCTCACAAGTCTCTCAAGTGGGTTCACCGCCCACTGGTTGGTCCTGGGGAGTGCAAAGCCACAGTCTCACAAGTCTCTCAAGTGGGTTCACCGCCCACTGCCTGGTCCTGGGGAGTGCAAAGCCACATTCTCACAAGTCTCTCAAGTGGGTTCACCGCCCACTGGCTGGTCCTGGGGAGTGCAAAGCCACAGTCTCTCAAGTGGGTGACTGCCCACTGCCTGGTCATGGGGAGTGCAAAGCCACAGTCTCTCAAATAGTTGCCTTTCTCCACCGGTTCTAGAGGGGGCTTTGTGCCCAGAGTGCTTCATCCTGGCAAGGACTGGGTGAGTGGATGCCTTTCTCCACTGGTTCTGGAGGGGGCTTTGTGCCCAGAGTGTTTCATCCTGCCAAGGACTGGGTGACTGGATGCCTTTCTCCATTGGTTCTGGGGGGGGGGCTTTGTGCCCAGAGTGCTTCATCTTGCCAAGAACTGGGTGCCAATTGCTGATTCGTGTCAGTGCTGGGGGTGATGTCTTAAGTGGCGTGTCCAGGGTCCAGGACGTCACCTGCAGACTCTGACGGCTGCACATGGGGGATGGGGCTGAGGTCCGACAGAGTGGCATCGGCTGTGCACGTGGCGGTGCTGATGGTGGTGCATGTAGCGGTGTCTGCGGCAGGGATGCTGCCAGTGCTGGCCGTGGTGCAAGGGACTGTTGTGGTGGCAGGAGACACCATACCATCTCCGGCAGCCTCGGTTGGCTGATCCTTGGGGAGGATGCTGCTGACTGACATTGGGGCAGCGGCGGTGCAGGTGGCGGTACAGGTGGCGGTTGTTGCTGCGGTGGTGACTGTGTTGCATGTGGCTGCCATCCCTGATGATATGGTGGTCACCAGCACCTCACCAGGAGACATCGTGCTCAGAGGTGATGTGCCCTTTGTCTTGTGGCCCTTCCCCATCTTGACAGTCGCTGCAGGGACCTTGGCACTGTCCACTCGGGGTTTGGGCGAGGCCTTGCTGGGTGGGTGGTGTGACTGTCCCCTGCTGGAAGCCGGACCCTTTTTGACCTTTGCAGGTGGTGGAATAGGGTGGTCCTTCTTTTCTGTCGGTGGCACACTGGCAGCTCTGACGGGTGCCCCCTTAGCCCGCACTGGTGTAGCAGGGACCACAGCGGATGCAGATTTGGTAGCTGAGGTGCTGGGCTGGGATCTAGACATCCTGGCCCTAGAGGAAGGACGGGGGGAGGTGTATGGAAGAGGTCAATTTAGCTAGGAAAGGTTTCTTTGATACACTGGGACGGGAAGATGGAGGGGGTGTGGGAGTGGAAGAAGAGGTAGTGGTTGTAGAAGGTTTACGTCTGCTGAGTTTGGGTGAAGGTGCATGGGTTGGAGGCTGTTGTGAGGTGGATGGCTGTTGAGGGGGTGTGTGCCTGTGTTTGTGTACTTTGGGAGGAGGGCTCACAGACACACTGGGAGAGGACACAGGGGACGTGTGAATGGTAGTAGGGGTAGTGATTGCACGTGAGCGGTGGGTAGTGATGGGCGTGCTGGTGATGGAGGCTGTGGCAGATGAGGTAGTGCATGCAGGTGTGAGTGGAGACGCGACTGGGAGGGAGGTGGAGGACGTGGAGGAGGGGGACACAGTGGAGGAAGTGGATGTTGGTATGTGTGCATGGGTTAGGTGTTTGTGTGAGTGCCTGTGGGATGTGTGGTGCTTATGTTTGCCTGAGCCAATTTGTGTGTTGATGTGTGTGCATGCTGGTCTGATGGTGTGCTTGGGATAGGCTGAGGTAGAGGGGATTGGGTCTGGGTAGTGGAAGTTGGAGGGGGGAGGCTGGACACAGGGACAATGGCTGCCATCAGTGCTGAGGCCATAGCCTGAAATGCTCTCTCTTGGGCCGCCACACCAGAATGAATGTCCTCCAGGTATGCATTTGTTTGCTGCAAATGCCTCTCGACACCCTGGATGGCATTCAGAATGGTTGACTGCCCAACAGTGAGGGATCTCAGGAGGTCAATAGCCTCCTCACTGAGGGCAGCAGGACTGACAGGGGCAGGGCCTGAGGTGCCTGGGGCGAAGGAGATGCCCACCCTCCTGGGTGAGCGGGCACGGGAAACACACTGAGAGGCTGCTGGGAGGGCGGTGCTGGTCGGGGGGGTGGCGGCTTACCTGTTATTGGGGTGGGCACAGAGGTGTCTGCCACCGCCAGGGAGCTTCCATCAGAGAAGGAGCCGCTGTCACTGGTATCCCCTCCTGTCCCCGTCGTGGAGCTCCCCTCGCCCTCCGTCCCACTGGTGCCTTCAACCTCCGTGGATTCAGCCTCCAGGGCCATGTGGGGTGCAGCTCCCTCAGTCGCCGGTGCCTCTGCTCCTCCGTCAGATGATGCTAATGCACACAAGGACACGGTGACAAAACAAGAAGTGGGGGAAAGACAGAAAACACACATGGTCGATGCCAGCAACACCACTACCGTTGGCGGACACAACACACAGGGAGCAGCCCTATGCACTAGGCCATGCACTAGCAGTTAGTAGGAAATTCACCAGGCCATGGGGTACAATGTCTCACACCATTTGCTGCACACCTGGAACCCACAGGGGCCTGCCCAGTTGTAGATGCCCACAAACAATATTGGGGTTGGAGTGCCTCAGAGCCTGCCCAACAAGGGACCTACCCTACCAAGTTTGCCCTGGTCTAGGGGAGCCCACATCCCCCACCCAGACACTTCGTAAAGCGCGCAGAATCAGCTTAATAACACTGTACTCACCCCCTTGTGGCTGCTGTGATGGCCTCAAGCGCCCATCCAGCTCCGGATATGCCACCGCCAGGATCCGGAACATCAGGGGGGTCATGGTGCGACGGGCACCCTTTCCACGTTGGGAGGCCAGCCCCAGCTGGGCCTCCGCCGTCTTCTTGCTCCAGCGGCGCAGGTCCTCCCATCTCTTTTGGCAGTAGGTGCTCCGTCTATGATAGACCCCCAGGGTCCGCACTTCCTTGGCGATGGCACGCCAAATACCCTTCTTCTGGTGGGCGCTGACCTAGAGGAAAGGTACAGGAGGAAAGGAAATTACTCACCCTTCCGGACCGTCATGCTCATTGCCCACCAGTTCCCACCCATGCCCTGACGCACATACACTCAACATTCTCACATGCAGGTCTCAGCCCCCCCCCCCACATGTATCTTCCATCCACATGACTCCCAACAGGCATTGCCCACGCATACTCACCCGTTTGTCTGGAGGACTGTAGAGTAGCGTGTACTGGGGGAGGACCCCATCCACTAGTTTGTCCAACTCGTACGCGGTGAAGGCAGAGGCCCTTTCCCCAGACACTCGAGCCATTGTCGCTTCCAGACTCAGGTCACAGCAACACTTGCAGTGTAGGTCCTCTCCTGTTGAAGGTCAGGTATCAAGTGAGTGAAGAGATAGAAAATGGCAGTCACGTCCACAGCGGTGCGTACCGTCACCGCCGGCGTACATTGTCATTGGCTCCTGGAACCCATAGGGCCCAATGATAACCAATGCTGAATTGCGCGGCGGTCTTCGACCGCCTACCGCGACGCTGCACAACGCCAGAGCAGTTACCTCATTTCCCCTTGTCCCTCCTAACAAGTCAGGCAGCCGCCATTTCAGGGGGGGCACATGGCATGGCACCTAACTGCATCACAGCACAATTTGGCAGATATACGGACAAACTACGCCACACACGGATTTACTCACATTACTGCAAACACACTTGTGCAACCTATGTGGTACATGACCCTCTGCTCACCATTCTCCTCCATAGGGCACATCCGCTGGGCCAGATTATGAGATGGTGTCATCCTCCGGTGTATAGACCCCTGGTGGACCTAGCGACAATGGAAGACAGACACATCATTATCACCTACAGACTTCATAGTGCCACAATCCAAGAGCTGGGTGCCCAATTGGAGCCAGACCTGATGTCAGCTATCCGCCAGCCCACAGGAATCCCCCCTCAAGTGCAGGTCCTGTCAGTGCTCCATTTCCTGGCAAGTGGGTCCTTTCAAACTACAGTGGCCATGGCATCTGGGATGTCTCAGCCAATGTTTTCTAACGTGTTGACCAGAGTGTTGTCTGCCCTGCTGAAACACATGCGCAGCTACATCGTGTTTCCCCAGGTGGAGGATTTGCCCACAGTGAAAGCTGACTTTCATGCCCTGGGACATATCCCCAACATCATTGGTGCCATTGATGGTACACATGTGACATTTGTCCCCCCGCAGAACTGAACAAGTGTACAGAAACCGAAAAAGCTACCATTCGATGAATGTGCAGATGGTGTGTTTGGCGGATCAGTACATCTCGCATGTGAATGCCAAGTTTCCTGGCTTTGTGCATGAAGCCTACATTTTGAGGAATAGCAGTATCCCTTATGTGATGGGCCAACTTCAGAGGCACTGTGTGTGGCTAATAGGTGAGCCCAAAGACCCCACACAGATTGAGTAGGTGTCTGGGTATGGGGTAGTCCCTAAGGGTTAGTGTGTGTCTAACAGTTATCCCTCGACATTTGCAGGTGACTCTGGTTACCCCAACCTCTCATGGCTACTGACCCTAGTGAGGAATGCTAGGACAAGGGCAGAGGAACGCTACAATGAGGCACATGGGCGAACTAGGCGTATTATTGAGAGGACGTTCGGCCTCCTGAAGGCCAGATTCCGGTGCCTTCATCTAAAAGGTGGCTCCCTGTACTACTCACCGAAGAAGGTGTGCCAGATAATCGTGGCATGCTGCATGTTGCACAACCTGGCATTGCGACGCCAGGTGCCTTTTCTGCAGGAGGAAGGGCCTGATGATGGTCTTGTGGCAGCAGTGGAGCCTGTGGACCGTGAGGAAGAGGAGGCAGAGGAAGAAGAGATTGACAACCGAGCTAACATCATCATTCAGTACTTCCAGTGACACACAGGTAAGAGACTGTAAGTGCTCCGCACATTTCTGAATACTGTAGTTCATTGTATAAGTCAGCCTCTTAACCTCTGTCTATGGACACTGACAGTTCACTTTGCCTTTCAATTTTTCAGATCTGGGTACCTCATTCTGCCTTCTGCTATATGTACTGCTGCCCAACAACTGTCAAACATTGGTATGAGCTAATGAACATTTCCATTGATATTTGTTGGTGATGTTGTAATAATACATTTGTGACAGATCAGACTGACTCCAGATTGGTTTATGATTCAAGGGTGTTTATTTAGGGGCTAATATGAATAGGGGTATGTGGAAGGGGCTGGGGTGATGGTGGAGGAAGGTCCATAGTAGAGTCCAGTCCCTTGGTATCACAGGTGCATTGTCAAATGGGGCATAGGAAGGGGAGTAATGGCAGTTCAATGTGGACAGGGTGACATAGTGGGACAGAATGGTGACAATCAGGAGGGTCCTATTTCCTGGCGGGGGTCTTGGCAATGTTCTCTGTCTTGTGCTGATCGCAGGGACCGTTTGCGGGGTGGTTCTCCTTCTGCAGGGGGTTGGGTGCTGGTGGCCTGTTGGTCCTGTGGTGGGGCCTCCTGTCCACTAGCGCCGGCAGAGGTGGAAGGCTGTTCATCGGTTTGGCTAGTGTCAGGGGACCTTTGTTGTGCCACTGCCTCCCTCATGGTGGTGGCTATGTCAGCCAGCACCCCTGCAATGGAGACCATCAGGATGGTCCTATTTCCTGGTGGGGGTCTTGGCAATGTTCTCTGTCTTGTGCTGATTGCAGGGACCGTTTGCGGGTGGTTCTCCTTCTGCAAGGGGTTGGGTGCTGGTGGCCTGTTGGTCCTGTGGTGGGGCCTCCTGTCCACTAGCGCCGCCGGAGGTGGAAGGCTGTTCATCGGTTTGGCTAGTGTCAGGGGCCCTCTGTTGTGCCACTGCCTCCCTCATGGTGGTGGTGGCTATGTCAGCCAGCACCCCTGCAATGGAGACCAGGGTGGTGTTGATGTCCTTCAAGTCCTCCCTGATCCCCAGGTACTATCCCTCCTGCTGCCGCTGGGTCTCCTGCAGCTTGGCCAGTACCATGCCCATGGTCTCCTGGGAATGGTGGTATGCTCCCATGATGTTTGATAGTGCCTCGTGGAGGGTCGTTTCCCCGGGCCTGTCCTCCCCCTGTCGCACAGCAGTCCTCCCAGCTTCCCTGTTGTCCTGTGCCTCAGTCCCCTGAACCGTGTGCCCACTGCCACTTACCCCAGGTCCCTGATCGTTCTTTGTTAGTGGGGTTGCCTGGGGCCCCTGTAGTGGGTGACACACTGCTGATTGACGTGTCCTGGGGACAGTGGCATGGGCCCGCTGGGTGGGTGCTGTGCTGGTGTTTCCTGAGGGGGGAGGTTCTGTGGTGGGTTGGAACTGTGGCAGGGGAACCGACTGTCCAGAGGGCCCTGATGGGCCAGGCTGGTCATCTTGATCCAGGCATGCAGAGCTGCTGTCGTCACTGTGGGCCTCTTCTGTGGGGGGACTGGATATGGCTGGCACCTCCTGTCCGGTGACGTTGGGGTCCTGTTGGGGTGTAAATGCATTGTTATTTTATCTGTGTGTGGCATCTTGTGCAATGGGTGTGTTTTCCTCTATTACTGTGCTTGCACTATTGCCTTGGCCCTTGTGTGAGTGGTGATTGTCTGCCCTGGGTGAGTCTCTCTATTGGACATGCTTTGGTGATGGGTGTCCATGCATTGTTGTTGCATGCAGGGCTTGGTTGTGGGAGTGGTGGGGCGTGATGGTGGGGTGTGTGGGAGGTGGTGGAGTCATGGGAGTGAGGGTGAGGGTGGGAGTATGTGATGGCATGCAGGTAGGGTGGGGGGGATATAATAGTAAAGATTTGCCTTACCAGTGTCCATTCCTCCTGCTACTCCTGCGAGGCCCTCAGGATGCATTGTTGCCAAGACTTGCTGCTCCCATGTTGTTAGTTGTGGAGGAGGAGGTGGGGGTGCACTGCCAGTCCTCTGTACGGCTACCTGGTGTCTGGATACCACAGAACGCACCTTCCCCCGTAGGTCGTTCCACCTCTTCTTGATGTCATCCCTTGTTCTTGGATGCTGTCCCACTGCGTTGACCCTGTCGACAATTCTCAGCCATAGCTCCATCTTCCTAGCAATGGACGTCTGCTGCACCTGTGATCAGAATCGCTGTGGCTCTACCCGGATGATTTCCTCCACCATGACCCTGAGCTCCTGCTCAGAAAACCTGGGGTGTCTTTGAGGTGCCATGATGTGGTGTGAGTGATGTGTGAGGTGATGGTTGATGTGATGTGTGGGGTGATGTGTTGGGGTGTGTGGTGTGATGTGCGTGGGTGGTGTATGAGTGATGGTGTTGTGTGCCTCTGGATGCTGGTGTGGTCTTTGCTTTTGTCTCTCCGTGCTTCTTCGAATTTTTCGTTGTAGGGGGGTTGTGGGTAATGTGGGTGTGTGTTTTATAGTGGTGTGTGTGTGTGGTGTGTGTATGTGTGTGTCAGGTGTGTGTCTTTTGAATTGTCCAATGTGGTGTAGTTTTGTAAGTGTGTGTGTATTTTGAGCGCAGCAGTGTGTATCGCCAATGGTTTACCGTGGTTGAAAGACCGCTGCGTTTATTCGTGGGTCGTGATACTGTGGGCGTGTTTCTGTTGGCGTAACGGTGTGGGTTTTGGTGCCGCCAGTTTATCACTGACCTTTGGTGTGGCAGACTTGTGTGGGTGTCTGTATAGTGGCGGAATTCTCAGTGTGGGTCATAATACCCGTAGCGGATTTCTGCCGCGGACACGGTGTATTGTCGGCCGTCAGCACGGCGGTCAGCGGGAATTACCGCCAGGGTTGTAAGGAGGGCCATAATGTTACTTCATCATCTACTGAAATTAAAAGGTATTCTCAGTGTTGTCAAAAGCTGATTGATGCTTACCCAGATGACTTGAACACTAATTTCTCAGCTAAGCTTCAGCATTTTCACTCAGATGTGCATCATGAGTTCAGTGCAACAACAAATGTAATAACAAGATTCAGTCATGCTGAACTTTATAAAATAATTGTAGAAGACAGTATGGAGCGTGCCTTTCCTAATGTAGGCATTTGTTTTTGTTTTTGTATAGTTATAACATTATTGGTCACAAATTTCTCAGCTGAGGGTTCATTTTCTCACTTGAACTATATTAAAAATCCAAACAGAACAATTATGTGACAAGGCAGGCTGGATGCATTATCTTTACAAAGTATAGAAGCAGATGTGTTATGTAAGATTAGATTTGAGGATCTGATGAAAGTCTTTGCAACTAGAAAAAGTAGGAGAACATTTTCCAGATTAATAAATATAGTGAAAGTATACAAAAGTAAACATTATTTTCTATCTTACTGTAAGTTTTGTTTCATTTCGAAAAATAAAATTTTATTTTACAGTTTATTATTGTTTATATATTTTGAATTAGGTATATATGTGGCCACCAACATCTTTTGAGTGCCTAGGGCCTCCAGGTCCTAATCCAGCACTGGGTACCTTCCACAGATGCTGCCAATTAATCACCTATTGCCCCTGACCTAAAGAAAAGGTCTCACAAAATACTTCTGCTTTTTTCTTTTACAGAAAAATGTTGTGCGACATTTGAGAAAAAGGAAATAAAAAAATGTCAGACAACACAGAAAATTTTGAGCCAGCTCAAAGCTTTTGGAGCAGAGAAACAACCACAGCTTCTTTAGTTTTTACATTGGTAGGAACGTATGACACGGCAAGCAAAATATTGCAAAGGGAGATGATGGCAGGAGCTATGATCCTATAGTAAAAATGAGTACACTGTTCCAGAAAAAACTGTCAATGAGGACGAAGGAGAGATTGAAAGTACTATTGTAGGAGTGCCCTCAAACATCACAATAGGATGCTAAGCATCATCATCGGGCTGACTCCTCGTCAGACCGGCACTGCAACATCTGACGGGCCACCACACAAGTGGTGGTGGCACTAAACCGAAAGTTGTATCGCAGATCCAATCGAGTCTGCAGCACGTGCTGACAAGGGAGGAAAGGTGTTCTACTCCTTACCTTTCAACTTTCCACCCAACCTCTCACATTTACTTGCGTTAACTTTTTTGCTGGGACTGCTCCCTTTACATCAATCGCTCCCCTTTCCCAACCCTCTTTTTGCTGGTTCCACCCCTCTTATATCCACATGTTCTCTTCCTTTGCATCCATCTCTCTCCCGTTCCACCGTCACACTCGCCAAATGTTTTTTTACATTTTTGCCTGGATTATGCCACTCCTGCCATTACTTTCTTTTGTGTGATATGATAGGTCGCCAAGCCACTGAAAACACGAGCCAGAGGCCTAGCTCTGCTCGGTTCAGCGTGCTCTTGTACAGGAGGCAGTGTGGCCTAGTGCCTCCAGATGACCACAGTGCATCAAGGGGGGGCAAGGCTTCAATCTCTGCCTTGGCTCAGAATCTGTCGCGTGCGCAGTGGCTGCGGCCGCAGGCTCAGGCGGCCGCGCTGCGGCATTCTACCGTGGTCTGCGTGCGGGCCGCGGGGAAAGCCATGGCCGGCATGCGGACCGCAGGGAAAGCCGTGAGTTCGTCCAGGGGTCGCGGCACTCGCCGCGCCCCCTTCTTTTGTCTTTTCTGGAAAGACAAACGCGGCGGGAGAAAGACCTCGAGTTGGGTCTAGATCCTGCAGCGCACAGCGCATTAGTGCGCTTTACATTTTTGACAGCATGTACTTTGGGCACTTACCAGCATGCACAGGCAAAAGCCGGATACTTGCACATGATGGTGCTTTCATGCAGACCTTTTCCCTTTCCCAGCATGCTACCCACTTCCTCTCTTCCCAGCATGCATTATTTTTCTTTGTTTGGACGCATGTAACTGATTCACTATTATACTCTTTTTCCCAATTCAAGATGGTGGTGTTTCTACTTCCTGTTTCCTACTTCCTGTCTAGAGGTATATAAGGGGAATTCAGCTGCTTGTTCATTGCGTTGCAACACTCCTTGGTGGTAGTCACGCTCTGACTGGTTTCTTCCTGTGAATCCAGTATTTTCCTGACCTGTCTTCATTTTCCAGTCTTCCTGTACTCTGGATCTTCAGCTCTAACGCCTTGGTGTCCTCCTTCTGTTTCAGGGAGTTCCTGTTGGAGGTTTTTTACCCTATTGGGGTTTTTCCTCTGGGACTCCTTCTGGAGGGCACGGACTGTAGTGGCTTGCTATTGTCAAACAGCACCGTGGCTACCGGAAGGGGTCGCCCCTACCTCGGCCAGAGCAGAACCTGCCGGAACCGGGGCCGTTCCCCAAGTCTTCTCAACTTCGACGGTAAGCCCATTGAAAACCGTGACAGATTGCAACGCCAAAAAATCCAGTTGCAGTCCGGAACCATGGATAATCCAGTGGCAAATACGGAACCTACGAACCAGACCCTGCTTATGACGATACAACAGCAGGCTCAAGAACTCCAACAGCTACGTACTGAAAATACTGTCTATTGACAAGCCTTTGCATCCAGGACCACAGATGTACCCTCAGTAGCTGCCACTACACCTCGTTTCTCCGGAGATCCCAACAAATTAAAGGAATTTCTGGATGCCTTGACGGTTTTTTTTGCCTTTCGCCCCTCGCAATTTGTACAAGACAAAACCAAGGTGGGGTATTTGATTAGCGCCTTATCGGGGCCAGCATTGGCTTGGGCCACTCCTTTAGTGACAAGAAATGATCCTTGCCTGTCTAATTATTCCACCTTTATCACTACTTTTAAACAGATGTTTGAACGCCCTGGACTCGAGGCGTCAGCAGAAGAAGCTCTTTGCAAAATCCAACAAGGGAATCAAGATGTATTACAATACATCACCCGATTCAGACAATTAGCAGCAGAAACATCCTGGGTGGAACGTACCTTGGTGACACTGTTCCGTAGAGGCCTCAGAGAGGACATTAAGGACGAATTGGTGCACTCTGCTAGAATAGAGAACCTTAAAGGATTGATGGATCAGACTCTGACGATAGAATATCGGTTGAACGAACGCCGAATGGAGAAAAAGAAGAGTTGTTTGCCATCTCACTCAGTGACGTCTCGCACCTTCTCTCATCGTACCGAGGAAGTCCGTCCTGAACCTAAGGGGAATACCGAGGAAGAACCAATGCAAATTGACATGGCTCGAGGACCTTTATCAGCTAGTGAAAGAGAACATAGACGAAGGAAGGGGCTTTGTCTATATTGTGGTGCAGCTGGTCACCTAATTTGCACCTGCCCCATTCGCCCAACCAAGCCCTTGGGAAACGCCAACTCCTGTCCTCAGTGAGAAGGGTGAGGACGGGATATTGTGAAATACCTTCCATTTGTTCTTCCAGGGAGGAAGGAACTGCTCTTTTTCTTTTACCAGTTATCCTTCATTTAACTGATGGCCGGGAAGAAAAAACCTTGGCCTTATTGGACTGCGGAGCCAGTGGTATCTACTTAGATGAAGCATGGGCAAAAGAACGACAGATAGCACAAATACCTAAGGAAGTACCAGAACAAGTACACACGGTGGATGGATCACTCTTGGCCTCAGGACCCGTACAATATACCACCCCTACCTTCTGTCTACAATTTGGGAAACACCAAGAAAATCTTTCATTTGATTTAATTTCATCACCACACCATGTCATGATCCTGGGAATTCCATGGCTCACACGGCACAACCCTTACATCAACTGGGAAACAAGAACTATTTCCTTATCCTCTCACTTTTGCCAACACCACTGCTATCTCGCAGGGGAATATTGGTCCCCAAAAGGTCTTTTAGCAGCACCCCCTAAGGTGGGATGCTCTATTAATGTCCTGCAGGGAGTTCCCAGGCATTATCAGGAATATGCCGATGTATTCCAGAAGCCAGAAAAACCTGAACTGCCACCCCATAGAGAATACGATTGCGCCATCCCTTTAGAACCAGATACAGTGGTTCCTTTCGGGCGAATGTACTCTCTCACAGAACCGGAGAAGCAGATTCTTAAAGAATACCTTGATGAGAACCTACAAAGCGGGTTGATTGCTCCCTCTTTTTCACCTGCTGGGGCTCCTCTCTTCTTTGTGCCTAAGAAAACTAAAGATTTGCGTCCCTGTATTGATTTCAGAGGATTAAACAAGATCACTATTAAAGATCGGTACCCGCTACCCCTCATAAAGGACATCCTAGAAGCAGTCAGAGGGGCAAAGAGATTCACTAAGCTGGATCTCCGAGGAGCCTACCATCTTCTAAGAATTAAAAAGGGTGATGAGTGGAAGACCGCTTTTAGAACACCCTTTGGTCACTATGAATATAGAGTAATGCCATTCGGACTTACCATTGCCCCTTCCATTTTTCAAAGGTTCATGGATTCTATCTTTTCTGATCTTTTGCAACAAACAGTAGTGGTGTATCTCGACGACATTTTAATCTTTTCTGTTCATCCAGAGGAACACTCTAAGCATGTTCGCCAAGTTTTAGAGAGACTCCGACAACACCATTTATTCTGCAAACCTGAAAAGTGCGAGTTTGATCAGTCGGAAGTAAAATACTTGGGATATTGCATAAACCAAACTGGAGTCGCCACGGATTCAGACAAGGTGCAAGCTATATTGAATTGGCCATCTCCTTCTTCTATCAAGGAGACTCAGTGTTTTTTGGGATTAGCCAACTTCTATCGACAATTCATAGCAGACTTTGCCCAGAGAACCAGCTACATTACTCAAACCCTTAAAAAAGAACATCTAAAGAAGGGCTTTTGTTGGACACAAGACGCAGAGTTAGCCTTTCAGGATTTAAAGAAAGCCTTTATTCAAGCCCCTATTCTACGACACCCAGACACCAGCAAACAATTAATTGTTGTCGCAGACGCCTCAGAAAGAGCCATTGGGGCTGCCTTATTGCAAAGACAAGACGAAGATGAATTAGAACACCCTGTATTCTACCTGTCACACATTTTATCCGATTCTGAGCGGAACTATTCCGTGTTAGAACGTGAATTACTCGCCTTAAAAACCGCTTGCACAGAATGGAGACACTTTTTGATGGGCTCAAAGGAACCTTTTGAAGCCCGGACAGACCACAGAAATCTACAGTGCTTAAGAAACTTTCAGTGTCAAAATAGCCGGCAGGCTCGATGGGCTTTCTTTTTCAGCCAATACGACTTCTATATCACTTACATCCCTGGTTCTCAGAACATCCTGGCGGATGCCTTGTCCCGACGTTACCCTGAGTGCAGCGATTCTACTGTACAGAACCTATTTGACAATAAGATCATTGGAGTAGTACAGACTTTTCTAGACCAAGTCAAGTCCGAATATGCCCGTCTAGAAGAGACAGAGCTGAATAAATTGCGGCCGCAACTTCATAGAGATCAAGAATATTACTATCATGATAAAGCCCTGTTTTTACCCACTAAAGTAGTCCAGACCGAAGCCTTACATATGTGCCATGACTCCCCCATCGCAGGTCATCGAGGAATGAAAGCTACTCAAGAACTTCTGCTTCGCTCCTTCTGGTGGCCAACTCTCAAGACAGATACGGAAGAATATGTATCATCCTGTCCTATCTGTGCTCAATCTAAGACACCCCGTACTAAACCAGTAGGTTTACTTTGCCCACTACCAGTTCCTCCAGGACCATGGCACACCATCTCCACAGATTTCATGTGTTCCTTACCCTCTTCAAATGGAAATCACGTAATAATGGTAACTGTGGACTCCTTCACTAAAATGGCGCACTTCACGGCCTTAAGAAAGTTGCCAACGGCAAGAGACTTAGGTCAAATCTTTACACAAGAAATCTTTCGACTTCATGGATTACCTCAGGTCATTATATCAGATAGGGGTCCTCAGTATATCTCCCGATTCTGGAAACAATTCTGTAAGACCCTAGGAATCGAAGTTGCCTTGTCATCAGGGTTCCATCCTCAAACTAATGGACAGACTCAATCAAGGCCTCAAACAATATTTACGTAGCTTCTGCAATGCTACTCAGAGTAATTGGACTACCTATTTACCGCTTGCAGAATTCTCCTATAACAACTCCATACACAGTGCCTCAAAGGTTTCCCCTTTTTATGGCTCCTACGGTTTCCATCCAAAGGCCTTACCGACTCCCCTGAAGGATACTTCCAATCTTCCTGCCATCTCCTCCTATGTCCGACAACTACGGGGTGTCCAACGTGTTCTCCATTCCAACCTTGTGGCCACTAAGTCTCGCATGAAAAGAATAGCTGATAAGAGACGTTGTGAGGCTCCTCACTATCAGGTCCATGATAAAGTTTGGCTCTCCTCTAGATTCCTACCTCTCCGACTCACTCAGAACAAATTCAGACCGCGTTTTTATGGTCCCTTTCTGATTCTCCAAAAGATTAACCCAGTATCTGTGCGTCTCCGCCTGCCCCGGACGTGGAAAATACACCCTGTATTCCATGTCTCTCAACTTAAACCTTACCTGCCTGATCCTTTTCACAGACAGTTCTCCTGTCCTCCCCCTCTGTTGGTTGATCATGTGCCCGAGTACGAGGTCCAGGAAATCTGTGACTCTCGGTTTTTCCATGGGCGTCTCCAATATCTTATTCATTGGAAAGGCTACCCTATGAGTGAGTGCTCTTGGGAGGATGCCCCTTCAGTCCATGCCCCTCTTTTAGTCCGTCGCTTTTTCCGACTCTTCCCTCACAAACCTGGGGCCTCGGGGGGGACCTACTGTCGCGGTGCGGCGGCTGCGGCGGCCGCAGGCTCAGGCGGCCGCGCCGCAGCATTCTACTGCGGTCTGCGTGCGGGCCGCGGGGAAAGCTGTGGCCGGCATGCGGACCGCGGGGAAAGCCGTGAGTTCGTCCAGGGGTCGCGGCACTCGCCGCGCCCCCTTCTTTTGTCTTTTCTGGAAAGACAAACGCGGCGGGAGAAAGACCTCGAGTGGGGTCTAGATCCTGCCGCGCACAGCGCATTAGTGCGCTTTACATTTTTGACAGCATGTACTTTGGGCACTTACCAGCATGCACAGGCAAAAGCCGGATACTTGCACATGATGGTGCTTTTATGCAGACCTTTTCCCTTTCCCAGCATGCTACCCACTTCCTCTCTTCCCAGCATGCATTATTTTTCTTTGTTTGGACGCATGTAACTGATTCACTATTATACTCTTTTTCCCAATTCAAGATGGTGGTGTTTCTACTTCCTGTTTCCTACTTCCTGTCTAGAGGTATATAAGGGGAATTCAGCTGCTTGTTCATTGCGTTGCAACACTCCTTGGTGGTAGTCACGCTCTGACTGGTTTCTTCCTGTGAATCCAGTATTTTCCTGACCTGTCTTCGTTTTCCAGTCTTCCTGTACTCTGGATCTTCAGTTCTAACGCCTTGGTGTCCTCCTTCTGTTTCAGGGAGTTCCTATTGGAGGTTTTTTACCCTATTGGGGTTTTTCCTCTGGGACTCCTTCTGGAGGGCACGGACTGTAGTGGCTTGCTATTGTCAAACAGCACTGTGGCTACCGGAAGGGGTCGCCCCTACCTCGGCCAGAGCAGAACCTGCCGGAACCGGGGCCGTTCCCCAACTCTTCTCAACTTCGACGGTAAACCCATTGAAAACCGTGACAGCATCCTGTGAAGACAGGCAAATCTCAGTGCTATAAAAAAGTATTAGTGTAGTCTGTGTATGTTGTGAAGTGCTCTTATGTATATGGCCAATGTTTGTACTATGTAGAACTGCCAAAAATACAATGTAGACCCTGCCTGTCACCCAGACGCTAGTCTCATCCTCCAAGAATTAAAGATAAAGTGTTAGGCTTTAATGCAATAATGAGATACCCATGTAGTGGCAAATTGAACAGTTAAAAACTGGCAAATCTAGGATCAAGCCCTGCTTCCCTGCTTGACCAAACTGTGTGAGTCTAGGCAAATGCTTTATTTCACCAACTCCTATTTTGTTCATTATCACACATCCGAACACATTCAATGGCGTGCAGTCAGGGTGTGTGTTGTACAACACTTTATTTGTTTGATATGTTAGACTGTAATTTTGCTGCGTGTTTAATAAGAATGTTTAATACATACATGGTACACATGAACCCAGACATAACACTTAGTCAGTGCCACTGGAAATATATGTTTTTACGGTTGCTGCACTTGCCACATAGTTATACATTTGTCACATTTGCGGCATAAACCATCTGCTCCATAATCTGTAATTTAAAAAAATAAACTCCTGTTGTTTCCAGCTCAAATGTATCAAACATTACTAAAAACACAGCAACACTTGTCACTGCACAATGGAAAGCCCTTTGCAGTGGTTAGCTGGTAACCCTTGTATTGCTTATTGTTGTATTTGAATGAATGACAAAATAATGAGGTAATACTATCATCAAATGTACCACATTATGCCACATAATTTGACTTGCTGTATGAATTAGTAAACCCAGCCACAGAATTTGATACTTTCTTTCCAAATAATTCCAGTGGCCCTCCTCTTAGTTAACTAATACCATTATCATCAGGGCAGGGCCAGCAATATTTCTCAGTTCATATTTAAAAAGTCTCATTTTTACTAAATACAACTCAGTACAATTATATAATCCCATGCACCAAGCTAAAACGTGCATGTGTGATAAAGAAGTGTCTGTGTGTGTTTTTTTGATGATGCCTAACTCCCTTTCCTCCAACCTAGGTAACGGGACATTTTTATTTCTTTTGTTGTGAGCTCTGCCAGGCACCCTGCTTTTCATTCACAGAAGGGCAGGGCTCACTTCACACATAAGGGCCCATTTAATCCCTGTTATCATGCAGATGAAGCAATTAGATTTCTGATGCCCTTTCAGCACAAGGCTGCTGTCAGGAATAAGGCCAAGCAATTCAAAGCGGATCAGTTCACAGATGTAAAGCGCTTTTGTGCATAGCAATTCAAAGCGTTTCCGTTCACAGATGTAAAGAGCTCTTTGCACAACAATTCAAAGCGTTTCAGTTCACAGATGTAAAGCGCTCTTGGCACGACAATTCTGGCGCTTCAGTTCACAGATGTAAAGCGCTCTTGGCAAAACAATTCAAAGCGTTTCAGTTTGCAGATGTTAGGCGCTCCTGGCATAGCAATTCAAGCGCTTCAGTCCTCAGGTTTAAAGCGCTCTTGGCACGACAATCAAAGCGCTTCAATTCACAGGAGTAAAAGGTTCTTGGCACAATAATCTAAGTGATTCAGGCTACTTGAGTGAAAGCGGTTCCTGATAGTATTTAAGTAAAGCGCTTCAAGTTCAATGAGTAAAACGTTTTGGCATTTATTGTTGTGAATGTGAAAGTATTTCAGGAGATAAACAAATCATAGTTTTCATTGTTCTTTGAAAAGCTTAAGATGTGAAAAGCATATTTAATTCTTTGAGATTTTCTAAGTCATGATCAAAGGTTTATGTTGTGATGACATAGATGTTACAGGATTGATATCCTGAGTATAATCTTAGTCCAAAGTTCTTGCCATCTCTTGATTCTGAGGTCGTAGTTTACCCTTGTTCCAGGTTTCAAAGACGGGGCTTTGCCCTCATTTCAAAAGGGGTCTCCATCTGATATCTTGGAGACGCATTCCGTCAAGAGTCTATTGATGAGTTACATTTCTATGAATGAGTAAATGCATATTTGTTCTAACCTTTACTTTTCAGATCTCTCTCCCTGCTGTTCCCTACCCTAATTCCCTTCCCCCCGACTGGCTTCATAATAACTCTGTGCTATAATAGCTTTCTGAGTTGGTGACGCCGGAAGGTGAGCCTTTTGTGCAGCGATGTGCAGATCCCGAGGAAAGGACACTGTGACAGCTGCGAGGCCAAGGGGAGGGGCCCCTTCTCTTGGGCCTCGCAGCCCCCTCCACTGGGCCCCGCAGCACTGAATCACTGCTGCTCCCTGAGACTGTAACAGTAAAGGTTTCTAAAAGGTGATGTGAGGCCCTTTAGTTACTAGCAAGCACAGTACCCTGGGCAGCTGCCTATACTGCCCATGCCTAGCGCAGACCCTACCCCTATGTTAAAGCTGTACAGACCTCAGTGCCAGGCTTCTCTTGGTCTTTACTGCCTTCTACAAAGACTTGTACGCGTCGAGGCCCTGTGCTGTAGAACAACAGACACTAGATTATCTAAATAGCATCACTGTTGTGTGGCTGGGAGATGGTCATAAAGCGCCCATCACTGCGGAAGATGGTGTCAGTAATCCAAAGCATGCTAGATAATAAGTTTATAATTTCCTCTTGGTCTGTACGGGAGCTGTGCAAAACGGCCACCCTAGATACCCTTATGCAAGTAGTCACTCAGATGCAAAGGGATTTGACAGACTCAAAAAATGTTACAGCTGATTTGGTGAATAAAGTAACTCAGTTGCAGAGTGAGGTAGATGGTTCTGAATCTGAGTCTCGTCCTACACCTCCCGCATCTACTAACATAGCTGTGAATGTTGCTGACACAGATTCCTTTAGCTGCACCAGAGAGGTTTTCTGGGGACCCCAATAAGGTTCAAATTTTTCTGACACAGGTGGAATTACATTTTACGTGTCGGCCTAGTGCTTTTCCGAACGCACAATCTAGAATTGCATTCCTTATATCATATCTGAATGGTGATGCAGCTACTTGGGCAGTGCCATTAGTCCGAGTAGACAGTCCTCTTTTATATAACTGGCGTCGCTTTGTAGAAGAATTCGTAAAGGTTTTTGACAGACGTGCAACCACTATGACTGCAGACAAAGAGTTACTAGAATTACGTCAAGGAAATAAAGACCTGATAACGTATTTGTCACACTTCAACCGGTTAGTGGTGGAAACCGCTTGGCCTGAGGAAAAGAAGTCAGCAGTATTTTATCAAGGGCTAAAAGACGAACTAAAAGATGTATTGGCCCAAGTTGAACCACAACCAGAAACTTGTACTGATTTAATTAATCTAACCCTATGGATAGATCACAGACTTTCTGAAAGAAAAGGAGCAAGGAAAAAATGGGAAAAAACAAACTGGCGAATGGAACGACCCAGACACTTTCAAATGTCTTCAGATTCTATGATAGAACCGATGGATATCGGAACTGTTCGCCCACCACTGACCAAAAAGGAGAAAGACATGCGACGAAAAAATGGTAAGTGTCTGTATTGTGGGAAAAAGGGTCATTTTGTAAAAGAGTGCCAAAAGAAACCCAAAGGCAAAATTGATCCAACAGTTGTGACAAAGAAAAAGATAGCGGTTGCTTTCGAAAATTCACAGGAAAACTAAAGTGCCCAAGAAAAAACGAAGGGGATCTCTTGGGCAAATTGACTATCCCTTCAGTGTGCTCTTGCACAAATCGTTATGTCAAACATTTCCGAATCTTAGTACAAATGACTGTGCAGGGAAAAAGACATAGGGTTCATTCTAAGTCTGGCGGGCGGTGGAGGCCGCCCGCCAGACTTCCCCCACCAAAATACCGCTCTGCGGTCGAAAGACCGCTGAGGGTATTTTGGGATTTGCCCTGGGCTGGCGGGCGACCGCCAAAAGGCCGCCCGCCAGCCCAGGGCAAATCAACCTTCCCACGAGGACGCCGGCTCAGAATTGAGCCGGCGTAGTGGGAAGGTGCGACGGGTGCAGTGGCACCCGTCGCGTATTTCAGTGTCTGCAAAGCAGACACTGAAATACAAAGTGGGGCCCTCTTACGGGGGCCCGCGGCACCCCCTACCGCCATCCTGTTCCTGGCGGGAGACCCGCCAGGAACAGGATAGGGGTAGGGGGTGTCAGAATCCCCATGGCGGCGGAGCGCGCTCCGCCGCCATGGAAGATTCACACGGGCAGCGGAAAACCGGCGGGAGACCGCCGGTTTTCCTTGTCTGACCGCGGCCGAACCGCCGCGGTCAGAATGCCCTGCGGGGCACCGCCGGTCTGTCGGCGGTGCTCCCGCCGACCCTGGCCCCGGCGGTCTCTGACCGCCGGGGTCAGAAGGACCCCCATAATGTTCAAGTCCTAATTGATTCACGGGCAACAGGAAATTTTGTGGGCATATACCCAGTGTAAAAAAAAAGTTTCCAGACGTTGTGTATGCAGTTGATGGAAGTGAGTTGGCAGGAGGCCCCATTACTAAACCAACCTCACGGATACAAATGATTTGTAAAGATGAGGAGAATCAGAACCACTGTGAGATAATTCGCTTTGATATAATCCAAGCACCTCTGTATGGTTTTATTTTAGGAATGCCGTGGTTAATGTTACATAATCCATGCATAGATTGGCACAACCAGGTTTTGCGTTTTTCTTCTTGTGCAAAGAAAGTTTTCAATCAAGATGAAAAAAAGAAGGAAATCTTCAACACTCCATAGCTACTGCAGTTGAGAAGGAAATTGATTTACCATCACAGTATTCTGAATATATCGATGTTTTCAGGGAAAAAAAAGTGAGCTCATTACCACCTCACAGACCATACGATTGTCAGATCGATCTTGTACCTGGCGCCAATATACCAAATTGTAGGATCTACGCACTATCAGAGAAAGAAAATCAAGTCCTACGAGAATACCTTGATCAATGTTAAGCCAACAAACTAATTCGGCCATCACGATCTCCAGCGGCTTCTCCACTGTTTTTCGTACCTAAAGCAAATGGCGATTTGAGGCCTTGTATTGACTTTAGAGCGATAAATAAAATCACAGTTAAAAATAAATATCCACTACCTCTCATACTAGTCTTGTTAGACTGTAATCTATACTAAACTTGACTTACGAGGTGCTTATCACCTAGTTCGAATTCAAGAGGGGATGAGTGGAAAACGGCTTTTAAGACTCGTTATGGCCTCTTTGAGTATTTAGTGATGCCGTTTGGTCTGTGTAATGCCCCAGCAGCCTTTCAATATTTCCTAAACGATGTTCTGAGAGAATATCTAGACATCTTTGTCATCGTTTACATTGATGATATTTTGATTTATTCAAACTCTGAAGATATACATGAAGAACATGTTAAAAAAGTGTTAAAAACACTACAAAAACATAATTTGTTTTGTAAGCTAAGTAAATGTGAATTCTGTACCAAAGAAGTTGAATTTCTAGGAGTCATTCTAACACCTGACGGCATGCAAATGACTGAAAAAAAAATTTTCAGCGGTATCCGAATGGCCCACACCAAAATCACTGCATGATATTCAATGTTTTTTGGATTTTGCGAATTTCTATTGACGCTTCATCCATCACTTCTCTCAAAAGGTGGCACCAATCACCAAATTACTAAGAAAAAAGGCAATCTTCAACTGGTCCCAAGAGACAGAGAAAGCATTTCAAGATTTTAAAAAGGCTTTTACTACCGCTCCCATTCTAGCTCACCCTAATGTGGAAGAACCATTCATTGTGGAAGCTGATGCATCTGACGTTGCCGTTGGGGCCATCCTGTCTCAACGTCATCGAGAAACTGGACAATTGCACCCCGTAGCATATGCGTCAAGAAAATTGAATGAAGCAGAACAGAATTACACCATAGCAGAAAAAGAATTACTAGCAATTCGTAATGCATTTAAAGAAAGGAGACATTATTTGTTGGGAGCAAAACACACCATAATTGTATATTCTGATCATAGAAATTTAAATTTATGAGTTCTGCCAGGCTACTAACTCCAAGACAACAAAGATGGATGCTCTTCTTTGCAGAATTTGATTTCATAGTGACTTTTAGACCAGGAATAGATAATCGTAAGGCCAATTCATTATCTAGACAAGATTCTTCAATCACACCTATAGCACAAAAACCCATGCCTATTATAACGCCTTCAAAAGTGTTGTGTTTTGTAGCTGCCGAGAAATTTTTTGACCTCATTCGTAATCATTTTCATATCACTAAGTGGCAAGAGTGGTTACAACAAGACACCAAGAGGTCTATTCAACAGGGCTTACCTCTACATGAATCTTGAGTATTTCTGGCTACTGAAGAGTTAAGAGAGACAGCTTTTCATTGGTTACACAAGCATCCTCTGGCAGGTCACCCGGGTCCTCAAAAAACAATAGAACTCATGAAAAGGTATTTTTGGTGGCCTACATTTGTTCACGACCTTAAGCAAATGCTACAATCATGTGAAGTATGTGCAAGATGCAAAAGCGAACATAGCAAGCCTAAAGGTCTACTGATACCTCTACCCGTTCCCAATCACCCATAGGAACATATCTTTATGGATTTTATTACCAGTCTTCCTCAAATAAATAATTTACAACCATTCTAGTGGTAGTAGACAGTCTTACCAAGTATGCTCATTTCATTGCCTGTAAAGGACTCCCAACTTCCGACACCTTAGAGACTATCATCTTAAAAAATATAGTTCGGCTTCACGGACTTCCAAGAGTTATCCTCTCTGATAGAGGAACACAATTTTCTGCACGTTTTTGGCAACAATGGTGCAAGGATCTAGAAATTGATTTGACTTTATCTACTAGTTATCATCCACAAACGGATGGTCAAACAGAGAGACTAAACCAAACTTTGAAACAATATTTACGATGTTATGCAACCAAGTCTCCTACAACCTGGCTGGATCTTTTGTGGCTTGCAGAACTGGCTTATAATAACTCTCACCACTCCTCAATAAACTCCTTTCTATGGTTTATATGGGCGTCATCCGCACATTTTGCCAGTTATGTTACCTGCATCTACTCGAACCACTCCAGCAGTCAAGGACATGCTAACATACATGAAAAAGATACATGCACAATTATAAACAAATCTTTGTCAAGCAAAGAAAAAATACAAAATGCAATATGACAAAAAACACCAGCCTGGTCCTCAGTATACAATCAAAGATAGAGTTTGGTTATCAACAAAAAACTTTGTATTCAAAAATAAAAATATGTTTCATACAAAATTCATAGGGCCCTATGAAGTAATACAACAAGTAAACCCAGTAACATACAAGCTAAAATTACCATCGTCTTTGAAAATTCATCCAGTGTTTCACAGTTCGCTTCTTAAACCTGCTTCGCCCTCAAGCGTCACACAACCTGCTCCTCTATTAGTCCAAGGTCATTGGGAGTATGAGGTACGATCTATTCTAGACTCTAAATATAGGGGGTCTTCCCTTTGGTACTTGGTGTCTTGGAAAGGATACGGACCGGAAAATGACTCTTGGGAACCCGCAAGACATGTCCATGCACCACGTTTGGTGCGACAATTTCCCCTCCTCCATCCTGATAAACCAGGCACTGGACTGCGCTTGGGAGAGGAGTGTAAGGTCAGGAATATGGCCATGCGCGGTCCAGGTCTCGCCCAAAACTCCGCTGCGCGACTCTGCGGCGCTTTAAGCACACCACTTGTCATCCCCTCTTGTTCCAAAGGTGACCATCAGCGTCGTCTGCCCTGTGGCAAAGCTCATAGAGCTGCAGGTTCAGGACATTGGTGGACAAGATGCACTTATCGGTGCTATTCTATGAAGGGACTACAATTCCCATGTTTTTAGAGGTAGCAGCCATCTTGGGGTGTGGCAGGCCTATAAAGCCCAGCCACACCCAAGCATGTTGCTCACTATTTTGAAGACTTCGATGCAGCCAGACCTCGTGGGGGTTTCTCTGGAGAAGAGCAGAGTTCCTGAATGGCAGAGTGTCGTCTAACCAAAGTATCCTTGTTTCCATGGTGCATTAAAAAACGAGTAGGTCGTACTCGTAGCGGTAAGGCCTTGCTGAATCCAAGTTTGGAGGAAGTCATTGCTTCCAAAAGATAAAGCGCCCCTTGGCATAACGAGCAAAGCATTTTCCAGTTTCTAGAGTACAGCGGCCTTGGCGCAACGATCAAAGGCATTTCAGTTCACAGATGTAAAGCGCTTTTGTGCACAGCAATTTGAAGCGTTTCCGTTCACAGAAGTAAAGCGCTTTTATGCACAGCAATTCGAAGCGTTTCTGTTCACAGATGTAAAGCGCTCTTTTGCACAGTAATTCAAAGCGGTTCAGTTCACAGATGTAAAGCGCTTTAAGTGCACAGCAATTCAAAGCATTTCCGTTCACAGATGTAAAGCGCTCTTTTGCACAGCAATTCAAAGCGGATCAGTTCACAGATGTAAAGCGCTTTTGTGCATAGCAATTCAAAGCGTTTCCGTTCACAGATGTAAAGCGCTCTTTGCACAACAATTCAAAGCGTTTCAGTTCACAGATGTAAAGCGTTCTTGGCACGACAATTCCGGCACTTCAGTTCACAGATGTAAAGCGCTCTTGGCACAACAATTCAAAGCGTTTCAGTTCACAGATGTAGGGCGCTCCTGGCATAGTAATTCAAGCGCTTCAGTCCTCAGTTTTAAAGTGCTCTTGGCACGGCAATCAAAGCGCTTCAATTCACAGGAGTAAAAGGTTCTTGGCACAACAATCTAAGTGATTCAGGCTACTTGAGTGAAAGCGCTTCCTGGTAGTATTTAAGTAAAGGGCTTTAAGTTTAATGAGTAAAACTTTTTGGCATTTATTGTTGTGAATGTGAAAGTATTTCCGGAGATAAACAAATCATAGTTTTCATTGTTCTTTGAAAAGCTTAAGATGTGAAAAGCATATTTAATTCTTTTAGATTTTCTAAGTCATGATCAAAGGTTTATGTTGTGATGACAGATGTTACAGGATTGATATTCTGAGTATAATCGTAGTCCAAAATTCTTGCCATCTCTTGATTCTGAGGTCGTAGTTTACCCTTGTTCCAGGTTTCAAAGACGGGGCTTTGCCCTCATTTCAAAAGGGGTCTTCATCTGATATCTTGGAGACGCATTTCATCAAGAGTCTATTGATGAGTTACATTTCTATGAATGAGTAAATGCATATTTGTTCTAACCTTTACCTTTCAGATCTCTCTCCCTGCTGTTCCCTACCCTAATTCCCTTCCCCCCGACTGGCTTCATTATAACTCTGTGCTATAATAGCTTTCTGAGTTGGTGACCCGGAAGGTGGGCCTTTTGTGCAGCGACGTGCAGATCCCGAGGAAAGGACACTGTGACAGCTGCGAGGCCAAGGGGAGGGGCCCCCTCTCTTGGGCTTCGCAGCCCCCTCCACTGGGCCCCGCAGCACTGAATCACTGCTGCTCCCTGAGACTGTAACAGTAAAGGTTTCTAAAAGGTGATGCGAGGACCTTTAGTTACTAGCAAGCACAGTACCCTGGGCAGCTGCCTATACTGCCCATGCCTAGCGCAGACCCTACCCCTATGCTAAAGCTGTACAGACCTCAGTGCCAGGCTTCTCTTGGTCTTTACTGCCTTCTACAAAGACTTGTAGGTGTCTATGCCCTGCGCTGTATAACAACAGACACTAGATTATCTAAATAGCATCACTGTTGTGTGGCTGGGAGATGGTCATAAAGCGCCCATCACAGCGGAAGATAGTGTCAGTAATCCAAAGCATGCTAGATAATAAGTCAGGGACGAGATACAGGGTGAAATCATTGAAGAATACTTTTTTGTTTTGGCCTCACACTTGTTCACGCTTTTTCAGGAAGCGTGTGAGAAATGCGTTTATTCTCATCAATGAGAGAGGCGCTCCTGCTCACACTTCTTAAACCTGGTAAACTAGCACACCTCTGCGAATCTTACAGGCCACTATCACTCATTAATACATATGCTAAAATACTTGGAAAAAAGTGGTCAGTAGACTGTCCTCGATAGTTCCTGACCTGGTGCCATCTGATCAGGCAAGCTTTATCCCTACAAGATCCATATCCCATAACTTGCATAAATATTTGCTCTAATTTACCAACTGGATCCAGACCTGGAGGTGGCGCGGGTAGTCTTTGATGCCATTAATGTATTCGATTCACTAGAATGGAACTTCCTCTTTCTCATTCTCCATAGAATAGGTATTCTGCAGCCTTTCATTGATCTTGATCCAACTATTATATTCCAGCCCCACTGTATGTATCCATGTTAACTGATCACTCTCTTACCCTATGACAATAACGCGCAGCACTAGGCATGGATGACCTCTATCTCTGATTTGGTTGGCTCTGCACCAAGCCTCTCACATCCAGATTAAAGCAACACTACTACTACTCAAACTGTGCTTTAAACTTCACAAACTGGAAACTCCTCATATCATTATTATTATACAACATGGTTATCTACATTCGCGATCCAAAAGACAATCTGTCTCCTAATATTAGAGAATAAATAAAAATGATACCTTCCAGGCCTGAATATAAATTTGAGTAAGTCACTTGTCACCCCATCACCCCCATTACTAAGAAATGACCACTCAAGTTTCCACTCTAGTAATGCACAGACTCTGTAAAATATCTCAGTATATAGATCAGCCGAGATCCTGATACCATGCCTTTGGCACAAATGCTGCTATTGTATTCTTCTTTCTCTCATGGGCAGTGTAATCCTATTATTACGAGATGTGCCAGTGTGTATCTACACCATAATGTGAAAATAGTGCATATGTTGATGTCATTGTTTTAACTGCAAAAAAAATAGAAAAGACACCAAAATTAACCATAAAAACAGACCCCCAACCTGCACACCACTTCCTATCTGTTAACACCACTCCTCCAGACTACTTAGCATATCCACTCACACACATGAACTCTCTACGAGCTGCCATTAATGTCAATTCATCAAAATGCCAAGGATAGTGAAAGTGACATCACACACCATTTGACCTTTACTTTCACTCACACACATTCACACATACACACGTTCTCTCACATAAACACATTCTCATCCAAAAGAATGCACACAACATACACTTAAAAGCACTTTTAAGTTACCTCGGCTGCCAGGGGAAGCTAGATTTAAACAAATTGTACTCCATTCTGTATTACACTAATAGTGAATGATATGATATAATATTATTCACTATTACTGTAATAAAAAGTTGCCAGAAAAACAAGGAAACTTGAGACTCAAACAACATCCATAAGGAGAAGTTGCCACTGGCACTAGTTTAGCCACCTCGGAGGCCAGGGGTCGCAAAAGCAGGGCCAGGGGTCCCTAAATGACGTCCATGCGAGCCACCATAAATACGACAACAAGCAACACATTACTGTACCCGACATTACATTACACTGTACAGTGCATACACAACATTTAACTGGGTTGTTAAAGCTCTCTGCCAAGCTCCGAAGCCATGCTCCTACAGCCACATTGCTTAAGAAGCAACGAAGCATGACAAACATTTTCACGAAGCGCCCAAAAATGTGGAACTCGGTTCCTTCCTCTATCCACAGCTCCCTCATCTGAGACGTTCAAAAAGCAACTGAAGCACAACTTCTCACAAAAAATGTCTTTGCACAACTAGCCTATTGTTCTGTTACTTAACATGTACAGCTGTATGAGGCTGAACTTAGGCCAGAACTGTGTTCACAGGCGGAAGTTAGCATCTTATTAGACAAGCATCTTATTCGCATGTGGAAGTTACAATTTCATTTGGCCAGCATTTTATTTAAAGGAAACATTTTATATAAAATCGATTGCATGCACTGAATCTTAAATAATTCAGCTAACCTAATTTTAATAGACTTTGCACTGCTATCCTTTGAATATGTTGTTTTTCAACCACAACACTTACCACTATTACGTCTATTAGGATTTAGTTTGAGCCAAGCAACATTTCCACCAAAACATGGGACAACTTTGCTACCCTCAAAATCATATTCATCTTAAAAAATGAGGCACGCCTTTGCAATGCCTGTATGTAAATTGTCATAATGTGTCAAGACAGGTGGTACATTTGGGTCGCCACAATGCACTCCTAAAAAGTTAGTTTTGAAGACGTAATGATACTTGTCCTATAAAATAAATCACATTGGCTCATAAATATATAGATTCTGTTTTTCGAATCCACATGCCTCTACAAGGTCCATGAGGATTAGCCTGTGTCAAGCAATGTTTCCAGCCTGGCCCCCGTTCCACAAGCAATGCATTTCAATGGCATTGTTGGTACACAACCTCGTCTGAAATGATCAAGTCAATAGCACGCCACCGGCTAGGACTAGGAGTGGTATATTCCTAATACGAATTTTGGTGCTCTCCGATTGGACACGTCTCTAACATGTTTAAAAAAAGTTCATTATTCAGGACTGAAACATTTTCAATAAGAATGACAGATGCCGGTTAAAGTCTTGAAAGTTTATATAAGAAATGAATCTGTAAAATACAGGGAATATGCAAGGCTTACAAATCATAATTACAAAGAACTCAGTAAAGTTGTATTTGAAATCAAGCCATCTAAAGGTACGAAATAGGGATTCCTGGATACAGAGAAAAACATGTCCCTTTTTGACTTCAGATAATGACTTTCTTACATTTCTACACAAGTGCATAGTTCCCAGAGTTCACATGAATGAAAATCGAGTAAGAAGAAACATTTTACTAGGGAATACATTTGAGGATTCTCTCATAGTAGTATTACATTGGACTTAGTTGCTCTCACAGTTTATTCAAGCATACTAGTCAATAAAGATTTTAGGGCACATACTAGCGAAGCATTTAGTTAATCACTTCCCCAGACTGGTCCACCCAGACCAGTCAGAATTTGTACCCAGCAGAAACACCCTTTGCAACATGCGGTGGTTGTCGCATGTGATGCATGCACCCTGTCTGGAAAATAGTTTGTATGCTCTAGCTTCTTTAGATATAGAAAAAGCATTTGACACCATTAGCTGTGAGTACATCTGGCAGGTACTCAGCAGGTTAGGACCGGGACCCAAATATATTGCTTGGGTGCGCCTACTGTATACCTAGCCGCTAGCAAGGGTGCGTACTGAGGGCATGGTCTTGGAGGAGATCCGACTACAGAGGGGCACTAGAAAGGGATACCCCCTATCCCATTTACTATTTGCCCTGGCATTGGAGCCTGTGGCATGCAGACTGCTTCGGGTACCTCACAGATGGGGGATACACGTGGGCCATACAACACATATTGTGTCACTCTATGCCAGTGGTCTCCAAACTTTTTAATGCTGCGCCCCCTGGTTGAAAATTAAAATCATTGGGCCCCCCCTCAGAATTTTTCCAAATTATTTTATAAAGATGACAATGTTTAAATATGTCTAGACGTATTTAAACATTGCAGTTAAGTAAAGTTACCTTTTTATTAGTGCAGTAACATGTTTCTGCTGAAAACAAAACACTGTTATCTGTGTAATGCTTCTTTTGGCCACAGAATGATCACCCTGGGATCCCTTGAGGCCTCCCAAAGGGTCCCGCCCCGCCTTTTGAAGACCCCTGCTCTATGTGGATGATGCTATGGCATACCTTCCGCAGCTGGACATCTCGTCACTGATCCTGCTGAACGTGATGGCTGAGTTTGGCAATATCTCTGGCCTGCATGTTAATCACACAAAGCCTGCATTGTTCCCGATGGGCCAACTGCGTGGGCTGCCCGACTCCCCATTTCAGGTATTCCCTTGAGCAGTGATAGTGTCCGGTATTTGGGTATGCACATCACCCACGACAGGCAGCAGATCCAATCTCAGAACATCGGATGGGTAATTGCCAATCTTAAGCAGTCCATTGCGTTCTGGAATTCCCTTAATCTCTCCCTGATGGGTAAGATTACATTAGCTAAAATGGTTATCTTACCTCGATGCCTGTATGTATTAATGGGTTATATGCATGACACCCTGCAACGGGTGTTCCAGGACCTAGGTAGGCACCTTGTGGAATTGCTGTGGGCAGGGAAATGCTGCAGAATTGGACTTGCCACTCTGAAGATGGTGGGATAAAATAGGGATGAAGGTACCTGACCTGGAATTATACTACTATGTATCTCACCTGCAACATGCGGTACACTGGTTCGATACTGAGGTCAATGGGAGCGATCTCTCCTGGATGGCACTCTTGGTGCTTGTGACCTTAGCTCCCTCTTACTACATGGTACAAGGGCGACCACAAATTTACCACACGAGGTGACCCTCGTGTGCAGAATTTGGGAACGAGCAGTATGTGGAGTGCTGCACAGAACACCTTTTGCTCCAGACCTAGAAATATGGCATATCAGGCCTTTTGCGCAGGTAGTGACCACTGTATCGGTGGCTAAATGGCGAACGGGTGGGTGGACAACCTTAGGGGATCTATATCTGTCTGGCTGGTTTATTACCCTTCCTGAGGCAATTGATTCTTTTGGGGTGGGCAGTGGCCACTTTCTCCAATCCACTAAAATTGCGGCCATGGCACAGGAGATCTGGCCTGACTTTCCAGATGACCCAGCCCCCCACTCAAACTATGGTCACGCTACTATCACTGTCTGGAGGTAGGAAACTTATCACTAACATATGTCATGCTTTACAGGCGGACAAACCTAGGTCCCCTCTTAGGGTAGAAGACACTTGGCAGCAACTGAGTGACCACCCCATTACAACTGCATAGTAGACTAGAATACATCGAGGGGTGCGGAACGTCTGACAAACGCACTTAAAGCTCACACACTACAATGTAGTTCATCTCACTTGCCTCACACCGCAGCCACTACAATGGATGTACCCCACAAAAAGGGTAGAATGCCCGTGACACAGGTGCACGCAGGCAGACTTAATCCATAGGATATGGACCTGTCCACCCATTAAAGACTACAGGGACACTATCTTGGCCCACTGCACAGGGCGACTGGAAGACCTCAAGTGCAGGAAATGAAGTGCTGCCTTCTGGGATTGATACTGGACCAAAAAAACAGGAAGCTAAGCAGAAAATGTTCACTGCTAGACTTGACCTTGGCCAAAAGACGGCTAGCCATTAGCTGGCTTAGCCTGACACCCCCACTGGTGAATGACTGGCTACGAGACATGACGGAATGGGCCAGTGCAAAAGAGAACCATATGGAAAAGACGTGACGACAAACTAGCAGTCGACTTATTGGCATGGGCAGCAATGATTCAGGAGCTAGCGGATGACGTGCATACTACCCCCGCAGACGTCCCAGTGAACCAGGCGGGGAGCCCTATAGAGCCATAAACTGGTAGGCACACGAAATAGAAGGGGGGGCTGACCTCACTGCAATAAATATACAGAGACACTGATCCACTACACAACATGCTCTGACACCTAAGTGCCGATGCTGAGAGCTATGTACATCCTACTGGTACTGCCAAATATAATAAGCTGAGCACTGGGGGGGATGTTTAAAGTTGGTATATTCATGTATATTTTCCACGTGGTTGGTGATGAATGTCACACTGTTTTATCTTGACACAAATAATAACTGTGTCTGTGTCATTACAACATGCATCCTTTGATGTTGTGCTAAGTGCAACCCAAATGTCAATAACATAAATATACAAAAAAAAAGCATACTAGTCGATATATTGTACAACAGTAGGCTGAGACAGTTGGGATATCCCTGGCTATGTACAGTGTGGGGAGAAGTCTCAGGGAACGCTCTCAGTTTATTAGTGTAAAGCTTGCAATCCTTTATTTAGGACAGGGAAACAACAATAGTAGTAGTCAGGTGGTGTATTATGACATCAATTCAAGATGGAGATCAGTGTAAACATAGTTTATGTTAGCATAAACTACATTTCTAAAGTATTTAAAGCAAACCAAAGGAAAAGAGCTCTCACAATGTTATAGACCAGTGGTTCCCAACCTTTTGACTTCTGAGGACACCCACTGAATCACTACTGGAAGCCGAGAACCCCAAGCAATTTGTATGATTTAAATTTCAAACACTAAAACATTACTTTGTAAAAAGTACAAAAACATGTACACACCAAACAAATAATCGAATTACTAAAGATATAATTATGTTGTATTGAACAAATATGCAAAAATCAGGACGTGGCTTGGCCGTTTAGAGTGTACTGTTCCCATGAGGAACAGGGTCTGTTTTGCATATGGCTGGATCCAAACTGGGGTGGCATGGTGAGCAAAAGAACGATGGATTAAACCCGATCTGTGACTGGGGGTGAGTGTTTGCATTGTTCAGCACTCTGTCGATCATCCTTTTGTGTTGCTAAAGTTGCCCTGAGTGGAAAGGGTATGCCCAGATGTGGGTCCCTTACTCACTGTGCCACTGGATTCAAGCTAGCCTGGCTGATGAAGGGTGATACCCTGAAACCGGTCCCAGGATGCTTGTTTCTGGTCCAGGGAGGACCTGGCTTGGCAGTTTGGGGTGGACTGTTCCCATGAAGAACAGGGTCAAGACTGATTTGCATATGGCTGGGCCCAAACTGGGGTGGCATGGTGAGCAAAAGAAGGATGGATTAAACCCAGATCTGTGACTGGGGGTTGAGTGTTTGCATTGTTCAGCACTCCGTCCATCATCCTTTTGTTTTGTTAAAGTTACCCTGAGTGGGAAGGGTATGCCCAGAGGTGGATCCCTTGCTCACTGTGCCACTGGATTCAAGCTAGCCTGGCTGATGAAGGATAAACCCTGAAACCGATCCCAGGATGCTTGTTTATGGTCCAAGGAGGACCTGGTTTGGCAGTTCGGGCTGGACTGTTCCCATGAGGAACAGGGTCAAGACTGATTTGCTTATGGCTGGGTCCAAACTGGGGTGACATGGTGAGCAAAAGAACAATGGATTAAACCCAGATCTGTGACTGGGGGTGAGTGTTTGCATTGTTCAGCACTCCGTCCATCATCCTTTTGTGTTGCTAAAGTTGTCCTGAGTGGGAAAGGTATACCCAGACGTGGGTTCCTTGCTGACTGTGCCACTGCATCAAGCTTGCCTGGCTGATGAAGGGTGATACCCTGAAACCGGTCCAAGGATGCTTGTTTCTGGTCCAGGGAGGACCTGGCTTGGCAGTTTGGGCTGGACTGTTCCGATGAGGAACAGGGTCAAGACTGATTTGCATATGGCTGGGTCCAAACTGGGGTGGCATGGTGAGCAAAAGAACAATGGATTAAACCCAGATCTGTGACTGGGGGTGAGTGTTTGCATTGTTCAGCACTCCGTTCATCATCCTTTTGTGTTACTTTTAGAAAGTTGGCATTTTCTTGTCTGAACCATTTGTGTCTTCTGCTAGTGTACTGAGTCACATGACTGTTTATGGCTCTACATTTGGGTGTTTTTGTATTGCTTTCAAACAATATCACAATGGGGACTTAAGTGTAGACAGGATGGGCCATCCTAGCAGGATGATTGGGAGGTCGGATGGTTGACCTCCTGTGTGAGCTACAGAGACAGAGGAAGCCTCAGAGGTTCCTTGCAACTGCCCAGCTGACCTGCTGAAACTAGACCTGCCTGTTACTGCAAGTGTGCCTGAATGAGCCATGCCAGCCTCAGCTTGAGTGAGTCCCTGGTCGTCAAGAGGTGCCTCCCCAGGTACGGGACCCTTGGCTAAAATCAGAGGGCACTCTTCCTGAAAGAAAGTGAAAATGCTGAAGTTTGGGCTCTTTGCGACTTAAAACAGGCCCGTTCTCGTCAAGGCTCTGTCACCTGCAATGACCTCTTATGCGACACACTACTGAGATCTGCTCTTGACCTGACAGCGACCACCAGCAACGACTGACAATGCAAAAGCTAAACTCTGCTCTAAAGCAAAGACAGCCCGTAGTTACAGTCAACAAGAACCTTTAGTAACGACCATCCCCGATTGGCTCTTCACGCTATAGCGATGAACATCTGCAATGTCGGGCTTTCTCTTCGTATTACAGTGACGACCATCCTCAACACTCAGCCTGCTTGTGGCTTTCCCTTGATTTAGCAGTGCTCTTTGATTTTAGGCACCCTTTTCACTAAAAAATTGGAATTGCATGCCTCTGGTTCTAGTGATTTGATAATTGTTGTTCTGATATAATTTTATATATTAAGATCTTCTCTATTTTCCAAACTAGTTTGGCTTTTTCCTGTGTTGAGTGTTCACTTTAGAATTCTTTGTGTGCTGCATGAATACTTTACACATTGCCTCTAAGTTAAACCTGACTTCTTTTTGCAAAGCGACCATAGGGTTAAACACAAGTTAAATTAGTAGACTTTCGTGGTTCAACCTCACAAGGAAGGCGGTTGTATCCTGACTGTGGCTACCACCACCCATCAACCAATAACCTAACCCATTTTCTGAAATTTGATGACTGGTAGTGACACTTTGTGTTTTTAGGCACTAATTTCACTAAAATCGTTTACATTGCATGTCTCCACTTGTACTGATTGGAGTTTTGTCATTCTGGTATCATTTTATTTATTCAAATTGACTATATTTTTTTTAATTGGCTTGGCATTTTCTTCTCCTTACCATACACTATTCCCCAGGCGTCAGACTGGATCTGGAAACTTTTGTTGAGCAGTACCCCTACATGCTGGTAGGTGATAAAGTCCGCCAGAAGTGATGTCCATGGTGCATTGATTGGCGCCACTCCAGCGTACTGATGTCTGTATCATTTGACAACTTTCCACTTCAAATGTATGGAGATATGAGGAACACTGACCACTGGTGTGCAAAGCTAGGACCGTTAAAGAGTAATTCTCTTACACCATAATCCATTCGGAGAGCGGGGCGGATAGGAGTGTCAGCAAGGAATCTGCACCTAAGTAGAGTTTCTACCAGATATGGCATTACCAAAAGTCAGTAACTTGAGTATCTGGTAGAGACTTCTAGCTGCAGATTCCTTACCTTTGATACCCAAGCAATACCTCTCTGGAGTTAGGACTGCGATAAGGATTAGAATAAAGAGTTCCTTAGGACCGAACGACCAGGGTGACCTTCACGCCAGACTTGACTGTCCAACCAATAGTGTTTTGTAAACATGTGCAAGGAAACCCACATTGTTGCCAGACAGATATCCAGGACAGGAAAGCTGCTGGCTAAGGCACTGGGCGCAGCCTGGGCTCTCACAGAGTATGAGCACAAACCCTCAGGGTGTTGCTTTTTGGCCAGTGCGAAGCAAATTTCGATGTAGAGCACTATCAATTGCAAGATGGTCTTCTTCTGCACTGCTTTCCCTTTCCTGGGCCCAACATATTCCATGAAGAGTTGATCATCTACCCAGAACTCACAAGCACGATCAAGGTAAAATGACAACGTTCTTGGTGAGTGAGGCAGAATGTAAAAGGTAGGCAGAGTGATGGACTGGCCTACATGGAAGGGGGTTAATACCTTCCGTAAGAAGGATGCTTGAGTTTGAATAACCAGCTTGTCTGAGTAGAAAATAAGGCGTGGAGGATTGGAAGATAGTGCTTGTAACTCAATGACCGCAGGCGAATGGTATCGCCTCTAGGAAGGTTGTTTTTATGGTGAGAAGCCTAGTGGACAGTTGTGGAGCAGCTCGGAGGGAGCGTATATCAGAAATGTGAAAACCAGATTGAGATTCCATTGAGTCATAATAAAGGGGGCTGGTAGTAACATATGCTAGAGGTTTTTCAAGGGCCTAGGTACAATGCAGGATTTGAAAAGAGATGGTTAATCTGCAATAAGGTGAGATTGAACAAAAGAACCCGGGGAATGGTGTACAGATAGAGGATCAACACATTTAATGTACACCATGCTGCAAACTTGCTGCAACAGCAGGCATGTACTGTCTTAGTTGAGGGACTCCTAGCTGCCAAGATAACATTGCAGACTTCAGGTGGCAGGTCAAAAGCTGTCAACTATTGACGTTCAATCCCCATGCATGCAGGTGTAGTGTTTGCCAATTCGGGTGCAGAATCCTGCTCTGCTACTGCAATAGACGATCCTCCTGAAGAGAGAGCCTGATCAGAGGTCCAATGCTTGTGCTCAACAGCTCAAAATACCAGACTCTGCATGACCTATCTGGACCACATGAATGACTGGAGCACTATTGTTTCTGAGATTCTTGAGAAATCAGGGCAGGAGCTGTATTGGCTGAAAGACATGCAGGATAACTGAGCTCCACTTGAGACGAAAAGCATTTCAATGAGAGTGCTGCTAGTGAGCAAAACTGCTGACATTATGCATTCTCATGGAGGTGAGCAAATCTAACAAATGATCTCTCCATCCTAGGAAAAGACCTTGCACCACCTCTGGATGGAGATGCCATGCGTGATCCGCTAAACATTGAAGGTAACTTTGTCCTCTTTGGTGTTCTGAGGGCACGCCAGGTATTGAACCACTAGGGATATGTCTTGGTGTTCCAGCCATTTCCAGACGGGCATGGCCTCTTGAAAGAGGGTCCATGACCCCACCCAAACCGGTTTGTTGCAGTACCACACGCCCATGAGGCATGCAGTGTTCACCGACCACAGTGCCAGGCTGGAAGAAGAGAACATCTCTTCCCAAAAGCATATGGACGTTTGGATTCCCTATTCTGTGAAGTAGTAAGGAATGCGCTGGAGTTGATTTTGGAGGTGGAGGCCTGGACCATCAAACTCTCCAGGGTGGGTGCTGGGCGATGGCAGCAGGCAACTGTACTATGCACAGGAGCCCCTGTGCAGGGTTTGGAGCATGCCCCAAGTAAGATGTCCGTAAGGACTTAATTAAATGAGAGTAATGGTTTGGTGAAAGCAACTCCCGGCTGATGCATCTCCAATAAGACCTTTGTCTTGACTGCCACTAAGGGTAGCGTAAAGTCTAGGACCGCAGCCACATTCTGCAGCACCATTGCGAATAAGGCACCCTCCTCCATAGCCACAGTAGGGGGAGAGGCCATGTCTGGGAAAGTGTCCAATCCACTGGCATCCTCCAAATCCTCATACAAGTTGTCCTCGGGATCTTCTAATGGGTGGAATTTTGAAGAGTCTGCAGAGCTCTCCGAATCTATGCCTGTGGTAAAAATGAGGGACTGGCTCTGATAGGGATGTCTTCCCCCAGTCGGCGCCAGCGTTGAACAGCATCCGTCTGGCTCGGTATTGTAGTCGTGAATGATGATGTATCTGCTGGATTACTGAGCATCTGTGGCACTGGGGGCACCCACACCGGAGCAGTCACAGAGTAAGGTTGAGCTTGCTCGACGAATGCCACTCCTGATATGTCACTGGATCCTTGGGTGCCTGACTGGAGCCAAGGATGAACCCACTGGTAAAAAACCAGTAGGGGCCACTTCTGGACCTGTGGGGCCCAATGCAGCTCCAGTGTGGTAGGGATGCCCTAAGATGAGGGACATGGCCTCATAAAATTGTTTGAGTTGGGCGGGGATTGCTTTGGCTTCTGTAAACTCGGGGAGTTGCCGTGATGATCCAGGCGTATGCTCCACCACAATGCTAGGCCTCAAGTACCTATGGCCCAGCAACTCATCCAAAACTTGTGCAGCGAAATTGAAGACCTCTTCAACTTCTTTTTATTTTAGTGAGACTTACCCGAGGTCCCCAACGACTTGGAGTAGGATGATGACAGAGAGGTCGGCTCCAATAATGATCTCAGGACCTTCCTCCCCACCAAGATTTTGAATGCCGCCTGGTCGGTAAGCGTTGGATGGAGAGGAGTTTGAGGGACCACTCCTTCAGCACCTTTGGATGCATGGCGCAGTCATTCTCACACATTTTGATGTGATGATCACCCTCTAGACACCAAAAACAAACCAAATGCTTGTCCGTCACTGACATCTGACAGTGACAGGCACCGCATGGTTTAAAACCTTCTTTCTGGTGGACAGAGCCACACCACGAGGCAAAGTCTTGAAAAAAATCTTTGACTTGAGGTCAGTAAAAAGACCAGTCAAAAAAGTGACTGCGGTTAGCTCTCTCTGGATCTGCGCTGACTGTCACAGAAAGAAAAGTGCTGATGTCAGAGTGCTAGGGTGGCACCTATATTGGACCAGCACAGATCACTTCTGGCATGGATGATGCCACGCGGAGCCATACAATGACCCCCCCCACCAGCACGTAGGGGTATTTCTCACCAAACGTTTCCAGGTTTGGTGTGATGCATGGGGAATATTCTAAGGTAAGGAATCCACGGCTAGAAGTCTCAGATATGCTTTGAGGTGAAGGCAACGACTTTGGTGTCACCTCAGACAACTTACGTACAGTTCTCTTTAATAGGATCAGTATGAAAATTGGTTGCCAAGTTGATCTACATTAGAGAAAGGATGATTACTTATTCATCTGCAACTCCATAGGAATGCATTGGCAGGTGGGTGGCACACTGAGCCCATGGTTGGGTGGAAACGTTGCTTGGCTCATGCTAAATCCTCTTGAACCTTTAAAGCAGAAGCAGTGTGTTTGAAAACCATTGTAAATATGAGTGGGCCAATATAATTTTTTGATAGGACAAGCATGATTAATTATTCAGACGTAATGGCTTAGAAATGCATTGTGGAGTCCTACATGGTGCCACCTGTTGGGGCAAAATATCATCAGCTCAGACTATTTACACACAAGTATTGCAAAAGCGCGCTCCATTTCTTAAAATTAATAAGAATTTTGAGGGTGGCAAAGTTATCCCATGGTTTGGTGGAAGATTGTATGGTTCAGACTAAATCCGAATAGACTTGATAGTGGTGTGTGTTGTGATTGAAAAACAGCATATTCATATGATAGCAATGCAACGTCCAATAAAATAGAATTAACTGAATTATTTCAGGTTCAGTAAATGTAATGTATTTTACATAAAATGTTGCCTGTAAAAAATGCTGTCCGAGTAAGATTTTAACTTCCGACTACGAATAAGTTGCTGGATGAACAAAAGGCTAACTTAAGCCTGAGAATAAGATGCTGGACGAATAAGAGGCTAAGTTCAGCCTTATTACAGTTGTACAGTTCTATTTTATCTCTTTATGTTTTGACACTTTTATGTTTTGACACTGTGGGGGTCATTACAACATCGGCGGTAAAAGCTGCTTACTGCCGCGCAGAAGACCGCCAACACACAGCTGCGGCCACAGAATTCCGCCACAGCTATCATGACCCACATCTCGGATTCCGCCGAAATTCAGACACCCACACAAGTCCGCCACACCAAAGGTCAGTGATAAACTGGCGAAAACAAATCCTCCACCGTCACGCCAACAGAAACACACCCATGCTATCACGACCCACGAATCCACGCGGCGGTCTTTCAACCGCGGTATTCCATTGGCGGTACACACCGTCGTGCTCAAAATACACACACATCTCCAAAACACCGCCACATTGGACAATTCAAAATACACACACCTGATACACATACAAACACCACTCCCACACACCCAACACAATATAAAACACACACCCACATCACCCACAAACCCCTACGACCAAAACTTATAGACGAAGGCGACAGACAGAGAGCACAGCAATAGACAACCCCACCACACAGAGGCACACAACACCATCACCCATACAACATCCATGCACAAAACACCACACACCACCACACATCACCACACTCATCAACACATACACCACCCCACACATCACCTACACCATCCCATGGCACGCCAAAGACACCCCAGGTTTTCCGAGGAGGAGCTCAGGGTCATGGTGGAGGGTAGAGCCACAGCTATTTGGATCACAGGTGCAGCACACCTCTATAGCTAGGAAGATGGAGCTATGGCGAAGAATCGTCGACAGGGTCAACGCTGTGGGACAGCATCCAAGAAATCGGGAGGACATCAGGAAGAGGTGGAACGACCTACGGGGGAAGGTGCGTTCAGTGGTCTCCAGGCACAACATCGCAATTCAGTGGACTGGCGGCGGACCCCCATCTCCTCCCCCACAACTAACAACATGGGAGGAGCAGGTCTTGACCATCATGCATCCAGAGGGCCTCGGAGGAGTCGGTGGAGGAATGGACACAGGTAAGTCAAATTTTAACTATCATATCCCCCACCCTACCTGCATGCTATCACACACCCCCACCCTCACCCCCTCCCCTATCACTCCAACTCCTCACTAATGTACTAATAACACAAACCACACATCCCAACACCAAGCCCTGCATGACACAAGTAAGCATGGACACCCATCACTAAAGCATGCTCACTGCACATACCCATAACACCCCCCCAACTATAATCACACAAGCCCCCACACAGGAATGCTTGCACTGGGGTACACGCACACCCACCCATTGCACACCATGACACACACACATGCAATAATCATGCTCTTAACTACGTAACGTCACCAGACAGGATGGTCCAGACATCTCCACCCCACCCACAGAAGAGGCCCACAGTGACGACAGCAGCTCTGGCCAACTGGATCCAGATGAACAGCCCGGACCATCGTGGGCCTCGGGACAGTCTGTTCCCCTCGCACAGGCACAGCCCAACACTGACCTTCCACCCTCTGGTAACACCAGCACAGCATCCACACAGCGGGCCCATACCTCCGTACCCAGGACACGTCAATCAGCTGTGTGTCCACCACTACAGGGAACCCAGGATAACCCACCACCCCAACAACAACAGGGACCTGGGGGGCAGTGGTAGTGGGCACACGGTCCAGGGGACGGAGACACCGGAACACAGGGGAACTGGGAGGGCTGCTGTGCGACAGGGGGCGGACAGGCCAAGGGAACCCACTCTCCACGAGGCCCTCTCCTCCATCATGGGAGCATACCACCACTCCCAGGAGACGATGGCGACGGTCCTGGCAAAGTTTCAGGAGACCCAGCGCCTGCAGGACGAACAGTATTTGGGCTTCAGGGAGGAGCTCAGAACCATCAGCTCCGCCCTGGGCACCATCGTAGGGGTGCTGAAGGACATACAAAAGACCATGACGGACACCGTGGCGCTCCAAGGGGCCCCTGACACTAGCATGGACGATGAACTGCCCACCACCTCCGCCGGCGCTAGTGGACAGGACGCCCCACCACAGGACCACCACACCAGCACCCCCCCCCTGCAAACGGAGAACCACCCCCGCAAGCGGTCCCTGAGAACTAGGAACAAGACAGAGCAAGATGGCAAGACCCCCGCCAGGAAATGAGACCACCCTGATTGTCATCCCACTGTCCCACTTTGTCACCCTGTCCATACTTAAACTGCCACAGCTCCACTTCCTATGCCCATATGGGCAGTGCACCTGTGAGACTAATAGACTGGACTCTGCCATGGACATTCCTCCACCATCACCATCACCATTTTGCCACCCCCTCCAATAATTAGCACTTCAATAAACACCCTTGAACCACAAAACAATCTGGAGTCAGTCTGTGATTTTGAAAATGTGTATTAGCTATGACAGTGACAAAATGCGTTTTCAAATGTAATGCCAACATACCTATGTCACACATCACAAGTCCATGAAGGATGCAAGCAGATGACACACGTTGGTAACCACACCTGTAAAACCGTAATGGAAATGTACAACTCGGTTACCAAATACTGCTTCAAATTGACAGACAGGATAGAGGTAGAAGTGTGAAAGTGAATGTAATATTAAAATAAATGTTCTCACCTGTGTGTCACTGGAAATATTGCTGTATGACTGACTCCCTGTTGTCAATGTCTTCTTCCTCAGCTTCCTCCTCATCACTGTCCACATGCTCCGCAGCAGCCACAACACCGTCATCTGGACCATCCTCCTGCAGAAAAGGCACCTGGCGTCGCAAAGCAAGATTGTGAAGAATCGAGCAGGCGATGATGATCTGGCACACCTACTTGGTGAGTAGAATAGGGAACCACCTGTCATGTGGAGGCACCTCAACCTGGCCTTCAGGAGGCCGAAGGTGCGTTCGATCACCCTCCTAGTCCGCCCATGTGCCTCATTGTAGCGTTCCTCTGCCCTGGTCCTGGGATTCCTCACTGGGGTCAGTAGCCATGACAGGTTGGGGTAACCAGAGTCCGCTAATAGCCACACACGGTGCCTCTGGAGTTGACCCATCACATACGGGATGCTGCTATTCCGCAGGATGTAGGCGTCATGCACAGAGCCAGGGAACATAGCATTTACCTGGGAGATGTACTGGTCTGCCAA
Organism: Pleurodeles waltl; assembly: GCF_031143425.1. NCBI lineage: Eukaryota > Metazoa > Chordata > Amphibia > Caudata > Salamandridae > Pleurodeles > Pleurodeles waltl. The sequence goes on from NC_090449.1 coordinate 156,450,204, forward strand.
ACATACCATCTGTACATTCATGGAATGATAACTCTTCCGGTTCCTGTACACCTGTTCACTCCTGCGGGGGGGACCAGAGCTACATGGGTGCCATCAGTAGCACCTATGATGTTGGGGATATGTCCCAGGGCATAGAAGTCCCCTTTAACTGTAGCCAAATCCTCCACCTGAGGGAAAACGATGTAGCTCCTCACGTGTTTCAGCAGGGCAGACAACACTCTGGACAACACGTTGGAAAGCATAGGCTGGGACATCCCTGATGCCATGGCCACTGTTGTTTGAAATGACCCACTTGCAAGGAAATGGAGCACTAATAGCACCTGCACTTCAGGAGGTATTCCTGCGGGATGGCGGATTGGTGAGATTAGGTCTGGCTCCAACTGGGTTCACAGTTCCTGGATTGTGGCACGGTCAAACCTGTAGGTGATTATCAAATGTCGCTCCTACATTGTTAACAGGTCCACCAGCGGTCGGTACACCGGAGGATTCCGCCATCTCCTCCAATGTCCCAGCTGACAGTGCCTAGGAAGGACAACAGCGACCACAGAGTCAACAAATGCTCAGGTATGTACCCACAGCTACACAGAACACGACACCAAATACAAAATTCTTCCTGTATGTGTGTTGAGTGTAGGCCTAGGTATGTGTGACGCAGTAGTAAATGAAGCCATGTGGGCCCCTGAAATGGCGGCTGCCTGACCTCTAAACTGGGACAATGGGATGTGAGGTAACTGCAATGACGTTGTACACCATCGCTGTAGGCGGTCGTAGACCGCGGCGCAATGCTGCATTGGTTAACATTGGACCCTATGGGTCCCAGGAGCCAATGATGAATTGCGCCGGCGGTGATGATACGCACCGCCACGGACGTCACCGCCGCGGACGTGACTGCCATTTTCTATCTGTTCAATCACTCGATACCTGATCTTCGACAGGAGAGGACCTACACTGCAAGTGCTGCTGTGACCTCGGTCTGGAAGAGACAATGGCTGCTGCGTCTGGGGAAAGGGCCCCTGCCTTCACTGCTCAGAAGTTGGAGAAGCTTGTGGACGGGGTCCTTCCCCAGTACACGCTACTCTACGGTCCTCCAGACTAACAGGTAAGTACACAGGGAGCACGATGTATGGGCTATGCTGGGTGGAGAGGGCTGGATATCAGTAGGAAGGGGGCAGAGTTCTGCGACCATGAAGGACTGTGAATGCATGTGCCACATGGCAAGGGTAGGGATGGGGGCCAGTCACTTCGACGGTGCAGTTGGTAATGACTTCTCTTCTTCACCTGTACATGTCATGTAGGTCAGCGCCCACCAGAAGAAGGACATTTGGCGTGCCATCGCCAAGAACGTCCGGACCCTGGGGGTCCACCAGAGACGGGGCACCCACTGCCGTAAAAGATGGGAGGACATTCGCCGCTGGAGCAAGAAGACGATGGAGGCTCAGCTGGGGATGGCCTCCCAACGTGGGAGGGGTGCCCGTCGCACCATGACCCCCCTGATGCTCAGGATCCTGGCGGTGGCCTACCCTGAGTTGGATGGGCGCTTGAGGGCATCACAGCAGACACAAGGGGGTGAGTACACTCTCATTCTACGGACTCGTCGTCTCCCTCCTCCCTCCCAGTGTCGTCTACACTCTCACCTGCATGCACTACATCCACAGGCACTAGGACTCGCACCAGAACACCCAGCACCACACCCCGCTCACCTGCACTCACCACCCCCACTACCATTTACACGTCCCCTGTGTCCACTCCCAGTGTGTCTGTGACGCCCCCTCCCAAAGTACACAAACGCGGGCACCCACACACCCAACATCCATCCACCTCACGACAGCCTCCAGTACATGCACCTGCACCCAAATCACCTAAAGTTACACCTCCTACAACCACCTCCTCTTCCTCCACTCCCAGACCCCCTCCAGCTACCCATCCCAGTGTTCGTCAGAGACTCTTCCTGAGCAACGTTGACCTCTTTCCCACCACCCCCACCCCTCCAATTCATAGGCCCGTAGTAGCACCTCAGCCAAAAAAAGTCCGGTACCAGTGGTGCGTGTTAAAGGTCTGTGGAGTGCACTGGCAACCAGGGCAGCCAGTGTGACACGTAGCCAAAGCACTGCCAGTCCACCCCCTGTAAAGCACCTTAAGTTGGAAAGTGCCCGACAGGAGAGGTTGAAGACTCCTGCCAGCAAAACAGCTCACAAGGGTCCCGGGGGGAGTGCCGAGTCAGTTGTGACTCCTTCCAAGGTGGTGAAGGGGCAAAAGAGGTCTCCAAGGTCTGGTAAGAGCAGTACGGCGGAGAAGGCCGCCATCCTCCACGCCGGCCGGGACGCCACCGCCAGCACTATCGTCACTGGTCCGGAGACCACCGCCAGAGTCAGTGCCCTGGAGGGCAGCAGTATCGTCACTGGTCCGGAGACCACCGCCAGCGTCAGTGCCCTGGAGGGCAGCAGTATCGTCACTGGTCCGGAGACCACCGCCAGAGTCAGTGCCCTGGAGGGCAGCTGTATCGTCACTGGTCCGGAGACCACCGCCAGAGTCAGTGCCCTGGAGGGCAGCAGTATCGTCACTGGTCCGGAGACCACCGCCAGCGTCAGTGCCCTGGAGGGCAGCAGTATCGTCACTGGTCCGGAGACCACCGCCAGCGTCAGTGCCCTGGAGGGCAGCAGTATCGTCACTGGTCCGGAGACCACCACCAGCGTCAGTGCCCTGGAGGGCAGCAGTATCGTCACTGGTCCGGAGACCACCGCCAGCGTCAGTGCCCTGGAGGGCCCCGGCAGCCACAGCCCCGCTGGGCACTGAGGGACCGTCATGCCACACACCGCTGCACAGGTCAGAGATAGCAAAGTCAAGCACCGCTGAACAGGGCAAAGACCGCCATGGTGAAGACCGCTGAACAGGGCAAAGCACCGCTGTACAGGGCAAAGACCGCCATGGTGAAGACCGCTGAACAGGGCAAAGACCGCCATGGCAATGCACCGCTGAACAGGTCAGAGACAGCAAAGGCAAGCACCGCTGACCAGGGCAAAGACCGCCATGGTGATGACGGCTGAACAGGGCAAAGCACCGCTGAACAGGGCAAAGACCGCCATGGTGAAGTCTGCTGAACAGGGCAAAGACCGCCATGGCAATGCACCGCTGAACAGGTCAGAGACAGCAAAGGCAAGCACCACTGAACAGGGCAAAGACCGCCATGGTGAAGACCACTGAACAAGGCAAAGCACCGCTGAACAGGGAAAAGACCGCCAGGTGAAGACCGCTGAACAGGGCAAAGACCGCCAGGGCAATGCACCGCTGAACAGGTCAGAGACAGCAAAGGCAAGCACCGCTGAACAGGGCAAAGACCGCCATGGTGAAGACCGCTGAACAGGGCAAAGACCGCCATGGTGAAGACCGCTGAACAGGGCAAAGACCGCCATGGCAATGCACCACTGAACAGGTCAGAGACAGCAAAGGCAAGCACCGCTGAACAGGGCAAAGACTGCCATGGTGAAGACCGCTGAACAGGGCAAAGCACCGCTGAACAGGGCAAAGACCGCCATGGTGAAGACCGCTGAACAGGGCAAAGACCGCCATGGCAATGCACCGCTGAACAGGTCAGAGACAGCAAAGGCAAGCACCGCTGAACAGGGCAAAGACCGCCATGGTGAAGACCGCTGAACAGGGCAAAGCATCGCTGAACAGGGCAAAGACCGCCATGGTGAAGACCGCTGAACAGGGCAAAGACCGCCATGGCAATGCACCGCTGAACAGGTCAGAGACAGCAAAGGCAAGCACCGCTGAACAGGGCAAAGACCGCCATGGTGAAGACCGCTGAACGCTGAACAGGGCAAAGACCGCCATGGTGAAGACCGCTGAACAGGGCAAAGACCACCATGGCAATGCACCGCTGAACAGGTCAGAGACAGCAAAGGCAAGCACGGCTGAACAGGGCAAAGACCGCCATGGTGAAGACCGCTGAACAGGGCAAAGCACCGCTGAACAGGGCAAAGACCGCCATGGTGAAGACCGCTGAACAGGGCAAAGACCGCCATGGCAATGCACCGCTGAACAGGTCAGAGACAGCAAAGGCAAGCACCGCTAAACAGGGCAAAGACCGCCATGGTGAAGACTGCTGAACAGGGCAAAGACCGCCAAATCAAGCATCGTTAGCCCATGCACAGCTGGCACAGTGACGGAACTGGGACCGTCACGGGGAGCGTGATGCACTCTGGGCACCAGTCCCCCTCCAGAACCAGTGGAGACTGTTATCCACTTGAGAGGCTGTGGCTTTGCACTCCCCAGGATAAAGCAGTGGGCAACCCACCCACTGTAGAGACTTGAGAGACTGTGGCTTTGCACTCCCCAGGATAAAGCAGTGGGCAAACCACCCACTGTAGAGACTTGAGAGACTGTGGCTTTGCACTCCCCAGGATAAAGCAGTGGGCAAACCACCCACTGGAGAGACTTGAGAGACTGTGGCTTTGCACTCCCCAGGATAAAGCAGTGGGCAAACCACCCACTGTAGAGACTTGAGAGACTGTGGCTTTGCACTCCCCAGGATAAAGCAGTGGGCAAACCACCCACTGTAGAGACTAGAGAGACTGTGGCTTTGCACTCCCCAGGTTAAAGCAGTGGGCAAACCACCCACTGTAGAGACTTGAGAGACTGTGGCTTTGCACTCCTCAGGATAAAGCAGTGGGCAAACCACCCACAGGAGAGACTTGAGAGACTGTGGCTTTGCACTCCCCAGGATACATCAATGGGCATGGAGCCCCGTCGTGGATCTGGCGTGGTGCAGTCATCCGGCTGAAGTGCCCCCCCCCTTCCTTCCCCCCTGAGGTGCCTGTTGTATTTCTATCTGATGCCCCTGCAGTGTTCTCTCCGTTTGTGGAGAGGTATCTAGTGTGGGCCTCGCCCATGCATTGTGCGCCCAGTGGTCCACGGACATTGATATGTGCATACCCGCAGTTCTAATTGTGATGTATGATTTTTAGACTGTTTATATGTATCTGTATATCATTGGTTACTGTATTTTGATACATTACAAAGTTTGAACTGATTTCCTTTTGTCTTTGTATTCATCTGGGGGGGTTGTGGGTTGTTACTGTGCTGTTTGGAAATGCATTGGTGTGTGTGTTGTAGTGGGTGAAGGTCGGGGTGGGGGTGTTGCGTGTGTGTGTCCGTGACTTTTGCCTCCCCCCTACCCTATGTCGTAGGTGCTGTACTCACCGTTGTCTTCGGCGCCTATGTTGCTGGTGTTCGTAGAGGAGCAGGAAGACAAGAGCAGGGAGTATTTGTAGTTCCGGCTCCATGGTGTCCTCCTTCCTCATGGAGTGTGTAGAGGTGAGCGTTTTCCCTTTGAAATGTCTGTTTCCGCCGTGTTTTTATCCACGGTGAATCCGCCCTGGAAAAGGTAGCGGATTGGCGGGTTGTGATACTGTGGGCGGTACATTGTCTTCCGCCTGTCTGTTGGCGGTGACCGCCGCGCTGCTTGTCTGTACCGCGGTGGCGGTCGGAGTGTTAAAGTGGCTGTCTATGTTGGTGGTTTCCGCCACGGTCATAATTCCCTTTTTTTGTCCGCCGGCCTGTTTGCGGTAATACAGCAGCTTTAACACCGTCCGCCAGGGTTGTAATGACCACCTGTGTCTGGTCCGCTGTGAATGGTGATATAAAATTGGTTCACTTGTGTTGAAAATGTTGGTTACCTTGCTCTATTTAAAGGGCTGATCTTATTTGATGTGCTGTTTTGTTTAGCTATTGAAATGACTTTTTTTTCTTTCTTCTTGTCAGAGTTGTTTGAAAAAGCAATTAAATACATAAAGCGTCATGAATACATTTTGTACTATTTGAAACAAGACACACATTATTAAGCCTATTAAGAAAATGTTACTTACCCGATAAGCATCTTGTCGTGGCATGTAGTGCAATAGATTCAAATGCTTAGCATAATCCCGCCATCTAGTGTTGGGCCCGGAGTTGTGCAAGTTGTTTTTCTTTGACAAAAGTCTTTTGAGTCACGAGGTACAGTGACTTCTCCTCTTGCTGGTAATGTGCATGGGCATCAACTCCACTGTTGGATTGTTTTCCCACAAGGCAGGTGGGGATGGCATAGAGAGCAGAATCTGAAAAGCATTTGTTCCATCATCGGGTGGACATGGTGAGGAGGGAACATGGAAGACAAAGGGGGTCATTCTGACCCTGGCGGTAGACTACCGCCAGGGCCAACGACCGCGGGAGCACCGCCAACAGGCTGGCGGTGCTCCCATGGGCATTCTGACCGCGGCGATACAGCCGCGGTCAGAAACGGAAAACCGGCGGTGTACCGCCGGTTTCCCGCTGCCCTGGGGAATCCTCCATGGCGGCGCTGCAGGCAGCGCCGCCATGGGGATTCCGACCCCCTTAACGCCAGCCTGGTTCTGGCGGTTTTGACCGCCAGAACCTGGCTGGCGGTAACGGGTGTCGTGGGGCCCCCTAACAGGGCCCCACCAAGATTTTCAGTGTCTGCCATGCAGACACTGAAAATCGCGACGGGTGCAACTGCACCCGTCGCACCCCTTCCACTCCGCTGGCTCCATTCGGAGCCGGCATCCTCATGGAAGGGGGTTTCCCGCTGGGCTGGCGGGCGGCCTTCTGGCGGTCGCCCACCAGCCCAGCGGGAAACTCAGAATGACCGCCGCGGTCTTCTGACCGCGGTACGGTCTTCTGGCGGTTCCCGTTTGGCTGGCGGCACCCGCCGCCAGCCAAACTCGGAATCACCCCCAAAGTCTGCCCTGAAGGGCAAAGGCTCATCAGGACCACAGTCTATTCGAATCACCCCAACAAAGTCGACGTCGATAGAGAGATGAGGGAGTCTGTAAAGAATTGCGATTGAAGACAGTACTGACACTGAGGTATGGAAGGTACAAATGACAACGGTGTTGAACTGGAACAGAGGACCACACATCTGAGCCCAACGGTGAAAGAAAAGAATCTAACAATTGAGTTGATGCCAATGCGGATTACCAACAAGAGGGGGAGTCACTCTGCCTTGTGACTCGAAAAACGTTCTTTCAAGAAAAGCAACTTCCACACTTCCGAGCCCAACACTAGGTTGCGGGATTATGCTAAGCATGTGTATCTACAGCAACACATGCCTTGAACATTGTATTTCCCGCTTTTTTGTTTCACCTTCAGAATGGAAAATCCAGGGCACAGAAACCACTTTGTTCAATCAAAATAAATTTTGCCTTGCATTTAAAAAAGTTAAACGTTTTTTTTGGGAGGTAGGAAATCTTAACCCCCTCACACCCACATTGAAGTATTACTTACGATGCACAAATTGGTGAAGGCCTGTTATCTGTGTAATCTTGTTTCCACAAGAGGTAAGCCGTCGTTATTTGTAGGACGCCTCCAAGTATCAGGTCCCCCTCCCTGGAGTAGTTCATTTGGGAGAACAGTGATAGTTTTAAATCATGGAAACACCCCTCTTTTGATGCAGCAGATGGTAAAACCAGGAAACTTGCTATTAATAGGAGCGGCGTCATGAGCACAGGCATCGATTTGGCTGTTCAGCTCTAATTTGGGGCCTTCTTTTTACGTGGGCTCCTACAGTGCTGAACTGTAAAAAAAACAACTTAGAGTTAAATATAAATATGCATTGCCATGCCTAATAGCATATCTTTGAATACTCATGGAATTACATATTGATCTCTGATAAAGGACTGAGGATGCTGCTAATGTTTTAACTTGTGTGTTTTTTTCAGTTAACAGTTGGTTTTCAAATAAACCAAAAAAGACCCCCCATACAAAAGCTTTTTAAACATTTATAGGATGCCACGAATTTCCCTTTGTCCTTTTTTACTGCCTCTCCCTTTTACTGCCTTTTCATTTCTTATTTTTAATTGGCATTTTTGTGGAAACAAGAGGACACTGTACATCAATTAAGGCGTCTTTGAATCCCCCAACGATTTTGCATCTTACACATTTTGTAGTTGGAGAGCAGAATACACACTCAATATTCCTCATTATGCTCAATCAGCACATGCATACACACATCAGATCATTTCATCATCGAAATTCCTTACACACAGGATAACACAGACACGTCACATCAGTATGTCATCCTCTTTTCTTACACAGAAAATAAACGTCAACCCAATGCAATGATGGCCCAGAAATTAGACAAACATCCAGGCCTTCTTCTTTCAAAGCAATGCCAAAATAGTCTCAAGAGGAATAGACTCCATCAAACGTTCATGCACTCACAGACACAAAAATGCAGCCAAGCACCCGACCAATCCTAACACTCACTCCATGTATTTTGCAGGTGTGGCCCTTGACTCTCGGCACAGGCGAGTTAAACAGGGATGTGAATGTGCATAATTGAATAAGAACCACAGCACTCAATCAAAACATTGTATAGCAAGGTAAGTAAATTGCTAAGCATATGATAATGTTTGAAAACACACTTTTAGATACACAGTAGAAACTGCCTTTTCTTTTTATTTTATTGTACTTTATGCTGGATACCTAACACTTCAATATGGCCGCTACACCATGTGTCCTTCTTCTATTTAAAAACGAGCATATTCATGCTCTGTTGATACATGTTTTATATCCTTTTCACTTTTTCAACTAGCAACCTTAGGCGTGTCCAATCAACCGTTATCATATAGAGTTTACTACTACACACCTATATAGTACTACATTTTACAGGCCGCAACCTCTATGTTTAGGATTTGTTGCATTTATACTCAACACTCCAATATGGCTGCCATACTTTTGGTTCTCTCTCTATGTCCAAATAAGTATACTTACGCTTGATGCAAAACACTCCAATATGGCCGCCACACTTCTTGTCCTCTTTCTACTTCCAAACAAACATATTTATGCTCAATTGACATACATATCCTTGATTCCCTCTGCTATACCAGGATTGTATTAGCCGCAGACTTATCAGGTAACTGGTCAAACAAGCCATGCTTACACAATGGGGGCCTTTTCTATTAAGCTCTATGATTCTAAGCCTTAAGCTTTTTTTTTTAAATACTTGCATACTACCATGCTAGCGTCTTACCTTTTGACATGCTTGAATATGCCCCTATTTGGGTTCGGTAGAAACAAGTCTTTGATAACAATTTGTATTTGGGTATCCGTTCCCGGAGTCTGTATACAGGCTTTACTAGCTCATTTATGAGCATCAACTAGAGACAATGGAGACACATTTAGCATAGTGCAAAGGAATTTCTCCTTTTCACATCCCTTTATAGCGTTTGTGGATTATGATGCCCTAAAGTGTGCTCTGCTCACATTATATGTTTATCATAACTTATCTTTAATTGAACTAGGAACCCCTTCTTTCTGAGGTTACTACGATTCTGTACATGCTTATACATGATCTTGTCAATAACTACTAGGGCCAAGGCTCGTTCCTCACAACGGTCCTTTGTCTTTGTTCCTACAGAAAACCCGACTTATCATGGTCTGTTGCACTACCACATGTACCTAAAGATTTTGAAGATTGGATTCCTACAGACAGTGTTACTGTACACATTACTTTTGAACCACGTTGCTTTTAAAATACCTCAATACAGGTATTTGTATTAGATCTTCATTTCTCTTTCTTATCAGTGTGTCCTTGTAAATACCTTTTGGCTCAATATTGGTTATCTAGCCACAGAACCTCTTTATTTCCACAACTTCCTATGTGAGGTTGCTATTTCATTGTCTTACTATTTACTACAGCTTACTCATCTTTGACGTTATCCTAGTATTTAGGAACCCTACATTTCGCTTCATCGGGTAGGTATACACTATACCTAGCCCGAGATACCGGCTATTGCCTTTACCTCTGGCATCATACTATTCATTCTTTAATTTGGTTATGGTTTGACAAATAACTCTTGGCACGCTTCAGATGTAAAATTTGTACAAGCTGTCACACTTGATTCACTTGTGGTGTTACTATTTTTCTTCTTCACGGACAAGGGACCCTTGGTAACATACCAATCCATGCATGGTGCATAGTATTACCTTTATAATGCTCGGCACGTTTGATTTGCACGTTGTCATGTCCACATATCGCTAAAAGTGTTTTCTTATAAGTACTTGTATCAGTTATTTACAACCTTGAAAAAGTCACTGTGTGACGAAACACATGTTGGCTGTTGTTAATTGGACCTCATACGAGACGTTACTGCATGTACTGTGTGTACATTTTTGGATACAAATAAACCAAGAAGATTACAAGGAAAAAGAGCTAATATTGTGCTGCAGTTTCTATTGTGTATCTAAGAGTGTGTTTTCAAACATTATCATATGTTTAGCGATTTACTTACCTTGCTATACAATTTTTTGATTGAGTGCTGTGGTTCTTATTCAATTATGGACATGTTGTGTATCCTTGTGATACGTACATTTTTTGTCTTTTGGTAGTAAGACAATTGGGCCACATTGCACCACCATATACTGATATACGTTTACTCTCAGACATTTGTGGGAAGTGCATTATTGTTACCATGACTACCTATTCTTATTGATGTTCATATAAGGGATGTGAATGTGGTTAAGGTGGACTCGGATAGGCCAGTAGGTTATCCTCCTTTTCCTGAGGAAAAATAGGCCATTTGTTTATGTTCTAAAGTTTAGGAAAGGCTCACACATGATACTTGAACAGGACTTTATATAATATCATCCACATTAAATTTTTAACACTGTTCTTCCGCCTTTGTTTAATTTATCAGTCATGCATCATTAAGGTAGCTCTGGAACGCAATTCAAAGTGTTTTCTTCTTATGTTTGCTATTTTAAGTATGCAGTAATAAGAGAAAAAATGCTGCCTTTATGTAATATTTGTATCAGTCGGGACAAAAAAATACTGGTCACACGGGTAAAAAATGGTCAAGTGGCAACCCTAAATTCAGACTGGGGTGCTTGAAAGCCAGTACTGACTTTATTGAACAGAATCACTTGACGCTTCCTGATAACACAGATGTATTTATTTTCAGTGATATTGCAAGGGAGGTACCATCTGAGCTGTGAAGTGCGTGCTTTTAAAAGACAGTTATAAAAAACATTGCACTACATACAGTCTGTGTAGTACTAACATCTATCTTTTTGATGCACTTTTTATCTTAAACTTTTTTTGCACATTTTGTAGCAGCCTATCTTATAATGTTTTTTTATGCAAATTTCAAATAATGACTTACATATTCACAGTGTTTTCTGTCACAGATTTACCCTGTAGCACTAAAGATACACAAGCCACTATTCTCCAAAGCATCAGCCAGGTTTCAATTCTGTGGCTCTCTGGTTGCACACACAGATCTCTGCGGTGCATTAACTAATAGGTTTCATAATGTACCATGCTGCATTTCCCACTGATCAATTTAACTTACATTTATTTTTCGTTTAAGCTGTGACTTATTTTATATGTAGTTACTTTTTTAATGCACTTAAACTGCTGAGTTAGGCTGAAATGAGTTGGATCAGATTACTTGTTATGGGTGTTAACAGGGTTAGAACGGACAAGAGGATCAGGCATATAGCTCAAAAAGTGATGATTTCTGATATTTAGCTCTTTATATAAACTCTATTGCTTGGTTTTACAGACTAGGATGAGTCACTCGAAGAATCAAACATGTAATAGAATGTCAGTCATAAGTCACACATAAGCAATCTAAAAGCATGGCAATGCAATACATGTTGGCATTTTAAAAGAGGAAAGCGTGAAATTTAAGTAAATGAAATTGAGAGAATGTATTTCCTTCAATGGCTTTGTTTACTTTATTAGTCTGAAATTGTTACGGCAGCTAGTCCTAGAACACATTTTAAAGTGCTTTCTATTCATATTTACTGTTTAAAGAATGTACAGATGAGGGCGAAAAATACTGGCTTTGGTGATTTTGTTTTTTTTGTACTGGCCGGGACATTCAAATACTTGTAGAAAATCAGTCACGTGGCATCCCTATTTTATGTCAGGACCGGAGGCTTCGGATTATGCTTCTCTTTCCTTGCTGTTTATTAATTTCCAAAACACATCAGCCAATAAAAACAATTCTTTTTTATAAACTACAATACCCATAACTTTTAAAAGTTATCATAACATCAGTGCCAATCACGGCACACCATTATATGTATAACAATGAGGAACCATAAATCATCCTCTTTCTTTGCTGCTTCGCGGAAAGATGTGTATTGTCTTTAGCTTTGCATTTAGCTCTATAGTCTTGTAATTATATTCTGTGCCTTTACCTGCGCACACGACCGCTCCAGCGCACAAGATTCACATTTCAGTAGTATCGCCTCACTGAGTGACTCGTCGGAGCAGTTACACGTTCCTTGTAATCACCAAATTCACTCTTGCATTAGATTATACGATAGGCCGCAATTGTTTGTTGCACCCGCAGGGGTTCGGGGGGCTGATGGATGGAGCACATTAGCGCGAGAGCCATAGTCCTCTTTCTGGCTCACTTCCAACTCGTGCACTAAGAGCCACGGGTCAGTTACCAACTTGAATTGGAGCGCGAGCAGGATCAGAGTCGGCTCCTGCTGTGTCAGTAACGCGGTCGAGCGAATCATCCCTCACACGCCCTGTGCCTGTGTGTAATTCGGCTACAACAGGTTTATTCCTGAGGGTGAAAAAAAGCATTCAAAAGAAAGAAGCTCCCTACAACTGCATTAGAGGAAGTTGCCTGTGCCTTCCTAAGCAGCCTAACAGTTTTTGGTGTCACACAGTACACCCAAACACGTCTCAGGAAACTGTTAGACAAGGACGTTAGGAACCGTCTCTGTTCCAAGTGTCCCCACTCTGATATTCCCGGAAAAGTAGCCCTCAAACCTGAGTTGGATCCCATCCTGGCAATTTTCATTAACATTTCTTCCAAAGACCCTAAGAAGGGAATAGATAGGTCCTGGAAAGCCTGCTAAGACAAAGTTTTAGACCTTGCAGGCCCCCTATGCAAGATTTTAGACCAGGTGGTAACCACAGAAGACTCTGACATTGACCCAGAAATACTGGCAGGATGGACACAACGGACATGGTGCATATTTGACAATGTGAATTGCGCAATCTTCACGGAGAGAAGACAATCAGTCCTATTGCGCATTGACCCTAAGCTAGTAGACGTAGCCAATGCAGAGCCAGGACCCCTAGCCACTGGTTTCCTTTTTGGGGACAAATTTGTTTAAGATTTGGGCACGTTTGTCCATACATTTTTGGCCCTTGACAAGGCCCAAACCTCATTGAATAAAGTATTCCATCAGCACATTTTTTCCAGGGCCAGCAGAAATTGAGGGTCTGTCCGGTCGCTCCACCAGCCGCAGCCCTCATACAGGCTACAACATCCCAGGCAGGAGATACATGCCTCAGGCCTGAGACACTTTCTACTGTGTCAGAGCGGGAGCAGGACGTGCCCTCGTCAACCGCGGTGTCTGCTCCCAGGGCAACTTCAAGTCTGGCGCTAAGTCTTCAGGTAAGCTTGTTACCACCTCCGGCAGTAACACTGGGGGGCAGAACCAGACTCTTCTTACACAATTGGACTCTGTTAACCTCCGACCAATGGATACTAGAGATAATAACATGTTTTCATCTAGAGTTTTTGGGACACCTCATCAAACTTGCATACTGCAATCAATCCATTTTTCCCTACTAGATCGCTCCTTTACTCAACAGGAAATAGACCAGCTTTTGAGCAAAGATGCAATCGCCCCTTGCCAGGCCAATCCCTCAGGATTTTGCAGCAACATATTTGTGGTGAACAAGAAGGAAGGGGGTTCCCGTTTGGTAATCAACTTGAAAGATTTCAACAGTTGGATCCTTTATCCTCACTTCAAAATGGAAGGGATCCACGCCCTCAAAGACATCCTCAGGAAGGGAGACTGGATGGTCCTCTTGTGCCTCAAAGACCTCTCAATCCTGATTTTTTCCCCCTAACAGGAAACACCTACAGTTCAGATGGAACAAGGTCCTTCCCTTCGGACTCTCCTCCGTGCCTTGGTGCTTCACCAAGGTTATGCGCCAGGTGACAGCGAAATTTTGCTCCAGGGGAGTTCGAAAATTGTCTACCTAGACGATATTCTCCTCATGGCCCAAGATGTCCAATCCCTCACACAACACCTAGAATGGGCTACTCAATTGCTTCAGGACTTAGGTTTCCTGATCAACGCAAAGAAATCCGATCTGATCCCTACCCGTCGGATGGAATTTCTAGGATTCCAGATCGACTCTTTTACTTCTTTTCTATCACTTCCGGCCCAAAAAAGTTACACTCTTTTAAGAAGGAGATCCACTCCACTCTCCGCAAAGACAAGTTATCTCTAGGATATTAGCCAGGATAGTAGGATTATTAGAATCATCTATGCAAGCCATATTTCTAGCCCTCTTACACTACAGAGCTCTCCACCACCTAAAGATCCATCACCTTCAGAAGGGCTTAACATACGCAGAGCTCATAGACCTCACTCCAGAGACTCGCAGCGGATTGCAGTGGTGGCTAGACCACATGTCGGCTTTGAACGGCAGAGCCATTTTTGGCTCTCAACTGGATGTCATCCTAGAATCGGACACCAGCCGGAGGGGCTGGGACACCAGATGCAGTACCATTTCCACAGGTGGCCGATGGTCTCGCAAAGAATCCCAGCTGCATATAAACTGTTTAGAGCTATTAGAAGGTCTCTCCTTCGCGATAAAGACCCTAACCCTGCGTAATAATTGTTAAATACTTCTACGTATGGAGAACATCTCTGCAGTCCGTTATGTCAATAAACTGGGGGGGACAAAGTCACGAATCCTAATGGAGATAGCAAAAACCTTCATGCAATACTGTCTCCAGAATCAAATTTCTGTGACAGCAGAATATCTACTGGGTCAGTTCAATGTTGTAGCGGATTGGAATTTCAGATTCCTCAGGGAACCCAGCGAATGGAAAGTCCATCCATCAGTTTTCCAGGCCCTTCAACTGAGATGGGGCCAATATCACATAGACTTGTTTGCCTCCTGTCTCTCACACCAGCTAGACTGTTTCTTCTCTTGGAGACCAGATCCAATGGCCATAGCCTCAGATGCATTTCTCCAACAATAGATAGGGCCCCTTCTTTATGCCTTTCCTCCGTTCATAATGATTCCGAGAGTTGCATCACAGGCTTTGCAGCAGAAAGCGGAACTGATCCTCATCACTCTGATATCCTACTAGAAATGTCTTGAGACCCTCCAGTTCAAATTCCCTCAATTCCCGATCTCTTATTAGATCCAACAGGTCATCCCCACCCCCTCCTCATTCAAAACAATCAACAGCTTATGACCTGGCACATTTCAGGCAACGTTGGTTTGTACCAAACTTTTGGAGAAATCTATCTCATTCATATCCGCTTCCTGGTCAGATTCCACTCATAAGCGCTACTCCTCTGCCTGGCATAAATAGGTGGGTTGGTGCAACATACGAGACCTGGATCCTGGGGGCCCCCATTACCTCTGTAAGCAACTTCCTTGCAGAGATAGCCTCAGAAGGTTTAAGTTACTTTTCTGTCAATAACTATAGTTCAGCTATTTCAGCGTGCCACATTACCATAGATGGGAAACCAGTGGGGGAAACACCCTTTGGTAAGTAGGGTGATGAGAGGCATTTGGTTAGCCAATCCTCCTCAACCTAAATATTCTTATTTATGGGATGTTAACATCATCTTCAACTTCCTGCGACAGTGGCCCTACAATTCAGATTTGTCCAGGAAACAACTGTCAGCAAAATTGACCATTCTGCTATGCCTGGTATCTTGCAGGAGCGTTTCTGATGCTCACGCCCTTTACATTTTGGGTGGGTTGAAGATCCTAAGTTATGCATTGTTTAAGTGAATATGAAGATCGCACCAGGGAATTCCGACAGTCCCCAGGTGCTCAATTTCTGATTGCCCTTCAGAAACCCCTTCATCCAGTGTCTTCTGCTACTTAAGCACGTTGGTTGAAATGGATTTTGTCTGAAGCGGGCATTGACATTTCTAAATTCGAAGCTCATTCTGTACTAGGTGCCATGACCTCAAAAACATACAATCTAGGGTCCAATTGCAGGACATAATCAGAGCAGCAGATTGGTCAGGAGACTCTACATTTAAAACGTTTTCAAATAACAATTTTGAATGTAGCTTCCATTGCATTACAATAGCTTTAAACAAGCATAATCCGAAGCCTCCAGTCCTGACATACAATATAAAACTTTCTAGCATGTACGTCAAGAATTTTAAATTTTATTAAGGACGTGGAGGCTAGGATTATCCCACCCAACGACTGGGTCACTCCCACCCATTGAGTCCTCTATACTGAATTCCATCATTGACATGATAAATTGTTAAGAGTTTTAACTTCATGAATACCATTATGAGTTATATACAATACCTATATATAAAATTAATGCTAGCACTGTTATCCTTGTGTTTCGTGTATCATAACAGTGTGTCGTTGTATGATTTCTTTTCAAATCACAACAGAAGATTACGATGATGTTTTTTTTTCTTTTTCGCAGTCTCTGACCAGAAGACCGGGTAATTGAAATGAGAGAAGCTTTCACTTCCTTAATTTGGGCATGCTCACCACTGCGTTTCTATAGGACAGCTCGAGGCCTCACTTGGAATCAGCATGAAGAAGTTTTTGCTAGGACTTATTCATTTAAGAGCAAAGAAAGAGGATGATTTATGGTCCCTCATTGTTATGTATATAATGGTGTGCCGTGATTGGTACTGATGTTATGATGTCACATTTGAAAGTTATGGGTATTGTAGTTTATAAAAAACAAGTCTTGCTTTTATTGGCTGCTCTGTTTTGGAGAGTAATAACCAGCAAAGAAGGAAAAGCATAATCTTCTCCTCCGTGTTCTTATTAGAAGTGAAAATTCTTTGTGTATGCTAGAAAATGTTATACTTTTTACCCTTTAGTGGCTTTGGCGACAAGGACCGGTCTCCAAACATTCACCCTTAGTGAAGCGCCGCTAGGTGGTGAACCTGCACTCCAAAAGAAACTAACAAAAACTCAAATCTCGCAGGAAATGGCAGGACGGGCAGCTTAATATTCGGGGTGTGCACTGGGAGGCGGAGACCTAACTGCTTTCCGGACAGGTGATCTTCTATTGAAAATGTTCGCTGACATATTGTGGGAGATACCATCTGTCTTTGGGGACGAGGGGTGGTCACCTCAAGGTCGTGCCATGATGTTGTCGAAGTGATGCCATTGAAGGACGTAACAAGCAACATCTATTTCTTCTAGCCTAGTTGTGTCTCAGGCAGAAGCTCCGAGGAAAGAGGGAAGTTTGGGCCATGAACAAGAGGAGGTGACGTGTACTGAGTCAAACTGGCGCTAGCTGCCCGCAACTAGCGTCTCGCCTATTTTTAAACCATGCAGTTGTTGCACCACTACTTTGTATTTCATTTTATTTGGCTTCTGACTTAAGTTTCAGTCCTAGGCTACTGGTAACATTCGCCTATAAGGATGGACACAAGGCGGAGGGAGCTGGCTCTCACCCAGCTCCGTGGCCCTGCTGGCCTGCGGGAGTGGATGCAGTCCTGTCGCACCTTTGTACAGCTTGAGTCTGACACACAAACTCAAGATGTACGAGATACCCTTTTCGTGGTGATCACAGCTTTGTACCGATGACAGACAGCTTCATAGTGTCAGCTCTATTGTAAAGGCATGTCAGTAAAATACAAAGTGTGCAAAATATACAGTACCACATTTGTGACGATAAGTGTATATTATAGATTATTCATAATTCGAGATCTATGTATATAAAACATGTATGTATGGTTGTGTGTGTATAAAAACACACAGATACAATGTAGGTAAACATGAAGTTAAGACTAGTAATTCAGTACTTTCCTAAATATAATTAACTTCCTTACATTGCGGTAGTCAGAATTCACGCTACAATATTTTAGTAAACGGCATTCTCGTATAGCATTGTAAGCAAAAGTTCAGTGTTACATGAGCTTCTTTGGGGGTGGGGAGGCTTGGAATCGCATTTAAGGTAATTCAGAACATGGAAAAAATGTTATGAACAGACCTTGAAGTGCACGTTTTTGGCATCAACAGTGAAGTATCAAACAAACGTTTCTCCAACAAGTGACAGAACCATTGATCACCAAGACACCAATGTTACTGCTAGTTCATTGACAACCTACAGGGGTGACTTATCGCGTTCCCTTCAAATAAGTACCTTTCCATAATCACTTTTGAAACAAGAGCTGTTTACTGCAAAGAACATGTGCACAATAACACACAGAGCACAGAACAATGTCTCTGCAGTGGATAAACAAACAAGCCAACAAAGAAATCCTTAGGGACAGGGCACCTGGGATCACGCAATAAGTGTTTGATTCCATAGGGAATTTACCTGGTAAAGACCGCTGGCTTTACTATCGACATGGCTAGTTATTTTAGGTGAGTATATGATTTACAGTTTGCAGTAAAAGTATGATTTTTACACTTGTCTTTTCAAGGAGACCTGCAAGATTTTCTTTTCTCTTGTTGTCAATGTCCGTAAATATGGTGGATCCACTGGTGGCAAACACCTCCTACAGATACTCTGAACGAATGTCCATTTAAGTAAAGGAGATGTTCTGCACACATTTCTCCCAGCAGCTGAGCCAACATTTCTGTTTCTAATCTCATAAAGCATTTCTGAAAACACGGCCGCTTTTTACAATCTTGTTGTCTCTGAAAATTTGTTAAGGGGTTATGTTTTTTTCTATCAGTGGAAGATTAACAGATTACTTTTTATGTTTCATCAGCATCCTCTAAAATTGCCATGGTAATTATCAACAAACAAAACAGAATATCAGCTGCAATTACCATTAACTTCTTGACAAATACATTTATCTGTGATTGAGAGTTCAACAAATAACAGGAGTATTTTCATGAGGAGACCCGACAAAGGACAAGGAGTAAATGAAAATCTCACACCCATCTGATGTCGTGTACCCCAGGAGAAGGGACCAGACATGACTCTTTTCTACTTTGTGAAAACAAGATACAGGTAGTTCTGTATTTTCTCTAGCTCCTGGCTTGGACAATTGGTGATCACCTTATCTCAAACACAGGTCACAGGCAACACCATGTGCTTTATGGCATCCTACTTCATGATAAAAAATGGTGAACTCCAAATAATACACAGTGTTTTAGGAACTGAACTATTTGATTCCTATAGCAAGGCAGCAGAGGAAATAATAGCATTTTGGTGGGAAAGTGCCATCTAAACCCAAGCCTTGTCCCGATTAAGCATCAGTGTGTGGGCAAGTAGTGGCTCAGTCGTTGTACGTGTCTTGTAAAGTCGTCGTTGCCTACAGCAGTATCCACATTCATTAGTCATTTAGAACAGTGTGGTTTCATTATGCATTACCCGTCTGTGGAATTCCCATGTCATATGTCACACTCATCTGTGTGTGTGGGGGTCTCCTTTTTCCAGCAGTGCCTCAACATACATACAATTGTAAGAAGTGTTTTTATGGCCTTTGCGGGCTTAGCAGTGGCAATATGTAAGGCCTGGGCATGGTTCCCCCAGGAGCCTGATACACACATATTAAACCAGACTTTACCAGATATGGGGAGAGAGCTCACAATTACATGCCCTGCTGTTGCCACCCTCTCCCCCATGTATGGACACATTGCAATTACCATGGGAACATGACCTGGGGGAAGGAATACGTGAAAATGAGTGGTTGTCTATATTGAGTAATTGTAGAAAGGTGAAAAGTGGCGCAAAATTGAAATTCATCTATTGCAAATGCGTTCACAGAGACTATGGGCCATATGTACGAACACTTTTTCCCATAGAGACAGAATTGGTCAAAACCTTTGCTACATCTGGCCCTATGTCACACCAAGCTGGTTTCTTCGGTTAGAATAGACTAAGCCTGAGTGCTGCCGTAAAAGCAAGATATCATTGGGTGCATATATACACATGTGGTGGTCATGTCCAGGGGTGAGGGGATACTGGGAGGCCGTGGTGAAGGTACTTGAGGAACTGAGTGACCTCATGCTGAGAGCAACGATCTAGCTATGCCTATTGGGCCTGGTGAAGTGGGGCAAACCCACTAAACATGCAGAGAAAATACTAGAACTGGGTCTAGGGGATGCAAAGAAGTGTATAGCTGTAAGATGGATAACAACTCGCCTACCAAAACATAAACAGTGGCTATTCCAATTAAGGAAGTGGATGCATGCCGAATGTGGCGCGAGACACAGATTAACAACCACTGAAGGGGGACCGGGAGAAAGGATGACCTGGGATAGGGGCAGAGATTCGATTACAGCAGGAAGTGGGGTTGTATGTGGAGACACAATCGGACGGGACTAAAGATGAATTACTATTGGTATTCACATGGATAATGTAATGTGATGAATATGCATTTTGTTGTTCAAAGATGATCGTGCTGGTGTTAAACATTTCCTGTATTATTCAGACACTAGAATCAATATGTTTTGCTCCTTCTCAATGGGCGGGGGAGGAGTTGTAAACTGTTTTTGACTTTATGACTGAAAACCAATAAAATAAATATTATTAAAAAAACAGTTGTAAGAAGTGTAAATTTCATCCTCTGATGTTCCTATGCATGTACTAATGTAGGGTAATAGCCCACTGCCAAGGGCTATACCAATGGTTACACTTTCTCTACTTAAATTAGAGACCTGAGGTGCAGGCGAAGTCTTATAGTTTGAGTTAGGACTTTTAACAATAGGTATAGGCCACTGAGAAGGGTTATGATGCTCTGTGAACATTCAAAACACAAACGGTGGAATATTTCTAATAAAACAACACAGAAACAGTAGGAATGTCTGTGTTGGTGCGGAAACACTTTACCGGCAGTTCTTGGCCCTCAGATTCACCACTGTTTTCAAACGTTTCAGGGATTCAGTGTTTTAATATGCTGTTAATTATTCAAGAACATGATGGCTCTGGCCAAATCTTCTTCTCCACTGCTCTCTGTTAAGCAGAGGAATACATTCAGAAAAGTATACAGCGTTCTTAAAAGTGACCCCCCCCAATACAGTAGTGTAGAATCTTCAAGCAGTTTACCCTAAAGGGAAGCACCCAGTGAAAGATTTTGATAAAAGACAGCAGTTTAGAGTAAATGGTTAAACAGATTGCGGAAATTAAACAATCAATTTGTGTGAGGAACAAAATACTACAGAAGTATATTTGTTCTGTAAAAAATTCTACTTATCCGATGTTGCTGCCCATTATTATTATTATATATTAATTTGGTAACAGTCGTGAATCACTCTAGCAGGGGTATCTCAGCACTGAGGCCAACTGCAGCAAGCAGGGTGCAGAGAAGTTAGAACAAATCAGCTTTCTATTAATTTCTTAAATTTGCTGTAGTCAGTGCAAGTACGGATAAGGAATGGCAAATTGTTCCAATATGTACAAGTCAGATAGGAGAAAGACCTACCTCCGCCCCTAGACTGTTGGATGGGAGAATGGCGAGTAACGCTTTGTAACCGGGACGCAGATTCCTAAATGGATAATAGCATTTAAGTTTCTGATGTAAGTAGCTAGGGCCTTTCCCCGTTAAAGCTTTAAGGAATAGGCAACATATTTTAAATGTGATTCTCTTCCTTGCAGGCAGCCAGTGTAGTGATCTCAAGAGTGGAGTAGAGGCAGCTCTCAGAAGACACAAAAAAGCGGTGCTGCTGAGTTTTGCACGACTTGCAGTTTAGACAGTAATGTCTCGTTGGCAGAGGCCAATAATGCTTTACCCTAGTCCAACCTGCTAACAATATGAGCCTGTACCAAGGTTTTTCTAGCCGATAATAGGAGAAAAGGAAGTGCTTTCCTCAGTAGGCACAGCCTATAAAAGCAGGTACCGTTGTAGATAGGTCTTGCTCTTTCTTTGTTAGCTCCTGATCTAGCCTAACACCAACATTTTTATGACCTGGCTGGGAATAGGGGCATTGCGTAGTTCTGAAGACCACAATTTGGGGATCCACAGTTGTTGAGATTTACCAAAAAGAAAAAGTTTGAGCTCTGTTTTTTTCTGGATTTAACTAAAGATAATTATCTGACATCCACTCTGCTATCTCTTTCATCACACTAGAGAAACGTTCCTTCAGTTTATATGTATCTTTATCAAAGGAAATGCCTAGATCACTTAAATAGGGCACAAAGACGCAGGAACTTTTAGGAATACAGGTATGCATTGAGTTACGAAGCTCTCCCCCATCTCTCTTCTACCTTTCCCAGCCAAGGTAATAGAAAAGACCGTCAACAAACAGCTGACCACCTTCCTGGAAGACAACAACCTGCTCGACCCTTCACAAACCGGATTCCGAACCAACCACAGCACGGAAACCGCCCTCATCTCAGTCACAGACGACATCAGAACCCTGATGGACAACGGTGAAACAGTCGCCCTCATTCTCCTCGACCTCTCGGCTGCCTTTGACACCGTCTGTCACCGCACCCTAATCACCCGCCTACGCTCCACCGGGATCCAAGGCCAGGCCCTGGACTGGATCGCCTCCTTCCTCGCTAACCGCTCCCAAAGAGTTTACCTCCCTCCGTTTCGCTCAGAACCCACCAAGATCATCTGCGGCGTACCTCAAGGCTCATCGCTCAGCCCGACACTCTTCAATGTCTACATGAGCCCCCTCGCCGACATCGTACGCAAGCACGACATCATCATCACCTCCTACGCCGACGACACCCAACTTGTACTCTCCCTCACCAAGGACCCCGCCAGCGCCAAGACCAACCTACAAGAGGGTATGAAGGACGTCGCAGATTGGATGAGGCTCAGCCGCCTAAAGCTGAACTCTGAAAAAACGGAAGTCCTCATCCTCGGCAACACCCCGTCCGCCTGGGACGACTCCTGGTGGCCCACGGCCCTCGGCACCGCACCGACCCCCGCAGACCACGCCCGCAACCTCGGCTTCATCTTGGACCCTCTTCTCACCATGACCAAGCAAGTCAACGCCGTGTCCTCCGCCTGCTTCCTCACTCTCCGCATGCTCCGCAAGATCTTCCGCTGGATCCCCGCCGACACCAGAAAAACCGTGACCCACGCCCTTGTCACGAGTCGCCTGGACTACGGCAACACCCTCTACGCCGGGACCACCGCCAAACTCCAAAACCGCCTGCAACGCATCCAAAACGCCTCGGCCCGCCTCATCCTCGACGTACCCCGCAACAGCCACATCTCCGCACACCTGAGACACCTGCATTGGCTCCCAGTCAGCAAAAGGATCACCTTCCGTCTTCTCACCCACGCACACAAAGCCCTCCACAACAAGGGACCGGAATACCTCAACAGACGCCTCAGCTTCTACGTCCCCACCCGCCCCCTCCGCTCCGCTGGCCTCGCACTTGCTGCCGTCCCTCGCACCCGCCGCTCCACGGCGGGTGGGAGATCTTTCTCCTTCCTGGCGGCCAAGACCTGGAACTCCCTCCCCACCAGCCTCAGGACCACCCAGGACCACTCCGCTTTCCGGAGACTCCTAAAGACTTGGCTGTTCGAGCAGCGATAACCCCCCCCTTTCCCCCCTAGCGCCTTGAGACCCGCACGGGTGAGTAGCGCGCTTTATAAATGTTAATGATTTGATTTGATTTGATTTGATTTGAGAAAGCAGACAAGCAGGACAGAAGAGTTACGATGGCTCTGGTGGATCAGTTGCCTAATGCATCCACTCAAGGAATCTGTATTAGACTTCATGGTCTCAAGTTTGAATCTTATGATTCGCTCAGACTTTCATCCTTCAAATGTTGATAAAAACCAGTACGACTGACTTTTGTAAAAAATAAACATCTGTCAGTCAATGCCAAAATGTCTCAGAATTTAAACATCCAGTTTAGAAATATACATGTTATGCTACCTAACTTGAAGCCCTGGGGTTAGAACACCAACTCTTTACATTTGCCTTACCGACTCACTTCCACCAACCACCTAAATTAGCCTCAGTTTGTCCAAGTTGGGGTATGGCCATTTATACACTGTGGTCACAGAGAAGAGGTGCTCATACATACCTGGGATTTGTTCTTTAAATCAGTCTCTTCTCGGGCGATTGGTGATTGGGGGGTACATGTATCATGCACAAATTATCAAAGCTGATGAAGCATACCAGGTAAACTCAATCACCTGGAGAATCCAGTAGGAGGGAGAACCACTTAAGTTATTTATAATTTTTTAAAAACACACAAATGTTAGAATTTTTCTTAAAAGTCGCAATGATTGCAAGCCGTTTAAAAGAGGCATTAAAGAAATAACAACATAATAGGGATCTGCAGGGCAATTTGGTTCCTTTTCCCGGGGTGTAGATCGGAGAGGTGCATCCATCTAGAAAATTTAGGACATGAGAAGGACCAAACAGCATTATTCACCACTACTTTTACAAAGAAATCGGGTTCAAACCACATGGTTTACAAGCTTTTCATATGTTCAGGATATGTGATCTGGCACAGCTTCCTATCGTTTTCATGAAGTATAAAGCATCTACTATCATTTCTAACTTGCACTTCCTTTAGTTTAACAATGCTGTCTGTAATGATTACCTGTAGCAAAAGATTACTGTGAACCTAGTTAAAGGAGAAGTATTTAAACAACAATACGTTACACAGATCTCTCAATCTCAATCCTCAGATAGCAGGGTATCCCTCGCTGTAGTATAGACCATTATTGTACATTACAGACTCAATTGTGAGTGCCTTCGTAATTAACAAACTCTCTACAAACATCTATTTGTTCAGGGGGTAGCAATTACAAGTTGGTGGGGATAAACCACATTGTACAATTACGAGGAGTGATTAAGTCCTCATTCTCAAACAATTTAGCAGGTCAAGCCTGCCAAAATTTACTGTCAGGAAAAGTCCCCGTAAATAGCAGTAGATACAGATTTTGGTGTGGAAAGCACTAAAATCCCACCCAAATGTTATACACCAATTTTATGGTTACATTCATAATAAATGCAAATGATCGCACCTTTTCAATTCTGAACTGTGGAGTATTGATTTTTAACAGGTGTAATAAATATTACCTAACCATTCATGGCACTCGTTATTATACAATGGACAGAAGAGGTAGGTAACTGTGGCACAGTCCGCAGATGAAATGAGTTATCAATATAGCTCATGATATACTTCCACCTTAACAAAAAGCAGCATGAGGAATGGGTGAATATAAAATAAAGGGTGGCAGTAACAGAACCTGCAGAGAGCCTGGAGATGAATGACAGATGCCTCATTCGCCAACCTTGTGGTCCCCTCATTCTATTTAAGATTGGGGAACAGCAGGACTTCTGCTGAAGTAGCCTCAACCAGCTCTGCTGGTAGAAACCCTTGGCCTGTTGCTTCATCTGCTACAGGACCACCCAGTGACAGTGGAAGTAGCACCACTCTATTCAGGGAGGGACAACTATCAATACATTTCCTTGCCTGCAAGTTACGGTAGGCCTAGACAGGAAAATCAAACAGTCATGACGTGGGGAGAAAACTTTGTGTGTCCATGCAACTATTTTTTTCCATTTCACAAACACACTTCTAATTTGAGAGTTTCTGTGTGAAATGAAAAAAAAAGCAAATGATGATTCAGCAAAAAAAAACAAAAAAAAAACATGGCACTCTTTAGCTTTACCATAAATTCATCTGGCACACTGGTGAGTGCATTTAAGATAGAGAAATCTCGCCAGACACGAGGTGTCTTTCGATACGGCGGATGGTCCTCTGTCGGGTTGGAGAGGCCAAGATCTGCACTTACCTCGCTGGCAGTCAAGGCCCACCAGTGTCTAAATGACCCTGTCTATCAGTACAGGACTGGGCTAGTATGCAGTAATGATGGCAAATAAAACATTATACTAGGATTAGGGGATATAAAAGAGGTGTGGTGATACATAATATAATTAACACAGCAATTCTGGCTGATGCATTTTAGATGCGCTTTCTTGAAGATCCTGAGGAAAGCAGCTATGCCTGTTGCTTCCAGTCCCTTCCCACCAAGTCTCTTCACAGCATTTTGTGACTGCCACTAAGGAAGTCATTGCATAAGTGCAAGCTTTGTTCAGCATATTGAGAGCATCTTTTAGGGTAACTTGATGTCTGCAGAAGGTGAAGATCACATCTATCCTGGGTTTAATAAACGCTGAGATTATTGGAGGCATAGTCATCAACCAGTCCCCTAGTGAAAGTAGGTACAGTTTGGAGGAATTATGGTTTCAGTGAGGATCAGTTTTACAGTATACTATACTTCTTTATATATAATTCACTAGTATACGTTTACATTCTCTTTTTAAGAATTCACTCGGAAGCTATAAAGGAGAAGTGGAAAGAGGAACAAGGGTTGAGGAATGCAGCCTCAGAAAAGGACTTGCAATAAAGTGTAACTGAGCAAACACTGAAGGAGGACAGATCCCACAAAACAGAAAAAGGCGGCTTTATCTTCAACTTTATGGGTTTAAGGATTTAATTATTTTTAGGTCTGGCCTAACAGCGCACAAGCATGGTTGCTGAAAGGAGTATTATATACATTAAAGGGGTAGAAGCCTGCCCATTACTTCCCATTTACTGGATTGATTCACAATGTTTTAGCTGCCTCTTAATTAGTCACCATATGCCTCACCCACTTCTTTTTATTTCTCTGGAGCATGGACCAAGTATTAATTGATTTCATTTGATTAGTATCCTTCAGCTGCTCGCACTTTCATTCAGGGTACTTTTTTTCCTTTTTCTACCATCATTTCCACTTCCATGCTACACCTTTGGCTTGCTTTTAACTTTTGTTCTACAAGTTTGTTTGTTGTCACCTTAAAGCGTTTTGGCATATGGTGCTTCCTTTTACAGCACCAAACATATAGCATGCACTATTAAAGAAGTCTGTGGCCAATAAAGCAGTTTTTGACAGGTAGCACAGAATATTAAAGCATTCTGAGTGACTTCATATGCTTGTAGGCTGTGCCTCTTCTCTGCCCACACAAAACATGTGTCTGTTTAAAGTGTACACTATCTGAAACTGGACTCCCATAGTCTTTCCTCACACGTCACTATTCTCCAAAGCACCAACCAGGCCTTAGTAATATGGCTCTCTGGTTACACACAAAGGCCTCTGCAGCGCATTAACTAATAGAGGTTTCATAATGTACAATGCTGCATTTCCCACTGATTAACCCAACTTACATTTATTCTTCATTTAAGCTGTGACTTATTTAATATGTAGTTACATGAAGGTGGAAGACTGAAAAAAATTACAGAATATTTTGTCTTTTCAGCTTCACCTTTGACCCCCACACTATGCTCACTCACCATTCCCACACTGCGTGCAGCATCACAGTTCACATACTTTTTTAATACACTTCGACTGCTGAGTTAGGCCGGACCGAGCTAGGTCAGGCTTGTTGTTATGGGTATTAATGGGGTTAGAATAAACTAATAGATCAGAATAATTGCTAAAAAAGTCGTTATTTCTGATATTTAGCTCATTATATAAGCTATGCTTGTACAGACGAGAACCAGTCACTCGAAGTGTCGCATAGGTATTAAAATGTCAGTCGTAAGTTACCCGTAAGCAATCTAAAAACTTGGCAATTACATACAAGTTAACATTTTAGAAGAGAAACGAGGCAGATTTAAAAAAAATATAATCGGGAGAATGTGTTTCTCCCATTGACTTCTACTTCAGGAGAGACAGCCTAAAAAAGCAATTTTTGGCTTAACAAACAGGAGTCTCCCATCTGTAACTGTTTTATTGGAATGTATACAATCATGAATCTATCCTGAGCACCGCTCCTCAGAGTGAGATGAGACAGTCATCACTGCCCTTACCTCGCTCGGCGTAATGTGGTGCTATCGGTGCCCACATATTTCCTGCTGGCTGTGTGCACCCATCATCCCCGCTCACCAGGACACACGGTAGTTAGAGTCCCTCCTTATTAGGGTTGACACCTTTCAAAGAGCAAAATACCAGCCATTTGATCTCGTTTAAGAGGTAGCAAAGGCCCGAACATGCTGCTAAATAAGACTTTAAACAAAATCGTATGTATTGATTTCTAAAAAGACTTTGGGGGTCATTACGACCCTGGCGGAAGGCGGAGAACCGACGGTAAGACCGCCAACAGGCTGGCGGTCTTTTTTTTCGTATTATGACCATGGCGGTTACCGCCATGGTCATCCCCCGGTTCTCCGTTCCGCCCGCCAGGGCAGAGACGACCGCCGGGCTGGAGACCTGGGTCTCCAGCCCGGCGTCCGTCACTATACCGCCGGCGGTATTTTGACCCGGCTTACCGCCGCGGTTTTCCAGCGGTCTGAACCGCCATGAAAACCATGGCGGTAAGCACTATCAGTGCCAGGGAATTCCTTCCCTGGCACCGATAGGGGTCTCCCCCACCCCGACTCCCTCCCCTACCCCTCTCACCACCCCTGCCACCCCCCAAAGGTGGCAGGGCCCCCCTCCCCACCCCGACCCCCAACATCACTTCACCCATACCTACATGACACGCACGCAGGCACCACCTACATACTTACATACTGACACGCACACACGCCGACATACATGCCTACATCCACACACACAGTCATACACGCACATCCACATTCACACATACACGCATACATCCATACAGACATACCCGCAGGCATACACGCACTCACACACCCCCTCTACATACACAGACGCACACCCCCATGCACCCACACAACACCCCCCAACCCCCCTCCCCTCACGGACGATCGACTTACCTGGTCCGACGATCCTCCGGGAGGGGACGGGAGCCATGGTGGCAGCTCTGCCGACACCACACCGCCAACAGAACACCGCCACGGTGAATCACAGGTCGTGATTCGCTGGGCGGTGTTCTGTTGGCGTGGCGGTGGAGCAACCTCCACTTCCCCGCCTCCCGCCAGTATGGCTGTTGGCGGCTCTCTGTCGGAACAAGGACAGAGAGCAGCCAACGGTCATAATACGCCGAGCGGAAGACCGCCACCACTGGCGGTCTTCAGCACGGCGGTACCTCGGTCTTGTCGTAATGACCCCCTTTGTCTGCCTTTGTTTGTATTAATTATTAGTCTGGGATAGTTAAGGCAGCCCTAGAACATATTTCAAAGTGTTGTCTATTCATATTTGCTGTTTAAAGTACATACAGATAAGGCGAATAAAAAGTTTTTATGGTTTTGAGTTTTTGATGAGGCAGGGACATTCAAACACAGATGGTACCCGTGGTGCCACCGTTCCCGCAGAAACCTTACTCTTTAACATTAGCAGTTTTGGAGATAAGCCCCCGTAGTTGCAGATAACTCAAAACTCGCGTTTTCTCGCAGAAAACGGCAGGGCGGACAGCTTAATATTCCAGGTGTGTATTGCGAGGCGGAGAACCAGCTGCTCTCCGGACAGGCGATCTTACATTAAAAACCTGCGCCGACATTATATTGTGGGACATTTCGATCTTTGTGTGGGGACGAGGGGTGGTCACCTCTAGGTCGTGCCATGACGCTGTCCGTGGTTGCAGTGATGCCTGTGAAGGACGAAACCGGCAGCGTCCCTTTCTTCTGGCCTAGTCGTCTCTGAGGCGGAAGCTCCGAGGGAAGTTTGGACCTTCAGCAAGAGAAGGTGACGTGTCCAGAGGCAGACTGACGCTAGCTGCCCGCAAGTGGCGCCCTTTTAAACCATGCGGTTGTCGCACCACTACTTTTTATTTCACTTTATTTCACATCTCATTTAAATTTAGGTCATCATAGGCATCTATAACATTCCCCTTTATGGACGGGCGGCAGCTGGCTCTCTCCCAGCTTCGTGGCCCTGCTGGCCTGCGGGAGAGGCTGCACCGCTGCCCACCTGTGTACAACTGAAGTCCGGACACAAACGCAAGACGTACGGGATACTCTTTTCATGGTGATACAACTCTGTACTGAAGCCTGGCGGCTTCAGCTTCAAACCTCTCTTTGATGAGGTACATTTAAAAAATGCAAAGTGTGCATAATATCGACTTTTACATATCGTGACGATGAGTATATTTAAGTGTAGAATATTCGTAATTTGACGTGTATGTATATTAAATATGAATGTATGTATTGTGCGTATAAACCCACACACATCCAATGTAGGTAAACGTGAAGTTAAGACTAGTAATCCTTTGCTTTCCTGTATATAATAAACTTCCTTGTATTGTATTCATGCTACAATATTTTAGTGAACGGCATTCTTAGTATACCACTGTAAGCAAAAGTTCAGTGTTCCATGAACTTCATTGGGGGTGGGGAGGCTTGGAATCAAATCACACTTTATGTAATTTAGAACATGGAAGACATGAAGACATGAACAGACCCTGAAGTTTACGTTTTTTTGCATCAACAGTGACAGTGTCACACGTTTCCCCAACAAGTCATAGAATCATGGATCACCAAGACACCAATGCCACTGCTGGTTCATTGACAACCTGCAAAGCCGACTTTTCTCTCTCCCTTCCAATAAATACCTTTACAGAACCACTTCAGAAACAAGTGCCAGTTGCTGCAAAGAACGTGCACAGTAAGACACAGAGCACAGAACAGTTAATCTGTAGTGGTAAAACAAACATGCCAACAAAGAAAGCCAGAAGGACTGAACGCCTAAGATCACACAATACAGTTAGATTCTATAGAGAACTTACCTGGTACAGACCGCTGGATTTACTATCAACATGGCTAGTTGTTTTAGGTGAGTACGTGATGTGCAGTTTGCAATAAAAGTCTGATTTTTTACTTGTCTTTTCAACGAGACCTCCAAGAAGTTCCTTACTCTTGTTGTCGATTTCCGTAAATATGGTGGATCCACTGGCAGCAAACACCTCCTACAGAATGCTCCGAAAGAACTGCCGTTTTAAATAAGGGAGATGTTGTGTACACATTTCACCAAGCAGCTGAGGCAACATCTGTGATTCTAATCTCATGAGTTTTTCAGAAGACAACAGCTAATTACAACCATGCAAAGGTATAATTGTCAAATCTCGTTGTCTCTGGAAATTTGTTAATGGTATATGTTTATTTTCTAATTGTGAATCATCAACAGGTGATGCTTTAAGTTTCATCATCCTGGAAAATTGACTTGGTAATTTTCAAGAAACAAAACATAGTGTCAGTGATGATTACCATCAACTACTTGACAAACACATTTGTCTGTGATTCAGAGATTCAGAGTTTAACAATAACAGGAGTATTTTGTTATCAAGACAAGGAGTAAATGAAGAACACAACACATCTGATGTCATGTACTCCAGGAGATACGATCAGGCAGAACTCTTTTTAATTTGTGAAAACATGATACAGGTAGTTCTGTGATTCTTTTCTAGCTCCTGGCAAGTGCCAGTTGGTGATCACCTAACCTAAACATATGTCTCAGGCAACACCATGTGCTTTATGGCACCCTACATCATAGATAAAAAAGGGTGAACCTCTAATAATACACTGTGTTTTAGAAACTGAACTATTTGATTCCCACAGCACGCAAGCAGAACAAATAATGGCATTTTGGTGGGTACATGCCATCTACAGCCAAGCATTGTCCCAATTAAGCATCAGTATGTGGACAAATAGTCACTCAGTGGATGTACGTAAGTCTTGTAAAGTATTTGTTGCAATAGCCAGATTCATTTGTTATTTTGTACAAAATGGTTTTATTATGCATTACCCAACGGTGAAATTCCCAAAGATGCAGAAACATTTGGGAGTATGAGTATGCATTAAGTTAGGAAGCTGAGACTGCAGATCAGAGAGATGGAAGAATTATTTTGATTCTGGTGGATCAGTGGACAAATGCATCCATCCACTCGAGGAATTTGTGTTTGACCTCATGGTCAAAAGTTTGAATCCTAGAGATTCCACTCAAACTTTTATTCTTCAAAGGTTGATACAAAACAGTACTTCTGATGTTGCTAAACAATAAACATGTCATTCTGTGCCAAAAGTCCCAAAAGTTGAATGTGCAGTTTAGAAATATACATTTTATGCTGGCCAATTCGAAGCCTTAGCCTTCAAACGCCAACTCTTTGCATTCGCATTAATGGCTCCCTTCCACCAACCCCCTGAATTGCCCATAAGTTTGCCTCAGTTTCTCCACGTTGGAGTAGGACCTTTCATACACTATGGTCAGAGAAAAGAGATACTTATACATCACAATTTTGTTCTTTGACCCAGTGTCTTATCAGGCAATTGGGAATTATTGAACTTCCAAACAGGTGGAGGTACATATATCCTGCACAAATTACCAAAGCTGAACAAGCATAGCAGGTAAACCTGATTACCTGGAGAATCCAGTATGAGGGGGAACACATTTATTTGTTTATTTTAAAGAAAGAAACACAAATATTAGCGTTTTCCTTAAAGGTCGCAATTATTGCAAGTTGTTTTAAAGAGGCATTAATGAAATAGCTTAATAATTAGGGCTCTGCAGAGCAATTTAGTTCCTTTCCACTGGGGTGTAGATGGGAGTGTTTCGTCATTCTAGAAAATTTAGAACATGAGATGAACCAAACAGAGCATTATTCAACACTATTTTACAAATAAAATGGCTTCCACCCACAGGATGTACAAGCATTTCATATCTTCGAGACGGGATCAGACATGGCTTGCTATCATTTTCATAAAGTATAAAACATCTGCTATCATTTCTACCTTCCACTTCCTTTCATTTAACCATATTGTCTCTAATAATTACATGTAGCGAAAGTTTTCTGAGCACCTAGATGAAAGAGAAGTATTTCAAAAACAATATGTTACACAGATCTCTCAATCTCAAGCCTTAGGCAGCAGGTTTATCCCTCGCAATAGACAATTATTGCACGTTAAAGACTCGATTGTGAGTGCCTTCATAATTTAACCCTCTACAAACACCTGTTTGTTGAGAGGTATCAATTACAAGTTTGAGTGGATACACCACATCAGGCAACTACGAGGTGTGATAAAGACCTCATTCTCCGATAAAGTTCGACAGGTGAAATCTGTCAAAATTTGCTACCAGAAAAAGTCCAAGTAAATTGCAGTACATACAGATTTTGGTGCGGAAACCACTAAAATCCAACCCACATACACTCAATTTTTATGGCTAAATTCATTATACATGTAATTTATATCACCTGTTCAATTCTGAACCAAAGGGTATCGATTTTTAGCAGGTGTAATAAATATTGCCTACCCATCCAGAGCACTTGTAATTTAGGCTTTGGACAGAAGAGCCAGGTAACACCGATCTCAGAAGCTTGTGCTGCAGACAGCAGATGAGTTGAGTTAACAATATAGATCATGATATACTTCCACCTTTGCGACAAACCACAGCATGAGGAATAGGAAATATATAATAGAAGGTGGCTGTAGTAGGCTCTGCAGGGAGCCTGCAGATAGATGATAGATGCCTCATCTGCCAACCTTGCGGTCCCCTCATGCTACTTAAGGTTGGGGAACAGCAAGTCTTCTGCCAACGGAGCCTCAACATGCTCTGTTGGTAAAAACCCTTGGCCTGTGCTTCATCTGACACAGAACCACCCAGTCACAGTGGCAGTAGCACCACTCTTCAGGGACGGGCAACCATCACTAGATTTCCTTGCCTGCAAGTCATGGTCGTCCTAGAAAGGAAAATTAAACAGTCATGGCACGCGAGAGAAAACTCCATGTGTCCATGCCTCAAAACTCCATGTGTCACAAACACACTTCTAATTTGGGAGTTTCTGTGTGAAATAAAAGAAACAAAAAAACATGCCTAGTCATCCAAAGAAACATGTCGCCCTTCAGCTTTCATCTCTATCTTAAGTGCATCCGCCGCACTGGTAGATTCATTTAAGGTAAAGATATCTCACCAGACAGGCAGGGTCTATCTATATGGCAGGTGGTCCTGCCATGTAGGAGAGGCCATGGTACACACACACAACTCCCTGGCAGGCAAGCCCCACCATTGTCTAAGTGACCCTGTCCATCAATAGAGGTCCGAGCTGGTATACAGTAACTATGGCAAATAAACATTATATTATTGTTAGGGAGTATAAAAGAGGAGTAGTGATACATATTATAATGAAAACTGCAATTCTGGCAGATGCATTTAAGATGTGCTTTCTTGAAGATCCTGAGGAAAGCAGCTATGCCTGCTGCTTCCGGCCCCTTCCCACCAAGTTTCTTCCTCTCCACATAATTTTGTGACGGGCAGTAAGTCTTGTATAAGTGCAAGCAATGCTCAGTGTATTGACAGCACCATTTAGGGTAATTTGATGACCAGTGAAGGTGAAGATCACGTCTATCATGGGTTCAGTAAGCGTTGAGTTTATCGGAGGCATAGGCATCAACCAATGTCCTGTTTAAGGTAGACACAGGCTGGAGGCATTATAGTTGCACTGAGGATCACTTTTGTATTATATCCCTACTCCTCCAGAAATATTTCACTTGCATATCTTCACATTCCCTTATTAACAACTCACAAGGAAGCTGTAAAAAAGTGAGTGAGAAGAAAGACAGGGATTGAGGAGTTCAGCTTCCAAGAAGGACATGCAAAAACGTGTCACTGGGCAAAAGCTGAAGGAGGGCAGAGACCACAAAACAGAAAATGGTAGCTTTATCTTCAACTTTAGCTACTGATAACATAGGCAGAGGAAGTCAGACGGAGAAGATGGCTGAGTGTCAGTGCAGTCAAAAAGCAGGTTGCCAACTCATAAATAAACAGTTGGACCCTTCTTGTTGCTCTGTGCACAGTTATATATGGGAGGGTCTGTAAGTAGAGGCCCCACTTGGGAAGGGAAGGTTGGGGCTCAGGGCCCACCCCTCGCTGCAATAACTTCTCCAAAATGATTGCTTAGCAGCACAACTGTTACATCTTCCTCACAGAAGCAAAGAAGGACCTCACAGAGTTACTTTATAGTTCTAAGGATTTAATTATTTTTAATTCTCGCCTAAAGGCTACATGCACCGTTGCTGCAAGTGGTATTGTATACATTAAAGGGTTTGGAGCCCACCTATTACTTACTATTTGCTGGCTTGTTTGGCATTCTTTTTAGCTGCCTCTTAAATGGCCACTGTCGGATATGCTTCGCTTGGAGCGTGGCACATTTGGGCTAACGAGCTGCTACGATAGTGTGTGAGATGCAGCAGCTCTGCCCTGGGGTCTACCGTCTGTGTGGGTAGTCAGGCGTGTGAGTGCAGGCGGCTGGGGGGATCCCACTGATGGTGCAGGATGCACCATTTTTGCTGGGTTTCTTCGACCTCCTGGGCATGTGGCACCATCTTGGTTTTAAAAATGCTCAACTTAAAATGCCGTCTTTCCTATTATTTCCTATGGGTAATTCGCAATCTAAGATGGTGGCCATTTTCTTCCTGTGTTTTGCTTCCTATTCCTGGACATGTAACAGTATATAAGGCTGCCAGACCTTGTCAGGAGTGTCACACACGTCCTCCGGGTTAGTTACTTGTGTTCTTACTGGTCTTCTGCTTTTTTGTCCCTTATTCCAGGTTGGTCCTCTCAGTTGTCTCCAGCCCTTCTGGATTTGTTCTTGGAGGTTTTTTCAGCTTTTCCTCCTCCAGAATTGGCTCCTTTTCCAAGGCATCTGGTAGCTTCTCCCTGTTGGCAGGGTGGCTTGGAGAAGGGATTGCCCTTTCTTCAATGTCAAGGTCTCCAGGATTTGATATCGACCACCATGACTGGCAATTGACAGGCCAACATATACTTCATGTCACTTTCTTTTATTTCTTGAATGCATGGACCAAGTAATAATTGATTTCATTTGATTAGTGTCCTTCTGATGCCCTTCTGTTACTTGTACTGTGATTCAGGCTACTTTTTTAATTTTTCGACCGTCATTTCCACTCCCATGCTACAGCTTTGGTTTGCCTTTGACTTTCGTCCTATAGGCTTGCTTAATCTTGCCTTAAATTGTTTTGGCATTTGGCACTTCCTTATACAGCACAAACAGATAGCATGCACTATTGAAGCAGTTTGTAACTTTTGTTTTTAATTGTTTTTATTGACTTTAGGCATACAACAGTAGACAAAAAAACAAGATACCATGTGCTACAGGAGGCATAAACATGGGGAGGATGGGGACGGTGCAGCAAGAAAGAAGGGTAGCAGGGTTAGAAAAGTTCAGTTCAGAAAAGTCTGTCACTCTTTGTGGGAGGCTGGCCTGGTTTGTAGTGGGTACCTAAGGTACTCACACCTTATACCAGGTCCAGTTATCCCTTATTAGTGAAATGCAGTGTAGGAAAGTACCATCTTGCCTGGCATGTTACCCCCATATTTCACTGTATGTATGTTGTTTTAGTCCATGTGTTACTGGGACCCTGCCAGGCAGGGCCCCAGTGCTCATAAGTATGTGCCCTGTATGTGTTCCCTGTGTGATGCCTAACTGTCTCACTGAGGCTCTTCTAACCAGAACCTCAGTGGTTATGCTCTCTCTGCTTTCCAAATTTGTCACTAACAGGCTAGTGACTAAATTTACCAATTCACATTGGCATACTGGTACACCCATATAATCCCCTTGTATATGGTACTGAGGTACCCAGGGTATTGGGGTTCCAGGAGATCCCTATGGGCTGCAGCATTTCTTTTGCCACCCATAGGGAGCTCTTACAATTCTTACACAGGCCTGCCACTGCAGCCTGAGTGAAATAACGTCCACGTCATTTCACAGCCATTTACCACTGCACATAAGTAACTTATAAGTCACCTATATGTCTAACCTTCACCTGGTCAAGGTTGGGTGCAAAGTTACTTAGTGTGTGGGCACCCTGGCACTAGCCAAGGTGCCCCCACATTGTTCAGGGCAAATTCCCCGGACTTTGTGAGTGCGGGGACACCATTACACGCGTGCCCTACACATAGCACTACCTATGTGTAGCGTCACAATGGTAACTCCGAACATGGCCATGTAACATGTCTAAGATCATGGAATTGTCACCCCAATACCATTCTGGTATTGGGGAGACAATTCCATGATCCCCCGGGTCTCTAGCACAGAACCTGGGTACTGTCAAATTGCCTTTCCGGGGTTTCACTGCAGCTGCTGCTGCTGCCAACCCCTCAGACAGGTTTCTGCCCCCTGGGGTCCAGGCAGCCCTGGCCCAGGAAAGCAGAACAAAGAACTTCCTCTGAGAGAGGGTGTTACACCCTCTCCCTTTGGAAAAGGTGAGAAGGGCTGGGGAGGAGTAGCTTCCCCCAGCCTCTGGAAATGCTTTGATGGGCACAGATGCTGCCCATCTCTGCATAAGCCAGTCTACACTGGTTCAGGGATCCCCCAGCCTTGCTCTGGCGCGAAACTGGACAAAGGAAAGGGGAGTAACCACTCCCCTGACCTGCACCTCCCAGGTGAGGTGCTCAGAGCTCCTCCAGTGTGCCGCAGAACTCTGCCATCTTGGATTCAGAGGTGTTGCTGGCACACTGGACTGCTCTGAGTGGCCAGTGCCAGCAGGTGACGTCAGAGGCTCCTTCTGATAGGCTCTTAAACCTCTCTTGGTAGCCAATCCTCCTAACCTGATAGCCAAACCTCCTTTTCTGTCTATTTAGGGTCTCTGCTTTGGGGAATTCTTCAGATAACGAATGCAAGAGCTCATCAGAGTTCCTCTGCATCTCCCTCTTCACCTTCTACCAAAGGATTGACTGCTGACTGCTCCAGGACGCCTGCAAAACCGCAACAAAGTAGCAAGACGACTACCAGCAACATTGTAGTGCCTCATCCTGCCGGCTTTCTCGACTGTTTCCAGGTTGTGCATGCTCTGGGGGTAGCCTGCCTTCACCCTGCACCAGAAGCTCAGAAGAAATCTCCACTGATTCGACTGAATCTTCCCCCTGCTAACGCAGGCACCAAAAGACTGCATCACTGGTCCTCTGGGTCCCCTCTCATCCTGACAAGCGTGATCCCTGGCACACAGCAACTCTGTCTAAGTGACTTGACTCCCACAGTCCAGTGTCTCTTCAGTCCAAGTTTGGTGGAGGTAAGTCCTTGCCTCCCCACGCTAGACTGCAAAGCTGTGTTCCCCATGATTTGCAGCTGCTCCGGCTCCTGTGCACTCTTCCAGGATTTCCTTTGTGCACAGCCTAGCCTGGGTCCCCAGCACTCCGTCCTGCAGTGCCCAGCTCACTGAGTTGGCATCAGACGTCGTGGGACTCCCTTTTGTAACTTCGCGTGGACTCCGATTCACTCTTCTTGCAAGTGCCTGTTGGGGTACTTCTGCGGGTGCTGTCTGCTTCTGTGAGGGCTCTCCGAGTTGCTGAGCGCCCCCTCTGTCTCCTCCTCCAAGTGGCGACATCCTGGTCGCTCCTGGGCCCCTGCAGCACCTGAAAACCTCTATCGCAACTCTTGCAGCTAGCAAGGCTTGTTGGTGGTCATTCTGCACAGAAACACCTCTGCAAGCTTCATCGCGACGTGGGACATCAGTCTTCCAAAGGAGAAGTCCCTAGTCCTCTTCTTTCTTGCAGAACTCCAAGCTTCTTCCAACCGGTGGCAGCTTCCTTGCATCTTCAGCTGGCATTTCCTGGGCTCCTGACCACTCTCGACTCTGTCGCGACTATTGGACTTGGTCCCCTTGTCTTACAGGTACTCAGGTCCGGAAATCCACTGTTGTTGCATTGCTGGTGTTTGTCTTTCTTGCAGAACCCCCCTATCACGACTTCTGTGCTCTCTGGGGGTAGTAGGTGTACTTTACTCCTACTTTTCAGGGTCTTGGGGTGGGGTATTTTTCTAACCCTCACTGTTTTCTTACCGTCCCAACGACCCTCTACAAGCTCACATAAGTCTGGGGTCCATTCGTGGTTCGCATTCCACTTTTGGAGTATATGGTTTGTGTTGCCCCTATACCTATGTGTTCCTATTGCAACCTATTGTAATTCTACACTGTTTGCATTACTTTTCTTGCTATTACTTACCTAATTTTGGTTTGTGTATATATATCTTGTGTATAGTACTTACCTTCTTACTGAGGGTACTCACTGAGATACTTGTGGCATATTGTCATACAAATAAAGTACCTTTATTTTTAGTAACTCTGTATATTGTGTTTTCTTATGATATTGTTCATGTGATATAAGTGGTATAGTAGGAGCTTTGCATGTCCCCTAGTTCAGCCTAAGCTGCTTTGCCATAGCTACCTTCTATCAGCCTAAGCTGCTAGAAACACCTCTTCTACACTAATAAGGGATAAATGGACCTGGCACAGAGTGTAAGTACTCTTGGTACCCACTATAAACCAGGCCAGTCTCCTACATGCAGTCAGTGTCTAGAAGCCAGGCTCTCTAGGGGTGGTGTGGATGAGCAGCCAAGGCTTAACTAGGTGACATGCAAAGCTCATGCAAAACCACTGTAGTCACACAGTACTCACACATGAAAGAAAATACTCAGTTACAAAAATAAAGGTACTTTATTTTGGTGACACAAATGCCAAAAATACCTTAGAGTCTATACTCCCTTAGGAGGTAATTAATATACACAGTATATACACTAGAATGCAGAATTAACTGTACAAACAGGTAGAAAACAGTGTAAATAGTGAAAATCAAGATAGTTAGAAAAGGGCCTAGGGGGAACACAAACCATATACTAAGGAAGTGCAATGCAAAAGTCGGTTTCCCATTTAGGCACGTGTAGTGAGTAGAGGGGCACTGGCAGCGTTAGAAAACACCAAAGGTAAGTAATAGAACCCACCCCAGAGCCCAGGAAAGCAGAAGTAAATCACAGTAACTTTCCTAGAACATACAAGAACACATGATAAAAGATATTGCAAGAACCAGAAGAGATTGCAAGACACTAACAACGGATTTCTGGACTTGAAGACCTGTGGAAGAAGGGGACCAAGTCCAAGAAGCACTGATGAGTCCAGGGAGAACAGGAGCTCATGCTAACCCGGATGAAGATGCTAAAGAAGAACCACCGTTGAAGAAGAACAGTCAGTACTGCATCCAAGAAGACAGATGCGGGATCCTGGTTGGTGCAGATGATGTCCCCCGCCGGATGGATGATTGCAGTCTGGTTTGCGTCGCTGAATTCCGCCAACAACCGTTGGCACACGCAAACCACGCAGTTAGCGGAAAATGGCGCTGGCCGGGACCAGGAGGGACTTGGTACCCTCTACCCAGGAGGGAGAGACAGAGGGGTCTCTCAGCAACTCGGAGAGCCCTCAGAAGACCAGGCAGCACGCACAGGAGTCCCACAGCACAGGGACAAAGAAGGTGCAAAAGGAGGACCACACAGCACTAAACAAAGGGATCCCACGCCACCGGACAACCACTCAGGAAGTTGTGCTTCGCAGGACAGAGTGCTGGGGGCCGGAGCTGCATGGTGCACAAAGAACTTTGTGGAAGCATGCCAACAAGCCTTGGCAACTGCAAAACACGCAGTGCATGGGGGTATTGTCTTGTGTGGGAAGGCAAGCTCTTACCTCCACCAAAGTTGGACAGTTGGACGTCTGGGCCATCGGAACCACTTCAGTCCACCACCCATGTTGCTGGATCCACACACTTCTTCAGGAGAGGGGACCCAAGAAACCGGACGTCACTACAGAGGGGTGCCTGCTGAAGCAGGGAAGTGACTCCTTCACTTCAAGGGAGACTCTTTTGTCCTTCTGGTTCAGGCTGAAGACAGGCATTCCTCAGAGGATGCATGACCTGGAAACAGTTGCAGTTACTGGTAGGAGCTGAAGATACAGTGTTGCAGAAGTTGTTTTTGCTTCTTTGTTGCAGTTTGTAGACTTTGTGGAGGGTCCAGATTCAGTTTCTTCAGTAGAAGGTAAAGTCAAGGATGCAGAGGATTCCTGCCAGAGTCTTGCAATCCGAATCTGAGGAAACACCCAGAGGAGAGACCCTAAATAGCCCTGAAAGGGGATTGGTCAGCTACACAGGTAAGCACCTATCAGGGGAGGGCTCTGACGTCACCTCCTGGCACTGACCACTCAGATGCTCCCATAGTGCCCTGCCAACTTGGAATCCAAGATGGCAAAACCCAGGGACCCTCTGGAGGACCTCTGAGCACCACCCCTGGGGTGGTGATGGACAGGGGAGTGGTCACTCCCCTTTTGTTTGTCCAGTTTCGCGCCAGAGCAGGGACTGGTGGTCCCTGAACTGGTATAGGCTTGATTATGCAAGGAGGGCACCATCTGTGCCCTTCAAAGCATTTCCAGAGGATCTGGGAGGCTACCTCTCCAATGCCTGTAACACCTATTTCCAAAGGGAGAGGGTGTAACACCCCTCTCCCAAAGGAAAATCTTTGTTTTGCCTTCCTGGGCTTGAGCTGCTCAAGCAACAGGAGGGCACTAACCTGTCTGTGAGGTGGCAGCAGCTGGGGCTGCCTGGAAAACCTCAGAAGGCTGTAATGGCAGTACAGGGGGTCTTTAATGACCTCCCAGAGTGCATGGAATCATACAACCAATACTTGCCCTAGCCTTAGGGTATGAATCCAACATGTTTGATACCAAACATGGCCATATTCGGAGTTACTATTGTGAAGCTGTACACGGGTAGTGACCTATGTCCAGTGCACGCATAAAATGGTGTCCCTGCACTCACAAAGTCATGGAAAATGGTCCTGGACGATGTGGCAGCACCTCTGCTAGTGCAGGGCTGCCCTCACACACAGGTACTCTGCACCTAGCCTTCAGGGTTGGAAGGCCTGACATATAGGTGACTTATCAGTGACCTGGTGCAGTGTAAATGGCACTTTATTTATTTATAATTTTTTAAAGACACACAAATATTAGAATTTTTCTTAAAAGTCGCAATGATTGCAAGCCGTTTAAAAGAGGCATTAAAGAGATAGCATAATAGGGATCTGCAGGGCAATTTGGTTCCTTTTCCCGGGGTGTAGATCGGAGAGGTGCATCCATCTAGAAAATTTAGGACATGAGAAGGACCAAATAGCATTATTCACCACTACTTTTACAAAGAAATTGGGTTCAACCCACATTGTTTACAAACTTTTCATATGTTCAGGATATGTGATCTGGCACAGCTTCCTATCATTTTCATGAAGTATAAAGCATCTACTACCATTTCTAACTTGCACTTCCTTTAGTTTAACAATGCTGTCTGTAATGATTACCTGTAGCAAAAGATTACTGTGAACCTAGTTGAAGGAGAAGTATTTAAACAACAATACGTTACTGAACAATAATGGCCACAGCACACAGGAAGTATAGTCCAAACAGTATGGCAGGGATAGTTGCCCCTGGTAGTATGATGTTGAGGTACACAATTGCAAGAAGTCTCAAGTCTTATGTGTAGATGGTATCTTTAATTAACAGATACTGGTCATCAAAGTGTCATCAGCGCAATACAGCCAACACGTGTTTCGTCACGACAGTGACTTTATCAAGGCGGGGCCGTCCGGCCAGGAGGGTACGTTGCGCAGGTAAGTTATGAAGGAGAACCCTATACAGTTGTATGGGCTGAGGAACGTCAAAAGTATCTTCTTGTAGTGGAATTGTCAATGATGAAAATGAGTAAGTGGTTAGGAAAAGTATTTGAATGCAAGGTGGGCAGGCCCTGATAAGCCTGTGACCGGAACCTGGAAAGGTCGTCAAGACGCGCGGCAACAAGTTGGTGTTGAGAGTAACCAATACGTTACACAGATCTCTCAATCTCAATCCTCAGATAGCAGGGTATCCCTCGCTGTAGTATAGACCATTATTGTACGTTACAGACTCAATTGTGAGTGCCTTCGTAATTAACAAACTCTCTACAAACATCTGTTTGTTCAGGGGCTGGCAATTACAAGTTGGTGCGGATAAACCACATTGTACAAATACGAGGCGTGATTAAGTCCTCATTCTCAAACAATTTAGCAGGTCAAGCCTGCCAAAATATACTATCAGGAAAATTCACTGTAAATAGCAGGAGACACAGATTTTGGTGTGGAAAGGTAAACTAACCTCTGATTAGCATTGGCATGTGGGGCTTCATGCAAAATGAATTTAGTCAACATAAATTTAGAAAACTTCTAGCTTAGGCTCTGTCAAAATAAGCAGTTGGTACCTAAGAAGGAAAACACAATGAATAGTACATTTATCCTTTTATAATTACCAAATACAATCTGCATTCAAGATAAGTATTCGTCCTTCAGGTACTGGTTCGATCAGCATGGGGCAGACTTTGAAGGGGGGCAAAGTTTAAGTCAAGTTTTCCTTGCAGCAGCAAGGAATATAGGGGCAAAAGTTATTGTATGGGCAAGAAAAGGGTAAAGGTAAAGTTAAAGTCTCTAGGGTGAGAATTCTTTAAAGTCTCTCTCTCTCTGGGATAGAAAAAAAACATCAAAGTGTCATCAAGGTAAAAGTGGCAA
Organism: Pleurodeles waltl; assembly: GCF_031143425.1. Lineage (NCBI taxonomy): Eukaryota > Metazoa > Chordata > Amphibia > Caudata > Salamandridae > Pleurodeles > Pleurodeles waltl. Next base: position 156,493,378 of record NC_090449.1, read on the forward strand.
TGGCATAAAATGGCGTCAATAATGGCTCCAAAAATGGCATCAAAATGGCTGTCTTCTCTTCGTTCGGTGGGATTAAGTAAGAACAGTTCCAAATTCTTCAGGTTCTTCCATTGGAGGGTCCATGAGGTGATTTCTCTTTGACCAATGAATAGTGTATTTTCTCTTAATACTCATCTACGCATAAGGTGTCCTTGGAGTTATGGAACATAAGTAGCAACAAAGTTGCCAATTAATTTTGCATCAGTGTCTTCATTGTCTGCACCTGCAGAAACTGACCTTGAGCTTCAAAGAGGATGAAAGTTGCCTAACACACAACTTTGAGATAAGTGTATTAGTCATTCTACTGGAAAAATACAGCTTTTAAAGATTCAAACACATCTTTGTTAATACAAGTGAAAACTACGCAGTTGAAATTGAGACCAGGCAACTAGGCCAAAGCCTCTGCTAAATTTAAGCTAAGTATGTAACAGTTTTAACGAGAAAATCATAAAGTATAGCTTCAAATATGACATATTAGTGCATTTTGGCGGCTCTCATGATTAATTAAGCTTGTTTAAACTAATGGTGACCTACTTCGTAGGCACATTTCTCTACATATATTATTTTTCTTTGCGAAATCACATTGTCTTATACGTGTTTATTGCATGATATATAAATGTTTGTTAGTCTTTCTTTTTCCGCTTCATCAATCCCTCCTCTGATGACTAATCATGTCATCACATTAAGGCGGTCATTACAACCCTGGCGGTCGGTGTTAAAGCGGCGGTAAGACTGCCAACAGGCCGGGGGTAAAAAAAATGGGATTATGACCGCGGCGGAAACCGCCAACAAAGACAGCCACTTTAACACTCCGACCGCCTCGGCGGTACAAACAAACAGCATGGCGGTCACCGCCAACAGACAGGCGGGAGCCAATGTACCACCCACAGTATCACAACCTACCAATCCGCCACCTTTTCCGGGGGGTAGCACCGTGGATAAAAACACGGCGGAAACAGGAATCCCGAAGGGAAAACGCTCACCTCTACACACCCCACGAGGAACAAGGACGCTATGGACCCGGAACTCCAAATTCTCCCTGCAATAGTCTTCCTGCTCCTCTACCAGGAGCACGAACGCCGGTGGCGAAGACCACAGTGAGCACTGCACCTACGACACAGGGGAGGGGGGAGGAAAAAAACAGGGACCCATACACGTAACACCCCCACCCCCACCCTCACCCACTACAACACACACACTGATGCAAATCAATACATAACAGTTACACCCCCCAAACCCCCCAGAAGAATGCAAAGACAATAGAAAATGAGTGGAACCATTGTAATATATTAAAAGCAAGTAGGCAGAAATATATATATATATACCATGTACAAAATGTATACCAAACATAGTAGTCCAGGTAGTGCTCCAAGAAAGTCCGTGGAACACTGGGGTCACACGGTATGGGCGAGGCCCACACAAGATCCCCGACCATGACGGAGAGAACACTGCAGGGGCATCAGAGAGCAACTAAACAGGCACCTCAGGGGGAGGGAAAGGGGGGGGCACCTCAGCCGCTTGAGTGCACAACGCCAAATCCACAAGGGGCCATATGCCCACTCTTCAATCCTGGGGAGTGCAAAGCCACAGTCTCACAAGTCTATACAGTGGGTGGGTTGCCCACTGTGCAATCCTGGGGAGTGCAAAGCCACAGTCTCATAAGTCACTACAGTGGGTGGTTTGCCCACTGTGCAATCCTGGGGAGTGCAAAGCCACAGTCTCACAAGTCTCTACAGTGGGTGGTGTGCCCACTGTACCATCCTGGGGAGTGCAAAGCCACAGTCTCACAAGTGGATAACAGTCTCCACTGGGTCTGGAGGGGGCATTGTGCCCAGAGTGTTTCATCATGACAAGGACAGAGGGAGTGGATGTATCTCTGCACTGGTTCTGGAGGGGCCATTGTGCCCAGAGTGTGTCATCCTGCTAAGGACAGAGGGAGTGGATGTATCTCTCCACTGGTTCTGGAGGGGGCATTGTGCCCGAGTGCGTCATCCTGATAAGGACAGAGGGAGTGGATGTATCTCTCCACTGGTTCTGGAGGGGGCATTGTGCCCAGAGTGCTTCATCCTGCCAAGGACAGAGGGAGTGGATGTATCTCTCCACTGGTTCTGGAGGGGGCATTGTGCCCAGAGTGCGTCATCCTGCTAAGGACAGAGGGAGTGGATGTATCTCTCCACTGGTTCTGGAGGGGGCATTGGGCCCAGAGTGCGTCATCATGCTAAGGACAGAGGGAGTGGATGTATCTTTCCACTGGTTCTGGAGGGGGCATTGTGCCCAGTGTGCATCATTCACCCCGTGACGGACTCAGTTGCGTCAGTGGCCTTGCCGCTCCTGGGCCAGCGGTGCTTGAGATGGCGGTGCCCTGTTCAGCGGTGCTTGAGATGGTGCTGCCCTGTTCAGCGGTGCTTGAAATGGCCGTGCCCTGTTCAGCGGTGCTTGAGATGGCCGTGCCCTGTTCAGCGGTGCTTGAGATGGCCGTGCCCTGTTCAGCGGTGCTTGAGATGGCGGTGCCCTGTTCAGCGGTGCTTGAGATGGCGGTGCCCTGTTCAGCGGTGCTTGAGATGCGGTGCCCTGTTCAACAGTGCTTGAGATGGCTGTGCCCTGTTCAGCGGTGCTTGAGATGGCCGTGCCCTGTTCAGCGGGGCTTTTGCTGGAGGTCCTTCATGGCCCAGCGGGGTTTTTGCTGGCGGTCCTTCATGGCCCAGCGGGGCTTTTGCTGGCCGTGGCCTCCTGGGCAGTTGGGCTGGGGCTGGCGGTGACCTCCTGGGCAGTTGGGCTGGGGCTGGCGGTGACCTCCTGGGCAGCTGGTCTGGGGCTGGCGGTGACCTCCTGGGCAGCTGGGCTGGAGCTGGCAGTGGCCTCCTGGGCAGCTGGGCTGGGGCTGGCGGTGGCCTCCCGGGCAGCGGGGATGATGGCGGTCTTCTCCGCCGTGCTGCTCTTCCCAGACTTGCCGGGTTTCTTTTGGCCCTTCCCCACCTTGGAGGGTGTCACAGCTGACTCCACACTCCCACCGGGAACCCTGGGAGCGGCTTTGGTGGCTGGAGTCTTCCCCCTCTCCTGCCGGGCACCGGCCAACCTCTGATGCTTGACAGGTGGGGGACTGTCCGTGCTGTGGCTCCGAGTCACACTGGCTACCTTGGTGGCCGGTGCACTCCAGATTCCGGTGACTACAGGCACCACTGGTCCCGGAGAGGTTGTGGCTGAGGTGCTAGGTAGGGACCTGGAGAGTCGGGCCCTAGGAGACGGACAGGGTGGGGGAGATGTGGGAAAGAGGTCAAGTTTGGCGAGGAAAAGTTTTTGGGGAGCAGTGGGATGGGTAGCTGGAGGGGGTTTGGGAGTGGAGGAAGAGGTTGTGGTTGTAGGAGGTGTTAGTTTGGTGACTGTGGGTGAAGGTGCAGGTGCTGGAGGCTGTCGTTAGGTGCATGGCTGTTGGGTGGGTGTGTGCCTGCGTTTGTGTAGCTTGGGAGGGGTAGTCACACACACACTGGGAGAGGACACAGGGGACGTGTGAATGGTAGTGGGGGTGGTGACTGCACGTGTGCGGGGTGTGGTGGTGGGTGTGCTGGAGAGGGATGTTGTGGCTGTAGATGTAGTGCATGCAGGTGTGAGTGGAGATGAGACTGGGAGGGAGGAGGGAGACGAGGAGGAGGGGGACACAGTGGAGGCAGTGGATGTTGCTGTGTCTGCATGTGTGTGATGCTTGCGTGAGTGCCTGTGGGATGTGTGCTTGCTTATGTTTGCCTGAGCTACCCTTGGGTGTTGACGTGTGAGCATGTTGGTCTGTAGGTGTGCTTGGGATAGGCTGAGGTACAGGGGATTGGGTCGGGGTGGAAGAAGTTGGAGTGGGGAGGCTAGAGATGGGGACAATGGCTGCCATCAGTGCTGAGGCCAGAGTCTGAAAAGCCCGCTGAAGGGCCGCCTGACCAGAATGAATGCCCTCCAGGAATACATTTGATTGCAGCAACTGCCTTTCTACACCCTGGATGGCATTCAAAATGGTTGACTGCCCAACAGTGAGGGACCTGAGGAGGTCAATGGCCTCCTCACTGAGGGCAGTAGGGGTGACTGGGGCAGGGCCTGGGGTGCCTGGGGCGAAGGTGATGCCCACCCTCCTGGGTGAGCGGGCACGGGGCAAAGGCTGAGGGGCTGCTGGGAGGGCGGTGATGGTGGGGGGGTGGCGGCTTTACCTGTAGATGCAGGGGGCACAGATGTTGCCGCCACCACAAGGGAGCTCCCATCAGAGGACGAGTCCGTGTCACTGGAGTCAGCGCCTGTCCCCGCCGTGGAGCTCCCCTCGCCATCCGTCCCACTGGTGACCTCTGAGTCGGTTGTTTCGCCCTCCAGGGCCATGTGGGATGCAGCTCCCTCCTGCTCTGGTGCCACTGCTCCTCCGCCTGATGATGCTAACGCACACAAGAACAGGGAGACCACAAAAAGGGGGTGGGGGGTGACAGAAGAAAGACATGTTGAGTGCATGCATTACCGCTACAGTTGGCGGACACGACAGACACTGAAGACCCCTGCACTACGCCGCACACTTGGCCTCCACTGTTCAATTCCTGGGAAATGGCCTACAAGGCTATGGACGACATCAGCACACATGGATGACACAGGGGCCTGACTAGGTGTACTTGGCACTGTACACAGGTGGGGTGGGGTGCCACTGGGTCTGCCAGAAGAAGGGGAACTTGCCTACTTAACTCGCCCTGGCCTAGGGAAACTCACAACCCACCTCCCCCACCCAGACACCTCCACTGCGCGCAAATTCTGCAGAATGAGAGTGTACTCACCCCTTTGTAGATGATGTGATGCCCTCAAGCGCCCATCCAACTCCGGGTACGCCACCGCCAGGATCCTGAACATCAGGGGGGTCAAGGTGCAACGGGCACCCCTCCCACGTTGGGAGGCCATCCCCAGCTGGGCCTCCGCCGTCTTCTTGCTCCAGCGGCGAATGTCCTCCCATCTCTTGCGGCAGTGGGTGCTCCATCTGTGGTAGACCCCCAGGGTCCGGACGTCCTTGGCGATGGCACGCCAAATAGCTTTTTTCTGGTGGGCGCTGACCTACATAAATTGTACAGGGGGAAATGATATGTTATAACCAAATGCACCGTCACAGTCTTTGGCCCCCATCCCTACCCTAGCCATGATGCACATGCACACACCGTTGTTTCATGCACGCCTCAATCTCCCCCCCCTCCATCTTTCATCAACCCCACTCCACACAGGCATAGCCCATACAGCATGCTCCCAGTGTATTTACCTGTTTGTCTGGAGGACCGTAGAGTAGCGCGTACTGGGGGAGGACCCCATCCACAAGTTTCTCCAACTCCTCCGATGTGAAGGCAGGGGCCCTTTCCCCAGACGCACGAGTCATTGTCTCTTCCAGACCGAGGTCACAGCAGCACTTGCAGTGTAGGTCCTCTCCTGTCGAAGATCAGCTATCGAGTGATTTAACAGATAGAAAATGGCGCTCACGTTCGCGGCGGTGCGTACCGCCACCGCCAGCGTACATCGTCATTGGTTCCTGAGACCCATAGGGTCCAATGTTAACCAATGCAGCATTGCGCCGTGGTCTTCGACCGCCTACCGCGACGGTGTACAACGCCAGCGCAGTTATCTCACATCCCATTGTCACACTTCACAGGTCAGGCAGCTGCCATTTCAAGGGCCCACATGGCTTAATTTCTAACTGTGTCACATATACCTAGGCCTTGCCTCAACACTCATACAAGCCATTATATGGATTATGAATCATGTTCTGTGTAAGCTGCGGGTACGTACCTCTGGGTTGTTTGACTCTGTGCTCGCTGTTGTCCTTCATAGGCACCGTCCGCTGGGACATGTGAGGAGATGGCGGCATCCTCCGGTGTACAGACCGCTGGTGGACCTGTCGACAATGGAGGAGAGACATGTGATCCTCACATACAGACTTGACCGTGCCACAATCCAGGAACTGTGTGCCCAGCTGGAGCCAGACCTGATGTCAGCTATCCGCCATCCCACAGGAATCCCCCCTCAAGTGCAGGTGCTGTCAGTACTCCATTTCCTAGCAAGTGGGTCATTTCAAACAACAGTGGCCATTTCATCAGGGATGTCCCAGCCTATGTTTTCCAACGTGTTGTCCAGAGTGTTGTCTGCCCTGCTGAAACACATGCGGAGCTACATTGTTTTCCCTGAGGTGGAGGATTTGGCTACAGTGAAAGGAGACTTCTATGCGCTGGAACATATCCCCAACATCATAGGTGCCATTGATGGGACCCATGTGGCTTTGGTACCCCCCGCAGGAGTGAACAGGTGTACAGAAACCGGAAGAGTTATCATTCGATGAATGTGCAGATGGTGTGTTTGGCAGACCAGTACATCTCCCATGTTAATGCCAAGTTCCCTGGCTCAGTGCATGACACCTACATCCTGCGGAATAGAAGCATCCCTTATGTGATGGGTCAGCTCCTGAGGCACCGTGTGTGGCTAATTGGTGACTCTGGTTACCCCAACCTGTCATGGCTACTGACCCCAGTGAGGAATCCCAGGACGAGGGCAGGGGAACGCTACAATGAGGCCCATGGGCGAACTCGGCGGATAATTGAGCGGACCTTCGGCCTCCTGAAGGCCAGGTTCCGCTGCCTCCATATGACAGGTGGATCCCTATTCTACTCACCAAAGAAGGTGTGCCAGATAATCGTGGCCCTCTGTATGCTTCACAACCTGGCTTTGCGACAACAGGTGCCTTTTCTGCAGGAGGATGGTCCAGATGGTGGTGTTGTTGCAGCTGTGGAGCCTGTGGAGAGTGAAGACGAGGAAGCACAAGAAGAGGACATAGACAACAGCAACACGATGATCCAGCAATATTTCCAGTGAGACACAGGTAAGAATACAAACCGGCATACTACATGTGTCTAAACACTACTACCTCTCTACTGTCTATCCTTTTCACCCAGTGTATGGTAACTGAGTTGTCACTTTCCCTTACGATTTCACAGATGTGTGTCCCACAGTGTGACATCTGCTTTGTTTCCCCATGGACTACAGCTGTGTGACATTGGTATGTTGACATTACAATTTAAAAAGCATTTTGGCACTGTAATTACTAATACAGTTTTTCGAAATCACAGACAGACTCCTGATTGTTTTGTGCTATAACGGTGTTTATTTACGTGCTAACTATTGGAGGGGGGTTGTAAATTGGTGAGGGGTGATGGTGGAGGAATGTCCATGGCAGAGTCCAGTCTATTAGTCTCACAGGTGCATTGTCCAAATGGGTCTGGGAAGTGGAGCTGGGGCAGTTTGAGGATGGACAGGGTGACAAAGTGGGACAGTAGGATGACATTCAGGGTGGTCTCATTTCTAGGCGGGGTCTTGGCATTTTTCTCTGTCTTGTTCCTGGATCTCAGGGACCGCTTGCGGGTGGTTCTCCTTCTGCAGGTGGTGGGGTGCTGGTGGCCTGTTGGTCCTGTGGCGGGGCCTCCTGTCCACTAGCGCCGGCGGAGGTGGTGGGCAGTTCATCGTCCATGCTAGTGTCAGGGGCCCTTTGTAGTGCCACAGTGTCCCTCAAGGTGGTAACTACTTGATTCAGTACCCCTACGATGGTGCCCAGGGTGGAATTGATGGCTCTGAGTTCCTCCCTGAAGCCCAAATACTGTTCCTCCTGCAGGCGCTGGGTCTCCTGAAACTTGGCCAGTACCATTGCCATAGTCTCCTGGGAGTGGTGGTAGGCTCCCATTATGTTGGAGAGGGCCTCGTGGAGAGTGGGTTCCCTGGGCCTGTCCTCCCCCTGTCGCACAGCAGCCCTCCCAATTCCCCTGTTTCCCTAGGCCTCTGTCCCCTGGACCGTGTGCCCACTGCCACTGCCACCAGGTCCCTGTTGTTGTTGGGGTGGTGGGTTAGCCTGGGTTCCCTGTAGTGGTGGACACACTGCTGATTGACGTGTCCTGGGGACAGAGGTATGGGCCCGCTGGGTGGGTGCTGTGCTGGTGTTTCCAGAGGGGGGAAGGTCTGCAGTGGCCTGTGGCAGTGTGAGGGGAACCGACTGTCCCGAGGTCCCCGATGGGCCGGGCTGGTCATGTAGATCCAGTTGGACAGAGCTGCTATCATCACTGTGGGCCTCTTCTGTTGGTGGTGTGGACATGTCTGGACCCTCCTGTGCGGTGGCGTTGGGTAGGGGTCCTGCAGGGGTATGAAAGCATGATTATTGCATCTGTGTGTGCCATGGTGTGCAATGGGTGGGTGCCCGTGTACCCCAGTGCTTGCATTCCTGTGTGGGGGCTTGTGTGATGGTGGTTTGGGGGGTGTATGGGTATGTGCAGTGGCCATGCTTTGTTGATGGGTGTCCATGCTTTGTTGTTGCATGCAGGGCTTGGTGTTCGGATGGGTGGGTTGTGATGGTGGGACATTTGCGAGGAGTAGTAGTGATGGGGGTGAGGGTGGGGGTATGTGATGGCAGGCAGGTGGGGTGGGGGGGATAAAGTAGTGAAGATGTGACTTACCGGAGTCCATTCCTCCATCTACTCCTGCGAGGCCCTCTGGATGCAGAATCGCCAAGACCTGCTCCTCCCATGTTGTAAGTTGTGGGTGAGGAGGTGGGGATCCGCCGCCAGCCCTCTGTACCGCTACTTGGTGTCTTGAGACCACGGAACGCACCTTCCCCCGTAGGTCGTTCCACCTCTTCCTGATGTCATCCCTAGTTCTTGGGTGCTGTCCCACTGCGTTGACCCTGTCGACTATTCTTCGCCATAGCTCCATCTTCCTAGCAATGGAGGTCTGCTGCACCTGTGATCCAAATAGCTGTGGCTCTACCCAGACGATTTCCTCCCCCATAACCCTGAGTTCCTTCTCTGAGAACCTGGGGTGTCTTTGCGGTGCCATGGGGTGGTGTGGGTGATGTGTGGGGTGGTGTGTGTAGTGATGTGTGGGCTGATATTTAGTGGTGTGTTGTGTGAGGTGCTGGGAAGTAATGTGGGTGATGGTAATGTGTGCCTGTGGTTGCTCGTTTGTAGATGGTGGTGTCTCTCTCTGTGGCTCGTTCCTAATTTTTGGTTGTTGGGGTTTGTGGGTGATGTGGGGGTGTGTTTTATATGTAATTGGGTGTGTGGGAGTGGTGTGTGTATGTGTATCAGGTGTGTGTATTTCGATTTGTCCAATGTGGCTGTGTTTTGTATATGTGTGTGTATAATGAGCGCGGCGGTGTGTACCGCCAATGGAATACCACGGTTGAAAGACTGCCACGTGGATTCGTGGGTCATGATAATGTGGGCGTATTTCTGTTGGCGTGACGGTGTCGGTTTTGTTTTTGCCAGTTTATCACTGACCTTTGGTGTGGCGGACTTCTGTGGGTGTCTGTATTTTGGCGGATTCCGAGCTGTGGGTCATGATGGCTGTGGCGGGATTCCGCGGCCGCGGCGGTGTGTTGGCGGTCTTCTGCACGGCGGTAAGCGCCTTTTACCGCCAATGTTGAAATGAGGGCCTAAATCTTCCTTCACAAATTTTACTTTATTTAAAATTCTGTTTTAATATTCTTGCATTTCAATCATTTCTCTTTTTCGTTTTTCTCCTTTTGATTTTTCCCTGTATAGTTTTACCATTTCTTTTTGTTCTTTCTTTTCAGTTTTTCTCTTGATTCTTGATTTCAATATTTTAATAGCTTTCCATATTCCCCAAATAGCTATTAAGCAAATTAATATTATTAATAACCCTTTTACTATTTTCAGTAATATTCTGTTCCAAATGTTGCTGAGCCAATTTCCCACGGAAGCAAAACCTTTTCCAACTTTCTCCCATACTCCTGGTTCTTTCAATTCTTTCAAATCTGTACTATCGTTAGTTAAATTTGTAAGCATATTTCTAATTTGTTTACTGTTGTCAGGTATATATGAGCAACAGTGACGTGTACTAAGCATTTTGCAAACGCCGCCACTCTTTGCTAAAAGAATGTCTAAAGCAAGCCGATTTTGAAGAGTCATAGCTCTTTCTGCAGCAAGTTCAGTATCCATCAGTATCATTGCTCCTGAGAAATTTGTCAGCATGTTATCCACAATAGTAGACAACTTTCGTATTTTAATCGAGTTCAATATAACTCCTACTGAAGGAATTATTGCTCCAAATATGTCTCCTACCACACCAAAAGCTGTCTCCCTTTTCTGAATACGATGTAATTCAGACAGCTTCGGAAGTTTCTTTAAGTCATCTAGTTGATAAATCTTTGGAAATACTATTCCCAAATAACATATCCCATACCATCCTTTTGTAAGACGATAATAGGCGTTAAGTCCACAAATATAATATACCCCTGGAATAGCCGGGTCTTGTCCATTTAACATGAAAGTCCATTTACTCTGGAATAAAAACACGTATTTACATTCACTCGTTCCTACAAAGATTTTGTCATAATATGATTTAGGTCTATATACACAAAGTTTCCCTATATGTAATGCATCTAAAGCTAGTTTCCCTTGTGTTTTTATTGCGGCAAAAGCATAGTTATCTACAGATGTTCTTTTATGTAATTCTTTTTCTAATTTTTCTTTTAGGATTCTCCTTCTATCTTCAGTGTGATCTAAAAAGCTTTTCTCTACGGGTGAAAGTAAGCATGTAAAGTTGTCTCTATGAGCGTAGACTGTGACAAAAGGCAAGATTGGCTCAAAGAAACCTCTAATTTTATATAATAATCTCTTGCTATTTTACTCAAATACTCAATTATGGGACAAATGAAAATATGACGTCCTGATTGGAATAGAAGTATTGAATATACTCCTGGTTATAAAATCTGGTTAGTAACAAACTACATGTTATTCCATACGTAAGGGCCATGCTATGATATGTCACCCCTTCTAATACTGATGTAGGGATTTGTGTACATACACAACAATCCTTTGAGTCCATTGTCTCAACATACTCACTCAGCAAGCGATAGAAAACATTAGATGAGAGTTCTTTCTTGTTGTTAGTATAGTCATGTAAATATTTTTCGTCTTGTTCGAGTGTCTTCAAAGGAGTTAATTCAGTAGTAGGTTTAAAGATAGAAGCATCATTCGCGTCTCTTTCACTCCATCCATGCATTCCAAGAATTATTGCCATAATTATTAGTACACATGCAATTATTAGACCTATACACATGTATTTACAAAATGTCATCCTACGTCCTTGTGTAGTATTGTCCGTCATGATCTATAGAGAATCAGAAAGTTGAAGAAGGTTTATCAAACCAAATTTGCAGATATATATATAAAGGATCAACGAGGTCAAAGTTCACACGGTTTTCTTTAGCAGCTTAGTCTTTTATTGGTTTAGCAGCTTTGTCTCAAAATTAGTTTCAAAGTCAATCAGGTTATCAATGTCTTATCCGATAATGTTCATGAAATTCACTTTTCAAGTACCAAAGTGTTGTTCTGCTTCTTCGTTTTCAAGACTAAGAGATAGAAATTCGTCTGACCAATCGTTAGTGGCTTTGTATGCCCATTCTGGACCTGAATACCTTCTGTTCGCTATTCTTTTCCTTTTCAATTTTGCATCTCCTTTCGATTCCCCTTCACTTATGTCTTGTTCTTTGGCTGTGTCTTTTTCTTCATTCAATGTGGTTATGATAGACACTTCTTTTCTTTTCTCTTTCAATTCTGGCCATTTGTCTTCATTTAATGTTTCTTTAGTCTTTGATTTCACTGGTGATATGCTTTGTCTCCGTTTTGTGTTGTTTTTGCCTGACGGACCTGCAACCGGTTCCGGAAGAGTTGGAACAATTTGTCTTTGCTCCATCTCGTCTCCTTCACCTGGGAGATCGATCAGTTTTTCTCCTTGTTCTCCTGTATCGTCTGCTTCTGGGAAAGCCCTCCTCTGACTAGGCTCTCATGCTTCTTCACCTGAGATAGGATTTTCATCACCTCCTGGGGCTTCTCTGTTGTCCTCGAAAGGAGTGACTGTGTCTTCCTCAGTGAATATTTCTTCTGTCTCAGTTTCTCCTTGTTCGCTTTCAGGCTCTTTTCGTTCTGTCTCAGTGCTTGGTACTTTCCTGTTAGTTGTTGGTAATTTCAGTGCTTCAATTTCCTCTTCTGTGGGACACGTCACATTTTTCGTGTGACTGGCGTGAATCCAGTTGGGAACTCCTGCACACTTCACAGCGGTGGTAGTTGTCAGAATCACTTGAAAAGGTCCTTTCCAACGGGGTTCCAAGCACAACTTCCTCACATGCTTCTTTACCACAACCCAGTCACCTGCTTTCAGGGCGTGTCCTGGACCTTGGATCTGTGGCAAGGTGGTTGCCTCCACCTGGTGAGAAAAGGAGCGGACCACATCAGCCAGACCTTTGCAGTAGTCCAATACCATATCATCTGTAATATTTACAAGGGCATTCACAGGAACTGCTGTAAGTCCCATGGCTCTGCCCATGAGAATTTCATGTGGTGAAAGTCCAGTTTTTCTATCAAGTGTGTTTCTCATTGACATTAACACCAAAGGCAACGCGTCAGGCCATTTCAAGTTTGTGAATGCACATATTTTCGCCATTCTTGATTTCAGTGTGCCATTCATTTGCTCCACTACTCCTGATGCTTCAGGGCGGTAGCGACAATGCAATTTTTGTTCAATGTTCAATGCTGCACATAGTAATTTGATTACTTCGTTATTGAAATGACTTCCCCTATCTGATTCTAAAGAGATCGGGAATCCGAAACGTGGAATTAGTTCTCTCAACAGTAGTTTTGCAACTGTGAGACTGTCATTTCTGCGTGTAGGGTAAGCTTCAATCTAGTGACTAAAAATACACACAATCACCAACACATATTTCGAACCTGCATGCATAGGCATCTCAATGAAATCCAGTTGCATCCTGCTAAACGGGCCGCCTGCCCTTCCAATGTGGCTCAAATTTACTACGGTTCCCTTCCCTGCGTTCATTTGTTGGCAAATGACGCAACAATGGCAAACTGCTTCAGCAACTTGGTGAAATTTGGGATTAAACCAGTCAATTTTGAATAATCTAATCATGGCATCTCTTCCAATGTGTGCTTGTCCGTGATATAGCCTAGCTATTTGCATCAAAAGACTGTCTGGCAAAACTAATCTCCCTTCATTTGAAACCCACAAATCATCTGGTTTTCTTACGCATTGTGATTTATCCATGAGAGTTTTTCATCTCTACTAACATTATTTTTTAGAAATTTCAATTCTTCTAGTGTGTCTACAACTTTTAGAGCAAAGGCTTCATTTGGTTCAAGTTCTGGCTCATTTATCAAATTCCATTTGTCTCTGAGCAATATACAGTTCAATACGCAAAACCTTGCGACTTGATCTGCATATCCATTTCCAAAAGAAACGAAGTCTTGTGATTTCAAGTGTGCACTGCATCTTACCACTGCTACTTCTCCTGGTAACTGGATAGCATGTAACAAATCTTTGATTCTTTTACAATTTTTCACTGGTGATCCAGAAGAGGTCATAAAGCCTCTATGTGACCACAATTGTCCAAAGTCATGCACTATTCCAAATCCGTACTGACTGTCAGTGTAAATGGTGACTTTCATTAATGCGGAAAGTTGGCAAGCTCTAGTAAGGGCTACTAGTTCCGCTACTTGTGCAGAGTAAATTCCTTGAAGCCAAGATGCTTCTAGAACACCAGTTATTGTACATACAGCATATCCTGCTTTCAATATTCCTACTGCATCTCTTAAACATGAACCATCAACAAAAATAATCTGATCATTTTCTTCCAATCGAGTATCTTTGATATCAGGTCTTGGTTTAGTACAAAATTCAGTCACTTGAAGACAATCGTGCTCGATGTCTTCTACATTTTCAATTTCAACATTTTCATTGGGAAACAAAGTTGCCGGATTTAATGTAGTGCATCTTTTTAATTGTATGTTAGGTGATCCCAAAATTATTGTCTCGTACCTTGTAAGCCTAGCACCAGTCATGTGCTGTGTTCGGGAACGTGTCAAAAGTATTTCGACTGAGTGAGGGACCATAACTGTCAAAGGATGTCCCATCACTATTCCTTCACTTTGATTAAGGCTTATACCAACTACTGCTACAGCACGCAAGCATCCTGGTAAGGCTGCTGTGACTGGATCCAAAGTAGCTGAAAAATATGCTACTGGTCTGTTTATGCCACCATGGGCTTGAGTCAAGACAGACAAGGAACATGCATCACGTTCATGACAAAACAATGTAAAAGGCTTTGTGTAATCAGGCATACCTAAAGCTGGAGCTCTGCACATGCATTCCTTTAATTCAATAAAGGCATCCATTTAATCTCTTTCAACATTATTTCATCCTGCACATCTTTCTGGGTCAGTTTCAGTAAAGGTTTGGCTAGAGTTGAGAAATTGGGAATCCATTGGCGACAGTAGCTCACCATTCCCAAAAACTTTCTCACCTCTTTTCTTGTTTTGGGTGGACTCATTTGAAGTACAGTCGTTATTCTTTCTTTTATTATTTTTCTCGACCCTTTTTCTATTTGGTGACCCAAATATTTCACTTTCTTTTGGCATTATTGCAATTTCGAAGGAGACACTTTGGCGGTCATTCTGACCCTGGCGGTCAAAGACCGCCAGGGCGGAGGACCGCGGGAGCACCGCCGACAGGCCGGCGGTGCTCCTATGGGGATTCCGACCGCGGCGGTAAAGCCGCGGTCGGACCGGCAACACTGGCGGTCTCCCGCCAGTGTACCGCCGCCCCATTGAATCCTCCAAGGCGGCGCAGCTTGCTGCGCCGCCAAGGGGATTCCGACCCCCCCTACCGCCATCCAGATCCCGGCGGTCCGACCGCCGGGAACCGGATGGCGGTAGGGGGGGTCGCGGGGCCCCTGGGGGCCCCTGCAGTGCCCATGCCACTGGCATGGGCATTGCAGGGGCCCCCGTAAGAGGGCCCCTACAAGTATTTCACTGTCTGCTTGGCAGACAGTGAAATACGCGACGGGTGCCACTGCACCCGTCGCACAGCTTCCACTCCGCCGGCTCGATTCCGAGCCGGCTTCATCGTGGAAGCATCTTTCCCGCTGGGCTGGCGGGCGGCCTGAAGGCGGCCGCCCGCCAGCCCAGCGGGAAAGTCAGAATTACCGCGGCGGTCTTTTGACCGCGCAGCGGTATTCTGGCGGCCCCCGACAGGCCGGCGGCGACCGCCGCCGGTCAAAGTCGGAATGAGGGCCTTTGTGTCCATTCCTTCCCAAATGATTCAGTAGGGCAATAGTATCAATTTTACAGTCATTTTCTGTTTTGGATTCAATCAGTAAATCGTCAATATACTGTACTAAGGTTGATTCAAAAGGTAATTCCAATGATTCCAAATTTTTCTTCAGAATCTGATTGAAAATTGATGGTGACTCCGAAAACCTTTGAGGAATTCAACACCAACAATAGACTCTGTCCAAGAATTTGAAGCAAAAGAGAAATTGGCTGTCCTCATGAAGAGGCACAGAAAAGAATGCTTGTGACAAATCAATGACTGTGAACCACTCTGCATCACAGGGAATTTAAAACATTATTACAGCTGGATTTGGTACTACGGGACAACATTTGACTATTATGTCATTTATTTTTCTCAAATCTTGAACAATTCGGACTTTGCCACTTGGTTTTATTGGTCCCATGATTGGTGAATTACATGGACTACTCAGTACTTCTTTCAGTACTCCCTGTTTCACAAACTCATCAATGAGTTAGGCGACTTTCATAAGAGTATCTTGTGGCACATGGTATTGTGGAGTCTGAGGAAAATTTACATTAGGTTTTAAGTCACTTTCACTGCCTCTGCTCCTTTTATCAATCCTACTTCTTTCCCTGTCACATCCCACACTTCTTTCTCAACAGTTTCTTGTAAATCAGCTGGAATATCTGCTTCATTGAGCATAGGATAAAGAGTAATCAGGGGATACTCTTCATCAACAGTTTCCATTTCTTCTTCTTCTAAACTGTCCCCTTCTTCCTCATCACTGTTTGTCTGAATTTTAATTCCATTATGTGAGCACATAATCGAGCATCCTAGTTTGCATAATAGATCTCTTCCTAATAAGGATATTGGACTTGAGTCACACACCACAAATTTATGTAACCCTTGAAAGTTACCAATTTCGACTTGTACTGGATCTGTAATTGGGTTTGTCAGATATTGATTTGCTACTCCCACTACTTGAACTGTTCTCCCTGAAAGTGGCAAATTTGGTACTTCGATACTTCTAACTGTAGAGCGTGTAGCTCCTGTGTGAACCAAAAATGAAACTCTGTGACCCATAACTTTTCCTTCCACATATGGTCCCTTTTGATCAACTTCCAAAGATGCTGCAAGCATACAATTTCCTTCCTCATCTGAACTTTCACTCTCCCATTCATTGTTTATTCCATTCTCACTGTGTAACGGGAATTGGTGTACTGTGTTACTTTGATTCATTCCTTGACCTGTGACCTGTTGAGAAAGCATTACTTGTTGCTGATTCATTGGTGCTAAGGGTACTTGCATTTGCTGATTAGGTACCGTAGGAAACTGCTGTTGCATCGGCTGTGATTGTACCATTTGTACACGGAGCATTTGCACCTGCTGTTGTTGTATAGGTTGTAGGCCTTGCATCTGATTTACATTATTTTGGTAATTTGGGTTTGGACCTCTCATTTTTGGTCCTCTCATATTCTGAAATGTATTGACATCATTGTTTTGCTGACCTACACCTTCGTGCACCAACATTGGGCACTCCTGTTTCCAATGTCCGACGATTCCGCACGTGTGACATGGCATCACTTTCTTCATTGCCTGTATACCATTAGGAATTACAACAGTATTTAAATCAGGACCATTATTCACAAAACCTCCTCGGCCTCTGCATCTCATCTGTGGCTGAAACATTGCATTTCCCTGCTGTTGCTGTTGCGGCAATTGTTGTTGAAAACCTTGCAAACCTGTCTGAGCTGCTCTAATCTGCATCACCATCACTTTTTCTTTCAACTTTTTCTGCTTTATCTCAATCTCATCACTACAGTATTTTGCATAGTTCAATACTTCATCGATCGATTTTGACTGCCCACAAATCAAATGCATTTTAATCATCTGGCTAATTTCGGGTCTCAATCCTTCCACAAATCTGAATACAAAATGGAGCATGTCTTTCGCCTCAATCGTTTCCGTGCCACTATAATGTTTAAATGCTTTCAACAATCTCTCATAGTATGCATGTATTAACTCTTTAACTTCCTGTGCTGTTCTATAAATTTTCTGCCAATCTGCATTTTTTGACGCAACTTTTGTTTTCAGATACTCAATCACTTTATGGTATATGCTCATTACCCTAGGTGATGGTGCACCTGGGTCCTTATCTCTCTCCGGTTCTTTTGTCGGCCAGTCTATAGCCCTTTTACATTCTTCCCACAAATCTGCTGGAACTACAATTTCAAATAAAGTATTCAAGTCTTCCCAAAGACATTTTGCGAGTTTCACGAATCTATCTGTTTGTTGATACCATTCGATCGGTTTCTCTCTTAACTTGGGATAATCATCCGTAAAAGATTGAATATCACACCTGTGCCATAGTACATGTATAAGTTTTCCTCCTGCTGTTTCTCTCATTGGTAACATGGTTATAAGATCACCATTCTGTTGTATTTTATCATTTTGATCTGGGGTACTTTCTTTCTTCTTATCCTTTTTCTTAACCCACCTGCTCTCCCACTTGTCTAAGCATCTCCAAACCTGCGTGCTTTGCAGTATTTCTTTAAGGTGTGTTTTCATTCCTGCAGACCTCATGTGTTTAAAATCTTTTGTCTCAAAGTCTAATCTGTAACTTCTGCTCAAGTGCTTGGTTTTATTTATGTCTATTTTATGTCTATCTGCAATTTCTTGTAACCTCTTATGTACGCTGCTTACTTCTCTTGTAATTCTAGGGCAAATGTATCTCATCTCTTCTTCTGTGTATGATTCTAACCTGTTCAGACCCATCGCTCCATCTACGAGTTCACCTGCTTCCATGCCCAACCTTATTTGATTCAAATATTCTTCTCCTTTCCCCTTGGGTGTACTCTGTGGGGTATTCAGACTGTCCAACCATTGTGTTAACTGTTGTGCATTTAGTCCCATTAATGTAGCATCTACGTCCTCTGGTACTGATGGTTTCTGTGATGTTTCTGTTTTTGAAGTTTGCAGTATTATTAGTGGTGGATTTGACCTTACCACAGTTGACGGAACACAAATTGGAATCGGACTAAATTCCAACAAAGACCCAGATCTGTTTGAGAGTGTTCCCACAGGAGTCATTTCTTGGATATTTTCTATATATCCTTTTCCTGTCTCATTCTGTGCCATTACACCTTGATCGCATACACTTGGCTTTGCTTGTATATATAATGGTACTGGCGGACCTACAGTGATAAGCAAAGATATTGCATCCAGATTCTGTCTGTTACCCAAGTTCTGTGGCATGTTAATTCCCATATTATGGTTCATCATTGCTGACATGTCTAACTGTGTTTCTGCTGTTTGAATGTACCTTGGCATTTCTTGTGTCTGTCTTTGAGGCATCAAAATTGGTGTTGGTTCAGTTTGAATCAATGTCGGTCTTTGGTAATTCTGTCCTCTCTGCACCATTAAATTAGGAGTTATTTCCAAATTATGCTCATCATAATAGCGTCTTTGGACCTGTGGCTGATAATTATTAACAGGTTCCAGTTTAGTCATATCAGGATATATGCTCTGAACTTGTGGTATTTCCTGTGTAAAAGGCATATTAGGACTACTTTGCATCTGTAATTTTCTCAAATTCGGTGTGCCAATACCCTGTATTGTGTCTGGAGGGGCAGTACTAGTGCTTGGGCCATTTTTGTTTTCCACATATGCTGGGGGACGGTCATTTAGCAATTGCAGAATTAATTCCTCATCGTCTGATTCGTCTGACCTTTTCGAGGTTCTCTTGTTTTCTCTATCTTTGGACTGACTCCTGTTTGTTTTATGGGTAGCTTTCTTTCCTTCTGTCTCTACTTCGTCAGTAATTGCTGGAAACAATTTAATTCCCTGCAATATATCTGATCTTCAAACCTTTTGAGCACTATCCCATCTAGCATCCGCCAGTGTCTTTTCTCACCCTTGTCTCAAATTTCTTTTGTAGTTGCTTTCTAGCCATTTGTTCCCAAATTGCTAATGCTTCAAACTGTGCTGGTCTTGGAGGTATTTTCATGTCATATAGCGCATATCTTAAATTCTCCAAAACTCTTAGATTAAACGTCCAATGGATAGGAAACGCTACACTTCCATACTTTTCTGTTAATTTACACCATTGTTTTAACCAAAGACATGGTGCAACACCATTTTCTTCAATTACGATGTAAGCTGGTGTACCCTCAGACGGTGTTTCTTCTCCCACATTTGGTTTATTATATACATCTCCCCTCAAGGCACTCTTAAATGCTTTTAAAAATGTAATCTTTCCGTCTTTTATTTTTCTAAAAAATGTAATCAATAAGTGACTTTAATTCCCAGAATACTCTTCGCTTGCCTTTCCCCACCAATTTCGCTTCACAGACTGCGTCCAATCCGTGCGTGACCCTTCTCACCAACCAACCTATCCCAGAGCGGCTCCAGTGACGTCACACTCACACACTGCGGCTGACAAAGTCTTGCGGCTTGTCGTCCTTCATTCAGCTTCACCCAAAACTAATTTCTGCAATATATCGCGAGCATTAATCAAAAAGAAGAAAACAAATCTGTTTGTTTACTACAGGAAAAAGGTAATACAATCGCTTCAGAAACCTTAGAGATTTTTCACTAGCCTCGGCAGTTATTCCATCTTTCTCGGCTTCCCACTTTCGCAAGCAAAATTTGACCTGCAAACTTTACTCCCAACTGATCAATGAACTATTCTAGTGCACCTTAGAATTCGTCAAATCTCAAAGTCGAAAATTTTCTTTTATTCCTCAATATTCGTACTGACTCATTGACCACGCCCGATCAACCTATTAAACCGAACAAATTACAACATCAATCAATTGTCTCATACACTTTTCAACATACTCCGGAGTCTCTTGACCTCGCAGGGCCCGTTTCAACATCAACAACCACGTGGACAATTTTTCCTGCACAAAGCGCTACACATATATGAAGTTCGAAGACTTCCCTACTCTCATACTTTGGAGTACCACTCCTATAAAATTTTAATTGGAGTTCGTAACTCCCTAAAAATCCTCACAAACTTCACAATTCATCTGCGGCATAAGCTGTGCAAGCGCGAAACCCTAACTTCATTCATACTGTCACTAGAAACGCTGAAAACATCCTCACACCTCCATTTCCTCCATTCGCAAGCTCCGAGATTCCAGGAAAGTCATTGGGGATTTAGGGCATCATCATCTCTCCAACTTGTTTTATTAAAAAAAATTCTAACTTGGATCCGTCTATTTTTCGGATGGGGTCCCAAAAGGCCAAACCATCCTCTGCTACCATCTACTGATAGCGCGTCCAGTCCTTGTAAATTACTTATACTTGGACACGCCGGAGGTCGGTGAACCTTTGGACCGGGTTGAGTTCTCCTCCTCATCCAAAGAAGTCGTCAGATCCCTCAAATCAGTAATCAATAATCATTTATTATCAATAACCAATAATCAATTAGTAATTAAACAACAAATTAGAAATCAATAGAAATCAGTAATTTGACACACCATGACCTTTCAGTCATGAATAACCACACCTGTTTATTAAAACTTAATGAGTTTATTTCCCTATATTAACAAAGCTAACACAATGTAAGTCTCAAAATCAAATGATACACATATACCAGTGGTTCCCAATCTGTGCGCCGCGGCTCGCTGGTGCGCCATCAAAACTAGCCAGGGGCGCCGCACACGGTTTGGGAACCACTGAGCTATTTATAGCCCTTGGGCCAGTTCGTACAAAATAAAACTACTCAGTTGTAGCAGCTCTTTTTTAATTTTGTCCTTGAGCGCCCTCAGGTGGTTAAACACAACTAAAGTGATTCTACATTTCACACTATTTAAACAGTTACGTTATAACTACATAAAAATGAGACCTGCCCATTTTACTAGGGTTACCGTCAACCAATATTTTCCCCTTACTAAAAAACCCTATGCATGCTGTAATTAAACAACTGTTACATTTTTATTTTTTACAGTTATATATAGAATTACAATACCTTCATTGGCGTCATCCCAATTCTTTTCAGGGAGAAAAATGGATGTACTCCCTAGGCCAGGCTTACATCCCCCACCCGCCAACAAAAAGTAACATAATGGGGAGCCGCAGCCAGTGGCCAATAGATCAAGGGAGCCGTGGGTCGAAAATGTTTGGGAACCACTGACATATACGAACATTACTGGCTGCCCATAGCGGTGGAAGAAACGCAACCTACGCAAAACTTGGATTATAATGCACTCAGATATAGCAGTGCAAATCACTAAAAAAACAACTGAGATTGACTAATTGCATACATTGATCAGCATAACAAGATTTCAATTCAGCACGGTGCATTAAATGAATACCTTAACTAACCTCTGATTAGCATTGGCATGTGGGGCTTCATGCTAAATGAATTTAGTCAACATAAATTTAGAAAACTTCTAGCTTAGGCTCTGTCAAAATAAGCAGTTGGTACCTAAGAAGGAAAACACAATGAATAGTAAATTTATCCTTTTATAATTACCAAATACAATCAGCATTCAAGATAAGTCTTCGTCCTTCAGGTACCGGTTCGATCAGCCTGGGGCAGACTTCGAAGGGGGGCTAAGTTTAAGTCAAGTTTTCCTTGCAGCAGCAAGGATTATAGGGGGCAAAAGTTATCGTGTGGGCAAGAAAAGGGTAAAAGTAAAGTTAAAGTCTCTAGGGTGAGAATTCTTTAAAGTCTCTCTCTCTCTGGGATAGAGAAAAAGCATCAAAGTGTCATCAAGGTAAAAGTGGCAATGGCATAAAATGGCGTCAATAATGGCTCCAAAAATTGCATGAAAATGGCTGTCTTCTCTTCGTTCGGTGGGATTAAGTAAGAACAGTTCCAAATTCTTCAGGTTCTTCCATTGGAGGGTCCATGGGGTGATTTCTCTTTGACCAATGAATAGTGTCTTTTCTCTTAATACTCATCTACGCATAAGGTGTCCTTGGAGTTTTGGAACATAAGTAGCCAATTAATTCTGCATCAGTGTCTTCGTTGTCTGCACCTGCAGAAACTGACCTTGAGCTTCAAAGAGGATGAAAGTTGCCTAACACGCAACTTTGAGATAAGTGTATTAGTCATTCTACTGGGAAAATACAGCTTTTAAAGATTCAAACACGTCTTTGTTAATACAAGTGAAAACTACGCAGTTGAAATTGAGACCAGGCAACTAGGCCAAAGCCTCTGCTAAATTTAAGCTAAGCATGTAACAGTTTTAACGCGAAAATCATAAAGTATAGCTTCAAATATGACATATTAGTACATTTTGTCGGCTCTCATGATTAATTAAGCTTGTTTAAACTAATGGTGACCTACTTCGTGGGCACATTTCTCTACATATATTATTTTTCTATGCTAAATCACATTGGGGGTCATTCTGACCTCGGCGGTAAAAGGCTCTTACCGCCGGTCAGAAGACCGCCATTCTACCGCCGCGGCCGCGGTAAACCGCCACGGTCATTGTGACCCACAACTGCCAAGCCGCCAAAAACCCGACATCCACGGAAGGCCGCCTCATCAGCGGTCAGCGATAAACTGGAGATGACCAAACCTCCACCGTCACGCCAATACAAACACGCCCATGCCATTACGACCCACGAATCCACGCAGCGGTCTGTCAAACGCGGTATTCCATTGGCGGTAAACACCGCCGCGGTCAAAATACACACACAGCTCCAAAACACAGCCACATTGGACAATTTGAAATACACACACCTGATACACATACAAACAACACTCCCACACATCCAATCAACTATAAAACACACACCCACATCACCCACAAACCCCCACAACTAGAAATTCGGAGAGAAGGCGAGAGAGAGAGAGAGAGCACAACTATCGAAAACCCCAACACACACAGGAACACAACATCATCACCCACACTACATCCACGCACAAAACACCACACACCACCACACACACCACACTCATCACCACAAACACCAACCCACACCACCCCATGGCACCCCCAAGACACCCCAGGTTCTCGGACCAAGAACTCAGGGTCATGGTGGAGGAAATAATTAGGGTAGAGCCCCAGCTATTCGGCACACAGGTGCAGCACACCACAATAGCCAGGAAGGCGGAGCTATGGCAAAGGATCGTCGACAGGGTCAACGCTGTGGGACAGCATCCCAGAAACCGGGAAGACATCCGAAAGCGCTGGAACGACCTACGGGGGAAGGTGCGGTCGATGGTGTCAAGACACAACATCGCTGTGCAGAAGACTGGCGGCGGACCCCCACCCACTCCACCCGAATTCACAGCATGGGAGCAAGAGGTCTTGAACATCCTGCATCCTGCGGGCCTCGCTGGAGTAGGCGGAGGAATGGACTCTGGTAAGTCTAATCTCAACTACCCTACCCCCCCAACCACCAGCATGCCAACTCCCACCCCCACCCTCACCCCCAACCCCCCAGCACACATCCTCCCTGCCAATGTCTCACCAGCACAACCCACCCAACACAACACCAATCCCTGAATGCCAACACAAACCATGGACACCCATCACCTAAGCATGACCACTGCACATACCCATCCCCCCCCACAAACCACCCTCACAACTCCTCCCACAAGGGAATGCCAGCACTGGGGGACAAGGGCACCCCCAAATCGCACGCCATGGCACACACAGAAGCAATAACCATACTCTTTTACCCCTGCAGGGCCCGAACGCCAACACACCGGCCAGGAGGGTCCAGATTTGTCCATCCCGCCCCCAGAACAGGCCCCCAGTGATGACAGCAGCTCTGTCGACCTAGAACCTGATGACCAGCCTGGACCATCGGGGACCTCTGGACAGTCGGTTCCCCACACACAGACACAGGCCACAGCAGACCCAACCCCCTCTGGGAATACCAGCACAGCTCCCACCCAGCGGGCCCATGCCTCTGTCTCCAGGACGCGTCAATCAGCGGTGTGTCCACCACTACAGGGCACCCAGGCTGACCCACCAACCCAACAACCACAGGGACCTGGGGGCAGTGGTAGTGGGCACACCGTCCAGGGGACAGAGACCCGGGGAAACAGGGGAACTGGGAGGGCTGCATTGCGAGAGGGGGTGGACCGGCCCAGGGAACCCACTCTCCACGAGGCCCTCACCACCATCATGGGAGCATACCACCACTCCCAGGAGACGATGGCGACGGTACTGGCCAGGTTCCAGGAGATCCAGGCACAGCAGGAGGAACGGTACATGGGGTTCAGAGTCGAACTCAGGATCATAGGTACCGCAATGGGGACTATCGTCCTGGCCCTCAACCAGATAGTCACCTCATTGCGGGACCATGTGGCACCCCAAAGGGCCCCTGTCACTAGCCCGGACCACGAACAGCCTACCACCTCCGCCGGCGCTAGTGGACAGGAGGCCCCCACACAACGACTGGCCACCAGAACCCCACCTCCTGCTGAAGATCAACCACCCCGCAAGCGGAACCTGAGATCTCACAAGAAGACAGAGTAGGATGCCAAGACCCCCGCCAGCAAACAATACCCCCTGATGTCATCCCACTGTCCCACAGTGTCACCCTGTCCAACCTTGAACTGCCGCTGCTCCATCCTTCCACAGGCATAGGGACAATGCACCTGTGCGACTGAGAACTGGACTCTGCAATGGACATTACTCCACCCCCACCCATCACCGTTTTACTATCATGGACCCATATGCAGCACTTAAAATAAATCACCAATTGCACTTCAAAAATCAGGAGTCTGCTTGTATTCTTTACAAATGTATTACACATAACGGTGCAATAATGTTCAGTCACAATGTGATTACAACATACCAATGTCTATAAGCATTAGTCCATGGGCAAACAAAGCAGCAGTCACGCTGTGGGTCATACAGCTCTGAAAAGGGAAGGGAAAGTCAAAAATCAGTTAAAATGAACTGGGGGAAACACAGAAAGTAGAGATGCAGGAGGGCAGAAGTAAATGTAAAAAGGCGTGGGTGATTCTTACCTGTGTGCTACTGAAAATACTGTTGTATAACTGTGTCCCTGTTGTCTGTGTCGTCATCGTCGTCTTCCTCCTCTTCACTCTCCACAGGCTCCACAGCTGCTACAACACCACCATCTGGACCATCCTCCTGCAGGAAAGGCACCTGGCGTCGCAATGCAAGATTGTGAAGCATACAGCAGGCCACGATGATATGGCACACCTTCTTTGGTGAGTACATTAGGGATCCACCTGTCATATGCAGGCACCTAAACCTGGCCTTCAGGACCCCGAAGGTCCGTTCTATAATCCTCCTAGTTCGCCCATGTGCCTCATTGTAGCGTTCCTCTGTCCTGGTCCGGGGATTCCTCACAGGGGTCAATAGCCAAGGCAGGTTGGGGTAACCAGAGTCACCTATTAGCCACACACGGTGTCTCTGTAGCTGTTCCATCACATAAGGGATGCTGCTATTTCGCATGACATACGCGTCATGCACTGATCCAGGGAACTTGGCATTTACATGCGAGATGTACTGGTCAGCCAAACAGACCACCTGGACATTCATCGAATGGTAACTTTTTCGATTTCTGTACACCTGCTCATCGTCTTTTGGGGGTACTAAAGCCACATGGGTCCCATCAATGGCACCAATGATGTTGGGGATATGTCCAAGGGCCTAGAAATCACCCTTCACAGTGGCCAAATCACCCTCCTCAGGGAAAATAATGTATCTCCGCATGTATTTCATCAGGGCAGACAACACTCTGGACAAAACCTTAGAAAACATAGGCTGAGACATCCCTGATGACATGGCCACTGTTGTCTGAAAAGACCCACTTGCCAAAAAATGGAGTACTGACAGAACCTGCACCAGAGGGGGAATCCCTGTGGGTTGGCGGATGGGGGACATCAGGTCAGGCTCCAGCTGGCCACACAGTTCATGTATAGTGGCTCGGTCAAGTCGGTATCGAATTATAATATGTCGTTCTTCCATTGTCGACAGGTCCACCAGCGGTCGGTACACGGGAGGATTCATCCTTCTCCTCGCAAGTCCCAGCGGACGGTGCCTAGGAAGGACAACATGGAGCACAGAGTCAAGCAACCCACAGGTACGTTCACCCAGCTTGCACAGTACACGAATCGCTATGCATTGAAAGGCTTGTATGAGTGGCAATGCAAGACCTAGGCCTGTGTGACACAGTAGCAATTAAGCCATGTGGGCCCTTGTAATGGCGGCTGCCTGACCTGAGAAGTGTGACAGTGGGATATGAGGTCAACGCGCTGGCGTGGCACACCGTGGCAGTAGGTGGTCGAAGACCGCAGTGCGAAGGCGCATTGGTTAACATTGAACCCTATGGGTCTCAGGAGCCAATGACGATGTGTGCCGGCGGTCGCGGTACGCACCGCGGCGGTACGCACCGCCGCGGGCGTGACTGCCATTTTCTATCTGCTTAACCACTCGAGACCTGACCATCCACAGGAGAGGACCTATACTGCACGTGCTGCTGTGACCTCGGTCTGGAAGAGACAATGGCTGCTGCGACTGGGGAAAGGGCCCCTGCCTTCACTTCAGAAGAGTTGGAGAAACTTGTGGATGGGGTCCTGCCCCAGTATGCGCTACTCTACGGTCCTCCAGACCAACAGGTAAGTACACTGGGTGCACGTTGGATGGGCTATGCCTGGGTTGTGTATGGTGGATGTAAGATGGTGGGGTGGGGAGCGAATGAGGAGTGCAAGGCACGACAGATGAGAGCATGTGCCACATGGCAGGGTTGGGGAGGGGGGGGCAATCACATCTAACATGCAGAAAAATGATGAAAATTCCTTTCCCACCCTGTACATGTCAAATAGGTCAGCGCCCATCAGAAAGTCGACATTTGGCGTGCCATCGCCAAGGAAGTCCGGGCCCTGGGGGTCCACAACAGATGGGGCACCAACTGCCAAAAGAGGTGGGAGGACATCCGCCGCGGGACCAGGAAGACTGCCGAGTCACTGCTGGGGATGGCCTCCCAACGTAGGAGGGGTGCCAGTCGTACCTTGACCCCCCTGATGTCCCGGATCCTGGCGGTGGCCTACCCCGATTTGGATGGGCGCGTGAGGACATCACAGCAGACACAAGGGGGTGAGTACCAGCACATTCTGCTATTTTTACACGCAGTGGAGGCGTCTGGGTGGGGGAGGAGGGCTGTGGGTGACATTAGGCCAGGGCGCTTTCTGTAGTGTAGTCCCCTCCTTTAGGCATGGCCCTGTGCCCCCGCCCCCCACCTCTGTAGGGTGCCAAGTACAGCAGTCGAAGGTCCAGCATCACCCATGTGCGCATTTGTTGTCCATAGACCTTTTGGCCTAGTCACAAGTACTGAGTAGTGTACCCCGATTGCGCGGCGTAGTGCATGAGGCTCCTGTGTCTGTCCTCTCCGCCAACGGTGTTGACAATGCATGCACTCAACCTGTTTTTATTTCTCCCCCCACCCTTTTTCTTTATCTTCTTGTGCATGTGTGCATTAGCATCATCAGGCGGAGGAGAATTGGCATCGGAGCACGAGGGAGCTGCTACTCACAAGGCCCCGGTGGGCCATGGTACAGACACCGAGGTCACCAGTGATACGGAGGGCGAGGGGAGCACCACAACGGGGACCCGTGGTGACACCAGCGACACCGACACGTCCTCGGAAGGGAGCTCCCTAGCAGTGGCGGCAACATCCGGGCCCCCCGCCTCTACAGGTACAGCTGCCACCCAGCGCACCAGCTCCGCCTTCCCAGCAGACCCTCAGCCTTCGCTCCGTGCCCGCTCGCCCAAGAAGGCGGGCATCTCCTTCGCCCCAGGCACCTCAGGCCCTGCCCCTGTTACCCCTGCTGCCCTCAGTGAGGAGGTCATTGACCTCCTACAGACCATCATTGTTGGGCAGTCTACCCTTTTGAATGCCATCCAGGGGGTAGAGAGGGAGGTGCATCGGAGCAATGCATACCTGGAGGGCATTCATTCGTGTCAGCCTGCCATCAACGATCGTTCAATGCTCTGGCCTCAGCACTGACGGCAGCCATTGTCCCTGTTTCCAGCCTCCCTCTTCTAACTGCCTCCACCCTGTCTCTGTCTCCTGTTCCTCAGCCTATCCCATCCACACCATCAGACCAGCCTGCACACACCTCAACACCCAAGGGCAGGTCATCCAGACATAAGCACCACAGATCACACAAGCATTCACCCAAACAACACCCAGATGCAGACATGCTAACAGTCACTACCACCTCTGTGTCCCCCTCCGCCTCGTCTCCCTCCTCCCTCCTTGTGACGTCTCCACTCACACCTGCATGCACACCACCATCAGCCAGTACTTCCATCACCAGCACACCCTCCAGTACAGTCTGCACACGTGCAGTCACCACCCCCACTGCCATTTACACGTCCCCTGTGTCCTCTCCCACTGTGTCTGTCACCCCCTCTTCCAAGACACACAAACGCAGGCAGCCACCCACCCAACAGCCAACCACCTCACCACAGCCTACGTCACAAGCACCTGCAACCAAAGACAGCACACCTGACTCTCCTACAACCACATCCTCTTCCTCCACTCCCATAACCACTACACCTACCCTTTACATTGGTCCTCAAAAACTTTACCTCTCCACACATAACCTCTTTGCCCCACCTGACCCACCCCCTCCATCTGCTAAGAGTCCCAAGAGCACCTCAGCCACCACCAGCCCTGCTTCAAGTGTCACCATTGTGCACGGGTTTTGGAGTCCACCCTTTCCCAGCACTGATACATCGTCCAGCAGCAAGGGGACAGCCAGCCCCCCCCCTGGAAAGAGGACCCGTAAAAACAAGGGCCGCCGCGAGAGGACTAACACGGCTGCCCCCAAGGAGCAAAGTCCTGGGCCGTCACCTGCCACAACATCCAGGGGAGGCAAGGCCCAGAGAGCCTCATCGAAGGAGGGCAAGGGCAGCAGGGCGGAGAAGTCAGCCAGCAGAGGTGCGGACCAGGAGGGCCCCACAAGCCCCATCCCGGGTGTGAGGGAGGACATCCACAGGCCCAGGACTCCGTCACAGAAGGGTCCAGCAACTGCACGGTCGGAGGGCGACTAAGCAGGGAGTCCTGCCAGGTCTGGCTCCCTTGAATGACTGGACAGGCACCGCTGAAGAGGGCCCCGCCGTGCAGAAAGGCACCGCTGAAGAGGGCCCCGCCGTGCAGAAAGGCACTGCTGAAGAGGGCCCCACCGTGCAGAAAGGCACCGCTGAAGAGGGCCCCGCCGTGCAGAAAGACACCGCTGAAGAGGGCCCGCCGTGCAGAAAGACACCGCTGAAGAGGGCCCCGCCGTGCAGAAAGGCACCGCTGAAGAGGGCCCCGCCGTGCAGAAAGGCACCGCTGAAGAGGGCCCCGCCGTCTCAAGCACCGCTCCGCTGGGCCCTTCCTGTCAAGCACCGCTCCGCTGGGCCCCGCCTTCTTAAGCACCGCTCCGCTGGGCCCCGCCGTCTCAAGCACCGCTCCGCTGGGCCCTTCCTGTCAAGCACCGCTCCGCTGGGCCCCGCCTTCTCAAGCACCGCTCCGCTGGGCCCCGCCGTCTCAAGCACCGCTCCGCTGGGCCCCGCCTTCTCAAGCACCGCTCCGCTGGGCCCTTCCTGTCAAGCACCGCTCCGCTGGGCCCCGCCTTCTCAAGCACCGCTCCGCTGGGCCCTGCCGTCTCAAGCACAGCACCGCTGGGCCCTTCCTGTCAAGCACCGCTCCGCTGGGCCCCGCCTTCTCAAGCACCGCTCCGCTGGGCCCCGCCGTCTCAAGCACCGCTCCGCTGGGCCCTTCCTGTCAAGCACCGCTCCGCTGGGCCCCGCCTTCTCAAGCACCGCTCCGCTGGGCCCCGCCGTCTCAAGCACCGCTCCGCTGGGCCCTTCCTGTCAAGCACCGCTCCGCTGGGCCCCGCCTTCTCAAGCACCGCTCCGCTGGGCCCTGCCGTCTCAAGCACAGCACCGCTGGGCCCTTCCTGTCAAGCACCGCTCCGCTGGGCCCCGCCTTCTCAAGCACCGCTCCGCTGGGCCCCGCCGTCTCAAGCACCGCTCCGCTGGGCCCTTCCTGTCAAGCACCGCTCCGCTGGGCCCTTCCTGTCAAGCACCGCTCCGCTGGGCCCCGCCTTCTCAAGCACCGCTCCGCTGGGCCCTTCCTGTCAAGCACCGCTCCGCTGGGCCCCGCCTTCTCAAGCACCGCTCCGCTGGGCCCCGCCTTCTCAAGCACCGCTCCGCTGGGCCCCGCCTTCTCAAGCACCGCTCCGCTGGGCCCTTCCTGTCAAGCACCGCTCCGCTGGGCCCCGCCTTCTCAAGCACCACTCCGCTGGGCCCCGCCGTCTCAAGCACCGCTCCTTCTCAAGCACCGCTCCGCTGGGCCCTTCCTGTCAAGCACCGCTCCGCTGGGCCCTTCCTGTCAAGCACCGCTCCGCTGGGCCCCGCCTTCTCAAGCACCGCTCCGCTGGGCCCTTCCTGTCAAGCACCGCTCCGCTGGGCCCCGCCTTCTCAAGCACCGCTCCGCTGGGCCCTTCCTGTCAAGCACCGCTCCGCTGGGCCCCGCCTTCTCAAGCACCGCTCCGCTGGGCCCCGCCTTCTCAAGCACCGCTCCGCTGGGCCCCGCCTTCTCAAGCACCGCTCCGCTGGGCCCTTCCTGTCAAGCACCGCTCCGCTGGGCCCCGCCGTCTCAAGCACCGCTCCGCTGGGCCCTTCCTGTCAAGCACCGCTCTGCTGGGCCCTTCCTGTCAAGCACCGCTCCGCTGGGCCCGCCTTCTCAAGCACCGCTCCGCTGGGCCCCGCCTTCTCAAGCACCGCTCCGCCGGGCCCTTCCTGTCAAGCACCGCTCCGCTGGGCCCGCCTTCTCAAGCACCGCTCCGCTGGGCCCCGCCGTCTCAAGCACCGCTCCGCTGGGCCCTTCCTGTCAAGCACCGCTCCGCTGGGCCCCGCCTTCTCAAGCACCGCTCCGCTGGGCCCTTCCTGTCAAGCACCGCTCCGCTGGGCCCCGCCGTCTCAAGCACCGCTCCGCTGGGCCCCGCCGTCTCAAGCACCGCTCCGCTGGGCCCTTCCTGTCAAGCACCGCTCCGCTGGGCCCCGCCTTCTCAAGCACCGCTCCGCTGGGCCCTTCCTGTCAAGCACCGCTCCGCTGGGCCCCGCCGTCTCAAGCACCGCTCCGCTGGGCCCTTCCTGTCAAGCACCGCTGGCCCATTGACAGTGCCGGTTCTGTGTCGAGCTAGTGTTCACGCTGCACTTGGGGCACCCTGCCTCCTCCATTACCTGTGGAGTCTGTAATCCACCTGATGGCCTGTGTCTCTGCACTCCCCAGGATGGCACAGTGGGCAGACCACCCACTGTAGAGACTTGTGAGACTGTGGCTTTGCACTCCCCAGGATGGCACAGTGGGCAGACCACCCACTGTAGAGACTTGTGAGACTGTGGCTTTGCACTCCCCAGGATGGCACAGTGGGCAGACCACCCACTGTAGAGACTTGTGAGACTGTGGCTTTGCACTCCCCAGGATGGCACAGTGGGCATGGTGGACCCTTCGTGGATCTGGCGTTGTGGACTCATGTGGCTGAGGTGCCCCCCCTTCCCTTCCCCCTGAGGTGCCTGTAGTTTTGTCATCTGATGCCCCAGCAGTGTTCTCTCCAACGGACTCAGGTCTCCTGTGTGGGCTTTGCCCATGTGTTGATACACTTTGGCCCACGGACAGTGGAAATTTAAGTGACTGTGCAGGACTTATTGCCTATGTTTATCGGTTTCGCAATGTTCTTTCTTGATTTTTTATAATTCATATTGCTATTTTACCATGACTTCAATGAACCTCTTTTATACATAAATTTTGTTTCTCACTTTAATTATGTATTTGCATAATTCCGGGGGGTTTGGGTGGTGTCACTGTGACTTGGTGCTCTGCATTGGTGTGTAGATAGTTGGGGGGGGGGGTGGTGTCGCATATGTGTGTGCCCGTAAGCTTTCCTCCTCCCCCCTCCCCTGTGTCGTAGGTGCAGTACTCACCGTTCGTACTCGTGGTAGATGAGCAGGTAGACAATAGCTGGTAGGATGTTTAATTCGGGTTCCATGCTGTTCTCCGTCCTCGTGGAGTGTGTAGAGGTGAGCGTTTTCCCGTTCGTAGTCGGTTTCCGCCGTGTTTTTATCGGCGGGGCTCCCGCCCCGGAAAAGGTGGCGGATTGGTGAGTTGTGATAGTGTGGGCGGTACATTGTCTGCCGCCTGCCTGTTGGCGGTGACCGCCGCGCTGTTTGTGTGTCCCGACTTGGCGGGCGGAGTGTTAAGGTGGCGGGCTGTGTTGGCGGTTCCCGCCAGGGTCAGAATTCCATTTTTTGGACCGCCTGCCTGTTGGCGGGTTGGCCGCCGCTTTAACACCGACCGCCAGGGTCAGAATGACCCCCATTGTCTTATACGGGTTTATTGCATGATATATAAATGTTTGTTAGTCTTTCTTTTTCCGCTTCATCAGCACCGCTCCTCAGAGTGAGATGAGACAGTCATCACTGCCCTTACCTCGCTCGGCGTAATGTGGTGCTATCGGTGCCCACATATTTCCTGCTAGCTGTGCGCACCCATCATCCCCGCTCACCAGGACACACTGTAGTTAGAGTCCCTCCTTATTAGGGTTGACACCTTTCAAAGAGCAAAATACCAGCCATTTGAGTTAGCAAAAGCCCGAACATGCTGCTAAATAAGACTTTAAACAAAATCGTATATATTGATTTCTAAAAATACTTTTTCTGCCTTTGTATTAATTATTAGTTTGGGATCGTTAAGGCAGCCCTAGAACATATTTCAAAATGATGTCTATTCATTGTTGCTGTTTGAAGTATATACAGATAAGGCGAATAAAAAGTTTTTTATGGTTTTGAGTTTTTGATGAGGCCGGGACATTGAAACACAGATGGTACCCGTGGTGCCACCGTGCCCGCAGAAACCTTACTCTTTAACATTAGCAGTTTTTGGTGATATGGCCCTGTACTTGAAGCTACCTCAAACTCAACTTCTCGCCGAAAATCTCGCAGAAAACGGCAGAGCTGACAGCTTAATATTCGAGGCGTGCACTGGGAGGCGGAGACCCAGCTGCTCTCCAGACAGGCGATCTTACATTAAAAAACTGCGCCGACATTATATTGTTGGACATACCGACCTTTGTGTGGGGACGAGGGGTGGTCACCTCTAGGTCGTGCCATGTCCGTGGTTGCAGTGATGCCTGTGAAGGACGAAACCGGCAGCGTCCCTTTCTTCTGGCCTAGTCGTCTCTGAGGCGGAAGCTCCGAGGGAAGTTTGGACCTTCAGCAAGAGAAGGTGACGTGTCCAGAGGCAGACTGACGCTAGCTGCCCGCAAGTGGCGCCCTTTTAAACCATGCGGTTGTCGCACCACTACTTTTTATTTCACTTTATTTCACATCTTATTTAAATTTAGGTCATAGGCATCTATAACATTCCCCTTTATGGACGGGCGGCAGCTGGCTCTCTCCCAGCTTCGTGGCCCTGCTGGCCTGCGGGAGAGGCTGCACCGCTGCCCACCTGTGTACAACTGAAGTCCGGACACAAACGCAAGACGTACGGGATACTCTTTTCATGGTGATACAACTTAGGTGACCACCTGGCATCGAGGCAAATTCTGGACAGGACTATAAAAAGTTCAGGACCGAAATTAGACAACAAACATCAGTTTTACAGGCACATCCCAGAGAGGCCATGCCCTATTACTTTACTAGTGAATTTATTTACTCTTTTTTTAACAAGCACTATTTATTCAATGTAGTCTTTTTGTGATTGGCTCCTGGTATGCCACATTCAGGTGCCACATTACATCCTTGTTCAGTGGTAAATTAATGCCCTTCAGCACTGTGTCAAGTCCATCACCCCTACCCAAATCTACCCAATCTTCCTTTAAGAGAAAGTAACAGCAACATTTTGGTTATGTTTCTAGACATTTTAAAACCCCTGGCAAACAGTTTGGGAAACATTAAGGTAATTAACCTTATGCTAGTTTAAACAAGTTGAACAAAAACATCTTGCTCTTCTCAACCCTCAATGGACTTTCAACCTAAAAACAATGAATAAGGCAGAGCAGATGGTGTGGGCAACAGTCTCACACCTCATGTCAGGATGTGAGGCATCCACAACTTGTCTGTAGTCTCACAGCACTAGAGTGTGTGTCAGGGACTCTACATTTATCTCAGAACTGGGAGCCTGGACTACGAATCAAAGATAATATTAGAGGAGGATGAAATCGAGATCAAATGGGAGATCCACAGCAACTGATTCAAAGGGTTGTTGCTAAGGGCTGGAGGAATAAGGAAGTGAAGAACAAGGTGGGACAATTCCCAAAATCAGACAAGATGGGCCACCAAGACCATCGGAAGGTATTGTGTACCTGAGGAGTTGTCTCTGCATACAGGAAAGAAACAGAAGAGGCACTGTCAAGTAGTTGAACAAGCAGCACCTACTAACCCTCGCAAACTGTTCTGGTGAATTGGTCTGCTTTTTGTGCTTCTGAAGGGTTAGCAGTGCCCAGACCACGTGCAAGGTTGTGCAAGGCAATTGCCCACTCTTTCCATGCCTTAAATTTTGCACTTGAGCAAAAACCAAACCAGTGATGTGGCTCATCCCTAAGTGTCAAAGTACTCATTGAATCTTCAAAATATTTGGGATATAAATTGCACACACAAAATGTAAGAACACGAGAAAGATATAAAATGTAATTAGTGTTTCTTTAACATACAGTACTGTTTTCCCCTTTATATACAATTAGACCTCAGATTGAAGAGGGAACCAGTTACCTTTTGATACATAGGAATTCATATCTACCATTTCCCCACTGATTTGCAGGATGGAAATCCCAGCAGAGCGACACTGTCCCTCTGAGCCCAGTTTGCTTTTTGGTCTTCTCTTCTGCTTTCTGTAGTGGGCCATGTAGCACTTATGAAGATGGTGTGCTACCCCGATTATTGTATTATTTTGCAAACCTTCCTCTGATCATTCCTCATTCCATCTTGAGACACGCCACACATCAGATTTGGTTGCTGGGGTGCAATCATATAGCTCCTTCCACTCTAAAGCTACCCATGATTGCAGGTGGATTAGGCCTTCCAGACTTAAAAATGCTATTACTTAGCTGTGCAGGTCCAATGGGTGGCTCACTGGCTGTCTGCCCGCCCCCTGCATGAGATGGGGTTGGTCCGTAAAGACTTTAAGGAGGGCTTTTTGCACTGCTATTGTTTCCTACTAAACATTCTACGGATCACCATCCTGCACAGCTTTCTCATGCCTTGCTAGAACCTGTAGACTCACTGACACGAAGAAACCCTGTGCTCTTGCACTACCTTTGTTAGGCCTTCCCACTCCCAAAGTATGGCTGTGCTCAGAGCTACTCCATCAGTGGCATGCTGCAGGAATCTTAAAATTGGGAGATTTGTTTCTGGACGGCGAGCTACTAGATTCCCAGACCCTTGTGGCAGACTACCATCTTCACCCGGGTCAACTTCTTACTTACAAACAGCTTAAGCAATCATTAAGGGCCATATGTACGAACACTTTTTCCCATAGACACAGAATGGGTAAAAACCTTTGCTACATCTGGCCCTAAATGTCCTATTTCATGTCTGTCACCTAGCACTAACTCTACATGATGTGTGCCAGAAGCTCTCCACCATAGGGACTGGTGGCAAACTAATAAGATAGGTGTACAGACTTTTCCTGCAATATGGAGACCTCTCCAGGGCTTCTCGTCATACTACCTGGGAGATTGATGTGGCCAAACCTCTGCAAGATATGGAGTGGGCAAAAAATACTGAACTTTCACCACAAAGTATCCAGCGGCTGCTACTTTAAGTACATTCATAGAGCTTCCCTGGGAATGCATTCTGCCCTTGCCATCGACTTTGTGTTTTGTAACTCACATTTCGTTGCTTTCAATTTGCTGGCTTTAGGTGTTTAGGCTGTCCAGCTTGAGTTTGTCCCTTCCCTTGTTCAAACCTTATTTACAGTATCCTTGTGAGTGCTCCCTTTCTGCAAACAGGCCTGTAAATCTTGTTCTTATCTAATCACATTTGCTGTGCATTCAAACAACAAGGGGAAATGTCAGGCCTGTCTTCGGTAGGAGCTTGTTGATTACTTTTCTTTCTCTGACTTCAAAGTGAGAGGATTTATGTGATAATGTATGTGACAATCCTGCTGGCTACTGGGGTAGGAAAGAGTTTTTTTTCTAGCAAACAACATTTAAATGAAGTGTGCAAGGATTTCAGAATATATCAGAATTAGGAACACAAATGAAGCACCTTTCCGTTAATTCTGAACTTGGATGGAAACAAATACCCTTAATATAATTTAAAACAAATCATTAAACTAGGTGATACAATGTTCACACAGCATCTGTGCACTGTTGAGGTTTATTAGAAAAACTGTATGTCCGTGCAAATGTAATGGTCATTTCAATCAAAAACGTGTTGTCTGTAATGGCAGTGTCTTATCACACCATGCATACCCCACTCTACTCTGCACAAGCCCACACCACTGCACCCTACTGTGCGCCACTCCACTTTACACCACTCAATGCCACTGCACTCTGGGACACTGCACTCGACTCCACTCTTAACCACTCCACTCTATGCCACTACACTCTGTGCCACTTCACGCTACGCAACTCTACTCTGTACCACTTTACGCCTCTCTGCACCATTGCACTCTGCACTTCTGCACACTATACCACTACAGTCTAAGCCACATAAATCTACTCCACACAACTCCACTCCATGCCACTCTGCAACACTGTATTGTACACCACTGCACTCAATACCAGTACACTATTTGCTGATGTGCACTCTATGCTAATGCACTTTGCTATGTAACACTCAACAACTAATTGCCCCTGAACTCTACACCAGTACCCTGTATGTCACTCTAATCTACTCTGTACCACTACACTCTATGCCACAGCACTCTACATCACTTTACTCTCTTCCATTACACTCTATGCCACTGCACTGTACCCTGCACCTCTCCACTCTATGCCACTGCACTCTACACCACTCTGCCCCACTGCACTCTACTTCAATGCACCCTACGCCAGTGCACTCTACACAACTGCACTATATTCCACTGCACACTACTCTGCACCACTGTACTCTACGCCAGTGGTTCCCAACCTTTTTACTTCTGTGGACCCCCACTTTATCATTACTGGAACCCAGGGACCCCCACTGAACCATTATTGCAACCCGGGGACCCCCCACTGAGTAATTACTGAAAGCGGGGGACCTAATCTGTTAATATTATTTAATTTTCCAAGCATTCGCGGATCCCCTGAGGAGGCTTCGCGGACCCCCAGGGGTCCCCGGACTACAGGTTGTGAACCACTGCTCTATGCCACTGCGCTCTATGCCACTCTACTCTACACCACTGGACTGACACTCTACTTTGCAACACTACACTCTCTGCTGCTGTACTCTACACCACTCTACTCTGTACTACTGCATTCTGCACCAATACACTCTACGCCACCGCACTCTATGCCACTCTACTCTGCATAACTCCACTCTAAGCCACTTCACTCTATAGCACTATACTTTACTCGGCACAGCACCACACTACACTACCCTACTCTGCACCACTCTACGCCACTGCACTCTATGCCACTCGAGTCCACTCTGAACTTTACGCCCCTGCACTATGCACCACTCTACACCACTGCACTCCCTGCCACTCTATTGTATGCCACTCTGTGCCAATCTACTCTGCCCCCATGCCGCTCTGTGCCACTGCACTCTACGCCAATGCACTCTAAACAACTGCAGTGCATTCCACTGCACTCTACTCTGCACCACTGTACTCTACGCCACTTCTCTCTGTGCCACTCTGCTCCACTTTAGACCACCACACTGACACTCTACTCTGCAACACTGCACTCTCTGCCACTGCACTCTACTCTGTACTACTGCATTCTACGCCCATACACTCTACACCACTGCACTCTATGCCACTCTACTCTGCATCACTCCACTCTATGCCACTACATTCTACAGCACTATACTCTACTCTCCACTGCACCACTCTACGCTACTGTACTCTGCACCACTCCACACCACTGCACTCTGTGCCACTCAAGTCTACTCTGCACTCTACACCACTCTACACTACTGCGTTTGCTGCCATTCTATTGCACAGCACTCTACTCCACTGTACTCTATGCCACTATACTATGCCCCATGCCACTCTGTGTGCAACTTCACTTTGAACCACTGCACTGTACGCCAATGCACTCTAAACTGCACTGTATGTCACTGCACTCTACTTTGCACCTCTGTATTCTATGCCACTGCTCTCTATGCCACTCTACACCACAGCACTCTCACACTCTACTCAGCAACACTACACTCTATGCCACTGCACTCTACAGCACTATACTCTACTCTGCACTGCACCACTCTACTCTACTGTACTCTGCTCCACTCTACACCACTGCACGCTATGCCACTCAAGTCTCCTCTGCACTCCATGCCACTGCACCATACACCGCTATACAGCACACTCTGCCACTCTACTCTGCACCACTCCACTCTGTACCACTGCACTCTACTATGCACCAGTCTAATCTAGGCCTCTGCAGTCTATGACACTGCATTGTATGCCGCTGAATTCCATGCCGCTGTATTCAATGCCACTTCACTGTATTCTGCAACACTCTACACCAATGCACTTTACACAAGTCATCTCTACTGTATACCACCCCACTATATGCCACCCTATGCGATTCCACAGTATGCCACTCCTAAACACGCCACTCTCTGCCACGCCACAACACTCTACGCCACTCTATGCCATCCCACTCTGTGACACTCCACGCCACTCTCCTCTAGCCCACAAATTTTTAGCCAAGCTGAACAGCAGCCACTCTGGTGTATAACATGGCTAAAACACATTGGCAAAACCAGTAACTCTTGCGTTGACGCAGCCTATTGGCTTTGCCAATGTTTGTTAGTACTATGAGGTGCTGAGGTCCATAATAGCACTGTGAATGTGTAATTCCTTATTTTAGACATGCATTACACACAGCATACTTTAGGCTGCTACAACATGTGCAAATACATTTAGAATAAATTAAAAAAAAGTCCTTCTAAAATACACATTCCAATAATATACAGATTGTACCTAGTACAAACATTTGTTATAACTACCTACGAAAACCACACACTCCCTCACCTTGGAACACCCTTACAGTACCTCTCTAAAAGAAAATACTTTGCCATCAGAAAGCTTCAAGTGAGTCCTTTGATTAAAGACAATACACCACGTTTCCAAACCCCTTTGCATTTGCAGATTTACCAGTTGTGCACATTTGCATTTCTTTTGGGAAGGAGACACCCTGGAAAGAAGGCCGGTTTCTTATCTGTCTGCCCCTCCCTTGGGATCAGGGCACAGGAGACTCCCTTCCTTTCCAGTCAGCTGAGGAAACTAAACTGTCCTAATTGCATTTGTTCTTTGACTGAAAGGCAAAAATTACAGACAAATACTGTCCATTAAGCCTTTTCATCAGGGACAACGGACGGAAGGGCTAAATTACGGGCAGTCTGTGAAAATTACGGACGGGTGGTCACCCTAGATACAACTCTGTACTGAAGACAGGCGGCTTCAGACTCAAACCTCTCTTTGATGGTGTACATTTAAAAAAATGCAAAGTGCACATAATATCAACTTTTACATATCGTGACAATAAGAGTATATTTAAGTGTAGAATATTCATGCTTTGACATGTATGTATATTACATATGTATGTATGTAGTGTGCGTATAAACACACATACAATGTAGGTAAACGTGAAGTTCAGACTAGTAATCCTATGCTTTCATATATGTAAAATGAACGTCCTTGTATTGTGGCAGTCAGTATTCATGCTACAATATTTTAGTGAACGGCATTCTTAGTATACCACTGTAAGCAAAAGTTCAGTGTTACATGAACTTCATTGGTGGTGGGGAGGCTTGGAATCAAATCACACTGAATGCCATTCAGAACATGGAAGAAATGTTGTGAACAGACCCTGAAGTGGACGTATTTTTGCATCAACAGTGATAGTGTCACACGTTTCCCCAACAAGTCATAGAACCATTGATTACCAAGACACCAATGCCACTGCTGGTTCATTGACAACCTACAGAGTTGACTTATCTCTCTCCCTTCAAATAAATACCTTTACATAATCACTTCAGAAACAAGTGCCAGTTACTGCAAAGAACATGTGCACAGTAAGGCACAGAGCACAGAAAAATTAATCTGCAGTGGTAAAACAAACATGCCAACAAAGAAAGCCAGAGGGACTGAACACCTGAAATCACACAATAAAGTTAGATTCCATAGAGAACTTACCTGGTAAAGATCGCTGGCTTTACTATCAACATGGCTAGTTATTTTAGGTGAGTACGTGATGTGCAGTTTGCAGTAAAAGTCTAATTTTTACTTGTCTTTTCAACGAGACCTCCAAGAAGTTTCTTACTCTTGTTGTCAATGTCTGTAAATATGGTGGATCCACTGGCAGCCAACACCTCCTACAGATACTCCGAAAGAATTGCCACTTTAAATAAAGGAGATGTTTTGTACACATTTCACCCAGCAGCTGAGGCAATATCTGTGTTTCTAATCTCATGAGTTTTTCAGAAGACACAACAGCTCATTACAAGCATGCAAAGGGATAATTGTCAAATCCCGTTGCCTCTGGAAATTTGTTAATGGTATATGTTTATTTTCTATTTGTGAAGCATCAACAGATTATACATTAGGTTTCATCATCCTCGAAAAGTGCCTTGGTAATTTTCAAGAAACAAAACATAGGCCCTCCTTACAACCCTGGCGGTCGGTGTTAAAGCGGCGGTAATACTGCCAACAGGCCGTTGGTAAAAAAAATGGGATTACGACCACGGCGGAAACCGCCAACACAGACAGCCACTTTAACACTCCAACCGCCACGGCAGTAGCAACAAACACTGCGGCGGTAACCGCCAACAGACAGGCGAAAGTCAATGTACCGCCCACCCCATCACAACCTGCCCATCCGCCAGCTTTTCCGGGGTGGTAACAACACCATCAAAAGCACGGCGGAAACAGGACTTGGAAGGGAAACCCCTCACCTCTGGCACTCAACGAAGAACCAGGACGCCATGGAGCCCGAGTTGCAGGTCCTGCCCATGCTGGTCTACCTCCTCATCTACCAGGAGTATGAATGGCGGCGGCGACGACCATGGTGAGTACTGCACCTAATACACAGGGGAGGGGGGAGGAAAAAGAGAGTGACACACACACGAAACACGCAACACACAACACCCCCACCCCCATCCTCACCCACAACACCATACACACAAACACATGCATCATCATTACATTTACACCCCGTAATCCCCTGGAAGAACGCAAGGACAAAAGGAATAGAGTCAAATCAGTGATAGATTAGAAATAGTCAGATATACGTAATAATTTTAAGAACAGTATTTACAAAAATATACAATATGTACATAAGACCGTACATTGTCCACTCAAAATGTCCGTGGGCCACTGGGCCAAAACTCATAGGCCAAGCCCACACTTGACTCCTGCCTCAATACGGAGAGAACATTGCAGGGGCATCAGGTCGAAAACACACAGGCACCTCAGGGGGACGGGGAAGGGGGGCTCCTCAGCCTGAAGATGGGACAACGCCACTGCTCCTGGAGGGGGCTCCATGCCCACAGAGATGTCCTGGGGAGTGCAAGGCCACAGTCTCTCAATTCTCTCAAGTGGGGGGTGTGCCCACTGCTTGGTCCTGGGGAGTGCAAAGCCACAGTCTCTCAAGTGGGTGGTTTGCCCACTGCTTGGTCCTGGGGAGTGCAAAGCCACAGTCTCTATAGTGGGTGGTTTGCCCACTGCTTGGTCCTGGGGAGTGCAAAGCCACAGTCGCTCTAGTGGGTGGTTTTCCCACTGCTTGGTCCTGGGGAGTGCAAGGCCACAATCTCTCAAGTGGATGCATATCTCCACTGGTTCTGGAGGGGGCTGTGTGGCCAGTGTGGTTCATCCTGCCAAGGATAGGGTGAGTGGATGCCTTTCTCCACTGGAACTGGAGGGGTCTCTGTGCCCAGTGTGCTTCATCCTGCCAAGGATAGGGTGAGTGGATGCATATCTCCACTGGTTCAGGAGGGGGCTTTGTGCCCCGTTATGCATCACTTGGGGTGTAGTAGTTCACAGTCCCTCACCTGGGTGTCTTAGGCACGAGATTTGCATGGACCCGGTTGCATGATAGTCCATGGAGGCAGGGCTAGACTCCATCCTGCGATGGCTACGGCTGCAAACTGGTGGTAGTGCTGGTGCTGGTGGGGGTGCTGCCAGTGGTGGAGGGAGGCTACAGCCCTTCTCCTGCAACCTCGGATGGCTGCCCACTGGGGCTGCTGCTGCTGGTAGTGGTGCTACTGTCAGCGGTGCAGGTGGCGGTGCTTGCGGCGGGGCCTACAGTGGTGCTAGCGGTGGTACAGGTGGCGGTGCTGGCTGTGGTGCAGGTGCCGGTGCTGCCAGTGGTGGAGGGAGGCTCCAGCCCTTCTCCTGCAGCCTCGGACGGCTGCCCACTGGGGCTG
Organism: Pleurodeles waltl; assembly: GCF_031143425.1. Taxonomy (NCBI): domain Eukaryota; kingdom Metazoa; phylum Chordata; class Amphibia; order Caudata; family Salamandridae; genus Pleurodeles; species Pleurodeles waltl. The sequence continues at coordinate 156,536,067 of NC_090449.1, forward strand.
CTGCTGCTGACAGTAGTGGTGCTTGCCGCGGGGCTGCTGGTGGTGCTGGCCGCAGTGCAGGGGGCGGTGCTGGCGGTTGTGCTGGTAGCCACCAGGCCTTCACCTGCAGCCTCGGACGGCTGAAGTGCCTTGCCTGGTGTTTTGTGCCCCTTCCTCACCTTGGCAGATGGTAGTGTGACCTTTGGTCTGGCAGCTGGAGTCTTTGAGTTGGCCTTGCTGGGTGGTTGTGGCTCCTTCCCCTTGGCAGATGCTGTCCCCCTCTTCACCTTGCCAGGTGGCGGAATGGTTTTGGCCTTGGCATGGGTTGGTGGTACACTGGCTGGGCTGAGGGGTTCTCCCTTTGAGCCTCTGATAACTGCAGCAACCACAGCGGACGTCGACTTGGTGGCTGAGGTGCTGGGCTGGGTTCTGGCCCTCCTGGCCCGAGGGGAAGGACGGGGGGAGGGGTAGGGAAGAGCTCAAAGTTGGCTAGGAAAAGCTTCTTAGGGACACTGGGGCGGGAAGAGGGAGAGGGTTTAGGAGTGGAGGAAGAGGGAGTGGTTGTAGGAGGTGTCTGTCTGCTGAGTTTGGATGCAGGTGCATGGGCTGGATGCTGTTGTGAGGTGAATGGCTGTTGGGTTGGTGGGTGCTTGCGTTTGTGTACTTTGGGAGGAGGGGTCACAGACACACTGGGAGAGGACACAGGGGACGTGTGCATGGATGTGGGGGTGGTGACTGCCAGTGAGGGGTGTGTTGTGATGGGTGTGCTGGTGATGGAGGTAGTGGATGAGGATGTAGTGCATGCAGGTGTGAGTGAAGACGCTACTGGGAAGGAGGTGGATGACGAGGAGGAGGGGGACACAGTGGAGGCAGTGGATGTTGGTGTGTGTGCATGGGGATGGTGCTTGTGTGAGTGCCTGTGAGATGAAGTGTGGTGCTTGTGTTTGCCTGAGCCACTTTTATGTGTTGATTTGGGCGAATGCTGGTCTGAAGGTGTGCTTGGGATAGGTTGAGGTTGAGGGGATTGGGACTGGGTAGAGGAAGTTGGAGGAGGGAGGCTAGAGACAGGGACAATGGCTGCCATCAGTGCTGAGGCCAGAGCCTGAAATGCTCTCTGTTGGGCCGCCACACCAGAGTGAATGCCCTCCAGGTATGCATTTGTTTGTTGCAAATGCCTTTCGACACCCTGGATGGCATTCAGTATGGTTGACTGCCCAACAGTGAGGGATCTCAGGAGGTCAGTAGCCTCCTCACTGAGGGCAGCAGGGCTGACTGGGGCAGTGCCTGAGGTGCCTGGAGCGAAGGAGATGCCCACCCTCCTGGGTGAGCGGGCATGGGAAACACGCAGAGGGGATGCTGAGAGGGCGGTGCTGCTAGGGGAGGTGGCAGCTGTACCTGTTGTTGGGGTGGGCACAGAGGTGTCCGCCACCGCCAGGGAGCTTCCATCGGAGGAGGAGTTGCTGTCTGTGGTGTCTCCTCCTGTCCCCGTTGTGGTGCTCCCCTCGCCCTCCGTCCCACTGGTGCCCTCACCGTCAGTGGATTCGGCCTCCAGGCCCATGTGGGATGCAGCTCCCACCGTCGCCGGTGCCTCTGCTTCTCTGCCAAATTATGCTAATGCACACAAGGACAGGGTGACAAAACAAAAAGGGGGGGAGAGACAGAGGATACACTTGGTCAATGCCAGCAACACCACTACCTTTGGCATACACAACATACAGGGAGCAGCCCTATGCACTAGGCCATGCACTACCAGTTACTAAGATAGTCACCAGCCCATGGGGTACAATGCATAACGCCATTAGCTGCAACCTGAAACCCACAGGACCCTGCCCAGTAGTAGATGCCCACTAACACTATTGGGGTAGGAGTGCTTCAGAGCCTGCCTAACAAGGGACCTACCCTGCCATGTGTGCCCATCCAACTCCGGATAGGCCACCGCCAGGATGCGGAAAATCAGGGGGGTCAGGGTACGACGGGCACCCCTTCCTCGTTGGGAGGCCAGACCCAGCTGGGCCTCCGCCATCTTCCTTGCCCAGCGGCGCAGGTCCTCCCACTGTTTGCGGCAGTGGGTACTCCGCCTGTCAAAGACCCCCAGGGTCCGCACCTCCTTGGTGATGGCACGCCAAATACCCTTTTTCTGTTGGGCGCTGACATGCATGGAAAATACAGCAGAAAAGGGAATTTGTTAACCGTCCGGACTGTCACACTCATGGCCCACCAGATCCCTCCCATCCCCTGACACACATACATTGACCACCATACATGCAGCACTCTGGCCAGGACCCCTCAGCCCCTCCCTACATGTGGTTTACACACACAGCAATCCATACATTCATAGCCCACGCATCATGCTCACAGTGTACTCACCTGTTTGTCTGGAGGACCGTAGAGTAACGTGTACTGGGGTAGGACCCCATCCACCAGTTTCTCCAACTCCTCTGCAGTGAAGGCAGGGGCCCTTTCCCCAGACACATGAGCCATTGTCATTCCAGACACAGGTCACAGCAGCACTTGCAGTGTAGGTCCTCTCCTGTTGAAGGTCAGGTGGCAAGTGAGTGAATAGATAGAAAATGGCAGTCACGTCCGGAGTGGTGCGTACCATCACCACCGGTGTACATCGCCATTGGCTCCTGGAACCCATAGGGCCCAATGATAACCAATGCGAAGTTGTGCGGTGGTCGTCGACCGCCTACCGCAACGGCGCCCAACGCTAGCGGGATTATCTCACTTCCACTTGTCCCTCCTCAGAGGTCAGGCAGCCGCCATTTCAGGGGGGGAACATGGCATGGCACCTAACTGCGTCACAGCAGACATTGGCATAGCAACTGACTCTCGGATTCACATACAGGTTCTGTAAAGGAAAAGATGCATCATTATTTGAATATGAACCTCTGCTCACCGTTTTCCTCTATAGGCTTCAACCGCTGAGGATGAATATGAGATGGCGACCTCCTCCGGTGTACAGACCCCTGGTGGACCTTGCGACAATGGAGGACAGACACATTATCCTAACATACAGACTTGATCGGGCCACAATCCAAGAACTGTGTGCCCAATTGGAGCCAGACCTGATATCAGCTATCTCTAGCCCACAGGTATCCCCCATCTAGTGCAGGTCCTGTCAGTGCTCAATTTCCTGGCAAGTGGTTCCTTCCAAACAACAGTGGCCATGGCATCAGGGATGTCTCAGCCAATGTTCTCCAACATGTTGACCAGAGTGTTGTCAGCCCTGCTGAAACACATGCGCAGCTACATCGTATTCCCCCAGGTGGAGGATTTGGCCACAGTGAAAGCTGACTTTTATGCCATGGGACATATCTCCAACATCATTGGTGCCTTTGATGGTACACATGTGGCATTTGTCCCCCCCCCCGGAGAAATGAACAAGTGTTCAGAAATCGAAAAAGCTATCAGTCTATGAATGTGCAGATAGTGTGTTTGGCGGACCAGTACAACTCCCATGTGAATGCCAAGTATCCTGGCTCTGTGCATGACGCCTTTATCTTGAGGAATAGCAGCATCCGATATGTGATGGTCCAACTCCAGAGGCACTGGGTGTGGCTAATAGGTGAGCTCAAGGTCCCCACCCAGTATTAGTTGGTGTCTGGGTATGGGGTTGTCCCTAAGGGTTAGTGTGTGTCTAACAGGTATCCCTCGATATTTGCAGGTGACTCTGGTTACCCCAACCTCTCATGGCTACTGTCCCCAGTGAGGAATGCCAGGACAAGGGCAGAAGAACGTTACAATGAGGCACATGGGCGAACAGGGAGGGTAATTGAAAGAACCTTTGGCCTCCTGAAGGCCAGGTTCCAGTGCCTCCATCTAACAGGTAGATCCCTGTACTACTCACCCAAGAAGGTGTGCCAGATCATTGTTGCATGTTGCACAACCTGGCCTTGAGACACCAGGTACCGTTTCTACAGGAGGATGAGCCTGGAGATGGTCTTGTGGCAGCGGTGGAGCCTGTGGACAGTGAGGAAGAGGAGGCAGAAGAAGAAGATGTGGACAACAGAAGTAATATAATACAGCAGTACTTCCAGTGAAACACAGGTAAGACACTGTAACTTCACTTTACATTTCAGTTTTCTGTTGGACATTGTACATGGCAGCCTGATTTCCCTATGCTATGGCCACTTACTGTACCCTTTGGCATCTCTATTTTCAGATCTCTGTGGCCCACTCTGGCTCCTGGTATGTTTACTGCTGCCCACTAAAGTTCATCCGAATGTAAATTTAACTGTACATATGACTTGCAATGCTTTGATAATGTTGTACTAATACATATTTGAATCAATTGACAGACTCCAGATTTGTATTTAAGTGCTCATAAGAAGAGGGGGATGTACAATGGGCTGGGATGATGGTGGAGGAATGTCCAGTTAGAGTCCAGTCTCTTGGTATCACAGGTACATTGTCCAATGGGGCATAGGAAGGGGAGTAATGGCAGTTCCAGCTGGACAGGGTGACACAGTGGGACAGAAGGGTGACAATCAGGAGAGTCTTATTTCCTGGCGGGGGTCTTGGCAATGTTCTCTGGCTTCTGCCTGGATCGCAGGGACCATTTGCGGGGTGGTTCTCCTTCTGCAGGGGGTGGGGTGCTGGTGGCCTGTTGTTCTAGTGGCGGGCCTCCTGTCCACTAGCGCCGGCGGAAGTGGTGGAGGGCTGATCCAGGCGTGCAGAGCTGCTGTTGCCACTGTGGGCCTCTTCTGGGGGGACTGGATGTTGCTGGCAAGTCCTCTCCAGTGACGTTGAGTAGGGGTCCTGTGGGGATGCAAATGCAGTGTTATTGTATCTGCATGTGCCATCTTGTGCATGGGTGTGTTGCCCTCTATGGTTGTGATTCCCCTGTCACCTTTGCCTTGTGTGTGTGGTGATTTTGTGGGCTAGGGGATTCTCTCTACTGGGAATGCTGTGGAGATGGGTGTCCATGCAGGTCTGTGATGGGGGTCCATGGATTGATGTGGCATGCAGGGCTTGGTATTGGGATGGGTGGGTTGTGATAGTGGGGTATGATTGAGGTGGTGGACTGATGGGAGTGAGGGTGGGGGTATGTGATGGCATGCAGGTAGGGTGGGGGATATAATAGTAAAGAGTTGACTTAGCAGAGTCCAGTCCTTCTGCTACTCCTGGGAGGCCCTCAGGATGCAGGATCGCCAAACTTGCTCCTCCCATGTTGTTAGTTGTGGGGGAGGAGGTGGGGGTCCACCCCCAGTCCTCTGTACTGCTATACTGCTACCTGGTGTCTTGCAACCACGGAACGTACCTTCCCCCGTAGGTCGTGCCACCTCTTCCTGATGTCATCCCTTGTTCTGGGGTGCTGTCCCACGGCCTTGACCCTGTCCACGATTCTCCGCCATAGCTCCATCTTCCTTACAATGGACGTCTGCTGCACCTGTGATCCGAATAGCTGTGGCTCGACCTGGATGATTTCCTCCACCATGACCCTTAGCTCCTCCTCTGAAAACCTGGGGTGTCTTTGGGGTGCCGTGGATGTGGTGTGAGTGGTATGTATGAGGGTGATGTGTTGGGGTGTGTGGTGTGAGGTGCGTGGATGGTGTATAGGTGATGGTGTTTTCTGGCTCTGATTGAGTGGGTGCTCCTGGCTTGTCTCTCTCTGTTAGCTATCTTTTTTTTATTGTAAGGGGTTGTGGGTAATGTGGGTGTGTGTTTTTTATTGGATGGGTGTGTGGGTGTGGTGTGTGTATGTGTGTCAGGTGTGTGTATTTTGAATTGTCCAATGTGGTGTAGTTTTGTAATTGTGTATTTTGAGCGCAGCGGTGTGTACCGCCAATGGTTTATCGCGGTTGAAAGACCGCCGCAGTGATTCGTGGGTCCTGATACTGTGGGCATATTCCTGTTGGCATAACGGTGTGGGTTTTGGTACCGCCAATTTATCACTGACCCTTGGGCTGGCGGACTTGTGTGGGTGTCTGTATAGTGGTGGATTTCTCAGTGTGGGCCATAATACCCGTAGCGGAATACTGCCGCCGTCACGGTATGTAGGTGGCCGTCAGAACGGCGGTAGGCGGCATTTACCGCCAAGGTTGTAATGAGGGCCATAATGTCAGTGGTAATTACCATTAACGGCTTGACAAACACATTGTTCTGTAATTCAGAGTACAACAATAACAGGAGTATTTTTTTATCAAGACAAGGAGTAAATGAAGAACACAACCCATCTGATGTTGTGTACTCCAGGAGATACGATCAGGCAGATCTCTTTTTACTTTGTGAAAACAGGATACAGGTAGTTCTGTGATTCTTTTTCTAGCTCCTGGCAGAAGCCAGTTGGTGATCACCTTATCTAAACTTAGGTCTCAGGCAACACCATGTGCTTTATGGCACCCTACATCATGGATAAAAAAGGGGTGAACCCCAAATAATACACTGTGTTTTTCGAAAATGAACTATTTGATTCCCATAGCAAGCAAGCAGAGAATATAATGGCATCTTGGTGGCTAAGTGCCATCTACAGCCTAGCATTGTCCCAGTTAAGCATCAGTATGTGGGCAAATAGTCACTCAGTGGATGTACGTAAGTCTTGTAAAGTCTTTGTTGCATACATCAATGGCCACATTCATTTGGTATTTTGCACAAAGTGGTTTTATTATGCATTACCCAACTGTGGAATTCCCAAAGATGCAGGAACATTTGGAAATACGAGTATGCATTAAGTTAGGAAGCCAAGACTGCAGATCAGAGGGACAAAATAATTATTGTGGATCAGTGGGCAAATGCATCCACTCAAGGAACTTGTTTGGCCTCATGGTCATAAGTTTGAATCCTAGAGATCCCACTCAAACCTTTATTCTTCAAAGGTTGATAAAAGCCAGTACTACTGAGGTTGGTAAAAATAAACATCTGCCATTGAGTGGCAAAAGTCCTAAAAGTTGAATGTGCAGTTTAGAAATATACATGTTATGCTAGCCAACTGAGTCCCAGCCTTCAAACACCAACTCTTTGCACTCACGTTACTAGCTCTCTACCAACCCCCTGAATTGTCCATAAGTTTGCCTCAGTTTGTCCAGGTTGCAGTATGACCTTTCATACACTGTGGTAAAAGAGAAGAGTTACTTATACATAACAGGGTTTTGCTCTTTGACTCAGTCTCTTCTCAGGCAATTGGGAATTGTTGAACTTCCAAACAGGTGGAGGTACAGATATCCTACACAAACTACTAAAGCTGAACAAACATAGCAGGTAAACCCGATTACCTTGAAAATCCAGTATGAGGGGGAACAAATTTATTATTAAGAAAAAAACACAAATATTACAATTGTCCTTAAAGGTCGCAGTTATTGCACGCCGTTTTAAAGAGGCATTAGTGAAATAGCTTAATAATTAGGGATCTGCAGAACAATAAGGTTCCTTTCCACTGGGGTGTAAATGGGAGTGGTTCGTCCATCTAGAAAATTTAGAACATGAGATGGACCAAACCAGCATTATTCAACACTATTTTACAAATAAAACGGCTTCCACCCACAGGATTTACAAGTATTTTATATCTTCATCGTGATCTGACAAGCTTCCCATCATTGTCACAAAGTATAAAACATCTGCTATCATTTTTACCTTCCACTCACTTTTTTTAACCATACTGACTCTAATAATTACATGTAGCAAACGATTTCTGAGCACCTAGATGAAAGAGAAGTGTTTAAAAAACAATGCATCTCAATCTCAAGCCTTAGACAGCAGTTTTATCGCTCGCAATAGACAATTATTGCACATTAAAGACTTGATTGTGAGTATCTTCATAATTGACTAACACCTGTTTGTTGAGGGGTAGCAATTACAAGTTGGTGCGGATAAACCACATTAAGCAACTACGAGGCGTGATTAAGTCCTCATTCTCCGATAAAGTTCGACAGGTGAAATCTGCCAAAATTTACTGTCAGAAAAAGTCCCAGTAAATAGCAGGACACACAGATTTTGGTGCGGAAACCACTAAAGTCCAACCCTCATGCTGTACACAAATTTTATGGCTAAATTCATTATAAATGTAATTAATCGCACCTGTTCAATTCTGAACCAAGGGTATCGATTTTTAGCAGGTGTAATAAATATTGCCTACCCATCCAGAGAACTTGTAATTTAGGCTTTGGACAGAAGAGCCAGGTAACACCGATCTCAGAAGCTCGTGCCGCAGACAGCAGATGAGTTGAGTTAACAATATAGATCATGATATACTTCCACCTTTGCGACAAACCACAGCATGAGGAATAGGAAATATATAATAGAAGGTGGCTGTAGTAGGCTCTGCAGGGAGCCTGCAGATAGATGATAGATGCCTCATCCCACAACCTTACAGTCCCCTCATTCAATTTAAGGTTGGGGAACAACAAGACTGCCAAAGGAGCCTCAAGAAGCTCTGCTGCTAGAACTCCTTGGCCTGTGCTTCATCTGACAGGACCATCCAGTCACAGTGGCAGTAGCACCACTCTATTCAGGGATGGCAACCATCACTAGATTTCCTTGCTCGCAAGTCATGGTAGTCCTAGACAGGAAAATCAAACAGTCATGGCACGCGATAGAAAACTCCATGTGTTCATCCATCAAAACTCCATGTGTCACAAACACACATCTGATTTGGGAGTTTCTGTGTGAAATAAGAACAACAAAAAAAAACTTGCTGAGACAGCAAAAGAAAAATGGCGCCCTTCGGCATTCAGCTGTACCTAAAGTGCATCCCCTACACTGGTAGATTAATTTAAGGGAGAAAGATCTCGCCAGACAGGCAGGGTCTATCTATATGGCAGGTGGTCCTCTGTCATGTAGGAGAGGCCATGGTACACACACAACTCGCTGGCAGGCAAGCCCCACCAGTGTCTAAATGACCCTGTTCATCGGTACTGGTACACAGTAACTATGGCAAAAAAACATTATAATAGGGTTAGGGAATATAAAAGACGAGTAGTGATACGTAATATAATTAAAACAGCAATTCTGGCAGATGCATTTAGGATGTGCTTTCTTGAAGATCCTGAGCAAAGCATCTATGCCGGCTCCTCCCATCCCCTTCCCACCAAGTATCTCCTCTTCACAGCATTTTGTGACAGCCAGTAAGGAAGTTATTGTATAAGTGCAAGCAATGCTCAGCGTATTGAGAGTACCTTTTAGGGTAATTTGATGTCAATCAATCAATCAATCAATCAATGCATTTATAAAGCGCGCTACTCACCCGCAAGGGTCTCAAGGTGCTAGGGAGGGGGGAAGGTTACTGCTGCTCAAAAAGCCATTTCTTGAGGTGCTTCCTGAAGGCAAGGTGGTCCTGGGTAGTTCTTAGGTGGACGGGGAGGGAGTTCCATGTTTTGGCTGCCAGGTAGGAGAAGGTAGGGTGGCTACCCTTGGTGGCTTTGAGAAGGGATCGCCCTTTCTTCAATGTCAAGGTCTCCAGGATTTGAAATCTTTGAAATATATATCTGGAAGCCAGACCCTCTAGTCATCTGCCACCCAACCTCTGGCAGCTGCAACCGCCAAACTCTCCTAGTTTGATTCTAAAGGACCATGGTTGTTCAGTTGGAGGGGGAATTCAACATCATCTACTCCCCTGGAAGTGCATCACATCGGACTCATTGGTTGTGCAGCTCATTGAGAAGGGCTCACCCTTCCTTTCCAATCCTTTCCTCCCCAATACCGCTGGCACACGAACGGCTGACGGAGGATCACATGACTTTCCGCCGAGAGGAAGTTATGACTCTTGCCCAAGGGAGCCATAAAAAGGGTTCAGTTGGCAGAAGTAGACAGTGGTTGCTCTTCCCGCTACTTTCTGATACCCAAAAAGAACAAGGGCCTTCGCCCTATTCTAGATCTATGCACCGTCAATCTCTTCCTCAAGAAGAAGTTTAAGCTTCTAGCTTTAGCTCAGGTCTGGTCTGCCCTAGACCAAGTAGACTCTCAGGTGATGTTGGACTTGCAAGATGTGTATTTCCACATTCCCATCTTGCCTGCTGACAGGTGTTACCTGCAGTTCTAGGTAGGCCATGGGCACTTTCAGTTCACTGTGCTCCCTTTTGGCCTTACCAGTGCCCTTCGGATGTTCACCAAGGTGATGGTGGTGGTTGCAGCTGATCTGCTAAGGTTAGGGGTTTCAGTCTTCCCCTACCTCAACGACTCTCTGTTAAAGGCGGGCTGGCTCCAGGCTGTTATCTCCCACCTCCAGATTACAGCAAACCTCTTGCATTCCCTGAGGTTCACTATAAACGTGCCAAAGACATACCTGACTCCCTCTCAGACACATTCTTTCATGTGAGCTGTTCTGGACACAGTGCAGTTTCAGGCTTGTCCTCTCAAGCAGCGGGTCCAGGATTTTCAGTTCATCATTCCCCATGTTTCGTCCTCTATCCTGGCTTTCGGTGAGTCTGACTCTGAGGCTGCTGGGCCTCATGGTCTCCTGCATTCTGCTGGTGAATCATGCCTAATGGCATATGCAGGCTCTGTAGTGAGGGCTGAAGTTCCAGTGGGCGCAGCATCAAGGGAATCTCTCCGACATGGTCCAGATCTCAGAGGGAATTGCAAAAGACCTGCAGTGGTGGATTACAAACCGCAGTTGGGTCAGAGGCAAACTCCTCTCCCTTTCCCAAACAGACCTCACATTAGTGACAGATGCGTCACTCCTGGGATGGGATGGCCATCTGGGAGAGGTGGAGATCAGAGGACTCTGGTCTCAGGCAGAATCCAGGCTTCACATCAACCTGCTGAAGCTCCAGGCAATCTGGCTAACGTTGAAAGCATTTCTTCCTTCTTTCAAGGGGAAGGTAGTGCAGGTGTTCACGGACAATACCACTGCAACATGGTACTGCAACAAAAGCAGGGCAGTGTAGAGTAGTGGACCCTTTGTATAGAGGCCCTTCATCTCTGACATTGCTGGAACAGCAGGGCATAACCCTGGTGGTTCAACACATGTGGGTTCTCTGAACTTCAGGGGAGACAAACTCAGTAGTTGATACCTAGCCGATCACAAGTGGTGTCTCCATTCGGAGGTGGTTCAAGGTCTCTTTCATCAGTGAGGAGGCCCTTGGTTAGATCTGTTCACCTCCAAAGAGAACGTGGTATGTTGGCAGTATTGCAAGCATTTCCAAGGCGACAATCACTCTGCAATGCTTTTAAGATCAAGAATGACCAGGCCCAAGTAATCCTTGTGGCTCCGGACTGGGTAAGGAGAATCTGGTATCTCAAGCTTCTGAAATTGATCATTGATCTTTCGATAAGGCTGCCCCTTCGGGAGGATCTTCTGTCGCAGCAGCAGGGGAGGGTCTTCATGCGTGCAGATTGAGCGGAGACAGTTGACAGCCTTCGTCCTTTCTCCTGAAGTCTGTAATGTTTTTCTGGCAGCTAGCCAGACGGTCCTCCACCAAAAGAGTATACACCTGCATTCGCAAACAATTGTAAAATATTGCACAGAGAAGGATATGGATCCTCCTGCTTCTCTCTCTGATGTTGCTCTTTTCATTCTGTACCTTGCCTAACAGGGCTCTGCTCTGGGCACTCTTAAGGGCTATCTGTCTGCTTTATCCGCTTTTTGTGTGGCTGCCTGACTAACCCTCTTTTCTTTAAGTCCTTAAAGGGCTTGTACATATGTTTCCACCTTCGCCCTTCATTATGTGTCAGTGGGGCCTGAACCTGGTTCTCAAATTTCTGATGCGTCGTCCTTTTGAGCCACTACCTTATTGTCCCTCGGGCTGCTTACTATCAAAACAGCCTTTCTCGTGGCCATAACATCTGCCAGGTGGGTGTGTGAGCTCCAGGCTTTGCCATCTAAGCCTCCATATCTCACAGTGTTTCCTGATAAAGTGGTGCTTCACACCCGTGCCTCTTTCCTCCCAAAGATGGAGACCCATTTCATTTGGGACAGACTGTCACCCTTCTCACCTTCTTTTCTCCCCCACCTCCCTCTAAGGAAGAGGAGCGACTCCACTGGCTGCACCCAAAAAGACCATTGTCATTCTATCTTGATGGTATAAAAGAGTTCTGGGTGGATAACCAACTCTTTGTTGGAAACGTGGGAGCAAAGAAAGGTCGAGCAGTACAGAAATGAACCATTTCACGGTGGGTCATTGTAGGAAGCTGGCTCTGTATATACTATATCAAAATGAGATACAGTGTGCACAGAGTCCAGGGGTTCCCCAGAGGTTTAAGAGAGGCTAAGGTAGCTAATACTAATGCTCTTTTTTGTGGTAGTGTGGTCAAGCAATTAGGCTTACCAGAGGGTAGTGCAAAGCATTTATTGTACATACACAGGTAATAAGGGAAGCACACACTGAATGACTAACTCCAGGCCAATGGTTTTATTATAGCAAAAATATATATTGTTACTTTATTTTTAGAACAACAAGATTCAGTTTTGCAGGTAAGTACATTGGCAAGTAAGTATCAAACATATGTATCAACACCAATTTGGCAAGTTAAACGTTTTTCAAGAATATAGCAAATATCTGTTTTAAAAGTTGACACACTGCAATTTTGAGAAACAGTTCTGGGAAAAGAAAAGTTAGTACAGTTCTGAGGTAAGTACAAGACTTACAGTTCCAGTCTCCGGGAGTTAGGATGTCCACAGGTTGGGGTTCAAGTTAACCCCAAACACCCACCACCAGCAAAACGGGGCCTGCCGGGTACAGAGGTCAAAGATGATGCAAGGTTTTAAATGGGCTCCTATGGAGACTGGGGGCACTCCGAATCACGCCTGCTTGCAGACCTGTGTCTTCGGACAGCAGACCCGGGGGGTTTAGGTTAGCACCTGGGGGGGCCACAGGTCAGCACCAAACACACACCTGCAGGGGCGAATGGGTGCAGGGTGCAAACACAGCATCGGGCTCCCAATGCCTTTAAATAGGGGGACACCAGGGGTCACAAAGATGCTGCAGGCTAGGTCCAGGGGGTCGGGTCCAGAAAGCCAGAGGCTGGACAAGGAGGAAGACCGTCTGCTGAACGTTGCTGGACTGGTGGTCGGATTAACCAAAGCCAGGGGGCTGCTAGTTCAGAGGTACCTTTAGGCGATGGGAATCTTTGTCCAGTTCTTGCTGTCAGGGGGTCCTACGGATTTAGGCTTCATGTGTTGTGGTGTTGACCATGATGGGTCAACCCAGGGTGGACATGTGGTCAGAACCGCCTGGGGACCTGCTCTGGATCATGGGCCTCCTGGACATGGGCTGTGGGCTTTGGGTGCTGAGTGGGCAAGACTCGTGAATCCGGGGCTGTTCTAGAGACCTTTGCTGGAGCTTCTTTCTGGACAGTGCCGCTGTCCACAGGAGATCTTGGTCCTCTGGTGTGCAGGCAGTCCTTTTGAGGCTTTCAAGAGCACGCTGGTCCTGCAGGATGCGTCACCTTTTTGTAGTAGGGCTACAGGAGCTGGATGCAGGCCTGTAGGGCTGGGGCCAAAACAGTTGGCGTCTTCAGTCTTCTCTGCTGGGGGTCAGCTTAGCAGTCCTTCTTCTTTCTTCTTGTTGTTTTCTTGAGGTCACCAGGAATCTGATGAGCTAGGTTCAGGGGAGCCCTTAATTCCTGGATTTAGGGGCGTTACAAGGGGCAGAGGGCAGTAGCCAATGACTATTGTTCCAGAGGGTGACTACACCTTTCCTGTGTCCAGTCCCTTTAAGGCGGGGACACGGACCTAACCCTATTGGTCCCTGTCCTCCAAATCAAGGTGGAGGAATTTGCAAGGAGGGGGTCACTTCAGCTCTGGACACTTTAGGGGTGGTCCTAGCCGAAGTGGTTACTCTTTATTTTTCCTAATTTTCCTGCAAGACTCACTGCATTGTCCGGGGGGGAGGACGGGTATCTCCACTAGCTGGAGCGCACCGGGGCACTGTAATAAGAGGCCTGAGCCTTTGCGGCTCACCACCAGGTGTTCCAGTTCCTGCAGGGGGAAGGTGTGAAGAACCTCCACCCTGTGCAGGCTTTGTTTCTGGCCACAGAGAGCACAAAGGCTCTCACCCCATGTGGTCAGAAACTCGTCTGGTAGTGGCAGGCTGACACAGACTGGTCAGTCCTGCATTAGAAGTTTGGCTAGAATACACGGTTTATCTCTAAGATACCCTGTGCGTGCATTTTTCAGTAAATCCAACACTGGCAACACTGGGTTTATTGTGCTGAGAATTTTTATACCAAACCTCCCAGACTTCAATGGAGCCATCATGGAGCTGTGGGGTTAGTAATGACAAACTCTCGGCCCATGTTCTTTATATGGCCACACTGCACTTACAATGTTTAAGAATGGACGTAGACACTGTAGGGGTATATTGAGAACGCAGCTATGCCCTCACCTGTGGTATAATGCGCCCTGCATTAGGGATGTAAGGCCTACTAGAGGGGTGACTTACCTGTGCCACACGCAGTGGTTTGTGGGCATGTCACCCAGAGGGGTCTGCCATGTGGGCTTTGTCTTTTTCTCCCCACCAGCACACACCTGCTGCAATGGCAGTGTGCAGGTGATTGGTGAGGGGTCCGTCAGGGTGGCATAAAACATGCTGCAGTCCTTGGGGACCTTCCCTGGTCACAGGTCCTTTGGTTCCATAGGTACCTTTTACAAGGGACTTAACTGTGTGCCAGGGGTGTGCCAATTGTGGGAACAATGGTACAGTTTTTGGGAAAGAACACTGGTGCTGGGGCCTGGTTAGCAGGATCCCAGCATACTCTCAGTCAAGTCAACATCAATATCAGGCAAAAAGTGGGTGGAGGGATAACCATGTCAAAATGGGCACTTCCCTACATAAACCCCTCCCAAACTAAAGCGGATGAGACTAACCTTTCCCAAGAGAGTCTTCATTGTCTAAGTGGATAACCTGGAAAGGCCATCAGCATTGGCATGGGCAGTCTCAGGTCTGTGTTCCACTGCAAGGTCCATTCCCTGTAGGGAGATGGACCACCTCAAACGTTTAGGGTTCTCACTTTTCATTTGCATCAGCCACCAGAGAGGTCTGTGGTCAATTTGAACAATAAAGTGACTACCAAACAAGTATGGTCTCAGTTGTTTCAGTGACCAAACCACAGCAAAGGCCTCCCTCTCAATGGCACTTCAACGCTGCACCCTGGGGAGTAACCTCCTGCTCATAAAAGCAACAGGCTGGTCATGGTCATCATCATTTGTTTGGGACAGGATTGTTTCTACTCCATGTTCAGAGGCATCTGTCTGCACAATGAACTGCTTAGAATGATCTGGAGCTTTGAGTATTGGTGCTGAGGACATTGCCTCCTTCAGGGTGTCAAAGGCTTTTTGACAGTCAAGAGTCCAGTTAAGTTTTCTGGGCATTTTCTTTGAGGTCAGTTTTGTGAGGGGGATCACAATGGATCCATACCCCTTCACAAACCTCCTATAGTAACCAGTCAAGCCAAGGAATGCCCTGGCTTGAGTCTGGGTTGTTGGCGCTTCCAAGTCCAGAATTGTCTGGATCTTGGGCTGTAAGGGTTGCACTTGGCCTCCACCTACAAGGTGGCCCAAGTATACAACAGTGCTCTGCCCTATGTGGCACTTTGATGCCTTAATAGTGAGGCCTGCTGATTGCAGAGCCTGCAAAACCTTTTCCAGGTGGACCAGGTGATCCTGCCAGGAGGAGCTAAAGACAGCAATATCATCCAGATATGATGCACTAAAGGACTCCAAACCAGGAAGGACTTGATTCACTAACCATTGGAAGGTTGCAGGGGCATTCGTTAAGCCAAAGGGGATAATAGTTTACTGATAATGCCCAGCTGTCTTTACGTTTGCTCAAGGGGTCATTCTGATTTGCCAGTACCCTGCAGTTAAGTCAATGGTAATAAGAAATTTAATTTGGCTGCACCTAATTTGTCTATTAGTTTGTCTGCTCTTGGTATAGGGTGAACATCTGTCTTGGTGACAGAGTTGAGACCTCTGTAGTCCACACAAACCCTCATCTCTCTCTCTTCCTATCCTTGGAATGAGGTTTGGGGACCAAGACTAGGGCTAGCCCGGGGCTGTCAGAGGGTTCAGTAACTCCTAAATCCAGCATCTTGTGGACTTTCACTTTGATGCTCTCTTTGACTTGGTCTGTCTGTCTATAGATTTTTGTTTTGACAGGTAAACTGTCTCCTGTGTTCACATCATGGATACACAGGTGGGTTTGTCCAAGGGTCAAAGAGAAGAGCTCGGCAAAGTGCTGTAGGACTGGTTTGCAGTAAGCTTGTTGTTGGGCAGTGAGGGTATCTGAGTAGACAACACCATCAACTCACTCACCTTTAAGGTCATGAGAGAGCAGGTCAGGGAGAGGTTCACCCTCTGCTTCCTGCTCCTAGTCAGTAACCATCAGCATGGTTACATCTTCCCTTTCGCAATAGAGTTTTAGGCAGTTTACATGGTTCACCTTCTTGGGTGTCCTGCTGGTGCTCAGGTCTACCAAGTAGGTGTCCTCATTCTTCTTTTCTAGGACAGGGCAAGGGTGCCTCAGGCTCTAGAACCCATCCCTCTGCCCTTGCTTGAATTCTACCAGTGCAGCCTTTTGGTCACAGGACTGGTTCTGGAGATGTTGGCTGGCCTCAAGGTTTTTGGATGCCCTTTCCATGTTCTCAGCCATCCTTGAGCAGAGGCCAAGCACATAGTCCACCACATCTTGTTTATGCTCGCGGACATTCTCTCCCAGCCTTCTTTTATAAGTGCAAGTGGTCCCCCAACAGGGTGGCCAAACGGAAGTTCAAAAGTCAAAACCCTTCTGAGGCACCTCTCTAAAGGTGAAAAGCAAGCATGGCAGCAGGACATCCCATCTCCTTTTGAGTTTTTCAGGGAGCCCAATGATCATGCCCTTCAATGTCTTGTTGAATCTCTCAACAAGTCCATTGGTTTGTGGATGGTATGGTGTGGTGAACTTATAAGTCACCCCACACTCATTCCACATGTGTTTTAGATAAGCTGACATGAAAATTGTACCCCTGTCCGAAAATGCATCCTTAGGAAACCCTACTCTGTTAAAAATACCAATCAGGGCCTTAGCTACTGCAGGAGCTGTAGTAGACCTAAGGGGAATTGCTTCAGGATATCTTGAAGAATGATCCAATACTACCAGTATGTATTCATTTCCTGAGGCTGTGGGTGGCTCAAGTGGACCCACAATGTCCACGCCAACCCTTTCAAAGAGAACCCCCACCACAGGAAGGTGAATGAGGGGAGCCTTTGGTTGGCCACATGCCGTACCACTGGTTTGGCAGGTGACACATGAGTTACAAAACTCCTTCACCTTCTGAGACATATTGGGGCAGTAGAAATGGCTGACAAGCCTTTTCCAAGTTTTTTTCTGTCCCAGATGCCCGCTAAGAGGATGTCAAGGGCCAAAGTTAGGATAAACTCCCAAAACCGCTGCGCAGTGCCACTCTCCAGGTTGCACCACGTTTGGGGTTTCTGGCCTCAGTGTCTAGGTGTCCATCTTCCCAATAGACCCTATGGGGGGCCACTGACATCTCCCTTTTCCTGTGCAGCTGCTTGCCTCCTCAGGCCTTCAAGCTTTGGACAGGCCTTCTGTCCTTGGCGCAGCTGTTCCCTTGACGGTCCTCCTGGGCCCAAGAGCTTTACTTGATAAGGATCCAGCTCCATCAACTCCTTTCCCTCACAGGATGAAACTTCTTCCTGAGAAGAGATGTCTTGTTTCTTTTACTGATCAGAAACTGGTCCCTCAGTCCTCTTGCACTTTCTCTTGGAAGGTTGGGCCATTATTCCAGGCTCCAACACTTCTTTTTCACCCTGTGCTCGACTTTGTGCTCTAGTTTTCACACACACCAGTACAGGGATTCCTAGCATGGCTGCATGGGTCTTGAGTTCTACCTCAGCCCAAGCTGAGGACTCCAGATAATTCTCTAGCAAACATTCCACTGGGATTGCAGAAAAGACCACTACCTGTTTCAGACCAGTAACCCCTCCACATTCTAAGGTCACCATAGCCATGGGATGGACCTTAGTTACATTGTCATCATTGGTGTCTGGATAAGTTTGCTCAGCCAAACACTGTCCAAGGGAAATCAGTTTGTCTGTCACCATGGTGACACTGGCACCTGTATCCCTTCAGGGCTTCCACTTTTGTCACAATAATCAGGGGATGTTGTCTGTAATTTTACATGTTAGGGGGCCAGACAGCAAGAGTAGCAACATCTACCCCACCCTCAGAGACTAAAGTAGTTTCAGTGTGAACTCTGATTTGCTCTGGACACACTGTTGATCCCTCCGGGAGACTGGCTATTCCAGTACTAACTGAAGCAGTGCTAGGGGGATTCTTTTTGGGACAGGCCAAGTCTCCAGTTTGATGTCCATTCTGTTTACAGTTGTGACACCAGGCCTTTTTGGGATCAAAGTTTTTACCGGTGTACCCATGTGAGGATTGTGAAGAGGCTTGGGGCCCACCCTCCTGTGTAGGTTTTTGGGGCCCTTGAAAATACTCTTTACTCTTATCCTTAGGTGTCCCACCACTCTTCCCCTGGGGAGGCTTTGTAACCCTTTTCATTTGGTCACCCCAGTGGAAGTCTTAGTCCTCCTAGTCTTGACCAGTGGGTGGGGGAGGTGGTCTGTGGGTTCCCCTAGGCCAGGGCAGACGTGCAAAGGTAGATCCATTGATTTGCAGCCTCATTCCCTGTCCAATCCCAAAGGTGGTATTAGCCCTCCACACCTAGTCAGGCTCCTATGGCTTCTAGCTGTGCATAATATGGTTCTCGACAGAGTCCCCTATGGGCATGTGCTTTTCCCCTGCCCTGTCAGTGCATGGCTTAGTGCATAGAGATGCTCCCTCTGTGTTGTGTCTGCCAACGGTAGTGGTGTTGCATGCATTGACCATGTGTCTCTTCTGTCTCCCCCCCCTTTTTGTTTTGTCACCCTGTCCTTGCGTGCATTAGCATCATCTGGCGGAGGAGCAGTGGCACCGGAGCAGGAGGGAGCTGCATCCCACATGGCCCAGGAGGGGGAAGTAACGGAGTCCGAAGGCACCAGTGGGACGGAGGGCAAGGGGAGCTCCCCGACGGGGACAGGAGCAGACACCAGGGACAGCGATTCCTCCTCTGATGGGAGCTCCCTTGCGGTGGCGGGCACCTCTGTGCCCACTGCATCAACAGGTACAGCCGCCAACCCCCCCTACCAGCACTGCCCTCCCAGCACCCCCTCATCGAGTTTCCCGTGCCCACTCACCCAGGAGGGTGGGCATCTAATTCGCCCCAGGCACCTCAGGCCCTGCCCCAGTCAGCCCTGCTGCCCTCAGTGAGGAGGCTATTGACCGCCTGAGATCCCTCACTACTGGGCAATCAACCATTTTGAATGCCATCCAGGGTGTTCAGAAGCATTTGCAGCAAACAAATGCATACCTGGAGGGCATTCATTCTGGCCAGGCGGCCCAACAGATTACCATTTCATGCTCTGGACTTAACACTGATGGCAGCCATTGTCCCTGTGTCCAGCCTCCTCCCTCCAACTTCCTCCACCCAGACCCAATCCCCTGTACCTCAGCCTATCCCAAGCACACCATCAGGCCAGCATGCACACTCATCAACACACAAGAGTGGACATGGCAAACATAAGCACCACACATCCCACCGGCACTCACACAAGCACCATCCCCAAGCAGACACACCAACATCCACTGCCTCCACTGTGTCCCCCTCCTCCACGTCCTCCTCCTCCCTCCCCGTCTCATCTCCACTCACACCTGCAGGCACTATGGGGGTGATTCTGATTCTGGCGGGCGGCGGAGGCCGCCCGCCAGAATTCCGCCCCCAAAATACCGCGCCGCGGTCAAAAGACCGCGGCGGGTATATCAAGTTTTCCCCTGGGCTGGCGGGCGGCCGCCAAAAGGCCGCCCGCCAGCCCAGGGGAAAACGACCTTCCCACGAGGAGTGGGAAGGTGCGACGGGTGCTACTGCACCCGTCGCGTATTTCACTGTCTGCCAAGCAGACAGTGAAATACTTGTAGGGGCCCTCTTACGGGGGCCCCTGCAGTGCCCATGCCAGTGGCATGGGCACTGCAGGGGCCCCCAGGGGCCCCGCGACCCCCCCTACCGCCATCCGGTTCCCGGCGGGTGGACCGCCGGGAACTGGATGGCGGTAGGGGGGGGTCGGAATCCCCTCGGCGGCGCAGCTAGCTGCGCCGCCTTGGAGGATTCAACAGGGCAGCGGTACTCTGGCGGGAGACCGCCAGTGTTGCCGGTCTGACCGCGGCTTTACCGCCGCGGTCAGAATGCCCTGCGGGGCACCGGCGGCCTGTCGGCGGTGCTCCCGCCGACCCTGGCCCCGGCGGTCTAAGACCGCCGGGGTCAGAATCACCCCCTATATCTTCATCCACTACCTCCATCACCAGCACGCCCATCACCACACACCGCTCACGTGCACTCACCACCCCACTACCATTCACACATCCCAGTGTGTCTGTGAGCCCTCCCCCCCAAACTACACAAACGCAGGCACACACCCACCCAACAGCCATCCACCTCACAACAGCCTCCGGCCCATGCACCTTCACCCAAAATTCAGCAGACGTACACCTCCTACAACCACTACCTTTTCCTCCACTCCCAAACCCCCTCCATCTTCCCGTCCCAGTGTGTCTAAGAAACTCTTCCTCGCAAACTTTGACCTCTTCCCTACACCTCCGCCCCCCGTCCTTCCCCAAGGGCCAGGCTGTCCAGGTCCCAGCCCAGCACCTCAGCCACCACATCCTCCAGCACAGTGGTCTCAGCAAGTCCGTCACATCGCAGGCGGCACCCATCAGGGCTGCCAGTGTGCCACCTAGCGAGGCCAAGGAGCATGCCATTCCGCCACCTGCCAAATTGAAGAAGGTGCCCACATGCCGGAGGGAGAAGCTGCACCTACCAGCAAGCAAGGGCTCCTCCAAGCCCAAAGGGGACAGTGGTAAGGCACCAGCAGCGACATCAAAGGTGGGGAAGGGACACAAGCCGAAGAGCAGGTCAAGACAGGGCACGGAGGCTCCAGCTGAGGGACCAGAGTCACCCCTTCTGTCAACCACAACATCAACCAGTACGGCGGTGGACACCGGCACCGGCACTGCCACCTGCACCGCCACCAGCACCGCCACCTGCACGTCTGCTGCCTCAGCAACAGTCCCCAGCATCATCCCCAGTGGGCAGCTGTCCGAGGCGGCAGGAGACGTCCTGCTGTGTCCCCCAACAGGTGCAGACACACGCACCACCACAAGCACCTCCGCCACAGACACCGCCGCAAGCACTGCCACCAGCCCCGCGATGTGCTCAGACTGTGCCACCACAGCTGACATGGCAATCATCCCCAGTGGCCAGCCGTCCGAGGCTGCAAGAGACGTCCTGGACCCTGCCCAGCGTACATGAGGCATGACTCCCAGCACTGTTTGTACCAGCAGGTGGCAGGCGAAGTTGCAGCAGGGTGGAGTGTGTCTCTGCCTCCATGGAGTATCATGCTACCTGTTCCCAGGCAATCTCGTGGCACACACACCCAGGTGAGGGAATGGGACCTGCCACACTGCATGTGAAGCACTCTGGGCACAAAGCCCCCTCCAGAACCAGTGGAGACTGTTATCCACTTGTGAGACTGTGGCTTAGCACTCCCCAGGATAAAGCAGTGGGCAAACCACCCACTGGATAGACTTGAGAGACTGTGGCTTTGCACTCCCCAGGATGAAGCAGTGGGCAACCCACCCACTGGAGAGACTTGAGAGACTGTGGCTTTGCACTCCCCAGGAACAGTGGGGATGGAGCCCCCTCGTGGAGCAGTGGCGTCGTCCGTTCATCCGGCTGAAGTGCCCCCCCGAGGTGCCTGTTTATTTTCCAGCAGTGTTCTCTCCGTTTCGAGTCAGGTATCTTGTGTGGGCTTCACCCATGCATTTTGGGACACTGATCCACGGACAATGATTTCATTAATATCCGAACTTGTGTAGTTGGTGTACATATTTGTATGTACTGATTTTTTTATTTGGCCTATCTGATATTTAATTGATTACACTTGTTACAATCATTTACTTTTGTCCTTGCGTTCTTTCAGTGGGTGACGGGGTGTATATGTAATGATGCTGCATGTATTTGTGTGTATGGTGTTGTGGGTGAGGATGAGGGGTGGGGGTGTTGCGTGTTGCATGTGTGTATCGCTCTCTTTTCCCTCCCCCCCTCCCCTGTGTGCTAGGTGCAGTACTCACCGTGGTCGTTGCCGGCATCTTTGCTGCTCCTGATACAAGAGGAGGTAGACCAGCATGGGCAGGACCTGTAGTTCGGGCTCCATGGCGTCCTGGTTGTTCGTAGTGTCGAAAGGTAAGTGGTTTCCGTTCCAAGTCCTATTTCCGCCGTGCTGTTGATGCCGTTGGTACCACCCCGCAAAAGGTGGCGGATAGGCATGTTGTAATACAGTGGATGGAACCTTGTCTTCCGCCTGACTGTTGGCGGTTACCGCCGCGGTGTTTGTTTCTACCGCTGTGCGGTCGGAGTGTTAAAGTGCCAATCTATGTTGGCGGCTTTCGCCATGGTCGTGATTCCATTTTTTTTCCGCTGGCCTGGTGGCGGTATTACTGCTGCTTTAACACCGACCACCAGGGTTGTAATGAGGGCCATAGTGTTCACAGAATCTAGGGGTTCCCCAGAGGTTTAACAGAAGCTAAAGTAGATAACACTAATGCTCTCTTTTGTGGTAGTGTGGTAGAGCAGTTAGGCTTATCAGAGGGTAGTGCAAAGCATTTGTTGTATACACACAGGCAATAAATGAAGCACACACTCAATGACTAACTCCAGCCCAATTGTTTTTATATAGCAAAAATATATTTTGTTACTTTATCTCTAGAACCACAAGATTTGAGGGAAAGTACATTTTGTAAGATAAGTATCAAACATAGTAAACGGTTTTCAAGAAAATAGCAAATATCTGAGAGAGTTCTGGGGGAAGAAAAGTTAGTGCAGTTTTTGAAGTAAGTACCAGACTTACAGTTCCAGTCTCCAGGGGTAAGGACGCCCACAGTTTGGGGTTCAAGTTAACCCCCAAACACCCCCCACCAGCAGCACGGGGCCGGCCGGGTGCAGAGGTCAAAGTTGTTATCGGATTTAAATTGGGATCCTATGGAGACAGCGGGCACTCTCAATCAGATCTGCTTGCAGGTAAGTACCCGCGTCTTCGGAGGGCAGACCTGGGGGGTTAAGAAGAGCACCTAGGAGGTCACAGGTCAGCACCAAACACACACCCTCAGCAGTACAGGGGCGGCGGGTGCAGAGTGCAACTTAGCATCGGGCTCCCAATGCTTTTCCATGGGGGGGGCACCAGGGGTCACAAAGATGCTTCAGGATAGGTCCAGGGGGTCGGTTCTGGAAAACCACAGGCTGGACAAGGAGGAGGGCTGCCTGCTGAACGTTGCTGGACCGGTGGTCGGATTCCCCAAGGCCAGGGGGCTGCAGACATCGGGAATCTATGTCCGGCTCTCGCAGTCGGGGTCATCTGGATTCAGGCTGCGGGCATCGTCGTAGTGGACAGGAGGGGTCAACCCAGGGTAGACACTAGGTCAGAATCACCTGGGGACAAGCTCTAGTCAGTTGGGCCACCTGGACACGGGCCGTGGGCGTCAGGGTACAGAGTGGGCAGAACTTGTGGATCCGGGGCGGTTCTGGAGTCCTTTGTTGTAGTTTCTTTCTTGACTGGGTGGCTGTCCACGGTAGATCTTGGCCCTCTGGGGTGCAGGCAGTCCTCTTGAGGCTTTTAAGAGGTTGCTGGTCCTGCAGGATGCATCGCCATTTTGCAGCAGGGCTTCAAAGCCTGGAGTCAGGCCTGTAGGACTGGGGCCAAATCAGTTGCTGGGGGTCAGCTTAACAGTCCTTCTTCTTTCTTCTTGTCATCTTCTTGAGTTTGCCAGGAATCTCACGAGCTGGATACAGGGATTAAATCCTAGATTTAGGGGCGTTACAGGGGTCAGGGGGCAGTAGCCAATGGCTACTGTCCCTGAGGGTGACTACACCCTTCCGGTGTCCACACCCTTTGGGGAGAGGGGCACAGACCTAACCCCATTGGTCCCTGTCCTCCAAACCTAGATTTAGGATTCTGCAAGGAGGGGGTCACTTCCGCTCTGGACACCTTAGGGGTGGTCCTAGCTGAAGTGGTCACTCCTCCTTTTTTTTACTAACTTTCCCGCCGGATTTGCCACCAAAAGTGTGGCTTTGTCCGGGGGTAGGCATCTCCCCTAGCTTGAGTGCCCTGGGGCTCCATAACCAGAGGCCTGAGCCTTTGAAGCTCACCCCCGGTGTTACAGTTCCTGCAGGGGATGGAGGTGTGAAGCACATCCACCCAGTGCAGGCTTTGTTTCTGACCACAGAGTACAAAAGCCCTCACCCCATGTGGTCAGAAACTTGTCTGGAAGTGGAAACTGGCACAGACTGGTCAGCCCTGCACTAGACGTTTGGTTAAAATACAGGGGGCATCTCTAAGAAGCCCTATTGGTGCATTTTTCAATAAAACCAACACTGGCGTCAGTGTTGGTTTATTGTACTGAGAAGTTTGATACCAAATTTCCCGGACTTCAGTGAATCCATTACGGAGCTGTGGATTGCGTAATGACAAACTCTCAGCCGATATACTCAATATGGCCACACTGTACTTACAATGTCTAAGAATGGACTTAGACACTGTAGGGGCATATACTGCTCATGCAACTATGCCCTCACCTGTGTCATAGTGCACCCTGCATTAGGGCTATAAGGCCTGCTAGAGGGGTGACTTACCTATGCCACAGGCAGTGGTTTGTGGATATGGCACCCTGAGAAGGGTGCCATGTTGACTTTGTCTTTTTCTCCCCGCCAGCACACACAAGCTGCAATGGCAGTGTGCATGTGCTTGGTGAGTGGTCCTCCAGGGTGGGATATTACATGCTGCAGTCCTTGGGACCTTCCCTGGCCACAGGACCCTTGGTACCATGGGTACCTTTTACAAGGGACTTAAGTGTGTACCAGAGGTGTTCCAATGGTAGAAACAATAGTACAGTTTTGGGAAAGAACACTTGTGCTGTGGCCTGGTTAGCAGGATCCCAGCACACTCTCAGTCAAGTCAGCATCAATATCAGGCAAAAAGTGTGGGGAGGAACCATGTCAAAAAGGGGTACTTTACACACTGGATGGCTGCCTTAGGGTGAAGCTCAGTACCAAACATGGACCACCTCTTCTTTCCTCCAGTGCGGCCCACCATCCTTAGCAATGCCACCTCCATCTGCTGATCGTTCTCCCAGCAGGTGGTGCAGGATCTCTTCAGAGCGGGGCCTTTCTGGCAACCGCTTGTGGCCCCGCCTCAGTCTCACCAGGGCCGGGACACCTGGGGGGGGGAAGCTGTGTCATCCCCTGCACCTCACTTCTTGCCAGGCAGGAAGCCGCCCTCAAGGTGCTCTGGACCTCGTGACTCCCAGGGCATGATTGCTATGGGGCAGGCCGCAGGCCATCAGTGTGACAGGCCGGCCCTCCTCCCAGGTCTGGCCTTCCAACCAGTATCCTTGCAGCGTCTGAATCGCCAGGGTGATCATCAACCACGGAACTCCACAGCTTGGCCCGTTTATCCCGGTGCACCTCTCACCGTGCAGCGTGCCCAGGCACCCTGGCTGACACACTTCACTAACTGGGCCTGGGGGCGTTCACCATTTTGAACAGCTGTGTGCCTGCGACTCAGGCCGGCTTACTCATCCTCAGCTATTGCGGCCTCGCTCCAGGTGGTGCTAGGGGGTGTTGGTTACTTCTGGAGGTGAAGCTGTGTGCGTCATGGCCAGGGAGAGAGAGGCCCAGGCCAGGATGGAGTTGGATGGGTCTGGTCTCTCCAGAGCTCCCAGGTCTTCCGTCCTACTCCATTTGCTGCTTTTGGGGATACCTCATCCTTTCATCCCCATTATTTGGCCAGGAGACTGTCCCTCCCCTCACTAGGGTTATTCCTCCAGAGACTAGCTTTCCCAATCCTCCTCAGGGACCATGTGCATCTGTAGACCAATCCCATAGGTCTCATACCTTCTCTCTGTCGTCTCCCACCACAATGTCAGACCCCAAAACCTTTGGGATGTGGGCCTTCTTGTCCGGTGGAACTAAAGAATTGCTGACACCAGTGAATTCTACTTGCTTACATTTTAGGTCCAACTCCGTTAGCCTTCTCTCATGAGTTAAACATTCTAAAGGGATTCTCTCCCCAATGACCTAGCTAAGGCTCCTTCTGCCTCTTTCATTTTGTCTCCTCCAAACCTTTTTCTTTCTCCAACTTCAGCATGCCAGCTGCAGTCTTAATTTGTTCTCTTCTCTCCTGTCCTCCAGCTTCTCTGGGGGCAGGCCTCTGGATGATACACTGCTCCCTGCAATTGTGGAAATCACTACTCTGGGCAGAATGTTTGACCCATGCCCCCCAGGCAGTCCCATACTCTCTTGTGAGTCCTTGTCCAGCTCATCATCATCATCCAGTTCCTCAACATCATCCTCTGGGGTTGCAAGTGCTGCATCGCAAGCTTCTATCCAGGCCCTCAGCGCCTTTTGGAGTTTCATCTTCCTGTTGTGGCCTTTAGTAGAAAGCTCAAACCCCTTGCAGAAATCCTTGAGCTGGGCCAAGGTGTAACTCTGAAGTATGGCCAGCTGAAAATCTATTTTTGCAGGTGCAGATGTAGAACCTCCAATCAGAGATATAATTTTAGGAAAAAGCAAAATGCCAATCAGGGAGAATAGAGAGATTAGAAATACCAATTTGGAAGGGTGTAAAAAAAATCAAGCAAGAAAAATTGTTTTGAAATGGTGGTCTTAGGTATGGACTGATAGTGTAAATCAAATGACTGTAAGGCCCTGCACAAACACAAGTCCTATCCTCACCGCTGATTATCAATGTTAGAAATTGGGTTTCTAGTTGGCATAAGCGCCTGCTGGGTATCTGGTCAAGCTGGACTGGGAAAAAGTCAAGAGTTTACGTCGACTTGGATGGAGCGCAGGCCAGCTTCATGAGATGCACAGGGCCTGCTGAGCAAATGTACCTTAATCCTTGTTGCAGCACGAGATGCATAGATGATCCTCATGCAGTGGGGGGTTATGCTGGATTTCACCACGCAACTGCAGCAATATGTTGGTTCTGTTGAGCAAAGCGTTGGTTCCGAATGCGATGCACAGCAAAGCGACACAGTGCCAATTGCACATAAATTGCATTTATATTCCAATGCTGAAATGTGTTTTGCATCCACTGAAAAAATACTGACTGCAGGTCAGACGACTGTCATCAAAGAAAGACCATTGGCTCTGAAGAAATGCATAATTGTTGTAACTCCTATCCCAGCCTTAGAGACTTAGCTTCCAACAAACCTCTTCAATGTGTGTATTTGGATCATTGCAGACCTCTGAACTCAGATGGTGTGTTCAAGTGTATTCTACTGGCAGTAGATTAATGTTCTAGTTTTCAGTGGATGTGGCCACAGCGGTTGGTGGATGCTCAAACTGTTATTAATGATTTGGAAATCTTTGTCAGGACTTATGCAGTAGCAGCATTCCACTCGGACCAGGGAATCTGCATTTGCCTCTAAGGCTTACAGGTATACCATGAGAACCCTGGGTGTTGCTGTGCATTATTCTGCTCCCTATCATCCTGAGGGAAATGTTATAGTGGAAAGGAAGAACAATGACTTAAAGCAGTCATTAACAGCTATAGTATTAGGCTCAGGTCGCAGTTGGATCCATCACCAGTATTGAGTCCAGCGAGTTTTAAACAACATGCCTAGAAGATCTTCGGGAAGCCAGACCACCGATGATGTCCTATTTGGGGCCAGATGTACATTCTAGAACTTTATAATCTTGTACAGTGGCGGCAAACAATCCTTTTGACATCAATGAACATTTCGCTGTCTTACAGGAATTACAAGACTTTCGTGATGAACACTCAAATAAAATTTCCAAATGTTCTGCTACTGACAAAGTGAAGGAGCAACAAGCATTTTTTGGCTGGATTCCTAATATTGAGTACCTAGTGTGAGAGAAGATTATGGACAAGAAAGAATTTGGCTCATCTTACCAAGTACTGGTGCCAGTCCTTGGCATTCAACATATCAGAACTGTGATTTTGCCTTTGCTTGCTGCTTGTAAAAACAAACAACTTGTTTTCATTTACTTAATTGAGCTACACCATATGGCCACTCCTACACAGTAGGCCAAGAGGGCTCCTGGGTAGTTACCTGCCTTCTATCACTACTGTGCAGGAGATTCCTCTACAGATATTACGCAATACAAGTATTGCTTCCCCCTGACTCAGGACTTCAGTTGCTGAAATTCCATTAGTTCCTGTTACTAATGGTAATTTCGGACACGCTCCAGATGTGACTGCAGTTTTCAACTGCTGTTTCTAATAATGAAATTATTTATTACCAACCACCTTTGAAAGAACAAAGCAATTTCACTTTACCACATGAGGCCCTTGTTTTCTTACAGACTACCTCTGGTTACTTTGTCCACATTGTTGATTTTTCTTCAAACTCTTCACACACTTCACTGAACATGCATTTCTTCTTTGGCTGAAACAGACCTATCTGATGCCTCCTTGGTCCTTTATTTCACAGATTTTTCACTTTGTTTGGATTGGATTTGTCAAGGTTTTCTTCTTGATTTTGAATGGACATTACCTTTCAGAATGCCCTGTTCCTGAACTGCTAGCTTTTCTTCTTCACATAGGGTGCAAAAAGAGCTGTCCCTCGTGAATATTTTTTGCATTTCCCGTCTCCAACAGAATTGTTTGGGATAAGATCCCATTTGATATTTTTGGTCCTACAGAAACATTACAAATCGCTTATGTATTTAAAATAGCTATGGAGGACTCCATTACTCCTGGTGCCACCTCCGATGAATGGGAAGTGGAGACTAAGCATGCTTTCTGAATCAGAAAGTTATACTGTTTTTGAAACTGAAGATTTGTATTTAAAGTCTGCTCATTATTGTGAAATGTTTAGCTATCATCACTATGTTCATCACTATTTCCAGAGAACTAGTGTAGGAAGAGTACCCTCTTTCTGGCATAGTTACCCCCTTCTTCTGCCTGATGTCAGTGTGTTTGACTGTGTTCACTGGGATCCTGCTAACCAGGACCCCAGTGATGATGCTCTCTCTCCCAAAACTCTGTATTTCATCCCACAATTGGCATACTGGTACCCCCATGTACTCCCCTAGTATATGGTACCCAGGTTCCCAGGGTATTGGGGTTCCAGGGGATCCCTATGGGCTGCAGCAGTTTTTCTGCCACCCAGAGGGAGTCCATGCAAAGGGTTCTGCAGGGCTGCCATTGCAGTCTGTGTGAACTGGGTGCATGCACCCATTTTCACTACAGGTCACTGCACCAGGTCACTGTAAGTCACCCCTATAGTAGGCCCTCTCAGCCTAGAGGGCAGGGTGCAGGTACTTGTGTGTGAGGGCATCCCTGCACTAGCAGAGGTGCACCCACAAACTCCAGATCAATTTTCCTGGGCTTTGCGAGTGCGGGACACCTTTATATGCATGTACTGGACATAGGTCACTACCTATGTCCAGCTACATAATGGTAACTCCGAACCTAGGCATGTTTGGTATCAAACATGTTGCAATCATACCCCCATACTTTCTTTCTTTGTTTTGGGGAAATTCTAATGATTTACTCCTACCTTCCTGATCGCTGGGGAGTGTTGTGGCACTTACCTTTTTGCTTTTCTGGTACCCCCAGCACCCCTCTACACACTCCACTTACCTAGGTGAGGGTCCAACTCTTGCATTCCATTTTTTAGTATATGGTTTGTGCCCCCCCAGGGTCACTATTCTCTATTGTGTTTTACACTGTTTAGCAATTTTTTCTAACTATTCTCATGCCTATTTCTGAATATTAGTGTATATATCTTGTGCATTACTTACCTCCTAAGGGAGTATTGCATCTCTAGTATTTTGGTGCTGTTTTACCATAATAAAGTACCATTATTTGTGTAACACTGTGTGGTTTCTTTCATGTGTATAAGTGCTGTGTGATTACAGTGATATTGCATGAGCTTAGCATGTCTCCTAGATAAGCCTTGGTTGCTCATTCACAGCTACCTGTAGAGAGCCTGGCTTCTAGACACTGCCTACACTACACTAATAGTACACTAAAAGGGGATACCTGGACCTGGTATAAGGTGTAAGTACCTTAGGTACCCACCACACACCATGCCAGTTTCCTACATTGGTGGTGCAGGGGTGGGATAAGCACTTGCAATTGCCTTATCACTCTTTCACCTGGTACTTTCCTCAGGAAAGACCACTCCTTACTTAGAGATACACATAGTACATGTAGGAAAGTACAATTTTCTTGGCATGTGACCCCCAACTTCTGCCTGATTGTCAGTGTGTTTTTAATGTGTCACTGGGATCCTGCTAGTCAGGACCCCAGTGCTTATGGGTTGCGGCCTACATGTCAGTATGTTTTACCGTTTTGTTAGTATGCTTGAATGTGTCACTGGAGTCCTGCTAATCAGAACTCCAGTGCTTATGCTCGCTCTGTTTTCAAATTCGTCACTATAATCTAGTGACTACATATTTCACTCCAGATTGGCATACTGGACCACCCTTATAAGTCCCTACTATTTGGTACCTAGGTACTCAGGGAATTGGGGTTCCAGGAGATCCTTTTAGGCTTCAGCATTTCTTTTGCCTACAATAAGGAGCTCATACAAACACTTCTTTAGGACTGCCATTGCAGCCTGAGTGAAATAGTGTAAGCACTATTTCACAGCCATTTTCACTGCACCAGGTCACTTATAAGTCACCTATATATCTAACCTTCAGACCCTGATGGCTAGGTGCATAGTACCTGTGTGTGAGGGCATCCCTTCACTAGCAGAGGTGCCCCCACATCGTTCAGGCCTTTTCCCAGACTTCGTGAGTGCGGGACGTCATTATAAATGTGCACTACATATATGTCGATACATATATGTAGCTTCACAATGGTAACCCCAATATTGTATTGTAATTGTATTGTAATAGTATTTATATAGCGCTTACTACCCCTGACGAGGCGTCAAAGTGCTTTTCGGTGAGTAGCACGCTACTCCAGAACCCAAAAGGAATTAGTGGTGGATTAGTATAGGGAAATATGAGTATAGTTTTAGTATTATTATGAGTTAATTTGAGCCGCGGATATGTGAGTTTGTTAGTTAGATTGACTGGAGTAATGGAGGGGAGGAGGAGGAGGGAAGAATCCAGAAGTGTTAATTGGGAGTTTATGGTAATAGAATTTAGGCTTGGGATGAGTAAAGGGGGGATGGAGGAGGGAAGAGTCTGCGGAAAGGGTTATGGAGATCATAGTAGCAGGGTGAGATAAATGAAGGAGAATATAGTAGGGTTGTTTGGGAGATCATGGTAGTAAAGTGAGGTTTGAATGAGTTAGATGTGGAAGAGGAGGGAAGAGCTTAGGCAGAGTTATTAAGGAGATGAAACTAGTAGAATGGATTTGGGATGAGTCAGAGTGGGAATGGAGGATAGATTGATAGAGACATGACATATGGTGATGGGTAGATAAGTGTGATATAAGGTGAGAGCAGGGATTCATAAGTATCTAGTATAACAACTTATCTAGGAGTTATGCAATGACCTATGAACATGTTAAGCATAGAATAACACATATATATATATATATATATATATATATACACACATACATGAATAAACACACATATGCACTAATATATGTACATATATATATACATATTTAAAACCATGAGTAAATATACATTAGTTAAACAGGTTTGAAGAGTATGTGTGTAGTTTATTGTTGTGACATAGTAGCTTTACATATTTTCTAAAGGGCTATATATAACTAGAATATACACATAATCAGAAAAAAATATTTATCAACATAGGCATATGCAGTCCATAGCAGTTTGAATATGGTGGTGATGAAGGAAAGAGCCAACTCTTGAGTAGTTTTCTGAAGACAAGATAGTTATCTGTGGCTCTAATAGTTGGGGGTAATGAATTCCATAGTTTGGCTGCTTGAACGGAGAAGGATGTACCACCTATAGTCTTTTTCTTGTATGGTGGTGTTCTAAGGCGGGGTGCCAATCTTGAGCGGAGGTTTCTTTTTTTAATGTATTTGGCCATGTGAGGTGTCTAGGAACTGGAAATTGTACCCCAATCTAATTCTGGTATTGGGGGGGGAATTCCATGCACCCTGGGGGCTCCACCATGGACCCCCAGTACTGCCAAAACAGCTCTCTGAGGTTTTCACTGGAGCCCCAGCTTCTGCCACCTCACAATAATGCTTCTGCCCTCCTTCCTCCCATGAAGGGAGGACAATGCATTTCCTTTCGGAGAGGGTGGTACTCCCTTTGGAAATAGGTGTTACAGGCATGGGAGGGATATCCTCCCAGAGCCTCTGGAAATGCTTTGAAGGGCACAGATGGTGCCCTCCTTGCATAATCCAGTCTACACCGGTTCAAGGACCCCCAGTCCCTGCTCTGGCACTAAACTGGACAAAAGAAAGGGGAGTGACCACTCCCCTGTCCATCACCACCCCAAAGGTGGTGCCCAGAGCTCCTCCAGAGTGTCCCGGGGTTCTGCCATCTTGTTTTCAGAATGGTCAGGGAACTCTGGGAGCATCTGAGTGGCCAGTGCCAGCAGGCGACGTCAGAGACCTCTCCTGATAGGTGCTTACCTGGTTAGGTGACCAATCCCCTCTCAGTGCTATTTAAGGTCTCTGCTGTGGGTGTTTCCTCAGATTCGGTTTTGCAAGACTCCAGCAGGAATCCTCTGAAACCTCTGCTTCACCTTCTACCGTCGGATCAACCGCAGAACTGCTCCGGGAACTTTAAAACTGCAACAAAGTATCCAAGAAGGCTACTGTAACTCTGTAACTTCAGCTCCTGCCAGCAACTGCAACAGTTTCCAGGTCGTACACGCTCTGAGGACTGCCTGTCTTCATCCTGCACCAGAAGAATCGAAAGATTCTCCTGTGGAGTGACGGAGTCGCTTCACTGCTTCAGCAGGCACCTCACTGCAGCGACGACCGGTACTCTGGCTCCCCTCTCCTGACGACGAGTGTTGATCCTGGAACACAGGTGGTGGACCGAAGTGACCAGACTGTCCAAAGGTCCAACTGTCCAAATTTGGTGGAGGTAAGGGCTCCCCGAGCCAGACAGTACCCCTATGCACAGCGTGTTCTGCAGCTCCTAGGGCTTCTGTGCGCTTCTCCAGGGAATCCTTCGTGCACAGCATAGCCCAGGTCCCCAGCACTCTATCCTGCAACGCTCAGCTCCCTGAGTTGTTCTCCGGCAGCGTGGGATCCGTTTGTGTAGTGCTGCGACGACCGTGATTTGCAACTCCTTTGTCCCTGTGTCCTAGGACTCCTGTGGGTGCTGCCTGGTCTTCTGATGGCGCTCTGAAGTGCTGGGAGCCCCCTATCATGTCCTAATTAAGTCTGCCCTATCATATTAGGGTGTCAGGTGGTTCACATGAAGTACCCTTAGGGGACTTCTTGGAGTGCCTAGGTCCACCAGGTAGGTGACTTCACCCTTCTTCTCCACTATGAGATGTGGACCACTCCATTTGTCTTGGAGTGCTCTTGGTGCCACAGGCTCCAATACTCACACCTTCTGTCCTGCCATGCCTCTTTTTTGCCTACAGGGAGGTACCCCAGAAGGGAGTGGGCAACAGCCCCTTTGAGCTTCTGTTTGGGCACCCTGTCTCCTGACAGGGTGGCCAAACAGAAGCTTGCTCTTGTAAAGGAGGGTTGGGAACAACCTTTAAAAAAACCCTAAACAAGATATTGTGGATTATGTACTTGGCCTCAGATCAAGGATGGCTGAGTACATGAAAAAGCTCACCAAAAATCTTCAGACCAGCCAGGAACTGCAAAAGCAGAGGCATAACCAGAAGGCTGTTCTGACTGTTTACCAGCCAGGGCAGAAAGTGTGGGTCCTGGAGCCTGTGGCTTCCAGGGCACTCCAGGACAAATAAAGTGGGTCCGACACTATAGTGGAAAAGAAGGATGCGGTCACCTACTTAGTTGACCTAGGTACTCCTAGAAGCCCCCTCAGGGTGCTTCATGTGAACCGCCTAAAGCCCTACTATGACAGTGCTGACTTAACCCTGCTCATGGCCACTGATGAGGGACAGGAAGAGAAAGGTGACCCTCTCCCTGATCTCTTCTCCAATTCGCAGCTGATGGCTCAGTTGAGGGAGTAGTCCTTGCTGACTGCCTCTCTGAGTCCCAAAATGAAGACTGCAGAAATCTCCTAGAGCCGTTCTCTGAACTGTTTTCCCTTACACCTGGTCAAACATCACCATCGTTATCCCCGACGGTTAGAGCATCCTAAGGAGGGACTTGCCCTCCCACCCAAGTGGAGGACTCGTCATTGTACACAAGTCCTCACCACGTGTCAAGGCCGTCCAAGCAGATCACTGCACCACCATGGAACACCTTTACTTCCTGCTTCACTCCAACCACAACACCTCCATCCACAGCAACCTGGTGTACAGGCCACATGGCCCCCGCCCAGCTTTCATAGATGACATCGTAGACATTGCTAACCCCAGCCCCTGGCGTCAATCGACTACCTCCTCTTCGGCAACCTGGACTTCCACCTCAAGGACCGCACCGACCCAAACACCACCACTCTACTCGACAACCTTGCCAGCCTCGGCCTCAGACAGGTGGTCTCCTCACCCACACACATCGCAGGACACACACTGGACCCCATCTTCACCTCAAGCAACAGGATCACCCTCAAGACCATCTCCAC
Source organism: Pleurodeles waltl (assembly GCF_031143425.1). Lineage (NCBI taxonomy): Eukaryota > Metazoa > Chordata > Amphibia > Caudata > Salamandridae > Pleurodeles > Pleurodeles waltl. The sequence goes on from NC_090449.1 coordinate 156,570,695, forward strand.
CCCAGACTGGACTGACCACCGCTGCATACACTTCACAATCACCGCACCCGCACCTCCAAGACCCCCCACAGGAAATGGAACAAAATCACCAATGAGCAGCTCACCTCATAGCTAGCCAAATCCCTTCCTCCTCCCTCTGACGATGCCAACACAGCAGCGCGCAACCTCAACACATAGATCACCTAATGCGCCAACACTCTAGCCCCTTTCTGGCTGATATCGGCCAAACGCGTACCTAAGAAGGCCAGTTGGTTTACCACTGAAGTGCAAGAATTAAAGCGTACCCGCAGACGTTTCGAGAAAAAATGGAGGAACAGCCAATCCAGCGAAGACCTCGCCTACTTCAGAGCCGCAACCGCCGCCCACCACCGAAAAATCAAGAACGCAAGGAAAGACGCACTCCGGGAGCGCATCAACTCCTCCACACACAACTCGAAGGAACTCTTCTCAGCCATCAACGAGTTCACAGATCCCCCCTCCGAAGCCACCTGCATCCTCCGGTCACAGGACCTCTGTGACAAACTCGCCTCCTTTTTCCACCACAAGATCCAGAACATCTACAACAGCTTTCTGTCACCTGGCACCAGAACCTGCAACCGACCCACCCCCCCAGAACCCGCCTAGACCATCCACAACTGGTCCACCACAGAAGAAACAGTCAACATCATGAACAGCACCCACTCTGGAGCCCCCTCAGACCTCTGCTCGCACCACATATACTTCAGAGCCAGCACATCCATTGCCCCGAGCTTCATAACACTATCAACTGCTCCATCAGCATGGGCACCTTCCTGTGGACTGGAAACACGCCAAAATATGCCCTCTCTTGAAGAAACCTTTGGCCGACCCATCAGAACTAAAGAATTTCCGGCCCATCTCTCTGCTACCATACTCCACCAAAATACTAGAGAAAGCAATCAATGCACAACTACGGAATTTCATCGAGGCCAACAACTCCCTGGACATCTCCCAGTCCGGCTTCCGCCGCAATCACAGCACGGAGGCAGCACTCTTGGCAGCCACCGAAGACATCCAATTACTCCTAGACCGCGGCCACACCGCAGCACTCATACTCCTCTCAGCAGCTTTCGACACGGTCTCCCACAGCACTCTGTGCACCAGACTCCACAACATAGGAATCCACAGAAGAGCCCTGGAATGGATCCACTCCTTCCTCTCTGGGAGGGCGCAGAGGGTCAGACTCCCGCCCTACACCTCCAGACCCACAGGAGTCAACTGCGGAGTCCCCCAAGGATCCTCACTGAGTCCCGCGCTGTTCAACGTATACATGGCCCCTCTTGCTGCCATCATCAGAAGCCACGGTATGAACATCGTGTCATATGCCGATGACACCCAACTCATCATTTCCCCTCACTGAAGACCTATACACGCCAAAAGGAACTTTCATACAGGAATGAAAGCTGTCCCCAACTGGATGAGAGAATGCTGCCTCAAGCTCAACTCCGACAAGACGGAGCTCATCATCTTCGGAAACGCCACCTTAGCTTGGGACGACTCACTGTGGCCCACATCCCTCAGCGCCCCCCGCGCCGACCGAGCATGCCCGCAACTTAGGAATCATCCTTGACTCCCGCCTATCCTTGACCCGCCAGCTAAACTCTGTCACTTCCACCTGCTGGCACACACTCTGCAAACTCCGGAAGATCTTCAGATGGATCCCAGAAGTCACCCATGCCTTAGTCACGAGCAAGCTCGACTACGGCAATGCCCTCTCCGCCGGCACCTCAACTAGGAACATCAAAAAAACTTCAACTCATCCAGAACGCCACCGCCAGACTCATTCTGGACCTCCCTTGCCGATAACACATCTCCCAATGCCTTAGGACCCTCCACTGGCTACCGGTCGAGAAGTGAATCACCTTCAAGCTTCTCACCGTCACACGTTCAAGGCCATACACAACGCAGGACCAGCCTACCTTAACCACCACGTCTCCTTCCACACCCCCACCAGATCCCTCCGCTCTGCCCAGATGGCCTTGGCCACCGTCCATCTCATCTGCAAAACCACCACCGGAGGACGATCTTTCACCTACACTGCAGCGAAGAGCTGGAACAACCTCCTCCTACACCTCAGACAAAGCCCGTCGCTCACCATCTTCAGGATGAACCTCAAGACGTGGCTCTTCGGATGAGGCCCCTCCCCACCAACGCCTTGAGACCCTCACGGGTGAGTAGCAGCGCTCTATAAATACTGATTGATTGATTGATTTAAACCACATGGTGTGAACATACCATTGACACAGGGGACAGTTTACCTGTAAAGAGTAAAATCTACAGGCAACCTAGCCATGTAACAGACTGCATCAAAGCTGAAGTGCAAAAGTTGCTAGATCTAGGAGTGATTGAGCACTCTGACAGTCCCTGGGTTAGCCCAGTTGTCTTAGTCCCCAAATCACATTCTCAAAATGGGAAAAGAGAGATGAGGTTTTCTGTTGATTACAGAGGACTCAATGCAGTAACAAAAACTGATGTTCATCCTATCCCCAAGGCAGCTGAGCTCATAGATACATTGGCATCTGCCAAGTATCTTAGCACTTTTGATCTTACTGCTGGCTACTGGCAGATTAAGGCACTCATTACAACCCTGGCGGTTGGTGTTAAAGCGGCGTAATACCGCCAACAGGCTGGCGGTAACAAAAATGAAATCATGACCATGGCTGAAACTGCCAACACAGATAGCCACTTTAACACTCTGACCGCCACGGCGGTAGCAACAAACACCGCAGTGGTAACCACCAACAGCCAGACGGAAGACAATGTACCGCCCACCCCATTACAACCAGCCCATCCGCCAGCTTTTCCGGGGCTGTACCAACGCCATCAAAAGCACGGCAGAAACAGTACTTTGAAGGGAAACCACTCACCTCTCGACACTAAAGGAAGAACCAGGACGCCATGGAGCTCGAGTTGCAGGTCCTCCCCATGCTGGTGTATCTGCTCATATACCAGGAACACCAACGCCGGCGACAACGACCACAGTGAGTACTGCACCTAGCACACAGGGGAGGAGGGGAGGAAAAAGAGAGTGACATACACACACGCAACACACAACACCCCCACCCCCAACACCATATACACAACAGATGCAATAACATAACATATACACCCCGTAACCCTCAGGAATGACGCAAGAGCAAAGGCAATGGGGTCAAATTAGTGTAATATTAGAAATCCGTAGAAATCCGTACATAAATAAATGAACAGTATGTACAATGTATACAATATATACAATATGAGTGACAATGTCCACACAAAAATAGTCTGTGGCCCACTGGGCCATAACACATAGGCCAAGCCCACACTTGACTTCTGCCTCAAAATGGAGAGAACACTGCAGGGGCATCAGGTCGAAAACACACAGGCACCTCAGGGGGATGGGGCAGGGGGAGCACCTCAGCTGGAAGATGGTACAACGCCACTGCTCCTGGAGGGGGCTACATGCCCACTGCTTGGTCCTGGGGAGTGCAATGCCACAGTCTCTCAAGTGGGTGGTTTGCCCACTGCTTGGTCCTGGGGAGTGCAAAGCCACAGTCTCTCAAGTGGGTGGTTTTCCCACTGCTTGCTCCTGGGGAGTGAAAAGCCACAGTCTCTCAAGTGGGTGGCTCCTCTACTGGTTCTGGAGGGGGCTTTGTGCCCAGTGTGCTTCATCCTGCCAAGGATAGGGTGAGTGGATACCTTCTTCCACTGGTTCTGGAGGGGCCTTTGTACCCAGTTTGCTTCATCCTGCCAAGGATAGGGTGAGTAGATGCCTTCTTCCACTGGTTCTGGAGGGGGCTTTGTGCCCAGTGTGCTTCTTCCTGCCAAGGAGGGGCTGAGAGGATGCCTTCTTCCACTGATTCTGGAGGGGGCTTTGTGCCCAGTGTGCTTTGAGCAGGGCTGACTGGGGCAGGGCCTGAGGTGCCTGGGGCGAAGGAGATGCCCACCCTCCTGGGTGAGCGGGCACGGGAAACACACTGAGGGGCTGCTGGGGGGGTGGCGTCTGTACCTGTTGTTGGGGTGGGCACAGAGGTGTCCACCACTGCCAGGGAGCATCCATTGGAGGAGGAGTCACTGTCTGTAGTGTCCCCTCCTGTCTCCATCGTGGTGCTCACCTCGCCCTCCGTTCCACTGGTGCCCTCACCCTCGGTGGATTCGGCCTCCAGGCCCACGTGGGATGCAGCTCCCTCCGTCGCCGGTGCCTCTGCTCCTCCGCCAGATTATGCTAATGCACACAAGGACAGGCTGACAAAACAAAGATGGTGGGGAGACAGAGGATACACTTGGTGAATGCCAGCAACAACACTACAGTTGGCGTACACAACACACAGGGAGCAGCCCTATGCACTAGGCCATGCACTACCAGTTACAAAGCTAGTCACCAGCCCATGGGGTACATAACATAATGCTATCAGCTGCACACCTGAAACAAACAGGGCCCTGCCCAGTAGTAGATGCCCACTAACACCATTGGTGTTGGAGTGCTTCAGAGCCTGACCAACAAGGGACCTACCCTGCCATGTTCGCCCTGGCCTAGGGGCACCCACAGTCCACTTCCCCCACCCAGGTAAAACCTTAACGCGGGCAAAGTCATGATTCTGAATGTGTACTCACCCCCTTGTGGCTGCTGTGATGCCCTCAAGCGCCCATCCAACTTCGGATAGGCCACCGCCAAGATGCGAAACATCAGGGGGGTCAGGATACGACAGGCACCCCAATCTCGTTGAGATTCCAGCCCCAGCTGGGCCTCCGCTGCCTTCCTTGCCCAGCGATGCAGGCCCTTCCACCGTTTGTGGCAGTGGGTGCTCCGCCTGTCAAGGACTCCCAGGGTCTGCACCTCGTTGGCGATGGCACGCCAAATACCCTTTTTCTGATGGGTGCTGACCTGCAGGAAAAAGACAGCAGAAAAGGGATTAGTCATACCGTCCAGACTGTCATACTCATGGCCCACCACATCCCTCCCATCCCCTTACGCACATACATTGACCACCATACATGCAGCACTCTGCCCAGGACCCCTCAGCCCCCCCTACATGTGGCTTACACACACAGCACTCCATACATTCATGGTCCACGCATCATGCTCACAGTGTCCTTACCTGTTTGTCTGGAGGACCATAGAGTAAAGTGTACTGGGGTAAGACCCCATCCACCAGTTTCTCCAACTCCTCTGAAGTGAAGGCAGGGTCCCTTTCCCCAGACACATGAGCCATTGTCACTTCCAGACACAGGTCACAGCAGAACTTGCAGTGTAGGTCCTCTCCTGTTGAAGGTCAGGTAGCAAGTGAGTGAACAGTTAGAAAATGGCGGTCACGTCCGCGGCGGTGCGTACTGTCACCGCCGGCGTACATCGCTATTGGCTCCTGGAACCAATAGGGCCTTATGTTAACCAATGTGAAGTTGTGCGCCGGGCGTCGACCGCCAACCGCTATGGCGCACAACGCCAGCGGAATTACCTAATTTCGACTTGTCTCTCCTGAGAGGTCAGACAGCCGCCATTTCAGGGGGACACAGGCTATGGCACCTAACTGCATCACTGCAGACATTGGCACATCAAATGACTCTTGAGTTCACATACTGTTTCTGTAAAGGAAGAGATGCATCATTATTTCAATATATGTGTGAATATGACCCTCTACTCACTGTTTTTCACCTTAGACTTCAACCGCTGAGGATGAATATGAGATGGAGACATCCTCCCGTGTACAGACACCTGGTGGACCTGGCAACAATGGAGGACAGACACATTATCCTAACCTACAGACTTGATACGGCCACAATCCAAGAACTGTGTGCCCAATTGGAGCCAGACCTGATTTCAGCTATCAGCCAGCCTACAGGTATCCCCCCTCTAGTGCAGGTCCTGTCAGTGCTCTATTTCCTGGGAAGTGGTTCCTTCCAAGCAACAGTGGCCATGGCATCAGGGATGTCACAGCCTATGTTCTCCAACGTGTTGACCAGAGTGTTGTCTGCCCTGCTGAAACACATGCACAGCTACATCGTATTCCCCCAGGTGGAGGATTTGGTCAGAGTGAAAGCTGACTTCTATGCCCTGGGACATATCCCCAACATCATTGGTGCCATTGATGATACACATGTAGCATTTTTCCCCACCCCGGAGGAATGAACAAGTGTTCAGGAATAGAAAAAGCTATCACTCTCTGAATGTGCAGATGGCGTGTTTGGCGGACCAGTACATCTCCCATGTAAATGCCAAGTATCCTGGATCTGTTCATGATGCCTTCATCATCTGGAGACACTGTAACTTCACTTTCCATTGCAGTTTTGTGTTGGGCATTGTACATGGCAGCCTGATTTTCCATATTGTATGGCCACTTACTGTACTCTTTGGCATCTCTATTTTCAGATCTATGTGCCCTACTCTGGCTGTGGCATGCAGGGCTTGGTTTTGGGATGGGTGGGTTGTGATCGTGGGGTATATGTGAGGTGGTGGAGTGATGGGGGTGAGGGTAGGGGTAGGAGTTTGTGATGGCATGCGGGTAGGGTGGGGGATATAATAGTAAAAGATTTGACTTACCAGAGTACAGTCCTCCTGCTACTCCTGCGAGGCCCTCAGGATGCATTATTGCCAAGACTTGCTCCTCCCATGTTGTTAGTTGTGGGGGAGGAGGTGGGGGTCCACCGCCAGTCCTCTGTACGGCCACCTGGTGTCTTGCAACTAAGGAACGCACCTTCCCCCATAGGTCGTTCCACCTCTTCCTGATGTCATCCCTTGTTCCGGGGTGCTGTCCTATGGCGTTGACCCTGTCCACGACTTTCCGCCATAGCTCCATCTTCCTAGCAATGGACGTCTGCTGCACCTGTGATCCGAATAGCTGTGGCTCTACCCGGATGATTTCCTCCACCATGACACTTAGTTCCTCCTCTGAAAACCTGGGGTGTCTTTAGGGTGCCATGGATGTGGTGTGAGTGGTATGTGTGAGGGTGTGTGGGGTGCTGTGTTGGGGTGTGTGCTGTGAGGTGCGTGGATGGTGTATGGGTGATGGTGTTCTGTGGCTCAGATTGAGTGGGTGCTCCTGGCTTGTCTCTCTCTCAATTCGGAATCTTTTTTTTCATTGAAAGAGTTGTGGGTAATGTGGGTGTGTGTTTTATAGTGGTCTGAGTGTGTGGGTGTGGTGTGTGTATGTGTGCCAGGTGTGTGTATTTTGAATTGTCCAATGTGGTGTAGTTTTGTTAGTGTGTGTGTATTTTGAGCACAGCGGTGTGTACCGCCAATGGCTTACCGCGGTCGAAAGACCGCCGCGGTGATTCGTGGGTCCTGATACTGTGGGCGTATTTCTGTTGGCGTAACGGTGTGGGTTTTGGTACCGTCAGTTTATCACTGACCTTTGGCCTGGCGGACTTGTGTGGGTGTCTGCATAGTAGCGGATTTCTCTGAGTGGGTCATAATACCCATAGTGGTATACCGCCGCTGTCACGGTATGTTGGCGGCCGTCAGCACGGCGGTAAGCGCCATTTACCACCAGGGTTGTAATGAGGGCCTAAGTTATCAGAAGATGCTAAACCAGAATCTGAATTTTCAACCATTGGAGGGCACTACCAATTCACAATAATGCCCTTTGGTTTGAAAAATGCACCTGCCACCTTTCAGAGGCTGATGAACACAGCCCTCCAAGGTTTGGAAGTCTACAGTGCAGTATAGCTACATGATATAACTGTCTTTAGCTCAACCTGGGATGATCACCTAGTCCACCTGTGGAATGTTTTGGAGGCTCTGCAAAAAGCAGGCCTCACTATCAAGACTTCAAAGCGCCAGATAGGGCAGGGGAAAATAGTTTATCTGGGACACCTGGTAGGTAGAGAACAGAATCAGCCACTACCAGGGAAAATCCAAACCATTTTGGATTGGACTCATTCTACCACACAGACCAGATAAGAGCCTTTTTGGGCCTCACAGGGTACTACCGGAGGTTCATTAAGAACTATAGCTCCATTGTAGCCCCACTTAATGACCTCACATCCAAGAAGATGCCTTAAAAGGTATTATGGACAGCCAGCGGTCAAAAAAGCTTTTGAGTAACTCAAACAGGCCATGTGCTCTGCACCTGTTCTAAAAAGACCTAACGACTCCAAGAAGTTCATAGTACAAACGGATGCTTCAAAGATAGGGGTTGCGGCACTTCTCTCACAACTTAATACAGAGGGCCAGGATCAACCTGTAGCTTTTATAAGCAGAAGGTTGACCCCCAGAGAAAAGTGTTAGTCAGCCATAGAGAGGGAGGCCTTTGCTGTGGTCTGGGCCTTGAAGAAGTTGAGGCCATACTTATTTGGTACTCATATCATTGATCAGACAGACCACAAACCTCTCTTATGGTAAAACAAATGATAGGAGAAAACCCCAAATTGTTAATTGTTAACCATTTCCCTACAGGGGATGGACTATACAGTGGAACATAGACCTGGGAGTAACCACTCCAATACAGATGGACTCTCCAGATATTTCCACTTAGACAATGAATAGTCATCTGGGCAAGGCTAGCCTTCTTGTCCTTTGTTTGGGGTGTGTGTGTGTGTGTGTGTAGGAAAGTACTCTATTTCTTGGCATAGTTACCCCCTTTTTCTGCCTGATGTCAGTGTGTTTGACTGTGTTCACTGGGATCCTGCTAACCAGGACCCCAGTGATTATACTCTCTCTCCCAAAACTCTGTATTTCATTCCACCATTGGCATACTGGCATCCCAATGTAAGCCCCTAGTATATGGTACCCAGGCACCCAGGGTATTGGGGTTCCAGGGGATCCCTATGGGCTGCAGCAGTTATTCTGCCACCCATAGGGAGCCCATGCAAAGGGTTCTGCAGGCCTGCCATTGTAGTCTGCGTGAATTGGTTGCATGCACCCATTTTCACTACATGTCACTACACCAGGTCACTGTATGTCACCCCATAGTAGACCCTCTCAGCCCAGAGGGCAGGGTGCAGGTACCTGTTCTGATGGCACCCCTGCACTAGCAGAGGTGCCCTCAAAAACTCCGGATCCATTTTCCTGTACTTTGTGAGTGTGGGAACGCCATTTTACGCGTGAACTGGACATAGGTCACTTCTTATGTCCAGCTACATAATTGTAACTCTGAGCACAGGCATGTTTGATATCATGATTCCATGCACTCTGGGGGCTCCTTAGATGGCCTCCTGCATTGCTCCTACAGCCTTCTGAGGTTTTCCAGGCAGCCCAAGCTGCTGCCACCTCACATACAGGTTTCTGCCCTCCTGCTACTTGAGCAGTTCAAGCCCAGGAAAGCAGAACAAAGAATTTCCTTTGGGAAAGGGGTGTTACACCCTCTCCCTTTGGAAATAGGTGTTACTGGACTTGGGAGGGGTAGTCTCCCCAAGCCACTGGTATACTTTGAAGTGCACATTTGGTACTCTCCGTGCATAAAGCAGTCTACACCGGTTCACGGACCTCCAGTTCCTGCTCTGGCGTGAAACTTGACAATTGAAAGCGGAGTGACCACTCCCCTCTCCATCACCACAACAGGGGTGGTCCACAGAGCTCCTCCAGAGGGTCAGTGGGTTTTTCCATCTTGAATCCAAGGTTGGCAGGGTACTCTGGGAGCATCTGAGTGGCACGTCAGGCGGGTGACGCAGAGCCCCTCCTAATAGGTGGTCACCCAGCTAGGTGACCAATCCCTCCGTCAGGGTTATTTAGGGTCTCTCTTTTGGGTGGTTCCTCAAATTCGGCTTGTAAGATTACAGCAGGATTCCTCTGCAACCTCCACTTTGACTTCTGACCAAAGAAACTGCTTCTGGACTCTCCAGGACCCGACAATCTGCAACAAAGATGAAGACTTTGCCTGCAAAAACATTTCCACAGCTCCTTCCACCTTATGCAACATTTCCCCAGTCGTGCATCCTCTGAGGACAGCCCGTCTTCAGTCTGCACAGGAAAGAAGAAGGACTCTCCCTTGGAGTGAAGGAGTCGCTCCCCTGCATCTGCAGGCACCAACAGCAACGACGACCGGCTCAGTGGATCTCCTCTCCTACTGAGCTGCGTGGATCCTGCATCACGGGTTGTGGTCGGAAGTGGTCCCGTCAGTTCTCTCTACCAGCTGTCCCCGTTGAGTCGAGGTAAACCCTTGCCTTCCCACGCAGGACAGTACCCCCATGCACTGCATCTTTTGCAGCTGCCAAGGGTTGTTGGCACTTCTTCCAAGGAGTCTTCAAGCATCGTGTAGCTCCAGCCCCCAGCACTCCTTCCTGTGACGCACAGGTCCCTGAGTGGCTCTCGTATGCCGTGGGATTCCTTTTCGTAGTGCTGCATGGGCTCCATTTACAACTTCTGTGTCCCCATCCTGTGCGTGCTGTCTGTGCTTCAGTGGGCACTCTGTGACGCTGAGGGCTCCCTCTGACTCCCCCTCCTGGGTTGAATCCTCCTGGGCCTTGCTGGTCCCCAGCAGCACCACTCTCCGCCAACCGTGAATTTTGCCTGTGCCAAGGCTTGTTGCTGGAATCCGGACATGCAAACCCGACTGCAATCTTCCTTCCGGTGTGGGACATCACCTGCATCCTCCAGGAACTTCACCCCACACCCAGGGCTGTAGTGCTGACTTTCCTTCCTCACTGTCGACCAACTTCTGCATCCTCAGCTTGGTGGGTAGGGGCTCCTGCCCCACTGGACTCTGCTGTGCCTTCTTTCCATAGGTCGTCTTCTTCAGGAATCCACCGGTTTCTTGCAGTCATCTCTGGGTTTGGCAATTCTCTTCTTTTCTTCTAAGTGGGTGTTTTGGGGATATTCTAGTGATTTACTCCTACCTTCCTGGTCGCTGGGGAATGGTGTGGTACTTACCTTTGTGCTTTTCTGGTAACCCCAGCGCCCCTCTACATACTCCACTTAACTAGGCGGGGCCAACTGTCGCATTCCATTTTTTTAGTATATGGTTTGTGCTCCCCTAGGGTCACTGTTCTCTATTGTGTTTTACACTGTTTTGCAATGTTTTCTAACTATTCCGATGCCTGTTTATGACTACTAGTGTATATATCTTGTGTATTACTTACCTCCTAAGGGAGTATTGCCTCTATAGTATTTTTGGTGCTGTGTTACCGTAATAAAGTACGTTTATTTTTGTAACACTGTGTGGTTTCTTTCATGTGTTTAAGTGCTGTGTGACTACAGTGATACTGCATGAACTTTGCATGTCTCCTAGATAAGCCTTGGCTGCTCACCCACAGCTACATGTAACAAGCCAGGCTTCTAGACACTGCCTACACTACACTCATAGGGGAAACCTGGTCCTTGTATAAGGTGTAAGTACCTTAGGTACCCACCACACATCAGGCTGTCTATAGTTCCAGCTGGGAGGATCACCTGCTCCACCTCAAGGAGGTGCTTCAGGCCCTGCAACAGGAAGGCCTGACCATCAAGGTTTGTAAGTGCCAGATTGGGATGGGTTCTGTGGTGTACTTGGGACACCTAATAGGTGGTGGCAAGGTGCAGCCCCTCCATGCCAAGATTAAAACTATCAAGGCCTGGCAACCACCTAGAACCCAAACAGAGGTGAGAGCCTTCTTAGGCCTCACCGGTTATTACCACAGATTCGTTGAGTGATATAGCACCATAGTAGCCTCCTTAACAGAACTGACATCCAAGAAACAACCTAGGTTGGTCAATTGGACAGAGGCTTGTCAGAAAGCCTTTGACTCCTTGAAGGAAGCCAGGTGCACGGCCCCCGTGCTTAGGGCACCTGACTACTCCAAGGAGTTTATTGTGTAGACGGATGCTTCAGAGCATGGCATAGGGGCGGTTCTAGCACAGCTAAATGAGGAAGGCCTAGACTAACCAGTAGTCTTTATTAGCAGAAGACTATTACCACGGGAACAGAGGTGGAGTTCTATTGAGACAGAATCATTTGCTGTGGTCTGGGCACTGAAGAAGCTGAGACCATACTTGTTTGGGACTCACTTCCGGGTTCAGACCGACCACAGGCCACTCAGATGGCTCATGCAGATGAGGGACGAAAATCCTAAACTCTTGAGGTGGTTCATTATCCTACAGGGGATGGACTTTACGGTGGAGCATCGCCTGGGGATTGACCACACCAACGCTGATGGTCTCTCCAGATACTTCCGCCTTTGCGGAGAGAGCTCCCAGGAGGTTGGGTAGCTCTCCCCACTTTCAGCTGGGGGGGACACATGTTAGACCTGACAGCCTTAGGGTGGTCACCCCTAACTTTTTTGTCTGCCTCCCTCCACTTTTTGGAAACTTTTTTTGCTGGTTTTAGGACTCTGTGCACTTTACCACTACTAACCAGTACTAAAGTGCAAATGTTCTCTCCCTCAAAACATGGTGATATTGGTTCATGCCCAATTGGTTTATTTAATCTACTTGTAAGTCCCTAGGAAAGTGCACTACATGTGCCCAGGGCCTGTAGATTAAATGCTACTTGTGGGCCTGCAGCACTGATTGTGCAACCCACATAAGTAGCCCCTTAACCATGCCATTGCAAGGCCTGTGTGTGCAGTTTCACTGCCACTTCGACTTGGCATTTAAAAGTACTTGCCAAGCCTTAAACTCCCCTTTTTCTACATATAAGTTACCCCTAAGGTTGGCCCTAGGTAACCCATAGGGCAGGGTAAAAGGCAGGGCATGTACCTGTGTAGTTTATATGTACTGGTAGTGCAAAACTCCTAAGTCCATTCTATACTGCTGTGAGGCCTGCTCCTTTTATAGGCTAACATTAGGGCTACTCTCATATACTGTATGAGTGGTAGATTCTGATCTGACAGAAGTAACAAGGTCATATTTAGTATGGCCAGAATGGTAATACAAAATCCTGCTGACTGGTGAAGTTGGATTTAATATTACTGTTTAAGAAATGCCACTTTTAGAAAGTGAGCATTTCTCTGCACTTAAATCCTTCTGTGCCTTACAATCCACTTCTGGCTAGGTTTCGTTGACAGCTCCCTTGTGCATTCACTCAGGCAACCCCAAACACAGGATGCTCAGCCACACTTGCACACATCTGCATATTGAATGGGTCTTCCTGGGCTGGGAGGGTGGAGGGCCTGACACTTACATGTCAAAGGACAGTGGCCTGCCCTCTCACAAAGGACTGCCACACCCCCTAATGGGACCCTGGCAGACAGGATGGAACTGAAAGGGGACCTTGTGCACTTTTAAACCACTCTTTGGAGTCTCCCCTACTTCAAAGTCACATTTGGGTATTTAAACAGGGTCTCTTACCCTACTAACGCAGACACCTCTGGGCAAGACACTTCTGGACAAGATACCGCTGGAGAAGAAACCCTGAACTAGAACCTGCAACCTGCCAAGATGAACTGCCTGGCTGCCCAAAGGACTCACCTGACTGCTTTTCTGCAAAGGACTGCTGCCCTGCTGCCTTACTGTCCTCTGCTGAGAAGTGCTCTCCAAGGGCTTGGATAGAGCTTGCCTCCTGTTCCTTGATGTCTCAGGACCAAAAAGACTTCATCTCTGCAAAGAACTCATTGTGCGGCGAAAATCGACGCACAGCCTGCAAGAAACGACGCATGGCCTGCATCGCGGTGAAAGTATCACCGCACGCCGAACCAGAACGATGCAGCCCGACTTTCCCAAAGAGGAGATCGACGCAGCGCCAGCGTTGCGACTGGAATTTCAACGCACGGCCCACTGGATCAACGCACAGCTGACCCAGAACGACGCAGCCTGGCTTCCTGAGAGGAATCGATGCAGTGCCTGCCGTGTGGCAGAAATTTCCATGCACAGCCCCTGTGACTTCGTCCTGCCCGCCCAGGATTTCCACGCATCATCCACGTGGCATCCGAAAACCCCGCAACCCGAAGAGGATCCCAGTCTATGCGCCAAAAATCGCCGCAAAGCCTGCCCTGTGTGAAAATTCAATGACGCATCGCTTGTGTGCGGCGGAAAATTCAACACACACCTCCCCGTTTTTCACGCATCTCCTCCTCTGCGGTCCCTTGCGGAGAATTTGAACGCAAACCAGGTACTTTGTGCTTGCAAGAGACACTTGTTGCTTTTTAAAAGACTAAAGACATTTTATATCATTTTTACAGTGATATTTCAACGTATACTTATTGATTCTTGATCGTTTTGACCTGCATTTAACCAGATAAATATTATATATTTTTCTAACACTGTGTGGTGTATTTTTGTGGTTCTATACTGTGTTATTGCATGATTTATTGCACAAATACTTTACACATTGCCTTCTAAGTTAAACCTGACTGCTCAGTGCCAAGCTACCAGAGGGTGGGCACAGGATCATTTGGATTGTGTGTGACTTACCCTGACTAGAGTGAGGGTCCTTGATTTGAGAGGGGGTAACCTGAATGCCAACCAAAGACCCCATTTCTAACATTGGTGATCAGCGGTGAGGATAGGACTTATATTTGTGCAGTGACATACAATAGCGAAGTGTACACTTCCTACCCACAGTTGAAGGTCAACCTGATTTTTTATCTTTTTCTGCAATTTTGTTTTCTACCTGACATTTTTAACTAAATCCACATTCAACATGTCTCTGGCTGGGTCTCAAGCAGGAGCTGAATATTTTGAACTATCCAAGCTGGAGACATATACCGTTAAACAGCTGAAGAGGTTCTGCCAGGAGATGGGACTTCGCTCCCAAGGAGCCCCCACTTTTAGCCTGTTTGTGAGTATATGTCAGGGTGTTTTTACTGTCTCACTGGGATCCTGCTAGCCAGGGCCCAGTGCTCATAGTAAAAACCCTATGTTGTCAGTGTTTTTGATATGTGTCACTGGGATCCTGCTAGTCAGGACCCCAGTGCTCATAAGTTTGTGGCCTATATGTGTTCCCTGTGTGGTGCCTAACTGTATCACTGAGGCTCTGCTAACCAGAACCTCAGGGTTTATGCTCTCTCTGCTTTTAAAATTGTCACTGCGGGCTAGTGACTAATTTTACCAATTCTCATTGGCACACTGGAACACCCTTATAATTCCCTTGTATATGGTACCTAGGTACCCAGGGTATTGGGGTTCCAGGAGATCCCTATGGGCTGCAGCATTTCTTTTGCCACCCATAGGGAGCTCAGACAATTCTTACACAGGACTGCCACTGCAGCCTGAGTGAAATAACGTCCACGTTATTTCACAGCCATTTTTCACTGCACATAAGTAACTTATAAGTCACGTATATGTCTAACGCTCACTTGGTGAAGGTTAGGTGCCAAGTTACTTAGGCCCTCATTTCAACATTGGCGGTAAAAGGCGCTTACCGCCGTGCAGAAGACCGCCAACATACCGCCGCGGCTGCGGAAAACCACCACAGCCATTATGACCGACAGCTCGGAATCCGCCAAAATACAGACACCCACAGAAGTCCGCCACACCAAAGGTCAGTGATAAACTGGCGAAAACAAAACCGACACCGTCACGCCAACAGAAATACGCCCACACTATCACGACCCACGAATCCACGCAGCGGTCTTTCAACCGCGGTATTCCATTGGCGGTACACACTGCCACGCTCATAATACACACACATGTACAAAACACAGCCACATTGGACAATTCTAAATACACACACCTGATACACATACGCACACCACTCCCACACACCCAATACAATATAAAACACACACCCACATTACCCACAAACCCCTACGACCCGAAAATAGGACCAAGGCACAGAGAGAGACACCACCATCTACAAACGAGCAACCACAAGCACACATTACCATCACCCACACAACTTCCACGCACCTCACACAACACACCACTACATTTCAGCACACTTATCACCACATAATCCACCCCACACATCACCTACACCACCCCATGGCACCGCAAAGACACCCCAGGTTCTCGGAGGAGGAACTCGGGGTCATGGTGGAGGAAATCATCCGGGTAGAGCCACAGCTATTCGGATCACAGGTGCAGCAGACATCCATTGCCAGGAAGATGGAGCTATGGCGCAGAATAGTCGACAGGATCAACGCAGTGGGACAGCACCCAAGAACTAGGGATGACATCCGGAAGAGGTGGAACGACCTACTGGGGAAGGTACGTTCCGTGGTCTCAAGACACCGGCTTGCATTCCAGAGGACTGACGGCGGACCCCCACCTCCTCCCCCAGAATTTACAACATGGGAGGAGCAGGTCTTGGCGATTCTGCATCCAGAGGGCCTCGCAGGAGTAGATGGAGGAATGGACTCTGGTAAGTCACATCGTCACTACTTCATCCCCCCCACCCCACCTGCATGCCAACACATACCCTCACCCCCATCACTCCTACTCCTTGCAAATGTCCCACTATCACAACCCACACATCCTAAGACCAAGCCCTGAATGCAACTACAAAGCATGGACACCCATCACCAATGCATGCCCACTGCACATACCCATACCCCCCCCAAACCACCATCACACAAGCCCCCACACAGGAATGAAAGCACTGGGGTACACGGGCACCCACCAATTGCACACCACGGCACACACAGATGCAATAATCACGCTTTTATACCCCTGCAGGACCCCTACCCAAAGTCACCGCACAGGAGGGTCCACAAATGTCCACTCCACCCACAGAAGAGGCCCACAGTGAGGGTAGCAGCTCTGTCCAACTGGATCTAGTTGACCGGCCCACCGGGGACCTCGGGACAGTTGGTTCCCCTCACACTGCCACAGGCCACTGCAGACCTTCCCCCCTCTGAAAACACCAGCACAGCACCCACCCAGCGGGCCTATACCTCTGTCTCCAGGACACATCAATCAGCAGTGTGTCCACCACTACATGGAACCCAGGCTAACCCACCACCCCAAAAACAACAGGGACCTGGGGGCAGTGGCAGTGGGCACACGGTCCAGGGGACAGAGGCCCAGGGAAACAGAGGAACTGGGAGGGCTGCTGTGCGACAGGGGGAGGACAGGCCCAGGGAACCCACTCTCCACGAGGCCCTCTCCAACATCATGGGAGCCTACCACCACTCCCAGGAGACGATGGCAATGGTACTGGCCAGGTTTCAGGAGACCCAGCGCCTGCAGGAGGAACAGTATTTGGGCTTCAGGGAGGAACTCAGAGCCATAAATTCCACCCTGGGCGCAATCGTAGGGGTGCTGAATCTAGTTGTCACCACTTTGAGGGACACTGTGGCACTACAAAGGGCCCCTGACACGAGCATGGACGATGAACTGCCCACCACCTCCGCCGGCGCTAGTGGACAGGAGGCTCCGCCACAGGACCAACAGGCCACCAGCACCCCATCCCCTGCAGAAGGAGAACCACCCCGCAAGCGGTCTCTGAGATCCAGGAACAAGACAGAGAAAGATGCCAAGACCCCTGCCAAGAAATGAGACCACCCTGAATGTCACCCCACCGTGCCACTTTGTCACCCTGTCCTTCCTCAAACTGCCCCAGCTCCACTTCCCAGACCCAATTGGACAATGCACCTGTGAGACTAATAGACTGGACTCTGCCATGGACATTCCTCCTCCATCACCCCTCACCAATTTACAACCCCCCTCCAATAGTTAGCACGTAAATAAACACTGTTATACCACAAAACAATCAGGAGTCTGTCTGTGATTTCGAATAACTGTATTAGTAATTACAGTGCCAAAATGCTTTGTTAAATTGTGATGTCAACATACCAATGTCACACGGCTGTAGTCCATGGGGAAACAAAGCAGATGTCACACTGTGGGAAACACATCTGTGAAATCGTAAGGGAAAGTGAAAACTCAGTTACCATACACTGGGTGAAAAGGACAGACAGTAGAGAGGTAGTAGTGTTTAAGTACATGTAGTAGGCCGGTTTGTATTCTTACCTGTGTCTCACTGGAAATATTGCTGGATCACCGTGTTCCTGTTGTCTATGTCCTCTTCTTGTGCTTCCTCGTCTTCACTCTCCACAGGCTCCACAGCTGCAACACCACCACCATCTGGACCATCCTCCTGCAGAAAAGGCACCTGGCGTCGCAAAGCCAGGTTGTGAAGCATACAGCAGGCCACGATGATCTGGCACACCTTCTTTGGTGAGTAGAATAGGGATCCACCTGTCATATGGAGGCAGCGGAACCTGGCCTTCAGGAGGCCGAAGGTCCGCTCAATTATCCGCCGAGTTCGCCCATGGGCCTCATTGTAGCGTTCCTCTGCCCTTGTCCTGGGATTCCTCACTGGGGTCAGTAGCCATGACAGGTTGGGGTAACCAGAGTCACCAATAAGCCACACACGGTGCCTCTGGAGCTGATACATCACATAAGGGATGCTGCTATTCCACAGGATGTAGGCGTCTTGCACTGAGCCAGGAAACTTGGCATTAACATGGGAGATGTACTGGTCTGCCAAACATACCATCTGTACATTCATGGAATGATAACTCTTCCGGTTTCTGTACACCTGTTCACTCCTGCGGGGGGTACCAAAGCCACATGGGTCCCATCAATGGCACTTATGATGTTGGGGATATGTCCCAGGGCATAGAAGTCTCCTTTCACTGTAGCCAAATCCTCCACCTGAGGGAAAATGATGTAGCTCCGCATGTGTTTCAGCAGGGCAGACAACACTCTGGACAACACATTGGAAAACATAGGCTGGGACATCCCTGATGAAATGGCCACTGTTGTTTGAAAGGAACCACTTGCTAGGAAATAGAGTACTGACAGCACCTGCACTTGAGGGGGGATTCCTGTGGGATGGCGGATAGCTGACATCAGGCCTGGCTCCAGCTGGGCACACAGTTCCTGGATAGTGGCACGGTCAAGCCTGTAGGTCATGATGACATGTCTTTCCTCATTGTCGACAGGTCCACCAGCCGTCTGTACACCGGAGGATGCCTCCATCTCCTCACATGTCCCAGCGGACGGTGCCTATGAAAGACAACAGCGAGCACAGAGTCAAACAACCCAGAGGTACGTAACCACAGCTTGCACAGAACATGATTCTTAATCCATATAATGGCTTGTATGAGTGTTGAGGCAAGGTCTAGGTATGTGTGACGCAGTTAGAAATGAAGCAATGTGGGCCCTTGAAATGGCGGCTGCCTGACCTGTAAAGTGTGACAATGGGATGTGAGGTAACTGCGCTGGCGTTGTAGACCGTCGCGGTAGGCGGTCGTAGACCGCGGCACAATGCTGCATTGGTTAACATTGGACCCTATGGGTCTCAGGAGCCAATGACGATGTACGCCGGCGGTGGCGGTACGCACCGCCGCGGACGTGACCGCCATTTTCTATCTGTTAAATCACTCGATACCTGATCTTCGACAGGAGAGGACCTACACTGCAAGTGCTGCTGTGACCTCGGTCTGGAAGAGACAATGGCTCATGCGTCTGGGGAAAGGGCCCCTGCCTTCACATCGGAAGAGTTGGAGAAACTCGTGGATGGGGTCCTCCCCCAGTACACGCTACTCTACGGTCCTCCAGACAAACAGGTAAATACACTGGGAGCATGCTGTATGGGCTATGCCTGTGTGGAGTGGGGTGGATGAAAGGGGAGGGGTGATTGAGTCGTGCATGAAACGACGGTGAGTGCATGTGCCACATGGCAAGGGTAGTGATGGGGGCCACTCACATTGACGGTGCAGTAGGTAATGACTTCTCTTCTTCCCCTATACATTTCATGTAGGTCAGCGCCCACTAGAAAACAGATATTTGGCGTGCCATCGCCAAGGACGTCCGGACCCTGGGGGTCTACCACAGACGGAGCACCCACTGCCGGAAAAGATGGGAGGACATTCGCCGCTGGAGCAAGAAGACGGCGGAGGCTCAGCTGGGGATGGCCTCCCAACGTGGGAGGGGTGCCCGTCGAACCATGACCCCGCTGATGTTCAGGATCCTGGCTTTGGTCTACCCGGAGTTGGATGGGCACTTGAGGGCATCACAGCAGACACAAGGGGGTGAGTACACTCTCATTCTGCTGGCTTTCCGCGCAGTGGTGGTGTCTGGGTGGGGGAGGAGGGCTGTGGGTATCCCGAGGAAAGGGCGAGTTCTGTAGGCTAGGTCCCTCCGTAAGGCATGGCCCTGTGGCCCCCCACCCCACCTCTGTAGAGTGCCAAGTACAGCTATTCATGGCCCTGTGTCATCTATGTGTTCAGATGTCGTCCATAACCTTGGAGGCCATGTGCCAGGGATTGAAAAGTGGACCCCAAGTGCGCGGCTTAGTGCAGGGGGCTTCCGTGTCTGTCTTGTCCGCCAACGGTAGCGGTAATGCATGCACTCAACATGTCTTTATTCTGTTCCCCCCCCCTTTTTGTGGTTTCCCTGGTCATGTGTTCAATAGCATCATCAGGCGGAGGAGCAGTGGCACCGGAGCATGAGGGAGCTGCATCCCACATGGCTATGGAGGGCCACACTACGGACTCTGAAAACACCAGTGGGACGGAGGGCGAGGGGAGCTCTACGGCGGGGACAGGAGCTGAGACCAGCGACACGGACTCGTCCTCTGATGGGAGCTCCCTTGTGGTGGCGGCAACATCTGTGCCCCCGCATCTACAGGTACAGCCGCCACCCCACCTACCAGCACCACCCTCCCCGCA
Source organism: Pleurodeles waltl (assembly GCF_031143425.1). Taxonomy (NCBI): domain Eukaryota; kingdom Metazoa; phylum Chordata; class Amphibia; order Caudata; family Salamandridae; genus Pleurodeles; species Pleurodeles waltl. The sequence goes on from NC_090449.1 coordinate 156,591,161, forward strand.
GCCCATTGCCAGGAAGATGGAGCTATGGCGCAGAATAGTCGACAGGGTCAACGCAGTGGGACAGCACCCAAGAACTAGGGATGACATCCGGAAGAGGTGGAACGACCTACTGGGGAAGGTACGTTCCGTGGTCTCAAGACACTGGCTTGCATTCCAGAGGACTGACGGCGGACCCCCACCTCCTCCCCCAGAATTTACAACATGGGATGAGCAGGTCTTGGCGATTCTGCATCCAGAGGGCCTCGCAGGAGTAGATGGAGGAATGGACTCTGGTAAGTCACATCATCACTACTTCATCCCCCCCACCCCACCTGCATGCCAACACATACCCTCACCCCCATCACTCCTACTCCTTGCAAATGTCCCACTATCACAACCCACACATCCTAAGACCAAGCCCTGCATGCAACTACAAAGCATGGACACCCATCACCAATGCATGCCCACTGCACATACCCATACCCCCCCCAAACCACCATCACACAAGCCCCCACACAGGAATGAAAGCACTGGGGTACACGGGCACCCACCAATTGCACACCACGGCACACACAGATGCAATAATCACGCTTTTATACCCCTGCAGGACCCCTACCCAAAGTCACCGCACAGGAGGGTCCACAAATGTCCACTCCACCCACAGAAGAGGCCCACAATGATGGCAGCAGCTCTCTCCAACTGGATCTAGTTGACCGGCCCACCGGGGACCTCGGGACAGTTGGTTCCCCTCACACTGCCACAGGCCACTGCAGACCTTCCCCCCTCTGAAAACACCAGCACAGCACCCACCCAGCGGGCCTATACCTCTGTCTCCAGGACACATCAATCAGCAGTGTGTCCACCACTCCATGGAATCCAGGCTAACCCACCACCCCAAAAACAACAGGGACCTGGGGGCAGTGGCAGTGGGCACACGGTCCAGGGGACAGAGGCCCAGGGAAACAGAGGAACTGGGAGGGCTGCTGTGCGACAGGGGGAGGACAGGCCCAGGGAACCCACTCTCCACGAGGCCCTCTCCAACATCATGGGAGCCTACCACCACTCCCAGGAGACGATGGCAATGGTACTGGCCAGGTTTCAGGAGACCCAGCGCCTGCAAGAGGAACAGTATTTGGGCTTCAGGGAGGAACTCAGAGCCATAAATTCCACCCTGGGCACAATCGTAGGGGTGCTGAATCAAGTTGTCACCACTTTGAGGGACACTGTGGCACTACAAAGGGCCCCTGACACGAGCATGGACGATGAACTGCCCACCACCTCCGCCGGCGCTAGTGGACAGGAGGCTCCGCCACAGGACCAACAGGCCACCAGCACCCCATCCCCTGCAGAAGGAGAACCACCCCGCAAGCGGTCTCTGAGATCCAGGAACAAGACAGAGAAAGATGCCAAGACCCCTGCCAAGAAATGAGACCACCCTGAATGTCACCCCACTGTGCCACTTTGTCACCCTGTCCTTCCTCAAACTGCCCCAGCTCCACTTCCCAGACCCAATTGGACAATGCACCTGTGAGACTAATAGACTGGACTCTGCCATGGACATTCCTCCTCCATCACCCCTCACCAATTTACAACCCCCCTCCAATAGTTAGCACGTAAATAAACACCGTTATACCACAAAACAATCAGGAGTCTGTCTGTGATTTCGAATAACTGAATTAGTAATTACAGTGCCAAAATGCTTTGTTAAATTGTGATGTCAACATACCAATGTCACACAGCTGTAGTCTATGGGGAAACAAAGCAGATGTCACACTGTGGGAAACACATCTGTGAAATCGTAAGGGAAAGTGAAAACTCAGTTACCATACACTGGGTGAAAAGGACAGACAGTAGAGAGGTAGTAGTGTTTAAGTACATGTAGTAGGCCGGTTTGTATTCTTACCTGTGTCTCACTGGAAATATTGCTGGATCACCGTGTTCCTGTTGTCTATGTCCTCTTCTTGTGCTTCCTCGTCTTCACTCTCCACAGGCTCCACAGCTGCAACACCACCACCATCTGGACCATCCTCCTGCAGAAAAGGCACCTGGCGTCGCAAAGCCAGGTTGTGAAGCATACAGCAGGCCACGATGATCTGGCACACCTTCTTTGGTGAGTAGAATAGGGATCCACCTGTCATATGGAGGCAGCGGAACCTGGCCTTCAGGAGGCCGAAGGTCCGCTCAATTATCCGCCGAGTTCGCCCATGGGCCTCATTGTAGCGTTCCTCTGCCCTTGTCCTGGGATTCCTCACTGGGGTCAGTAGCCATGACAGGTTGGGGTAACCAGAGTCACCAATAAGCCACAGACGGTGCCTCTGGAGCTGACACATCACATAAGGGATGCTGCTATTCTGCAGGATGTAGGCGTCTTGCACTGAGCCAGGAAACTTGGCATTAACATGGGAGATGTACTGGTCTGCCAAACATACCATCTGTACATTCATGGAATGATAACTCTTCCGGTTTCTGTACACCTGTTCACTCCTGCGGGGGGGTACCAAAGCCACATGGGTCCCATCAATGGCACTTATGATGTTGGGGATATGTCCCAGGGCATAGAAGTCTCCTTTCACTGTAGCCAAATCCTCCACCTGAGGGAAAACGATGTAGCTCCGCATGTGTTTCAGCAGGGCAGACAACACTCTGGACAACACATTGGAAAACATAGGCTGGGACATCCCTGATGAAATGGCCACTGTTGTTTGAAAGGAACCACTTGCTTGGAAATGGAGTACTGACAGCACCTGCACTTGAGGGGGGATTCCTGTGGGATGGCGGATAGCTGACATCAGGCCTGGCTCCAGCTGGGCACACAGTTCCTGGATAGTGGCACGGTCAAGCCTGTAGGTCATGATGACATGTCTTTCCTCATTGTCGACAGGTCCACCAGCGGTCTGTACACCAGAGGATGCCTCCATCTCCTCACATGTCCCAGCGGACGGTGCCTATGAAAGACAACAGCGAGCACAGAGTCAAACAACCCAGAGGTACGTAACCACAGCTTGCACAGAACATGATTCTTAATCCATATAATGGCTTGTATGAGTGTTGAGGCAAGGTCTAGGTATGTGTGACGCAGTTAGAAATGAAGCCATGTGGGCCCTTGAAATGGCGGCTGCCTGACCTGTAAAGTGTGACAATGGGATGTGAGGTAACTGCGCTGGCGTTGTAGACCGTTGCGGTAGGCGGTCGAAGACCGCGGCGCAAAGCTGCAATGGTTAACATTGGACCCTATGGGTCTCAGGAGCCAATGACGATGTACGCCGGCGGTGGCGGTACGCACCGCCGCGGACGTGACCGCCATTTTCTATCTGTTAAATCACTCGATACCTGATCTTCGACAGGAGAGGACCTACACTGCAAGTGCTGCTGTGACCTCGGTCTGGAAGAGACAATGGCTCATGCGACTGGGGAAAGGGCCCCTGCCTTCACATCGGAAGAGTTGGAGAAACTCGTGGATGGGGTCCTCCCCCAGTACGCGCTACTCTACGGTCCTCCAGACAAACAGGTAAATACACTGGGAGCATGCTGTATGGGCTATGCCTGTGTGGAGTGGGGTGGATGAAAGGGGAGGGGTGATTGAGTCGTGCATGAAACGACGGTGAGTGCATGTGCCACATGGCAAGGGTAGTGATGGGGGACACTCACATTGACGGTGCAGTAGGTAATGACTTCTCTTCTTCCCCTATACATTTCATGTAGGTCAGCGGCCACTAGAAAACAGATATTTGGCGTGCCATCGCCAAGGACGTCCGGACCCTGGGGGTCTACCACAGACAGAGCACCCACTGCCGGAAAAGATGGGAGGACATTCGCCGCTGGAGCAAGAAGACGGCGGAGGCTCAGCTGGGGATGGCCTCCCAACGTGGGAGGGGTGCCCGTAGAACCATGACCCCGCTGATGTTCAGGATCCTGGCGGTGGCCTACCCGGAGTTGGATGGGCACTTGAGGGCATCACAGCAGACACAAGGGGGTGAGTACACTCTCATTCTGCTGACTTTGCACGCAGTGGTGGTGTCTGGGTGGGGGAGGAGGGCTGTGGGTATCCCGAGGACAGGGCGAGTTCCGTAGGCTAGGCCCCTCCGTAAGGCATGGCCCTGTGGCCCCCCACCCCACCTCTGTAGAGTGCCAAGTACAGCTATTCATGGCCCTGTGTCATCTATGTGTTCAGATGTCGTCCATAACCTTGGAGGCCATGTGCCAGGGATTGAATAGTGGACCCCAAGTGCGCGGCGTAGTGCAGGGGGCTTCCGTGTCTGTCTTGTCCGCCAACGGTAGCGGTAATGCATGCACTCAACATGTCTTTATTCTGTTCCCCCCCCCCCTTTTTGTGGTTTCCCTGTTCATGTGTGCAATAGCATCATCAGGCGGGGGAGCAGTGGCACCGGAGCATGAGGAAGCTGCATCCCACATGGCTATGGAGGGCCACACTACGGACTCTGAAAACACCAGTGGGACGGAGGGCGAGGGGAGCTCCACGGCGGGGACAGGAGCTGAGACCAGCGACACGGACTCATCCTCTGATGGGAGCTCCCTTGTGGTGGCGGCAACATCTGTGCCCCCGCATCTACAGGTACAGCCGCCACCCCACCTACCAGCACCACCCTCCCCGCAGCCCATTGCCAGGAAGATGGCGCTATGGCGCAGAATAGTCGACAGGGTCAACGCAGTGGGACAGCACCCAAGAACTAGGGATGACATCCTGAAGAGGTGGAACGACCTACTGGGGAAGGTACGTTCCGTGGTCTCAAGACACCGGCTTGCATTCCAGAGGACTGACGGCAGACCCCCACCTCCTCCCCCAGAATTTACAACATGGGAGGAGCAGGTCTTGGCGATTCTGCATCCAGAGGGCCTCGCAGGAGTAGATGGAGGAATGGACTCTGGTAAGTCACATCATCACTACTTCATCCCCCCCACCCCACCTGCATGCCAACACATACCCTCACCCCCATCACTCCTACTCCTTGCAAATGTCCCACTATCACAACCCACACATCCTAAGACCAAGCCCTGCATGCAACTACAAAGCATGGACACCCATCACCAATGCATGCCCACTGCACATACCCATACCCCCCCCAAACCACCATCACACAAGCCCCCACACAGGAATGAATGCACTGGGGTACACGGGCACCCACCAATTGCACACCACGGCACACACAGATGCAATAATCACGCTTTTATACCCCTGCAGGACCCCTACCCAAAGTCACCGCACAGGAGGGTCCACAAATGTCCACTCCACCCACAGAAGAGGCCCACAGTGAGGGTAGCAGCTCTGTCCAACTGGATCTAGTTGACCGGCCCACCGGGGACCTCGGGACAGTTGGTTCCCCTCACACTGCCACAGGCCACTGCAGACCTTCCCCCCTCTGAAAACACCAGCACAGCACCCACCCAGCGGGCCTATACCTCTGTCTCCAGGACACATCAATCAGCAGTGTGTCCACCACTACATGGAACCCAGGCTAACCCACCACCCCAAAAACAACAGGGACCTGGGGGCAGTGGCAGTGGGCACACGGTCCAGGGGACAGAGGCCCAGGGAAACAGAGGAACTGGGAGGGCTGCTGTGCGACAGGGGGAGGACAGGCCCAGGGAACCCACTCTCCACGAGGCCCTCTCCAACATCATGGGAGCCTACCACCACTCCCAGGAGACGATGGCAATGGTACTGGCCAGGTTTCAGGAGACCCAGCGCCTGCAGGAGGAACAGTATTTGGGCTTCAGGGAGGAACTCAGAGCCATAAATTCCACCCTGGGCACAATCGTAGGGGTGCTGAATCTAGTTGTCACCACTTTGAGGGACACTGTGGCACTACAAAGGGCCCCTGACACGAGCATGGACGATGAACTGCCCACCACCTCCGCCGGCGCTAGTGGACAGGAGGCTCCGCCACAGGACCAACAGGCCACCAGCACCCCATCCCCTGCAGAAGGAGAACCACCCCGCAAGCGGTCTCTGAGATCCAGGAACAAGACAGAGAAAGATGCCAAGACCCCTGCCAAGAAATGAGACCACTCTGAATGTCACCCCACTGTGCCACTTTGTCACCCTGTCCTTCCTCAAACTGCCCCAGCTCCACTTCCCAGACCCAATTGGACAATGCACCTGTGAGACTAATAGACTGGACTCTGCCATGGACATTCCTCCTCCATCACCCCTCACCAATTTACAACCCCCCTCCAATAGTTAGCACGTAAATAAACACCGTTATACCACAAAACAATCAGGAGTCTGTCTGTGACTTCGAATAACTGTATTAGTAATTACAGTGCCAAAATGCTTTGTTAAATTGTGATGTCAACATACCAATGTCACACAGCTGTAGTCCATGGGGAAACAAAGCAGATGTCACACTGTGGGAAACACATCTGTGAAATCGTAAGGGAAAGTGATAACTCAGTTACCATACACTGGGTGAAAAGGACAGACAGTAGAGAGGTAGTAGTGTTTAAGTACATGTAGTAGGCCGGTTTGTATTCTTACCTGTGTCTCACTGGAAATATTGCTGGATCACCGTGTTCCTGTTGTCTATGTCCTCTTCTTGTGCTTCCTCGTCTTCACTCTCCACAGGCTCCACAGCTGCAACACCACCACCATCTGGACCATCCTCCTGCAGAAAAGGCCCCTGGCGTCGCAAAGCCAGGTTGTGAAGCATACAGCAGGCCACGATGATCTGGCACACCTTCTTTGGTGAGTAGAATAGGGATCCACCTGTCATATGGAGGCAGCAGAACCTGGCCTTCAGGAGGCCGAAGGTCCGCTCAATTATCCGCCGAGTTCGCCCATGGGCCTCATTGTAGCGTTCCTCTGCCCTTGTCCTGGGATTCCTCACTGGGGTCAGTAGCCATGACAGGTTGGGGTAACCAGAGTCACCAATAAGCCACACACGGTGCCTCTGGAGCTGACACATCTCATAAGGGATGCTGCTATTCCGCAGGATGTAGGCGTCTTGCACTGAGCCAGGAAACTTGGCATTAACATGGGAGATGTACTGGTCTGCCAAACATACCATCTGTACATTCATGGAATGATAACTCTTCCGGTTTCTGTACACCTGTTCACTCCTGCGGGGGGTACCAAAGCCACATGGGTCCCATCAATGGCACTTATGATATTGGGGATATGTCCCAGGGCATAGAAGTCTCCTTTCACTGTAGCCAAATCCTCCACCTGAGGGAAAACGATGTAGCTCCGCATGTGTTTCAGCAGGGCAGACAACACTCTGGAAAACACATTGGAAAACATAGGCTGGGACATCCCTGATGAAATGGCCACTGTTGTTTGAAAGGAACCACTTGCTAGGAAATGAAGTACTGACAGCACCTGCACTTGAGGGGGGATTCCTGTGGGATGGCGGATAGCTGACATCAGGCCTGGCTCCAGCTGGGCACACAGTTCCTGGATAGTGGCACGGTCAAGCCTGTAGGTCATGATGACATGTCTTTCCTCATTGTCGACAGGTCCACCAGCGGTCTGTACACCAGAGGATGCCTCCATCTCCTCACATGTCCCAGCGGACGGTGCCTATGAAAGACAACAGCGAGCACAGAGTCAAACAACCCAGAGGTACGTAACCACAGCTTGAACAGAACATGATTCTTAATCCATATAATGGCTTGTATGAGTGTTGAGGCAAGGTCTAGGTATGTGTGACGCAGTTAGAAATGAAGCCATGTGGGCCCTTGAAATGGCGGCTGCCTGACCTGTAAAGTGTGACAATGGGATGTGAGGTAACTGCGCTGGCGTTGTAGACCGTCGCGGTAGGCGGTCGAAGACCGCGACGCAATGCTGCATTGGTTAACATTGGACCCTATGGGTCTCAGGAGCCAATGACGATGTACGCCGGCGGTGGCGGTACGCACCGCCGCGGACGTGACCGCCATTTTCTAGCTGTTAAATCACTCGATACCTGATCTTCGACAGGAGAGGACCTACACTGCAAGTGCTGCTGTGACCTCGGTCTGGAAGAGACAATGGCTCATGCGTGTGGGGAAAGGGCCCCTGCCTTCACATCGGAAGAGTTGGAGAAACTCGTGGATGGGGTCCTCCCCCAGTACGCGCTACTTTACGGTCCTCCAGGCAAACAGGTAAATACACTGGGAGCATGCTGTATGGGCTATGCCTGTGTGGAGTGGGGTGGATGAAAGGGGAGGGGTGATTGAGTCGTGCATGAAACGACGGTGAGTGCATGTGCCACATGGCAAGGGTAGTGATGGGGGCCACTCACATTGACGGTGCAGTAGGTAATGACTTCTCTTCTTCCCCTATACATTTCATGTAGGTCAGCGCCCACTAGAAAACAGATATTTGGCGTGCCATCGCCAAGGACGTCCGGACCCTGGGGGTCTACCACAGACGGAGCACCCACTGCCGGAAAAGATGGGAGGACATTCGCCGCTGGAGCAAGAAGACGGCGGAGGCTCAGCTGGGGATGGCCTCCCAACGTGGGAGGGGTGCCCGTCGAACCATGACCCCGCTGATGTTCAGGATCCTGGCGGTGGCCTACCCGGAGTTGGATGGGCACTTGAGGGCATCACAGCAGACACAAGGGGGTGAGTACACTCTCACTGTGCTGACTTTGCGCGCAGTGGTGGTGTCTGGGTGTGTAGTGCTTTCCTCTTAGCTAGTTTTTAAGCACTAACATAACACACCAGAAATGCACTTCTGAGGTCAAAGAAGACTTTTATTGTTAATTCTTCCCCAACCCCAATTTTTATGTATGACGAAATAGTAGCCTTCAAGTCCGCGTTAATCAAACAAAATATATCAGTTTGCAATATACACAGCAGGTTATATTTATAAGATATTGAATGCAAAGCAAAACAAATACTTCACCGTGTGGGAAACTATCTACAGCTTCATCTTTCTAAGGTCTGCAAGCTGATGACCTCTGTCAGCCGCGAGAAAGAGATTCATCTACCCACACGGGATTGCTGGCAGCTGGCGCCAAGCTCCAGCACGAGGTCCGGCAGATTCTAATCTGACTCTCTGCAGCCTGTTACATTCGTTACAAAGGTGTGCCCCCTCCTCTCAGACCTGGGAAACTGAGCAAGCCTTTTGGAGACTGGCCAGGTCTCCAAGACTACTCCTGTTCCCAAGCTCTAGCGAAGAAAAACAACACCCATGTACTCTCTCTTATCATGTCTAGTCTACTGTGAGAAAAACATCTTGGTTCTCTGGTGCAAAAACACAGCTTGGAAAAATACAGCTTGGATTCTCAACTGCAATGTCTAACTCCACGTTAAAGGCAATAGGCAGCTAACCTAAGTATCAAATGCAATGTCATGTTAAAGGCAATAGGCAGCTAACCTAAATATCAAATGCAATGTCTAGTGTCATGTCAAAGCCAATAGGCAGCTGAGCTGAATACAAAATGCAATATATAATATCATGTCAAAGCCCATAGGCAGCTGAGCTGAATATAAAATGCAATGTATAATATCATGTCAAAGCCAATAGGCAGCTGAGCTGAATATAAAATGCAATGTATAATATCATGTCAAAGCCAATAGGCAGTTAAGCTGAATATAAAATACAATGTATAATATCATGTCAAAGCCAATAGGCAGCTAAATTGAATACATCATGTCAAAGCCAATAGGAATGCAATGTCAAAGCCAATAGGCGGCTAGACTGGATACAGCATGTCAAAGCCAATAGGCAGAATACAGAATGTAATGGCTAATGCAATGTCAAAGCCCATAGGCGGCTCAACTGAATACAGAAAGTAATGGCTAATGCCATGTCAAAGCCAATAGGCAGAATACAGAATGTAATGACTAATGCAATGTCAAAGCCCATAGGCGGCTAAACTGAACAAAACATACCATGTGCTACTGGTGAACATTGAGCAACTAATATGCGCAGTGGTGAAACACAAAGTCATTGGTCAAAACAAAATTTAACAAATGGCAGTACAGGGTGGGGGAGGAGGGCTGTGGGTTTCCCGAGGACAGGGCGAGTTCCGTAGGCTAGGCCCCTCCGTAAGGCATGGCCCTGTGGCCCCCCACCCCACCTCTGTAGAGTGCCAAGTACAGCTATTCATGGCCCTGTGTCATCTATGTGTTCAGATGTCGTCCATAACCTTGGAGGCCATGTGCCTGGGATTGAATAGTGGACCCCAAGTGCGCGGCGTAGTGCAGGGGGCTTCCGTGTCTGTCTTGTCCGCCAACGGTAGCGGTAATGCATGCACTCAACATGTCTTTATTCTGTTCCCCCCCCCCCTTTTTGTGGTTTCCCTGTTCATGTGTGCAATAGCATCATCAGGCGGAGGAGCAGTGGCACCGGAGCATGAGGGAGCTGCATCCCACATGGCTATGGAGGGCCACACTACGGACTCTGAAAACACCAGTGGGACGGAGGGCGAGGGGAGCTCCACGGCGGGGACAGGAGCTGAGACCAGCGACACGGACTCGTCCTCTGATGGGAGCTCCCTTGTGGTGGCGGCAACATCTGTGCCCCCGCATCTACAGGTACAGCCGCCACCCCACCTACCAGCACCACCCTCCCCGCAGCCCCTCAGCCTTCGCTCCGTGCCCGCTCACCCAGGAGGGTGGGCATCTCATTCGCCCCAGGCACCTCAGGCCCTGCCCCAGTCACCCCTGCTGCCCTCAGTGAGGAGGCCATTGACCTCCTCAGGTCACTCACTGTTGGGCAGTCTACCATTTTGAATGCCATCCAGGGTGTAGAAAGGCAGTTGCAACAAAGTAATGCATTCCTGGAGGGCATTCATTCTGGTCAGGCTGCCCTTCACCGAGCCTTTCAGACTCTGGCCTCAGCACTGATGGCAGCCATTGTCCCTGTGTCTAGTCTCCCCCCTCCAACTTCCTCCACCCAGACCCAATCCCCTGTACCTCTGCCTATCCCAAGCACACCATCAGACCAGCATGCACACAAGTCAACACACAAGGGAAGCTCAGGCAAACATAAGCACCACACATCCCACAGGCACTCACACAAGCATCATACCCATGCAGACATACCAACATCCACTGCCTCCACTGTGTCCCCCTCCTCTACGTCTCCCTCCTCCCTCCCTGTCACATCTCCACTCACACCTGCATGCACTACATCTTCAGCCACTACGCCCCTCACTAGCACACCCACCAGCACACCCCGCACACGTGCAGTCACCACCCCCACTACCATTTACACGTCCCCTGTGTCCTCTCCCAGTGTGTCTGTGACACCACCTTCCAAGATACACAAACGCAGGCAACCACCCACCCAACAGCCTCCAGCCCAAGCACCTGCACCCGAAGCCACCAGACGTACAGCTCCTACAACCACCTCTTTTTCCACTCCCAAACCCCCTCCACCTACCCGTCCCACTGCTCCCCAAAAACTTTTCCTGGCCAAACTTAACCTCATCCCCACACCTCCCCCACCCCATCTATGTCATAAGTCCTGAACTAGCACCTCAGCCACTACATCTCCGGGATCGGTGGTGCGTGTAGTCAGAGGTGTGTGGAGTGCACCGGCCACCAGGGCAGCCAGCCTGGCACGGAGCCAGAGCACAGCCAGTCCCCCCCTTGTGAAGCATCCGAAGTTGGCCAGTGCCCGGCGGGAGAGGGTGAAGACTCCAGCCACCTAATCCGCTCCCAGGGGTCCCAGTAGGAGTGTGGAGTCAGCTGTGACAACTCCCAAGGTGGGGAAGGGCCACAAGAAACCCGCCAAGTCTGGGAAAAGCAGCACGCCGGAGAACACCGCCATCATCCCAGCTGGCCAGGAGGGCCCCGCCAGCCCCATCCCAGCTGGCCAGGAGGGCCCCGCCAGCCCCAGCACAGCTGCCCAGGAGGGCCCCGCCAGCCCCAGCCCAGCTGGCCAGGAGGAAACCGCCAGCCCCACAACAGCTGCCCAGGAGGGCCCCGCCAGCCCCAGCCCAGTTGGCCCATGAGGACACCGCCAACTGAAGCACCGCTGCACAGGGCACTGCCAACTCAAGCACCGCTGAACAGGGCACCGCCAACTCAAGCACCGCTGCACAGGGCACCGCCAACTCAAGCACCACTGAACAGGGCACCTCCAACTCAAGCACCGCTGCACAGGGCACCGCCAACTCAAGCACCGCTGAACATGGCACTTGTGGAGAAGTGTGGCACAATGGTTAGAGCGGCAGACCCTGAAGCAGATATCTGGCTCAAGACCACGGTTGAAGTCCCGCTTCGGCAGGTCTTGGGCTCAATTCCCTTGGACCAGATAATTCTCGCCTCGGTGCCTAATCTAATTAAGGGGTCCCACTCTGCAACTCTGGGCAATAGCTTGCTTAATCTCCACAACGGCCCCAACAGCGCTTGGATGCCTGGGGGCACCCAGGAGTGGGCACCTCACATGGAAAAGCCAGGAGGGGTTCCATAGCGGTATGAGTACAGCGCCTTGAGACCCAAACGGGTGAGTAGTGCGCTATACAAGTTTACAGTTTTTAAGTTTTACAGGGCACCGCCAACTCACGCACCGCTGCACAGGGCACTGCCAACTCACGCACCGCTGCACAGGGCACTGCCAACTCAAGCACCGCTGATCAGTGCACCGCCAACTCAAGCACCGCTGCACAGGGCACCGCCAACTCAAGCACCGCTGCACAGGGCACCGCCAACTCAAGTACCGCTGAACAGGGCACCGCCAGCTCAAGCACCGCTGCACAGGGAGCCGCCAACTCAAGCACCGCTGAACAGGGCACCGCCAACTCAAGCACCGCTGCACAGGGCACCGCCAACTCAAGCACCGCTGCACAGGGCACCGCCAACTCAAGCACCGCTTAACAGGGCACCGCCAACTCAAGCACCGCTGCACAGGGCACCGCCAATTCAAGCACCGCAGGCCCATGAGCGGCAGGGCCACTGACGCAACTGTGTCGGTCACGGGTGCACGATGGGCACCAGTCCCCCTCCAGAACCAGTGGAGACATGCATCCACTACCTCAATCCTTCACAGGAAGAAGCACTCTGGGCACCAGTCCCCCTCCAGAACCAGTGGAGACATGCATCCACTACCTCTGTCCTTCACAAGAAGAAGCACTCTGGGCACCAGTCCCCCTCCAGAACCAGTGGAGACATGCATCCACTACCTCAATCCTTCACAGGAAGAAGCACTCTGGGCACCAGTCCCCCTCCAGAACCAGTGGAGACTGTTATCCACTTGAGAGACTGTGGCTTTGCACTCCCCAGGATTGAACAGTGGGCAGACCACCCACTGTATAGACTTGTGAGACTGTGGCTTTGCACTCGCCAGGATTGAACAGTGGGCAGACCACCCACTGTATGGACTTGTGAGACTGTGGCTTTGCACTCCCCAGGATTGAACAGTGGGCAGACCACCCACTGTATGGACTTGTGAGACTGTGGCTTTGCACTCCCCAGGATTGAACAGTGGGCAGACCACCCACTGTATGGACTTGTGAGACTGTGGCTTTGCACTCCCCAGGATTGAACAGTGGGCATGGAGCCCCCTCATGGATCTGGCGTTGTGCACTCATCTGGCTGAGGTGCCCCCCCTTCCCTTCCCCCTGAGGTGCCTGTTGTATTACTAACTGATGCCTCTGCAGTGTTCTCTCTGTTTAGGTCGGGTATCCTGTGTGGGCCTCGCCCATGCAATTTGGGCCCAGTGGTCCACGGACTATAAATGGTACAATACCTGGACTTGTATATTTGGTGTATATATTTGTTTATAGTGTGTATATATTTTTGAGTACTGTATTTTTATATATTTCAATGGTTACAATCATTTCCTTTTGTCTTTGCATTCTTCCAGGGGGTTTGAGGGGTGTAACTGTGATGTATTGGTATGCATTAGTGTGTGTGTTGTAGTGGGTGAGGGTGGGGGTGGCTGTGTCGCGTGTGTGAGTCCCTGTTTTTTGCCTCCCCCCTCCCCTGTGTTGTAGGTGCAGTACTTACCCTTGTCTTCGCCGCCGGCGTTCGTGCTCCTGGTAGAGGAGCAAAAAGACTATCGCAGGTAGAATTTGGAGTTCCGGTTCCATGGTGTCCTCGTTCCTCGTGGGGTGTGTAGAGGTGAGCGTTTTCCCTTCGAAATGCCTGTTTCCGCTGTGTTTTTGTCGGCGGTGCTACCGCCCTGGAAAAGGTTCGTATTGGTAGGTTGTGATACTGTGGGCGGGACATTGTCTCCCGCCTGTCTGTTGGCGGTGACCGCCATGCTGTTTGTTTGTACCGCCATAGCAGTCGGAGTGTTAAAGTGGCTGTCTTTGTTGGCGGTTTCCGCCGCGGTCATAATCCCATTTTTTTTACTGCCGGCCTGTTGGTGGTCTTACCGCCGCTTTAACACTGACCGCCAGGGTTGTAATGACCACCTTAGTGTATGGGCACCCTGGCACTAGCCAAGGTGCCACCACATTGTTCAGGGCAAATTCCCCGGACTTTGTGAGTGCGGGGACACCATTACACGCGTGCACTACATATAGGTCACTACCTATATGTAGGGTCACAATGGTAACTCCGAACATGGCCATGTAACATGTCTAGGATCATGGAATTGTCACCCCAATACCATTCTGGTATTGGGGGGACAATTCCATGCAACCCCGGGTCTCTAGCACAGAACCCGGGTACTGCCAAACTGCCTTTCTGGGGTCTCCACTGCAGCTGCTGCTGCTGCCAACCCCTCAGACAGGTTTCTGCCCCCCTGGGGCCTGGGCAGCCCAGTCCCAGGAAGGCAGAACAAAGGATTTCCTCTGAGAGAGGGTATTACACCCTCTCCCTTTGGAAATAGGTGTGAAGGGCTGGGGAGGAGTAGCCTCCCCTAGCCTCTGGAAATGCTTTGATGGGCACAGATGGTGCCCATCTCTGCATAAGCCAGTCTACACTGGTTCAGGGATACCCCAGCCCTGCTCTGGTGCGAAACTGGACAAAGGAAAGGAGAGTGACCACTCCCCTGACCAGCACCTCCCAGGGGAGGTGCCCAGAGTTCCTCCAGTGTGTCCCAGACCTCTGCCAATTTGGTGGAGGTAAGTCCTTGCCTCCCCATGCCAGACAGTAATCCTGTGTACTGCGTGATCTGCAGCTGCTCCGGCTTCTGTGCACTTTTCCAAGGATTCATTTGTGCACAGCCTAGCTTGGGTCCGCAGCACTCCGTCCTGCATTGCCCAACTCGCTGAGTTGGACTCTGACATCATGGAACCCTCCTTTGTGACTCTGAGTTGACCGCTGTCCTCAGATCTTCTAAGTGCCTGTTCCAGTACTTCTGTGGATGCTGCCTGCTTCTGCAGGGGCTCTCTGAGTTGCTGAGCGCCCCCTCTGTCTCCCCCTCCAAGGGGCGACATCCTGGTCCTTTCTGGTCCCCAGCAGCACCCAAAATCCTCAACTGCAACTCTTGAAGCTAGCAAGGCTTGTTTGTGGAATTTCTGCATGGAAACACTTCTACAACCCCCAGCACGCCGTGGGACATCTTCTTGCGAAAGGAGACGTTTCTGGCTCTTTTCGTTGTTGCAGAATCTTTGGCTTCTTCCACCCAGAGGCAGCCCTTTTGCACCTTCATCCGGGGTTTAGTGGGCTCCTGCTCCCCCTGAACACTTGCATGACTCTTAGACTTGGTCCCCTTCCTTTAGAGGTCCTCAGGTCCAGGAATCCATCTTCAGTGTTTTGCTGGTGCTTGTGGTTCTTGCAGAATTCCCTATCACGTCTATACTGTCTTTCTGGGGTAGTAGGGTAACTTTACTCCTACTTTTCAGGGTCTTGGGGTGGGGTATTTTGGACACCCTTACTGTTTTCTTACAGGCCCAGTGACCCTCTACAACCTAACATAGGCCTGGGGTCCATTCGTGATTCGCATTCCACTTTTGGAGTATATGGTTTGTGTTGCCCCTAGGCCTACTTCTACATTGTTTGCACTACTTTTTCTTACTGTTACTTACCTGTTTTGGGATTGTGTACATATAATTTGTGTATATTACTTACCTCTTAAGTGAGGGTATCCTCTGAGATACTTTTGGCATATTGTCACTGTAGGAAAGTCCTTTTTTTTTTGCCTGATCACCCCCACTCTTTCTGGATAGGTACTGGTGGTTACTGACTCTTGGCTGTGCCCTGGGTACTGCTTACCAGTCCCAGGGCCAGTGCTCTGTGTAAAATGGATATGCAAATTAGGCTAATTATAATTGGCTAAGTTAACCTACCTATAAGTCCCTAGTATATGGTAGGGCATGTAGGTTTAGGGACCACAGCATAGGTGGTGCACACCTAGGTGCACTGCTGAGGTGCCCAGTGTCATTTTAAAAGCAAGCCTGCCTTGCTGGCTGCTTTTAAATTAAAGTTATATGCAAATTCGACTTTGGAATTAAAGGTACTTCCAAAGTCTTAAACTACCTTATTTTTACATATAAGTCACCCCTAAGGTGTGCCCTATGTGCCCCTAGGGCTGGGTGCCATGTAACTATAAGCAGGGACTTTATAAAAATAGATTTGTAAGCCCTGGTGAGGTAAAAACAGCCAAATTTGTTTTTCCCTCATTGAAGTAAATGGCCTTCATAGGCTAGAATGGGCAGACTTTATTTTAAATTTTAAAGTCTCCTTAAATGTTACATACCAAGAATATGGTATCAAATTGATTGTTGTAATAAATCCCACAACTTCCAGTTGTGGGATTTAATATAACTTGTCCAGGTAAAAAGTTTAGACTTTACCTAAAAAGTTGCCAATTTCAGCTCTGCATTGTTTTTGCTGCTGTGCTCTGATTGGCCAGCCTGCAGCAGCTTCTGCCAGGCTGCCTTGATTAGGTGTGAAGTGGCCAGGCTTCACACAAAGGAATGTGCTTGGGGGAGAGAATCTCCCCTCAGCAGATGGTGAGGCAGGAAGGGGGAGGGCTGCCAAACTGGTCTTCAAAGGCAGAGAAGGACATTTGCAGCACCCAGCAACACCCCCACATCCTGCAACCCCAGACAATTAGGTGCCCCCTTGATTAGATTAGGAGAGGGCAGGAGAGGGGTGTGTTTATGATTTTTAGCCACACCAGTGGGTGGGCTCAGCCAGATGTAACCTCCAAAAATCAGATTCATCCATGTTGGATTTTTAGAGACTGTTGCCTTCTGGGATGGATTTTTGCCACACTTCCCAGGAAGTGGTCATCACAGGGGGACGACCCTGTCCCTGATTGGAGAACCAGGGCCCCCCTGCTTTTCACCCAGGAGCAAGGATAAAACTGGCAGACCTGCCCCCACACCTCAGATCCCCACCAAATTTCAAGAAGAAGGAACTACAAGGAGAAGAAGGACTGCCCTGCTGGACCCCTGGCCTGCACCTGGACCCTGCACTCAGAAAGACTGCACCAGCTGCACACTTGGGCTTCACCACAAGAAGGACTTTGCCTGGCTTCAACTGGTTCAAGGAGGGACTCCCTGTTTGCTACAGGTGAAAAATTGCTATCCAGAGTCCCCTGCACCAACTCCTGAAAAAGTGACCAGCTGACCACTGTCCAGTGGCCAAAAAGGAGTTTGCGCCAGGTGCATTCTGGGAGTTGAAGTCCGCACTTCCCAAGGACCATCACAGAACTTCTGGACCCTTGGGGTGAGCTGTGGACCCCAAAAGAACCTTAAAAGAACATCTGGGTGAAGCCCCAGAAGTTTGGAAAAGATTGGAGAATTTTTGAAAAAAAGCTCCATAAAGTGACCGACCCGACGCGGAAATTCTAGCCGGCTTGCCTCAACCGCGACCCGGCCTGACTTCGTGGTTCGTCCCGGTAAAGAAAAACATCCAAAAAAGAGACTAAGTCCGAAGGTAAAAAGTTGACCGGGACCTCCCAGCCATCGTATCCGAGAAGGGCTCCACGGACGTCGGATCAAGATCCAGGTTTACCCCGGTCGAAGGATTTTCATCTCGAAAAAACGACTAAGTCCGAAGGTAAAAATCACCACCGAGGAAACCGACTTCGCGTATCCGGACAAGGGCTCCAGGAGGTCGGATTCAACTGGCAGGTTCGTCCCGGGGAAGAAAAATATCAAAAAAGAGACTAAGTCAGAAGGTAACTTTTTAACCGAGGCCTCCCGCGACTTGTAGCCGAGCAGGGCTCTATCGCGGTCGGCCTGAAAGTTTGACTTTGCCCCGGTCCTGGTGCAACCAGATGACCCGATTGGCGCTTTTTGTTTCTAAGCGCTAGAAAATAATAATACTTTAAAAATTCATATCTCCGGTTCCCCTGAACCGATTTTAATCGTTTTTGTGTCATTTTAAAGATAAAAATATAAGCTATTTTTATAAATTGGTTTTGGATTTTTAAACTGTTTCCTGTGTTTTATTTAATTACTGTTTTGTGATATTTGAATGCTTTACACTTTGTCTCCTAAGTTAAGCCTTGACGCTCGTTGCCAAGCTACCAAGGGTTGAGCTGGGATTAATTTACTGAGACCTAACTGTACCTATGTGGAGGTTAGTGGCTTGTTGATAGGTGTAGGTACCTACCTGCCCTACCAATAACCCATTTTCCAACATAATTGGAAGCAGCAACGGGATCCTGTACTTGTGTTCAATATCACGTTACAGTTTTAGGTAAAACAAATTAAAAATCCTTTAAATTGTCCTATTGCAAAAATTGTTTTTAATTTTTAATTTGGATTAATTTCAATTATAGAATTTTTGTAATTTTTCTAAATTCTTGTTTCCAATTTTTGCAAAAAGTTTTTGTTGACACAATACTAGGGAACCATGGAGCTTGATCTGGCTAGCCCACCCACACTGACAGTAGTCCAGCTTAGGGGGTTGTGTATTGAAAGAGGGTTGCCTGCAACCACTAATCTCAGGAAGGAAATCCTGATTAAATCCCTGACAGCATGGGCTGAGGCCCAAGAGGTAGAGACAGAGGAAGCTCCAGAGGAGGAAGAAAAAGGGGAAGATGCTAGCTCTAACCTTTCAGGGGAGGGAAGGCATCAGACCCCAAGTGAGGAAGAGGAGGAACGGTCCTCAGTGGATACAGTCACTAGGGGCAGACCCAAAGCTAGTGGTAGGAAGGGGGTCCTTTCAGGAGGAGAGAACCCATCCATCAGAGAAAGAGAGCTGGAAGCCCAGCTAGCCTACATAGCTTTGGAAGCAGATAAGCTTGCCCTAGAAAAGAAAAAGTGGGCAAGCAAAGAAAAAAAAAGATGGAGGCAGCGAGAAAGAAACTGAGGTGTCCCTGGGTAGGGGTTTTGCCCCCAGATTACCCAAAGGGGTGGTTCCTGCCTATGTAGAGGGGGATGACATAGATAAGTGGCTGGGGGCCTTTGAGAGGGCCCTCCAGATGAGGAAAGTCAAGCCTCAGTACTGGGGTTCACTCCTTTGGGAGTTAGTTCCCAACTCTGGGAGGGATAGGCTCCTAACCATGAGTGGGGAGGATGCAGACTCATACCCCAGTATGAAGAGTTGCTTGACTAAAAAGTTTGGTCTAACCCCAGAGCAGTATAGGCTTAAGTTTAGGGACACCCAAAAGACAAGCACCCAGTCCTGGGTGGACTTTGTGGACATTTCAGTAAAAGCACTGGAGGGCTGGATACAGGGCAACAGGGTAAGTACCTTTGAGGGGCTGTACAATTTGATTATGAGGGAGCACCTTTGTAACTAATTGTGTCCAAGAGAGGCTCCGCCAGTATCTAGTAGACTCTAGGTTGACCAATCCCAGAGAGCTGGGGGAGGCAGCAGATGACTGGTTAAGAACTAGGGTTAACCAGAAACCCCCACGGGGTGATCAGAAAAAGGGAGGACATGGTTCTTCTCAGGGGAAGAACCAGGGGAAAGATGACAAAAAACCCAAAGAGTCCTCACAAGAGTCCCCAAAAACTTCTCAGGGAGGGGGAGCCCCGAGCCAATTCACTTTTAAAGGGAAAGGGTATCAGGGAAAGAATTATGATCCTGCTAAAGCAGGAAAGTTTCAGGAGCTTGCTAAGGCCGGCAAGTGTTTTGACTGTCATCAGCCAGGACATAAAAGAGGAGATGCTATCTGCTCCAAGAAGCCCCCCACTGGTGGGCAATCCCAGGGGATTGCTAGTGTAGGGTTGGGGGTGGAAGTTGGCCCAGGGGTGGAATCAGGGTACACTGAGGTCACCTTAGTATCCGTGGGTGGGGTGGACATTGCAACTATGGCCACCTTACCTCCCATCATGGAGAGGTATAGGCAGAGGCCTAAAGTCAATGGGACTGAAGTGGAAGCTCTGAGAGATACAGGAGCCAGTGTGACAATGGTCGCAGAAAAGCTGGTTTCTCCAGAGCAGGTCTTACCTGGTGTCTTCCACCAGGTGACTTATGCAGATACCAGAACCAAACTCCATCCCATGGCTATGGTGAGTCTGGAATGGGGAGGTGTGACTGGCCCTAAAAAAGTAGCTGTAGCTCCTGCCCTCCCAGTAGAGTGTCTACTGGGGAATGATCTTGAAGCATCTGAGTGGTCAGAAGTGGAAAGAAGGGTCCATGCACAGATGCTGGACCTCCCTGAATGGGTGTGTGCTGTGACCAGGTCACAGGCGGCACAACAGGGGAATGCTGGACACTTGGACCATGGAACAATGGGCCAAGCCTCCAAGAAAAAGAGAAAAGGCACTGGGTCTGGCTTGCCAGCCCCAACAAGTACAGAGGGTCAGGAAGAATCCAACCCTGAGGGGGAGGATCTGAACTCTGAGGGAGGGACACCTTCCCTGCAAACTCTGCCTGACTTGGCAGAACTGCAAGGGGCAGGTGGGCCCACCAGAGAAGATTTGTGCCAGGGACAAAGAGAGTGTCCCACTCTTGAGGGCCTGAGGCAGACTGCTGCCAGGCAAGAACAAGGGGATACCAGTGGTACCCACAAGGTTTACTGGGAGGATGGAGTTCTCTACACTGAGGCAAGGGCCCTTAAAGAAGGGGCTACTAGGAGAGTAGTGGTCCCCCAAAAGTATAGATAATTCCTCCTTACCTTAAGCCATGATATCCCCTTAGCTGGTCATTTGGGACAGACCAAGACCTGGAGCAGGCTGGTCAACCATTTTTATTGGCCCGAAATGTCAGAAAAAGTCAGGGAGTTTTGCAGCTGCTGTGTCACCTGTCAAGCCAGTGGCAAGACAGGGGGCAAGCCAAAGGCTCCCTTGATTCTACTGCCAGTGGTTGGGACTCCCTTTGAGAGGGTGGGGATTGACATTGTTGGTCCCCTAGACCCACCAACTGCTTCAGGTAACAGGTACATTGTGGTGGTAGTGGACCATGCCACCAGGTACCCTGAGGCAATACCCCTCCGGACAGTCACTGCTCCCACAGTGGCTAGGGCCCTACTTGGTGTGTTCACCAGAGTGGGATTCCCAAAGGAGGTGGTCTCAGATAGGGGCACAAACTTTATGTCAGCCTATCTGAAAGCCATGTGGGAGGAGTGTGGTGTTACTTATAAGTTCAGCACACCCTACCATCCACAGACCAATGGTCTGGTGGAAAGATTCAATAAGACCCTGAAGGGCATGATCATGGGTTTGTCTGACAAACTAAGGAGGAGATGGGATGTCCTCCTCCCATGCCTGCTGTTTGCCTACAGGGAGGTGCCACAGAAGGGGGTTGGATTCAGCCCCTTTGAGTTACTGTTTGGGCACCCTGTAAGAGGCCCATTGTGCTTGGTGAGAGAGTCTTGGGAAAAGCCGCTCAAGGAATCCAAGGAGAATGTGCTGGATTATGTACTAGGCCTGCGGTCTCGCATGGCTGAGTATATGAAGAAGGCAAGCAGAAACCTGGAGGCCAGTCAGGAGCTCATGAAGCTCTGGCATGATCAAAAGGCTACCATGCCTGAGTATCACCCAGGACAGCTGGTGTGGGTTTTGGAGCCCATGGCTCCTAGGGCACTACAGGCCAAATGGACTGGGCCCTATCCAATCCTAGAGAAAAAAGGTGAGGTCACCTACTTGGTGGACCTTGGCACCCCCAGGAATCCTCACAGGATCCTACATGTAAACAGGATGAAACCCCACCAGGACAGGGCAGACATGACCATGCTGATGGTCACTGATGAAGGGAAGGAGGAGGAGGGTGAACCTCTGCCAGACCTCCTGTCCTCAAAGGCAAAAGATGGGTCAGTGGAGGGAGTGGTACTCTCTCCCAAATTGACAGATCAGCAACAACAAGACTGTAAGCAAGTCTTGGGACAGTTTGCTAGTCTGTTCTCCCTGACCCCTGGACTCACCAATTGGTGTGCCCATGATGTTGACACTGGTGACAGCTTGCCTGTCAAGAACAAGCTGTACAGGCTGTCTGACCAGGTCAAGGCCAACATCAAAGCTGAAGTGGCTAAGATGTTGGACCTGAAGGTAATTGAGCCCTCTGATAGTCCTTGGTCCAGTCCAGTGGTACTGGTGCCCAAAGCTAATCCCCAAGGTGGGAAGAAAGAATTAAGATTCTGTGTGGACTACAGAGGTCTAAATGCAGTCACTAGGACTGATGCTCACCCCATACTTAGAGCTGATGAGCTCATTGACAGGTTGGGGGCTGCCAAATTCCTGAGCACATTTGATCTGACCTCAGGATATTGGCAGATTGCCTTAAGTCCAAGAGCTAAGGAGAGGTCAGCATTTTCCACACCAGAGGGCCACTTTCAGTTCAAGGTGATGCCCTTCGGGATGAAAAATGCTCCTGCCACCTTCCAACGGTTGGTGAATAGAGTCCTATCTGGGTTGGAATCTTTTAGTGCAGCTTATCTGGATGATATAGCTGTATTTAGTTCCACCTGGAGGGACCACCTGGTCCACCTGAAGGAAGTGCTTCAGGCCCTGCTTCAAGCAGGCCTGACTATCAAGGCAAGCAAGTGCCAGATAGGGCAAAGTTCTGTTGTGTACCTGGGCCACCTTGTTGGTGGAGGCCATGTACAACCTCTCCAGCCCAAGATCCAGACTATCCTGGATTGGGAGGCTCCAAAAACCCAGACTCAGGTCAGGGCCTTTCTTGGCCTGACTGGGTATTACAGGAGGTTTGTTCAAAATTTTGGGACCATAGTGGCCCCTCTAACTGAGCTTACCTCCAAGAAACAGCCCAAGAAGGTCATTTGGACCCCGGAGTGTCAAAAAGCTTTTGACACCCTAAAACAGGCTATGTGTTCAGCACCAGTGTTACTGGCCCCTGACTATAGCAAGGAATTTGTAGTGCAAACAGATGCTTCAGAGGAAGGGATTGGGGCAGTGTTAGCACAAGTTAATGAAGAGGGCCATGATCACCCAGTTGCCTTCATCAGCAGGCGACTACTCCCCAGAGAGAAAAAATGGAGTGCCATTGAGAGGGAGGCCTTTGCTGTGGTTTGGTCCCTGAAGAAGTTGAGGCCTTACTTGTTTGGCACTCACTTCCGTGTACAAACTGACCACAGACCTCTCAGATGGTTGATGCAGATGAGGGGGGAGAACCCAAAACGGTTAAGGTGGTCCATTTCCCTACAGGGGATCAACTTCACAGTGGAGCACAGACCTGGGACTGCTCATGCCAATGCAGATGGCCTTTCCAGGTTTTTCCACTTAGCTGATGAGGACTACCAGGGTGTAGGTTAGTACCCATCACCTTTCATCTGGGGGGGGGCAGTGTAGGAAAGTCCTTTTTTTTTTGCCTGATCACCCCCACTCTTTCTGGATAGGTACTGGTGGTTACTGACTCTTGGCTGTGCCCTGGGTACTGCTTACCAGTCCCAGGGGCAGTGCTCTGTGTAAAATGGATATGCAAATTAGGCTAATTATAATTGGCTAAGTTAACCTACCTATAAGTCCCTAGTATATGGTAGGGCATGTAGGTTTAGGGACCACAGCATAGGTGGTGCACACCTAGGTGCACTGCTGAGGTGCCCAGTGTCATTTTAAAAGCAAGCCTGCCTTGCTGGCTGCTTTTAAATTAAAGTTATATGCAAATTCGACTTTGGAATTAAAGGTACTTCCAAAGTCTTAAACTACCTTATTTTTACATATAAGTCACCCCTAAGGTGTGCCCTATGTGCCCCTAGGGCTGGGTGCCATGTAACTATAAGCAGGGACTTTATAAAAATAGATTTATAAGCCCTGGTGAGATAAAAACAGCCAAATTCGTTTTTCCCTCATAGAAGTAAATGGCCTTCATAGGCTAGAATGGGCAGACTTTATTTTAAATTTTAAAGTCTCCTTAAATGTTACATACCAAGAATTTGGTATCAAATTGATTGTTGTAATAAATCCCACAACTTCCAGTTGTTGGATTTAATATAACTTGTCCAGGTAAAAAGTTTAGACTTTACCTAAAAAGTTGCCAATTTCAGCTCTGCATTGTTTTTGCTGCTGTGCTCTGATTGGCCAGCCTGCAGCAGCTTCTGCCAGGCTGCCTTGATTAGGTGTGAAGTGGCCAGGCTTCACACAAAGGAATGTGCTTGGGGGAGAGAATCTCCCCTCAGCAGATGGTGAGGCAGGAAGGGGGAGGGCTGCCAAACTGGTCTTCAAAGGCAGAGAAGGACATTTGCAGCACCCAGCAACACCCCCACATCCTGCAACCCCAGACAATTAGGTGCCCCCTTGATTAGATTAGGAGAGGGCAGGAGAGGGGTGTGTTTATGATTTTTAGCCACACCAGTGGGTGGGCTCAGCCAGATGTAACCTCCAAAAATCAGATTCATCCATGTTGGATTTTTAGAGACTGTTGCCTTCTGGGATGGATTTTTGCTACACTTCCCAGGAAGTGGTCATCACAGGCCTGCACCTGGACCCTGCACTCAGAAAGACTGCACCAGCTGCACACTTGGGCTTCACCACAAGAAGGACTTTGCCTGGCTTCAACTGGTTCAAGGAGGGACTCCCTGTTTGCTACAAGTGAAAAATTGCTATCCAGAGTCCCCTGCACCAACTCCTAAAAAAGTGACCAGCTGACCACTGTCCAGTGGCCAAAAAGGAGTTTTTGTGTCATTTTAAAGATAAAAATATAAGCTATTTTTATAAATTGGTTTTGGATTTTTAAACTGTTTCCTGTGTTTTATTTAATTACTGTTTTGTGATATTTGAATGCTTTACACTTTGTCTCCTAAGTTAAGCCTTGACGCTCGTTGCCAAGCTACCAAGGGTTGAGCTGGGATTAATTTACTGAGACCTAACTGTACCTATGTGGAGGTTAGTGGCTTGTTGCTAGGTGTAGGTACCTACCTGCCCTACCAATAACCCATTTTCCAACAGTCACTAAAATAAAGTACCTTTATTTTTAGTAACTCTGAGTATTGTGTTTTCTTATGATATTGTGCTACATGATATAAGTGGTATAGTAGGGGCTTTGCATGTCTCCTAGTTCAGCCTAAGCTGCTTTGCCATAGCTACCTCTATCAGCCTAAGCTGCTAGAAACACCTCTATTCTACTAATAAGGGATAACTGGACCTGGCACAAGGTGTAAGTACCACAAGGTACCCACTATAAGCCAGGCCAGCCTCCTAGAGAGGGTCCAGAGGATGGCCCCTCAGAGGATTTCTTGCCAGTAGTGGGGGATGTTTCCCCTGTAATTGTGCCCCCTGCGAAAACCAGGGAGCAGTGTCTCTAGCCATGGCCTGACCACAGAGGAAAGGAGGGAGGAGAGAGAGTTTCAATCATAAATGACAAAGTTAACCATGGAGGCAGAGGAGAGGAAAGCAGAGACAGAGGCTGAGAGAGCAGCCAAAGAAGCTGAAGCTGAGAGAGAGAGCAGAGGCTGCAGCTGAGAGAGCCTTGGCTGAAGAGAAACTTTTGTTGGGTCAGGAACTGAGTCTCAAGGAGCTGAATATTAAGGCAAGACAGTCTGATTCCAGCAGTGATGGTGGCAGCACACGTTCAGGACCTGCAGGAGAAGGGAAGGTTTGTATACCCAAAAATGTAGTGCCACGTTATGTGGTGGGAGATGACATTGACAAGTAGTTGGCTGCTTATGAGGTTTCACTAAGGGGTCATAGGGTCTCTGAGGAGCAATGGGGGGGGGCGTCCTTGTGGTGGTATGTACCAATAGTAGGGAGGGACACACTCCTTGCATTGGATCCTAAGGCTCAAAACAAATACACACCCATGAAAATTGCTTTGCTTGCCAAGTTTGGGCTGACACCTGAGAAGTACCGTCAGATGTTCAGGGACAGCACCAAACTCTCCACACAGAACTATGAAGACTTTTTTGATTTCTCCAGTAAGGCACTAAATGGATGAGTGCGGGACAGTAAAGTAGATGACTATTTGGGGTTATATAATCTGATCTTGAAAGAGCATATGTTCAGTGTTTGCTTTACTGAGTTGCTCCAGCACCTAGTTGACTGTAAGCTGACTGATCCTAGAAAGCTTGCTGTGGAGGCGGACCTCTGGGTTAGCACCAGTGTGTCCAAGAAGGTACCTTGGGTGGACACCCACAAAGGTGGTCAGGGTTCTCAACAGAAGAAAGAGGGGGGAGAAAAACTTAAACATAAGGAGTTCTCCAAAGGTCCTCTTAACAATTCCCAGGGGAGTGGTGGTACCCAATCCCAACCTGCATCTGAGAATAGGCCAGGATATTTTGACAAAAAGCAAGGGAAATGTATCCCCAAATGCTTAGAGTGCTTCAAGCATAGACACTCTAAGGTGACTCCCAGTGTCCCAAGAGGGCACAGCCTCCCACTGGAGGGCAGACACCTGAGCTGGCTAGTGTAGCGCTCGGGGAGGAGATAGTCCCAGTTAGCTTTGGGGAACAGATAGAGGTATCCCTAGTATCCCTGAGAGATAAGGAAATGGTGTAAAAAGCCCACATTCCGGCAAGTACTTCCAAGTATAGGCAGTGGGTCACCACTGATGGGCAAAGGGTGGAGGCTCTGCATGACACAGAAGCCAGTATGACTACTGTCAAGGCTGGTGTCAGCAGAGCAAATTATCCCTAATACATTCCACCAGGTCATAGTTGCTGACAATCGCGAGAGTCACCTACCGGTGGCTCTGGTTCCCTTTGAGTGGGGGGGGGTCTCTGGTACTCTAAAGGTAGCTGTGAGTCCTGCCATGCCTGTAGATTGTCTGTTAGACAATGATCCTGAGCATACTGCCTGGAAAGAAGTAGAGCTCAGATCCCACCTGGAGATGTTAGGTTTGCCTGAGAGGGTCTGCATGACCATAAGGTCAATGGCTGCCCGGGAAGGGAGTCAAGGGCATCTGGAGCCTGGAACAATGGCCCAGACAGCTGCACAGATGAAGGGCAAGGGGTGCGGGAAACCCACCCCAGATATTCCCGCGGTGGTTTACGGGGTCCCAGAACATGAGGCCCTGAGCCAACTGGGGAAGATACTGCCGACCTGGGTAACCTACCTGAGCTTGCTGGCTTGCAAGTGGAGGGCGGGCCAACCAGGGAGGAATTCTGCAAAGCGCAGAAGGAGTGCCCCACTCTTGAGGATCTGAGGCAACAGGCATCAGGCCAAGCAGCAGGTGAAGCCTCTGACGATCACCATATATACTGGGAGAATGATCTCTACAGTGAGCCTAAGGCTCCGGCCACTGGGGCAGCACATGTGCTGGTGGTCCCCCAGTGTTACCGGGCCTTCCTACTGGGCCTGGCTCACAACATCCCCCTAGCAGGACATCTGGGACAAGACCTTTGCCAGGCTTGTCACCCACTTCCATTGGCCCAGAATGTGGGTAGCCTCAGATCATTTCTGCAGGACCTGCCCAACCTGCAGGCTAATGGGAAGACAGGGAAAAGGTTTAAAGCCCCTCTGATCCCCCTCCCCGCCTTTGAAAGGGTGGGCATCAACGTCATTGGTCCCTTGGACCCCAAAACCACCCTAGGCAACAGGTTTATCCTGGTTTTGGCGGACCATACCACCCGCTACCCAGAGGCAATCCCTCTAAGGACAGTGATTGCACCGGTGGTGACCAGACCTCTGATGGGAATATTTACCCGTGTGGGGTTCCCAAAAGAGGTTGTGTCTGACAGAGGCACAAACTTCATGTCAGCACTCATGAAGACCATGTGGGATGAGTGTGGGGTAACCTACCGGTTTACCACCCCTTACCATCCTCAATCCAATGGGCTTGTTGAGAGATTCAACAAGACTCTAAAAGGCATGATCACTGTCCTACCTGAGGCCATGAGGTGTAAGTGGGGCGTCCTCTTGCCATGTCTTCTCTTTGCTTATAGGGAGGTGGCCCAGAAAGGGGTGTGGTTCAGCCCCTTTGAACTTCTCGATGGTCACCCTGTCAGGGGACCACTAAGCATAGTAAAAGAGGGATGGGAGAAAGCTCCCAAGAAACCTCCCCAGGATGTGGTCAGTTACATGCTGGCCCTCCGCAACCAGACACAGTGTCAAGAGCAACCTCGAAGCCAGTCAAGAGGTGATTAAGGAGTGGTATGACCGGAAGGCCACTCTGGTTGAATTCTCACCTGGCGACAAAGTTTGGGTGATGGAGCCAGTAGAGCCTAGAGCTCTCCAGGACCGCTGGAAGTCAAGAGGCAAAAGGGGGAGGCCACTTACCTAGTGGACCTCAAGACCCCTAGATACCCTCTAAGGGTTCTCCACCACAACAGACGTAAGCCTCATTTTGGGAGGTCTGAGCTCAGTATGCTCCTTGTGACAGATGAGGGCATGGAAGAGGAGAGTGAGCCTCTCCCCGACCTCCTCTCTGCCAAAGAAGGTGATGGGTCAGTGGAGGGTGTTAATCTCTCTGACTCCCGGATTCTAGATCAGAGGGGAGACTGCTATGAGTTGTTGGAGCAGTTCTCTTCCCTGTTCTCCCTCACTCCTGGACTCACACACTTGTGTGTCCATGACATTGACACAGGAGACAGTCCACCTGTGAAGAATAAGATTTACAGGGTGTCAGACAAAGTGAGGTTCGGTATCAAGGATGAAGTGTCCAAGATGCTGGCTCTTGGGGTGATAGAGAAGTCCAGCAGTCGCTGTTCCAGCCCAGTGGTGTTGGTTCCCAAAGCTGCTGCTCCCGGTGCCAAGCTAGAGCTTGGGTTCTGCGTGGACGACTGGGGTCTCAACTCTGTCACAAAGACAGATGCTCCCCCCATCCTCAGAGCTGGTGAGCTCGTAGACAGGCTTAGTGCTGCCAAGTTCCTTAGTACCTTTGATCTCACGTCAGGGTATTGGCAGATCGACTTGACTAAAGGGGCTCAAGAGAGATCTGCTTTCTCCACTCCTGAGGGCCATTACCAGTTCAGAGTAATGCCCTTTGGATTGACAAATGTCCCCGCTACCTTCCAACGGTTGGTTAACGGGGTCCTAGCTGGCAAGGATGCCTTCTGCGCAGCCTACCTAGATGACATAGGCATCTATAGTTCCAGCTGGGAGGAACACCTGCTCCCCCTCAAGGAGGTGCTTCAGGCCCTGCAACAGGCAGGCCTGACCATCAATACCAGTACGTGCTAGATTGGGCAGGGTTCCGTGGTGTACTTGGGACACCTAGTAGGTGGTGGCAAGGTGCAGCCCCTCCAGGCCAAGATTTAAACTATCAAGGCCTGGCAACCACCTAGAACCCAAAAAGAGGTGAGGGCCTTCTTGGGCCTCACAGGTTATTACCGCAGATTTGTCAAGGGCTATGGAACCATTGTGTCACCTTTGACAGAACTGGCATCCAAGAAACAACCTAGGTTGGTGAATTGGACAGAGCCTTGTCAGAAAGCCTTTGACTCCCTGAAGGAAGCCATGTGCACGGCCCCTGTGCTCAAGGCCCCTGACTACTCCCAGGAATTTATTTTGCAGACAGACGCTTCAGAGCATGGCATAGGGGCAGTTCTAGCATAGCTAAATGAGGAGGGCCTAGACCAACCAGTAGTCTTTGTTAGCAGAAGACTATTACCACAGGAACAGAGGTGGAGTGCTACTGAGGGAGAAGCATTTGCTGAGGTCTGGGCACTGAAGAAACTGAGACCATACCTGTTTGGGACTCACTTCCGGGTTCAGACAGACCACAGGCCCCTCAGATGGCTCATGCAGATGAAGAGCGAGAATCCTAAACTCTTGAGGTGGTCCATTTCCCTACAGGGGATGGACTTTACAGTGGAGAATCGCCCGGGGATTGACCACGCCAACGCTGATGGTCTCTCCAGATACTTCCGCCTTAGCGATGAGAGCTCCCAGGAGGTTGAGTAGCTCTCCCCACTTTCAGCTGGGGAGGACTCATGTTAGACGTGACAGCCTTAGATTGGTCACCCCTAACTTTTTGCCTGCCTCCCTCCACTTTTTGGACACTGTTTTTGCTGGTTTTAGGACTGCGCACTTTACCACTGCTAACCAGTGCTAAAGTGCATATGCTCTCTCCCTTAAAACATGGTGACATTGGTTTATACCCAACTGGCTTATTTATTCCACTTGTAAGTCCCCAGTAAAGTGCACTACATGTGCCCAGGGCCTATAGATTAAATGCTACTTGTGGGCCTGCAGAACTGATTGTGCACCCACCTAAGTAGCCCTCCAACCTATTCATTTTACACTGCTGTGAGGCCTGCTCCTTCCATAGGCTAACATTAGGGCTACCCTCATATACGGTTTGAGTGGTAGATTCTGATCTGAAAGGAGTAACAAGGTCATTAGTATGGCCAGAATGGTAATACAAAATCCTGCTGACTGGTGAAGTTGGATTTAATATTTCTGTTTAAGAAATGCCACTTTTAGAAAGTGAGCATTTCTCTGCACTTAAATCCTTCTGTGCCTTACAATCCACGTCTGGCTAGGTTTAGTTGACAGCTCCCTTGTGCATTCACTCAGACAACCCCAAACACAGGATGCTCAGCCACACTTGCACACATCTGCATATTGAATGGGTCTTCCTGGGCTGGGAGGGTGGAGGGCCTGACACTTACCTGTCAAAGGACAGTGGCCTGTCCTCATACAGAGGACTGCCACACCCCATACTGGGACCCTGGCAGACAGGATGGAACTGAAAGGGGACCTTGTGCACTTCTAAGCCACTCTTTGAAGTCTCCCCCACTTCAAAGGCACATTTGTGTATTTAAACAGGGTTTCTGACCCTACTAACGCAGACACATTCGGACAAGACACTTCTGGACAAGATACCACTGGAGAAGAAACCCAGAACCAGAACCTGCAACCTGCCAAGAGGAACTGCCTGGCTGCCCAAAGGACTCACCTGACTGCTTTTCTGCAAAGGACTGCTGCCCTGCTGTTGCCCTGCTGCCTTGCTGTCCTCTGGCTCTGCTGAGAAGTGCTCTCCAAGGGCTTGGATAGAGCTTGCCTCCTGTTCCTCGAAGTCTCAGGACCAAAAAGACTTCTTCTCTGCAAAGAACTCCTGTGCGGCGAAAATCGACGCACAGCCAGCAAGAAATGACACACAGCCTGCATCGCGGTGAGAAAATAACCGCACACCAAACTGGAATGACGCAGCCTGACTTTCCCTAAGAGGAGATCGATGCAGCGCCAGCGTTGTGACTGGAACTGGCGCAGCACCTGCCATGCGTCCGAAATTTCAACGGAACGCCCACCGGATCGACGCAGCCCCTGTCACTTCGTCCTGAACGCCCAGGATTTCCACGCATCGTCCCCGGGGCATCCAAAAACCCCGCAACCCTAAGAGGATCCCAGTCTATGCGCCAAAAATAGATGCAAAGCCTGCCCTGCGTGAAAACTCCATGACGCATCGCCTGTGTGCACCGGGAAATTTGACGCACACCTCCCAGTTTTTCAGGCATCTCCTCCTCTGCAGTCCCTTGCGGAGAATTTGAACGCAAACCAAGTACTTTGTGCTTGCAAGAGACACTTGTTGCTTTTTAAAAGACTAGACACTTTATATCATTTTTACAATGATATTTCAACGTATACTTATTGATTGTTGATTGTTTTGACCTGCATTTAACCAGATAAATATTATATATTTTTCTAAAAACTGTATGGTGTATGTTTGTGGTGCTATACTGTGTTATTGCATGATTTATTGCACAAATACTTTACACATTGCCTTTTAAGTTAAGCCTGATTGCTCAGTGCCAAGCTACGAGGGGGTGGGCACAGGATAATTTGGATTGTGTGTGACTAACCCTGACTAGAGTGAAGGTCCTTGCTTGGACAGGACTCAATAGATCCTACAGCCCTGTCAAGTACCACACATTACGTGTGAGACTAACGCATTTTGGAGCTGGTGTCTGCACTGCAGCACTAAAATAGGTCTTCCACAGTTTTTATAGTTCCTGGATCCAGCTATATAAGGAGTGCGCCTCTATTCATATAATGCAGCCAGCACGCTTTGCACTTCGGCCTGCCCAGCCATCATAATCAGTCTCTCACTGACTCAGCCGCCCGAGAGGGGAGCTTTTTATCATAGACACGGCTCCCCTTTAAAATGAGATTTGAGGTTGTTTTTGTGTTAAGTTTTCGGTGGCCTCCAATTTCGTACGGACCTTAAATTCCTGAAACGGAAGTTTATCTTTTCACTTCCGGGATAGCATGAACTGCCGTGTATCCTCTTATTATCTGTATAGCAAGGCGCCCTGTCTTCGAAGGCTTCTCTACCGTACTATAGCACCCTGTGACTGCTCAGACTTTATCATTTGTCCACTCATTAGCCTCTGCCGAGGGTTGGACACCCATATATGGCTGCCCTATGCAGCAAACTCATGCAGGGCCCTCCCCAGATCTCGTTTCAGACTGTACCTCATCCTGCACCCATTAAAGACTTGTCTTGTATTCCCCCCTGTGGCCTGCCAGCCTCTGACTGTCAGTACATTATCGGTCATTACCATTAAAACAGCCAACACATTCAATTACAGCGCGATATTTTACATCGCTATCATTTACATCGCATTTTAATGCACTTTAATGGAAACCCCACTTACAACTTTTAGAGTTAACATCGCAGCATTGTTAATGCTTTTGCTGTCAGGGGATGGAAGGACATTTTATTGTAGGGACACTAGGTGGCAGCATCGGCAATCTATTTACCATACCATTTTTTGCATATCTGAGAAAGCTTTGTTGAATACTTACCTCTTATTTTTTTTTATGCTCCAAATTAACCGAGTTAAAAATTGAATGTCTCCTCCTGCGCCCTTCTTAGATTTTGGGTCAGTCAATGTCCCAACCTCCGGGGAGATATGGTGACATCTGCGGTATCGTGTTTTTCACGTTACATCACCCCGACCTCTTTCAGTTTTCTCCCAGCAAACTGTTTTGTTTCCCAAAGAGCTTATGTGTCACAGTGGGGCCTCATTTTCGTATCATTATCAAGCACCTCGATAGTTTCCCTTATCAAAAATTGTAACAAACTCAGCATGAGCTAGCAAGCAGCTTGTTGGGCACTGAATTAAAATGTGTTGTAAATGTGACTCTATGTAAATGACATGCGACATGAAAAACGTGCTGTAAATACGAGTAGATGTAAGTGATCTGTTGTAAAGGTAGCATGCACTCCCTAACCACCACATTCCACAACTGATGCAAAAGTCCTTGTGTTGATCTCTGGGTAAAAGACATTCAGCTGCTGGTCTGGATCTCTGTCGTTTCTGAGAGTGGCCGCATTATGCAAGAGAGCCGACTGCATTCAAACAGAGGTTTCTGTCTCGTCCACCAGGTCAGCCACACAGGTGCCGTCTCCCTACCCCGTGGGTCATGAGCACATTTGCAGATTTACGAGCACGAACCTTCTGAGTCTCCCACCATCTCCAACATAATATCAGTACAGAATGGCTTGCTCTTCCCGTTTCTTGCAGGTGGAGTAGGATTGTACGAAACTACAACAGAATTGTAGATAAATGGAGGGTTCCTGAAAGTGCTTCACCTGTGGTTGCCCAGGTTACTGGGCCACACTCTCCATCTTTGTATGTACTGTTTTATATGTATTTGTATTAGAAGCTACTCTGCTAGGCTGGTTTGTTCCACAGTGGGGAGAATGAGTCAGAGTCTATCTGAAAGACATGAGCCTTGGTGGTAGTGCTGATTGGTGCACGGAGCTCACAGCAAGTTGCTGGACAGTGAAGAACTTCAGTGTCCCTGCATCGCACGATGTTTCCAGAGTCCTGAACACAAACGAGGCGGTCACTGGAGATACTAGTTCAGTAGGCCAGTGATATACTGGTCAGTTGGAATCTGCTGAGGGGAGGCGCAAGAAGGGTCTTTTGCGCTTAGACATGGATTTGATTTTGGAATCCAAGGCGGGTGAGAGATTTTTGCTAAAAAAGACATTGAGGGCCAGAGATTATGCGATGTATTAGCAACATATTATGGGTTCGCGGTTCGCAGGGATAAACCTAAAACTCTTAGGTTGGAGAGGTGGGAGTGGGGAAGGGGGAGTCCTCCAGGAAAAAATTCCTGTGTAAGGTAATACCTCATTCACACAAGATGTAGAATTTCAAAGTAAGAAGTCCATACTAAGATGGCCCGAGGAGCAAGAGCAGAGTAGCATTAGGTAGAAGGAAGAACTGGAGAGTATCCACTCAGCTTGGGAACACATTTACAAAAAGGACAGAAATTAGGACAAGTGAGTGAAGAACACCCAAAAATCCATGTGTTGTGACAGAGCTAGTTCATACACTGGAGGCCTTGTATTGAAAAAAGCTGGAAGTACAAGGTGTCACGTGTGATGAAGCAGAAAAAGAAAGACTAACAAACATCTATATATCATGAAATAAATCAGTATAAGACAATGTGATTTAGCAAATAAAAAACATAATGTATGTAGAAAATGTGCCCACGAAGTAGGTCGCCATCAGTATAAACAAGCTTAATTAATCATGAAAACTGATACTATGTATGCATATGCCATCATTGAAGCTATACTTTGTGATTTTCTCGTTAAAACTGTTGCATGCTTAGCTTAAATTTAGCAGAGGCTTTGGCCTAGTTGTCTGGTCTCAATTTTAACTGCATAGTTTTCACTTGTATTAACAAAGAAGTGTTTGAATCTTTAAAAGCTGTATTTTTCCAGTAGCATGACTAACACACTTATCTCAAAAGTTGCGTGCTAGGCAACTTTCATCCCCTTTGAAGCTCAAGGTCAGTTTCTGCAGGTGCAGACAATGAAGACAGTGATGTAGAATTAATTGGCAACATTGTTGCAACTTATGTTCCAAAAACTCCAAGGACACCTTATGCGTAAACAAGTATTGAGAGAATAAACTTTATTCATTGGTCAAAGAGAAATCACCCCATGGACCCTCCAATGGAAGAACCTGAAGAATTTGGAACTTTTCTCTACTTAATCTCGCCGGACAAGGAGAAGACAGCCATTTTTTAAGCCATATTCTGAGAAGCCATTTTGATGCCCTTTTTGGAGACACCATTTTATGCCATTGCCACTTTTACCTTAATGACACTTTGATGCTTTTTCTCTGTTCTCAGAGAGACTCTAAAGAATTCTCACCCTAGAGACTTTAACTTTAACTTTACCCTATCTTGCCCATGCGATAACCTTTGCCCCCCTATTCCTTGCTGCTGCAAGGAAAACTTGACTTTAACTTTGCCCCTCCTTTGGAGAAGCCCCATGCTGATCGAACCGGTACCTGAAGGACGAAGACTTACCTTGAATGCTGATTGTATTTGGTAATTATGAAAGGATAAAATGTGCTGTTCATTGTATTTTCCTTCTTAGGTACCAACTGCTTATTTTGACAGAGCCTAAGCTAGAAGTTTTCTAAATTTGTGTTGACTAAATTCATTTTGCATGTAGCCCCAAATGCCAATGCTAATCAGAGGTTAGTTGAGGTATTCATT
Organism: Pleurodeles waltl; assembly: GCF_031143425.1. Lineage (NCBI taxonomy): Eukaryota > Metazoa > Chordata > Amphibia > Caudata > Salamandridae > Pleurodeles > Pleurodeles waltl. The sequence continues at coordinate 156,626,695 of NC_090449.1, forward strand.
TAATGCACCGTGCTAAATTCAAATCTTGTTATGCTGATCAAATGTATGCAATTAGTCAATCTCAGTTGCTTTTATTAGTGATTTGCACTGCTATAGCTGAGTGCATTATAATCCAAGTTTTGCCTAGGTTGCGTTTCTTCCGCCGCTATGGATATCCAGTAATGTTCGTATATGTGTATCATTTGATTTTAAGACTTACTTACATTGTGCTAGGTTTGTTGATATCGGGAAATAAACTCATTAACTTTTAAACAGGTGTGGTTATTCATGACTGAAAGGTCATGGTGTGTCAAAATTACTGATCTCCGTTTATCTAATTTGTTGATTGATTACTAATTGAGTATTGGTTGTTGATTACAAGTGATTATTGATTACTAATTTGAGAGATCTGACGACTTCTTTGGATGAGGAGAACTCAACCCGGTCAAAAGGTTCACCGACCTCCGGCGTGTCCAAGTATAAGTAAGTTACAAGGACTGGACGCGCTATCAGTAGATGGTAGCAGAGCTTGAGGGTTTGGCCCTTTGGGACCCCATCCGAAAGATAGACGGATCCAAGTTAGAATTTTCTTTAATAAAGCAAGTTGAAGAGATGATGATGATGCCCTAAATCCCCAATGACTTTCCTGGAATCTCGGAGCTTGCGAATGGAGGAAATGGAGGTGTGAGGTAGTTTGAAGCGTTTCTAGTGACGGTATGAATGAAGTTAGGGTTTCGCCCTTGCACAGCTTATGCCGCAGATGAATTGTGAAGTTTGTGAGGATTTTTAGGGGGTTATGAATTCCAGTTAAAATTTTAGAGGAGTGGTACTCCAAAGTCTGAGAGTAGGGAAGTCGTCGAACTTCATATGTGTGTAGCGCTTTGTGCAGGAAAAATTGTCCATGTGGTTGTTGATGTTGAAACGGGCCCTGCGAGGTCAAGAGACTCCGGAGTATGTTGAAAAGTGTATGAGACACTTGATTGATGTCGTAATTTGTTCGGTTTAATAGGTTGATCGGGCGTGGTCAACAAGTCAGTACGAATATTGAAGAATGAAAGAACATTTTCGACTTTGAGATTTGACGAATTCTAAGGTGCACAAGAATAGTTCATTGATCAGTTGAGAGTAAAGTTTGCAGGTCAAATTTTGCTTGCGAAAGTGGGAAGCCGAGAAAGATGGAATAACTGCAGAGGATAGTGAAAAATCCCTAAGGTTTCTGAAGCGATTGTATTACCTTTTCCTGTAGTAAACCGACAGATTTGTTTTCTTCTTTTAATTAGTGCTCGCGATATATTGCAGAAAATAGTTTTGAGTGAAGCTGAATGAAGGAGGACAAGCTGCAAGACTTTGTCAGCCACAGTGTGTGAGTGTGAAGTCACTGGAGCCGCGCTGGGATAGGTTGGTTGGTGAGAAGGGTCGCGCACGGATTGGACATAGTCTGTGAAGCGAAATTAGAGGGGGAAAGGCAAGTGAAGAGTATTCTAGGAATCAAAGCCACTTATTGATTACACTTTTTTGAGAAAATAAAAGACGAAAAGATGAAATTTTTCAAAGCATTTAAGAGTGCCTTGAGGGGAGATGTATATATTAAAGCAAATGTAGAAGAAACACCGCCTGAGGGTACACCAGCTTACATCGTAATCGAAGAAAAGGGTGTCGCACCATGTCTTTGGTTAAAACAATGGTGTAAATTAAGAGAAAAGCACGGAAGTGTAGCGTTTCCTATTCATGGGACGTTTAATCTGAGAGTTTTGGAGAATTTAAGATTTGCGCTATATGACATGAAAATACCTCCAAGACCAGCACAGTTTGAGGCACTAGCAATTTGGGAACAAATAGCTAGACAGCAACTACACAAGAAGTTTGAAACAAGGGTGAGAAAAGTAGAAAAGACACTAGCGGATGCTAGATGGGATAGTGCTCAAAAGGTTTGGAGATCGGATATATTGCAGGGAATTAAATTGTTTCCGGCAATTACTGACGAAGCAGAGACAGAAGGAAAGAAAGCTACCCATTAAACAGACAGTAGTCAGTCCAAAGATAGAGAAAACAAAAGGACCTCGAAAAGTTCAGACGAATCAGATGATGAGGACTTTATTCTGCAATTGCTAAATGACCGTCCACCACCATATGTGGAGAACGAAAATGGCCCAAGCACTAGTACTGCCCCTCCGGAAACAATACAGGGTATTGGCACACTAAATTTGAGAAACTTACAGATGCAAAATAGTCCTAATATGCCTTTTTCACAGGAAATACCACAAGTTCAGAGAATATATCCTGACATGACTAAACTGGATCCTGTTAATAATAATCAGCCACAGGTCCAAAGACGCTATTATGATGGGCACAATTTGGAAATAAATTCTAATTTAATGGTGCAGAGAGGACAGATTTACCAAAGACCGACATTGATTCAAACTGAACAAACACCAATTTTGATACCTCAAAGACAGATACAAGAAATGCCAAGGTACATTCAAACAGCAGAAACACAGTCAGACATGTCAGCAATGATGAACCATAATGTGGGAATTAACATGCCACATAATTTGGGTAACAGACAGAATCCAGATGCAATATCTTTGCCTATCACTGTAGGTCCGCCAGTACCATTATATATACAAGCAAAGCCAAATGTATGCGATCAAGGTGTGATGACACTGAATGAGACAGGAAAAGGATGTATAGAAAATACCCAAGAAATAACTCCCATGGGAACACTTTCAAACAGATCTGGGTCTTTGTTGGAATTTAGTCCGATTCCAATTTGTGTTCCGGCAACTGTGGTAAGGTCAAGTCCACCACTAATAATACCGCAAACTTCAAAAACAGAAACATTACAGAAACCATCAGTAGCAGTGGATGTAGATGCTACATTAATGGGACTAAATGCACAACAGTTAACACAATGGTTGAACAGTCTGAATACCCCACAGAATACACCCAAGGGGAAAGGAGAAGAATATTTGAATCAAATAAGATTGGGCATGGAAGCAGGTGAACTCGTAGATGGAACGATGGGTCTGAACAGGTTAGAATCCTACACAGAAGATGAGCTGAGATACATGTGCCCCAGAATTACAAGAGAAGTAAGCAGCATACATAAGAGGTTACAAGAAATTGCAGATAGACACAAAATAGACATAAGTAAAACCAAGCACTTGAGCAGAAGTTACAGGTTAGACTTTGAGACAAAAGATTCTGAACACATGAGGTCTGCAAGAATGAAAACACACCTTAAAGAAATACTGCAAAGCGCAGGTTTGGAGATGCTTAGATAAGTGGGAGAGTAGGTGGGTTAAGAAAAAGGATAAGAAGAAAGAAAGTACTCCAGATCAAAATGATAAAATACAAGAGAATGGTGATCTTATAACCATGTTACCAATGAGAGGAACAGCAGGAGGAAAACGTATCCATGTACCATGGCACAGGTGTGATATTCAATCTTTTATGGATGATTACCCTAAATTAAGAGAGAAACCGATTGAATGGTATCAACATACAGATAGATTTGTGAAACTCGCAAAATGTCTTTGGGAAGACTTGAATACATTATTTGAAATTGTAGTTCCACCAGATTTGTGGGAAGAATGCAAAAGAGCTATAGATTGGCCGACAAAAGAACAGGAAAGGGATAAGGACACAGTTGCACCATCGCCTAGAGTAATGAGCATATACCATAAAGTAATTGAGTATCTGAAGACAAAAGTTGTGTCGAAAAATTTAGATTGGCAGAAAATTGACAGAACAGCACAGGAAGTAAAAGAGTCAATACATGCATACTATGAGAGATTGTTGAAAGCATTTAAACATTATAGTGGCACGGAGAAGATTGAGGCGAAAGACATGCTCCATTTTGTATTCAGATTTGTGGAAGGATTGAGACCCGAGATTAGCCAGATGATTAAGATGCATTTGATTTGTTGGCAGTCAAAATCGATCGATGAAGTGTTGAACTATGCAAAATACTGCAGTGATGAGATTGAGACAAAGCAGAAAAGGTTGAAAGAAAAAGTGATGGTGATGCAGATTAAAGCAGCTCAGACAGGTTTGCAAGGTTTGCAAGGTTTTCAACAACAATTGCCGCAACAGCAGGGAAATGCTATGTTTCAGCCACAGATGAGAGGCAGAGGCCGAGAAGGTTTTGTGAATAATGGTCCTGATTTAAATACTGTCGTAATTCCTAATGGTATACAGGCAATGAAGAAGGTGATGCCATGTCACACGTGCGGAATCGTCGGGCATTGGAAACGGGAGTGCCCAATGTTGGTGCAGGAAGGTGTAGGTCAGCAAAACAATGATGTCAATGCATATCAGAATATGAGAGGACCAAGAATGAGAGGTCCAAACCCAAATTTCCAAAATAATGTAAATCTGATGCAAGGTTTACAACCTATACAACAACAGCAGGTGCAAATGCCCCGTGTACAAATGTTACAATCACAGCCGATGCAACAGCAGTTTCCTATGGTACCTAATCAGCAAATGGAAGTACCCTTAGCACCAATGCATCAGCAACAGGTAATGCTTCCTCAACAGGTCACATGTCAAGGAATGAATCAAAGTAACACAACACACCAATTCCCGTTACACAGTGAGAATGGAATAAACAATGAATGGGAGAGTGAAAGTTCAGATGAGGAGGGAAATTGTATGCTTGCAGCATCTTTGGAAGTTGATCAAAAGGGACCATATGTGGAAGGAAAAGTTATGGGTCACAGAGTTTCATTTTTGGTTGACACAGGAGCTACACGCTCTACAGTTAGAAGTATCAAAGTGCCAAATTTACCACTTTCAGGGAGAACCGTTCAAGTAGTGGGAGTAGCAAATCAGTACCTGACAAACCCAATTACAGATCCGGTGCAAGTCGAAATTGGCAACTTTCATGGGTTACATAAATTTGTGGTGTGTGACTCAAGTCCAATATCCCTATTAGGAAGAGATCTATTATGCAAACTAGGATGCTCGATTATGTGCTCGCATAATGGAATTAAAATTTAGACAAACAATGATGAGGAAGAAGGGGACAGTTTAGAAGAAGAAGAAGAAATAGAAACTGTTGATGAAGAGTATCCCCTGATTACTCTTTATCCTATGCTCACTGAAGCAGATATTTCAGCTGATTTACAAGAAACTGTTGAGAAAGAAGTGTGGGATATGACAGGGAAAGAAGATGGATTGATAAAAGGAGCAGAAGCAGTGAAAGTGACTGTAAAACCTAATGTAAATTTTCCTCAGACTCCACAATACCATATGTCACAAGATACTCTTATGAAAGTCGCCCAACTCATTGACGAATTTGTGAAACAGGGAGTACTGAAAGAAGTACTGAGTAGTCCATGTAATTCACCAATCATGGGACTAATAAAACCAAGTGGAAAAGTCCGAATTGTTCAAGATTTGAGAAAAATAAATGACATAATAGTTAAATGTTGTCCCGTAGTAACAAATCCAGCTGTAATAATGTTTCAAATTCCCTGTGATGCAGAGTGGTTCACAGTCATCGATTTGTCACAAGCATTCTTTTCTGTGCCTCTTCTTGAGGACAGCCAATTTCTTTTTTGTTTCCAATTCCTGGACAGAGTCTATAGTTGGTGTCGAATTCCTCAAGGGTTTTAGGAGCCACCATCAATTTTCAATCAGATTCTGAAGAAAAATTTGGAATCATTGGAATTACCTTTTGAATCAACCTTAGTACAGTATATTGACGACTTACTGGTTGCATCCAAAACAGAAAATGACTGTACAGTTGACACTATTGCCCTACTGAATCATTTGGGAAGGAATGGACACAAAGGTGGTAATTTCAACATTGGCGGTAAAAGGCACTTACCGCCGCGCAGAAGACCGCCAACACACCGCCGCGGCCGCGGAAAACCGCCACAGCCATTATGACCCACAGCTCGGAAACCGCCAAAATACAGACACCCACAGAAGTCTGCCACACCAAAGGTCAGTGATAAACTGGCGATAACAAAACCGACACCGTCACGCCAACAGAAATACCCCCACTCTATCACGACCCACGAATCCACGCGGCGGTCTTTCAACCGCGGTATTCCATTGGCGGTACACACCGCCGCGCTCATAATACACACACATATACAAAACACAGCCACATTGGATAATTTGAAATACCCACACCTGATACACATACGCACACCACTCCCACACACCCAATACAATATAAAACACACACCCACATCACCCACAAACCCCTACGACCAGAAATTCTACCGCAGGCCAGAGAGAGACACGAAAAACTACAATCGAGCACCCACACGCACACATTACCATCACCCACACAACTTCCACGCACCTCACACAACACACCAATACACATCAGCACACTTATCACCACACAATCCTCCCCACACATCACCTACACCACCCCATGGCACCGCAAAGACACCCCAGGTTCTTGGAGGAGGAGCTCAGGGTCATGGTGGAGGAAATCATCCGGGTAGAGCCACAGCTATTCGGATCACAGGTGCAGCAGACATCCATTGCCAGGAAGATGGAGCTATGGAGCAGAATGGTGGACAGGGTCAACGCAGTGGGACAGCACCCAAGAACTAGGGATGACATCAGGAAGAGCTGGAACGACCTACGGCGGAAGGTACGTTCCGTGGTCTCAAGACACCGGCTTGCAGTGCAGAGGACTGGCGGCGGACCCCCACCTCCTCCCCAAGAATTTACAACATGGGAGGAGCAGGTCTTGGCGATTCTCCATCCTGAGGGCCTCGCAGGAGTATCTGGAGGAATGGACTCTGGTAAGTCACATCTTCACTACCTCATCCCCCCCACTCCACCTGCATGCCAACACATGCCCCCACCCTCACCCTCAACCCCAGCACTCCTACTCCTCACAAATGTCCCACTATCACAACCCACCCATCCCAACACAAAGCCCTGCATGCAACCAAAAAAGCATGGACACCCATCACCAAAGCAGGCCCAGGGAACCCACTCTCCACGAGGCTCTCTCCTCCATCATGGGAGCCTACCACCACTCCCAGGAGACAATGGCAACCGTACTGGCCAGGTTTCAGGAGACCCAGCGCCTGCAGAAGGAACAGTATTTGGGCTTCAGGGAGGAACACAGAGCCATCAACTCCACCCTGGGCACCATCGTAGGGGTGCTGAATCTAGTTGTTACCACCTTGAGGGACACTGAGGCACTACAAAGGGCCCCTGACACAAGCATGGACGAAGAACTGCCCACCACCTCCGCTGGCGCTAGTGGACAGGAGGCCCCGCCACAGGACCAACAGGCCACCAGCACCCCTCCCCCTCCAGAAGGAGAACCACCCCGCAAGCGGTCCCTGAGATCCAGGAACAAGACAGAGAAAGATGCCAAGACCCCCGCCAAGAAATGAGACCACCCTGATTGTCATCCCACTGTCCCACTTTGTCACCCTGTCCTTCCACAAACTGCCCCAGCTCCACTTCCCAGACCCATTTGGACAATGCACCTGTGAGACTAATAGACTGGACTCTGCCATGGACATTCCTCCACCATCACCCCTCACCAATTTTCAACCCCCCTCCAATAGTTTGCACGTGAATAAACACTGTTATAGCACAAAACAATCAGGAGTCTGTCTGTGATTTCTAAAAACTGTATTAGTAATTACAGTGCCAAAATGCTTATTTAAATTGTGATGTCAACATTCCAATGTCACACAGCTGTAGTCCATGGGGAAACAAAGCAGATGTCACACTGTGGGAAAAACATCTGTGAAATCGTAAGGGAAAGTGACAACTCAGTTACCATACACTGGGTGAAAAGGACAGACAGTAGAGAGGTAGTAGTGTTTAAGTACATGTAGTATGCCGGTTTGTATTCTTACCTGTGTCTCACTGGAAATATTGCTGGAGCACCGTGTTCCTGTTGTCTATGTCGTCTTCTTCTGCTTCCTCGTCTTCACTCTCCACAGGCTCCACAGTTGCTACAACACCGCCATCGAGACCATCCTCCTGCAGAAAAGGCACCTGGCGACGCAAAGCCAGGTTGTGAAGCATACAGCAGGCCACGATGATCTGGCACACCTTCTTTGGTGAGTAGAATAGGGATCCACCTGTCATATGGAGGCAGCGGAACCTGGCCTTCAGGAGGCCGAAGGTCCGCTCGATCACCCTCCTAGTTCGCCCCTGGGCCTTATTGTAGCGTTCCTCTGCCCTTGTCCTGGTTTTCCTCACTGGGGTCAGTAGCCATGACAGGTTGGGGTATCCAGAGTCACCAATTAGCCACACACAGTGCCTCTGGAGCTGACCCATCACATAAGGGATGCTGCTATTCCGCATGATGTACGCGTCATGCACTGAGCCAGGGAACATGGCATTCACATGGGAGATGTACTGGTCTGCCAAACATACCATCTGTACATTCATGGAATGATAACTCTTCCGGTTTCTGTACACCTGTTCACTCCTGCGGGGGGGACCAAAGCCACATGGGTCCCATCAATGGCACCTATGATGTTGGGGATATGTCCCAGGGCATAGAAGTTTCACTGTAGCCACATCCTCCACCTGAGGGAAAACTATATAGCTCCGCATGTGTTTCAGCAGGGCAGACAACACTCTGGACAACACGTTGGAAAACATAGGCTGGGACATCCCTGATGAAATGGCCACTGTTGTTTGAAATGACCCACTTGCTAGGAAATGGAGTACTGACAGCACCTGCACTTGAGGGGGGATTCCTGTGGGATGGCGGATAGCTGACATCAGGTCTGGCTCCAGCTGGGCACACAGTTCCTGGATTGTGGCACGATCAAGCCTGTAGGTCATGATGACATGTCTTTCCTCCATTGTCGACAGGTCCACCAGCGGTCTGTACACCGGAGGATGCCGCCATCTCCTCACATGTCCCAGCGGACGGTGCCTATGAAGGACAACAGCGAGCACAGAGTCAAACAACCCAGAGGTACGTAACCACAGCTTGCACAGAACACAAATCTTAATCTATCTAATGGCTTGTATGAGTGTTGAGGCAAGGCCTAGGTATGTGTGACGCAGTAAAAAATTAAGCCATGTGGGCCCCTGAAATGGCGGCTGCCTGACCTGTAAAGTGTGACAATGGGATGTGAGGTAACTGTGCTGGCGTTCTACACCGTGGCGGTAGGCGGTCGAAGACCGTGGCGCAATGCTGCATTAGTTAACATTGGACCCTATGGGTCTCAGGAGCCAATGAAGATATACGCTGGCGGTACGCACCGCCGCGGACGTGACCGCCATTTTCTATCTCTTAAATTACTCGATACCTGATCTTCGACAGGAGAGGACCTACGCTGCAAGTGCTGCTGTGACCTCGGTCTGGAAGAGACAATGGCTCATGCGTCTGGGGAAAGGGCCCCTGCCTTCACATCGGAGGAGTTGGAGAAACTCGTGGCTGGGGTCCTCCCCCAGTACGCGCTACTCTACGGTCCTCCAGACAAACAGGTAAATACACTGGGAGCATGCTGTATGGGCTATGCCTGTGTGGAGTGGGGTGGATGAAAGATTGGGGGGGGAGAGGGGGAGATTGAGGCTTGCATGAAACGACGGTGAGTGCATGTGCCACATGACAAGTGTAGGGATGGGGCCACTCACATTGACGGTGCAGAAGGTAATGACTTCTCTTCTCCCCCTGTACATTTCATGTAGGTCAGCGCCCACCAGAAAACTGATATTTGGCGTGCCATCGCCAAGGACGTCCGGACCCTAGGGGTCTACCACAGACGGGGCACCCACTGCCGGAAAAGATGGGAGGACATTCGCCGCTGGAGCAGGAAGACGGCGGAGGCTCAGCTGGGGATGGCCTCCCAACGTGGGAGGGGTGCCCGTCGAACCCTGACCCCCCTGATGTTCAGGATCCTGGCGGTGGCCTACCCAGAGTTGGATGGGCGCGTGAGGGCATCACAGCAGACACAAGGGGGTGAGTAAACTCTCATTCTGTTGACTTTTCGCGCACTGGAGGTGTCTGGTTGGGGGAGGAGGGCTGTGGTTATCCCGAGGCCAGGGCGAGTTCCGTAGACTAGGCCCCTCCGTAAGGCATGGCCCTGTGGCCCCCCACCCCACCTCTGTAGGGTGCCAAGTACAGCTATTCATGGCCCTGTGCCATCTATGTGTGCAGATGTCGTCCATAGCCTTGTAGGCCATGTCACAGGGATTGAATAGTGGACCCCAAGTGCGCGGCGTAGTGCAGGGGGCTTCTGTGTCTGTCCTGTCCGCCAACGGTAGCGGTAATGCATGCACTCAACATGTCTTTATTCTGTTCCCCCCCCCCCTTTTTGTGGTCTTCCTGTTCATGTGTGCATGAGCATCATCAGGCGGAGGAGCAGTGGCACCGGAGCACGAGGGAGCTGCATCCCACATGACCATGGAGGGCCACACTACGGACACTGATTTCACCAGTGGGACGGAGGGCGAGGGGAGCTCCACGGCGGGGACAGGAGCAGAGAATAGCGACACGGACTCGTCCTCTGATGGGAGCTCCCTTGTGGTGGCGGCAACATCTGTGCCCACCGCATCAACAGGTACAGCTGCCACCCCACCTACCAGCACCGCCCTCCCAGCAGCCCCTCAGCCTTTGCCCCGTGCCCGCTCACCCAGGAGGGTGGGCATCTTCTTCGCCCCAGGCACCTCAGGGCCTGCCCCAGTCACCCCTGCTGCCCTCAGTGAGGAGGTCATTGACCTCCTCAGGTCACTCAATGTTGGGCAGTCTACCATTTTGAATGCCATCCAGGGTGTAGAAAGAGAATTGCAACAGAGTAATGCATTCCGGGAGGGCATTCATTCTGGTCAGGCGGCCCTTCAGCGAGCCTTTCAGACTCTGGCCTCAGCACTGATGGCAGCCATTGTCCCTGTCTCTAGCCTCCCCCCTCCAACTTCCTCCACCCAGACCCAATCCCCTGTACCTCTGCCTATCCCAAGCACACCATCAGACCAGCCTGCACACACCTCACCACACAAGGGAAGCTCAGGCAAACATAAGCACCACACATCCCACAGGCACTCACACAAGCATCATACCCATGCAGACATACCAACATCCACTGCCTCCACTGTGTCTCCCTCCTCCACGTCTCCCTCCTACCTCCCTGTCACATCTCCACTCACACCTGCATGCACTACATCTTCAGCACACACACCAGAACACCCCGCACATGTGCAGTCACCACCCCCACTACCATTTACACGTCCTCTGTGTCCTCTCCCAGTGTGTCTGTGACGCCACCTCACAAGATACACAAACGCAGGCAGCCACCCACCCAACAGCCATCCACCTCATGACAGCCTCCAGCCCAAGCACCTGCACCCAAGGCCACCAGACGTACACCTCCTACAACCACAACCTCTTCCTCCACTCCCATACCCCCTCCACCTACCCGTCCCACTGCTCCCCAAAAACTTTTCCTGGCTAAACTTAACCTCTTCCCCACAGCTCCCCCACCCCGTCCATGTCATAGGTCCCGAACTAGCACCTCAGCCACTACATCTCCGGGACCGGTGGTGCGTGTAGTCCGAGGTGTGAAGAGTGCACCGGCCACCAGGGCAGCCAGTCTGGCACGGAGCCAGAGCACAGCCAGCCCCCCCCCCCCGAGAAACATCCGAAGTTGCCCAGTGCCCGACTGGAGAGGGTGAAGACTCCAGCCAACAAATCTTCTCCCAGGGGTCCCGGTGGGAGTGTGGAGGCAGCTGTGACACCTCCCAAGGTGGGGAAGGGCCACAAGAGACCCGGCAAGTCTGGGAAGAGCAGCACGCCCGAGAACACCGCCATCATCCCAGCTGCCCAGGAGGGCCTCGCCAGCCCCATCCCAGCTGCCCAGGAGGGCCCCGCCAGCCCCATCCCAGCTGGCCAGGAGGCCACCGCCAGCCCCAGCCCAGATGGCCCATGAGGACCCCACCAGCCCCAGCCCAGATGGCCCATGAGGACTCCGCCAGCCCCAGCACAGCTGCCCAGGATGGCCCCGCCAGCCCCAGCACAGCTGTCCAGGAGGACCCCGCCAGCCCCAGCACAGCTGCCCAGGAGGGCCCCGCCAGCCCCAGCCCAGATGGCCCATGAGGACCCCGCCAGCCCCAGCACAGCTGGCCCATGAGGACCCTGAACAGGACACCGCCATCTCAAGCACCGCTGAACAGGGCACCGCCATCTCAAGCACCGCTGCACAGGGCACCGCCATCTCAAGCACCGCTGCACAGGACACCGCCATCTCAAGCACCGCTGAACAGGGCACCGCCATCTCAAGCACCGCTAGCCCATGAGCGGCAGGGGCACTGACGCAACTGTGTCGGTCACGGGGTGCACGATGCACTGTGGGCACCAGTCCCCCTCCAGAACCAGTGGAGACATGCATCCACTACCTCAATCCTTCACAGGAACATGCACTCTGGGCATCAGGCCCCCTCCAGAACCAGTGGAGACATGCCTCCACTACCTCAATCCTTCACAGGAACAAGCACTCTGGGCACCAGGCCCCCTCCAGAACCAGTGGAGACATGCATCCACTACCTCAATCCTTCACAGGAACAAGCACTCTGGGCACCAGGCCCCCTCCAGAACCAGTGGAGACTGTTATCCACTTGTAAGACTGTGGCTTTGCACTCCCCAGGATTGAACAGTGGGCAGACCACCCACTGCATAGACTTGTGAGACTGTGGCTTTGCACTCCCCAGGATTGAACAGTGGGCAGACCACCCACTGTATAGACTTGTGAGACTGTGGCTTTGCACTCCCCAGGATTGAACAGTGGGCAGACCACCCACTGTATGGACTTGTGAGACTGTGGCTTTGCACTCCCCAGGATTGAACAGTGGGCAGACCACCCACTGTATAGACTTGTGAGACTGTGGCTTTGCACTCCCCAGGATTGTACAGTGGGCAGACCACCCACTGTATAGACTTGTGAGACTGTGGCTTTGGACTCCCCAGGATTGAACAGTGGGCATGGACCCCCCTCGTGGATCTGGCGTCGTGCACTCATCTGGCTGAGGTGCCCCCCTTCCCTTCCCCCTGAGGTGCCTGTTGTATTACTAACTGATGCCCCTGCAGTGTTCTCTCTGTTTAGGTCAGGTATCCTGTGTGGGCTTCGCCCATGCAATTTGGGCCCAGTGGTCCAAGGACAATGACTGGTACAATACCTGGACTTGTATATTTGGTGTATATAATAGTTTTTAGTGTGTATATATTTTTGAGTGCTTTTTTTAAATATATTTCAAGGGTTACAATCAGTTCCTTTTGTCTTTGCATTCTTCCAGGGGGTTTGGGCGGTGTAACTGTGATGGAATGCTATGCATCAGTGTGTGTGTTGTAGTGGGTGAGGGTGGGAGTGGGTGTGTCACGTGTGTGTGTCCCTGATTTTTGCCTTCCCCCTCCCCTGTGTTGTAGGTGCAGTACTCACCGTTGTCTTCTGCGCCGGCGTTCGTGCTCCTGGTAGAGGAGCAGGAAGACAATCGCAGGTAGGATTTGGAGTTCCGGTTCCATGGTGTCCTCGTTCCTCGTGGAGTGTGTAGAGGTGAGCGTTTTCCCTTCGAAATGCCTGTTTACGCTGTGTTTTTATCCGCGGTGCTACTGCCCCAGAAAAGGTGGCGGATTGGTAGGTTGTGATACTGTGGGCGGTACATTGTCTCCCACCGGTCTGTTGGCGGTGACCGCCATTCTGTTTGTTTGTACCGCTGTGGCGGTCGGAGTGTTAAAGTGGCTGTCTTTGTTGGCGATTTCCGCCACAGTCATAATCCCATTTTTTTTACCGCGGGCCTGTTGGCGGTCTTACCACCGCTTTAACACCGACCGCCAGGGTTGTAATGACCGCCAAAGTGTCTCCTTCGAAATTGCAATACTGCCAAAAGAAAGTGAAATATTTGGGTCACCAAATAGAAAAAGGGTCGAGAAAAATAATGAAAGAAAGAATAACGACTTTACTTCAAATGAGTCCACCCAAAACAAGAAAAGAGGTGCGAAAGTTTTTGGGAATGGTGAGCTACTGTCGCCAATGGATTCCCAATTTCTCATCTCTAGCCAAACCTTTACTGAAACTGACCCAGAAAGATGCACTGGATGAAATAATGTTGAAAAAGGATGAAATGGATGCATTTGTTGAATTGAAGGAATGCATGTGCAGAGCTCCAGCTTTAGGTATGCCTGATTACACAAAGCCTTTTACATTGTTTTGTCATAAACGTGATGCATGTTCCTTGTCTGTCTTGACTCAAGCCCATGGTGGCGTAAGCAGACCAGTAGCATATTTTTCAGCTTTGGATCCAGTCGCAGCAGCCTTACCAGGATGCTTGTGTGCTGTAGCAGCAGTTGGTATAAGCCTTAATCAAAGTGAAGGAATAGTGATGGGACATCCCTTAACAGTTATGGTCCCTCACTCAGTCAAAATACTTTTGACACGTTCCTGAACACAGCACATGACTGGTGCTAGGCTTACAAGGTACGAGACAACAATTTTGGGATCACCTAACGTGCAACTAAAAAGGTGCACTACATTAAATCCGGCAACTTTGTTTCCCATTGAAAATGTTGAAATTGAAAACGTTGAAGACGTCGAGCATGACTGTCTTCAAGTGACTGAATTTTGATCAGATTATCTTTGTTGATGGTTCATGTTTAAGAGATGCATTAGGAATACTGAAAGCAGGATATGGTGTATGTACAATAACTGGTGTTCTAGAAGCATCTTGGCTTCAAGGAATTTACTCTGCACCAGTAGCGGAACTAGTAGCCCTTACTAGAGCTTGCCAACTTTCCGCATTAATGAAAGTCACCATTTACACTGACAGCACGGATTTGGAATAGTGCATGACTTTGGACAATTGTGGTCACAAAGAGGCTTTATGACCTCTTCGGGATCACCAGTGAAAAATGGTGAAAGAATCAAAGAATTGTTACATGCTATCCAGTTACCAGGAGAAGTAGCAGTGGTAAAATGCAGTGCACACTTGAAATCACAAGACTTCGTTTCTTTGGGAAATGGATATGCAGATCAAGTCGCAAGGTTTTGCGCATTGAACTGTATATTGCTCAGAGACGAATGGAATTTGATAAATGAGCCAGTACTTGAACCAAATGAAGCCTTTGCTTTAAAAGATGCAGACACACTAGAAGAATTGAAATTACTACAGAATAATGTTACTAGAGATGAAAAACTCACATGGAGTAAATCACAATGCGGAAAAAAAACAGATGATTTGTGGGTTTCAAATGAAGGGAGATTAGTCTTGCCAGACAGTCTTTTGACACAAATAGCTAGGCTATACCATGGACAAGCACACATTGGAAGAGATGCCAGGATCAGATTATTCAAAATTGACTGGTTTAATCCTAAATTTTGCCAAGTTGCCGAAGCAGTTTGCCATCGTTGCATCACTTGCCAACAGATGAACGCAGGGAAGGGAACCGTAGTAAATTTGAGCCACATCGGAAGAGCAGGTGGGCCTTTTAGCAGGATGCAACTGGATTTCATTGAGATGCCTGTGCATCCAGGCTTGAAATATGTGTTGGTGGTTGTATGTATTTTTAGTCACTGGATTGAAGCTTACCCTACACGCAGAAATGACAGTCTGACAGTTGCAAAACTACTGTTGAGAGAACTAATTCCATGTTTCGGATTCCCGATCTCTTTAGAATCAGATAGGGGAAGTCACTTCAATAACGAAGTAATAAAATTACTATGTGCAGCATTGAACATTGAACAAAAATTGCATTGTAGCTATCGCCCTGAAGCATCAGGACTAGTGGAGCAAATGAATGGCACGCTGAAATCAAGAATGGTGAAAATATGCGCATCCACAAACTTGAAATGGCCTGACGCGTTGCCCTTGGTGTTAATGTCAATGAGAAACACACCTGATAGAAAAACTGGACTATCACCACACGAAATACTCATGGGCAGAGCTATGAGACTTCCAGCAGTTCCTGTGAATGCCCTTGTAAATATTACAGATGATATGGTAGTGGACTACTGCAAAGGTCTGGCTGATGTGGTCCGCTCTTTTTCTCACCAGGTGGAGGCAACCACCTTGCCACAGATCCAAGGTCCTGGACACGCCCTGAAAGCAGGTGACTGAGTTGCGGTAAAGAAGCATGTGAGGAAGTCGTGCTTGGAACCCCGTTGGAGAGGACCTTTTCAAGTGATTCTGACAACTACCACCGCTGTGAAATGTGTGGGAGTTCCCAAGTGGATTCACGCCAGTCACACGAAAAAGGTGACGTGTCCCAAAGAAGAGAAAATTGAAGCACTGAAATTACCAACAACTAACAGGAAAGTACCAGGCACTGAGACAGAACGAAGAGAGCCTGAAAGCGAACAAGAAGAAACTGAAAATAGAAGAGATATTCAATGAGGAAGACACAGTCACTCCTTTCGAGGACATCAGAGAAGAAGCCCCAGGAGTTGATGAAAATCCTATCTCAGGTGAAGAAGCAGGAGAGCCTAGTCAGAGGAGGGCTTTCCCAGAAGCAGACGATACAGGAGAACAAGAAGAAAAACTGACCGATCTCCCAGGTGAAGGAGACGAGACGGAGCAAAGTCAAATTGTTCCAACTCTTCGAGAACCGGTTGCAGGTCCGTCAGGTGAAAACAATGCGAAACGAAGACAAAGCATATCACCAGTGAAATCAAAGACTAAGAAGCATTAAATGAAGACAAAAGACCAGAATTGAAAGAGAAAAGAAAAGAAGTATCTTACATAACCACATTGAATGAAGAAAAAGACACAGCCAAAGAACAAGACATAAGCGAAGGAGAATCAAAAGGAGATGCAAAATTGAAAAGGAAGAGAATAGCGAATAGAAGATACTCAGGTCCAGAATGGGCATACACAGCTACTAACGATTGGTCAGACGAATTTCTATCTCTTAGTCTTGAAAACGAAGAAGGAGAACAACACTTTGGTACTTGAAAAGTGAATTTCATGAACATTACCGGATAAGACATTAAAAACCTGATTGACTTTGAAACCGATTTGAGACAAAGCTGCTAAACCGATAAGAGACTAAGCTGCTAAAGAAAACCGTGTGAACTTTGACCTCGTTGATCCTTTATATATCTATACCTGCAATTTGATTTGATAAACTATCTTCAACTTTCTGATTCTCTATAGATCATGACGGACAATACTACACAAGGACATAAGATGGAATATTGTAAATATACATGTATAGGTCTAATAGTTGCATGTGTACTAATAATTATGGCAATAATTCTTGGAATGCATGGAGGGAATGAAAGAGATGCGAATGATGCTTCTATTTCTAAAACTACTACTGAATTAACTCCTGTAAAGAGACTCGAACAAGACGAAAAATATTTACATGACTATACTAATGACGAGAAGGAACTCTCATCTAACATTTTCTATTGCTTGCTGAGTGAGTATGTTGAGACAATGGACGCAAAGGATTGTTATATATGTACACAAATCCCTACATCAGTAATAGAAGGGGTGACATATCATAGCATGCCCCTTACGTATGGAATAACATGTAGTTTGTTACTAACCAGATTTTATAATCAAGAGTATATTCAATACTTCCATTCCAATCAGGACGTCGTATTTTCATATGTTCCCATAGTTGAGTATTTGAGTAAAACAGCAAAAGATAATAATATAAAATTAGTTAGAGGTTTCTTTGAACTGATCTCGCTTTTTTCCACAATTCACGCTCATAGAGAAAACCTTACATGCTTGCTTTCACCCGTAGAGAAAAGCTTTTTAAGTCACACTGAAGATAGAAGTAAAGTGATAAAAGAAAAATTTGAAAAAGAATTACATAAGAGGACATCTGTAGATAAATATGCTTTTGCCGCAATAAAAACCCAAGGGAAACTAGTTTTAGATGCATTACATATAGGGAAACTTTGAGTATATAGACCTAAATCATATAATGACAAAATCTTTGTAGGAACGAGTGAATGTAAACACGTGTTTTTGTTCCAGAGTAAATGGACGTTCATGTTAAACGGCCAAGATCCAGCTACTCCAGCAGTATATTATATTTGTGGACTTAATGCCTATTATCGTCTTCCAAAAGGATGGTATGGGAGATGTTATTTGGGAATAGTATTTCCAAAGATTTATCAACTAGATGACTTAAAGAAATTTCCGAAGCTGTCTGAATTACATCATATTCAGAAAAGGGAGACAGCTTCTGGTGTGATAGGAGACATATTCGGAGCAATAATTTCTTCAGTAGGAGTTATATTGAACTCGATTAAAATACGAAAGTTGTCTACTATTGTGGATAACATGCTGACAAATTTATCAGGACGAATGATCCTGATGGATACTGAACTTGCTGCAGAAAGAGCTATGACTCTTCAAAACAAATCGGCTTGCTTTAGACATTCTTTTAGCAAAGAGTGGCGGCGTTTGCAAAATGCTTAGTGCACGTCACTGTTGTTCATATATACCCGACAACAGTAAACAAATTAGAAGTATGCTTGCAAATGTAACTAACGATAGTACAGATTTGAAAGAATTGAAAGAACCAGGAGTATGGGAAAAGGTTGGAACAGGTTTTGCTTCCGTGGGAAATTGGCTCAGCAACATTTGGAACGGAATATTACTGAAAATAGTAAAAGGGATATTAATGATATAAATTTGCTTAATAGGTATTTGGGGAATATGGAAAGTTATTATAATATTGAAATCAAGAAACAAAAGAAGAACTGAAAAGAAAGAACAAAAAGAAATGGTAAAATTATACAGGAGAAAAACAATGAAAGAAAACCAAAAAAATGAAATGATTAAAATGCAAAATATTAAACAGAATTTTAAATAAAATAAAATTTGTGAAGGAAGATTTAATGTGATGACATAATTAGTCATCAGAGGAGGGATTGATGAAGCAGAAAAAGAAAGACTAACAAACATCTATAGATCATGAAATAAATCCGTATAAGACAATGTGATTTAGCAAATAAAAAAATAATGTATGTAGAAAATGTGCCCACGAAGTAGGTCGCCATCAGTATAAACAAGCTTAATTAATCATGAAAACTGATAATATGTATGCATATGCCATAATTGAAGCTATACTTTGTGATTTTCTCGTTAAAACTGTTGCATGCTTAGCTTAAATTTAGCAGAGGCTTTGGCCTAGTTGTCTGGTCTCAATTTTAACTGCGTAGTTTTCACTTGTATTAACAAAGACGTGTTTGAATCTTTAAAAGCTGTATTTTTCCAGTAGCATGACTAACACACTTATCTCAAAAGTTGCGTGCTAGGCAACTTCATCCCCTTTGAAGCTCAAGGTCAGTTTCTGCAGGTGCAGACAATGAAGACAGTGATGTAGAATTAATTGGCAACATTGTTGCAACTTATGTTCCAAAAACTCCAAGGACACCTTATGCGTAAACAAGTATTGAGAGAATAAACACTATTCAGTGGTCAAAGAGAAATCACCCCATGGACCCTCCAATGGAAGAACCTGAAGAATTTGGAACTTTTCTTACTTAATCCCGCCGGACGAGGAGAAGACAGACATTTTTGAAGCCATATTCTGAGAAGCCATTTTGATGCCGTTTTTGGAGACGCCATTTTATGCCATTGCCACTTTTACCTTAATGACACTTTGATGGTTTTTCTCTGTTCTCAGAGAGACTCTAAAGAATTCTCACCCTAGAGACTTTAACTTTAACTTTACCCTATCTTGCCCATGCGATAACTTTTGCCCCCGTATTCCTTGCTGCTGCAAGGAAAACTTGACTTTAACTTTGCTCCTCCTTTGGAGAAGCCCCACTCTGATCGAACCGGTACCTGAAGGACGAAGACTTACCCTGAATGCTGATTGTATTTGGTAATTATGAAAGGATAAAATGTACTGTTCATTGTATTTTCCTTCTTAGGTACCAACTGATTATTTTGACAGAGCCTAAGCTAGAAGTTTTCTAAATTTGTGTTGACTAAATTCATCTTGCATGTAGCCCCACATGCCAATGCTAATCAGAGGTTAGTTGAGGTATTCATTTAATGCACCGTGCTAAATTGAAATCTTGTTATGCTGATCAAATGTATGCAATTAGTCAATCTCAGTTGCTTTTATTAGTGATTTGCACTGCTATAGCTGAGTGCATTATAATCCAAGTTTTGCGTAGGTTCCGTTTCTTCCGCCGCTATGGACAGCCAGTAATGTTCGTATATGTGTATCATTTGATTTTGAGACTTACTTACATTGTGCTAGCTTTGTTAATATAGGGAAATAAACTCAATAACTTTTAATAAACAGGTGTGGTTATTCATGACTGAAAGGTCATGGTGTGTCAAAATGACTGATCTCCGTTTATCTAATTTGTTGATTGATTACTAATTGAGTATTGGTTGTTGATTACAAGTGATTATTGATTACTAATTCGAGAGATCTGACGACTTCTTTGGATGAGGAGAACTCAACCCGGTCAAAAGGTTCACCGACCTCCGGCGTGTCCAAGTATAAGTAAATTACAAGGACTGGACGCGCTATCGTGTGTTAAGTACACCCATCTTGGACTGGTGCTTTTCTATAGGCTACAAGAAATACATGGTCATCATGGAATGGTGTCAATGGTAGGCAGAGTTTCCTGTAATGTAATACAGTGGATGATGGGGCGTGGGAACACCATTTCAACACGTCTGCATATGCTCAGTTTTTGCTTGTAGGAAAGTGGAGTATTATGCTGCGATGCTGATTAGGCTTCTCTATGTAATTTAATACTCTCACAATACATCAAAGATGGTCCCTTTGAGTTCACACTAATAAATCCTTAGCTGAGTCCTGGTAGTGTGGCGAAGAGCGATCAGGCTATACTAGAGGGACATGTGTTAAGCATTTCAAAGTACCAGCATGGATGATAAGTAACTGACACAACTCAAAGGAAATCTGATACCAATTTATAAAAATAGAGCAGATTTGTACATAAATTTAGACATCAAAACAAAGTAAATCAGATATGTATAACTGGAGTTATGGATTTTAGAGTTAAAAGAAACTGAAGACATTTGCAAGCTGTCAATTTTTACCAGTGTGGTCAATGGAAAAAGTCACTAGTGACACTCGATCACTTAACCCATTCGTGGTTAAAGTTGTGCAGGTCCTTGGACCAAGCTGTGAGAGTCAGACCAATTTTACCTGGCTCATGGAGCCTAGGTGCAGGGGTGTTCAGGCTGTCATGGTGCTGAACGCTGGACCCGTGGGTGCTGAAAAATTGTACTTTTGGCTCTCAGTAACTCACAGGTCGAGTTTGTGGGAGCCCACTGGGGGTTAAGTTTCTGCAGGCCCCTGAACCAGGATTCACCAGGCAGAACAACTCCACCTAGCTTGGGTGTCTTGGGTGCAGAGGTATGGTTGGCTATCCTTGGTGCTAAACAGGAGCCTTGGTTGCTGACTTTACCACTGAGACAATGTGGGAGAGGAAGCAGATGGAAAAACTTGACAACAGAACCACAGGTAACGTCAGATGAAGATGTTGCAGTGTGCCCTCGAGTTGCAGCATCGAGTAAAGGTGGAGCTGACCGGACTGGCCTCCAACAAGCCTTGGCAGTGGTAAGGTGGAGGAGAAGCTGTCTCCCCTTCCGGAGGTCAAGTGGAACACAGTAGCTGTCTATAACTTGGCAGGGAGCTGGACTACACTCCCAACAATGCACTGGACCACCTGTCTTTTGGCGATCTCTTGGAAGGCCTGATGGCCAGCGCTTCTTCAAATCCGGTCGGTGCTTTTTACCTGCAGTGGGCAGGAGACTAATGCCACTTGTCCAAGGGAGTCTGGTCTTGCCTTTGGCTCACAAAGGGGTCCTTCTTGCTGAGAGAATCAGTCTTTGGTTCAGAACAAGCCACAGTCTAGCAGTTCCAGGAAGGTTGCCACAGGTTCAAGGTATCACGTCTTTTGTAAGGGCAGGTTCCTGTTTTCGTCGATGCGGGTCTTCTCTTGTCCTTCCTTTCTAACATTCTGGAGCCATAGGAGCCCCTTAAATCCAAGATAAAGAGGCATTAGGGGTGTGGGTGCGAATAGCCAATGTGCTACTAGCCCCCCAGCACCCAGTTCGCTCCTGAGGTGACCACATCCGGCGTGTTGTGGCACCTTTTCTACCCAGAACCTTCTATTTTGCAACTTTTCAAGCTGGCAGAAGTCTTCCTTGGCTGCACAGACCAGGGTGGGCACCCTAGAGGTGTGATCAGCCTTCTGGGGGTGTACACCTCCTGACTAACTAATTTTCCCACCTGCCTGGGTGCATATGCACCTGGGAGCATGAGTGCAGCTTTGTTCTCCACGGGGACAGCCTGCTTGCATATCAGAGGTGTTGTGCCTTTTGAAGCTCCCCACCTTGATGTTCCTCTTCACTATCCTTCCTGGGAGAGAAGGGAGGTGTGAATCCTGGGAGTGTTCACACTACTGCCCAGGGGATAAGAATCCTGTATTGGTGGAGCAGTTGTGAGCTGGCAGCCAGAGCACAGGAAAACTGGGGAAACTCAGTGGGCAACATCTAAGGTTGCTCTTTGGGTCCATGACACTTCACCCTTGACACAAGATTCATGTCAGGGGTGAGAAAGCATGTTGTTTGATGCCAAAATGACCCACTGCGGTGGTATCATAATGGAGCTTCCGACCTCGGGTTTGCCTAAGTGCCAGCCTATGTTATCCTACGGACCGTCGTTCACTTATAACATTGCCTTTGATGGAAAAGGCCACTAAAGAAACATATAACCCTGCTCTTATATGTCCACTGCTTTAATATAATGCAGGCTGCTTCGTGGGCTCAAGAGATCTCCCTTAGGGGTGAGTGACATATATTAAAGTTAGTGCTTTTGGGTGTGCTACACATGGCTGGGCACAGTCGAGTTTGAGCAGTATGCACTAGTCCTGCAGCCTGCAAAGGCAGGCCTGCTGTCAGTAGTTTGCTTGGGTCACTCAGGTTGGCACAAACAGTGATTCCGGCCCATGTGACCCTTTTAGCACCCATGCCCTGGTACCATATGCTAGTATCATATACTGGGGACTTATAAGGGAGTTAAAGCTCTTGTCATTTGGGGATACCAATTCACATTTACCAATGTAGGAAAGGAGCAATGGCATTGGCACCTGGTTAGCATTCTCCAGTGCACTTTCAGAGTCATAACCAACAGAATCTAGAGTAAAAAGTGTGGGAGTGACCATCCAAAAAGGGCACTTTCCTACACTGCTATTCCTGCCTCCTGTGACTCATTAGCAGGTCACTGCAGTGGGGAGCCACCCTGACCTGCCTGCTCTCTCCTAGGGTGGGTGGTATGGAAAACACTGAACACCACCACCAGACATAAAAGAGGGAAGCCCTAAAACTGAACCCATCACTATACAAGCAAAGTACATTTTGAAATTGGCAAGGTCAGCAGTGAAATGAGAAGGATAGCAACCCTTTACTACAGAATGGGTGTAACTTTAGTTGGACCGTGTCAAATCTATCCCCATGCCAGAGGGTATTGCATATTTATACATGAGACAGAGAGATAGTATGAGTCACAGTAGGGAGGCTAGTAAAAAGAAAGAAGTTGCTTGATAGATGGAACAAGTGGAAGAGGAAATATCCAACTGGACATGACTGAATACGGGTTTCTCACATAAATAGGACCTTTGTACGTTTTGTAGTGCATAAAGTGCCAGACATTGGAAATTTCTTTATTTGACCCAAATATATAGGAGATACGGAGACCTGGTTTAGTGAAGGGATTGGTGCTAGGATCTGCCCTCATCTTTATATCCTTGTGGGCCAATAGGTATAAGAAGTGGGGAATGATTGGGTGGTGGTTCTCCGTAGTGTAGACAGCACAATTGTGATGATAAAGTGTACTGCGGGAGAGCTCAAAGGAACTTTCATATACTGTTTTCTAGAGACAAAAAAATCTTCCTTCTTTGAGACTGAGAAGCTGACAATAACTCAGGGAGTCTTAGTTGAAATCATTAAAGAATTTGCTTCCCAAATTGCGATGTATCCCACACCATCTGCATCAAGCTCTATGGCAGAAAAGCTGAACGTTTTTTGGAAGACATTTGGACATCTCCATGGGTCCTGAAGAGGACCCTAACACCTTGCTTCCCCACTGGTATGTAACTTGTTACAGCTGGCCCCAGGCTCCTATTTGGGAAGACTAGGAGTTCAAATGTTGAGCAAGAAGTTCATACTTTCTTTTGTACCCTTTCTTGACTGATACTTAAGTTACTAGCCCATGAGCTGGCTGCTGCAGTCACTTTGGGAAATGACAAGTAGTTCAGTCACTGAAAGTAACTCCACTCCTGAAGAAGGCAGCTTCCTCACTGGATGACACACCCATCGTCAACCACCCCTCATAGCTAAAGTGATGAAGGCTGTAGTCTTTTTGCAGCTCCACACCACTTAGAATCCTCAGACATCTTTGACTCCCATCTATCTGGGACTAACTATGCTCTTGGGATCAGGTCAGCTCACAGATGCTAAGAATGCCATTCTTTGGGATTGAAGCACATGCCTGCTGGTCTCTTATTTCATGGAAGATGTCTGCTTGATCAGCCGACCATCACCTGTTAATGGAATTCCAGGCTTGGCTAAAATTTGGATGCTGATGATGCCTACATATCAGTGCAGTTGGAGAACATGACAGCAAGGCTTCAGCAATAGCTTTCCTCTACTTAGGGCTCATTATACCAGAGCTGACTGGAACTGAAAAAGGGAAACTGCAGATGTTACACATGGGGATTGCTCTGGTGGTCTGACTTGCTAGATACTGTATTGCAACCTCCTAAATCATAAACACTCAATCTGTGGTAGGGTGTGGATTTGCCAATGGATAGGCAGAAGGAAGGATTCCCTCATCTTGGATTTTAGGAATAAGGTGCATTGTGATGTTGTTTCCAGTAGGAAGAACAGGAACTGCTGAGAAAGTGGGTAGGGTTACCCCTGGAAACATTTACCCCACTGGTTAGG
Source organism: Pleurodeles waltl (assembly GCF_031143425.1). Classification (NCBI taxonomy): domain Eukaryota; kingdom Metazoa; phylum Chordata; class Amphibia; order Caudata; family Salamandridae; genus Pleurodeles; species Pleurodeles waltl. The sequence goes on from NC_090449.1 coordinate 156,651,580, forward strand.
GAGGGGAAAGGAATCACCCCCACACATTGGCTAGTGCACCCCAGAAATGTGGCACATTGAAGGACCCTCCACAGAATCCCTGCTGGACCTGGTGAAGATCAAAAATTGACTGGAACCTGCAGTGGGTGAAAAGTGACCAGACTTGCCCCATAGGAGGATTGTGAGCTCCATAAAAATCAGTCAGAAGGTAAAATCTGTGATTAGTGTATCCTACTCGCGCCCTGTCACAGTGAACCAGAAATCGCTTCTAGGTCCTGGTCTGTCACCACCTTTAATTAATATTGGCACTTTGCTTTTGGGTGCCATTTTCACTTTTAAGCTTCGAACATTCGTATCTCCACTTCCCGTTAATTGATATTTGTCATTTAAATTTTCATTAAAACTTACTCTGTTTTTCTAATTAAGTTTTAGATTTTTACTGTCTGTTGTTTTGACTTTATTACTGCTTTTGCTCTGCATAAATAATTTAAGTATCACCCCAATTTAAGCCTGACTGCTCTGGCCCAAGTTATCAGTGGCTCAAGCTTAGTTTAATTTAGTGACTTCTGGGGGTTCACCCTGATAATTTAGTGTTATTATTCCTTGAGGTGTGTGAACACCTCTCCAAATGATCAATTTTCGTAGAATACAAGTTGGTTTGCAATGGAAATCCCTGATTTTAAAATTTCTGAGATGTCAACATGTTACACAACAGTTATCTGAAGTAAGGAGAATACCTTCACAATCTATGTTTGCCAGACGGACACTGAAAATTCCTGGATACATGTATGCCACCTGCTCCCTCACCCACCATTCTTGTGTCTTTTTAAAACTATAAACATATCGCAGAACTTTCTCAGAATTTTCATTTGAAATCATTTTTCACACTCATGCCTCATTCATGTTTAGGCAAACAAACATATTTCTTCACTCATTTAAACATCAAACACTCATCGTCACATTCCCCTTTTTATATTACAGATCTCATTGAAAAGCAAAGTAGCTGTGCTATTCACATCATTTGTGTCTAACTGTACCTACCTGCAATTTAGAGAGAGTAGGATCCTAGGGCCAGATGTAGGAAACACTTTGCGAGTCGCAAACGGCAAAATCTGCCGTTTGCGACTCGCAAATGCATGTTTCCTATGCAGAAATGCATTTTGCGAGTCGTTACCGACTCGCAAAATGCATTTCCGAATCGCAAATAGGAAGGGGTGTTCCCTTCCTATTTGCGAGTCGCAGTGGTATGCAACTCCATTTGCGACCGCGTACGCGGTCGCAAATGGAGTCGCAGTTACCATCCACTTCAAGTGGATGGTAACCCACTAGCAAATTGGAAGGGGTCCCCATGGGACCCCTTCCAGTTTGAGACTGGACCCCAAAATATTTTTTCAGGGCAGGGAGTGGTCCAAGGGACCACTCCCTGCCCTGAAAAAAACAAAACAAAAGGTTTCGGATTTTTTTGAAATGCAGCTCGTTTTCCCTTAGGGAAAACGGGCTACATTTAAAAAAAAAAAAAATGCTTTATTTAAAAGCAGGTCGCTAACATGGAGGCCTGCTGACTACAGCAGGCCTCCATGTTAGCGAGTGCCTATACTCGCTATGGGGCCGCAATTTGCGACCCACCTCATGAATATTCATGAGGTGGGTCATTGCGACCCCATAGCGAGTTGCAGTCGGTGTCTGAGACACCGTACTGCATAGCAATTTGCGAATTGCAAATTGCGAGTCGGAAGGACTCGCAATTTGCAACTCGCAAATTGCTTCCTTCCTACATCTGGCCCCTAGTCTTTGTCTCTGTGAACAAATCTTATGTGTTCTATGAAATTAAGGAACTATGGTGCGAATGAATATGCAAGCACCTTCTGAAGACTACTTCTAACCACAGATTCTTCACCTTAGTATATCCCCAGGCATCAGACTGGGTCTGTTTTTTTTTCATAGCAGTTTTCCACACACAGGAAGGTGGTGCTGTGAAGCGCTGCATTGCTCCATGCTATCCCAGAAGTGATGGAGGTGAGCTAGAGAGAAGTGCCACAACTGTGTTGATATCTGTTCCTTTCTTTCTGCACCTTTTTTGACATGGATCCGGAGTGCCACTCCTGAAGGTGTGCATTTTTGACACTTCCAATTTTCATAAAATGCTCTAGGGAATTAAGTCCTCTCTGAAAAATGAGAGGATTCAAGCCGGTCAAGACTGCTGGAAGGTGATGTGAGCCACCGATCTGCATGAAGGGCATCTTTGGTGTGTGGGCTCAAGACATGACTCTAGTTGCAGCCTTCTACATCCAAGATGATTCAAGGGCGGTGAGGCTGTACCTCACCTTGTACAAGTAGACAGTGCAGCCTTTGTGAAGGTCATGTCCCAAAACACAGGCTAAGTCTCGGCCCTGACCTTGGGGCTGTGCCTGCAACTGTTCCACTTGACCCAATCTCTGCCACTCTAACTCTGAGGAGAAGGTGCAGGGGTTTCAGGATGCTAGTCTCACTCCTTCGAGGTCACTGATCTGAATCCTCAACTGATCACTGAATTTCCCTAGCCGTCATCGATCCTGCAGCAGATTGAGGCATTTAAAGAAGTAATGCTGAACATAATTTTTGTGCTTCGAGCTCCCTTGGGACATTTTCTGTCCCCAAGAAACTGAAATGCCACTTGAGTGTTAATGAAAGTGATGACTGTGGTTGCTGCACATCTTTGGAGGTCAGGAATGCTTTCCCTCCACAGCAACAAATCCAGGACTTTTAGGCTATGATCCTGAAGTTTCAGGCCTCCTTATGGATTCCTGGAGACGGTGGTTCTGAGGCTTCTCTGCCTCTTAGCCTCCTGCCTCCTCCTTTTCAATCACATCAGGTGGCATATGACAACCGTACAGTAAAACTTGAAATCCCAGTGGGCACAAAAATCAGGCCACCTTTCCGACGATATCCGCATTAATCCTGGGTGTAGAACTTTGCCGGCAGAGTTTGCAGAATTCGGGCACTTTGCGGTACGTAGAGTAGTGTGGAGTTCCCGAATACCGCTCTCTGGTGCGAAGCTGAGTTTGTTTGCGCTTGCGAGATTGATTTTTGTTGTTCTCTTGCAAGCGTGACAATCCTTCTGGGCGGCTAGCGAACATGCACAAGACCTTGCGTTCTTTTGCGTTGCTTTCAGCCATGTAAGCAGCAAAACAGGCCGCCTGCAAGCACAAACTGACTTTTGAAGTAGATTTTCTACTCCAGAGCCACTAAATCTAGTCAAAAGATCTTTTTTGACTAGATTTTCTTCTCCATTGGACCCTGCAATTTATTTTTCAGATTGAGAAGTCTTTTTTTTTCAAACAGGAAGGAAGTGTGTCAGAGACTCCAACTTCCTGTCCCGTCCAGCAGGCTCGTCCCAGTGCTTTGTCCATCCCCTGGTCACTTTTCACTTGGATTTTGAGGTGGAAGGATCACTTTCTTTGTCTCTGGGAAATACCTTTAGATTTAAGGGCTCTGTATTTGTGAAATTATCACACAAGTAAGTTGTAAAACTATATTGAATAAGGGTGTTGTTTGTTTGCTTGGGCATGCACCAGTATTTCTTTGTACTTTAATTTGATTTAAAAAATGTATAGTGGTGGGTGGCCTGGTGATTAAGTATGGGCCTAGTTATTATTTATGTTGCATTTCATTTATTTTTCACCTTTTGTAAAGGAAAATTGTTGCACAGCTCCATACCTTTTCTACATATTTCCATTTGCAATATTATTTTAGTACGTGACCTAGATTTCCTAAGGGCCATTAAGCCAGTCAACCCAGGCCAGTACTGGTTCATCAGCACATGAAATAAATGTTTCTGTGGTATGTTTTTAAAACTTCATTTAGGGTAGGGATGGAATTGGATTAATTCAAATTTAAAATGTTGGCTATTGTTTGCATTTCATTTTTTGTGTGCAAAAAGTATATATATTGTGTGGGAATAATATTGGATGTTATGGGAGGATGTTGTTTGACCATGTGGTTGGCTGGCAGCCATTTCGGGTATGCTGCCAGTGTCGCTTTGGCATAGGCTTGCATGTGTTCTTTGTTTGCCATGCCTCCTTCCATCTTGTTGTTGTTGTTTGACCATATGGCTGGCAACCTTTTTATGCATGCAGCCATTGTCCCTTGCCATAGGCTTGCATATGTTCTTTATTCTTCATTCTTCCTCCTTGCTCTCTGGTGTTGTTTGCCCATGTGGCGGGCTGGCAGCCATTTTGTCCATCCAGCCAGTGTCGCTTGCCAGAGGCTTGCATGTGTTCTTTGTTTGTCATGCCTCCTTTTTCCTTGCTGTTGTTGTTTAACTATGTGGCTGGCTGGCAGCCATTTTGTGCAAGCAGCCAGTGTCCCTTGCCATAGTCTTGTAGATGTTCTTTATTCTCCATGCGTCCTCCTTGCTGTTGTTGTTTGACCATGTGGCTGGCTGGTAGCTATTTGGTGCGTTCACTGTGAAGTCAGTGTGTCTTTGACATAGGCTTACATAGAAACATTGTTAATTATTGAGCATTTGTTTTTTAGGTTTCTATTTTTATTTTTTACATTTTGTAAAATGTAAATTACATTTTTATGCCATTTTTATTTCATTTTGTTATTTACATTTTTATGTTTTAGGCGTTTTTTAATTTTTTTACTTTTTTAATTTTCAATTTTCAATTTCTTTTTATTTAAATGTTTTTACTTTTTTAATAGTTGTGTATTTTTTGCTTTTTATTTTATTTTGTATTTGTTTTTCTTTTTCTTTTGTATTTGTTTTACTTTTTATATTTTAGTTTTTTAAATATTTTTTTCATTTTTATTTTAGTATTTATTTAGTTCTCTATTTTGCCTTGAACCATCCATCCGATCCATTCCATTCCTCCATCCATCCATCCATTCATCCACCAAAGACACACAGCTGCATTACAGTATTCAGTTTCTTAAGTGTAATTCCATTTCCCCCAGACCCCCCTGGCTGCGGAGCATGGTAGACAAATCAACAGCATAATTCATTTTGTTAGTGGTTATTCCATTTCCCCTGGACCATCTTGCCGCCCTAGGTTATTTAAAGGATTATTAAATTTTCCCATGCATTCTGACTACCCCAGGTGTCTCCTAAAAGAGATGGAAATAAAGCAAGGAGCTAGATCTGCCTGTTGTGCTGTCTGATTTGAAATGTAATTTTTTTCTGGTGTGATGGTGTGGTTTGCCTTTACAATGTTTGATTATGTACTAAGGCCCATATTTATACTTTCTTTGGCTGCATTTGTGTCATTTTTTGACGCAAAAGCGGCGCAAACTTACAAAATATAATTGTATTTTTGTAAGTTTGCGACGCTTTTGCGTCAAAAAGTGACACAAGTGCAGCACAAAAAAAGTATAAATATGGCTCTACGTGTATCACATAAGTAACCAACCTCAATAAGATTGCATTTCTCTGTACTATTTTCAGCCTGCTGCAACAATGCCACATTTCATTACCTACATATTTTTCTTGCTTGGTTATTTTTAGGTGTAAAAGAGAAGAGATCCCCATCACCTACAGTACTGCCAAAGAGAAGGCCTTACAGTTACTTAGATCCACAGGCACCAAACTCTTTCGCTTGTGCATTTTAGTGCTGCCATTGCCAACCTAGAGCTAGTTAGGATGGCCCCAGAGGAAGTTGCTCCCAAGATAGTGGCCAGTGAGAAGAAGCAGCTTTCCGCCAGTGGAGTTCCATCTGCAACCTTTTTTGGGAGACATGTGTCTGCTGCCTCACCGGCCTCCGGGGAAGAACCTGGGAGCACTCCGCATCAACAGCACCACCCAACCCAAGACCATGTCTGTCAGTGAGGCAGCCATGCAATCATGGCGACGCCGACGAGCAGTGATGTTGAATTGCATTTGTCCCTTTTGCAAAGTAGAGCCCAATTGTTTCAGGAAACAGAGCAACGTGTGAAGCAGCCACAGCCAGAGATTCCTGAAGTTGGAGCACAACAGGAGGTTGAGCTTTCTGTTGAGCAAGAACCTCCTCTTTTAGAATCAAGGGCTCCCAGATCGCCAGCAAGAAAAAGGAAGGGTACTGCTCCACCATTTTCTCCAAGTACCTCTTCTGATGACAATGATAGGGACATGGAGTGGACCCCGGCAGAGTCCAGGAGGCGCCAGGAGAGGCAAGGGTAAAGAAAGTTCCAGAAAGCCTTAAAATCATGGAAGGTGATGTTGTGCATGATGGCGATGGCACAGTCATTGTGTAAGCTGGCACGAAGGAGCCTTTCATTACTATCCAACCTGCTCTGAGGGATGTGGCACAGGCAGCACCGCCAGCTCCCATATTTGTAAGGCCCCAACAGAGACCTGCAACAATTCCTACCTCAGTACAAGTATGCACTGCAGAGAGGCAATCGACACACCCATGACCACCCACATCCAATTCTTCTTCAGGCATTGGCAGTGGCCAATAGTACTCTTCCCAAGTTTGGGACTTTTGTACGATTAGCAAACAGGTGGAGAACATTGCCAAATGCTCCATTTGCCACACAAGTGTTTGTCAAGGTAAGACTGGTTCACATTATGGTATTGGAGGCCAAATGACACATATGAAGAAAACATCACACAATCCTATGGGAGCAGCACCTTAAACAAACGGCTCAACATGATTGCGGTAGTGAAGGTGAGGAGAGCCAGGATACATCGGCTATACCTGGTCAAATCATGATGGAGGGTGAGGAAGAAGAGGGTGACATCATCCTCACGTAAAGCAGCCCGGCCCCAGCAGTGCGCCAGAATCACCCGCCTCAGCGACCTCACAATGGCACAGTGACACTCAGTGTCAGATGGAGACAACACAGCATAGGGTGACTGCACCACGATGAGCATTGAGTCTACCACCACCTACATCTAAAAAGTTGCCTGTGTCAGTGGCCCACAAAAGAAGAAAATCCAGGCTACAATTATGGAAATGTTAAGGCAGGAGTGGCCCTACGATCGCAACCACCTATTAGCATGTTTGTACAATGGCAAGCTGGCAAAAATGTTAGTGATGGACCTCCTCCCTTTTTCTTTTGTGGAAGGAGTTGGATTCTTAGAGGATGTGTCTGCCCTCTGCCCCAAACGGAGGGTTCCAAGCTGGACCCATTTTGGCAGAGTTGCTGTTCCATTGCTACATCACAATGTGCTGCAATTGATTGGCCAAGCTTTGTAGCAAAGTGCTGTCCACACTATTCACCTGACGACAGACATGTGGACCAGACATGTGGACCAGTTCTCAGGTGACTGATTACATGTGCATCACTGCACAGTGGATCTGGTTTCTGGGGGTAAAGCAAAAGCTATCTACAGGTCTTGGCCCTGTAGAAATGTTTGAGAGCATTTGGTGGCATGCAACAGTAGTCATGTTCGCCACACAGATGTAAACATCTTGGAGGAATCTAATAGCAAGGTGTCTGAATAGGTGTGACCCAGAGAAGTACATACAGATCAATGACTATGTCATTGAAAGAGGAGATGATGCAATTGGGAGAGCTATGACCATGGATGTGGTCAAACGGGGTCTAGTCAAATGCCTCACACAAATGCAGCTCCCTTTTGAGGATTTCATATGGAAAGTTAGCAAGGAGTACAGTACAATGGGTCAAGCTATCTTGTTATTGCATCTGCTACCGGAGCAGGTAAAGAAGGTGTCTGAAAGGTTAGCATTTGGGAGTGCGAATGAAAACCCAAAAGCTCATGCCTTGGTTACTAGCCTGAGCTATCGCTTGACTTGTAATGCAAGGCTGCAAAATGACATCATCTCATCCAAAGAGTACATCAGTGCCAGCCTACTTGGTCCACGCTACAAAAGAATTATTTCCGATATCATTCCTTTTTCCTGGAGGGTATGTTTCACAATACAAGAGGTGGATTGTTAAGCAAGCAGGAGAACTAGAAGAAGAACGGCTGGAACTTAGAGTCCTACTCTGCAGTTCTAGGGTGCTGCCTTAAACTTCCAGAGAGGGCAGTCTTGTCTCACAAACGCCAACCCCACCAACAAGAAAACTGGCGACAACAGCAACAGAAGAATCAGACCCAACCTCTGCATTGCCTTGGTGTTAAGTGGCAGGTCTTAAGTCCAGTGCAGAGATGAAGGAAAAAGCGGTCGAGCAGGTGGCAACACCAATGACCATTCAGAGGATGTTGAGTATCTGGATGACCTGAAAGAGGTGTATGTGGATCAAAACCCATTGGTGTATTGATATGGGAAGATGCACCAATGGCCAGAGCTCAGCAGGCTGGCAAAAAAGTACCTGGCTTTTCCTATAGCCAGCGTATCTGCTGAACGTGTTTTCAGTGTGGCTGGTGCAGTTATAACAGTCAGAAGTACCAGTCTCTTGCCTCAAAATGTGGCGAGATTAACCATGATTAAAATGAACCAGCATTTTATACCACTTAGTTATACTATTCCCTATTCCCTATTTGAGGATGAATTCTACTTACTGGACTGAGTGTGCCAGTGCCACCATAGAAATTTGTAATTATTTTTCTCGTTACGCTTCTTCTTATCTTTTTTCCTTTCTTTGCAAAAAAAAAAAGTGGAACATTAAGTTTGTGTCTGATTTATGCTGCCCCACCATTTTATAATCACCTACTAGAAGCCCGGATTGGAGTTGGACACGTGCAGTGAAGAAACCCCCACATACACTTCAGGAAATTAAAATGCCTACCTCCCTCACATGCCATTGCCTATCCTATTTTTTTAACATCACCTAGCAGGGCTGCCCTGGAAGATCATAAGTCAAAAAACTGACACTGCCAATGCCAACAATGTGTTGAGTTGCCATTAAAGAGGAGATATTTTGTTCAACCACTGTGCTTGGATCAGAAGAGGTAACTACTACTAGCACTAAAGTAACTCTTTTTGCACCAATGAGTGGTGATATACTGAGTGTTTGTGAATTTTTGAGTGATGACTGATGTATGTGGTGGCCGACATTGAGGGAGGGAGTTCAAGAAATGTGTAAACTTGTTTCTGAGGATATGCAATATTTGGGGGCTGATGGGTGATCATGTTTTCCTGAAAGTGATTGTCCTTTCAAACTTTACCTGCAGGGTCCACTCCTTCAGTTTTTTCTGGCTCATCAGAACAATCCAGCCACTTTAGTTACCAAACACATATCTACACAAAATACTCCAATTCTGTTTCTCTATTTGTCCTAATCTTCATTTCAACTGCAGTGCAGTTCACAGGTTTACCTTGTTCGGTCTGGGACTGGGACGGAGTTACTCAGAATCTGGAGGAAAAGAATGGAAGGACTCAGGGTGGGACTACCTCAACAGCTAGCAGCTAGAAGGAGAAAATTATCAACTTCAAAGAGAAGCCATGATGATGGCAAAGGCTCTGAGGCCGAGTACTCACTCTCTCAGGTCTGTGAACCGGAGAGAAGTGCATTGAATTGGAAATGCTGCTGAGTAATATGTGTTTGCTGCATTGCTGGCTCAAACGTGAAACTCCTTATGTTCTTGCTCTGCCTCTGAGTCTTCTTGGAACATTCCTGACTCCTCATGAAGATTACCTTGCTTCCTTTTGTCCTTCTTTTTAATACAGCTACTTTTTTTCTCAATAAGCAGGCCTTCTGCTATTCCTCTCCTGCTTGATCAAAACTTGCGGAAAGCTCAAGACTCCAGCTTACCTACTGGAAAGGTTCAGACTTCAGAAAGGCACCCAGGAGTGACCGACATTCCAAGAAGAATGGTGAGATGCATCACCCAATTGGCAATACAGCATCATTTTCCTTTTAACAATAATAATTTTTAGAACTGTGTGGGTTATATTTAATCTTACATATTTTCTTTTTTTCAAAAATAGAGGGCATAACATTTGGGATATACTATCTGGTGCCTCTCTGGGGCAGAAGGGCAGTTTGTTGCATGCATTTAACTGAACTGTGTCATACTTATCCCTTTGTTTCCACTTTCCTTCCACAACAGATTGATGATCATCAGCACATCAAAGAATATTGCTGCGGTTTGTTTTGTGTAGCATTTGTCTTTGACACATCTTTCCCCAAATCCCCTTTCCCATCCATTCATTGAGCCCCTAACCCTCTTCAACCCGGGCTGTGTGTTTATTGAGGTGTGACTTAATTTTACACCATAAATGAATCACACACTTGCTGGGGCGGGTGTGGAGAAAGCGACACCAACTCACTGCATGACCTTCTGCCTTCTTCCACCTGAGCAATATTTGCCACAAGTCGAATCAAATCATCATCATTCAGGCCTTGTGTATGTGTTTCGTTAATGCTTAACCCGGTCCAACCAATCGAGTCTGAGCCCACTTCACCTGACTCCGTGAATACATTTCCTACGTTTAGTTTTTATAGCTCCCCACCATTGCTCAGAATAAATTGATATTGTTATATTTTATTATCATATCAGGTCTGACTCTTCTTTGCTGTGTGTCAAATGCTGTCATTATGGTATACTGATCTCAGTCTTCTTAAAGTTATAAAATGATGACCCACTAACTCTGTTTTACTTTTCTTTCAATCTAGTTGACAGTGATGCATAACCCTTTGATTAATCCTGTAGTTGTAGTGGCACCTTCTGTGAAGTTCTGTCTTCCCTGTTAGTTTGCTAACCTGCTATTACTACCACCTTGTACCAGGTTGGTTTAAAGAACAACACGAGGTCGGGGAATATTGTTAGATTGTGATTTATTGAAGAAAAATAGTGATGGAATATTTATGCTTTTCTCTGATTTTCTTGTAGAGTTTTTCCCTTGGGCGTCTTCAGTCTCTTGTCCCTGGATCCCTATGTTTTTGTGTTTTTTTCTTCTCTTTCAGGGCTCCCAGGAAGCACATGCGGGAAGAGGAACAAGGACAGTATTGGTAAGTGGTTCTCTTTTTCTTTGTTTTACCTATCTCTTGTCCTTTTCTATCTCTTCTTTTCCTTCCTCCTCTGTCTCACGCACGTCTTGATCTCTGTCTTCTTCCTTTTCTCTGTATCCGTTACTACTAGCTTCTTTTCTTTCTCTCTCTTTTCTCTATGTCCTCTCTAGGACTCTGTGTCTGTTTTTCTTCTGTTCCTGTCTCTTATCTGTGGATTCTACTTGTGGCTTTTCCTGCTTGTTCTGCTGCCCTTTCTGTGAGGATCTTCTTCTTTCTGCCTTTCCCTCCCCTTCTCTTTTTGTCCTTTTATGTTTTCCTGGTATAAACACCCTTTCTGTCAAAGTAGCCCCTACGTTGGCTTCGTAAGGTTGCCCGTGCTTTTCTACTGCTGTGCTGTTTTTAGTAAAAAAAAACGTGCTCGTGAGGTACCCGGTTTCCCTCCCTTTTAACTTAGTTTTACTTCTCCTCCTCCCACTCCCCCTTGTATTATACTCCTGTTCCTCCCGTCCTCCCGGTACCCCTGGGTTTCACTGGGGTGGGGACACACACCTGATAGTGCCACGCTTCTCCAGAAGCGTGGCGGGATCCTTGGCTCGGCCTCCCGGAGCCGCCTCGGTGCTCCGCTCTTCGGCTGTGTCTTCTTCGGACTTCCCAGACAGGCTTGCCTCCTCGATGACTTCGTCTTCCTCCTCCTTCTTGCCGCCGACCTCGTCCTTCATGGGCATCGGCGTTTTCAACGCTCCTGATCTCCTGCTTCCCCTCGGCTCCTCCACGTCACCGATTGTGCCGGCTCCTGATTGGCGCCTGCCCCAGGTTGTTCCGGTGTACCTGGGGCAGAGTCAGCACCAGTCATGATTGTGTACGGGCCGTCTCCGACCGGCCCGTCACATACACTCCCCCTAGTGAGGGGCCGATAGGGACGCTCCGACAAAGGATAGCGTGATAAAAAGTCTGCATTGGCCATGTGAGAACCCGGGGCATGTCGTATCTGAAAAGAGAAAGGCTGCAATGAGAGGAACCATCGTAGAACGCGGGCGTTGGTGTCTTTGTTGTGAGTAAACCAGGTAAGGGGAACATGATCAGTCACTAAGGTAAAAGTCCTGCCCGCTAAATAGTAACGTAGGGACTCCACTGCCCATTTAATAGCCAAGCATTCCTTCTCTAATGTGGGATAGTGTTGTTCCCTGGGGAGGAGCTTCCGACTAATGTAAACAACGGAATGAAGGGTCCCATCATCCTGTTCCTGGGAGAGAACGGCCCCAAGACCAACATCTGAGGCGTCAGTCTGTACAATAAAAGGTTTCTGGAAGTCCGGACAACACAATACCGGTCCGGACGTCAATGCTGTTTTGAGTGATTCAAAGCTCTGTTGTTCACTATTAGTAAGAGGAGGTAGAGTATTGGGGCACGACTTTCGTAGAAGGTCGGTCAGTGGTCCAGCTAAGGTGGAGAATTGGGGTATGAATCGCCTATAATAGCCAAGTAGACCCAAGAAAGCCCTGATGTCTTTTTGTCGTTCGAGGAAGGCTAATTTTAGTGATGGCTTGTATTTTCTCCACTTGTGGTCTAACCTGTCCTTCTCCCAGAACATAGCCCAAATATTTGATCCTTGTGTGTCCCAACCTGCATTTACTCAGGGTTGGCAGTCAAACTGGCCTGTCTCAAGGCCTTTAAGATGTTGTCTAGATGTTTCAGATGATCTTCCCAGGTCATGCTATATATGACAATATCATCTAGATATGCTGCTGCATATATCTGGTAAGGGCGCAATATGCGGTCTATAAGTCTCTGAAAGGTGGCTGGTGCCCCATGAAGGCCAAATGGAAGGACTGTGAAGTGATTATAGTCCGGAAGGGGTCGCGAAGGCTGTCTTTTCCTTGTCTTCTGTACGCAAGGGCATCTGCCAGTAACCTTTCGTCAGATCTAATGTGGACATATATCAAGCCTGTCCCAACCTATCAAGCAACTCATAGATGCGTGGCATGGGATACGCATCAAAGTGGGTCAAGCCATTGACCCGTCTGAAATCAACACAGAAGCGAGTACTTCCATCAGGCTTGGGCACTAGAACCACAGGTGAACACCATGGGCTAGTAGATGGTTCAATAATGCCAGCTGTTAGCATAGTTTGCACTTCTTGCTCTATGATTTTCTGTTTTGCATCCGGGCTACGATAAGGTCGCTGTCGGGATATATTGTCTGACTTACTGCGAATTGCATGTTGTACTAATGCTGTTCGTACAGGGGTTTTAGAGAATACATCACAATTGTTTTCTACTAAATTGTTGAGTTGCCGAAGATAGGGTTCTACAAGTGCCTGATTTACTTGAGGGGACGGATTCTTGCAAGGGCCCTCCATGGAAATGGAAGGGTAGGGGATCTCATCAGTACATTCCTGTGTGACATACTTTATGGACTGATCATAGGAGGGTTCCTGCCATTTTTTAAGCAGAGTGATATGATATATTTGCTCCCTTCCAGAGCCTTGAGGTATGGCCAGTTTATAGGTGGTGGGATTAATCTGTTCTACGACCTCATAAGGTCCCTGCCACCTGGCTAATAGCTTATTTTCACTGCTCGGTAAGAGGACTAATGCTCTGTCTCCGACCTTCAGACTTCAATAGACGCTTTTGACATCATATAGATTTTTTTGCTTATTTTGGGCCTCTCTTAAGGTGTTATGGGCCTCTTCCCATACCTTGTGCAGATTTTCCCATAGCTCCCGCGTATAGGTCAAGAGGTCTTTTACCTCTTCCTCAGTGTCCTCCCATTGCTCAGCTAACATGTCTAGAAGGGTACGGGGATGTCTCCCGAACAATAGCTCAAAAGGACTATATCCTGTGGAAGCCTGTACATGAGTGCGTATGGCATAAAGTACGAGAGGTCGTTTTTTCTCCCAGTCTCTTCATGCTTTGGAAATACTTTTGCGGAGTAGGGATTTAATGGTCTTATTATATCTCTCTACTAAACCATCATTTTGGGGGTGGTATATAGATGTCCTGATTTGTTTAACCCCTAGGGAACGACTCACCTCTGCCATGAGCCTCAACATAAATGGTGTCCCCTGATCAGTGAGTATTTCTTTCGGAAACCCTACCCGGGAAAAAAATTCTATAATTGCCTGGGCTATGGCTTTTGTGTGCATACTGGGAATTGGTATGGCCTCAGGGTAACGGGTTGCGTAATCTACCAATACCAAAATATATTGTCTTCCTCTCACTGAAGGAGTTAAGGGACCTATAATGTCCATTCCAACTCTAGAAAACGGGGTTTCTATAATGGGAAGTGTAGGAAAGTACCATCTTGCCTGGCATGTTACCCCCATATTTCACTGTATGTATGTTGTTTTAGTCCATGTGTCACTGGGACCCTGCCAGGCAGGGCCCCAGTGCTCATAAGTATGTGCCCTGTATGTGTTCCCTGTGTGATACCTAACTGTCTCACTGAGGCTCTGCTAACCAGAACCTCAGTGGTTATGCTCTCTCTGCTTTCCAAATTTGTCACTAACAGGCTAGTGACTAAATTTACCAATTTACATTGGCATACTGGTACACCAATATAATTCCCTTGTATATGGTACTAAGGTACCCAGGGTATTGGGGTTCCAGGAGATCCCTATGGGCTGCAGCATTTCTTTTGCCACCCATAGGGAGCTCTGACAATTCTTACACAGGCCTGCCACCGCAGCCTGCGTGAAATAACGTCCACGTTATTTCACAGCCATTTACCACTGCACATAAGTAACTTATAAGTCACCTATATGTCTAACCTTCACCTGGTGAAGGTTGGGTGCAAAGTTACTTAGTGTGTGGGCACCCTGGCACTAGCCAAGGTGCCCCCACATTGTTCAGGGCAAATTCCCCGAACTTTGTGAGTGCGGGGACACCATTACACACGTGCCCTACACATAGGGCACCACCTATGTGTAGCGTCACAATGGTAACTCCGAACATGGCCATGTAACATGTCTAAGATCCTGGAATTGTCACCCCAATACCATTCTGGTATTGGTGAGACAATTCCATGATCCCCCGGGTCTCTAGCACCGAACCCGGGTGCTGCCAAACTGCCTTTCCGGGGTTTCACTGCAGCTGCTGCGAACCCCTCAGACAGGTTTCTGCCCCCCTGGGGTCCAGGCAGCCCTGGCCCAGGAAGGCAGAACAAAGAACTTCCTCTGAGACAGGGTGTTACACCCTCTCCCTTTGGAAAAGGTGAGAAGGGCTGGGGAGGAGTAGCCTCCCACAGCGTCTGGAAATGCTTTGATGGGCACAGATGCTGCCCATCTCTGCATAAGCCAGTCTACACCGGTTCAGGGATCCCCCAGCCCTGCTCGGCCGTGAAACTGGACAAAGGAAAGGGGAGTGACCACTCCCCTGACCTGCACCTCCCAGGGGAGGTGCCCAGAGCTCCTCCAGTGTGCCCCAGACCTCTGCCATCTTGGATTCAGAGGTGTTGCTGGCACACTGGACTGCTCTGAGTGGCCAGTGCCAGCAGGTGACGTCAGAGACTCCTTATGATAGGCTCTTACCTGTCTTGGTAGCCAATCCTCCTTTGATAGTAGCCAACCCTCCTTTTCTGGCTATTAAGGGTCTCTGCTTTGGGGAATTCTTCAGATAACGAATGCAAGAGCTCATCAGAGTTCCTCTGCATCCCCCTCTTCACCTTCTACCAAAGGATAGACCGCTGACTGCTCAGGACGCCTGCAAAACTGCAACAAAGTAGCAAGACGACTACTAGAAACCTTGTATCGCCTCATCCTGCCGGCTGTCTCGACTGTTTCCAGGAGGTGCATGCTGTGGGGGTAGCCAGCCTTCACCCTGCACCAGAAGCTCTGAAGAAATCTCCAGAGGGTCGACGGAATCTTTCCCCTGCTAACGCAGGCACCAAAAGACTGCAACACTGGTCCTCTGGGTCCCCTTTCATCCTGACGAGCGTGGTCCCTGGAACTCAGCAACTCTGTCCAAGTGACTCCCACAGTCCAGTGACTCTTCAGTCCAAGTTTGGTGGAGGTAATTCCTTGCCTCCCCATGCTAGACTGCATTGCTGGGTACCGCGTGATTTGCAGCTACTCCGGCTCCTGTGCACTCTTCCAGGATTTCCTTCATGCACAGCCAAGCCTGGGTCCCCGGCCCTCCTTCCTGCAGTGCACAACCTTCTGAGTTGTCCTCCGGCGTCGTGGGACTCCCTTTTGTGACTTCGGGTGGACTCCGGTTCACTCTCCTTCCAAGTGCCTGTTCAGGTACTTCTGCGGGAGCTGCCTGCTTCTGTGAGGGCTCCCTGAGTTGCTGGATGCCCCCTCTGTCTCCTCCTCTGAGTGGTGACATCCTGGTCCCTCCTGGGCCACAGCAGCACCCAAAAACCTCTATCACGACCCTTGCAACTAGCAAGGCTTGTTTGCGGTCTTTCTGCGTGGGAACACCTCTGCAAGATTCATCGTGACGTGGGACATCCGTCTTCCAAAGGAGAAGTCCCTAGCTCTCTTCTTTCTTGCAGAACTCCAAGCTTCTTCCAACAGGTGGCAGCTTCCTTGCATTTCCTGGGCTCCTTCCCACTCTCGACACTGTTCCGACTATTGGACTTGGTCCCCTTGTCTTACAGGTACTCAGGTCCGGAAATCCACTTTTGTTGCATTGCTGGTGTTTGATCTTCCTGCAGAATCCCCCTTTCACGACTTCTGTGCTCTCTGGGGGTAGTAGGTGCACTTTACACCTACTTTTCAGGGTCTTGGGGTGGGCTATTTTTCTAACCCCCACTGTTTTCTTACAGTCCCAGCGACCCTCTACAAGCTCACATAGGTCTGGGGTCCATTTGTGGTTCGCATTCCACTTTTGGAGTATATGGTTTGTGTTGCCCTATACCTATGTGTTCCTATTGCAACCTATTGTAATTCTACACTGTTTGCATTACTTTTCTTGCTATTACTTACCTAATTTTGGTTTGTGTATATATATCTTGTGTATATAACTTATCCTCATACTGAGGGTACTCACTGAGATATTTGTGGCATATTGTCATAAAAATAAAGTACCTTTATTTTTAGTAACTCTGTATATTGTGTTTTCTTATGATATTGTGCATATGATACAAGTGGTATAGTAGGAGCTCTGCATGTCTCCTAGTTCAGCCTAAGCTGCTTTGCCATAGCTACCTTCTTTCAGCCTCAGCTGCTAGAAACACCTCTTCTACACTAATAAGGGATAACTGGACCTGGCACAGAGTGTAAGTACCCTTGGTACCCACTATAAGCCAGGCCAGCCTCCTACAGGAAGGGGTTGAAGGGGAGCGGGACGTTGTGGGCAGGGATTGAAGATCTGACATTTCGGGCATTCTGGACAATGTCTTCGTATATCTCCAAAGACTCCCCGCCAATAAAAGCGACGCAATATGGCTTCTTCTGTTTTTTCCCTCCCCATATGTCCTTCCCCATTATCCCCATGGGCCAGATGCAGGACCTGCTGTCTGTGACTCCGGAGTACCACTAGCTGTAGGTCTCTTCCCCCTACACCGGTGGAGTTTCTATACAGTAAGTTGTTCTTGATTAGGAATTTGGGACCTACCACATGTTCGTCCGGGTTCATTGCTTGTTGCCACGCATGTTTCAGCATGTGATCTTCGTGTTGGCTCTGTCGGAAGTCTCCTGTGATAGTGCAGATGACAGCGGAGGGATTACGAGACTCTGTCGTACGGGATTCCCGAGCTAGCGGGTATTGTCGTCATTGCTCTCTCTTTTGTTTCCTACTCAATTTAATCCGCGGACTTCTACTCTCTTCCTCACCTGCCCCTAATGGTATCTCTTCCCACCAGGTCTTACAGACATGTTCCTGGCCTGCTTTGTTTAAGAGGGAGGAAAAGTCCACGTAGTCAGTCCTGAGGATTAGATCATCACCCAATTGTGGAATGACACCCATTTTTATTGACCCATTTTCTCCTTTCCAATTTAGCTGTACGGTCACCACAGGATAGGACCGTTGATCTCCTTGTACGCATGATATTAATACACGGCTCTGCAGATTCACTTGTTCTGGTCGTACTAGATTTTGTCGGATCACGCTTTGACTGCATCCTGAATCTACTAAGGATGTTCTTTCAATCTCATTGAGAAAGACAGTTAGAGTATAGGATGGTCTTTTCCCTCCTGACCATAATACTCGCCCTCTCATCATTCCGATTTCCATCGGTTCTTCCGGATCTTTTTTTAACGGACAATTTCTAGCTATATGGCCCCATTCGGAACAATGGTAACATTGTGGCCCCGTGGCCGGGTAACTTGGGGTTGTCGAAGTCGTGGGAAGAGAGCGCTCATGGCCATGGACAGCCATAGGACGCTGGGTGATACTTTTGGCCAGGCGAACGGAAGGAGTAATGGGATGTCTACTGGTTGTAGCACGGAATTCTGGGGCCCGGTGGTATGCACACGCTAGGTCAACTGCAGTCTGGTTTGTCAACCACGGATGTTGTCTAACCCAGTTACGAGTACTAGGTGGTAGGGCGTCCAGAAATTGTTCAAGGACAATGGTATCAAACATCTCCTCCCTATTAACTTCTGTAGGATGTAACCATTTTCCTGCGGTATGATATACCCTATAATATAAGGTGCGAGGGTTTTCTTGCTGTTGCCAATTTGTCTGCCGAAACTTGGTTCGATAGCTTTCGCTATCCAGTCCGATTCATTCCAGGATGGTTTTCTTTATCTCCTTATACGGAAGAGTACCGTCCGGGTTGATGGCTTGGTAGGCGGCTTGTAACTGTCCCGTAAGAAGTGGGGCTATATATTGACCCCACTTATCTTCAGGCCAGTTTGCCGTCCTGGCTACCCTTTCGAAATTTGTAAAGAATGAATCTGGATCTTCCTGCTCGTGGTATCTTTGCAGCACGCTACTCAGCACATTTGGATGGACTTTTGTATGGGCAATAGTGTCCGTTAGTTTTCCCAGGGCGGTTTCGTGAACCAACTGGTTATTTGCTATTATCGTTGCTTGACTTTTTAGAGCAGTTTGCAAAGCCTCTCGTTCTTCCTTAGCCTCTTTCAGCTGTTGTTCCCAAACGATTTGCAGATGTCTTTGACCTTCAGCCAACTGTGCAATCATGTCTGCCATGGTTGGTTTCTCTTCCATGTTGGCGAGGCTCCTTTTAAAATCCCACTTCTGACACCACTTGTACCAGGTTGGTTTAAAGAACAACACGAGGTCGGGGAGTATCGTTCGATTGTGATTTATTGAAGAATAATAGTGATGGAATAATTATGCTTTTCTCTGATTTTCTTGTAGAGTTTTTCCCTTGGGCGTCTTCAGTCTCTTGTCCCTGGATCCTTATGTTTTTGTGTTTTTTTCTTCTCTTTCAGGGCTCCCAGGAAACACATGCGGGAAGAAGAACAAGGACAGTATCGGTAAGTGGTTCTCTTTTTCTTTGTTTTACCTATCTCTTGTCCTTTTCTATCTCTTCTTTTCCTTCCTCCTCTGTCTCACGCACGTCTTGCTCTCTGCGTTCTTCCTTTTCTCTGGATCCGTTATTAGTAGCTTCTTTTCTTTCTCTCTCTTTTCTGTCTGTCCTCTCTAGGACCCTGTGTCGGTTTTTCTTCTATTCCTGTCTCTTATCTTTGGATTCTACTTGTGGCTTTTCCTGCTTGTTCTGCTGCCCTTTCTGTAAGGATCTTCTTCTTTATGCCTTTCCCTCCCCTTCTCTTTTTGTCCTTTCGTGTTTTCCTGGCATAAACACCCTTTCTGTCAAAGTAGCCCCTACGTTGGCTTCGTAAGGCTACCCATGCTTTTCTACCGCTGTGCTGTTTTTAGTGAAAAAAAAACGTGCTTGTGAGGTACCCGGTTTCCCTCCCTCTTAACTTTGTTTTCCTTCCCCCCCTCCCACTCCTCCTTGTATTATACTCCTGTTCCTCCCGTCCTCCCGTGCCCCTGGGTTTCACTAGGGTGGGGACACACACCTGATAGTGCCACACTTCTCCAGAAGCGTGGCGGGATCCTTGGCTCGGCCTCCCGGAGCCGCCTCGGTGCTCCGCTCTTCGGCTGCATCTTCTTCGTCTTCTTCGGACTTCCCAGACAGGCTCGCCTCCTCGATGACTTCGTCTTCCTCCTCCTTCTCGCCGCCGACCTCGTCCTTCATGGGCATCAGCGTTTTCAACGCTCCCGATCTCCTGCTTCCTCCTCAGCTCCTCCACGTCACCGGTTGTGCCGGCTCCTGATTGGCGCCTGCCCCAGGTTGTTCTGGTGTACCTGGGGCAGAGTCAGCACCAGTCATGATTGTGTACGGGCTGTCTCCGACCGGCCCGTCACACACCTACCACCTCTTTAAGAGTTACAATGCCATCTTGGGAAAAACCCTGCAGTACGAAGAAGACGATTCCCTGGCTTCATCTGTTCAGGTAAGAAAAGAACTATGGATTAAAGTAGTTAACTTGTTTAGTTAGTAATTTAACTCCTACTAAAGAAGTTGCTGTCTTACCTGTCTATGTGAATCTAGGTTT
Organism: Pleurodeles waltl; assembly: GCF_031143425.1. NCBI lineage: Eukaryota > Metazoa > Chordata > Amphibia > Caudata > Salamandridae > Pleurodeles > Pleurodeles waltl. Next base: position 156,671,855 of record NC_090449.1, read on the forward strand.
CTTAGGCAAAAATAGCCAATGACAATCATCCACTAGTGATCAATATAGTTCAGTTGCAGAAGGCAATAGAGCAAGGGTAACAGTATAAGTAAATGACATACAATTTTTTTTAGCAGACCTAAAAAACATGGTACACTAAAACACAGCAATGCAAACTAAAACACCAAATTAAACATTTGACTGAGGGATAAATAAAGTAAAATAAATGATCTCCTTTTTTTTTACAAATAGAACAACACCCACCCTCTCCACCCACAACAGGCCCACGCCCCTCTCCAAACAAATAGCCCTGTCCCCAAAAAGTCCAACGAAAAGTCCAACTAAACCCCGTCCCAACTCCCTCCCCACCCTCTACACCCACAAGTGTCCATCCCACCAAAACAAAATTTTAAAAAAAGAGTCAGAAGAGGGTGCATCCAAGTTCACTAGAGTAGGGTTCGGATATCACTGAGGGCTGCCTCAATGCGTGCCACCCAGCAGTCCAGTTGCATAAGGTGTTGTAGGACGCAGTGTTCGAATATGCAGTCCTGGGCCTGGCGTGAGGGGTGAGGGGTGAGGTGGAACTGGGGCGGGTTGGCTGCTGGCTGCAATATTGTTGTCAGCACCACTGGGAGGCCGGAGGCACTGGTGGCTGGCTGGAGGAGCTACGGCAGGCGGCCATAAGTGCTGCCTGAGCCTCCCCCTCCTCCTCCTGGAAGGCTACCAGCCAGTGGCGTAGCGTGGGTTGTCAGCACCTGGGGCAAGGCAAGTAATTTGCGCCCCCTAACCCGGGGCAAGGCAAGTAATTTGCGCCCCCTAACCTGTGGATTTTAGCACTCGAGTCTCTTCCAAGATGTTGCGCCCGGTGCGGCCGGCCCCCCCTGCACCTCCCACGCTACGCCACTGCTACCAGCTACCGATATTCATTCCTGATGCCCTCCAGCCTCTGTTGCCAGAGCTGTGCTGCTATCTCCTGGCGAGTTGGATGATGATGTCCACCAGGAGTAGCTCTAGCAGGAAAGAAAAATGAAAATTACAAATTATAAACTGTGCTGTGTTCAAACAATAAAAAAAAAGTGCAGTGGCACAGTAGCAGTAAATTGCTGGTCCCTAAGGGCCAGTGAAATTTGATGTGGCAGATTATTTACGACGAGTTACAGGGGCATTTTTTTACCCATCAACGCCCCACTGTAGTTGAGTTGATGTCCGAATGTCAAAAGGGTAGAATTTTAACTGGCATGAATCCATTATGGAAGCCATGACTTATTATTAACTCATACATAAATGTGGCGCATGCCAAAAGGGATTTAACATTTTTTTGGGGTGGCCTGGGACAGAACTGTGAAAAAAAGAAAGGTCAGAGGTACTAGGAGGTGACAGAGTGGGCACTGGGGTGGAAGGAAAACAGCTTTTTAAGTGTGAATGCATTGATAACTTTGTAAATGCTGCATTAACTGAAGAAGAGACACACATTGCACATAAAACACTATTGTACACTGCCACACTGCAGTTACATACTCATAGTAGCATTGGTGACTAATGGTGAGGGAAGAATGACCATGAAGGGTGGGAGGATACATCTGCTTTGATTCAACTACAGGGAGTTAAGGGAGAAGACAGAAAATTAAAATCCCCCACCTTAAACCATAACTTTGATAACCAAGCAAATCAAGCAAGCAAATGAGGTGAACAGCAAACACGTCCCTTTCCACAACATCTTTCATATTACTTCTTGATCCAAGCAATTAAACACTCATCTTTTCATTCATCTAATCTATTCACCCTTTGATACCCACCATTTGATTAAAGTTTACACTCTCTCATCCAGTCTTTCACTATTTCAATCCAGCCATCCATATTTATCCACTTGTCCATCCATAGACTCACGGATCCAGTATCCACCCTTTCAAATACCCTGCTTTCATCTATCTGTCCGGGATTTACCCATGTATCGTTCATTACCAATCCATCCCCCCTTTCCTCATCCAAGCATACTTATTCACCCTTGCTCCACATCCTGAGGCATCCTTTCACCCTTTTACCCCTTTCATCTATCTTCACCCCACCCATGCATCTCCTAACATTCACCTATGCATCTTTCTTTTCCTTTCACCCACACACCCTTTCACTCATATACCATTTCACCCATTCTTTCTTTCAGCTGTCCATCCTTTGCTTTTCCAACAAGCCATCATTTTTAGCCATCATTCAATCATTATGATGAGCTTTTGTCTGCTGATTTGCAGAGAGAAGAGGACATCAGGATTAAGGACTCAATCCTCACTGCAGCTGCTCGACCAGGTACTTCACAAGCAACACCTTTGCAGTGAGTATATTAGTAATTGTCAATGAGCAAGAGCAATATGACTTACCAGATCCCATCCCTGCTGCTGCCGGTTCTCCCCTTCTGACCTCGTCGGGCATGCTGGTGCTGCCACTGGCCCCGGCACTGGTGGTCAGTGCGGCTGGAAAAATAGTTACACAATTTAGTTCCAACAAAATGAATACAGCCACAATAGATCACTACAGTTCTGTCTTTGTCTATCATTCACTATAGGAATTTTATTGGTTGTTAGAAAAGCAAGGTAAACAAATCATCAACTGCAAACATTTCGTAAAGGAGGGGCAGAACTCAGCTAAGCCACTGAAGTGCAATAAAGGGGTGGAATACTCTGGTCAATCCAGGAGAACCTATGATGAGGTCTTGGTTGGCAAATTAAATGGGTTTGAGCAAGGCAAAGAAAACCTTCACAAACGCGTAGAAAAGCTGACTTAGGCATGCAATTTTTTCGTCAGGGGCCCTGTCCTAAAAACCTGTTCTCTTAGTATTAAGTACCTGGCTGCCAGATATGTAATGGGGGAAGGGAAAGCTACGTTTAGTAAATAGAAACAAAGCAGAGAAAGCTAATACAGACTGCAGACAGGAGGAAGTAAGGTACAGAAGAAACATGTAAATAAATAGATAAATGCAGGGATAACAAGAATAATGCAAACCTCGCACAGAACAAAAATAAATACGAAAGAAACAGTAAAACTAAAAGAATAATTATTTGAAATGAGGAGAGGTGAAAAATAAAAATGAAAGTAGGGAAAATGAAAATAATATATTAGAAAGACTTACTGGGGCAAGCTGATCCTCCAGCTTCCGCGCTGGTGGTGGCACTGGAAGTACTGGTACCCTCTCCTTCCGGACCCAGTGCACATTATTTCCCTTTTCTTCCCGTTGAGTGCTGAGGTAAGAAATAAAGATGACAAAAATAAAAGATTAGAGGTGTACAGTTAATCTCCCAGAAAATATTTTTTGACAAGCGTGAGCAAATACAGTAACGTGCTTTTCTATATCAGATTGACTAGTACGATGGACTCAACTCAAGTTGACCTATTACTTTTACTTTCCTAATTCCTACACCGAAGCCCTACTCCAAAATCCCTAAACACCAAGCCATATTATTATTTACAAAATTTTGACGCAGGGCAGCGCTGCAAGCCTTTCTGCAGCTCTTTCCTGCGTCAAAAGGAGAGGGCAGGAATGTGGTGTATAGAATAGATATGGTGCATTCCTGTCCTTTTCCCCTGCGTTGGCGCAGAATAGGCTGGCACGAGCCAATGCAGGCACCCGCACCATGCTGCAAGGGTGCCTGCATTGAGGGGATGACTGTTTTTGTTCAGGAAGGGACACCTTCCTGAAAAAAAAAAAAAATGCTGGAGGATGTTTCCACTGTAACAACCATGACACACCTCCCTGTCACAGGGTGAGTCAACACAGAGAATTGCATTGTGATACAACAACACACACAACAATAAATAAAAATAAATAACTATTACTCACCAGGCCCGACACCTCGACTCCCAAAAGGTCAAGCAAGTCCTGTTCGCGTTCGATGATATCCACCAAATGGTGCATCAACTTCTGCTGGGTGTGCTGGCTCCTAGTGTGCCGAAGAACCAGCCGGCACACCCTCCCTCACAGCAATCAACGCTTCTGAAGGGGGTAACCCGAACTAGGCCTGCTTTCAGCATGGAGGGAAGGTGGAGTTGCACAAAAAACTAGCGCCGCCACCTCCTCCTCACTGAAGATGGGGAGAGGCTGCACCCAATGGAGGTGCCGCTGCCTGCAAGGTAGGCGGCTGCTGCTGCCATGATCTGCCATGGTGCTTGGTGGGGTGGGGTGAAGAGATAAGAGAATGAATGAAGGAAGAAATAGAAAAAATAAACAAAAAGACAAAACTTCAGAAAAAAATTGAAATATTTTTAATAAAAGTAAAAATATAGTTTTAATATAAGAGAGGCTAATAAATAAAAATTGGGGGGGGAGGATAGTTTAGGAGGGTGGAGGATTAAATGTTTAAAAAAGGGATGGAAAAACATGCCCAGTAGTATAAGCAGAGGGAAAAACAAGATGACAGCGCCCCTGCAAACCCCGTGGTGCCGTTCATGCGAGATTTTCAAGCAAATACGTATGTCGCATTGCATTTGACATCAAACGCAATGCAAATGGGTGCTACAGAGAACTTCGCCCGCTCGTGGAGCTCCGTTTGGCGCGGCGCAGTATTTTTGCAACTTCATGGAGTTCTGTATAGCTCAACTCCATGCCCACCCCTAATCCACATCTCTGAGGAGGTAGCTCATGATCTACAGTGGCAGTTGAAAGGCTGCAGTTTGTCCTGAGCAGGCCACTTGCCTTCTCACTTTCTTGTTCTGTGGAGTGGCCTCTTTGTGACATCTAAGAAGGTCCCAAATTAGTACTTAGCATCCTAAGCAGCCTTTGTTCATGCTCCATGTCTGAGGATGGTGAAAGACGAGAGATAAGTAATGGATGTCACAGCAAAAGTGTGGCTCTTGTATGCAGTGTGCGTGGGAGCACTGGTATCAAAAACCTCCGGATCCAGTCTGACCTCTGGGAGATGTTCCAAAGTGAGCCATCAGGGGTTAGAAAGAGTATACACCAGAAAGAGCATTACTGAAGATATGTAACTTGTTGATTGAGCTTGGAGCAAAAATTGGGAGTCAACGGAAACACAAGGGATAAACTAAGCCAAAGTTATTACATAATTACTAATTGGACAGCTCAGGCAATAAAAGTTAATTGCCTCATAAAATATTAATAGGTGGTATTGTTTAATGCATAATTGCATTATATTTGTCTTTTGCCGTTTCTGTGTTTTATGACTAATTGGTATAACTATTTGTCCAAGGCTGAACTAGTCATGTATTGTCAGACCTGATGATCACAATCCGATGTCTGCAGCCAGAACTTAAACCATCAAGTAGCCTTATCAAATTATTCAAACTCATTGCAACCACATTGGAATGATGAAAGTCTGACTTGCCCCTTCTGCGGCCAGTGTCACACTTTAACCTACAGATTACACATTGATCTCTGCTTATGGACAGCTACATAGTTGATAATAGAACTATACCCAAGACTTCCCTCAGTTTAACTATTGACAGTTTCCACAACAGTGAAAGTTTAGGGTAAAAACGGTTGGTGCTTCCAGTTTTAGCATTCGTCATATATCAAACTACAGTTCACAAACCACACAGCACATTCTCAGCCAAAGCAAAATGAAGTTCGATAATGATTTCAGCTTCGTGCAGGGCACTGAAATTAAATTAAAACAGTTGACATGCACTGTTCTACAATAGGAACTAACCCTTGATTCTTGGATGGGCCTCCAGAAAACGGGCAGCTTTGAGAGCATCGGGGAATACTTGACACATGCCACAAACGTGGAAATCCATATGTGCAGGTACCACACATACATGCATCCACATCAGCCACAAACACAGCATAGACAACATTCACACATACGCTGTAGGGCAAACCAGGACTGTTTCGTTTTTTGGTATAGAACATGACTACACAAGACTCCAAAGAGTTTTATCTAAAGCAATTAGTGTTTGAGGCGTTTTCAGAACATCTGATGATATAATAAGTAACTGCAAATAGAAGCCAGGAGTAGCCCCCTGTGAAAGCCGCAACCCCAGCTAGAGATTTAAAATGAAAACTTGTAAACCAGTTTCTACCATCTTAAAATGATGCACATGCTGGTGCCCCCAGATAGCACACTAGCAATCTAGGGTTGGTAATGTAGAATCTAAGGAACCTCCACCCCTTACATGCAGCCTTAGCTTCCGCTGCTGCTCTACATCTTTCTCAGTAGCTTCAGGGGCGACCCGGACATGTTCTGCCTGCTTTTGTGAATGATGGCAGAACGTGGCATGCTATCAATTAGCAAAACCTCTTTTTAGTTTTGAGTCCTTTCTTGTTCCTGCGAGACCGGCGGTAAATGCAGTAAAGCATTACTGCTGACGTGTTGCAATCTACTGGTGAACTTGTCAAATCCTCGCACTTTCAACATACTCAGTCTTCTTTCTGAAGCCAATACATTCACTGGCATCGAATTAAATAATATTATCTCATAAGGAGCTCTCTGAATTCGAAAGTTGGGAGATAAACTTTATTTCAAAATCTTTATTAACAGTGGATGTTAAAAAAATGCATTGAGCAAATGAAGTGATGAAGGTCAACTGTGCCTCTGAGGACTCTATCTGTGCTTTCGCAGACAAAAGTATGCATGTTTCATAAATATTAATGAAGCTGTTAGAAATGGGGCTTTGGTTGGCAGTCAGGTTGTCCCCTGTCCAAGCAAGGACCTTCACTCTAGTCAGGGTAAAAGGAGAGTCACACTCAGTTAACCCCCAGTCACCCCCTCGGTAGCTTGGCACGAGCAAACAGGCTTAACTCAGAGACAATGTGTTATGTATTTGTACCAACGCACACAGTAACACAGTGAATCACTACAAACTGACACAGCACAAGTTTAGAAAAATAGTAATTATTTTATCTAAATAAACAAGACCAAATACAATAAAAATCCACCATACACCATTATAATATGATTTTAGCACTTAAAAACACAAAAATAGTGCCTAGAGGCACAAATGCGCCATTTTGATATCAAGCGGCGTTGAGACGGAGCAGTTTCCTACAATGCGACGCCACTGGCACAGTTTATGGAATCGTACAACCCCAGGTACAGTACCTTTGTAAACCAAGTAGAAAACAGGCTGGTGGACGGAGTCGGGAGCGAGAGGTCGCTGGATCCGATGCAGCGTCGGCTCTGGTAAAACAGGGCAGAGGAGCAGAAGCATCGCACAGAGGCGGGGGTTCCTTATTGCAGAGCGGTGGAGGTGAGGCGGCGTTGGTTGCAAGGTGTCAGTCCCTTGGTTCCGGGAGATACGAAGTCCGGGGAAGGCACGATGCTGTGGGGCAAGCTCACGGAGTCGCAATGACATCACAGGACCACAGGGGCTGAGATGCATTTGGTGTCACAGCCGTCGGACTACGACACAGTGATCTCTGTGAATTTGTGCGGGGTCTGCGGCTGCGGTGACGCGAAGCCTGCAGAGTCTTTGGGGTCGTCATGCTTCTGCAAGAGGCCATGGCTTCGGGGCAGGCGGCATCGCGGTTTCCATGCAGCGGCGTCCTTGGCAAAGTCGCATGGTGTCATCCGGCATTGTTAGGCAGGTTTTCTCCAGAAATTCACTTCCAAGGGCCCAGGAACTGGAATGGTACCCTCTGGCAAGCTAGAGTCCACAGTCCACAGCATGCAGGCACAGAACTGGAGGGTGAAGCCTTTGCTGTCCCTGGGGCTTCAAAACAGGAAGCAAGGTCTACGCCAAGCCCTTGGAGATACCTCTGAAGCAGGAATGCACAACGAACTCCAGCCTCTGTCCCCTTGCACAGGCAGAAGCAGCAACTGCAGGATAGCCCAACAAAGTACACTCACAGTCCAGGGCAGCACTTCTCCTCAGTTCTTCTCCAGGCAGAGGTTCCTCTTGAATTCTTGAAGTTCTTGAAGTAATCTAAAGTCTCAGGTTTTGTGTCCAATACTTATACCCCTTTCTGCCTTTTAAGTTGCCCAACTTCAAATAAAAGTCTCTATTGTTCCAAGATCCTGCCTTGCCCAGGCCAGGCTTCAGACACACACCAGGGGGTTGGAGACTGCATTTTCTGAGGACAGGCACAGCCCTTTCAGGTATGAGCGACCACTCCTCCCTCCACTCGAGCACAGATGGCTCATCGGGATATTCAGGCTACACCCCAGCACCCTTTGTGTCTCTGTCGAGAGGGAATGCACAAACAGCCCGACTGTCAAACTGACCCAGACAGGGAATCCAGAAACAGGCAGAGTCACAGAACGGTTGAAGCAAGAAAATGCCTACTTTCTAAATGTGGCATTTTCAAACTAACAATCTAAAAACCAACTTCACTAAAATATTTATTTTTCATTTGTGAGTTCAGAGACCCCAAACTCCATATTTGTATCTGCTCTGAAAGGGAATCTGAACTTTAATAATATTTAAATGCAGCCCCCAGGTTAACTGATTAGAGAGATAGGCCTTGCACAGTGAAAACTGAATTTGGCAGTATTTCACTGTTAGGACATGCAAAACACATCAGTACATGTCCCACCTTTAACAAACACTGCACCCAGCCCCTGGGTCTACCTAGGGACTACCTTAGGGATGCCATACATGTATAAAAGGGAAGGTTTGGGCCTGGCAAGTGGGTACACTTGCCAAGTCAAACTGGCAGCTTAAAACTGCAGACACTGCAGTGGCAGGTCTGAGCCATGTTTACAAGGCTAGTCATGTGGGTGGCATAACAAGGGCTGCAGGCCCACTAGTAGCATTTGATTTACAGTCCCTAGGCACCTCTAGTGCACTTTACTTGGGACTTATTAGTAAATCAAATATGCCAATCATGGAAAACCCAATTACACATATAAATTCACATAGTGAGCATTTGCGTTTTAGCACTGGTCAGGAGTGGTAAAGTGCCTAGAGAAACAAAAACAGCAAAAACAGAGTTCAGCACACAGAAACAACCTGGGAAGTAGAGGCAAAAAAATAGGGGAGACCACGCCAAAGATGGCAAGTTTAGCAGAAGCATATTTGTGACCGTGCAAATTGGATTTTTGAACGGCAACGTAGTGCAAAATTATGCATGCTCTTGCTATTTTACTCAGAACGATAAGTTCCATTCCACGGTACATATTTTTAAAAACACCCTTCCTGAATGCATCTTAGCAATGTAAGTGGTCTTGTGATCAGTTTCTGGCCAAAGCTCCCTACTGCTGATTTGTTTTTGTCTGAAGACATTAAAATACCTGCCTACACCCCTTGTCCTAAGGAACATCTGGGGCATTTCCCAGGGGCCAAAATGTTGGGTCTGTGATGTGACCGAGGGCCACATTGATGCTAGCAATGGGTCTGGGGGTCTGTTTGGGAGGGCTTGGTGGTAAGGTAAGGTTAGGGGAAGCGAAGCATATTCATCTAGTGGCTGAATTGCACAATATGAAACCAGAAAACCGCGGATTAATCCCAGCTTCCCTACTTTAATAAATTGTGTGATCCTAGGAGATTGTTTTATTTCATTTTCCCTCCTTTTTCTTCACATATGAGAGGACCTCGAAATACAAGGCTTCAAGATGTGTGCTTTAGAAATCCTTCACCTGTGTTTGATTTAATAAACTATAATGGTGTTCATATGTAATAAAAACCTAGGTCACCTATAGAGCACACATAAGAACTTGCCTCTTAGTTCGCTGTTGGCATTGTCATCAGTGAGGGGAAAAAAATGTATGTTTCTAAATTCAAGTTTGAAAACTTTCACTTTAAAAAAACGTATTCCTCAATGCACTGATGTAATCTAATGTATATAGGTAAAAAGGTGCTGCATATTAATGAAATTAACTTTTGCCATTTTTAAGAGACTTTATCATATTTTTAAACGTTTGCTGCAAGCTGGCCTTAAAATGTAGGTCTTCCTAAAGTTAAATGGTGCAAGACACTAGTTACTTCCTTCCTCTGATGATAACCTTTAAATAAATGCTTGCATGTTTAGATAACATATTTTTTATATTAGTTTTGAGTAGAGTATACTGCAGCCCAGTGCTACTGTTGACCAGCTAGGGGGCAGCATGTAAAGGTCAGAAGAGTGGCATGCGGCCCCCGTGCCATACTTTAAGTATCACTGATCTGGGGCAATAGGACTTGAGCAGCTTGGAGGATAATAGAAGGTCGCCATAAGTCAATCAAACTTAGGGACAGATTTAAGAGAATTGGCCCTGCACCTAGTGCAACACCACTTTCCTTGCACCCCTTACCGCCCCACTACCGCCACCATGTGTGCGCCGTATTTAAAATACGGTGCACCATGGCGCAGGGTAGGGGGCAATAGCATCAGAATTTCTGATGCTATTGATGTACTGCACAATTGTGGTGCTATCCCTGAGCAGTACATAGGGGCCCATTGAAAACAGTGGCATGCCCCCTTTTAATGCCTGTTCTGAACAGGCATAATGTGATGCAAGGGGTTACAAAGTGGCTCAATGCATGCATTGCGCCACTTTGCAAATGTGGTGTTGCGATTTTGGCCTCGTTGGGCCACATTAGTATTAAAAAAATGCCTCTCACTGTTTTCCTTCTTCTGAGCCTCCAGGCATCCTGCAGCTCACAGTGACAGAGGGTGGATCACTAAAGCAGATCTTTTTGAGGAAAGTTTGTGACATGAAATACTCCACGTGTTCATATCACATTTTACTTGTGATTTCTTGTCGGGATACGATTTGCTGAGTAAGCATCATATTTTCCAAGCAATCTGTAAATATGGATTCACACCATTTTTAGAGAATGTAAAGCACCACTCATGACAAATATCCACACCTACCTGGTTTGTAGAAGGGCACTGTCATGCCAAGATCCAGATCATGTAGGTATGTATAGCACCATTGTCATGCAAAAAAAACAAGTTGTCCTTAAAGCTTAATTTCAATTCAAACACCATTGCTAACATGCTGAGCAAGCCCCTCGAACACCCACTATTGGTTCTCTTCCTCTGTTCACCTTTCTACTCACAGGGTCCTTAGGTGCTAACAGAGGCTGCCGTGATGGAGCTACACACTTGTGGCTGACGGACCTCGCTACCCATGATTGGCCTAGGTGCCAGCTGCTTAGTACACTGCAGCAGACTTGGGTAGAAGATATTTCACTTCTTTTTCCAGTGTGGAGAAACAAGGTACTTTCAAAATTGATGGAGCATTTACCTGATGCGTTCTAAACAAGGGTGACTATCTTAAAATCCTGCAAACAGCTAAAACTAGAAATAAGGAAACAAATCTATTCAACATTAAACGAATTTGAAACAGTGCAACCAATTTGGCCACACATCGAAAACCCACGTCAAAAATCAAGTCAAAGGGTATTATTACAAGTCAACACTCAGATTAATGTAAATGATTCTGAAAAACATAGAAGCATACTGTAAAGGTACAGAATGACAATAGGACAACCATAAAGCCGGAGGAACTGTAGGCGTGCTAACATAAGGCAGACTAATGGTTCAGGGACAGCAAACATAGAATATCAACAACAAAATCTTGTGCTTGGAGAACAAACACTGGTACAATCTGTCACACACTAGGGCGACCATATATAATGTAATTAAATAAGCTAAGGTGATCAGGAATTTCCTAAAGGAACCTAAATAATGCATTTGTCTCAATCTAATGGACACAAACAAAGAGTGAAAATCCAAATTAGAACAAAAATATTTTGGAAAAATTTCATCAATGGCAAAAGGAAGATAATTAAAGAAGATAAAAATTGGGAAACAAGGAAGGTGTCAGCATATAAGAAGCTTGGACAAGAATCTTTTTAGGGAATCCAGTGTTAGCCTAAGCCACATTCAGCAAGCATGGGAAAAGGGAATTAGAGGTCTATGCCTCTCAAAGTCCAAGGGAATCTGTGTTCACAGTTGTCAGGACAGTTCTTCTCCGGGGTCAGAATGGGTCTGCCTCAACCATAAGTGAAAGTCCTAATTAAAACTAACAGTTCCTTGGGTTGCACCTCCTTCGATCAGGAAAATTCCAGTTCTATCTTCTCATCGTCTCACGGGTATTCTGTAACATCCACATTTTTTCTCGAGACCGTTCTGGGAAAGTAAATGTCCTTGGTTTTTTGTATGAGTTTGAATCATGATTAAATCAGAAAGTCACATTGCTTTTCAGTTTCTGGGCATACCTTTCAAGACTACTTTCTCAAGCTCTCTATGAATAAGACAATGGCATATCTGTTTCCTAACCAGAATTTCCCTGTATGAAATATCTAAAACGAATGACTCATTACTAAAAATGGAAAACAGTTTCTCACATTCAGGAGAGTATTGTTAATGAGGCCTAGTTCAGCTAAATTAGAGAAATAGATTAAATCATATTTAATTCAAATTATTCACAAAATGGTAATCCCAAATTTATCAGTCCACACTCCATGTTACAGTAAAAAGCAAAACAAAGTAAATTGTTAACACATGTGTTGGACCTGGCCCTTTTTGCAGGTTTATCCCCCAATGTTTTGCATTTTACTTCCGATTTTTTCTGACCGTGCTTTTGTTGGCGATCCACGCATCAGAGCATTGCAGCAATGCAGCTGAAAATCGGTGCAATGCCTGTCTTGCAGCTGAAGAACTCGACACAGCGCCTGTCTTGTGGTGGAAGATGATGCAGTGCCTGTTCCACCGCAGCTCAATCATCTCAGCGTGTCTGGATTTTCCACGCATCGTCCTTGGGCATCACTTTCTCATTGACCCTGTACTGCAGTAAAGAACTGAGGCAGCGTGACCAGAAACTGACGTATTTTCTCTTCTGCGAGGAGAGAACTGCTGCATCACCTCCCCTGCCATTAAGGAACCAATGCATGCAACCAACCTCCTGCGAGGAGAGAATAGACAACACATCATGTCCCCTGCGCACTAAGGAACCGACTCATCACTTTGCTTTTCCAACACCTCACCCTCCCTGCATCGCGCATCCTCTTTGTTTTTGACACATCCCAGGTATTGTGTGTAAAAAGGATACACCCATTGATTTCTATTGCTTAAGACTCATTTAAACCTTCAAAAAGTGATATCTTTACTTGGGTATGTTGGTTTTGTTTCGTTTTGGTCTTGTTTTATTCAGATAAATATTATCTATTTTTTTAAACTGGTGTGGAGTACGTTTGTGGCCTTTTCACTTTGGTACTGTGTGTGTGTATATGTGTGTGTGTGTGAGTCTTAGGTGTGTGTGTACAAATCTTTACATTGCTTCTGTGATCAGCCTGACTGCTATGACTGCTATGCCAAGCTACTAAGGGAGTGAGCAGGGGGTTATCTTAGCCGTGTGGCTCTCTTACCCTGACTAGAGTGAGGGTCCCTACATGGCCAGGGTGCAAACCACTGCCAACTAGAGACCTAATTTCTGACACTGGGGATCAGCAGTGAAGATAGGACTTGTATTTGTATTTGACCTATAATTATTGTAGTACACTACTTCCATATTGCAGACCATAATATACCAGAATACTTTTTCTCCTTCTTCTCTCAATTGGTAATTTTTAGGATCCAGCCTGCGAGTGCATGCACTAGCGCATACATCTCGCTTGCAAGACTGTTGTGTTCAGTTCAGGGCTTGGAGCCCCGCTGTCACTCACCATTTGTTGGTTTGTGTGGCACTCTTCTATACAGCCTCGTAATTCGTCAAGGCATGCCTGGCAACACTTCTGTTTCTCTATGTGGAGCAGGGATCAAGCACTAATTGATGCAACTTAATTAGTGCCTGTCTGCTGCTCTCAACGTGTTTGAGGTACTATTTGTTGTTTTTAACTTCGAGTGCCCCACAATCAGAAGGCTTTTGCCTGGCAAAAAAACGTGACAAGCAGGTACAAAATTGCAAAGTTGTATTTTTTAAAGCCAACTTTATTTAATTTTGCCAAGTTGTCTTTTCTCAGCTTGTTCTCATGTTTTCTTTTGTTTTTGCTCGTGGGCGCTGTTGTCAAAAGATGGCAATTAACTTGTTCAAAATATGCGAGACCTATTGCATTGCGAATGGTAGTTCTAAAGTTACTCCTGCTTCACCTTGATCAACTGGGAAATCTGTGTGCTTGTTGCACCTTTGAAGCTCTGACAGAATGGAAATTAACTTCTGGCACCTAAACATCTGTATTATGAAGGAGCTGAGAGTTTTCTGCAACAAGAGAGGGTGGCTGTGAAGAGTGTTATGAGGAAACACACTCGGTTGCAACACTATCAGATGACTCTGGGGAAAACTCGGAGGGGGAAGATCCCTCTGGAAGTGTAAAGGATGTAAGGCTGTGGAACTTCCTGGAGGATTCCAAACCAGAATTCCAAGAGGGCAGCGGCCCTGAGGAAATAGCAGAGGAGGGGAAAACAACTTGGCAGAGGCTCCAGAGGAGAGAGGGGAGTCCACAGAGAGGGAGTCCCCTGCTGGATCTAATGCTAGAAATAGTGTCTCCTCCCACACCCTGTCTCAACCTCAGCTCAAGCGCACCCACAGCAGCACTTGCCCCTATGCACTTCTACGCAGTGGGGCGTTCATGTGTCCAGCGGTTCCCCTGTTCAGGCCGCCACACAGGGGCCGCTCCCCGCAGCAGCCCCAGCTGGGTCCTCACTGGCAGCCTCCACCAAGTCACGGTCCCCTGTGCTGACTCAGGAAGGCCTGTCCATTCGTCTCACACTCCTTCCTGTGCGCATCATCTCCTTGTTGCGAGCCACTCCGCCGGCCCCTTCGGTAGAACCCCAGCTCCCCCTCCCAGAGAGGGAAGGTCACTTCACATCCCGGCAGCATCCAGCCCTGATGTCCGGAGCAACAAGCAGGGCCAGGCCTCAGCTCACCTCTCGCTTGCCTTCAGGCCGGGGAGCACTTTTTCACTCGATGAGGATAGTCATTCGCCAATCGTCCGGGTGGGCCCAGCGCCCCCAGCCTCCTCCACCGGCCAGTCTGTGCCGAGGTGGACCTCTGACCCCACGATCATATGCCAGGGGGACACCCCACACCTCGGTAGCAGCGGGCAGGGTTTGGCCGCAGTTCTCCTTCCACTCGCAGCCATGTTAGGCCACACCTCCTTGGCCGGTCAGGACAGTCCTCGGCTGAGCCGGTCATCCAGATGCATCCAGCGCCTTCAGGCTCCTCCGCCGGCAGGTCTATGCTCAGGCAGGCCCCCAACCTCACTTTTATGTAATAGGGGCCCCCTTCGTCGGGTTTAAAACAGGATATTTGGCGGGCTGACCTGGAGCTCCGAAATTAGGCGGCCGCCATCTTGGTCAGGCAGACTCCACCCCCCCAGACAAACCACAGAGGTTAGAGAGCCCTGGAAGGGCTGAGGCCTGGCTCTCATAACTGACAGCTGTCGGTGGCCACTGTAGGTTGCTGTCCTTGTGGACAGAGTTGCCCATGGGTTGGGGACAGGAGTCAAATCCCGAGGGTTGACTGGGCAACACCACTACATTGGCCATGGTGGTACTGCCTGCCTACTGGGATACATCTGTGAGCAAAATAAGGTTAGGTGTTGCACAGATGTGCTTCCCAAATTAGGAGAAGGATTCCCCATAGGTTAGCTTAGTGAGCCATGAGATTATGGACAGAGGAATCCAACTGAGTGCAGAAAGGTGTAGAACTGGAACGCACCCCTTCTGTTGTAGGCCAGGGTCCATGTTCTTTCGCTCTAAGAAAGGAAGTCCATCAACGTATTGCTTGGTCTACCCTGGCTTGAGGTTGGAAGAGGGTTGTTTAGGACCTGGCCTTTTTTGCAGGGTTGTCCCAAACCTTTTACCTTCTTTCTCCTATTTTTTTCTGACCTGTTTTTGTTGGCTGTAGGACTCTGGGCGCTTTATCACTGCCAACCAGTGCTAAACTGCAAGTGCTCTCTGTCTAAATTGAATTGTGAATGGTTTCTCCATGACTGGCATATTTGATTTGCTAGTAAGTCCCTAGTATAGCGCACCCTTTGTGCCCTGCGCCTGTAAATCAAATGCTACTATTGGACCTGCAGCAGTGATTGTGCCACCCACAGCAGTAGCCCTGGAAACATGTCTCAGACCTGCCACTGCAGTGTCTGAGTGTGCAGTTTTATCTGCCATTTCGACCTGACAAGAACACCCACTTGCCAGGCCCAAACCTTCCCTTTTACTACATTTAAGTCACCCCTAAGGTAGGCCCATGGCAGCCCCATTGGCAGGGTATTTAAAAAGTCGGACATGTACTGGTGTTTTACATATCCTGATAGTGAACTACTGCTAAATTCGGTTTTCACTATTACAAGGCATATCTCTCCCATAGGTTAATATGGGGAGTACCTTGAAACATCTTTTAAGTGTAATTTCCCATTGGGAGCAGATAAAGATGTAGAGTTTGGGGTCTCTGAACTCACAATTTCAAAATATATCTTTTGGTGAAGGTGGTTTTTAGATTGTATGTTTGAAAATGCATCTTTTAGAAAGTGGGCATTTTCTTGCTTAACCATTCTGTGCCTCTGACTGCCTGTGGAATACACATCGTGGTCATGATGACAGTTGGGCTGTTTACGAATTCACTCTAGTCAGTCACACAAAGGGAGCTGAGGTGTACCCTGCATATCCTGATTGATCTTCCTGAGCTAGAGTGGTGGGAGGAGCTGACACTTACACCTGAATAGGGCTGTGCCTGTCCTCACACAAAGCAGTATCCAACCCCGTGGAGTGTGTCTGGGGCCAGGGCAAAGAAAAAGCAGTGTCTTGTGCACTGCAAAGACTATCCTTTAAAGTTTGCCTACTTCAAAGCCAGAAATGAGTAAAAGTATTAGACATCTGAGACCACAACTTCAGGACACTTCTGGACTGAGGACATTCTGCCAGGAAGCAGAGCTGGATGCTGTAGCAGGGACTGCCACTCTGCCTGTTGCTTTGCTGTGCTTGTCTGCAGCTTGCTGCTTCTGTCCTGGGAGTGAGGGGACTGGACTTTGCTTTCTACATCCTGCTTTCCAAGGTTGTCCAAGGGCTTGAACTGAGCTTGCCTCCTGTTAAGAAGTCCCAGGGACATCAAAGACTTCATCTACCAGTGCCTGGGCTGTACTGCTGAGAGTCCTGGCTTGCAAGTGGTGTCTAACTCCAGTCCCTGGGCTGATGGAAGTGGAAACTGGTGTCCTGTGAAAGAAAATCCACGCATCAATGCAACGTCTGTCTTGCAGCTGAAGAAATCAACACATTGGCTGTCTTGCTATGGAAGAATCAACCCAGCTCATTTGGGATCCATGCAGCGCCTCTTCCACCGCAGCTACATCATTGCAGCGCGTCTGGATTTTACACACATCCTCCCTGGGTGTCACTTTCTCATCAACCCTGCACCGCAGTAAGGAACCAAGGCTGCGTGACCAGAAACCGCCGCATCGTCTCTTCTGCGAGGAGAGCACTGACGCATCCCCTCTGACGCATCCCCTGCCATTAAGGTTACAACTCATTGCCTCTCATGCAAGAGAGAATCGAGCATCACCTCTCCTGCCAGTAAGGAACCAACGCTTGCTTTTCCGTTGCCTCACCTCACCCTCCCCTCCCCCCCTGCAGCCCACATTGTCTTTGTTTTTGACGCATTCCCAGGAACAGGGTGTCGAAAATACACAACCATTGATTCCTATAGTTTAAGGCTCATTTAAACATCTAAAAAGTGATATCTTCACTTGTGTATGTTGGGTTTTTGTCAATTTGGTCTTCTTTTATTCAGATAAATATTAGCTATTTTCCTAAACTGGTGCGGAATACTTTTGTGGTGTTTTCACTATGTTACTGTGTGTGTGTGTATACAAATACTTTACACATTGCCTTTGAGATAAGCCTTACTGCTTGTGCCAAGCTACCAAGGAGTGAGCAGGAGTTATCTGTGTGACTCCCTTACCCTGACTAGAAAGAGGACAGGGTGCAAACCACTGACAACTAGAGTCCCCATTTCAACAACATGTAAATGAATATGATGGGGAACTACATTTCTTCATTGTTAATCAAGGTTTTCAACATACATGTTAAGAAATCTGTTATCGTTTCATGGTAAGTCACTTCTAAACAAGTACAGGATGGCTTCAGAACCACCATAAATCATTACAATTTGATTAATTGTGTTATGCCACAGGGCGTACGTGTCCTCACTACGGTTAATGCACCTCATAATGTGTGTCAAGTGCAATTGGCATACTCTTTGGTTCAATAATATATTTGCATATAAATCATGATTGTGACGTCAGGGATGATAGCAACCTACGCTATTCCAGTCTCCCTTCTGATGGAGAATCAAGCTATCACGTAAATCTATAATTGGATGTTATTAATGAGACAGATTGAAATTTCAAAGGTCAACCCAGGAAAGGTTTTCTGGATACTTCCTACTGCTAAATTTCACTCTAATGGATTCTCTAGTTCTATCTCCCCTCTTCTATCCTTTTTTTCCTCTGTTTACCTTGAATCTCTTCTATCCCTTATAAAGTCCCAAGGGGATCAGTACACAAAGAGCAATTATCAGCAGAGGTCTCAAGATGCTTCCTGCAATTCCACTCGCCGAGTTTCCAATCCATTTTCCAAAGACAGAAACTCCACTTCCAGTTGCTTACTAGGCACCTGTCGCTTCTAGCTCTTTTAAGTTTCTTTTCAAGTCAGTAATGCTTTAAGTATACTTCCTCAGCTCCTTACTGTTATCAGGGATGTTACTACAACATTGTTGAACCCTTAACATCCGGCAGACTTCGCCCTCTTTCTCGAGAAGGATGCCTAGCACAAGCCTGTTCTGCAAAACCATTGATCTGATTCCAAGCAAGCATCTTGGTATCCCTTAACAGGAAGCATCCTGCACTGTTGACAAATTTCCTATCTTCAGATCATTCAGAATTACTCTTACAGATGCAATCAATGCTCCAAAGATGTATCTTACAACCCCTGAAGCACTAGTTCTTCTCTTTGTTCTTGTGTGTGTCTTCTTTTCTCACACATAATCATCTAAATCTACATGACAAATCTTTGGGAAAACTATCCATGAATATCATGTTCCATACCATCCTTTGGGCAACCAAAGTAGGCATGATTTCCACAAATGAAAAACACTCCTGGATCTTGTTCAGCCAACATTAAGGTCCAACTACTCTTGAATTCAAACATATGTGCACTCACTTGTTCGTACAAATTTTGTGTCAGTCTGTGATTTGGGTCTATGTACACCCAATTTTCCGACATGTTGCCAATCCAGGGTCGAAGCAGCTTGATCTCCTGCAGCCAATTTGTCAATTTCAATTTCTTTTGTTCCCATCCACATACTCCTATACCCTTCTGGATCTTTGTCATCATTCCTCTCTTTCTGTCCTCAACGTGACCCAAAAACTCTTTCTCTACATTGGTCAAAATACAGATTAAATTGTTTGTATGGGCACAAACTGTACCAAAGGTCCAAATGGGCTGACAGAATCCTCCTATTGTGTCTACGTTCTTTGCTTTAGCAATGCTGGTCAAATATTTCATGTGGGTAGAAAAGAGAAACTCAAATCATAATTGGAACAATACTATTGGAAATATTCCTGTCCATATAAAAGGGTCAACAGTAAACTACATGAAATACCATATGTCAGAGGCAAACTGTGATAATTCACTCACTAGCTGAGGCAGGCAATTGCATGCAGATGCATCAATTCTTTGCATGTATGGTATCAATATATTCATAAAGTCATTTATTATACACATTTGATGAAATATCTCTTCTAGAAGTACCTACATGTAACTCCTTCACATCTATTGACTGTTTTCTGTCAATACCAGGTGATGTAACTTATGATGCACTAGTTGATTTAATGGTCCCTACTTTGGAATATGTATGCAACCTCAAACTTATAAGTAACATGATCATTACTATAGCTGAAATAACTAAAACTTCAGCACACTTGTATTTGCATCTACTATGTTTGTTTCTAGGCTCCATGGCTTTTCTTGATTCAGACTGGTTTAATGAAGTGCAGCAACCGCAACAGCAATTGTCTCTTTCAGTCTGTTCCAGTTAAGCAAAGCTAAAGCAACCACAGTTCTTTCAGTGAAAAAGTTCAAATGTTTATGGCAATGTCCTCTCAACCCTAATCCATGTTCTGATAAACCTACAAAATGTCTCTAATAAATGGGCAGTTCAAAATTAGCTAATTACTACTTCCAAAATATGTCTCAGTCCATCGAATGGCACCACAATTTCAAAGTTTAGATGAGCCCAAGAATCAGTTCAAAAATGTTTATCTGGACTCAAATTTTTAAGACAAAAGAGTTTCTGTCCCGGTTATTTCCTGCAAAATATGTCCATTCAAGGTACAGCGGTTCTCTGATAAGGCACTCTTGCTCTCTTTGTTCTCTGGACTACCGGTCCTCCATCCTCACTGCCTCTTTTGCCAGACTCCCCAGTCTCCTCGTGAAATGATTGTCGAGTTTGCATTTCAGGCATAGTCTGTTCTTTTAACCATAGATCTCCAGGCACATCTCTGTTCCCTACAGCACGAGATCCTTCATCAGCATCTTAGCCAGGTCAACCTTTCTTGTCTCAACCCTTCTGTACCACCATTTACTGTTGACTCACTCAGAAGATCCCCTCAAACTGTAAATGTGCTGTTTCAGTCACTTGCGCATCCCCAACAGCTTGACTAACGTGCTCCCTCCGTCTCACTGTAACGACCCTTCAGGGACAGCTGCTGTATCATCAAGAGGACCTGGAACTTTGTAGTTCTGCACAAGGGTGCGCCGTGTGAATCAGTTGGGGAGACTGCCACACTTCACACTTCAGAGCTGTTGTGGTTGCAAGAATTATTTAGAAATGCCTCGTGGACTGAGGTTCCAAGCACGACTTCTGAATGTGCTTCTTGACCATCACCCGTCACCTGGGCACAAGTCGTGACACTGGTCCTGCTGTGGTTGTATTGTGGCTTCTCCAACCTGATGAGACACACAACGAACCACAACAGCCAGTCCTTTGCAGTATTCAAGTACCATGTCATCTATAATGTTCACAAGCACATTTGCAAGCACAGCTGGTAATCTCATGACATAGCCCATGAGAATTTCATGTAGAGCGAGTCCTGTCTTTCTGTCTGGAGTACTGCGTAGACTCATCAACACAAGAAGTAGAGCATCTGGCCATTTCAACAAAGTGGAAGCACAACCCGTAGCCAATAAAGAGTACTATTGACTTGCTCTACAATGTCTGAAGCCTCAGTTCTATAAGTGCAATATAGTCACTTCTCAACTTGTAATGCTGCACACAATAACTTCAGGACCTCACTGTTAAAGTGAGTCCCTTGGTCTGACTCAAGAGAAGTTGGAAACGAGGTATCAACTCTCTTAACAACAGCTTTGCCACTGTTAGACTGTCATTTCTCCTGGTTGGGTAAGCTTCAACCCAACGGGAGAAAATGCATCCATTGACCAAGACATATCTCAAACCATTGCACACTGGAAGTTCTATAATATCTAGCTGTATCCTATTGAAAGGAACTCCTGATCTCCCTATGTGACTCAGTGTTACCACAGTTTGTTTTCCTACATTCATCTTTTGACATGTAACACATCTGTGACATAAAGCCTCTGCCATCAATCTGAATCAAGGGTTAAACCAAGTCTGATGAAATAAACATACCATAGCGTCACATCCCACATGAGCTGCGCCGTGGTAATGCCTCATTATAAGGGTTGACAAACTATTTGCCATCACAACTCTCCCATCATTTTAGACCCAAGCATCATCCTCATGTTGTTTGACACATCCTGCTATAATCCAACCCTGCTGTTCCTCTTCTGACATTTCTTGTAATCGCTTCACTTCCCCCCATGTATCTGCAGCAGTCAACAGGAGACTGGAATTTTTTGTCTCATCAGAACCTTCATTTATACACTCGCCATTGAATGCACAGGAGTTCATTTCACAGTATTTGCTACTTCGAGAGCATAATTATTGCCAACGGTAACATAGTCATTATCCTTGCGGTGCGCAGGGGACTTGACAACAGCAATCTGAGCTGGCATTTGTAACACATTCAATAGATCATAGACTTTTTCTCAGCTTCTAATTGGAGATCCACAAGAGGTCATGAAACCTCTGTGGTCCCACAGCTTTCCAAGTTGTGAACAACACCAAGCCATACTGCCTTTCGGTGAAAATTGTCACCTTTACCTGATCTGAAACACAGCATGCTCTTGTAAGGACAATTATTTCAGCAACTAGGGCAGAAAAGACTCCTTGAAGCCAGGAATCTTCAACCATTTCCGAGTCAGCATATACTGCATAGGCAGCACTCAGATCTCCTTCATGGTCTCTTAAAGAGGAACCATCAACAAACATAACATAATCAGATTCATCAAGTGGGGTATCTTTCAAATCGGGTCTTGGCTTGATGCACAGTTCAGTGACATCTGAACAGTCATGCTCTATTTCATCATTAACATTGTCATTTTCAGGTAATGGCAAACAATGTGGCAGGGTTCACTGTAGTACACCCTCGGGAATTAACATTAGGAGCAGCCAAGATGGTCTGCTTGTACCTAGTTAGCCTTATGTTAGTCAGGTGTTGGGTCTTTGTATGGGTCAACAATTTCTCGACAGAAAGGGAGACAAAAATGTTTAGGGGATGACCCATAACAATGCTTTCACTCCGATCAATGCTGACACCTATGGCTGCAACTGACTTGAGAAAGCCAGGCAATGCCGAAGCTACTGGATCAAGTATGGCTGACAAATTAGCCATAGGTAGTTGTGTGTTTCTGTGTAACTGAGTTAGCACTGAGAGAGCGCATCCCTCCCTCTCACTGCAATTCAAAGTAAAACAGTTGTGATCAGGCATACCCAGAGCAGGGGCATGTTAGACCTGACAGCCTTAGGGTGGTCACCCCTAACTTTTTGCCTGTCTCCCTCCACTTTTTAGATACAGGTTTTGCTGGTTTTTAGACTCTGCACACTTTACTACTGCTAACCAGTGCTAAAGTGCATATGCTTTCTCCCTTTAAACATGGTAACATTGGATCATAACCAATTGGACTATTTAATTTACTTATAAGTCCCTAGTAGAGTACACTATGTGTGCCCAGGGCCTGTAGATTAAATGCTACTAATGGGCCTGCAGCACTGATTGTGCCTCCCACTTAAGTAGCCCCTTAACCTTGTCTCAAGCCTGCCATTACAAGGCCTGTGTGTGCAGTTTCACTGCCAATTCCACTTAGCATTTAAAAGTACTTGCCAAGCCTAAATCTTCCCTTTTTCTACATATAAGACACCCCTAAGGTATGCTCTAGGTAACCCATAGGACAGGGTGCTGTGTAGGCAAAAGGCAGGACATGTACCTGGGTAGTTTACATGTACTGTTAGTGTAAAACTCCTAAATTCGTTTTTACACTGCTGTGAGGCCTGCTCCCTTCATAGGCTAACATTGGGGCTGCCCTCATACATTGTTTGAGTGGTAGCTGCTGATCTGAAAGGAATAGGAAGGTCATATTTAGTATGGGCAGAATGGTGATATAAAATCCTGCTGACTGGTGAAGTTGGATTTAATATTACTATTTTAGAAATGCCACTTTTAGAAAGTGAGCATTTCTCTGCACTTAAATCTTTCTATGCTTTACAATCCATGTCTGGCTGGGTTTAGTTGACCGCGCCTTGTGCATTCACTCAGACACACCCCAAACACAGGATACTCAGCCTCACTTGCATACATCTGCATTTTGAATGGGTCTTCCTGGGCTGGGAGAGTGGGGGGTCTGCTCTCACACAAAAGACTGCCACACCCCCTACTGGGACCCTGGCAAGCAGAATTGAGCTGAAAGGGGACCAGGTGCACTTCCAAGCCACCCTTTGAAGTCCCCCTCACTTCAAAGGCACATTTGGGTATTTAAACAGGGCCTCTGCCCCTACCAACTCAGACACTTCCTGGAGAAGAAACCTGTAACCAGAACCTGCATCCTGCCAAGAAGAACTGCCTGGCTGCCCAAAGGACTCACCTGACTGCTTTCTGTGAAGGACTGCTTCCTTGCTGTTGCCCTGCTGCCTTGCTGCTCTGGTGAAGAAGTGCTCTCCAAGGGCTTGGATAGAGCTTGCCTCCTGTTCCCTGAAGTCTCAGGATCAAAAAGACTTCATCTCTTCAAGAAGGACTCCTTGTGCGGCAAAGTTCGCCGCACAGCCTGCCAGAACCGCCGCACAGCCTGCCCCGTGGTGAAAATGTTACCACACGCCGAACTGGAATGACGCAGCCCGACTTTGAAACGAGAAGATCGATGCAGCGCCAGCATAGATAACGGAAATTCGATGCGTGGCCCACTGGATTGACGCACAGCCGACCCAGAACAACGCAGCCCGACTTCCAGAGAGGAATCTACGCAGCGCCTGCTGTGCAGGAGAAAATTCGACGCAACACCCACTGGATCGACGTAGCTCCTGTGACTTTGTCCTGCCAACGCCAGGATTCATGACCGAGCGACGGAAATCAGTGCACAGCCGCCTTGCATGAAAACTAAATGACACATTGCCGTATGCGGCCTGAGAAATCAGCGCACACCCCTTTGTTTCCACGCATCTCCTCCTCTGCGGTTCTTTGCGGATATTTTTTTTTACGTGAACCTGGTACTTTGGTGTTCATGCTGGCAGTCAAAACACTGACCGCCAGCGACCCCGGAACCCCGCCGGTCACATTTTGAACATTTCTGTGGGCCGGCGGGCGGAAACAATGTTTCCGCCCGCTGGCTCACAGAAAGGCCCGGCCGGGACATTGACAGCGGCTCCACATAGAGCCGCCGTCAATGCCTCTGTGCGGCAAGTGCAGTCGCACAGGAAAAGGCTGGCAGCAATGGGAATATTATCCGTAGGGTAGCGCAGCTACCCTGTCGGATAGTGTTTCCACTCTCCGCCAGGCTGCCTGACGGCGGAAGCCTGGCGGTGAGTCGGCGGCCCTCACCCTGTTCCAAATATGGCGGGATGGCCCGCCATGCCGGCTGGTGGATTCAGCCGCCAATGCCGGCATGGTGGACCAACCCGCCATGTTCGTAATGAGGGCTTTTGTGCTTGAAAGAGACTTTGTTTGCTTTTAAAAGACTTAAGACAGTTTATATCACTTTTCAGTGATATCTCAACATATACTTATTGCATTTTAATCATTTTGACCTGCATTTAACCAGATAAATATTATATATTGTTCTAAACACTGTGTGGTGTATTTTTGTGGTGCTTTATGGTGTTATTGTATGATTCATTGCACAAATACTTTACGCATTGCCTTCTAAGTTAAGCCTGACTTGTCAGTGCCAAGCTACCAGAGGGTGGGCACAGGATAATTTGGATTGGGTGTGACTTACCCTGACTAGAGTGAGGGTCCTTGCTTGGACAGGGGGTAACCTGACTGCCAACCAATCACCCCATTTCTAACAGGGCACAACATAGATTTTCTCTCAGCTCTGTGAAGACACACATGCAGTTGTCATCTAATGGTACTGGATCCTTGAGTGTCAGCCTCTGTAAAGGTTGGCCATAAGGGAAAAGTTTGGACTCCACTGACGACAGTAGCCAACCATTCCCAAGAACTTCCTGAGTTTTGGGGGAGATATTTTCAGAATTGCTGAAATTCTCTTTTGTGACACCTTCCTTTCACCTTTCTCAATATGATGTCCAAGGTACAAGACTTATTTCTTACAGTACTGCAATTTGGTTGGGGCGACTTTATGTCCATTCTCAGCTAAGTGGTTTAATGGTGCAATTGTATCATAATTTCAATCTTCTTTAGTGTTTGATGCCACCAGTAGGTCGTCAATGTATTGCACCAAAACTGAATGGAAGGGAATCTCCAGGTACTCCAAATTCTTCTTCAGAGTCTGCTTGAAAATGGAAGGGCTCTCCATATACCCTTGTGGGACTCGTCACCTTGCCAAAACACAACTGTCTAGCTGAAACGCAAAGAGAAACTGTCTCTCCTCATGCAACGGTATGGACAAAAATGCTTGGCATAAGCCAGTCACAGTAAACCACTCTGCTTCACATGGAATCTAAAACAAAATCACTGCTGGATTCGGTACCACAGGACAACAAGGAATTACAATCTCACTCACCTTCCTAAAGTCCTGGAAAATACAGTACTTTCTGTTGGGCTTCCACAGTCCCATAATGGAAGAGTTACATGGATTCCCCACTATCTCCTTTAAAATCCCTTGCTGAACCATTAAATTAATCAATGGGGTAATTTCCACAATTGTCTCAGGAGTCAAATTGTACTGCAGGGTTTTTGGATGCACATCATTTGTTTTCACTGATATCTGTCTGGGCTCAGCACCTTTGATGAGACCTATATATTTCCCAGAGAAATCATAGACACCAGATAACACTGTGACTTTCAGATCTGTGGACAAATCTTCTCAAGTTAACATAGGATAGAATGTGACACCAGGTGTTCAAGTTATCATTGTGAAAACCCATTTGTCTTCATAAGTCTGAATCTTTATGTCGCGTGGGGTGCAACAGTTGAGTTTATATATTAAGTCAAATCCAAGTAGACTCACAGGACTTGAATCACACTCTTAAAATTGGTGCCTGTCTTCAAAGGATCCTATTTTTACAGATACAGCTTCAGTAACCGGGCTAGTTAACTGTTTGTTTGCAACACCTACAACTTGGATTTGTCTTCCCGAGAAAGCACCTTTCTGCATAAGATTATTATTCGGATTAATAGGACACTACCTTTTCCAAAGGGCCAACTTGCTGCATAGGTGACATGGAGTAGTTCTTCTCAAAGTCATCACATCCATATCTGTACTCAGGTCAGTTTGAACAACACGTCCTCTACCCTGCTGCTGGAAACCATTACCTTGAAAACCATTACTTCTTTGCATCATCAGAACTCCCTACTGATACACTCCCTGCATACCACCAGTATTCCCTGAAAACTGTGTATTCTGACTACTTTGTGCAGCATTCATCTGAATTATCATCAGGTTTTCTTTTAACTTTGTGTGCCTTAATTCCAATTTGTTGCTGCGGTATTTTGCATAGTGCAGGATCTCATCAGTTTGTTCTGCCAACAAATCAAATGCTGCTGAATCATGTTATTTTTTTATCTGGTTTCAATCCCTGTAAAAATCTGAACAGAAAATGACCTATATCCTTCGCCTCAATAGTTTCTGTACCATTGAAATCTTTGAAATCCTTCAACAATCTCTCATAATAGACATGAACTGATTCTTTAGTTTCTTGAGTCTTTCTATCACTCTTCAACCAATCATCATCCCTAGGGGACACCTTTTCCTTCAATTATGCAATAACTTTGTGATACTTTGTCATCAACTTGGGAGACTGTCCCATAGTCACTCGATCTCTCCTGGGTTCTTTGTCGGGCAAATCGACAGCGATTTACACTCAGCCCATTAGCCACTTGGAACAACAGTATCAAACAATACATTAAAACTTTCCCACAATACTTTTGAAAGTTTCACAAATCTCTCAACCTGTCCGTACCATTCTGAAGGGTTCTCTCTCAATTTCGGGAAATCACCTCAACTCCATGGGACAAACCCTCCATCAGGAACTTCTCCCATTGGAAGCATGCATACATCTTCCTTACTCTCCTCTGCTCCACCAGGAGGCTTTTCTATTCCCACTTTCCTTTGATCCTTCTTCTTTGCCCATTGACCTTCCCATCTGTCTAAATCACTCCACTTTTCAATGCAACCAAATATTTCTTTAGTCTGTATTTTCATTTCTGGAGCTCTCATGTTGACAATATTTTTATCTGTGAAGCTCAAATGATAATTCCTCTGTAAAGCTTTAGGCTTGCTCAAGTCAACCACATATGTTTGAGCCAAATTAGCTAATTTATCATGAATATGTCCTGCATGTTTAGTAATGTCCCTGTATATGCACCGTAGTTCATCCTCCCTATAAGTGTCTAACTGGAATGAATCAAGCATGCCTAATATCATTTTGTTCAATTTGAATGACAATCTGGAAGCATTTAAGGGTTTTTCTCTTTCTGGGACTTGAAATGTTCTTCCACTAAGTCCTTCTTCACGTCAGTCTTATAAAGCTTTCATCTAACCCTGAACTGAAACCTCACCCCTTTCCTGGTGTGTTAAGTATTATCTCTCTTCCTGAACCGATTGAATTTGCATGATCTGGAGTGTTTGCAATGGACATCTCTTATTCTGACAAATATACTAGTAATCTTCTATTAGAGGTACTACAGCTATCATATGAGGTAGTATCATCTTGGGGCAGGGAAAACGTAGGTGATCCTTCAGGAAGCCTTGCATTGGGAGAAAATCCTATTCAATTAGTGGTCGGGTTTTAATTTTGTGTGTGTAGGGGTTATCTGTCTCAGGACAGTGGAAAGTCTTCTGATTGTGAAGTTACTTGAATAATTTTGATTAACTGGGGTATTGCTTGTCATAGGGACAGCTGAAACTGGTAAACAATGTGTATTAGTTCCTCTTGATCCTTGGTCATATAATGGAACAATGGGACCTATTGTCATTGAATCTGTCAGTGCATCTGGAGTGGACAACGAATCATGAGGAATTGTCATTCCTAAGGCCTGTCCTGTCTGACTTGTATTTGGTTGTACTGGTGCAGTAGATATGTCAGATGTCTCATCTTTAACTGTCACATTTTCTGATCCTGTCTGTATTGTGTTATATGGTAGTGGACAACTCAATGACAATTCATTTATAAATTAATTGTCCGAATTACTCTCCAAATTGTCATTCTTGTTCTCACTATCACCTGTTGTTTCCTTCTCTTTCTTTTCCTTTGGTTTGGGTTTTCCCTCATTTTCCTTTACTAGGGCAGAATATAATCTAGTTCCTTCAACTATGTCAGATCTCTAAGTTTTGCTGAGCATCTCATTTAGCCTCTCCAAAAGTCCTTACTGCTTTCTTCATTCTTCCCTCATGCTTCTATCTCTGTCTCTGGTGTGCCATGGGTTCCCAAGTATTAAGTGCCTCAAACTGTGCAGGGCTAGGAGCTGGTTTCATCTCAAATAAAATTAGTCTCAACCACTCAATTATTCTAAAATTAAAGGTTTCCATGTGGGAATGCTAACGCAACCTCTTTCTCAGTAATCTTATGCCATTGTTCAAGCCATGAACATGCAAGGAGACCTACATGATAACCTGGCACACCCTCTGGGGGAGACTCCACTCCCTCTCTAACCGGAAAAACGCCTCACCTTTCATCAAACTTTTCATTGCATTAAAGAATTTAATTTTTTCAATCCAATTTACCACAGTTGACTTTTCATTTACAAAGCAGGAAGTAATTCTACACCCACAATCCTCTGCTCGATGTTCACAGCCAATGCCAGTGCGGTTTTACACCAACCAACCTAATCAAGCGTGACACAGTGTGACATCAGTCTCACTACTTGCAGCAGCTCACCCTCCTTTAAAATTTCTCTTGTATTCACTTTCTCACTCAAACCTAAATGCAAAATATGAAAAGGCAAGCGTTTTCAACAGCAACCTTCATCTGCTTCACTAAAGGTTCAGGACAGAAAATGTATGGAGCTCACTTTCCGACTTACTCTCTCTCACACTCACTTTTGTTTGGGACTCGACCAGCAGATCTCGCTTGCATTGATCCAGATCTTCCATGTACACTCAGGATTCACTAATACCAACCTCTCAGAATCATACTTAGAAAATACTGATACTGTTGACGACATCTCAAGACCAAGCCCGCATACACAGCAGACAACAATAAATTAGCCAAATGTCTTCTCCACTTGTGCATTATCCCGGGATCCTAGGCCATGTCAGACCCGTTTATCAATTTCTTAGCAGCAAGCGACACATTCACACAAAAGCTTTGAAAACTCTGCAGAACACTTCACAGCAATCTTAAGCACAAGCTATGCAAAGCACAACTGCATTAAAACTCACACATACGCTGCATAGGACTGACGCTGAAACACCATTAATCCTCTGAACTAACAATGGACTCAGAATTTGGTCTGAGACAAAATCTTGATGGGACAACCTAAATTCCCTAGCTTTATCTCCCTAAGGACTGAACCGTCCTCAGCTACCAGCTCTGATGGACCATTTACCTGTTATGCTTTAAACTAGGTTGCCAGTCTTGAAATCCTGCAAAGGGCTAAAACTAGAAATAGGAAACAAATCCATTCAACATTAATCAAATATTAAACAATGCTATCAATTTCGCCACACATTGAAAACCCTAGTAGAAAATCAAGTTAAAGTTTTTTGTTACACTTTAACACTCAGGTTAATGTAAATGATTTTCAAAAAGATCCTGTAAAGGTACACAATGACAATAGGACATCCATAACACCTGGAAGAACTGTAAGTGTGCTAACATAAGGCAGACTAATAGTTCAGAGACAGCAACGTGGAATATCAACAACAAAATCTGGTGCTTGGACAACAAACGCTGGTGCAATCTGTCACACATTAGGGCAACTGTATATCTTCTGATTAAATAAGCTAAGGGGATCAGGAATTTCCTAAAGGAACCTAAGAATACATATATTCCAATCTAATGGACACAAGGATAAAGAGTGAAAAGCCAAATTAGAACAAAAATAATTTGGAAAAATGTCATCAAGAGCAAAAGGAAAATAACTAAAAAAGGCAAAAATTGGGAAACAAGGAAGGTGTCAGCACATCAGAAGCTCGGTCAAGAGCTTTCTTAGGGAATCCAGTGTTAGCCTAAGCCACACTCAGCAGGCATGGGGTAAGGGAATTAGAGGACTATACCTCTCAAAGTCCTGGTAAATCTGTGTTTAGGCTTGTCAGCATAATTCTTCCCTGGGGGTCAGGATGGGTCTGCCCCATTCATAAGTGAAAGTCCTAATTAAAACCAAAAGTTTCATTGCTTATGCCTCCTATGATCAGGAAAATTCCAGTTCCAGCCTCTCATCGCCTTACGGGCGCTCTGTAACATCCACATTCTTTCCCAAGACCATCCTGGGAAGGTAAACGTCCTTGGGTTTCCGTATGACTTTGTAACATGATTGAATCAGGACAGTCACATTTATTTTCAGTCTCTGGGAGTAACTTTTAAGGCTATTTTCTAAAGCTCTCTATGAATGAGACAATAGCATATCTATTTCCAAGCCAACATTTCTCTGTATGAAATACCTAAAAGAAATGTCTTGTTAGCAAAAATAGAAAACTATTTCTTACATTCAGGGGACTATAGTTATTGAGGCCTAGTTCAGCTAAAATAAAGAAATACATTCATAGCACATTTAATTTAAATTACACTAAAATCTGTCAAGATAATGTTTTCAACATAAAATGTTAATCCAACCCTCATCAGTCCAAACTCCATGTTACAGGCAAATGCAAAATGAAATAAATTGTTAACACATGTAAATGAATATCACGAGGAACTACATTTCCTCAATGTTAAGCAATGTTTTCAACATACATGTTAAAAAATCTGTTATTGTTTCAGGGTAAATCACTTTTAAACAAGTAGAGGATAGCTGCAGAACCACCATAAATTATTACAATTTGATCAATTGTGTTATGCCATAGGGCTTTGGTTTTCTACACTACAGTGAATGCACCGCATAAAACGTATCAAATATAACACTTTACAATTAGCAAACTATTAGTTCAAACATTTCATTCGATAATATAATAATATCAATAAATAAAGTCACTGTGGGCATTCATGACTGATCCTCCTTTACACCCCACTGGCAGGGTGAGAACCATAATGATTAGGAACACCTAAGCCTCTTTGGAGAATTTATATATGAAGCGTAACAGGACAGGGGCTTATTGGGCAGAAATATCACAACGTTGTTTTTTTTAAACAGAAGCTGTTTTTCGTGTGCCATAGAACAAGTAGCAAGAAATGTTCTCCTGACCACCCTTCATGGTATGAGTGAATATACATCAGGGTAGTACAGTGTTTCAGGTTTATACATGGGGTTCCCCCCTAGAACTATTGTATGACAACATGATAATCAAGTTTTTTTTTTTTATCAAAAATTATATTTGCTATAGTGATATACAGAAAAAGTTATACAGTGAATAAAATGTTTTGTAAACATCTTTGAAGGATAGGCCGTATTGTGAATACAATCTTAAATTAAAACCAAAGAAAATTGTAATGTAATTCTATTTTATTTGCATTTGGTGTGTCAAAAACAAATAAAATCTAGACAATATTAATGTACGTAACATGCACTGCCTCGTCTGATAACTCACTATGTTTATAAATGGGTCAGGAATCAATAGAGGAATCTGTGAGAAATTTAGTACATGGACATCCTTTCTAGTCCTGAAAAGAAGCTGGTACTCTGAATGATGCTGCTTTTCTCAAGTTTCTCCTCTCCCTCTGGGCCACAGATTTGTTCTTCGAGGAGCCTCCTGATAACTCTGCTGATCAGAATTACACAATGGACAGACCCTTTCCTGGTGACATTCTTTCTTAAGATCTGTGGACAAGCCCTGGTCCCTGGAGCAACTTTGCCTCCTGCCAGTTGAAGGAGTAATCTGTGCTGCCTGGAGCAGAGCAGGCCTCCTGGCCAACATGAAAACCAGCCAAGGCCCAGGTGGCTGTGCCTGTGTTTGGAGGGCATCTCAGTAGAAGGAGATACCCAGGAGTCACAAAACCATTGCTGTCCATATGACAAAAGAGTCCAGGAATGAACAGATCAGCAGAGATTGAGGAGCTGCAGAGACATTCTCTAGGAAGACATCTGTATTGAGCCTACATTGCCCAACCTCACAAGTATCATACAGTGACCCATGTTTTTCTGTCCAGCAGAATACAGACAGTAAAACTCTTCTATTAATCATCATTTTTGGGGTTATGTTCTGAGGAATGCATCCAGTTGTTTTTAAAATCTGGAATCTGTTGTAACCTGTGATATAAGCTAGTAGATGAAAATGTGTTTTCCTTGTTTAGGGGTTTTAAGTTTTTTTTCAAAAGTGAAAAACTTATATTTGTTGGAAAATGCATACATTTCCAGAAACTGTTATGTAGATGCGGGGAAACACAATGGGTGCGTTTTCAAAATATAGTTATGAAAGATGAATTTGTACCCATATATACATATAAAGCAACATACTGCTGTCCTAAAACTAAGATGACAGACAAGACAAGGAACATGGATAAAGGAATCAATATGAGGGGCCCAAGCGGACGAGTTGCTGGTGAAGGACAGACATGGAGGAAAGCTGGACCAGTAAATGGGAGAGATGAGTTTAAGAAATGGAGTGCAAAAGACGTATGCCTCTTGGATGCATGAGGTGCAGGGATAAAGTTGGCGGCAGGAATATAGTCCTGCAAGGTGAGAGAAATAATTGACATTGTAGGAGAATGGAATGATAGACTCCGTTTGGGAAGGGCTAGTGACTAGGTGGTTGCACAGTGGAGTGAAATAGTTAATGAGTAGGTTATATTAGTGAAGTTGGAGGTGTAAGGAGGAAGTGTAGGGACTCCTTTCTTTAGAGTCTGGCCACTAGGAGTTTACACTGTAGCAAGGTGTTGCTTGAAGCCGTAAGCCTTCGCTCTTTCCCCAGTGGATGAGAGCTATTTGAAGCTGAAATGTAAAAATCACCCAAAGTTTGGAAAACTCATTACAGATGTCTTATTGGTGCTAGAGGCCGCTTCCTGCTATTTCCTCTAATGTCATGACTAGTGTATGAGCATTTCATCAACAACTATACTCAATAATAACTATATGACATTATGAGTACTGCTTCCTGAGGCATGAGCGTGTAATATTGGTGTAATCTGTCATGTAAACTGTGAGGTCTGTGTAAACTGAGTGTGACATCATTAGAATGAACATTTAAACTTTGCCTTATTTTGCTGTGTGTGGCTTCAGATTGTGAAATCTGTGCAATTTTTAGGTCGAGCACGCAAGCTCTTGACCTGTTGTAAGTATTGTGGGCTTTTAACCACACCCGCATGCCCATCACTTTCACTCGTTTGTGGGCTTGCCTTTCCAAAATCCTTTGCTATTGGTAAATGTTTAAGTTTGTTCCTCTTTGGGGCGGTTTTGTTACTGCCTTGCATTCTGCCCCTGTTACATGGATAATTGCACGATTGCTGATACTTTGACTGCAAGCAAACTTCTCTTTCTTTTTGTGTCCCTCCTACGCGCTCATGGCGGCCATGGCACTTTGAATCGACTCGCTTATGTCAACTGTTTTACTTTTCATTTTCAATGTAATTGGCAAGAAAATTCCAGTTAGGAATTTACAACGCTAATAGCTGTAACTCAAGCAAATGCGAGACCCATTACATTGCAAATGCTTGTTCATTTTTCCACCCTGATCCCTTCAAGTAGATATTTTGCATAAACTCCTGACTTCAATTCTACTACTTGGGGGAGGTAAGTTGAAAGATGAAAGGAAAAAGGTATGTAGGAAGATGATACTTAAGTTTTAAAAATGCTACGCTATGTGAAATTGCACACACAGATTTTTTTCGAAGTTGGATTGAAGAAGGGAGACATCTAACATCCTTGGAAGGGCAGACCTCTTTGGCACCCCGAGAAAGGATTGCAGTTTTTCAGTAGTGCCACATAAAAACGCATGGTATTGGAGCCGATTTAGTATAAAGAAGGCTCTTAAAATACTCTAATTTGCTCCATTTTTACATTGTTTCCCTAAAGAACAGCCAACAAAACCGCCTTCCAGGAATTCAGGCTTGTCGATTGGCTTAATGCGATTTAGGGCAGTATTTACACCACACAACTTTACAGTTTCATCAACAGCCAATTATGTCCCACCATCTTGAATGCTCAACAGCCACCAGTAACTATGGTCTCCAATTACTAGACCAAAGCCTGCTTCTGCCTCTATATATATAGTGCAACGGTATTTTGGTGAGGGTATATACCAGCACTTCCACCTTTACTAATTGTCACTATGCACTATCAAGTATGAACCCTCTTACAGTCTACAGTCAGACTTGAGCATTCCTATTTTTACCTAATGGCTTGAAACAGGGGATGGGCTCTCATTATCTGTTACCTCAGGTCAAGTCGACCTAAACTCTTGGAACCTATATGTTAACCGACAGAGGAATGCAGGGAATATACAATTTCATAGTAAACTTTTATATTTATATAATAGCGCCTGCATGATGAGTATATCTACAAACGTTTTATTCTATAAAAATGGCAATTTGCACGCACATACGAAATATCATGATTCACTTTAATAAAATACTGCCCGGCCCTGGAGTGGGTGTAAGACATTATGGCCCAGATTTAAGCGGGCCTACAGCCACCTTGCGTCACATTAGCATTATTTATTTTGAGCTAATGTGGCAGAACAAGGCCAAAAATCGCCACACCGTACATTGCGCCACTTTGTAACCCCTTGTGCCACATTATGCCTGTGCCAGGCATAATGTATGCAAGGGGGGTGCCAACAAAAATGGTGCAAAGCAGGCGTTAAAAAGGGGCACACCATTATTTATAATGGGCCCCTATGTATTGTTCAGGGGTTTACGCCAAAATCTTGGCGCTAACCCTGAACAGTACATCAATAGCGTCAAAACTGACGCTATTGCCACCTACCCTGAGCCATGGTGCGCTGTATTTCAAAAACGGCACACGCATGGTGGCGGAAGGGGGGGCGCTAAGGGGTGCAAGAAAAGAGGCACTGCACTGGGTGTAGTGCCACTTTTCTTAAATCTACCCATACGTTTTTTATTTAACTTATAAACAGGTGTTGCATCATTTAGAAAGAAAGATTGTGCTAAACTCCATGTTCTATTACATACTATAGATGTAATGGATTTATGCGTGGCACTATTGGGGTTTATGAATCATTGAAAAGTTATTCCGCTGAAGGTAAAAACATATTGGGTATGTTTAAAAAAAGGAAACCTTCTTGGAATGTAATTCCCTTGCAGTACTGTATTTTATTTAATAAATGATGTTGAGATTCCCTCATTCCATAGATTCACATTCTTTCTGAGCTGCAGTGACTCCTTTTACTCGACCTCCTACATGGCAGTACGTTTTTTTTGGAACCCGCACACTTTTTCTGTTCTCTGAAAGTAAATACACCACCGTCGCACTCGTTCAGTTATTCTTCGCTTTCTCTCTCCTCCCTGATTTGGCTGCCACATCAAGGACAAAGCAGGGAAATACATTTGCTTCTGTTCTGACATTAATTGGAACCTGAGGCCCATATTTATACTTTTTAGCGCCGCGGTTGCGCCGCTTTTTGACGCAAAAACGGCGCAAACCTACAAAACACAATTGTATTTTGCAAGTTTGCACCGCTTTTGCGTCAAAAAATGACGCAAATGCGGCGCTAAAAAAGTATAAATATGGGTGTGAGTTCGTCCTTCAAACTGCAGAGTTTAAACTGGAGAGAGAGGGCGGTCACTGAAACACTGTTTATGGTCTCATCTCAGGTGTGTCTCTAAGGGTAAATCTGAGACAGGTCCTGGGTAGTGCTCTGCTTAAGAGCTGCCCAGCTCCACCTGTAAAGGGGCATCTTCAGGGTCATTGTCAAATTAAACACAGCTCCTGACCTCCACTCCTACTCTCTCCGGCTCTTAACTCCCCGCTGACAAAGCGTTCTCCCTTAGTTCTGCACAGCTCCACATTCCATATGGCAGGAGGCTTCAGCTCTGCTGCCGGCAGAACAGAACAGAAGCCTCTCCCACGTCATGCAGATAAAACAAGCATACAGACCTGTGAAATGTGCTCCCGCTCAGAAACCGTAGAGTGGCGTCATTCTGTCCACGCTAGTAGACTCTAGTATCAGATCTGCTAAAGGACTCCAAGTCAAGGGTGGTTTTCATTAACTTTATATAAGCACTGCACCTTCCTGAAGCAAAGTGATTAATGTCAGATCACGTAAGGTCAGTTAGGACGTGGAAGATCAGGAGCTCTGTGTGTGCATGCTACTGCGTTTCATTGAAGTTTAAGTAAAAAAAAAAGAGAAGGCAAGTTCATTGGGGCACATACACAATGAAGCTACATTTCATTGGCAGTTAGGATGTTAGGGGAATTAATGAACATAGTTTTCATTTTTTGGAGTTAGATTTTATTTATGAGACACTGTTAAAATTTATTTTCTATGGAAGAAGATGCTAATTACCTTATAGGGTAAGAATCAATAGTTAAGGTATATTTTAATGAGTGAAAAACTGTTCACTTTTTGCCAACAAGAAACTCTTTCGTGTTACGATCCGGTCTTAGTAAAATAATGTAGCACTTGGGAATGAATATACAACCCAGGAGTCCTGCAGTGGAGGCCAGGATGGCGAAAATCTCCACAGCCACCATGTATTTGCCCTTGGTGCTCAGGTAGGCAGGGATGAAGGCCACCCACACACTGCAGAAGACCATCATACTAAATGTAATGAGCTGAGCCTCGTTAAAAGAGTCCGGCAACCTTCTGGCAAAGAACGCCAAAAGAAAGCTCAGGAGAGCCAAAACTCCAATGTAGCCAATAACAAGGTATAGAGCAACAGCAGAGCCATCATTGCACTGCAGAATCATCTTCCCCATTTCAGAGGTGTCGACTTCTGGGAAAGGTGGAGCAAGGATGATCCACACGATACATATTATACCTTCCCCCAAAGATAAGAAGATGACTATAGAGTTTCCGAGTTTTGGTCCAACCCACTTCCTCAGCTGGCTGTCTGGCTTTGTGGCATTGAAGGCCAACACTACTGTGACGGTTTTTGCCAGAACAGTAGAAACAGCAATGGTAAAAACAATGGAAAAGCTTGTTTGTCGTAGAAGGCATGTTAGTTTTACAGGACGGCCGATGAATATTAAGCAACAGAGGAAGGAAAGTATTAGAGAAATAAGGAGGATGTAGCTCAGGTCTCGGTTGTTGGCTTTTACAAGAGCTGTGTGATGGTGTTTTATAAAGTTTGCTAGAACAACAACTCCTACTACAGAAAACAAAACTGAGGTGGATGCTAATGTGACACCCAGTGGATCCTCATAAGACAAAAGCTCCAAGGTCCTTGGAATGCAGGTATCCTTCTTCTCATTCGGCCATTGATCTCCGGGGCACCTCAAGCAATTCTCCATGTCTAGTAAGAAAAGAAAAAGAAATTAAAAAGAAAGAACGTCTTGCCACGCTGCCAGAAAATCTAAGTAGGTGAAAAACACCAGTGGACTTAATATTGCTATGGTTCTCATATAGTTTTTGGGGAAGGCACATTCAAAGCATAGGTATTGTGATTTCTCACAGGAGACCCCCAGGAATAACTACAGCATTCCCCATATCCATTTGCCTCCCTCCACCCCACATCAGGTGCTCTCCTCGCCTGTCCCTTAATATGCCCACTATTTTCCCCATGTTGTGGAGTGTTTCTTGGGGCACCCACATGCCACATATATGGGCTCCTTTAATTTCACACAACTGTCCATCCCTGCTCTCCATTCCCACAATCAGGAGGTGAGGGAGTGGACATTGGCACCTTTTAGTATTTAGCAACATACATTTGTGCCAGTTTTGTCCCAAGTCCATCCGTTTGGTCGTCCCTTGGGTCCCCCCAGTTCATCCAGAATGCCCAGTGTGAGAAATTGTGTTGTTGGTTGACTGGGGAGTGAACCCTGGTCAAGCAACAGCCAAAATCCAATCCCTTGCAGAGTGAACTATGAAAAGTCACTAAAGTAACCTATGCTTAACCCTGTGTAGTCTGGCACAAAATGCAGTCAGGCTTAACTTAGAGGCAATGTGTAACGTATTCATGCAGCACACAAACAGTAATACAGTAAAAACATAACAGAAGAAAAAACCCAAACCAATTTAGAAAATAAATTATAATGAATTATTTGACACCAAAACATCCAATCAGTAGAACCAGAGTAATGTTTTTTTTAAAGTTTTAAATGAAGTCTAGTGCCTAAAAGATCAAAGAGGCAACTGCAAACATCTAGTTGAACGAGAATGGCTCAAAGTCAAACGTTAAGGCCGATCGCGATGGAGCACAGTTCAGATACAAGAAGTTGATAGGGCTTAACATAGAAAAATTCTTGAAGAAAAATGTCTGAGAAGGTAAATTTCTATGGGGCAAGGCTGCAGGAGTTGTCAGAGGAGGGAGCGTCATTGTCAGATGTCCTTGGGTCAAAGCAGCGATGACGTTTTCTATGTTCAGACTTAGTGGCAGAAATGGAAGTAAAAAAACTCCAGCGGGACAAAGCAGAGGGTTGTAGCGAAGACAGTTGCACTCTTTGTCAGACATCCGCTTGGTAAAGGACAGCTAAAATGATTTTGCTGCTGCAGAGAAGAACATAGTGGAAGAAACCACAAAGTCAATCTGACCGGCGATGCACCTTAGGCAGATAGGTAAGGAGATTGGTCCCAGTCTTCTCCTGGTTCTCATGGCACTTTTTTGGCCAAATATTGTCATCAGTTTTGGAAATTAGCAAACTGAGCACCTTTAGCACCACAGCCAAGGGTCCAAGAATAGTGGGACACCTCAGAAAGGGGTTCAGGACTCACTTGGGATAAGTGGTAGTATGGTCCATCTGCCTAAGTCTTCCAGGGTTGCAGGGGTGAGTGGCCAAAGGTTCAAGCTCCAGGATCGCCCAGGATCCCAGGCCATGTGGATTCCCAGGTAGCAGGTGCTCAAGGGATGGTTAGGGAGAGTAGGATGCCAGGTTTTGTCCCATCAGTCTCCGATCATGTGGACCAGGAGAGACTTAGGCCAGTTCACTTGCGGACAAGCCACTGACCCAAATGTTTCCTAGGATATGAATGAGACACAGCCCTGTTGCATCTGAAAGGGCTATGAAAAGAAATACATTGTCGGCATAGAGGGCTATCCTGTCCTCTAGTGCCATTCCCCAGTCAAATCCCCAGAACAAGGTGTCGTAATGCACCAAGGTTGCCAATGGTTCTATTGCCAGAGAAAAAGGAGGGTAAGACAAGGAGCACCCCAGCCTTATTCCCCACTGGATTTTAAGTTGAGGAGATATAGCCCCATTTACCCACACTTGTCTTGTGACCAAGTATATAAAATGCGTATGTAGGACAGAAAGTGTGCACCAAGTCCCACTGTATCTAGTACCATGTGTTGGAAAACCCAGTCCAAAGGATCAAAGGCTTTCTCGAAGTCAAGGAACATGAGCACTGTTGAGCAAAGCAGGGTTTGGAGTCAGGCCTGGGCCCAGTGTACTCTTTGGATGCAATGGAGTGTGCATGTTTGGGGCTGAATCCCCGTTGATCTGGGTAGACTAGACAGCACAGCACGCAGATAAGGAGTCTCGCCAGGACCTTAGCAAACAGCTTGACCTCAGTATTGGTAAGGGAGATAGGCTGATGCAAGGCGCATTTGTTAACTGGCTTGTCCAGTTTCGGCTGCACCACTATGGTGGCCAGGTTTATCTTTGCATGAAAGTGGCTTAAGGCATTGATTCGGGATACATATTTAGAATGGGTGGCAGCATAGTTTGGTGAAGTCTGCAATAGTATTCCCTTGAGAATTAATCTGGTCTGAGGGTTTTTTCAGAGTTCAGATCCAAGAGCGCCTCATTGATCTCCTGTATGATCAGTGGCTGATCAAGTTCCTCTCATTTAGTGGGGTCAGTCTGGGCAGTAGGATGTCCGCAACTAGTGATGGCTGGTTTTCAGCTGGTGGGTGTTCATATTCAGCATAAAGAGAGCCATAGTACTGTGCAACGGCTATCTTGGAGGTGATCAAGGCTTGCCGTCTGTTTGTTTTAGTGATGCGGTGCATCTCTTTAGACTCCATATCTTTAGTAGCAAACCAGTGTAGATGCTTGCTGGATTTTTCACCCCATTCATACACTCTCCTAGTCGAGACCTCCCACCACCACTGGGCCTCATTCAGGCACAGCTGGCGCAATGAGGCCCTCTCTCCTACCAGGTGACAGCTCACCATTTCTGGTAAGTTGCCCTGATTCCTGTTCTCTAATATTACAATAGATGTGTCTAATTCTGAAATTCTGGGGTGTGTCTTGCGGGATTTACTTCTAATGTAGGATCAAGCCACCCCATACATGGTGGCTTTACAGGCTTCCCACTGTGTCCCGGGTGAATCCACTGCCCTCTTTTTGGTACGTAGGAAAGCCTTTAGTTGAGCATCGATGGGACCCGAAGGGGGCCAAGATATCATAGAAGTCTCCAACCATGAATGCCTTACCTGGGGGTAGGGACAGTATAAGATCACTAAGTGTCAGTAGTGTAGCTCCCCAGGAAGCCACTGGAGATCTGGGAGTCCACAATTGGCGGGGACGTATTGAACAGAATGGCTACTCCTCTGCTGATGTGCCTTAATCACACATGATACACTTTATTATAGCCATACCTGGCCGAGAATGTGGAGTTGGCCCCTAGAAGGAGGGCCTCTTGTAGTATCACAATTTGCCCAGTATGCAGCGTAGGAATTCCATGACCGCCCAATGTTTAAAGGAGTCTAAGAGACCTTTTGCATTCCATGTCATTACTGTAAAATGAGTCATGGCGATCTGCATGGGGAGCAATGCGGAGGGGTAAGAAATGTAGTGTGGCCTCTCCAAGTCCCTCGGAAAACCCTATGGACTCCTCTGTATCAGCTCCCATCAAATTGGGGCTATGGTCCCTGTGGTAATATAGGTCATTTGGGCTGCGGAATGTGCCTAGTGGACTAATAACAGAAAATGCAACATAACAGTTTAACCAAACCCCCTTCCACCCAACTTCTCCCACTCTAACCTCCCCCCGGCAGAAGCATCTAATTCCCCAACTTTTTACTAGGCAGTAACATTAGCCATCCTTGTCCCCCTCTCCCAGTTTATCCAGCCTTCAAGGGCTCTGTGAAGGCTATATTGGTACAAGTGTGCATTAAATTGTTAATTCATACAGATCATACCCTCTTTATATGCTTAATGGTCCATCTTTGTGGGGAGCGGGCCCTCTACAGTCTCAGTCTTCAGTTGGTCTTGGGTACCTACCCACTCGCTCTCCAAATCCAATATCGCCTGGGCCTCCCAGTGACCCAATTGCCTTTTGCAGACCTCTTCCACAAGTCTGAGGCCCCTTTGTCTATCTCCTGGTGTTCCTCGGCCTCCAGGCCTAGGGTGCCTGTGCCATGATGGTGGATGGTTTGTCTGTAGTGGCTTCCTCTGGGGTCTTGAAAAAGTGTGATTTTCCCTTGTGGATCACTCATAGTCGTGCCACAAATAGGGGCATG
Organism: Pleurodeles waltl; assembly: GCF_031143425.1. Lineage (NCBI taxonomy): Eukaryota > Metazoa > Chordata > Amphibia > Caudata > Salamandridae > Pleurodeles > Pleurodeles waltl. Next base: position 156,713,848 of record NC_090449.1, read on the forward strand.
TACTGTAGTTCCATGGCCTTCAGTTTTTGTTTGACATGATCATATGTCATTTGGACTTGATGAGTATAGTCCGGGAATATCATCATGCATCCAGATGGGTACATGAGTTGGCCCTTCTCTCTCATTCCACGAAGGGTGAGATCGCAATCTCAATAGTTGTGCATTCTGGCAATCATGGGGCGAGGTGAGGCCCTGGGGGCAGAAGAGGAGTTGTGCAAAAACCACTCTATGTACCTGTGTGATGATAAAGCATGGTGAGAGTAGAATATTATCTATCCATGATTTAATCCACTGCTTCAGGAACTATTTTGGTAATGATCCCTCCACACCCTCTGGGAATCCAATGAAACAGGGGTTACTTCTGTAGACTCTGTTTTTTGCGTCCGCAGCCTGGTCGGTAAGGGACTTAGAACTAGAGGCCAGGGAGGACAACTCAAGGGCTCGCATTGTATCGTCCAGTTTAGAGATGCGACCCTCTGCTTTGGAGACTCTATCTGTGGTATTGCAGAGATCTTGCTGCAGAAGGCCCATATCCACCCATACTTCTCCTATTTCAGATTAGAGGGAGGATAAAGAATCTTGTATCGCTTGCAGGATTACTGTAGTATCTCATGCTCCCTGTATGCTGTCAACTTGGAGCTCTCCTCCAGTTGCCTCTCCCTGGCTTCTGGTCTTCTTAATCTTAGTTTGGGCCAGGTTTGCAGGTGTATTGTTGCATCCTACTTCCACCCCGGGACACCTGATGGGCCGCTGGCTCCGACAATCCCCTGGGTGTCGTAGGCAGCGCACAGCTTTGCTTGCCTGACTGCCTCAAAGAATTCCAGTCACAAGCAGCACGTGGGATCCAAGTTCTGTTTTGAAAATAGGTGGGGTCTTCAGCTATACCAGAGGTGGTCAGGCTCCGGTGTGATTGTGGGGGAAGGGGAGGAGGTGGGGGATGCATCTGTGGGACTAACCGCCAGGTCCCTGCGCTGTGCAGTGTGTTGTCTTTTGTTTGGTGTTACATGTGCCCTCTGGGTCCTACCTCAGAGACATTGTATATTCCTAGGCCCCTTCTGGCTCATCCAGGACCCAGAAGTGGATCTGATTACCTTTGACCTAAATTAGCTGGATGCTAAGAATCACCGGATTGGGGCAGGGTGTGGCCAAAAGAAACAATGCACATCTCTGGAGTGCAGAACAGGTACCCACAACTATTGGAATGGAAGAGGAATATGGACTGGTGTATACAGGCGGAAAAAGGAGTGTACGAGGACCGGGGATGCTCCCAGAAATGGACTAAAATTTGAGGCCACTGGAATAAATATCAAGGTTTTATCTGTGACTTTTTTGATCCAGGCACAGGGGAAAGTTTTGTGTCTGAAAACTTGGGATAGAATTCAACTATTGTCCGTGCAGCGGATAAGGGAAGAGATCATGGCCCTCATTACAACCCTGGCGGTCAAAGACCGCCAGGGCTGTTTTGGCGGTTGCACTGCCAACAGGCTGGCAGTGCAAACCTTGGGATTACTACCGCGGTGGAAGCGCCGCGGTTTACCGCCACATTGGTCCCGGCGGTTTACTGCCACGTTGGTCCCAGCGGTTTTAATCTGCCAGGGCAGCGCTGCAAGCAGCGCTGCCCAGGGGATTACGAGTCCCCCTCCCACCAGCCTTTTCATGGCGGTAATATCTGCCATGAAAAGGCTGGCGGAAAGGGGAGTCGCGGGGCCCCCTGCCACGGCGCCCTGCCACGGCCCCATGGAGCTTTTCACTGTCTGCATAGCAGACAGTGAAAAGTGCAACGGGTGCAACTGCACCCGTCGCACCACCGCAGCACCGCCGGCTCCATTTGGAGCTGGCTCCCATGTTGCGGCCGACATCCCCGCTGGGCCGGCGGGCAGAAACTAGGTTCCCGCCCGCGGCCCAGCGGGGATGTCTTAATGGCCACCGCAGGAGTGCAGCCGCATTGGTGGCCGCATGGCATTTACGACTTGGTGGGCGGCGGTTGCTGCCGCCAATGTCGTAATGAGGGCCCATGTTCTTATTGATGTATGCTGAGATGTTAATATTATTTTCAAATTTGTTGATGCACGACCAGATTCTTTTTGTTTTTCCTACAATAATATTATTATAAAGATATATCAAAAATAAAAAAATAAACTTCTAGGCCCCGGGGACATCCAGGGTCATCCTGCTACAGGCACGTGGTCGAGAGCTGGTTCCCACTGTGGGGCCCTTGACTGATATTCTGCGGGTCTTTCAGTCACTCATCTAATGGTCCCGGGCATACGGGTCCCGTCCATGCACATCAGGCCGATGTGCCCCCTCTAAGGGGTCGCCGGTAGCAGCAATGGTTAGGGGTCCCCTCGGGCAGTAGCATAGTCGGTGTTTGCTGGTCATTGTGGATCAGAAGGCTTTCACTGCCTGTACAGCCAGGAGTCAATGCGCACCTCCACCCGCCTTCCTCTCACTGGCACCGCAGTCCCGCCCCATTAGGTTGTGCTAGGGTCTCTCCACTCCACTGCCAACTCTGTCATTCCAAGGTGTCTTCCGAGAACAATTTGTCCCCACTCCCTGTGGTTCAGACCATAGGCTGCCCTGGGCAGCAAGTCAGGGGAGTTTTCTCCAGCTTCCCCAGTCTCAGTATCCCCAGAGAAAGGAAAGAGTGTGTACCGCAGCTTGTGCAGCCGGGAGTCAATGCCTGGCTATTGCTGCCATCTTAAAGCGAGCGCCAGGCTCCTGGTCCGCGTGGTGAGTGTTTGGGGCAACTGTATGGTGTTCTTGTGACCGGCCACACTTCTCTCTGTGATGGTGATGGGTTTGGAGTGTCCTAGCTCTGCCCCCAGGTTCTCTCAAATTTATGTTTTACAAATGCATATGTTTTATACTGAAACACAAATGTATTTAAAATAATCTGTCTGTAGTGTTGTTTACTCTCTTCCCACTACTGACGGTTCTGATCCTGGTCAATGCACGTGACTCCTTTAACAACACTCTTCAGTCAGCCTTTGAATCCCACTTTCCTATTCACACTATCACTCCTGCTGCATCACATTCCAACTATCAACTCTTTGAGAAGCTGATGTTCATCCATCTATATAGATCCAGAAAATGCCAGACCTCATAGTACCTCAACAATTAAAGCCCTGAGTCCCACCACAACAGCTCTTTAAACAGCTTAGCTTCCCTCTTACTTTGAGCTTATTTTCTGCACAATAAACTTTCGTTTTTCTATCTCTGCAGTAACCTAACCTGTCCACTAACTGTACCTACTACTTCTTTAAAATATACCTTATCAGGGACACACACAACACATTCCTCAATGCCTCCGGTACACTTACACAGGCCACCACAGCCCCCTTCCAGTTAGCCCAAATCACTTATATACCTTCTTCAAAACTTGTCTTTTTATAATTTATATGATTGCAACAAACGTTTTCCCATTATATTTCAAACCTTTTTATTTTAAAAAGTGTTTTCTTGTAGAAAGGTTTCACAAAAACGGGGTTGGTGGCAACATTTCCCCCAACAAGAGAAAATTGGGAAGAGAAGTGAAAATTAGCACAACCTCAAATCTATCCTCGGGCATCAGAGGGGAAGGTGATTTATTACTAGCCAGAGTAGCAAGCATGTCCATGAGCCAAGTGTGTATTGTGTTGTGTTTATGTTTAATTTCGTGTTATTTGGAGATTTTTTGTTTAGTATCCACACCACTTTACAGTCATCTCAGAGGTCATCAAGGAACTATGTAAGGGGACAAGCAGTTGGGTGTTCAGGCAGTCAATGATTCCTTGGTCATATGACTATTGTGGACAAATAGGTCACTGTGAGGAAGCAATGCCTTAGATCAACAAGAGCAGGGGGTTTCGGTCCAAAAATAAACGTAGAGGTCACGTAAATTAGTTGTGCTAAGGAGACTCTAGAGATAAACCTCCTGAGCGGAGGAGTCTACTCCCATTTGGTGCACCTAAATCCACCATACCTTAAACAACTCATTTGCAGGAGTGGGCAGGGCTGGCTTTAGGAGGGTGCGACCGGTGAAGCAGCACTGGGCGCTGTTCTGGGGTGGGGAGTGGTGTTTAGCAATAATGTACGATTTTAAAGCACCTGGTGCAGAGTTCCTTGTGCCATACAGCCTTCAGGCAGCGATAAAAATATCAAGATAACTCTTGTGACTAATGTTCCTGTTAGAGAGAGAGATCGAAGTTTTGTGTGGTGGCAGTTTTGACTCACCATAAAGTAACGCAGAGGGTTAATATGCCCGCTCCAAAGAACAGATTTGAATTTTACATGGCCAGTTGAGTGGAACAATAAACCCAGCCTTTACAAGCACTGTAAATCAAATGAAATGTATGTGAGGGGGCTATGGAGAGATGAGGGGCATTTTTGCAAGGAAGAGGTCAGGGGGATGAGTGGAGCCAAAAAGATTGTTGAACCTGGTGCCACCAGCTCTCAATACGGGGGTGGCCCAACAACTGTTGAACTCTTTCACCAGATGACATAAGACGTGAAAAAGAGTTGAGCCCTTCAAAAAAACATTTTTTAAACTAGCTTTTTCAACCAGGACATAATCTACAAAGCCATCATGACCAGCACTTCACTTATGTAGTTCTTGGCAGACCCCCTGCCAGAACACCTGCAGCAGCAGCAGCAGGTTTATATCATCTAGGCACCCTTAATGTGGAACAACATCCCCATATCCATCAGGACCATCCCAATTGTCAAATATACAGCAACACTGAAAAGAGCTCTAACACCCAATCTGGGTAGAGCAGTGCTACATAAGACCCATAAATAAGCAAAATCACTGAGCTAAAATCAAGTCAGTTGTGGGCCATCAAACCTGGGTGCCTTGGGAGTACGAAGAGTATACACCTTTTCCTAATTTAGTGAAGGCCGCAGCCACGCAGTGATTTTTGATGATGCACTACCTTGAACTGTACCTTGCCTTTTATCAGACATCTGTTTCTGGTTTCCAAGGTTTGTGTGATGTGGTCTGTTTGGTATAATCCGAGGATGGAATTGGCTGCATTGTTCTGGCTTCTTATAATTTCTGGACTCTTGTAGACTCAGCACTTGACACCAGTCACACTGGTGTTCGAGAGCAAACATTATTAATAAAATATGAGTATCTAAATTATAATATATAATGTGTACTAAAAGAGCCTAATTAGAGAAATGTGTGTTAGAAAAATAAAACATGCATGTTTAAAATGTGGTTGACATGATGTCTGCCACTTTGAATTCTATGTGAACAATTAAGTTACTGTGAAAATGTATTTTGATGAATCATAATTACAAGTACTGACACAAGATGATAATATTAATGAGCAAAACTAATTACGTGAAATTTATGTTAAAGTTGTTTTATTTTTCATGTGTTTGCATTAGTGAAAAGGCCTACATTTTAGTATTTTTCCAGAAGTGCAATGTTGAAATGTTATTCTGACTTTAATGAAATGTTTTTGCAAACGTTGTTTATTAGACATCCCATTAAAATCTGACAGTGGAAATCTACTGTCTTCTCATTCTGTACTTCCTTGTGATAAATATGATAAATTTTGAAAGTTTTAACAATGGGCTTCAGTTTCTGGAAGAAAAGTAATGTCAGCTAAATGTCATGTTCTGTGCTCTTTTTTTTACAACGTTAATATTATGAGGAAACTGCAGACCGGAAAGGGGCATCAACATGAGGATATCTTGAAGACGGAATGAAGAAAGATACAACTGAAGCTCATGTGATATTCAATTGGTTGCTCACTATCACACCTCGTAGTGTTGTCCAATAGAAGCTTAGTGATTTTGGGACCTTAATTTATCAACATTTTAGGTGTTGCAAGTCAGTTCCAGTTCTGTTTCTTTCCAGTTCAGTTCTTTGCAGTTTTAATTCTGTGCGGCTGTTATTTCCAGTTATTTATGATTTTAAAAGTTCAGCTACTTTAGGCCCATCATTACTGCACTGTTGCCCTTTCAATGCTCCTGATGCTGACTGCTGAAGACCTAATGTTCCTGTGCTCAGCTGATGAAGACTCCGCTAGCTGCTGTCTCATTTAGTAGAGGTATAACTAATGTGCATTTGTTTTTCTTTGGCACGTTCTCCCTTAGAAATCCAACTGCATTTTTTGTTAGCGCCATAGTTAGATGTTTTCCAAATTAATTTTTGTCATATTGTTAATTAGTGTTTAATGGTATTTGCTCTTATAAGATTGAGATTCTTCAGACTTGGACAGTCTGTGCTGTTTCTGTATTGCTATCATTTGGTTTTAGGCTTCATTTACGTGACCTTAGCATTGTTAATATAAGCGCAATAAATATTAAAACTTTACTAAATTGGTGTGTATAAATTACTGACCCCTCATTGAATGTTGTTGTATATGGCTATTGGTTCTCATTGTTTGATTTGATGATCTTATTACTCCTGTCTGAGTCAAATGATTTGAGTTGACCTCTGAGGGTAGTAGATGCCACTGCCCTATAATGTGTCACATTAGCCTAATTTAGGAGGTCACATGTCCACACTGGTCAGCTTTGGGTGTTGTGTCACATTTGTATGCAGGCGCTTCTACTATTGAAGGAAGTGATTTGGCAGAAACTCACTTTTGCACGTTTTTGTTCCTCTAAACACTAGGATCTTGTTCTTTTACACAATACTCTACCCCTCATTTAAAGGGCAGTAGTAATGTGAGAAATGTGCAATAACTACCCCATTTACTGATTTATTTGTAATTGTTTACTACTGCATAAGAAATGCTGTAATACTCCAAGGTAATTCAGGTAGTATCCCTCCGATACACGGCCCAAACCTCAATGTGCCCACTATGCTCCACAAATTTAGCCCTGTATAATGGAATTCCTTCCATCTGCATCACAGGATTACGCGCACCCTACTGTTTTCAAGACATGTACCTCTTTCATCAGGAATCTCTTCAGCACCGTCAGATTTAATGATGGCCATTGTCGTCTCTCCATCATTTTTGTAGTCATGCGTTATATAAACATAAAATGAACTTCCTCTGTTCGGACACTATGGGGGTCATTTTGACCCTGGCGGTACGAGACCGCCAGGGCTAAAATGACGGAAGCACCGGCAACAGGCTGGCAGTGCTTCCTGGCCTATTACGACGCCGCGGTCGCAGCGCTACCCAGGGGATTACGAGTCCTCTTTCTGCCAACCACCAGGAAAAGGCTGGCGGAAAGGGGAGTCGCGGGTCCCCTGGGGGCCCTTGCACTGCCCATGCCACCAGCATGGGCAGTGCAGTGGCCCCCTGACAGGGCCCCATGGAGCTTTTCTGAAAAGCACAACGGGTGCAACTGCACCCGTCGCACAGCCACAACACCACCAGCTCCATTTGGAGCCGGCTCCTGTGTTGCGGCCGAGATGCCCGCTGGGCCGGCGGACGGAAACCAGGTTTCCGCCCGCCGGCCCAGCGGGGATCTCCAAATGGCCACAGCAGGAGTGTGGCTGCATTGGCGGCTACCCGGCGGTCCGATCTTGGCAGGCGGCTGATGCCGCCCGCCAAGGTCGTAATGACCCCATATATATTGTAATGGTATTTATAGCCTTGTTTCTCTCCAATCACCTCACAATACCTTTTTGGAATATGTGAGGACTTTCTTGGGAGGCCTCAGACAAAAGAGGTCGCTTACCACCGCAAATTTTAAAAGATGACCCCTTTCGTACTCAAATCTCAGGGCAGTGAGGGCACAGCAGTCCAACACTCCTTCAGGGAGGGAATGTGAGTCGGAAACACAGAACTCAGTAACTCATTTAATAACACAAATATATCGTGCAATAAGTGATTTTACTTATAAAAAATTGATTAGTATTTTAATGCACACAAAGCTGAATACCGCACATAGAATCACATATGCACATATGCAATAAGCAGTTGGCAAAACAATATTTGAAATAGTATACAGATTCTTTGGTGACCCTAAAGATTTGCGAAATACCTAGTGAGAAATTCCTGGTCCTAAAATGAAAACCCACTATAGCCCTGCCTAGAAGTATTGCAAAAACCTGGCCCCTTCTTGATCAACATAGTCTTTAAATAAATAAATTAATAAAAAACGAATATGGAATCTTTTCCAAGTTTTACATCATTATTGATCTATGTATTATCGTTGATGCATACAGTGGTACGAGCCAGTGAACCCTTATTTAATGCCAGAACCCCCAAAATGGTAAATCATATCATAAACATTTTCAAAAGACATAGATCGGGCTCTTAGTTTGTGTGAAATGTGCATACCTGTTTGATTTGAAATTTCCCCTTCTCCACACGGGGTGCACGAGTAACAACATATTTGTTTCTGTGGTTCAGGGATTTTTCTGAATCCGGGCAAGCAGCTTGGATTGCAAACTGAGATAGGAGTCTGCGAGGTGAAATGTAAGACATTTCAAGAAGAGTAACACATTAAGGTGGTTTCATGATACGTTCCAGAGTCTCACCAATACGTTGAGCAAAAAGCAGGCTGATGTATTTATTTAATGATTTCCTTTGTTGTCATATTGCAAACATACATGATAATTGTGGCCAAATAGAATATGAAAACACCAAGTCAGGTTAAATACGTTCATCATGGAAAACTAAAACTATCAACGTCAAGCAGAGGAATAACTAAGTTTATCGATCTGCGACAGGCAATAAAATGGAACGTTTATAGAAAAACAGGAAACAAACAATATTGAAAAATAGCAAACTAAACGTATTGCACCTAATATTACAATCGCTTTTGAGAACATAGCCTAAAAAGTCCTCCTAAACATTGTGTCACGATCCTTTCACTTATGTAACACTCCTCCAAAGACATAAGATGTCGATCTCCTAGGTCGAAAGGCCATATCCAATTTAGTCTTGCAGTTATTTGATGCTCTTCCAAACTATGAAAGTGTGCACGGGTCAAAGCTTCTAACCTAGAAGTAGATCCATAACATGAGTGATATCATTAAAAACAACTGCCAATTGCTTTGTTACAGTATTAAAGAAAACCACAACAAACAAGGTAAATCTTAACAAAGAACACTACAACAAACAAGGTAAATCTTAACAAAAATACCCCCCCCCCACTCCAGAAGGTCTCACCACTGCAAATGATGCCAACACATGAAGAAAGACTGTCTGATCCTCTTCATACCAATTGAATCTATATGCAGAAAAGTGTTTTGGATTTTTTTTTTTTTTACTGTGAATACTGGTATTTCAATAGCTGGCGAGTTAGGGCCTGATATGCAAAAAAATGCCATATTTAAGACTTCGATTAGTCAGTTATAAATTGTGCAAAGGTCACATTTTGGGGGCTAAGCCTTCAGGAAAATTCCCCAACTTATACCTGAATCAGAACTGCATCATAGGCATTCAAATGGCCACTGGGCAGCCGGCTAGATTAAACTCTTCTGTCAGTCAACTGTAAGTGTGCATTACAATGTTAAGCACAGACTCTTTTTGTTTGTATCTGGAATTTAGACATTTTTCAGGACTGGCACTGGAATGAGGTCCACAAATTATATAGCCGATATTTCCAATTCACAGCCTGTTTCAACCAAAGTTCAACATTTGGAAGGGGATGAGATAATGGAGGCACTGGTTTGGAAATTATGCCAACAACAGCCAGTGATCGCTTCAATTCCATAATCTTGATTGGACAATGGGACAAAAAATACTTATTAGCATCTTGCAAACAAACTTGTATTAAGAATCAGAGCAAGAACGAGTATGCCATCAGATTACCTATCGCCTGGCTGGGTATTGACGTGCCTGATTCTACCAGATAACAGACTCAAAGCGAGAACACCGAGGAAAGGAAGCTGTCACCTGTGAGCTACCACTTAGTGCCTCTATCCTACCGCTAGTGCTATTCATTTCATTTAGCAGTGTTCTTTAAAAGACAACATTTGTGCGTCCATGAACACTGACTGTGTGCAGGCCTCTCTGGAATGCTGTGGACAGGATGAGAATGCTTACTATGAGTTCTGTCCAACTTTTCGTAATTTGCCTTCAGTGTCCTCGTATGTTCAAAATTACTTCCAATGGTAGCTGTAGGAAGTTGGCTCTGTATATACTATCTCAAAGTGAGAGATAGTGTGCACAGAGTCCAAGGGTTCCCCTTAGAGGTAAGATAGTGGCAAAATTAGATAATTCTAATGCTCTATTTTGTGGTAGTGTGGTCGAGCAGTAGGCTTATCAGAGGGTAGTGTTAAGCATTTGTTGTACACACACAGGCAATAAACGAGGAACACACACTCGAAGACTTAACTCCAGGACAATAGTTTTTATATATAAAATATCTTTCCTTCATTTATTTTTAGAACCAAAAGTTCAGGATTTGAAGTATACACATAAAATGCAGGGTACTCCACACAGGTAAGTTAGGAACTTTGAATTAGAGCAATACCATACACAGTTTTAGTTAAAATGTCAATAAGCTATTTTTAAAGTGGACACAGTGCAAAAATCAACAGTTCCTGGGGGAGCTAAGTAATAGTTAATTTGTTAGGTAAGTAAGGCACTTACAAGTCTAAGTTGCTGGGCATAGGCAGCCCACCGTTGGGAATTCAAGGCAACCCCAAAGTTACCACACCAGCAGCACAGAGCCGGTCAGGTGCAGAGGTCAAAGAGGAGCCCAAAACACATAGGTGCCTATGAAGAACAGGGGTGCTCTGGTTCCAGTCTGCCAGCAGGTAAGTACCCGCGTCCTCGGAGGGCAGACCAGGGGGGTTTGTAGAGCACTGGGGGCGACACAAGTAGGCATACAAAACACACCCTCAGCGGCACAGAGGCGGCCGGGTGCAGTGTGCAAAGCAGGCATCGGGTTTTGTATCACTCGAGGGCAGGGAACAGGGGGGCTTCTCGGGCCAACCACCGACTGGGCTAGGCAGAGGGTCATCTGAGGGTCACTCCTGCACTGAGGTACAGTTCCTTCTGGTCCTGGGGGCTGCGGGTGCAGTGCTTGGTCCAGATATCGGTTTCTTTGTTACAGGCAGTCGCGGTCAGGGGGTGCCTCTGAATTCTCTCTGCATGCGATGCTGTGGGAGTTCAGGGGGGTCGTCTCGGGCTACTCACGAGGTCGCAGTCACCTGGGAGTCCTCCCTGTGGTGTTGGTTCTTTGGAGCTCAAGCCGGGGGCTTCCGGTGCAGAGGGAGAAGTCTCACGCTTCCGGCGGAAAGAGTGAGGTCTTTAAAAGTTTCAAGAAAGTTGCAAAGTTGTTGCTGTTGGTGAACAGAGCCACTGTTCACTGGAGTTTCTTGGTCCTTTGGTTCAGGGCAGTCTGGAAGTGGCAGGCTGGAAGAAACTGGTCAGCCTAACACTAGAAGTCGGACTGGTATTCAGGGGGCATCTCTAAGATGCCCTCTGGGTGCATTTTACAAAAAATCTACACTGGCATCAGTGTGCATTTATTGTGCTGAGAAGTTTGATACCAAACTTCCCAGATTTCAGTGTAGCCATTATGGAACTATGGAGTTCATGTTTGACAAACTCCCAGACCATATACTCTTTATGTCTACCCTGCACTTACAATGTCTAAGGTTTTGCTTAGACACTGTATGGGCATACTGCTCATGCACATATGCCCTCACCTGTGGTATAGTGCACCCTGCCTTAGGGGTGTAAGGCCTGTTAGAGGGGGTGACTTACCTATGCCACAGGCAGTGTGAGGTTGGCATGGCACTGTGAGGGGAGTGCCATGTTGACTAAGTCATTTCCCCCCCACCAGCACACACAAGCTGTGAGGCAGTGTGCATGTGCTGAGTGAGGGGTCCCCAGGGTGGCATAAGAACCTGGAAAGGCCATCAGCATTGGCATGGGCAGTCCCAGGTCTTTTACAACCATTCTAGTGGTAGTAGACAGCCTTACCAACTATGCTCACTTCTTTGCCTGTAAAGGGCCTCCAACTTCCGACACCTTAGCGACTATCATCTTAGAAAATATAGTTTGTGTTCACGGACTTCCAAGAGTTATATTCTCTGATAGAGGGACACAATTTTATGCACGTTTTTGGCAACAATGGTGCAAAGCTTTATGAATTGATTCAACTTTATCTACTAGTTATCATCCACAAACGGATGGTCAAGCAGAGAGACTAACCCAACCTCTGAAACAATATTTACGATGTTACGCAACAAAGTCTCCTAAAACCTGGCTGGATCTTTTGTGGCTTGCAGAACTGGCTTATAATAACTCTCACCACTCTTCAATAAACTCAACTCCTTTCTATGGTCTATATGGGCGTCATCCGCACATTTTGCCAGTTATGTTACCTGCCTCTACTCAAACCACTCCAGCAGTTATGGACATGCTAACATACATGAAAAAGGTACATTCACAATTGCAAACAAATCTTCATCAAGCAAAGAAAAAATATAAAATGCAATATGTCAAAAAACACCAGCCTAGTCCTCACTATACAAACAAAGATAGAGTTTGGTTATCCACGAAAAACGTTGTATTCAAAACTAAAAATATGTTTCATCCAAAATTCATAGGGCCCTATGAAGTACTACGACAAGTAAACGCAGTAACATATAAGCTAAAATTACCATCGTCTTTGAAAAGTCATCCAGTGTTTCACACTTCGCATCTTAAACCTGCTTGGCCCTCAAGCTCCTCTGTTAGTCCAAGGTCATTGGGAGTATGAGGTGCGATCTATTTTAGACTCTAAATATAGGGTGCCTTCCCTTTGGTACTTGGTGTCCTGGAAAGGGTACGGACCAGAAAATGACTCTTGGGAACCTGCAAGAAATGTTCATGCACCACGCTTGGTGCGACAATTTCACCTCCTCCATCCTGGTAAACCGGGACCTGGACCGCGCCTGGGAGAGGGATGTGATATCAGGAATAAGGCCATGCGCTGTCCAGGTCCCGCCCGAAACTCCGCTGTGCGGCTCTGCGGCGCTTTATGTGCACCACTTGTCATCCCCTCATGTTCTAAAAGTGGTCATCAGCGTCGTCTGCCCTGTGGCAAAGCTCATAGAGCTGCAGGTTCAGGACATTGGTGGACAAGATGCACTTATCAGTGCTATTCCATGAAAGGACTACAATTCCCATGTTTTTAGAAGCAGCAGCCATCTTGGGGTGTGGCAGGCCTATAAAGCCCAGCCACACCCAAGTTTATTATTGTTCGATGATGATCATAGTCCAAAGCTCTTGCCATTTCTTGGTTCTGAAGTTGTAGTTTATTCTTGTTCCATGATTCAAAGAAGGGCTTTGCCCTCATTTCAAAAGGGGTCCCCATCTGATATCGGAGCTGCATTTAGTCAAGAGTCTATTGATGAGTTATATTTCTATAAATGAGTAAGTGCATATTTGTTCTAACCTTTTCTTTTCAGATCTCTCTCCCTGCTGTTCCCTACCCTAATTCCCTTCCCCCGACTGGCTTCATCGTAACTCTGTGCTATAATAGCTTTCTGAGTTGGTGATGCCGGAAGGTGGGCCTTTTGTTCAGAAATGTGCAGATCCAGAGGAAAGGACACTGTGACACAGTCAAGCCAAGGAATGCCCTGACTTGAGTCTGGTTTTTTGGAGCTACCCAGTCCAGAATAGTCTGGATCTTGGGTTGGAGAGGCTGAACTTGGCCTCCACCTACAAGGTGTCCCAAGTAAACCACAGTACCCTGCCCTATCTGACATTTAAATGCCTTGATAGAGAGGCCTGCTGATTACAGGGCCTGCAAAACCTTCTTCAGGTGGACCAGGTGATCCTGCCAGTAAGAGCGAAAGACAGCAATATCATCAAGATAAGGTGCACTAAAGGACTCCAAGCCAGGAAGGACTTAATTCACCAACCTTTGGAAGGCGGCAGGGACATTTTTTAAGCAGAAGGGCTTCACAGTAAACTGGTAGTACCCATCAGGTGTAGAGAATGCTGTTTTCTCTTTTGTTCCAGGAGCCATTTTTATTTGCCAGTACCCTGCTGTCAAGTCAAAGGTACTCAAGTATTTGGCAGCACCTAATTTATCTATGAGCTCATCTGCTCTTAGGATGGGGTGAGCATCTGTCTTGGTGACAGAGTTAAGCCTTCTGTAGTCCACACAAAACCTCATCTCTCTCTCTTACCATCTTTTGTGTGAGGTTTAGGGACCAAGACCACTGGGCTAGCCCAGGGAACGTCAGAATGCTCAATCACTCCCAACTCCAGCATATTGTGGACTTCCACTTTGATGCTTTCTTTAACTTGGTCAGACTGTCTAAATATTTTGTGTTTGACAGGCACACTGTCTCCGGTGTCCACATCATGGGTGCACAGGTGTGTCTGACCAGGGGTTAAGGAAAGGAGATCAGCAAACTGCTGGAAGACTTGCCTGCAGTCAGCCTGCTGTTGGCCAGAGAGGGTGTCTGAATAGATCACTCCATCTACTGAGCCATCTTTAGGGTCAGTGGAGAGGAGATCAGGGAGAGGTTCACTCTCAGCTTCCTGGTCCTCACCTGTAACCATTAACATGTTTACATCTGCGCTATCATGAAAGAGTTTGAGGCGGTTCACATGGATCACCGTCTTGAGGGTCCTCCTAGTGCCTAGGTCCACCAGGTAGGTGACCTGACAATTTTTCTCAAGAACTGGGTAAGGGCCACTTCATCTGTCCTAAAGTGCCCTTGGAGCCACAGGCCCCAGAACCAAGACTTCCTGCCCTGGCTGAAACTCAACCATAGCAGCCTTTTGGTCATACCACATCTTCTGGAGCTGTTGGCTGGCCTCAAGGTTTTTGCTTGCCTTTTCCATTTACTCTGCCATCCTTGAACGTAGGCCTAGTACATAGTCTACAACATCTTGTTTAGGCTCATGAAGAGGTCTCTCCCAGCCTTCTTTTACAAGTGCTAGTGGTCCCCTAACAGGATGGCCAAACAAAAGTTTGAAGGGTGAAAACTCTACTCCCTTCTGTGGCACCTCCCTGTAGGCAAAAAGCAGACATGGCAAGAGGACATCCCATCTCCTTTTGAGTTTTTCAGGGAGCCCCATGATCATGCCCTTCAATGTCTTGTTACATCTCTCAAAAGGCCATTGGTTTGTGGATGGTATGGTGTGGTGAATTTGTAAGTCACCCCACACTCATTCCACATATGTTTCAGGTAAGCTGACATGAAGTTGGCACCTCTGTCAGAAACTACCTCCTTAGGAAATGCCAATGAGTGCTTTGCCTACTGCAGGGGCAGTAGTGGACCTAAGGGGAATTGCTTCAGGGTACCTAGTAGCATGATCCACTACTACTAGGGTATACTGGTTCCCTGAGGCTGTGGGAGGTTCAAGTGGACCCACCATGTCCACTCCCACTCTTTCAAAGGGGACCCCCACCACTGGAAGTGGAATGAGGGGGGCCTTTGGATGGCCACCTGTCTTACCACTGGCTTGACACGTGACACAGGAGATGCAAAACTCCTTCACCTTCTGGGACATATTAGGCCAGTAGAAATAGTTGACTAATCTCTCCCATGTCTTGGTTTGTCCCAAATGCCCAGCAAAGGGAAAGTCATGGGCTAAGGTCAGAATGAACTCCCTAAACTCCTGAGCAACTACCACTCTCCTAGTGATACCAGGTTTGGGATCTCTTGCCTCAGTGTAAAGGAGTCCATCTTCCCAATAGACCCTGTGAGTTCCACTGACATTTCCTTTTTCTTGCTCAGCTGTTTGCTGTCTTAGGCCTTCAAAAGAGGGACAAGTTTCTTGCCCCTTACACAGCTGTTCCCTTGAGGGTCCCCCTGGGCCCAAGAGCTCAACCTGGTAAGGCTCCAACTCCATGGACTCAGTTCCCTCAGGGGATAGAACATCTTCCTGGGAAGAGAGGTTCTGTTTCTTGTGCTGTGATGAAGCTGGTTCCCCAGCCTTCTTTCCTTTTCTCTTGGAAGGTTGGGTCATTATTCCAGACTCCAACAACACTTCTTTTTCAGCCTGAGCCCTGCACTGTGCCCTTGTCTTGACACACACCAGTTCAGGGATACCCATCATGGCTACATGGGTCATGAGTTCTACCTCAGCCCCTGCTGAGGACTCCATAGCATTTCCTAGCAGACATTCTACTGGTATTGCAGGAGAGACTACCACCTGTTTCAGGCCAGTGACCTCTCCCCTTTCTAAAGTTACCATTGACATGGGATGGACTTTAGTCTGATTGTCAGCATTTGTGACTGGATATGTCTGTCCAGCCAGGTACTGTCCTGGGGAAGCCAGTTTGTCTATCACCTTAGTGACACTGGCCCCTGTATCCCTCGGGGCTTCTACTCTAGTCCCATTGATTAAGAGCTGCTGGCTGTATTTTTGCATATTAGGCGGCCAGGCAGCAAGTGTGGCTAGGTCCACCCCTCCCTCAGGGACTAATGTAGCTTAAGTGTGAACCCTGATTTGCTCTAGGCACACTGTTGATCCCACCTGGAGACTGGCTATTCCAGTGCTAACTGGAATAGTATTTGTTGTGGGACTTTTCTTGGGACAGGCCTTGTCTCCAGTTTGGTGTCCATGCTGAGTATAGATGCGAAACCAGGCCTTCTTGGGTTCAAATGTTTTACCCTTACACCCATTTGAGGACTGTGAAGAGTTTCTGGGCCCACCCTCCTGAGCAGGTTTTTGGGGCCCTGTAGAAGACTCTTTACCTTTTTCCCTTGGATGTCTCAACACCCTTCCCCAGGGGAGGCTTTGTGACCCCTTTCTTTTGGTCACCCCCTGTGGAAGTCTTGGTCACCCTAGTCTTGACCCAATGGTCTGCCTTCTTTCCCAATTCTTGGGTGAAATTGGACCTAGGTCTGCCAGATGCTGATGCAGTTTGTCATTGAAACAATTACTTAACAGATGTTCTTTCATAAACAAGCTATGCAGCCCATCATAATCATTTACACCACTGCCAGTACTCCAACCATCTAGTGTTTTGCCTGAGAAGTCAACAAAATCAACCCAGGTCTGGCTTGAGGATTTTTGAGCCCCCCTGAAACTAATCCCGTACTCCTCAGTTGAGAATCCAAAACCCTCAATCAGGGTAGCCTTCATGAGGTCATAGGATTCTGCATCTTTACCAGAGAGTGTGAGGAGTCTATCCCTATACTTTCCAGTGAACATTTCCCAAAGGAGAGCACCCCAGTGAGATCTGTTTACTTTTCTGGTTGCACAAGCCCTCTCAAAAGCTGTGAACCATTTGGTGATGTCATCACCATCTTCATATTTTGCTACAATCCCTTTGGGGATTTTTAGGATGTCAGTATCTTCTCTGACCCTAGTTATGTTGCTGTCACCATAGATGGGATCTAAACCCATCTCTTTTCTTTCCCTCTCTACGGCTAGGAGCTGTCTCTCTAAAGCCAATCTTCTGGCCATCCTGGCTAACAGGAGGTCATCTTCATTGAGGCTGCCCTCAATGCTTCCAGAGTTACTGGTCTCCCCTGTGGAAGAACCAGTTTCTTTGACTATTATTTGTGGAGACAGGGTTTGAAGGACCCTGTTCTCCCTAGTTAGGACAAGAGGGAGAGAATCATCCTCCTGGTCACTAACTTCCCCATCTGCAGGATTATCCTCAGAGGGGTGGTCCTTTGCAAACTCTGCCAAAAGCTCCTGGAGCTTTACTTTGGTAGGGTTGGACCCAGTCTTTATATTGTTTAGCTTACAGAGAGTCCTTAACTCTGACATCCCTAGTTGCAGGTAAGGGGTGAGGTTGAGTTCCACCACCATCTCATCTGTGCTAGACATTATGGCCCTCATTACAACATTGGCGGCAAAAGCAGTTTAACGCCGTGCAGAAGACCGCCAACACACGACCGCGGCAGTGGAATTCCGCCACGGTCATTTTGACCCACTGCTTGGAATCCGCCAAAATTCAGACACCCACACAAGTCTGCCACACCAAAGGTCAGTGATAAACTGGTGAAAACAAAACCTTCACCGCCACGCCAACAGAAATACGTCCACACTATCACGACACACGAATCCACGCGGCGGTCTTTCAACCTCGGTATTCCATTGGCGGTACACACCGCCGCGCTCAACGTACACACACTCTTACAAAACACAGACACATTGGGCAAATCGAAATACACACACCTGATACACATACACACACCACTCCCACACACCCATTACAATATAAAACACCCACCCACATCACCCACAAACCCCTATGACAAAATTACAGAGAGAAGGCCAGAGAGAGACACTACAAACAACTACCAAGCATCCACATGCACACAATACCATCACCCACATAACTTCCACACACCTCACACAACACACCACTAAATATCACCCCACTTATCACTACACACCCCACCCCACACACCACCCCATGGCACGGCAAAGACACCCCAGGTTCTCTGAGGAAGAGCTCAGGGTCATGGTGGAGGAAATCGTCCGGGTAGAGCCACAGGTCTTCGCATCACAGGTGCAGCACACCTCCATAGCTAGGAAGATGGAGCTATGGTGCAGAATAGTGGACAGGGTCAACGCAGTGGGACAGCACCCAAAAAATATGGATGACATCAGGAAGAGATGGAATGACCTACAGGGAAGGTGCGTTCCGTGGTCTCTAGACACCACCTTGCAGTACAGAGGACTGGCGGCGGACCCCCACCTCCTCCCCAACAACTAACAACATGGGAGGAGCAAGTCTTGGCAATTCTGCATCCTGAGGGCCTCGCAGGAGTAGATGGAGGAATGGACTCTGGTAAGTCAAATCTTAACTATTACATCCCCCACCCTACTTGCATGCTATCACATACCCCCAGCATCACCCTCACCCCCATCACTCCAACTCCTCACAAATGTCCCAACATCAAAAACCACACATCCTAACACCAAGCCCTGCATGCAACAACAAAGCATGGACACCCATCACCAAAGCATGGCCACTGCACATACACATACATCCCCCTAAACCACCATCACACAAGGACCCACACAGGAATGGAAGCACTGGGGTACACGGTCACCCACCCATTGCACACCATGGCACACACAGATGTAATAAACATCCTTTTATACCCCTGCAGGACCCATTACCCAACGTCACCGGACAGGAGGGTCCACACATGTCCACAACACCAACAGAAGAGGCCCATAGTGATGACAACAGCTCTGTCCAACTGGATCTAGATGGCCAGCCCGGCCCATCTGGGACCTTGGTACAGTTGGTTCCCCTCACACAGTCACAGGCCACCACAGAGCTTTGCCCCCTCTGGAAACACCAGCACAGCACCCACCCAGTGGGCCCATACCTCTGTCCCCAGGACACGTCAATCAGCAGTGTGTCCACCACTCCAGGGAACCCAGGCTAACCCACCACCCCAACAACAACAGGGACCTGGGGGCAGTGGCAGTGGGCACACGGTCCAGGGGACGGAGGCCCAGGAACACAGGGGAACTGGAAGGGCTGCTGTGCGACTGGGGGAGGACAGGCCAAGGGAACCCACTCTCCACGAGGCCCTCTCCAACATCATGCGAGCCTACCACCATTCCCAGGAGATGATGGCAACGGTACTGGCCAAGTTTCAGGAGACCCAGCGCCTGCAGGAGGAACAGTATATGGGCTTCAGGGAGGAACTCAGATCCATCAGTTCCACCCTGGGCACCCTCGTAGGGGTGCTGAAGGAAGTCCTCAACACCAGGAGGGACACTGTGGCACTACAAGGGGCCCCTGACACTAGCCTGGACGATGAACTGCCCACCACCTCCGCCGGCGCTAGTGGACAGGAGGCACCACCACAGGACCACAACACCAGCACCCCTACCCCTGCAGATGGAGAACCACCCGCAAGCGGTCCCTGAGATCCAGGACAAAGACAGAGAACAATGCCAAGACCCCCGCCAAGAAATGGGATCACCATGATTGTCATCCTTTTGTCCCACCTTGTCACCCTGTCCATCCTCAAACTGCCCCAGCTCCACTTCCTGTGCACATTTGGGCAATGCACCTGTGAGACTAATAGACTGGACTCTGCCTTGGACATTCCTCCACCATCACCCCTCACCATTTCACAACCCCCTCCAATATTGAGCACAGAAATAAACACCCTTAAAGTACAAAACAATCTGGAGTCTGTCTGTGATTTCGAAATAGTGTATTAGCAATTACAGTGACAAAATGCTCTTACAATTGTAATGTCAACATTCCTATGTCACACAGCTCTCGTCCATGAGGAAACAAAGCAGATGTCACACAGTGGGACCCACATCTGTGAAATCGTAAGGGAAAGTGAAAACTCAGTGACCATACACTGGGTGAAAAGGACAGACAGTAGAGAGGTAGTAGTGTTAAAGTACATGTAGTAGGCATGTTTGTATTCTTACCTGTGTGTCACTGGAAGTATTGCAGGATAACCGAGTTCCTGTTGTCGATGTCCTCTTCTTCTGCTTCCTCGTCTTCACTGTCCACAGGCTCCACAGCTGCCACAACACCACCATCTGGACCATTCTCCTACAGAAAAGGCACCTGTCGTCGCAAAGTTAAGTTGTGAAGCATACAGCAGGCCACGATGATCTGGCACACCTTCTTTGGTGAGTAGAATAGGGATCCACCTGTCATATGGAGGCCCCGGAACCTGGCATTCAGGAGGCCGAAGGTCCGCTCTATAATCCTCCTAGTTCACCCATGGGCCTCATTGTAGCGTTCCTCTGCCCTTGTCCTGGGATTCCTCACTGGGGTCAGTAGCCATGACAGGTTGGGGTAACCAGAGTCACCTGCAACCTGCAAATGGCGAGGGCAACTGTTAGACACACACTAACCTGTAGGGATATTCCCAGACCCAGAAAACCATTCCCACTGACTTGCTTCCAGGTGCTCAACTAATAGCCACACACAGTGCCTCTGGAGTTGACCCATCACATAAGGGATGCTGCTATTCTTCAGGATGTAAGCGTCATGCACTGAGCCAGGGAATTTGGCATTAACATGGGAGATGTACTGGTCTGCCAAACACACCATCTGCACATTCATGGAATGACAACTCTTCCGGTTTCTGTACACCTGTTCACTTCTGCGGGGGGTACCAAAGCCACATGTATCCCATCAATGGCACCTATGATGTTGGGGATATGTCCCAGGGCATAGAAGTCACCTTCCACTGTAAGCAAATCCTCCACCTGAGGGAAAACGATGTAGCTCCGCATGTGTTTCAGCAGGGCAGACAACACTCTGGACAACACGTTGGAAAACATAGGCTGGGACATCCCTGATGCTATGGCCACTGTTGCTTGAAATTACCCACTTGCAAGGAAATGAAGTACTGACAGCACCTGCACTAGAGGGGGGATTCCTGTGGGATGGCGGATAGCTGACATCAGGTCTGGCTGTAGCTGGGCACACAGTTCCAGGATTGTGGCACAATCAAGCCTGTAGGTGATGATCACATGTCTTTCCTCCATTGTCAACAGGTCCAGCAGCGGTCTGTACACCGGAGGATGCCGCCATCTCCTCACATGTCCCAGCGGACGGTGCCTATGAAGGACAACAGCGAGCACAGAGTCAACCAAGTCAGAGGTACGTACCCACAGCTTACACAGAACACAAATCATAATCCGAAATTTGGCCTGTGTGAGTGTTGAGGCAAGGCCTAGGTATGTGTGACGCAGTTAAAAATTAAGCCATGTGGGCCCCTGAAATGGCTCTGCCTGACCTGTAAAGTGGGACAATGGGATGTGAGGTAACTGCGCTGGCGTTGTACACTGTCGTGGTAGGCGGTCGAAGACCGCAGCACAATTCTGCATTGGTTAACATTGGACCCTATGGGTCCCAGGAGCCAATGACAATGTGCGCCGGCGGTGATGGTACGCACCGCTGCGGACGTGACCGCCATTTTCTATCTGTTCAATCACTCGATATCTGATCTTCGACAGGAGAGGACCTACACTGCAAGTGCTGCTGTGACCTCGGTCTGGAAGAGACAATGGCTCGTGCGTCTGGGGAAAGGGCCCCTGCCTTCACATCGGAGGAGTTGGAGAAACTCGTGGATGGGGTCCTCCCCCAGTACACACTACTCTACGGTCCTCCAGACAAACAGGTAAGTACACTGGGAGCATGCTGTATGGGCTATGCCTGTGTGGAGTGGGGTGGATGAAAGATGGGGGGGGAGATTGAGGCGTGCATCAAACGACGGTGAGTGCATGTGCCACATGGCAAGGGTAGGGATGGTGACCAATGACTGTGACGGTGCAGTTGGTAATAACTTTTCTTTTCCCCCTGTACAATTCATGTAGGTCAGCACCCACCAGAAAAAGGATATTTGGCGTGTCATCGCCAAGGACGTCCGGACCCTGGGGGTCTACCACAGACGGAGCACCCACTGCCGTAAGAGATGGGAGGACATTCGCCGCTGGAGCAAGAAGACGGCAGAGGCCCTTCTGGGTATGGCCTCTCAACGTGGGAGGGGTGCCTGTCGCACCATGACCCCCCTGATTTTCAGGATCCTGGCAGTGGCGTACCCGGAGTTGGATGGGTGCTTGAGGGCATCACAGCAGCCACAAGAGGGTGAGTACAGTCACATTCTGCTGATTTTGCGCACAGTGGAGGTGTCTGGGTGGGGGAGGTGGGCTGTGGGTTTCCCTAGGCCAGGGCGAGTGTGCTAGTTAGGTCCTCTTGTTCTGCCAGACCCTGTGGCTCCCCACCCCACCTGTGTACAGTGCAAAGGACTCCTAGTCAGGCTCCTGTGACATCCATGTGTGCAGATGTCTGCCACAGCCTTGTAGGCCATGTCCCAGGGATTGAACAGTGGAGCCCAAGTGCGCGGCGTAGTGCAGGGGGCTTCTGTGTATGCCGTGTCCGCCAACGGTAGCGGTAATGCATGCACTCAACATGTCTTTCTTCTGTTGTTCCCCCCCTTTCTGTCGTCTCCCTGTTCTTGTGTGCATTAGCATCATCAGGCGGAGGAGCAGTGGCACTGGAGCAGGAGGGAAATGCATCCTACATGGCCCTGGAGGGCGAGACTACGGACTCGGAGTTCACCAGTGGGACGGAGGGCGATGGGAGCTCCACGGCGGGGACAGGAGCTGAGACCAGTGATACGGACTCGTCCTCTGATGGGAGCTTCCTTGTGGTGGCGGCAACATCTGTGCCCTCCGCATCTACATGTACAGCCACCACCCCCCCCACCAGCACCGCCCTCCCAGCAGCCCCTCCGCCTTTGCCCTGTGCCCGCTCACCCAGGAGGGTGGGCATCACCGTTGCCCCAGGCACCTAAGGCCCTACCCCAGTCACCCCTGCTGCCCTCAGTGAGGAGGCCATTGACCTCCTCAGGTCCCTCACTGTTGGGCAGTCTACCATTTTGAATGCCATCCAGGGTGTAGAAAGGCAGTTGCAACAAACAAATGCATTCCTGGAGGGCATTCATTCTGGTCAGGCGGCCCTCAGCGAGCTTTTCAGACTCTGTCCTCAGCACTGATGGCAGCTATTGTCCCTGTCTCTAGCCTCCCCCCTTCAACTTCCTCTACCCAGACCCAATCCCCTTTACCCCAGCCTATCCCAAGCACACCTTCAGACCAGCCCACCCAACAGCCATCCCCCTCACGACAGCCTCCAGCGCATGCACCTTCACCCAAAGTCACCAAGCAAACACCTCCTACAACCACAACCTCTTCCTCCACTCCCAAACCCCCTCCAGCTACCCATCCCAGTGTTCCCAAGAAACGTTTCCTGTCCAACCTTGACCTCTTTCCGTCACCTCCCCATCCCGTCAGTCTCCTAGGGCCCGACTCTCCAGGTCCCAACCTAGCACCTCAGCCACAACATCTCCGGGACTAGTGGTGCCTGTAGTCACCGGAATCTGGAGTGCACCGGGCAGCAGGGCAGCCAGTGTGGCACAGAGCCACAGCAAAGACAGTCCCCCACCTGTGAAGCATCAAAAGTTGGCCAGTGCCCAGCGGGAGAGGGGGAAGACTCCAGCCACCAAAGCCGCTCCCAGGGGTACAGGTGGGAGTGTGGAGTCAGGTGCGACACCATCCAAGGTGGGGAAGGGCCACAAGAAACTCAGCAAATCTGGGAAGAACAGCACGGCGGAGAAGACCACCATCATCCCCGCTGCCCAGGAGCCACCGCCATCATCCCCGCTGCCCACGAGGCCACCACCATCATCCCTGCTGCCCAGGAGGCCACCGCCAGCACCAGCCCTGCTGCCCAGGAGGCCACCGCCAGCACCAGCCCAGCTGCCCAGGAGGCCACCGCCAGCACCAGCCCAGCTGCCCAGGAGGCCACCGCCAGCACCAGCCCTTCTGCCCAGGAGGCCACCGCCAGCCCAGCTGCCCAGGACAGGACCGCCAGCCCTGCTGCCCAGGACAGGACCGCCAGCACCAGCCCCGCTGGGCCATAAAGGACCGCCAGCCCCAGCCCCGCTGGGCCAGACAGGACCACCGGCAGCTGAGTCACTGCTAAGGACCCCGCCACCACAAGCACCGCTGAAAAGGACACTGCCGCCACAAGCACCGCTGAACAGGACACTGCCACCACACAAGCACCGCTGAACAGGACACCGCCGCCACAAGCACCGCTGAACAGGACACTGCCGCCACAAGCACCGCTGGCAAGGACACCACCGTAACAAGCACTGGTGGCCCATGAGCACCAAGGGCACTGACGCTACTGAGTCCGTCACGAGCAGGATGAAGCACTCTGGGCATGAGGCCCCCTCCAGAACCAGTGGAGAGATACAGTCACTACCTCTGTCCTTGGCAGGATGAAGCACTCTGGGCACAAGGCCCCCTCCAGAACCAGTGGAGTAAGGCATCCACTACCTCTGTCCTTGGCAGAATGAAGCACTCTGGGCAATATGCCTCCTCCAGAACCAGTGGAGACTGTTATCCACTTGAGAGACTGTGGCTTTGCACTCCCCAGGATGGAACAGTGGGCAACCCACCCACTGTAGAGACTTGAGAGACTGTGGCTTTGCACTCCCCATGATGGAACAGTGGGCAACCCACCCACTGTAGAGACTTGAGAGACTGTGGTTTTGCACTCCCCAGGATAAAGCAGTGGGAAAACCACCCACTGTAGAGAGTTGAGAGACTGGGGCTTTGCACTCCCCAGGATGGAACAGTGGGCAATCCACCCACTGTAGAGACTTGAGAGACTGTGGCTTTGCACTCCCCAGGATTGAACAGTGGGTATGTGGCCCCCTCGTGGATTTGGCGTCATTCACTCAACCGGCTGAGGTGCCCACCCTTTCCCTTCCCCCTGAGGTGCCTGTTTTATTGCTATACGATGCCCCTGCAGTGTTTCTCTCCGTCATGTTCGGGGATTGAGTGTGGGCCTCGCCCATGCCGTGTAGGGCCAGTGTTCCACGGACTTCAATGGAGCACTACCTGGACTACTATTCTTGGTGTATATATTTGTTTATAGTGGATATATATTTTTGCGTACTGGATTTTAATATATTACAATGGCTACACTCATTTGCTTTTGACTTTGCATTCTTCCGGGGGGTTTAGGGAGTGTAACTGTAATGTATTGTGCTGTATTAGTGTGTGTGTTGTGGTGGGTGAGGGTGAGGGTGGGGGTGGGGGTGTTGCATGTGTGTGTCCCAGTTCTTTCCCTCGCCCCTCCCCTGTGTCGTAGGTGCAGTACTCACCGTGGTCTTCGCCGCCAGTTTCGTGCTCCTGGTAGAGGAGCAAGAAGATAAGGGCTGGCAGGATCTGGAGCTCGGGTTCCATGGCGTCTGGATTCCTCGTGGGATGTGTAGAGGTGAGCGTTTTCCCTTCGAAGTCCTGTTTCCGCCGTGTTTTTGTTCTCGGTGAATCCGCCCCGGAAAAGGTGGCGGATTGGTAGGTTGTGATACTGTGGGCGGTACATTGTCCTCCGCCTGTCTGTTGGTGGTGACCGCTGCGCTGTTTGTTTGTACCGCCGTGGCGGTCGGAGTGTTAAAGTGGCTGTCTTTGTTGGCAGTTTCCGCCACGGTCGTGATTCCATTTTTTTTTTCCGCCGGCCTGTTGGCGGTCTTACCGCCGTTTAACTCCGACCGCCAGGGTTGTAATGACCACCTATTTCTCTAAAAGTTGGGATAACTTTTAAAAAATCTAAAAACTACTTCTAGAACTTAAATCCAAACTTTTACACTTTTTTAGACTCTAAAGGAAATGCTAACAGGGACTTACACAAGGCCCTAACAGGACTTTTAAAAATTTAGAAAAATAGTTCAAATTGCAAAAATCAGTTTCTAATGACAATTTTGGGAATTTAGTTGTGTGATCAGGTATTGGCTGAGTAGTCCAGCAAATGCAGTCTTAGACACCACCGCTGATCCACCAATGTAGGAAGTTGGCTCTGTACATACTATCTCAAAGTGAGAGATAGCGTGCACAGAGTTCCCCCTAGAGGTAAGATAGTGGCAAAATTAGATAATTCTAGTGCTCTATTTTGTGGTAGTGTGGTCGAGCAGTAGGCTTATCAGAGGGTAGTGTTAAGCATTTGTTGTACGCACACAGGCAATAAATGAGGAACACACACTCAAAGACTTAACTCCAAGCCAATAGTTTTTATATAGAAAAATATATTTTCTTAATTTATTTTTAGAACCACAAGTTCAAAATTTGACGTAAATACATAAAATGCAAGTTACTCCACACAGGTAATTTAGAAACTTTGAATTAGAGCAATACCACACACAGTTTCAGTTAAAATGTCAATAAGCTAATTTAAAAGTGGACACAGTGCAAAAATCAACAGTTCCTGGGGGAGGTAAGTAATGGTTAGTTTGTCAGGTAAGTAAGGCACTTACAAGTCTAAGTTCCTGGGCATAGGCAGCCCACCATTGAGAGTTCAAGGAAACCCCAAAGTTACCACACCAGCAGCACAGGGCTGGTCAGGTGCAGAGGTCAAAGAGGAGCCCAAAACAAATAGGCGCCTTTGAAGAACAGGGGTGCTCCGGTTCCAGTCTGCCAGCAGGGCAGGCCAGGGATTTTTGTAGAGCACTTGGGGGGACACAAGTAAGCACAATAAACACACCTTCAGCGGCACAGGGACGGCCAGGTGCAGTGTGCAAAGCAGTCCTCGGGTTTTGTATTGGACTCAATGGAGGGACCCTGGGGACACTCGAGCGGTTCAGGCAGGGCATAGGGGGGCTTCTCTGGCCAGCCAACGACTGGGCTAGGCCGAGGGTAGCTGGAGGGTCACTCCTGCACTGAGGTTTGGTTCCTTCTGGTCCTGGGGGCTGCGGGTGCAGTCCTTGGTCCAGGCGTCAGGTTCCTTGTTACAGGCAGTCGCGGTCAGGGGGAGCCTCTGGATTCTCTCTGCATGCGTCGCTGTGGGGCTCCAGGGGGGCTGTCTCGAGCTACTCACGAGGTTGCAGTTACCTGGGAGTCCTCCCTGTGTTGTTGGTTCTCTGGAGCTCAAGCGTCCAGTGCAGAGGGTGAAGTCTCACGCTTCCGGAGGGAAGAGTGATATTTTTTAAAGTTGCAAGAAAGTTGCAAAGTTGTTGCTGTTGTTGAACAGAGCCGCCGTTCATGGGAGTTTCTTGGTCCTTTGGTTCAGGGCAGTCTTTTGAGGCTTCAGAGGTCACTGGTCCCAGTTGGATGCATCGATGTTGCAGTTTTATTCGAGTCAGGAGACAGGCCGGTAGGGCTGGGGACAAAGCAGTTGTCGTCTCCATATTCTCTGCTGGGCTTTCAGGTCAGCAGTCCTTCTTCTTGGTACAGGTTGCAGGAATCTGATTTCCTGGGTTCTGGGGTGCCTCTAAATACTAAATTTAGAGGTGTGTTTAGGTCTGGGGGGCAGTAGCCAATGGGTACTGTCCTGAAGGGCGGCTACACCCTCTTTGTGCCTCCTCCCTGAGGGGAGGGGGGCACATCCCTAATCCTATTGGGAGAATCCTCCAATCTCAAGATGGAGGATTTCTAAATGCAGGGGTCACCTCAGCTCAGGACACCTTAGGGGCTGTCCTGACTGGTGGGTGACTCCTTGTTTTTCTCATTATCTCCTCCAGCCTTGCCGTCAAAAGTGGAGGCAGTGGCTGGAGGGGTGGGCATCTCCACTAGCTGGAATGCCCTGGGTCGCTGTAACAAAAGGGGTAAGCCTTTGAGGCTCACCGCCAGATGTTACAGTTCCTGCAGGGGGAGGTGAGAAGCACCTCCACCCAGTACATGCTTTGTTCCTGGCCACAGAGTGACAAAGTCACTCTCCCCATGTGGCTAGCAGCTTGTCTGGTTGTGGCAGGCTGACAGAAACTGGTCAGGCTAGCACTAGGAGTCGGGCTGGTATTCAGGTGGCATCTCTAAGATGCCCTCTGGGTGCATTTTACAATACATCCCACACTGGCATCAGTGTGCATTTATTGTGCTGAGAAGTTTGATACCAAACTTCCCAGATTTCAGTGTAGCCATTATGGAACTGTGGATTTCATGTTTGACAAACTCCCAGACCATATACTCTTTATGGCTACCCTGCACTTACAATGTCTAAGGTTTTGCTTAGACACTGTAGGGACATACGGCTCATGCACATATGCCCTCATCTGTGGTATAGTGCACCCTCCCTTAGGGCTGTAAGGCTGGCTAGAGGGTGACTTACCTATGCTACAGGCAGTGTGAGGTTGGCATGCCACTCTGACTTAGTCATTTTCTCCCCACCAGCACACACAAGCTGTGAGGCAGTGTGCATGTGCTGAGTGAGGGGTCCCCAGGGTTGCATAAGACATGCTGCAGCCCTTAGAGACCTTCCCTGGCATCAGGGCCCTTGCTACCAGGGGTACCATTTACAAGGGACTTGCCTGAGTGCCCGGGCTGTGCCAATTGTGGAAGCAAAGGTAAACTTTAGGGAAAGAACACTGGTGCTGGGGCCTGGTTAGCAGGGTCCCAGAACACTTTCAATCATAACTGGCAGAAGCAAAAGGCAAAAAGTCAGGGGGTAACCATGCCAAGGAGCCCTTTCCTTACACACACACGCCCAAATGAAAGAGGATGAGACTAACCTTTCCCAAGAGAGTCTTCATTTTCTAAGTGGAAGAACCTAGAAAGGCCATCAGCTTTGGCACGGGCAGTCCCAGGTCTTTGTTCCACTACAAAGTCCATTCTTTGTAGGGATATGGACCAACTCAACAGTTTAGGGTTTTCTCCTTTCATTTGCCTTAACTATCTGAGATTCTGTGGTCAGTTTGAACTATAAAGCGAGTACCAAAAAAGTATGGTCTCAACTTCTTCAGGGACGAAACCACAACAAAGGCCTCCCTCTCAATGGCACTCCAACACAGCTCCCTGGGGAGTAACCTCCTGCTAATAAAAGCAACAGGCTGGTTGAGACCATCATCATTTGTTTGGGACAGGACTGCTCCTATCCCATGCTCAGAGGCATCTGCCTGCACAATGAACTGCTTAGAGTAATCTGGAGCTTTCAAAACCGGTGCTGTACACATAGCTTGCTTCAGGGTGTCAAAGGCTTTTTGACAGTCCACAGTCCGGTTCACTTTCTTGGGCATTTTCTTAGAGGTCAGTTCTGTGAGGGGTGTCACTATTGATCCATATCCCTTCACAAACCTCCTACAGTACCCAGTCTTGCCAAGGAATGCCCTGACTTGAGTCTGGGTTTTTGGAGCTACCCAGTCCAGAATAGTCTGGATCTTGGGTTGGAGTGGCTGAACTTGGCCTCCACCTACAATGTGTCCCAAGTAAACCACAGTACCCTGCCCTATCTGACATGTAAATGCCTTGATAGAGAGGCCTGCTGCTTGCAGGGTATGCAAAACCTTCTTCAGGTGGACCAGGTGATCCTGCCAGTTAGAGCCAAAGACAGCAATATCATCAAGATAAGGTGCACTAAAGGACCTTCCCTGGCATCAGGGCCCTTGGTACCAGGGGTTCCATTGACAAGGGACTTATCTGAGTGCCAGAGCTGTGTCAATTGTGGAAGCAAAGGTACAGTTTAGGGAAAGAGCACTGGTTGCTGCGGTCTGGTTAGCAGGGTCCCAGCACACTTTCAATCATAACTGGCATCAGCAAAAGGCAAAAAGTCAGGGGGTAAACATGCCAAGGAGGCATTTCCTTACAGTAGCGTTTTGTCATGGGTACCCCCTTATGCCAATAGTGACATACAACATGCCAGAACCAGAATGTCACTGACGCTGCCCATACCATGGGTGACCCCATAAGTCAGAAATGACATCCAGTAGGTCGGAACCAGAAATTCTGATTTTTTTTTTCACCAACCCTACACCTATCCAATATGCATGGTTGCCCTCTCTGAGGCCAGAAATTACCCTCCAATATGTCAGATATCAGCATTTTGCCTTAGGTGTTCACGAATGGCAAACCTTACTTTCAATGTGTCAGGGTCTTCAGTTTGCCATGGCTGTCCTCTCTTATGGATAGAATAATCCCAATATTATCTCCAATATGCCAATGACAGCCTGTTACCCTGGGTGTCCCATAGGCCAATAATTACCTAGAGTATGATAAGGCCAGCAGCAGACACCCATGCACAAAACATGCGAACAAACACACTGTTCCTCTCTCTCATTCTCACTCCCTTTTTCATTCACTAGTTCTACCCTCACTCTAAGTCACGCTCCCTCTCTCACTCACTCTGACTCATACTCAGTCCCACTCACACACGTGTACTCACACACTCACTGAATTTCACTCACATTCACAAACACTGTTCCACACACTCTTTAACATTCACTGACTCTCACCCACCGCTGATGGTATACAGGGGGATGCTTTGGATTCCTGGTGTACAGGTGCTCTGCTTTAATAATTATGGGTCAGAAGGCCTCTCCATCCTTTGAGACCTGATGCAAATACACCTGCCACACAATTGACAGTTAAGCATGACTTGCTCCCGCGCCCTCTCATGCTCTCCCTTCTCTTGTTCATCTTAACTCACACTCTTTTACTCATTTTATCATGCACCCACTCTCTCTCACTAGTCCTCACTCACTTTCACTCTCATTATCACTCTCACTCTCACTCATAAATACACTCAGCAACACATAACTCCTGTATTCACAGAAAAACAACAGAGAGGTTTATTTTTTATTTACCTTACTTCCTTTGCTGGAAACTCTTCTGTGAAAGCAGGGCAGTAACCCAGCACTGGACACTGGAACCAGCAAGACATGATTCTCAATGAGAAGCCAGAGAGAGCAGCAGGATCAGGAATGAGGGGCAGTCCCACCTGAAGCTCTCTATCAGCTTTTTGATAGGACTGTAAGGACAGCCCTATCTAAAGCTGGTTCAGTGCTTAGGATCCTGCCCTGCTGTGCTCGTTCAATCTTCATTGGCCTATGGGATGCTCTTATGTCTACTGTGGCACTCTAACAGATGTACTATGCTACCTAAGGCATGTCTGCTAAATAAAATGTCTTGCGTCTGAGTGAAGGACTCATAGGGGGTGATTCTGACCCCGGCGGTCAGCTAGGGTCGGCGGGAGCACCGCCAACAGGCTGGCGGTGCCCCGCAGGGCATTCTGACCGCGGCGGTTTGGCCGCGGTCAGAACAGGAAAACCGGCGGTCTCCCGCCGGTTTTCCGCTGCCCTTCGGAATCCTCCATAGCGGCGCAGCTCGCTGCGCCGCCATGGGGATTCAGACACCCCATACCGCCATCCTGTTCCTGGCGGTTCGCCCGCCAGGAACAGGATGGCGGTATGGGGTGTCGTGGGGCCCCTGGGGGCCCCTGCAGTGCCCATGCCAATGGCATGGGCACTGCAGGGGCCCCCGTAAGAGGGCCCCACAAAGAATTTCAGTGTCTCCTTTGCAGACACTGAAATTCGCGACGGGTGCAACTGCACCCGTCGCACATCCTCCACTCCGCCGGCTCCATTCGGAGCCGGCATCCTCATGGAGGGTTGTTTCCCACTGGGCTGGCGGGCGGCCTTTTGGCGGTCGCCCGCCAGCCCAGTGGGAAACCCAGAATCACCGCGGCGGTCTCCTGACCGCAGAGCGGTGTTCTGGAGGGGGGAACGGCCGCCCGCCAGAGTTAGAATCACCCCCATAGTTCAATTACACCCCTCAGGCATGTGTATTCCAGGCATCAAACTACCATTTGCCATGTTTTAAACAGCACTCTGTAGCTAGATCATGGCTCAGCCCTACTCTGCTTCTCTTCCTCCACCTCCTGTCATCAGGAGTCTAGGGAGCTGTCCTTTGCACTGGCAGTGTTCATGCATGCACATAAGCTGTTTTTCATGAGCATTACTAAATTAAAAAAAATAGCAGGGGGCAACAGACAAGGGGCATTGTGTGGCGGCACAACGGTGGTAGGTCTCCATCTTGATGTTCTTGCTTATTAGCTGCCTCTGGTATTGAGGAGGGAGGCAGGAAAACCAAGGAAAGAATGCACAAGTGTGCCAGAGGAATCTGTGAACCTTGTGTGAACCAAAGAGAGCACAAGGTCAAATGATGAACTAGCCATAAGCGAAGTAAGATGAAAGAACTGGAATATGTTGCCGGGTACCTTCCTAGTTCCTATGTGAGTCTTATGAAGGAGTTCTATCCCTATCACCACAGAAGTCCTTCCTGTAACCCCGAAGTGAGGTATTACATAGTTCTCATAGTAGTTTCTATGTCCCCTCTATTCCACGTCAGAATCCTGGATATTGGAATGTACACAGTATAGTCTGTCGCTCTTCCTTCTTAATCCCATCAATTATTTTCTTATCTGCATGTAAAATGGGCTTAGGAGCTACACTTTAAGTTATTCTTAAAGAAATAGGGGGTGATTCTAACTCTGGCGGGCGGCGGAGGCCGCCCCCCAGAGTTCCTTCCTCCAGAACACCGCTCCGCGGTCAGGAGACCGCCGCGGTGATTCTGGGTTTCCCACTGGGCTGGCGGGCGACCGCCAAAAGGCCGCCCGCCAGCCCAGTGGGAAACAACCCTCCATGAGGATGCCGGTTCCGAATGGAGCCGGCGGAGTGGAGGATGTGCGACGGGTGCAGTTGCACCCGTCGCGAATTTCAGTGTCTGCGAAGCAGACACTGAAATTCTTTGTGGGGCCCTCTTACGGGAGCCCCTGCAGTGCCCATGCCATTTGCATGGGCACTGCAGGGGCCCCCAGGGGCCCCACCACACCCCATACCGCCATCCTGTTCCTGGCGGGCGAACCGCCAGGAACAGGATGGCGGTATGGGGTGTCTGAATCCCCATGGCGGCGCAGCGAGCTGCGCCGCCATGGAGGATTCAGAAGGGCAGCGGAAAACCGGCGGGAGACCGCCGGTTTTCCTGTTCTGACTGCGGCCAAACCGCCGCGGTCAGAATACCCTGCGGGGCACCGCCAGCCTGTTGGCGGTGCTCCCGCCGACCCTGGCCCCGGCGGTCAAGGACCGCCGGGGTCAGAATCACCCCCATAGTGTTGATTAAAACATCTAATCGCTAACAGCTGTCACAAAACAAAAAGAGAAAAACAATGTTTTACAGTGTGAATTTATGACATAATCCTATCCAACGCCTGAACATCTGTTAGAAATTGGGTTTCTGGTTGTCAGAGTATGCACCCTATACAAGCAGGCACCACAATCCTAGTCCAGGTCACTCAGAAACACACTAAAAGATAACCTGTGCTCACCCTCTGGTACCCCAGCACAGAGCAGTCAGGCTAATCTAAAGAGGCAATGTGTAAAGTATTTGTGCATCGCAACACACAGTAGCACAATGAAAACACCACAAAAAGCCTCCACACCAGGTTAGACAAAAAGACAATCATTTTATAAATAAATCAAAACCAAAATGACAAAAATCCAATAAGAAGATGTCAATTTATGAATTTCTAAAGAATAAGAAGAATTCTCTTCCTTTGGAGCAATAAGCACCAATGGAGCTTATCTAGACACACTGGCACAGGGCAGGCCAGGGTCAAGAGCCATGCAGGCCTGGTAAACAGAGTCAGAGTACCTTGATCCTGGTCAGAACAGCGAGATGTGGGATGCAGGTGAGCGATGCATTGATCAATGCGTCAAGACTGGATCCACCGTTGAGGTGATGCATTGATTTTCTTCACACAGTGGTGAGGATTTGTCCGTTCCTATAGACCGGGGTTGAGCTGAGAAGTTTCTTGCCCAGAGGAGAGTATGCGTTGTTTCTCCAAGCTGCTGTGGCATCGCTGCTCTGCTCTGAGCATTGTGCTCTCGACGAGGAGTGTTGGTTCTGAGAGTGATGCACTGGTCCTACTCCTGCAACAGGGTTGATACACTGGTTCTACTTCAAGCAGACTGAAGATGCGTTGATTTCTCTGGTGCAAGAATCTGGGTTCATTTCCAGTTAACCAGACACAGGCGCAGTGGTAGAGAATTTGATATCCCTAAGTCACAAGCAAAAGGAAGCAAGCCAGCAAGCCCTTGGAGACCACTTCAGTTGCAAGGCAGAGTCCAGCTCTCCCTCAGCAGGGTCAGAGAGCAGCGGGCAGCAGGGCAGCACAGCAGAAAAACAGTCCTTCCAAGTCAGCAGTCCAACAGAGTAACAGTCCTTGATGCAGCACAGCAGTTCTTCCAACAGAGTCGAGTTGTGGGTCATAAAGTGTCTAATTTGGTGGGGTCAGAGACCCAGTACTTATACCCAGTTGTCCTTTTGAAGTGGCGGTGACTTCAAAGAAGAGTCTTTAAAGTGTGCAGAGGCCCTTTCTCCCCATCCCAGACTGTCAGTAGGGGGTAATCAGCCCTCTGTGTGGGGACAGGCACTGCCTATTCAAGTTTGTCAGCCCCTCCATCCCTTTCTGCCCAGGAAGAGCCATAAGAATGTATATGAGTGCTCAGCCACACCTAACCTCCATGTGTTAGTGACTGTCTAAAGGGGATGCACAAAGTGTAGCTGTCACCTACCTCAGATGTTGATAATTGTCTTGGTCATGGATTTTGTTGGAACAAATTCAGCTGGTGTAGAAACTGCTGTCCATGTGAAACCAACAGTCATCTTTGGAAGACCAATTTATATAAGCTATGTCTAGTTTCTTAGTCCTGCTTATCATCATACATCCTTAAGAGTCAGGTCAACTGTCTGGGCATTCCTTTATAGCTCCCTGAAGACCTTGATTGCTTGCTCCAGTGGCTGGCTTCCATTTTGTCCATTTACAGGTGCCTCTTGCACTGGACCCCAAAAAAAGAATGACATTAAGGGCCCGATTCACAAAGGTAAAGTTAGACCTAAAGTATAACTTAGACCAAAGGTCTAACTTTACTACTTTTTGGGATTCGTAAAGGGACGTTTGAGTAGAATCTGCACTCCTGAGGAGGTTGCACACTTGGGGTGGAATTTCGCAATCAGTGTGGA
Source organism: Pleurodeles waltl (assembly GCF_031143425.1). Lineage (NCBI taxonomy): Eukaryota > Metazoa > Chordata > Amphibia > Caudata > Salamandridae > Pleurodeles > Pleurodeles waltl. The sequence continues at coordinate 156,748,962 of NC_090449.1, forward strand.
ATCTCTGCCTCAGTGTGGAATCTCCACAATCAGGGCAGATTCTCCACACTCTGGGTTGAAAGTCCTCACCCGCGGCAGACTACAACACTGTGAAATAGCAGTGCAAACATTGATGTATGCCACAACACATATGCCTAGATTCACAGATTATCTAATTGTACAACCAACATAGTACAGATTGTCTCACTTTAAAATTGAAAAAAGCTGTGTAGAGGCACTGGACTGTTACATATGCATATGTGTAGGACATGTAGGTAACAGTACAGTATGACAACATGTTACTAAACATTGGATTACACAATGAGTGAGGGTCAGTCGTTACTTGGAGGTAAAAAAACAAAAGCTGTGGACCAAATGTGATGGGAGTAGGCCCAGTTAACTATAAAGGGAGTGTATTGGAGGGGTAATTGTTGCTTGAAATGTGACAGAGTGATATGAGAAGGAAGAGGAGAACTGAGAGGATCTTCAGACAAAGGATCAACCTCTTTGGGGTGCCCAGCCAAGATGTTACCTGCACCTGTCTGCAGATTCTGTTTTCTCCCTGATGTTATCTTGGGCATGGTTTGTGAGTAGGAGCAGGATATTGACTCTGAGGCATGTCATTCCCACACCATCCCAGCCTTTGTCAAGAACCAAGCAGCTCTACATTTCTTTGCTAAGGAGTCATTCCAGAGGGTGCCCAGTGACTTTGAGGGCATTTCTCAGACAAGCCAGTTTGTTGCTTGGGTCAGTTATGAGGTGCATAAATAGGATTATGCATCTCTGCATAAGAATGCCACATACACGGTCAGGAAGGCAAAGGGTTGCTACGGATTTCTACCTCTTTTCCTGCTTCCTACTTGTGGTAGGTGCAATTCATTATACTCAATGTGGCACTTCAGCCACCTAACCACACTCCACAATGCACATATCTTCAGCAACAGACACCGCTAGCACTCCAGCAACATGCAGGGTGTATGTGATGTTATTGGCTGCTTTACTGATGTGTATGCAGTGTTCCCAGGCAGAACACATGACAGCTACATATTCCACAGATCACTTTTTGTTAGGCAGCTGGAAGCAGAAGAATTTCGAAACGTTGCTTCTGGGCAAGTACTCAAGCAGCATACAAGTCGGATATATGTAAATGTTTGAATATCCACAACCATTACAAATGACTAATTCTCATGACACATACTTGACCACAACAGACACTGCCGGTACCATTTCATACATGATGATACTACAGATGCAAAAGGGACATGTACAGTTGTTTTCTTCTCATTTTCCTCCTCTCGGATGCTGCATATACACTCTCTCCTCATCGCCTCACTCCATTCAGACGAGCAATCACAATACCTCAGCGTAGGTACAGTAGGACACAAATTTATACACAAGCCATCATACAACTCACTTTTGGTCTCCTAAAGTCACAGTTCAGATGTCTTGATGGCACAGGGGTTGCTGCTATACTCTCCTGAAGTTGTGTACAAGATAATAGTAGCCTGTTGTGTTTTGCACAACATTGCAGTCCATCTAGGCTTACACATACCTATGAACCCTCACCAAGGTCTGAATCCAGAGTACTGGGGCATTGTCCCAAACACAGGGCAGAATATGCAGGTGCATGTCCAGGTAGTTTACTTTTTTTCTCTTGAGCCACCAGTTGTGTTATGGCCTTTATGTGGTTTCACAGTCTGTTGACAATTATGATTCATGGACATTTAACACTCTGTCCATAAATCCCATCCTCAGACTACTCTGTGAGCAATACATGATGTATAAAAATATCAGTTGTTGTCAAGAGTCAACAAATAGGCCATGCAGCACATTTCTTGTATATGATAGTAATTAGCATGGGCAAAGTCCCAAAGTATTCCATTGCCCTAGTGGCGTAAATGTCACTGCATGTGCGAGATCGCCCTAAACAGTAGGCATCAGAAAATCTGTCTGCGCAAGTTTCACAATGAGTCATGTCTATGCAAAGAGCCAGTGAGGACTGTCATTGTGTATAAGATGGAAACCTACAGGTATATGTAAAACCAATGAGATTAAACATACGGGTCATCTTTTGAATTTTGGGTAACACATACTAAAAGCAATCATGCCTTACCCATAGCTTATATGTGGCTTGCTTTGTGGCACTCTGTACTTTGTACAATGGCCTTTACTGACATTTGTTACATGGGGTGACAAGCAGTGATGAAAACTTATTAGTCCACTCACTATACATTTTAGGACAACTAATAGTGAAAATTAGTAGCAATACATTTTGTCCCCGCCAGTGGAGATGGCAGAATTTTGGCCACTCCTCATTACGCTTGTAACGTAAAGTTCAGTCCAAATTTCACTAATCGCTGTGTGGTGGAGTTTGTACTTGTGTACGGCTTGCCAACGCTAAGTTGGTAAGTGTGAGCGAGCATTGGTGTTTCAATGCACAATTTTCAGGCACTGGGGTGCATTCTGCAAGATTTTCTCACTGTGAACAGTCACGGGCAGTCGTGACCGTTTCTGGTGAGAAAGCTGTGAGTCGAATACAAAATCTACTCGAGCCGCAGCAGCATCATCTTAATCAGCAGTGCTCTCTGGCACGCCACGTGGTGCCGAGCTCCCTGCACTAAAAAGGAGCGTAACATAATGATTTCCACCCATTCGTGGAATTCTGCAAAATCTTGCAGCGTTTTCATGTAACTCCATGGAATTCCCCGAAGTGAAACTCCGCTAGTTCTGCCCACCTCTAGTCACAATGTAACAAATTACATACTGTTAATTACATTTTGAACTAAATCTCAGTGTTGGAGGTATAGTACTTGTAGCACTGACCTAGTGAGGCTAGGAATGTTTAACTCCTTAGCTGTCTGTCCTTTTCCCCCTCCGGTGCCAAGCCTTTTTTGGCTATTTGAGGCAGTTCACGCTTAGGCCCTCATAACTTTTTGTCCATATAAGCTACACACACCAAATTTACGTCCTTTTTTCCAACATCCTAGGGATTCTAGAGGTACCCAGGGTTTGTAGGTGTCCCTGTAGGAGACCAAGATATTAGCCAAAATACGGCAAAAATTTAGTTTTTTAAAAAACAAAGGGGAAAAAAGGGCTGCAGAAGAAGGCTTGTGGGTTTTTCCCTGAAAATAGCATCAACAAAGGGTTTGTGGTGCAAAAATCACCATCTTCCCAACTTTCAGGAACAGGCTGACTTGAATCAGAAAACCAAATTTTTCAACACAATTTTGGCATTTTACTGGGACATACCCCATTTTTACTATTTTTTGTGCTTTCAGTCTCCTTCCAGTTAGTGACTGAAATGGGTTGTGAAACCAATACTGGATCCCAGAAAGCTAAACAAAATTCTGAATTCACAAAGGGGTCATTTGTGTAATTCCTAAAAGGTTTCCCTTCAGACAATAACAGCTGAAATAGAAAAATATTGAAATTGAGGTGAAAAAACAGCCTTTTTTCTTCACGTTTTACTCTGTAACCTTTTCCTGCAATGTCATATTTTTGAAAGCAATAAACCGTTAAGTCTGCTGGACTCTTCTGGTTGCGGGGATATATAGGGCTTGTAGGTTCATCAAGAACCCTAGATACACAGAGCCAATAAATGCGCTGCACCTTGCAATGGGTTTTCATTCTATATCAGGGATACAGCAATTCATTTGCTGAAATATAAAGAGTGAAAAATAGGTATCAAGAAAACCTTTGTAATTCCAAAATGAACACAAGATAAGGTGTTGAGAAGCAGTGGTTATTTGCACATCTCTGAATTCCGGGGTCCCCATATTAGCATGTGAATTGCAGGGCATTTCTCAAATAGATGTCTTTTTTACACACAGTCTTACATTTGGAGGGAAATAATTTTGAGAAAGACAAGACACTTGTTCTTCTATTCTGTGTTCCCCCAAGTCTCCCATTAAAAATGGTATCTCACTTGCGTGGGTAGGCCTAGTGCCTGTGACAGGAAAAGCAACATGGACACATCACATGTTTACATTGAAATCTGACACGTTTTTTGCAAAGTGCCTAGCTGTGGATTTTGCCCTCTAGCTCAGCCGGCACCTGGGTAACCCTACCAAACCCGTGCATTTTTTAAAACTAGACACCTAGTGGAATCCAGGATGAGATGACTTGTGGGGCTCTCACCAGGTTCTATTACACAGAATCCTTTGCAAACCTGAAAATATGGCCAAAAAACACTTTTTCCTCACATTTTGGTGACAGAATGTTCTGGAATCTGAGAGGAGCCACTAATTTCCTTCCACCAAGCATTTCCCCAAGTCTTCAGATAAAAATGGTACCTCACTTGTGGGGGTAGGACTAGTGCCCGCGACAGGAAATGCCCCAAAACACAATGTGGACACATCACATTTTCCCAAAGAAAACAGAGCTGTTTTTTTGCAGAGTGCCTAGCTGTGAATTTTGGCCTCTACCTCAGCTGGCACCTAGAGAAACCTACCAAACCTGGCATTTTTTAAAACTAGACACCTAGGGGAATTTAAGCTAGGGTGACTTGTGGGGCTCTCACCAGGTTCTGTTATGCAGAATCCTTTGCAAACCTCAGAATGTGGCCAACAAACACTTTTTCCTCACATTTCGGTGACAGAAAGTTCTGGAATCTGAGAGGAGCCACAAATTTCCTTCAACACAGCTTTTCCCCAAGTCTCCCGATAAAAACAGTACCTCTCTTGTATGGGTAGGCCTAGTGTCTGCGACAGGAAATGCTCCAAAACACAACGTAGACACATCTCATTTTTCCCAAAGAAAACAGAGCAATTGTTTGCAAAGTACCTAGCTGTGGATTTTGGCCTCTAGCTTAGCCGGCACCTAGGGAAACCTACCAAACCTGTGCATTTTTTAAAACTAGACACCTAGGGGAATCCAGGATGGGGTGACTTGTGGGGCTCTCACCAGGTTCTGGTACCCTGAATCCTTTGCAAACCTCAAAATTTGGCCAGAAAACACCTTTTCCTCACATTTCAGTGACAGCAAGTCCTGGAATCTGAGAGGAGACACACATTTCTTTCCACCCAGCACTCCCCCAAGTCTCCCGGTAAAAATGATACCTCACTTGTGTAGGTGGGCCAAGTGCCTGTTACAGGGAAGAGCCAAAAACATGTTGAAAATAAAGGGAGACCAAAGTGGGTCCAAAAGGGCAGTTTGCAAAATAATGTTTTTACGCTGACAAGTGGGGCAGAATTTTTATCGGTATAGACGCAACAATGCTGGGTGGTAGGACTTATGTGGATTCCTGCAGATTCCGGAAGGTTCCATCACAAAAATGTGGGAGAAATATGTGATTTCCGCTGATACCCCTTCCAGCCCTGTCCTGGGGGGATGGGGGGAGGCCCTCGGGGAGCGCTAGAGCTTCCCCTGAGGGCTGGTCCCAGGACGTAATGGTTACGTCTGTGGCGCCTCAGCGAGGCAGCCACAGACGTAACCATTACGGCCATGGCTGGGAAGGGGTTAAAAACTTCTTGGGCATTACCTATTGTTTCCCAATGTTGCATAATGATGTGTGGCATGATGCAATAGTAACATAATGGTAAGTATCTGTTTGGTGTTTGTGTTTAGGAATAGAAATATTAAACACATGTACCGTACAGGTACAGAAATAAATAAATATATATATATATATATATATATATATATATATATATATATATATATATATATATATATATAATTGATTTATTGTTTAGAGAAATGCACTTGTATAATCATGACTAGTGAACTAAGGTCCTTAGAACTGTTGTATGCTATGTGGAAAGAATGGGTTAAATGTCCATTGTTGGTATATTAGTATTTGTGTGTTGTAGGTTGTAGCATATATGCTTTTTGTGTGGGTTGTTTGTCATTAATACTAATGCTTGTTGTAAAATAAAGTAAAGGCTAACATTGTGTGACTTGTCTCACTCAAAATGATACATATGTGTACTAAATGAACACACATCCTGGAAAGTGGCATGTATGTAATTTCCAATGTATATGTAGCTGTACTAAATAAGGAGATATGATTAACAGTGTATAGCACAAACAACGCAGTCTTGTTATGCAAAATGTGGCTCTATACCATCTACAGTGGCTGATGTTTCCATGAAACATACGAAACATTTGAATCACATCTTTAGACAGGTTATTTCTAAGGCCTTGTTTGTATGGGTACAACAAACTTAGCAAGTTTTGTGTGTTTCTCTGTGCTACAGATGACAGTTGATATTAAAAGTAAGACTGTTGAGACTGCGCATTAGAGGCTGAGAACTCCACACATAAAAGGATACACCTGGATCCACTGCTAGGTGTGGAGATCTCAATTCTGACGGTGTACTATCACCACTTGTAAAATAACATTGGAAGATTACTATGTAAAAATGCCAGGAACCTCACCTTGCACTAAAGTTGAAGGTTAGGTTGGTATTATACTGATTATAGATTATAGATTATACTGTCCTTAATTGGGAATTAGTTTTTTCTTAAATTAATTTCTTGACATTACAGTGACCTTACATCTACTTTTGGATTCTAACCACATATTATTGGTCAGTCATACCAAGGAACAAGAATGTCAGCACTTGCTTTATGGTGTCTCTATCTTTATTAGAAATTGTACACCATCCACTTGATTGTTTGTTTTCATTTTCAGTGGACTGGGCCGGTCAAGTACCATATGGGCAGGACCAGGGGCAGACCAGGACATCTTTGGCTCATTGGCGTGCATGTTCTCGAGCTACCACAAGTGAGGAGGAGGGGGACCTAGCAACAAGCATTGGTAGTAGGCCCACTTGGACAGAGACATTGCCAACGACATCAACAGCCCAGGTAGAGACTTAGCGGACTGGTTGGGGGGACATTAAGAGGGACACCACCAGCCAGGGGGGTGATGAATGTGGGTCTCCACTGGCCTACAAGAACTAGAAATGGAGAGGGTTCCCCAGAGCAGGCCTCAACACATGTGTGCCTGCCACCGACCCCTCCCTAACATTTGAGGACCCAATTCCATCTGGGCTAACAGCTGCACCCCCTGCTACTTCTCCGCAAACCAAGTGCCTACCAAGAAAGGCTGAGGGAGACATCCGCCTCCAACACTCCACACCCCTTCGACCTCCATGTGTGGTTGCTCCTGTGACTGCATACCAGGGAGTGATTGTGGCAGATGATGATGTCCAGACTGTTTTCTCTTGGGGCTCTGTTTTTTTACTGAGAGTTACAGTCCAGACTTTTGGTCCATACCTTTGGAGAACATCAATGCCTCTGTCACTTCCTTAGATGCAGCCACATTGTCTGTGTTGTCTTAAAAATCCATCTAGATGACTGTTCTTGTGTTTCTTAGTGTGTCTTCTCTTGTTGTTTCCCCTGCAACCACTAAAATTAAAAATCATGTGTGGTGTTGGGTCCGTCATCGGCCAGCCACTTTCAGTCCACAGCTTTGGAGGATGTCAATTTGGTCATGAAAGTGGACAGTGAGGATGCTAGTGATTCTGTCTTCCCAAGTCTGGACACTTGTAGAGAAATTACATGTGGCTTAGGGGGTGGGTATTATTTTTTATGTTGACCATGGACTTTTCTGTTAGGACAATGTTTTGACTATGGACTTCATTTTATTTAAACTTGTACATAGACTAGCTTCCCTTGCACAGGCACAACCCACCCTGCACCCTGTACATAGACTGGCGGCTCTGAGGCTTTCTATTCTGTTGCCCAACCTCCTCCGAGATCCATTGTCCACCTTGTTTGAAGAATTTGTTTGTTCCTTTTTCCTTTTCTATTAGACAGTATTTATTTTTTAAGGAATCATTTAGCAACTAAGATTTTGAGCAAAATATAAAGGGCCTCATTACAACCCTGGTGGTCAAAGACCGCCAGGGCTGTTTTGGGGATTGCACTGGCGGTGCAATCTTGCCTATTACGACCACCATGCCTGTCCTGGTGGTTTTAATCCTCCAGGGCAGCGCTGCTTGCGGCACTGCCCAGGGGATTACAAGTTCCCTTCCTGCCAGCCTGTCCCTGGCAGTAGAGACCGCCATGGAAAGGCTGGCAGGAAGGGGAGTCGTGGAGCCCCTGGGGGCCCCTGCACTGCCCATGTACTTGCCATGGGCAGAGCAGTGACCCTCAGGCACTGTCCCACACTGCTTTTAACTGTCTGCACAGCAGACAGTGAAAAGCGCAACGGGTGCAGCTGTACCCATCGCACGGCCGCAACACCGGCGGCTCCATTAAGAGCCGGCTCCCATGTTGCGGCCAACATCCCCGCTGGGCCGGGGGGCGGAATCTCTGTTTCCACCCGCCGGCCCAGCGGGGATCTCAAAATGGTCACGGCGGGAATGGCATTGGCGGCCGCACGGTGATTAAACCTTGACTGGCGGCGGAGGCCGCCCGCCAAGGTTGTAATGAGGCCCAAAGTATTGTTCCAAACCTTCTCTCTTATATATATTGGATTCAAAGTAGTGAAGTCTACATATGTATGAGTTTTGTTATGCTTTAATCGTAATATACCTAGTAAAAGAGATGGTCCTACAAATCAACATGTAGCACTCACACACATCTGTAGTCATGTATATGTCCTGCACCCATAGTGACCATTTTAACATGATTACATTTTAATAAGTTCAGAATAGAAACATTTATTTGTACAAAATTTTATGTTTATTTACATATCTTTTGAGTATTTACATATTTACAGTGGTCACAGGGGATGTCTCTTGAGCTTTGCAAATGTGGGGTGGTGAGGATCTCTGTGAGTTAGTGCGCATTCTGGGTTGCTGCTGATGGGTTGGTTGGTGTGTGGCTTCTGTCTGTGCAGGTGGAATAGCTTGCTCAGCTGAGGAGCGGGTGCCTGTACAGGTGGGAGATGCCTGTACGGGGGACAAGCTTGTACAAGTGGGGGAGCACCTATAGAGAGGGGAGGGCTCCTGTGCAGAAGAGGATTGTGTGCCTGTATAGGTGGGGGCTGCACCTGTAGTGACGGTGTGGGTGCCTGTACAGGTGTGGGATGCCTGTACTAGGTGGATGCCTGTAGAGGTGAGGGGAAGTGTGCAGGGTGTTTTTTGCCTGTGCAGGTTGTGGCACAGGTGGCTTGGTGGAGTGGGGTACGGATTGGTGTGTTGGATTCACTCCATGTGTTGACCACGAAGGAAGACTTTCAAACATTTTCAACAAGCCAAGGCATAGTGCCTTCCCTATAGAATGATATTTGGTTATGGTGTATCCTTGACATGTCTTGGGAACATTTCACAACATTGTCCAAGATACAGGTTTGCTTGTCAATCATCTGAGGGATTTCCTGTAGTGATTCTGAAATGTGAGACAGAGCAGCCCCTATTACAAAAATATACTTCCTCCAGAACTACAGACAAAGATGGCAGTTTGCTAAAACAGCTTCCGCTGTTCACTTGCCCAGTATCCTAACATCTGTCCTAGAATCCCTCTTCAGCAACATCAGTGTGGCTGATTTAATCACTGGGGAATCCAGAGATACAGAAGTGTGTTTTCCCTGAGTCCAGCAATGAAGGGAGCCTGAGTGAGCAGTCTGGAGCTTGCAGAGCGTGTTAAGCTGTGGCCCCAATTACCGAAACTACCCCGGCAGAGACGCGAGGTGACGGCGGGAGTGATGTGTGACTGAGCCTGCATCAGAAATACTGGTCTGTGTCTGTACTGCAGACTGGACAGAAAGCCAACATTGAAGTGAATGGTGAGAAGCCCTGGCAGTGTTGCGGTGGCGCACGCCCTGGGCGAGGCCTGAAACAGGAGTTGAGGCGGAGGACTGGAGTGAGATTTGCCTCTGGCAAGAACTGGCAGCGGGACAAGTGCAGTGAGGAGCTGCTCCCGATTGCCTTGTAGGAGAGATGGCCCTAGTGGGGAGTGAGGACAAGTGATTGCGGCCACTGAGGCAGCCTGGGGCAGTGAAAAGCAACCTGACAGACAGATTGTGGTGCGGGACAAGGCATTCTTGGACACCTCGCTGGGAAGGACTTGATGTGCCGGGGGCACCTATAATAACATTGCTAATTGGTGGAGTCCTGTGGAGTGATATGGGGCACTGGTGGGCACGTGGGACGAAGAGAACTTAGCAATTCATGAGGCTGGGGTCATCACCATCAACCTAGTAATGGCAACAGTTAAAGCCTGAGTCACACCACTGAATCTAATGCGAGGTATATGAATATGGTGATATGGCCCATATGCTGACCCATGGATATCTGTTGAAACGCTCACACTCCTCCCCCTACCAGCCCACCCTACTACTGAGGGACTGCAGCACCACAACGAACGCCGGTGCTGCAGAGGTTTGATTCCCATGGGGGCATCTTCAGACACCTTGAATTAAAGCCCTTCGCACTTCTATGTTGGCCTCGAAGGGGACATTATTCTAACTGTGGTGCAACAAAGATGCAGAGCGCCTGGCTGCAGCAAACAACCACAAGCCTGTGACCCTCACAACTGGCTCCAAGGCTCGCATAGTGCTTACTGCTTCACCCTGTGAGCTGCCTGCTGGCTGGCCGGTATAACTAGGGAGGCCACAGTGAGAAAACCTACAGTCCGTGGGAGTAACCCACATCAACAATCAGTTCCTGGTAGATGGCGGCGAGTGCCACAGCACCTCCATACCAAATTGGGTGTGCAGCAGATATGACCGGGGTATGTGGCGCACTTGGAGTACACCAGACAAAGCTGGTCAAGTTTGCCCTCCCCCACGAAAACCCCAACAAAACACTACTGGATGAGCTACAGATCCTGGAGAAGCAAGCTCACCACGAAGAGAGCGCACCTACACTCAAAGACATTATGACAGTTATTCAGGTGATCTGGGGATCCCTAGAAATGAAGACTGATTTGATCTCAGCAGAGGTCACTCTAATCGACATGGAAAATATGAGTGACAGAGTGAAGGAAACTGAGGACGCAATCACATTCTTCAGTGCTGAAACCATTAACATGAAACAACAGGTCAAAGAGCTGAGAGCAACCACAGAGGTCCTGGGTGCGAAATTTGAAGACTTTGAGGGTCGCTCAAGACGAAATAACATTTGCATGGTAGGAGTCCTGGAAAAGGCTGAAGGTCTAGCATCTAATCTCTTTATTAAAGAAATTGTTCTCAAATTGTTACACCCTTGAGGTCTATCCAACTACTTCTCTGTTCAACAGGTCCAAAGGGTGTCAAAGCCCAGCTCACCTGAGTTCTTGTTCAGTTCTGATGGAGGTTGAAGACAATCCGACCCCACCCTGAAACTGCTTGTTCCAGCACACTAGTTTTTAACACAGTGCACTAAGAACAGAAGCTCAAGGGTACGGGGGAAGTGGATAAAATAAAAAAAAGAGAGACAACACCGTTCTTGCGTTTCCACTGTTGAAGTGCTGCACAAATCTGCGGCCCTTTCTGACTTCTGTAGAAACTGGTGCCTAATGAAACATAAACAAAGAACAGATAAGTGCAACCTATTCCTAAATGGGTTCCTGACTATCCCTTTATTTATTAGAAATTCTCTTCTAAAAGTACCTCTTGGATCCTGGTCTCGAGTTTCCAGGTTTGGAATGTGTTACTGCTCTGGGATGTGCTTTCTATTACTGTAAAGCTTCTAAAACATTAAACAAATACCGTTATCAGAATTACCAATATCAAACATTCATCTTAATATAACTAAAGCCTAAATTCCCAATAGCAGACTCACTTTTCCCATATCTCCAGAATCTTTTGGAAAACAAATACTGTACTTTTACATCAAAATACAGCATGTAATTTGTGCAAGTCCTTGATTTACTGTTTGCCTTGCTGTTAATGGTTTCCACTGTTCGATTCTTAAAAGTTCCATAAAAAAAAAACAATGTTTGTTTCACAAAGCTCCGCAAGGTATTCTTGCAACAAAGAGCCTGAATCACAATGTTCGTGGAAGGTATCTTGCTTCAAACCGTCCACACACGAATCCAGAAATTGTTGTCAAAGTTCCTTCAGGTAACAAAAAGTTTTGCACTTACTTGTTGCTGGCAAGAGATACTGATCAGTCTAACCTTGTCTTCTTTCTCTTTTGCAGGTTGTTTGTAGGAGAGAGGCTGAGGCAAGGAGGAACCGGAAACCAGAAGAAGGAAGAGCCAGCAGCTGCGCCCATTGAAGCCAATGAAAGTCTGTAGAGAGCAGGAGTGCCAGCGCCGAGGGATCTGTTCTCAGGTAAGCGGGAGGTAGACGAGCACAAGCACTGGGTGAGGCTCGGGGGCTGCCTTTTATAGACAGGGCTGGGTGTGGTTCGAAGAGCTGGGTGTGGTTTGAAGGGCTGGGTGTGGTCCTCACATGCTGCACATGTTCTTGAAAGGTGAGCAGAGCTGGGTGTGGTTTGAAGGGCTGGGTGTGGTCCTCACATGCTGCACATGTTCTTGAAAGGTGTGCAGAGTTTCAGTTATTATGCAAATGAGTTGAATTAACACAAGGCCTAGGGAGGAGTGTTTTAAAGAAGCCTTGGTAAAAGCAAGGCCCAATGTGTAAACAAAACAGCACATTAAACAACATACACAGAAGCCTAAGGGGGGGGGGAAGGTGAGATAACAAGAAAGGGTTTGAATAGTAAGTTTAAAAGGGAGCTATTACAGAACCCACTAGTGCAGTGAGAGGGGACATGCTCTTTGCTGTGCACAAACCCTAACAGTTGCCCCCCTCAAAGGCCCTCCTACAGGACGGGGTTTTCCTGGGTTTTTTAAATAAAACCGTCTAATCAGCTGTGGGGCATGTACATATGATGCTGGTTCCCATGAATTCTCAGATTCATCATATCCTTTCCATTCTACTAAATAAAACAGACGTCCACTAATTCTTTTTGAGTCTTTTATGCTTTTCACTTCATATTCTAGATTTCCCTTAATTGGTATGGGTGGAGGTGGTGGTTCAGGTCGGGTTTTTGGGTTGTACGGCTTAAGCAAGGACACATGGAATGTAGTATGTACTGGATATTCTTTTGGTAAATCTAATTTTACTGTTACCGGGTTTACTATGGCAGTTATACTAAAGGGTCCAATGAAACGTGGTTGCAGCTTTCGGGATCCCTCTATGTTTAGGTTCTTTGTGGAGAGCCATACCTTGTCACCAATTTTATACATTGGGGCCTCAGATCTGTGTTTGTCTGCTTGTCTTTTCATGCTTTCCTTGTACTTTAATAAATGTTTCCTGGCTTTGTCTTGTATGTCACCTAACCTCGTTAGTCTATCCGTTACTGTAGGCAACAGGGACTCTTCTAACAAAATGGGTATAGCTCTTGGATGATACCCCTGCAAGAAATAGAATGGTGAGCAAAGTAGAGCTGAATGCTCAGTATTATTATAAACAAACTCCGCTACAGGGAGAGCTTCCAACCATTCACTAGAATAATCAGCCAATAAACAACGTAGCGTTTGAAGTAAGGTTTGGTTCAGTCGTTCAGTCTGTCCATCTGTCTCTGGGTGGAAAGCAGTGGATAATGCCACATCTATTTTCAGTTTTTCACATAATTTTTTCCAAAATCTAGAGTTGAACTGGCTCCCTCGATCTGACACCACTTTGCTTGGCAAACCATGTAAACGCACAATTTCCCTTATAAAAATATCGGCAAATTCTGCCGCCGTGGGTAATTTCCGTAATGGTACAAAATGTGCCATTTTAGATAAAAAATCCACTATAACCAACACTGTTGTGAAGGATTTTACAGGTGGTAAGCCTACAATAAAGTCTACGCTCACAGTGTGCCAAGGTTGCTTGGGTGTTGGCATTGGTATTAACAAGCCGTCAGGGGCCTTATGAGAAGATTTATGTCTTGCACAAATTGGACAGGTAGTGACAAATTGCTTAATGTCCTTTCTTATAGTGTCCCACCAAAAGTGTTTTTGCACATTTTCCAGGGTTTTTACCCAACCAGGATGACCTGCCAACGGTGAGGTGTGATGCCAAATTATCACCTGTGTTTGTAATTCAGAGGTGGGCACTAACAGCATGTTGTCGTGATACAATAAACCTTGTTGTATTGTGTTATGGGAATCCTTTAACCAATCCTGAGGTGCTATTTGCATGTGTGCATTATATAGATCTGTGATGAAATCCTTCTGTTGTACTGGTGCCAAAAACTTTTGGGGAGGAATAATGGGTTCTCCTATTTTATCTTGTTTCATGTCTGAGGTATGTCCGTATCTAGATAACACATCAGATTGAATTTGTTGTGCACCTGGTCTATAGGTTATAACAAAGTCAAATGTGCTAAAAAAATTTAACCAGCGCATCTGACGTGGTGTTAGTGCTTTAAGTGATCCAAAAAACTGTAGGTTCTTATGGTCAGAAAAGATTGTAACTGGGTACTTGGCTCCCATTAAATGATGCCTCCATTCTGAAAAGGCTACTTTGACAGCTAGTAGTTCCCTTTCAGCCACAGTGTAATTTTGTTCAGCTGGTAATAACTTTTTGGAATAGAAGGCTATAGGATGTAACTGGCCATCTACTATATCTCGTTGAGAGAGAACTCCTCCTAAAGCTACTTGTGAAGCATCCGCTTAAAAAAAAAAGGGCAAGTCAGGATCAGGATGTTTCAGAATTGGGGCTGAAGTGAACTTTTGTTTTAGGAGTTGAAAGGCGTGTGCCGCCTCATCAGTCCAAAGAAATCGTTGCCCTTTCCGCAACAAGGTAGTTATTGGGGCCGCAATGTCTGCAAAATGTGCAATAAACCTCCTATAAAAATTGGCGAAACCCAGAAATTTCTGAATATCTTTTACAGAGGATGGTTCTGGCCAATCAGCAATAGCACTGATTTTCTTTACATCCATAGTTATTCCTTGAGGTGACAGGCAGTATCCTAAAAAGTCCACCTTGCTGACATTAAAAGTACACTTTTCTAACTTAGCAAAAAGATGATTTTCTTTTAACTTTGATAATACTGCACGAACATGTTGGGTATGTTCTTCTGAGTTCTTAGAGTAAATGAGGATGTCGTCTATGTATACTATGACACAAACGTCCAGGAATTCGTGTAGGACCTCATTTATAAAGAACTGAAAGGCCGCAGGGGCATTACATAACCCAAAGGGCATTACTGTGTACTCAAATAAACCAAACTTTGTCTTGAAAGCTGTCTTCCACTCATCCCCCTCTTTTACTCGGACCAGGTGGTAAGCTCCCCGCAGATCTAGTTTAGTGTATACAGTAGAATGTCTTAATTGATCCAACAACACAGGTATTAGAGGAAGAGGATATTTATTCTTTATTGTAGCCTTATTTAGTCCTCTATAATCGATACACGCGCGCAGGGATTTATCCGGCTTCGGGATAAAAAAGAGTGGAGATGATACCGGAGATGTGGAATGACGGATGAACCCAGACTGTAGTAGGTCATCTAGGTAGGTTCTTAAGTATTTGGTTTCTTCGTCAGTCAAAGCATATACTCTGTTATTAGGTAAAGGGGCCCCTGGGATAAGATCTATACGGCAGTCATAGGACCGATGTGGGGGCAGCACACTAGCCTTTACTGGATCAAAGACGTCTTTAAAGTCAGAATATTCAGGAGGGAGACTTGGTTCATCTTGTGTAACACTAGCACAGTGTAATACTGTGCTCTGTTCTGTACCTGCTTCTTGATAGCAATTGGTTCTACAGAAAGAGGAATCCAAAGTAACAGTTCTATTCACCCAGTCAATTTTTTGGGTTATGAGTTGTTAACCAGGGTACCCCGAGAATCAAACCAAAATTAGGAGTATCTATCAGATCAAAGCTAATCACCTCTGTGTGCCCGTTCTGACAGACCATAACAAGTGGACTTGTTTGTTTTGTGATTAATCCAGAGGTCAATTCTGACCCATCCACTGCACATACTGCTTCTGGACAAGGCTTTAGGCACATAGGAAGTCCTAAGTTTTCAGCTAACTTATTATCCACAAAATTTCCTGTCGCGCCTGAGTCCAGTAGGACAGGGAGAGAATGCCTCACTTGGGTAGTAACAATTAAAACGACCTGAATTATGAAATGTCTAGGTATGTGCGGTACCATGAAGGCTGCAGCATTAGAGGTTTGATTAAAATGTTTTCTCGAACAAGTAACCTCTCCCCTTGTCGAGCTTAATCGTTTCCCGATTCAGTTGAGGAGGTGGAGGAAACAGCACCCTTTTGTGGAGTTTTAGGCTTTACTGGACATTCTCTGGCAAAGTGACCTGCCCTGCCACAATATAAACATAATTGAAGTTTTCTCCTTCTTTCTTTTTCCTCTGATGTGAGTGGACCTCTGAGTGTCCCTATTTGCATAGGCTCAGGTTCAGGGAGTTTATTATCTGTGTCTTTCTTCTCGTGTTTAATTAAAGTTAACCGTGATTCCAGTTTGTATTTATCTCCCTTTCTTTCTCCTAGTCTATGTTCTAATTTCACAACTAAATCTACAAAGTCCGAATAGTCTTCTGGCAAATCAACAATATGAGCCAGCGCGTCTTTTAACTCGTCTCTCAAACCTTTATAAAAAAGGGAGACACGCTTTCCTTCTGGCCACTGTGTCTCGGTGAGTAAACGATTAAAACTAGTGAGATAGGTCAATAAATCCTTGTTACCTTGTTTAAGATTTAAAAGCTCATTATCACTTGCCTGCATGAAAGTGTGTTTTGCAAAAAGGCTGGTCATGGTACGTTTAAATTGATTCCAATTATGGAGGATGGGATCATCTCTATCCACGAAAGGAATTGACCAATTGGCTGCTGTGCCACCCAAATAAGACAAGACGAATGCCACTTTCGTAGCATCAGTAGGGAACTGTTGTGGCTTACAAACGAAGTGTAATTGACATTGATGGATAAAAACATGGAATTTGTTACTATCTCCATGAAAACGTTCAGGTGCTGCTAAGGGCACAGCATTAGGAACATTAACAGTAACCTCAACTGGGGGAGGCAAAGTTGTATGTTTTGATGGCGCCCCTGTCTCTGAGGTGGTTTTAAACAAAGGCGTAAAAGCTGTGTTCCACTGAGATCCCCTAAATTTATACCTGCTTAAATCCTGTTTTAAAGAGGTATTCTCCATCTTTAATCCCTCTACTTCCTCTTGCATATGTTGTAAGATGCCAGACACTGATTTATTATGAGCCAAGTCCTCATTTAGGGCCTGCGCCATATCCGTGACGTCAATGCCCTCTATTTCTTCCCCGGTATTCATCGTCCACCAGAACTGAAATTTTTTAAGGCTTGTGCTTCTGTCAAAGCCCAGCTCACCTGAGTTCTTGTTCAGTTCTGATGGAGGTTGAAGACAATCCGACCCCACCCTGAAACTGCTTGTTCCAGCACACTAGTTTTTAACACAGTGCACTAAGAACAGAAGCTCAAGGGTACGGGGGAAGTGGATAAAATAAAAAAAAGAGAGACAACACCGTTCTTGCGATTCCACTGTTGAAGTGCTGCACAAATCTGCGGCCCTTTCTGACTTCTGTAGAAACTGGTGCCTAATGAAACATAAACAAAGAACAGATAAGTGCAACCTATTCCTAAATGGGTTCCTGACTATCCCTTTATTTATTAGAAATTCTCTTCTAAAAGTACCTCTTGGATCCTGGTCTCGAGTTTCCAGGTTTGGAATGTGTTACTGCTCTGGGATGTGCTTTCTATTACTGTAAAGCTTCTAAAACATTAAACAAATACCGTTATCAGAATTACCAATATCAAACATTCATCTTAATATAACTAAAGCCTAAATTCCCAATAGCAGACTCACTTTTCCCATATCTCCAGAATCTTTTGGAAAACAAATACTGTACTTTTACATCAAAATACAGCATGTAATTTGTGCAAGTCCTTGATTTACTGTTTGCCTTGCTGTTAATGGTTTCCACTGTTCGATTCTTAAAAGTTCCATAAAAAAAAACAATGTTTGTTTCACAAAGCTCCGCAAGGTATTCTTGCAACAAAGAGCCTGAATCACAATGTTCGTGGAAGGTATCTTGCTTCAAACCGTCCACACACAAATCCAGAAATTGTTGTCAAAGTTCCTTCAGGTAATAAAAAGTTTTGCACTTACTTGTTGCTGGCAAGAGATACTGATCAGTCTAACCTTGTCTTCTTTCTCTTTTGCAGGTTGTTTGTAGGAGAGAGGCTGAGGCAAGGAAGAACCGGAAACCAGAAGAAGGAAGAGCCAGCAGCTGCACCCATTGAAGCCAATGAAAGTCTGTAGAGAGCAGGAGTGCCAGCGCCGAGGGATCTGTTCTCAGGTAAGCGGGAGGTAGACGAGCACAAGCACTGGGTGAGGCTCGGGGGCTGCCTTTTATAGACAGGGCTGGGTGTGGTTCGAAGAGCTGGGTGTGGTTTGAAGGGCTGGGTGTGGTCCTCACATGCTGCACATGTTCTTGAAAGGTGAGCAGAGCTGGGTGTGGTTTGAAGGGCTGGGTGTGGTCCTCACATGCTGCACATGTTCTTGAAAGGTGTGCAGAGTTTCAGTTATTATGCAAATGAGTTGAATTAACACAAGGCCTAGGGAGGAGTGTTTTAAAGAAGCCTTGGTAAAAGCAAGGCCCAATGTGTAAACAAAACAGCACATTAAACAACATACACAGAAGCCTAAGGGGGGGGGAAGGTGAGATAACAAGAAAGGGTTTGAATAGTAAGTTTAAAAGGGAGCTATTACAGAACCCACTAGTGCAGTGAGAGGGGACATGCTCTTTGCTGTGCACAAACCCTAACAAAGGGTCCCAAACCAGGAGCGCCACTGCACTAGATAATAGTCTGCTTTTTCAACTTCAGAGACTGAATTGTAATTCTCCAGGCAGCCCACTGGGTTCTCCCAGTTAAGTATGAAAACACAGTCATTAATTTTTTTCCAGACTTTATGCTCAGAGTCCAACTACTCTACCGCGACCTTGCTGAGATGTAAAGGGCTGTGCAGGAGCAAACGCTGAATTACTAATCAATACTATCTCTGGCACAACTGAAAGTGGCAGCCTAAGGAAACACCTGGCACTTTGCAACTTCAGAAAAGGCTTAGGAGTAGCTCAATGGCTGGCGGACAGCAGAAGGAGCGTGACAGAAGAACAGCTCAGAACAACAGCGAAGCGAACCTACCTCCGTAGACAGCAGAAACAAAAGCAACATGGTAAGCAACAAGAAACGGTTGACACAGCCAACTGAAACCCAGGGGATTGCGCCATTGCAGGACTGGTTAAATGAAGTGGATTGACACTGACTACAATACATACTAACTTCACCACTGTCCACTGAAGACACAAACTGCACTTCATGACTTATGACGGCCATTTCTAGAACGCTGCTGCAGTCTATATACGAATGGCTGTGCCAGTTCACTTCTGGTCATGTAAGAAATTTCAAGGGGGGAGTGAGATGGGCACCTACTGAGAATAGCCACTGTCTTCCACTGTTTAAGTACTGGTTATGGACGACAGTCACACTGCAATGTTGGGAGAGCAAGCAGTTTCAGTCTGCTATGCAGGGAGGTGGGGTGAGATTCTGGGTTTTATTGTTTTCACTTTAAGGCACTGACATTGCACTTTGGAACTGATCAACTCTTTGTCCCTCTGTCCCATTCTCCAGGCTGGCTACCGGCCCTGAGAGGCAGCAGCATTGCCTTGTCCACAAGCACAGATGGATGGAAGAGTTGATCAACCGGTTATCCAGCTGTTATCCTGGAACATAAATAGCCTATGTGGCAAAATTAAAACAGTTTTTTTAATGCAATATCTCAAGCGACAGGCCCCTGATGTGGCCCTCCTTCAGGAGACTCACCTGAAGGATAAAACTTACAAAGGTGTTGGTAGATGGGGTTATAAAATGGTGGCCAGCGTGGCTTACAGCACTGTTCATGCTCGGTTGGGATTCTGATGAGAAGTGGCTCCCATTTATTGTGCATGATATTACGCTGGATACCCATGGGTAGTATGTGGCCCTCACTGGAAGCTGGGAGGATTAGACGATTAACATATGCTCAGTCTCTGTCCTGCAGCACCTCCGTGACGTGGTGCTCTGAGGGGTGACTTCAACTGGGCAATATGTGAGGAAAACAAAAGATAGCCAGTAGGACAGGCAAATTCCTCCCACTACCAGCTATTTGGATCCTTACAGCTGTAAGTTGACTGACATTTGGTCTTCACATAATCCCAGGGAACAACAATTCACATTCCACTCCTGGGTACATGGCAGTCTCTTCTGTATAAACTATGGACCATTCCCCCATGTGGGCGGTATTTGGCCTGGATAGAAACACTACAAGGTGAGCTGTATCAAATTATCCCTAGTATCTTAAACTACAAAAAGGTCATAGAGAGGCTGATAAGCACCACTAAACACAACTTTGCAGAAAACAAGTCATCCGTTGGCTCCTAACGGACCCTCTAGGAGGGGTATAAGGTGATGATTAGGAGACAGGCACTCTCCTTCATAGCAGTACATAAGAAAGACGGCCCAACTTGAATTGATGGAACACAAAATGTGCATTCTAGACAGAGACCTGGTTTCACAGCACAGTAGTGACACCAAACACCCACTCCTTATGAAGCAAAGGGAATACAGAGGCATGACTGCTAATGCCACATGTCTGAGTCATAAGACAGTGCTTATATGAGGTTAGTAAAAAGGCGGGTAAGCTACGGGACTGTTTCGATAGTAGGGGCCGTTGGGTATCGAATGTGAGGACACTGGATGGCAACTTAGTAAAAGATAGACAAAGCGTGGTGGATGTGTTTGCTGCCTATTACACCCAGTTATAACTCCCTGCAGTCACGATCACAGAGGAGGAATCCTGAGAGC
The DNA here is from genome assembly GCF_031143425.1 of Pleurodeles waltl. Classification (NCBI taxonomy): domain Eukaryota; kingdom Metazoa; phylum Chordata; class Amphibia; order Caudata; family Salamandridae; genus Pleurodeles; species Pleurodeles waltl. The sequence continues at coordinate 156,769,649 of NC_090449.1, forward strand.
TTCTGGTTGACATCCATCCCCCAACTCTCCCCACTTCAGATCACACTCTCCTGGAAGAGGAGATACCAAAAAGACAAAGTAACAACAGCCATGAGATTTGTCTTTGGGCAAAGCGGATGGCCCCAACGGGATACGGATCGAGCTGTATAAACTGTTGGGTCGGGACCTAGCCCCTCATTTGCGGCATATGTTTAAGGAGACCCACCAATGGGGCTCGCTGCCCTGAGACCATACAGTAGAATGGCTACGGTAGTGGTCATCCCAAAAGAAGGGAAACCCTGTGACAACTGTGCCTCGTAAAGGCCAATCTTCTTCCTTAATGTTGAAGCTAAGGGTGCAAGGGGCAGAGCCAAGATGGCAGACGGCTAGGGTGGGCGATAGCGCCTCTCCCCTCCCTCCTTTGGGGAATCCCTCGCCCGTGTGATGCTATTAATTGTGTTTGACCAATGACTTTGTGTTTCACCACTGCGCATATTAGTTGCTCAATGTTCACCAATAGCACATTGTATGTTTTGTTCAGTTTAGCCGCCTATTGGCTTTGACATGGCATTAGCCATTACATTTTGTATTCAGCTCAGCTGCCTATTGGCTTTGACATGGCATTAGCCATTACTTTCTGTATTCAGTTTAGTTGCCAATTGGCTTTGACATGACATTAGACATTACATTTGATATTTAGGTTAGCTGCCTATTGGCTTTAAAGTGGGGTTAGACATTGCAGTTGAGACATTGCAGAGATGTCTGTGTTTTTTTCCAAGCTGTGTTTTTCCATAAGATGGACCAAGCTGTTTTCTTCACACCAGACCTTAGCTGATAAGAGCACTTAGATTTTGTGTTTACCTGGCAATCCAGTCTGAGAGCGGAATGGCTCAGGAGAACTGGCCACTCTCCAAGGTTGTTTGGATCTCACACTGAGTTTACTTTTAAGGATGACACTGGGCTACAGTGAGTTAGATTTGAATCTGCTTGACTTCAGGCTGGAGCTTGACGTCAGTTGCCAGTCTCCCGTTTGGGTGGATAATCTCTTTCTCGCAGTTGACTGGAGTCATCAACTTGCAGACCCCAGAAAGATGAAGCTGAATTAGGCCCTACCGCCTTGCCCATACGGTGATGAATTTGACTTTTATGCTTCGCTTTGCAGTTATGATATATATTTGCTGTGTACATTGCAATTGAGAAGTACTGTGATATATTTTGCTTCCATTGCTGGGACTACTTTTAAACGTGTGCTTGAAATCTACTAATTTCGTCTCTCAAGAACTTGTGGGTGGGTGAGAATTAACAACAATAAAGGTCTTCTTTGAAGTCAGAAGTGCATTCCAGAGAGGTTCTGTAAGCTCCGATAGGAGATATGTAGGAAAGCAGAACAGCCCGTTCGCCCTAGGGGTGAAAATTGCATGGCCACTGCGCCCCTAGCATCCAGGACTCACCCCACAAGTTACAGGGGTGAGTGAAGCAGTTGCCCACTGGCCCCGGAGATCAAAACACATGGGCCTAAGGCCCGGATCGACACAAGATGGCTGCGCCCTCAGAGCATTAGATATGCCACAGGCAGCAGCGGTCCAGGCGGGCTTGTCCCACATTGGGGGACCTTGGAGAGGGACGTGCACTGTCAGGCAGAGGAGCGGTGAGACTGGCCCACGGGGGCGAGGCGCCAGGAGCGGCGCAAGGGGTGGGGGAGGAATTCGGTGGAGCCCCCCCGGGACTCGGAGGTAGGGGCGGACTGAGGCGGGGCCTGCCTGCTGGCTTGGCGAGAGAGAGCGGTGGGTGGAGAGCCCCCAGGGCTGGCAGGGAGGAGAGGGCCCCGGGTCCGGGACCTCGGCGCCCCTGACACTCGGGCCGCATCCAGAGCGTCAAGGGGCGAGCGCAGAAGGTGATAGCCAGCGTGGATGGGGCCACCCCGGGCCCGTCACTCACTGAGCAATCCCGAGGGGTGACAAAAGTGACCAGACTGAGGAGCGGTGCGTCCATGCCCTGGGAGGGACGACGCAAGGAGCAGCACTGGGATTGACGGAGCGGCCGGGAGGCACCACTGGGACTTGGTAATGAGCTTGGTCAGCAATGGGGCCTGTCTGCCTGCGCAGTGAGTGAGGGCGGCGACCCCAGGGACAGCAGTGGAGGATCGAGTGGATTGAGTAGGCCCATCCTGGACCCTGGCATATGAGATGGGGGGCCCGACCCACTACAACGCAGCGGGCCACACAAGGGCCCAGAAAAAGCGGCTAGAGGTTCCCTGCCCCCATGGAGGCGGGCCTGGGGGAGCCCCTGTTCGTGGTGACCCCCTGCCTGAGCAGGACTGGAAAGTGGGAGCCTCCCGCACCGGATAGCGATGACTAGCTGGAAGCTGGGGCCCCACGCCCACTGCGGATAACAGAGCTGGACTGAGCATGGTGAGCCCAAGGGGGAGCGGCAGACCTGAGAAGGTGCCCGGTTAGCATTGGGTGTGCATGTTTGGCCCGGCCCCGGGTTGGGTGGTCGACGGGGTACTCAAGTGAGCTGCTGAGCCCTGGGTGCATGGCTTTGAGCGACCGGCACGCCCACCACGAAGAAGAGAGTAGAGCGGCGTCTGACAGGAAAAACAAAGGGAGAAAATGGCGGTCACACAACCTAAAAAGGATAGATCTGTCAAGGACATGTTGAACAAGCCGACCAACTAGAACAAGAAGTAATTTGGCTGTAGGACCAACAAATCGAACTCCAGGCACATGCGGAGGACTTAGAGAACCGGTTGAGGTGGAAAAACATCCGCATTAGGGGAGCAACAACCGGGGCTGAAAAGGAGGACATACTGGCTTATGTACAGGCCCTCTTCCACCAAATTCTAGGGGAGTCCTCGGACAGGGAGGTACTCATAGACAGGGTCCACAGAGTGGGGCCACCGAGGCCACCGAGGCCACCGAGGCCACCTCACATACCACCTGCAGATATCGTAGCCTGCGTCCACGACTTCCCCCTGAAAGAATGCATATTTCGGATGGCAAGGGAGCAACATCCCCTGAACTTCCGGGGCGTCTGTATCAGGACCTGGCTGCCGTCCCGATTCAAAAACTGAGAGACTTTCAACCAATCACCTCCCACCCTAGGGATAAAAGTGTCCCCTACTCCTGGGGTCATCCCTTCCGACTAATTTTTTGATGGGAAGATAAATTGCACCAACTACGCTCACTGAAGGAGGCTTACAACGTTATGGAACTGGAGGAGCCCTTGGAGGGGAATCAGGGCCCACCCAAGACGGAACACAGGAACTGGAGACGCATACATTGGCAGACTGTACTGCATTGAAGCACCAATCCATGCCGAGAGACTATGGCATCAGAAAGAAGAGCAGACCTGGAGTCCCTAAATGGGGACAGAAAGAAGGCAGATAAGGACAAGGGGTGAGGACCTTGGGCCTGGAAGACAAGTAGGGTAGGGTAGGGGAGGGCAGTGGAGGGGTGTCCAATGAAGACTGGACCGCTTGGGGCACTAGCACCTGGAACTTATGTTTACCCTCAGGACTATGCTGGCCCACCCCAGCTCTTCTTCGCAGGGTTGTTTGACTACGTTGTTTAAATATGTTTGGTTTAAGGGGGGATGGGTGTGCGATACTCATACGCAGTTATCGTAGCCACGCGGACGGGACCTGTATCCATACTGAGACTCACTTACTTGAGGGAGGAGATAAAGGGGCTGGCATGGGGACATAGTGGCTGCTGATACTCCACTCATACTGCTCACATGACTGTTCAAATAGTCACACTCAATATAAAGGGGTTGAATTACCCAATCAAGCGCAGAGCGAGCCTTTCGTATCTAGAACACAGTGGAGCCGACTTATGCCTCCTGCAGGAGACCCGACTAATCCCCGCAGATCGGCATAGAATGCGGTCCAGATCTTTCCCTACACAACACTTCTCTAAATGCAGGACCAAGGTAGCAGGGGTGGCATTTCTGGCATCACTCTCCTTCCAGCGGAGGGTGGGTGGCAAGGTTTCCAAAATAGATGGATGCCTGCTGGCTGATAGAATACACTTGGGGGTACTCAAGTGCAATAGCATCTATTTACGCCCCCAACGAGGGTCAGGAAGGATTCATTCAGAAAGCGCTCGCAGAGGTCATGACTACACACGACAGGCAGGTGCTCATAGGGGGAGAGTCTAACACAGTTTTGCACGAGGAATAGGACAGATCCGCTTCCAGATATGGTAGGAAAAGGGCTCTATCTGCAAGAGAATTGGGGAGGCTGGAGGAAGTAGGGCTCCGGGACCTCTGAAGGGACAGGCACCCTACCACTAGAGACTACACCTTCTATTCCCACGCACATCAGACCTATGTCTGTATAGACCTTTTCTTGGGGTCTAAGGAAATTGCACAGACAATGGGTGACATAGATATTGAGCCCTGTGCACTGTTGGACCACACAGTGGTTGCCCTCACGCTCAACATCCCCCTCTGGGCTGAAGGCCCCAACCCTTGACGAATGAGGACCACACTCCTGATGAGGCCAGAGATGTTCGCCCAGATAACCAAAACTATCACTACCTACCTAGAATTTAATGACATGGCTGACACTCCGATCTCCCTACTGGGGCCATGCTGAAAGCAGTAATTAGAAGGGAATTTCTAGCGATATTGGCATCGGATTATAAAATCAGATGTGAGAAAAGGGCACACCTAGAGCAGCAGGTGACCAAACCTGAGAGGATACACAACAGGACAGGGGCCCGAATAGGTTGGAGACAACTCAGTGCAGCTAGGACCCAATTTGCGGGACTCGACATGGATAGGGCAGAATACGCAGCTCTCCGACTCCGTCATTCCTATTACGTGGGCGGCAACAAATACGGTCGCCTCTTGGCTGACAGGCTTAGGGCTCAGAGGCAGTCAACAGCTGTGGCAGTGATTAGGCATCCAGAGGGATCAGAGGTAACGAGCGACACTCAGATCACCTTGGCCTTCCATACTTTTTATCAGGCTCTTTACTCTTCCCAACAGGCAGATTTGGGCACCTTACTGCAATATCTCAAACAGGCCCACACAACTAAACTGACTCCCACAGAGGCAGCCCCACTTGAGGCCCCCATTAGGTTAGAGGAGGTAATCTCAGCAATTGCTTGATTGCCGGCCTCAAAATCCCCGGGACCAGACGGTTTTCCCAGCTCTTTCTACAAAACATTCTGTAGCAGCTTGGCGCCGATCCTAACCCGACTTTTTAACAATATCACAGGCCGGGGGAAATGCCATCATCTATGCTGGGCGCAGCTATAGTGGCAATCCCGAAGCCTGGGAAGGACCCCGCTGGGTGTGGTTCCTATAGACCTATCTCATTGCTAAACATCGACTTCAAGTTGCTTATGGGTATTCTTGCTGCTCGCCTGAACCCCGCTGATGCCTGGATTGATAGATCCTGACCAGGCAGGTTTCATCCGAATCAACAGTGTGGAGATAACACCAAATGGCTACTGCACACATTAGACAAAGCCCAGCGAGCAGGGAGGAAACTGATGCTGCTCAGCATAGAAGCAGCAAAAGTGTTTGATTGAGTCTACTGGCCGCACCTTGAGTTCTGCTTTTCTTTTTTTTTCTACACTGAAAACCCATAATAGAGAAATTTGAACAATGTTAAAGCTAAGATCCTGACTAAGGTCCTGGCCGCCTGATTCATCAAAGTGATCAAGGACCTTGTCCACCAAAACTAGTTGGGTTTTATGCCGGATCGTAGCACCACCCTTAAGCTGAGGTGCCTTTATGGCATACTGAGCCAAACCCCTCCCCCCCCATATGGAGGAACGAGCGCTGGTGCTTTTCTTGGATGCCAGAATGGCTTTGCTTCAACTGTTGGGTGGGACTCCTATATGTTGACCCACTGCCAAAGATAAAAGTAAATAGGGGGATGTCGCAAAAACGTGGCACGTGAAAGGCTTGCCCCTTATGGCCCTAATATTCTCTTTAGCACTGGAGCCCATGGCTGCCTCGATCAGACAGGATACACTGGTCCGCGGAATGCAACGGCCTGACCATTGGGAAGATTAGATGTCCCTGTACTCAGATGATGTCCTACTTTATGTGACAGATCCCAAGAGCACCTTGGACAGAATAATGCAGATCCTTACCATCTTTGGCCACTATTCGGGTACACTATAAACTGGTGTAAATCTCAAATATGTATTTTGCATGGTCCATGGCCAAAATTGCCCTGTGACTGTGCAGCGGAAATAGTCACTGAGGGCTTCTGCTACCTGAATCTTTCTGTAACCACTGACCCTGACTCATTCTTCCACAACAAGCTGTCATCAGCCCTAGAGAGACTGAAGTGGAATGTCCAGCAATGGAGGGCTCTCCCACTATCACTCCTGGGCAAAGTGGCACTTTTTAAAAAGCTGTCCCTACCTTGTTTTCTCTCTGCCCTGCAAAACTCACTATACGCCATTCCCAGTTTGTATTTTCTGATAATCAAGAGCTCTGGGACGGAGGCCCGTGCAGATAGCACATCACAAATTGACAAGAGGATGGTATAACAGGGGAGTGTCAATACCAGACATCCAGGAATATTATTAGGCAGCGCAGCTGACCACTATCAATGGGTGGGTTTTTTACGCTGCAGAGGAACCACCCTACCGAATGGATGCACCCGGGGGAACATCTTAGGGCTCTCAATGGTACCTCCCAACACCTTCATCTTCAGGGCCCGAATGCAACGGTGGTAAATATTTGGTATATGGCCACATATCCTTTGGGCTGGACAGGAAAGATCACGCAGGCTACCCCCATGGGACACAGCAGCACTGGGTAAGCTGGGGCCTTTGCCTGGCTTTGACAAATGGGACCTGATTCCCGGGTGGGTGACTTGTGGACCTAGGGATATATTACTTCCTTACAGGCTTACAGTGTGACTATCACCTGGCAACCACCAAAACATACCACTACCTACAAGTCTGTCACGCCCTGAGGGTGGGGTTGCCACGTGGAATGGTGCTTCCAGAGTCTTCGCCTTTAGGGGACAGGTTTTTAGATGAGTACATGCCACGCAAACCCACATCTCTGATGTACCAGAAGTTGCTTAACAATACTCTGGATGCAGTGAAGCAACTGAAAGAGCACTGGGTTGAGGACTTGGGAGACCTAGAAGGCAAAGACTGGGCAGAGGCCCTAGCATCCCCCAGGGAGGTGGCCATAAGGTCTGGTTTTCACTTAGCCCAATTGAAGAGCCTCCACCACTCCTATTACGCACAGATCACACTGGTTAAAATGGGCAGGGCACTGACTGATATCTGCAGAAGGGGTTGTGGTTGTACCAGCACTTTTTATAATGATTTGGGACTGCCCAGCACTACAGGCTTCTGGGTGGCAGTGATAGCCAGTCTGAGCGAGGTATGTGGGGCGCCCCTCTCCACCTCAATGAGATTGTGTCTCTTAAATATCTGAGAGGAAACAGAGTTGCTCCGTGTGGAATGGATATGGATCACCCTGGGGTTGGTGGTGGCAAAAAGGAATGTGGCTCAGCTGTGGGGTATGTATTGGGTGCCACAGTTGGGAGACTGGAAGCATGATAAGTACTAGTGCATGCTATCTGACATGGTGGTGTGTGAAGGCCAAGGTTGCCCTCAAAACTGGACAAAACTTTGAGGATACTAGAAGTAATGTAGACATATGTGGAGGCCAGCAGCCACCATCCTTTCAGATCTTTAGCCAAAGACATCTTCAATGGGCTGGGTGGCAGGTGGGGCTTGGGAATGGGGAGTGGTGGGATGTGCAGTGGTCTGACGTGACTATGATAATATTGTTGGAGGATGTCACAGTGCACAGTTATGTTCTGCGTCTAACTTCATTGCAAATGAAAAAACTTGTTAAAAATGTGCTGTCTCAGATCAGACTGTTGGAAAAAAACCTTCCTACCACTGGCCAACATGAGTGTCTGCCAACCCCCTCCACTTGAGACCCCCTCTGATATGACCTTAAGGACCACTAGCACAGGTAGGGGTGGCACTTGGCAGGCTGTGGGGAAGAGGTTCATGCCTAATGACTACCTGTTCCTCACCAGACGTGTTATGTCATTCACATATTTGAGAAAAGGCCTGGGATGCACTGTCATGGGAGGAGGAAGTAGATAAATCAACACAACAACCTTGGATTTGATGGCTGTGAGGAGGTGATGGTTTGGTGGGAGAGGTGAACTCTGTGGTAGTTGGCTGACTGCTGGGAACGGACAATCCTGAGAAGGGAAGTGGGAGGCACATTGCTGGCTGGACCTGATTTTGTCTGCAGTCTTCTGGCCAGTAGTTCATCAATGCACTCCCCCTCATCCATGTCCTCCTCTGCACCGAGCACCTGCTCATCTTCTTTCCTATGCTCGTCTTGTTGAGCACTGCTTGCTGCTGACATCGTGCTTGGAGGAGAATCATGTTCTCTCCTCCACTTGTTGGTGGATGGCTCCACTTCATCAAGGGACTTATAGTCCCCAGCACCTAAAAGACAGAGGTTGGAACATATACATATTTGTCATAGAATATGTTGTGTATGTCAGGAGACATGTGCTTCAATCCAGCAGTTGTGAAAGAAGTTACACCTTTAATTAATGTTCAGCATGAATAATAAGTGAACATGCAAAATAAACACATACAACATTGATGATATTGGGAATATATCACACACCAACATTAGATGCTTAGAAAAAGTGGCTATATCTGCAAAATTACTTTCAAAATGAATTGGTAATTGTGAACTCTTTGGGAAATAAGTCTCCCAAATCCCTGGATGAGGTACTTTGGATGATTGAGATACTTCTGACAGCAGCTGTAATGAAACAAACATTTCCATATTACAATACAAATTGAAATGTGTATTATTTACATGCATGTGAACTCACCAGGGTTTACCATCTGCCCTGTGTGTGGTGCCTGATTATTTGTCACATCTGTGCATGCAGCAGAGGTTGCTTTATTATGTATTGTCCTGGCTAGCGTCACAGGGTCTAAAATTATAAGAGTTTAATTATCAATCTAGTTGACACATGTTAAAACCAACATATGCTAGCTAGGATCTACAAGGACACATGCGTTTTGCAGCCCCCCTACTTTTTGTCCCCTTTTGGCCTACTACCTGCTGGTGTTGACGTCAATGCCATTTTTCAAACTACTTACAAAGTGTATGACGAATTGGCTATTGAAAATCTGTAAGTACTGACTTACTTATAAGTCCCAAAAATATGGTAAACAGAGTATCAAACGCATGTAAGGCAGAGTGTCCATCCAGGGCTGCAGCACTGATTGTGTGTCAAAGTACAAAATGGCTCCCAGCCTCCCACAGTAGACTGCAAGAGCAGTGGTCACACTGCTAGTTCGACTTTGCCATTCATTCAAATGGGAAAGCCACCACTTCCCTTAACCCTATATGTAAGTCTCCCCCAAGGAAGCCCCACGGAGCCCTAAGGCAAGGAGCTATATATTGTTTAGTAGGAAATGTATGTTCATATCTTAGCAGCAAAACCGCTAAATTGTTGTGTTGTGTGGAATGGCTAGCAATCCCATTGGCTAACACAGAGTTACCAGCTGACCCCCACAGACCGACTAACTTCTGAATGGGACTGCCTAGCTGGGTACTGCGAGGTGCACAAGTCGGTTTATTGTTACTATTAGTGAAATGCAGCTTTTAGGAAGTTGCCACTCTATGACCCAGCTGGCCCAGTAGCCTCACACGGGCACTGACCCACAGACAGCTTTCTGCCCTCCTGGGCAGTAATGTGAATGACTCCCAAGCTAAGAAACCATAGCAGCCCACTTCAGGCAGAGGTGTCACCTCCACCTTTCAGGAATCCAATGAGGGTGTGAGGCCAAAAGTCAAGCATCAAAACAAATGATGGTTAAGCTTAAGAAAAAGGTCTATAGGTTGTATGATATTAATGTAGTACACAGGACCCACTTCTAGGCTTACTTACTTAACAGTTTCTGCCTATGGTAGTAGCTGATCTGCCCCATTATGTTGCCTTCGTGCAAGTGCGGGAACATCTGCTCATGTGGGTAGATCCACTCTGGCTGTATGTGGAAATTAAATTAAATAGTCAATAGACAAATACAACAAATGATGCTTGTGTACAACTTTTAACATAGTTACTCAATTGCATTTACAGTGCAACTATGATGTTTACTAATTCATGCACAATTTTATGTACCAGTTGCAAAACTTAATTTATACCACTAGCAGAGATGGTCAACTGTTTCTGAAGAAGAAATTGGAACTAAAGGGTTGCAGTACATAGGATTCTGGGACTTGTAGTGTGATAGAAAAAATGAAACACATGAAAGTAGAATACCATAAATATCTGCACAAGCTTGAAGTTATTTCCATAGCCACATTTCCACTTCATACTAAACATTTTTCTAATATAGTCATTGGGCCTGATTCACAAAGAGCTTCTGCAGTCATGGCAGAATCTGCAGTGCAAAGATTCTGCCATGACTGCAGAAGCTCTTTGTGATTTTGGGTCATTGTTTAACCATCACATCCTACCTGACACAATAAGGTTGTTAGTTACAGGCAGCCCATGCAGCAGGTGGGGTTGCATGGTGAAGGTGATGTCCTTCTCAGGTGTTGTAAGATGTAGACTGGTTACACTTTGTCCATCAGGGACAGGTCTGACCACCTCTATCCTGGTGAACATCTCCTTCCCCGACTCCTGTCATCCAGCCAGTTGTTTGTTATGTCAGTGGTGGTCTGGACATTTTTCCCCAATGCACTGACTGCATTAGTCAACTGCTATCTTCTGTGTTGCACTGGTGAGGTAGAGAGATAAACAATAGCTTGTTTTGTAGTTCTCCACTACAAATGTGACTACCGATAGGGTCTCCTCCTTTGTTACTTTTTTCTTCCTCCTCACATTCAACATACTAACACTTCACAGGTTAGAACGACAAGACAAGGCACAGAGCAGCCAGGTGAAGAATGTGCTTGGAAAAAACAGAGACATGGATGTGTGTTGCTTTCATGTGCGTGGGTTGTAGGTGGCATTAATTGTCTGCAAGTGTGTGTGTAATTACATTTCCCCGCCCCAAGTACGGACCTTCTGTCCCAAGTGTGCAGGTTCCACCCAAAGTGACTAACCTCTGCCTGAGAGCAGAACCTCCTCAGGCGTAAACATACTACTTATACAACCCTTTGTGAACACCGAAAAATAGTAAAGTTAGAGTTTTGGTCAAAGTTAGACTTTAGGTCTTTTACCTTGTGAATCAGGCACCCAGTAAGTAAGGAAGCAATTACTCTTTAAGGGTATTCACCAGACACTGGTGCCATCTCTGCTTCTCAGCACCAGTTGTCTGCAAAATCTGCTTCTGCCTTGAATCGAATCTGCGGCACAATCTTTTCAGCGACCCTGTACAATCAGGGGACATCCTTAAATGTATCCAATTCTTTGCATTACCGTACAAGATAACTTATGTATTTGGAGTTAATGTCTGCACTTCTGTAACCCTCATACTCAATTGGGAACATTATGTTTTGGTATCAAAGCCTGTCTACTGTTGTTAGTAGATAGAGGTTTGCGTCAAAATCATGAGTGGTTGCATAGGAACACCCATGTACCATCCATAGAACACCCGCTTGATGCAGAGCAACACAAAGTAGTTTGTTGCTTTTCTTTGAGAAACATTTCCTTTTTTAAATATTTTATTGCATATTTTATCCATTTTGCACAAAAGAAGAAAATAAAACAAAAGTATTCCATTACTATGTCTAAAAACATTACTTGCCATTTATAACCAAGAAATACAAGAATTAAAACCACAGTCAAGAGAGAGAAAGAGCCTATTGTGCTTAATCCACTGATCCCTCATAATGCCTGAGTCTGGGGACATGAATAATACCATACTCTCAAACCCACTACTGAGAGTCAGTCCGTTCCCACAGTGGCGACCATATCTATATCCCCTTTTCCCCTGGCATTCCGGCCCTAACACGAATATATCGCCCTTTCCAGGCTGGATAACACAAGTGGTCTCGCAGCAGTACGGGACTCGGATCCAGCCAGTCCAAGACAATACATAAACACATCACTGCCACAGCAATAAACACGTAACACTGGTAAGGCATTGAAACAACATCATTATGTACCCCTAAAAGAGCTCACTGAGGGGTTTGCGTTATCTTGATGTTTAAGTATTGCTAAAATCCTCAATATCTCCCATTTAAGTGGCTCAAGCAGAGGGCAAGTACAAAAGATATGAGTCAGATCTGCATCTGGATGCCGACAATGTCGGCAGCATGTTCCAGCTGCGACCCCCATCCCCGATTTTGAAATTGTGGCCAGGTTATAGTACAGATCAAATGTAGTTTTCTAGTGCTGTGCTTGCATGCCAGCAGAATGTATTACTGTTTGGGAAAGTTCCAGAGACTCATGGAAAGAGGGATCAGGAGTACCCAGTTTCTTCTGCTGCTTCTCTAGATCATCTGTGGACAGATAATTTCGAAAGATATAAATTTTACTAATTGAACATTCCTCCCTTCGCTCTAAATAATCCAGCAGCACTACTTTAGGAGAGACCCTAGAGCATCCCCTTCCTATGAAGAAAATCCTGGATCTGCAAATATTTATAGAATTCTCGTTGTTCAACTTCATATTTCCCCCGCAGCTCCTCAAATGAAATTATGCTGTTACCCAAATAAAAATCTCCCAGCCTCTTTAATCCCAATCTTTCCCAAGCTGACACACACCCCTCCCTAAACATTTTGGGAAGTGTAGGATTCCTTTGTAAAAGGGTGTAGTAGTTTAGCCGCCCCAAACCACCTCCCTGTGTAGTGCTGTCCAGATCATATAAGTGGCGTTAAGAGTCCTAAATTGGACCTTCTTATAATAGTTTGGCTCAAGTTGTTTTAGAAAAAAGCCTCTTCTTCAATCAGAGCTGAAAGATGGAGGTGGAACATAGCGTTTCTACCAGTCGAGTCTAACCACCCCCAGTACTAATATAGATAAATACTGAGGTGCTGCTGACCAATGACAAAGTTTGAAGTTCGGAACAAACCAACCCCCTCTTTCTCTCTTGAGTGTTAAATAATTCAGGGATCTTCTAGAGTTTGCATATGCCTGTATAAATTTACTAACCAAATTCTCCAAGATCTTGAACCAGCGATATTCAAATGCAAGTAGGATGGCCCTAAAAAAATACAAAACTTTCGGTAGAAACAACATTTTAATAATATTGCTATACCCAAAAATAGACAAGTGCAAATTATCCATTCTCTGAAAATCAGAGTTGGCCTTATGAATAAATGTTGCAAGATTGGCCTTTACCAACTGATCTAAGTCCGCAGTATTTAAAACCCCCAGATACGTATCCTTCTCTACCACCCGTGCATCATTAGATCATGGTGGTCATTACGACCTCGGCGGTCTTGGAACAAGACCGCCGAGGCCGCGGGAGACAGAATACCGCCATTGCCGGCGGTATTCCTGTCTCCCTATTATGACATTTCCGCTGGGCAAGCGGATGGTAACAGTGTTAACGTCCGCTGGCCCAGCGGAAATGTCACATCAACATTGCAGCCGGCTCGTAATAGAGCCGGCGGCAATGCTGATGTGCTGCGGGTGCAGTAGCACCCGCCGCGCACTTCACTGCCCGAAATTCGGGCAGTGAAATACGCAACGGGGCTATGCCTGGGGGCCCCTGCACTGCCCATGCCAAGTGCATGGGCAGTACAGGGGCTCCCAGGGGCACCCCAAGTCCCCTCACCGCCAGTCTTTCAATGGCGGTGTTACCGCCACCTTACCACCGGCCGCCAGGGTCGTAATGACCCCCCATATGTTTATTAAGCACAGCTTGGGTTTTGCCCTGCTTCAATGAAAATCCTAAGATCTTTTCAAATGTTACCACCTCCTGTTCAATCTCTTTCAGAGCCATAGCAAGGTAAAATATGAGGATGGCTACATTGTCTGCGTGTGCCGAAACCTTAGTGTCCCAACCCTGCGACCACACAGGTGCTATTATTTGATTAGACTCTAGCCTCCTCAATAGGGGATCGATATATAGGGCAAAGAGCAGAGGAGAACGGGGGTATGCCTGCGCAGTACCTCTCAGGATCTGGGTTAGTCCAGATTGACCCCCACAATTATTGGCATTCTTGCAGTGGATTTATGGTGCACAGCTCTTACTGCACTAATAAAGCCATTTCTGATCCTGAACCACTGCTCAGCCGCCCATAAAGAAATCCCAGGAGACCCTATCGAATGATTTTGCTACATCTAATAAAATAATGCCACAGGGGGTCCTGTATAGGCCGCTGCACCAAAAAGACTAATGACCCATTGAATATGATCAGTTGTCCCACATCCTGGGATAAAGCTGTGTTGCCACTGTGATACTACCCTCCCCCCATTATTCAGCTTAACCTTGAGGTGAAAACTTTCTAATATAATTTAGTATCACTATTAATTAGCATAATTGGCCTATAAAACCCAGGTTCCTGCCGTGGTTTGCCCTTCTTTAAGAAGATAACAATTTACCATAGACCATGATTGTGGAACCAATTGCCCTTACCGGACCTGTAAAAACAATGCAGCCATAACTGACCTGAGCGAGGGGAAAAAGACTTTATAAAGCTCAAGAGGAATTTTATCTGTACCCACTGCTTTCCTTGTGGCCAAGGCTTTGAGGGTAGATTTGATTTCTTCAGCATCCTATTGTAGCATCCTATTGTAATATGGTAATCCAAAGCCTCTCAATCTTCAATTATTCCATTCAATGACGATGAGTCTAAATATTGCCAGCAACTCTTGCTTTTTCGCTGTTCATTTTGATATAGCTTCTCACGGAACTCTCGGAGAACTTGCCTGATTGCACCTCGACCCTTTACCAAAAGACCCTGGTTACCCCAGATTCCTACAGTTTCCCCTCGAACCTTCCTTTGCCTAGATCTAATAGCCAATAGGTGCCCCAGGTGTTCGCTAAACACATGGCAGTCACGTTTCCAAACTAAAAACGTCTCTGCAGCTTGCCTCGAAGAAATACCATTAATTGCCGATTTAGCTATGGCCACCGCATTCTGTTCTTTCTCCAAATCAGTTCCCTCAATGGCATCAAGAACTAATGGAGTCTCTACCCTTTCTAATTCCCTATGTAATTCCACAACCTGTGACATTGTCTTTTCTGCCTTGTTACGACTATAGCTAAGTGTCTTCCCCCCCTTACACCAGCCTTGAATGTATTCCAGACCACTCCGGGAGCAGCACTCCCTATATTGAAACTAAAAAATTCTGTTATCCACCTGTTCATATATTGGATACACTCTTTATCCAAAAGTAGCGCCCTTTCAAATGTCCAGTTATATTACCTCCCATCTGGATCCTCCAGAGGGATCTCCAGTACTAGGGAATTCTGATCGGACATAACCCTAGGGAATTTATCAGTCTTATGCCCCTGTAACAAATTGCGGCAAGTTAAAAAATAGTCAAGTTGGACATGCTTTGGATGTAGTGTGGAAAAGATTTGAAGCCAGGGTCAGGAGATTTCATTCTATGTCATGCGTCAATAAATCCATGATTATTTCCCAGCTTAACCAATGAACTGAATACTTTAGCCTTTTTGCCAGAGTAAGAATTGACCCCTGCCTCTAGGAGCCACCCGAAGCATGTTGATTTTGAGGTCCACCAAAATTATAATCAGGGTTGGCCAGAGTGCTAACTCACTTGTTAGCCAATCCAAAACTGCAGGCTCATCCAGAGTCAACCCATATATGGAACACAGAGTAAAAAAGCCTTTTGAACTGTGATATTGGGCAATAATCCATCATCAAAATCTGTCAGCCAAACAATTGCCACTCCCCGTGTCCTGACTGCTTGCAAAGTCTGCACTGCAAGAGAGAAGCACAAAGATTCAAGGAAATGCCTTCTGGTTATCTCCAAGTGCATGTCCGGGAAACACAGTATGTCTGCCTGAAAAGCTTTAGGTCAGGGGTAACATTTTGACTTTTGGTGCTATTGTTCAGTCCACAAATGTTTATAGGTGCTATGCGTAAACGTGCCATTGATATTGGTATGAGTTAGGATGAAGCCACTCCCGTACAATCTACCATTCAATACACCTGAATCCCATAAATCCTGGTGTACTTTAAAGTAGACAAACTCAACTCCTGTTGTGCAAAAGCCCTATTTCTCTCCTTCCCCCCACAGCTCACATCCACATCCTCCTCTCCCACCCTATTTACCACCCACCCTCTTCCCTCTAGCCCCCATCCTGCCCCCCAACCCTGTCAATCTCCTGAAGCAGTCAGACCCTTGAAGGCCTGGTCAGCCCCTCCACTGCCCCACCCTATCCCAGCAGTCAATACAGTACCGTACAATGGCTGACAAGAGGGACAACCTTATATGAGAAAACATGGCAGCAAATCTCAACATTAATCTCAATTCCCATATCAGCCTTGATCAGCCAATTGCTAATTTCCCTCATTGCAGCATACAACATACTTCCATGTATACATCATGTATCCCCAAAAGTAATTCTAATATCAAAATACCAAATCCCTGTTTCTGAGAGCCCAGAACCAACATCATCATCTCTATTAAATTCTATTAATGTATCCCATGATCAAAGAAATAAAAAAGAAAAGAAATTGATGAATGATTATAATCAAGCGTTTAACAATGCTTAGCTCCATGCCAATAATTAGTTGGCTTTAATTTCAGATGTGAAAGAGCGTGTCTTCCCCTTAAAACTGACCTTCAAACAAGCCAGACGAATTAAGGAAATCCTCCACCCTGCACCTTGAAATGACTTTATAAGCATCCTTAAGCGCCAGCTACTTTGAACCGTTGCGTAGCAAAAGTCAGGTTTTACAAAGAAAGATTGTCCAATAAAATAATGGGTGGCGTCTGGGTGGGCTTTTTCAAAGATGGGCTGTCTAAGCAAGTAGTTGCCAAAATAAACTAAGATCGCCCTGGGTTTATCCCCTGATGTCAAATCTTGCTTCCTAAGCATTTGAGGGAATTGATGTACCCTTTGTATTTCCAAATCCCAGTTCCAGGAGGTCAGCTCGGGGAAGGCGCTCCTAAGAATAGACAGCATGAATGTTCGAATGTCATTTCCTTCTGCTCCTTTGGTAATTCCAAAAAATCTCAAGTTGTTCCATTATTGTCTATTTTCAAAGTCTTCTAGCTTCCAAATGTCATCCACCAACAGCGATTCTTGGGCCTCTTTATGACCTTTGACAGCCCCAACGTCCCTTTCAAGCACCATTGCTCTGTCTTCAGTTGCCAAAATCCTTGCCCCAATTTCTGTACACATCTTATTTATCTTTCTGATTGCTCCCTGCAATCGTTTCATGGCAACTGGTGCCCTGCAGCTGTCATTATCAGAATTGTCTTGCAGCTGTATTTTCAAATTATATATAAGGCTCAATGACGGCTAATCAGAATCCATGACCTGGGTTCTTAGCTTGGTTTGCACAAGAGGGGCCATTACCTACTCCTTCCGAAGCTCCTGAATCTCCCCATACACATATTGCATTTCAGAAAAGTCCCACTTAAGAAAATGGGTGGGGGGAGTTACAGGCCTCTACCTTCACCCATAGCATTAGCTTGACATTTAGGTCTCTTCATTCATCTGACCCACCTGACTGTGGTACTTGAACCTTCGAGAGGTCCCAAATGGGTCTTCAGATGAGTTTCAGTAATGGCCCCAGAGATTAATGACTGTAGATTACCAGAGTCGCTTAGTGTAAGGTTAGAGGCATCTGCCTCATCCTTGAGAGAAAATAATTTATCACCTTGATTCAGGAGATCTAATCCCACCACAGTCGCATCGGTCCCTTTAATGTGGCCTTTGGCCCCCTGAGAGATCTGGGGGCAGTTTTTGTATGGACAACTCATTCACTTTCCACTTCCACCAGGGGTACCTCTACAGTTTGTGGAGGATTCTGTCCTTCCACCAAATGCCACTCCGTCTCCCCCACACTTGGGCAGCCACTTTGAATAGTGTCATGCATGCTCCATAGTGTTGTGCCAGTCTCCCCCTCTTGACACTGAGCACATCCATCCTTGCCCCCAGCGTGCTGTGCAGTGACCTGTAGGATATCCTGTGAGTTGTCACCTGAGCCTGTTTTGTATTTGACATGAGGGTCCTGCGAAGTGGCAGGTAAAGTACCCTTACACATCAAGCTTGTCTGAATTGCTATCTTAGGTGAAGTAATGCTGCCTTTGGGCTCGGATCTATAGACCATGTCCGCTGCCATACCTTCCAGACTGTTGCTTTCTGCCATCATCCTCCTTCCACAGGGGTTCCAATGTCAACCCACTCAGTCTGTACTTCAGGAACAGCTTCTACCCTAGGGACAGAGACAGGGTCTGGCATGTGTGTTGTAGCACAGAAGCCAGTTATTATTGAGAGGTACATAACAAACGCTCTTTGTAACCCCCTGTTGACTTTCCTGCTTGAAAGCCTTTCTCTGGGTCATGCCGGGAAGTTAAGTCCTGAGCTGCCCCAACCACCTTTCAGGTGGGTCAGAGCCCACCTTAAGTGGCTGGAGTTTCATCTCATCAGCCTGCTCCCGAACTGTTTTTGCTTTAGGCTGCATGACTCGCAGGTGCAACAGGTACGGCAACCAATAGGTCGGCCCTGAGGTTTTCTGATTCCTCCAGAGCACCTGAACCCCACCTGCCTTCCAGTCTCATGTACCCCTCGAGGCGTCCCCTGGGACACCAACACCACAATAACCGCCTGTAACCAAACTGCAGCCCCGTGGTCACCACAAGTCAGGTATTTCACTCTCAGAGCATCAGCCTGCATTCTGCGTCAATTGCCAACATTGGTACCCTCCCCCTGGTCACACAGTAGAGCTACTGCTGAGGCTGAGCGGAGCGACCACAAGGAATTCCTACGTAGTCGCCATCGTGCTTTCTTTGAGGCACATTTCCAGTGTAAAGCAAGTTTTGATCAGGAAAGTCAACAAAAAATGTCGCAAAGGTTTGTGTCACTTTTGTGATGCAAACCCAGCGCAACATGTTTGTAAATCTGGGCTTCTATGTATTAATTACTATTAAATAGTTGTCTCTATCTCTATGCAGCAGCCCATTAGTATTGGAGAGCATTAATTGATTGTTCCACAAGAAGAGTGACAGAGTCCACAGAAAAGATGAGTGGTGCATTTTTCACCCAACGATTCCAATTTGACGAAGCGATAATAGTCCTGAGAAGGCAAAGTGTTTCCACATTGTTTGTGCAGGCAGACAGCCTAGACAAAAGGGTATTAGTCTGGCCCTGAGACAAAGTGCACAGTGTAAAAAGATTCTGACTTAATAAGCCTTCCTATCTGTTGAGCCAATACACAGGCCGCATTTCCCCTGGCAATGATTGCCATTGCAAAAGTTGGGTTTGATGGAAACACCCATGCAGAATCGGAGGAACACTTCAATGCCTCCGTGTGAGCAAAAGCTGAAGCAGGAGTGGGGTTTTTCTATGATCGTCTGGAGGCAGAAGCAGGGTGGCCCTGGCCAGAGTTTTGATTGAGAAAGTTGGAAAAATCAAATCAAAGTCTAGAACTACAGTTCTGGGGAATGGTAGCACAAATCACAGGGGAAGTGCATTTACACATTGTGAGACAAGAACTGGGGTACAACGCAGTAAAACCTAATTGTGGACAGTATAAAAACTTCAGTTTAATTTGCTGACGGGCCATATTCATTTGGCTGGTATTAAGGTAAACTTTTAAAAAATATGGAGAAATTACAAGGGAAAGACTTTTCTAATATTTTCTAAATATTGGGACTTCAATTTTTTTTACATTTCTGGAGAGCCGAGAAAACTTGCCAGGGTTATTTGAAGAAGACGAGCTTTGGTGGCTACTTTTACCTGATTTGTCCATTCTGACCTTTTCAGCATGACTTTCAAGGCAATCGCAATTCTATGAAAAAGAAATATCTGGTTTGTGGAGCCTTATTGATCCTCAGCTTTCTGATCTGCCCTACTGATGATTTTGGACCTGAATCGTTCCCTGATCTTCCTCCATTGTCGGTTGGCCACAAAGATCCTACATTTCAGTCCATTATAACTCCACCCTCAGGAGCGTAGCTTGGTCAGTAAGATTGGTAGGGTGGGTGTGAGATTCAGATTTTCCAACAATCATACTAGCATATAATATTAAAATGCATTATATGACAAGCAGGGCACTTGAGACGGGTTTAAAAGGCAGTGGAAAAGGAGAGGTATGGAGTTTGGTAGGGGTACTAAGTGAAAGAAAATACATTATTTTGTAAAATAACAAACACTTGTGAAGACTTTCAAAACACAAAGTTGGAGGAAGTGTGTATGGGTTTTTGTCCTTCTTTGTAAAAACCCACCAGACACCTTTCCATACCCGAATTAAATCACCTGTACCCAACTATTTACCAGAAAATACATTGGTTAGGGGAGTGTAACACCCCACAAATCCCCCCCTGAAGCTATGTCCCTGGCCACCCCATACCCAAAGGTCAACCACATCGAGTTTTGTTGTATTTTGAGTTCATATTATTTCCTATGAAACATTCTATTTTCAGCCCACTCGTTCTGAGAATACTAAATAAAGGACATCTTGCCAGCTGTCCAACTAGGCCTTTTTCTGTTGCAAATGAAACAGAGACTGTCCCAAAACAGAGAATACATACACACTAGCAGATTAAAAACCTTCCTTATCTTTATGTTTGTGGCTTGCACAAAATCACATACACCATTTCATATCTCACTTACTTTAGAATATATTGTGCAAACAAATATTTTTACTAAATATGTGATATTCAATGAACACCTAATGAGGTGTCCCTGTCAAAAGTAATGAAACAGAACACCTAAGATGATGCAGAAAAAGCCTGATGGTATTTGTCAAGCCAGACAAAACCCAAACCACTTTTAAGTAAACAATTAGGAATCAGCCTGGGAGGAACTGGGTTCTGGCTTGCATAAAAGCTCCCACCCACAGAATAAGCTGGCTATGGCATGTGCGGGCCTTATAATGTAATTGGGCATAAAAAATATCCTTTTTTTTTGTTTACTAAAGTATAAGTCCGCAGTGCTTAAAGGAAAATATCCTAGCAATCGTTGCAGAAAGTTTCACTTCTGTTCAGGACACACAGGTGAGGATTATGCTTAGTTGGATCTCATTTAGCCTTTTCAATCCAGGAGAGTGAAAAACCCCAACATTTTTCCTTTCATCACTTCCTTTTTTAATAAACAAAACCACAATCAATTAAAACAAGAAGTCCCCAGAGCAGATCTAACTCCAAAGCACTATCTTCTCCGCCAATAGAGTGGCTGCAGGCCACTGACATTGTCAACTTCTCCTGTTTATTTCATGCAAAAATAAAAGAGGTTAAAAGCAATTGCAACATCTCTACTGTTTCTGATCCGAACCTGTCAGATGGGAAAGAAAACCAAAGTAAGCCAAAAAGCCTTACACATATGCTCATCAAATAACCAAGAACAGCACTTGATCAAAATATCAATGAGAAAACCGTATACAGCAAGAAGGGTCCTCCTGAACCCCAGAGCTATTGGGTGGGTGGGGGGGGGGGGTTGGTTACTCCTAGCCTCCATCTCCCTAACATAATTGAAACTTTCCATTAGTTTAGCTAGAAAATGTTTAATTTTGTGTTAGGGCAGCAGGCAACGATTATGCATGTTCAAAGCATGATCACCACCAGAGAAGTTATCCTTGTCAAGAGCTTAGAGCAAGATTTCTTGAAGGTCCATTCCATCGACTGCCTTCATGATGCCCTCCAATTTTCCACAGAGGGAGAAGGCTTTTGGCGCCATAGCACCCCTCACTGATTGGATTCCAAAGAAAAAAAATGGACTACTTTCTGACATAGCACAATATAACCAGCTGGCTATTGTTGGAGAAAAATACGCTCATAGGATTTCCTGATCGAAATCTTAAAGTGCGCACCTCTGCAGGGTGGAATTCTGCTGTGAAGTCCTCATATGTCCAAAGGCAATGTACCACACAGAGCTTAGGAACTTCAATGAAAGCTGTTTAGACACTGTACATGTGTCAGACTTAGGGGCGTGTTTAAGAAAAGTGGAGCAGCACACAGTGCAGCTTCACTTGTCTTGCACCCCCCTAATGCCACCATGTGGGTGTCGTATTTAAAATACGCCACACCATGACGGTAGTTAAGGGACTAGCGTCAAAAAAATGTATGCTAGTCCGGAGCGTTGCAGCATTAGTGTACAAAGTGCTGACACTAATCCTGCAAAGCTCATTGAGGCTCACTGTAATCAATGGTGTGCCTCATTTTAATGCCTGCTCTGAGTAGGCGTTAAAAGTGCCAAAAAATGATGCACAGAAATCTGTTAGATTTCTTTGCACCATTTTTTTGGCCCCCTAATGGGCAGAGGCATAATGTACCGAAAAGGGTTACAAAGTGGCGCAATGCATGCATTGTGCCACTTTGTAAATATGGACTAGTTTGACCACATTAGCGTAAAAAAATGACGCTATTGTGGCGCAAGGAGAGGCTGTGAAATATGCCCCTTAGTTTTACCTGGAATTGCAAAAAACACTCCATCCAGAGTGCACATTCTTCCAGACAAACTCAGCCGGTGTCTAAGGCCCTCTTACAAAAGATCAAGCAGAGCAAGCTGGAGAACTTAGCTGCAATTTCCTTCCTGGATAGGAGTGCCTGGCCCAGACAAAAAGAGGCTGAGCACTAACTTCATGTCCCAAAGGACTGAATATTTGAAACCTGGTGGCTTAGGTAACCTGATATCTCTAAACAACTTGTACACCAGTGGGTGTTCCTTTGCGGGTGCTCCATCCAAGGGGAAATGCCACGCTGTAACAGCTGAACAAAAGGAATCAATTACCTTTAGGCTAGACCAGCCAATACTAACTCTGTCAGAAGATTTATAATATGGAGTGGTCCATCTCCCACACGATCCAGACTTCATTCCACACACAAGTGGACCACCTTTCCCAGGCAGAGCTGTACCTTTTGTATGTGCTGTCTGACCAAATACTCCTAATACGTGTCTCAACTTGTTCCAAAAGGCATTCAATCAACCAACGGTCCCTGGAACCCTCCACACCATGAGACAAAGAGACCCTTCCAAAATCAGTTGGTTTGGGTTGCCCCTGACAGCCTCTCCCCATGTTCTAAGTGAGGGAATTAAGGATTGGGAAAACCGGGAAAAGTTGAAATGGAAACCAAACTTGGGCTCTCCACTAGGGTGTCACCAAGTCCATTTCCGTCTCTTTCCTCCTCATCTGGGACACTGTCCTTGTTACCATGCTGAATAGAGTAAATGCATTAATGCAGTGGAGTCCCCAATGCTGCAGGAAGGTGTCCACCATCAGTGCCGCTAGGTGCGGGTGCCCGCTGATATATTTCTCGAGATGATGACTGAGGTGTGCGGCAAACTGATCGTCAGTCCATGAGCACTCAAAAGACCTTCAGGTCTATCTTTCGCTGGCATTCCCCAGGTGTCTGGAATTTTTGTCTGCCACCACAATTCGAGGTACCCAGGAAGTATTCCACCACCATAAGTAACTGTCCAGGCAGAAGTGCCAAAAGTCTTTGGCTAAATCCACTAGCATCTGGGACTTGGTACCTCCAAGACGGTTGATACACCTGCATGTTAACAGGTTGTCTATGCAAAAAAAGGACATAGCAAGAAATTGGACCTGGATAGGAGTGCTAGTCAGACAGAATTTTGAGCTCATCTAGGGCCAGATGTGGCAAAATTGGAAATTGCGACTTGCAATTTGCGAGTCTTTCCGACTCGCAAATTGCAAGTCGCAATTTCCAATGCAGAACGGTGTCTCAGACACCGTCTGCGAGTCGGTTTGGGGTCGCAAAGACCCACCTCATTAATTTTAATGAGGTGGGTCGCAAATTGCGGCCCCCATAGCGACTATGGGCACTCGCAAACAGTAGTCAGCAGACCTCCATGTTCGTGACTGCTTTTAAATAAAGCAGTTTTTTTTTTTTAAGTGTAGCCCGAAAACGAGCTGCACTTAAAAAAAAATCCGAAACCTTTAGTTTCGGTATTTTTTCAGGGCAGGTAGTGGTCCCTTGGACCACTACCTACCCTGAAAAAATAATTTGTGGTCCATTCACAAAGGGGAAGGGGTCCCATGGGGACCCCTTCCAATTTGCGAGTGGGTTACCATCCACTTCAAGTGGATGGTAACTGCGACACCATTTGCGACCGCATATGCGGTCGCAAATGGTATTGCATACCACTGCGAATCGCAAATAGGAAGGGAACACCCCTTCCTATTTGCGATTCGGAAATGCATTTTGCGAGTCGGTCCTGACTCGCAAAATGCATTTCTGCATAGGAAAATGCGAGTTGCGACTCGCAAACGGCAATTTTTGCCGTTTACGACTCGCAAATCCTTTCCTACCCCTGGCCCCTACTTCCCACAGTCATCTGCAGAAATGTCTTCAGAGTGTGACCCTAGCCAGCTGTGTTGGATGTGGTATTGATGGTGATACGTTATTGCTTGAGCCATTGGTGGTGTTAATGTGGTAATGGAATAATATTATATTGGTGTTGGGTCTACTGTGATTGTGATGGTATTGACAAATTTGATAACTGTGGCGGTGTAGGACTGGTAGGGATGGTATTGGTGGTTTGGGAATTGTTGTATGCATTAGTGATTATGGGGGTGGTATTCCTGGAAGTATTGTTTGTGTAGGTACCATTTTTAGCAGGAGACTTGGGGGAACATAGAATAGCAAAACAAGTGTTATTGCCCCTTGTCTTTCTCTACATTTTTTTCCTTCCAAATACAAGACAGTGTGTAAAAAAGATATCTATTTGAGAAATGCCCTGTAATTCACATGCTAGTATGGGCACCCCGGAATTTAGAGATGTGCAAATAACCACTACACCTCAACACCTTATCTTGTGCCCATTTTGGAAATACAAAGGTTTTCTTGATACCTATTTTTCACTCTTTATATTTCAGCAAATGAATTGCTGTATACCCGCTATAGGATGAAAACCCACTGCAAGGTGCAGCTCATTTATTGGCTCTGGGTGCCTAGGGTTCTTGATGAACCTGCAAGCCCTATATATCCCCGCAACCAGAAGAGTCCAGCAGATGTAACAGTATATTGCTTTCAAAAATCTGACATCGCAGGAAAAAGTTACATAGTAAAACGTAGAGAAAAATGGCTGTTTTTTTCACCTCAATTTCAATATTTTGTCTACTTTTCTGAAATGTTTAAGATTCTGGGATCCAGCATTGGTTTCACACCTTTTTCTGTCACTGACTAGAAGGAGACAGAAAGCACAAAAAATCGTAAAAATGGGGAATGTCCCAGTAAAATGCCAAGATTGTGTTGAAAAATTGGGTTTTCTGATTCCACTCTGCCTGTTCCTGAAAGCTGGGAAGCTGGTGATTTTAGCACCGCAAATCCTTTGGGGATGCTATTTTCAGGGGAAAATACCACAAGCCTTCTTCTGTAGCCCTTTTTTCCCATTATTTTTTTAAAAAACAACATTTTAACTGTACTTTGGCTAATTTTGTGGTCTCCTTCAGGGGAACCCACAAAGTCTGGATACCTCTAGAATCCCTAGGATGTTGAAAAAAAAGGACGCAAATTTGGCGTGGGTAGCTTATGTAGACAAAACGTTATGAGGGCCTACGCGCACCGTGCCCCAAATAGCGAAAAAAAGGCCTGGCACCTGAGGGGGAAAAGGCCTGGCAGAGAAGGGGTTAAGCTGCCTGGCGATAGGTTGGAGGGCATCTGCCAGAGCTCGGTTGAGAGATTGTGCGATGGAGGCATCCAGGACATGGACAATGCCCTCAGCGAGGAGTAAATCCTCCTGTTCATTAAAGAAGGCTGCATCCTCTGACTTCTGTCGCTCACTCATGGTGGTCAGAGTGTACAGATCTGAGCAAGAAAGTTCCCTTGCAAGAGGGAAATGGCTTGTATGGCCGTATAGGAGGCAAAAATAAGGTATAAGCAGTAGCTTCTATAACCTCTCTCAAAGAGGTGTATATATAACAAGTAGATATATATAAAAACGTGTGATAGCAAAATGTCAGCCTTGGCGAGTGGGGGTGTGGGGAACACGCTGCTCGACCGTGTATTGACGTGGGAGCTGACCTGATTACAGTCAGAATCTGAAACTGACGGAAGCCCGCAGCGCGAGGAGCGCGTGTGTGAGGTAGAAAGAGGACTACAGTCCTCGTGCTGCAAGCGCTCGCTTCCCTTTGCCTTCTGGCACCCGCAGGGTGCGATTACCTCAAAAACGTCAGATCACGTGCCGGTTGCCAGCCCTGAGCAGGGCATGCACTGTACGCTGATTATTCCGGCAGCAGCGACATTGCTGTAAATAAAAACGTTAATGTAATCGTAGGAAGGAAATAATGGTACCCATCTCGTTCCGAAGCAGCAAAGAAAGAGGAACGAGTATGGCGGTTATCGAAGATATGTGATAGTATGGACGTCGATTGGTGGTGATGCTTGATGCCATGTTTATGGGATTTGTGGTTTTTGTAAAAGTTATATTTTATTGACTGCTGTGTTTTTTGTGAATAATAAAACAGCGAAGGAGAAGCATAATATGAGCCTCCGGTCCTGATATAAAATCCAAGGTGCTGCGGGAGCTGGGAATGGTATAGTCCGTCGCTCCCCGGAGTTACTGTGAGAGTGGTTCAGCCCTGGGGTATACTGCATTTCAGCGAGTCATGTAGGGTGAGTGCACTGCTCTCTGAATGAGTTGTTGTGAGTGCCCGGTCTCCTTTGGTTGTAAGTCTTGTGCTGCTTGCAGCTATTCACAGCCACTCAGCAACTCTCTAGTTTCTGTAGGAAAAAGTAAAAGGAATGTCTGTGAACGTATCCAGCACAAAAACAGAATCACTGATTAAAAATGGGCATAGCAGCAGCATCTGTGTGGGAGTCCACTTTACAGACCCTCTGATGCTAACGGCATGTGCAAATAGGGGCACCTGCTGCCATTTTCCCACAGACCAGTAAGAAAGGCGCCTCTATGGGGTAAGCTGTTATAACTTTGGAATCTTCTGTGATTGCAATACTTCTCCCGTTTCCCTTCTCTTCCTCTTGTTTGCAGGCTATTGGTGGTGAAGTCGTATTCTGGTCGCAATTGAATGGGAATGGAGGGGCCCGCGGAGAGAGAGACTCGCTCTAGTCTCTTCGCGGGAACGTTCGGGAAAGGACAGGAAGTGGCGTGAGGAAGCAGGATTGGAGGCAGGAAAGTGGGGGTGGGTTTTAGCTTAGGGCTTAAAAGGGGGATGGGATACTAGGGTCGGCCGTTGACCTGCTCAGGCCTGGGGTTCAAAACCAGGCCTGGGTAAGAAAGACACGGCCGACGCGGGCCGTGTCCAGCCGGGTAGCAGCTGCAATTGGTGCATGTCAATCCCTTGATTCTGATGGCGACAGGGAGGGGAGGGGGGCCCAAGAACAGCAGGAAAATGCGAGGGAGGGGGCGCGAAGCACTCCCAGCCCCCAGAATTTCACAGATGACGAGGATGGCAAGGGAGAAGGGGCAGAGGGGGTTCTGGGGGACATTTGCTAAGGCCCAACACAGGAGGGGCCCCAGGCAAAAAAGGGGACACAGAGAGGGGGGAGACCCCGGAAAGGCAGGCAGAGAGGGAAGTGCAGCACATGCCCGGGCCCAGCTGTGGTTATGCCCCCTTAGATTTGTCATGCCCCAAGGGAGGGCCCGCTTCCACAGGGGTCCCGGGGCCCCATCCAGGAAACAAGGAAAATATACGGGCAAAGCTGGGAGGGGGGGCGGCTAAAGCCAAGGCAGCCCCAAGACAGGCCAGACAAATGAAGTACAGGGCAGGCGGGGAGGTGGGGGTCCCTGGGCCCCCGGGCCCCTGCAGGCAGGCAGGGTAGGACCAAGCAGAGGCGTGGGACTTGGAGGCTAGGATTGGAGCAACGCAGGGTCGTTGCGGAGACTGAGGCCAGATGGGCACAGCTGTGTGAGGTCTGGGAGGAGTTAGGAGCCCAGGGAGAAGTGAGCAGGAGGGCCACAGAGGTATCGGTTGCCGGGGGGCCACAGCCATCCAGTTCTGCAGCAGGGAGTTGGGTCTGGGTACCACAGGCTGAAGGGGGGGACAGGAGGCTAGTGCGGCCGAAGGGCAGGTCAGCGCTGGAAGCCCTGGTGGCGCACACGGCCATGGGGAGAGAAGCAAGACAATGCCAACAGCTGAGGTTGGCAGAAGAAAGGTGACGCCAACGGGGCGCAACACGGCCCTAGCACGTTGGTCTGAAGCACTAGAAGGGCATGCGGCGGCCTTCTCTACACCGCGGGAACGTGGGTACCAAACTGATGGTTCGCGCCATAAGGGACAAGAAACAACTGCTGCAACAACGGCAAAGCCACGGGGTATGTGGCGAGCAGGTATGAGTGGGAAGGCGATGAGGAGGTGGAGCTGGATTATGAGGAAGAAGGGGATGATTGGGAAGAAGGAGAGATTCAGGAGGCGGAGGTGAGCGGTGTCACAAGGGGGGACGAGGGCGAAAGTGCGGCGCAACCTCTTCCTCTGCTTTTGTTTTACAGGACACCGTTTTGGCGGAAGGGCCATCAGGAGTGCGGCAAATTACATCACAGGGAAGGTTATTGAGGAAAACGCCGCAGAATATGGGGGCAATGGACAGAGGTAAGGGGAGATGGTGGTCATTTTGGGGTGAACGGGGGCACCAAGGGCTCATGCACACACAAGTCCATTGATGTCGGGGATGGATCAGTTTTAGAGACACCCGGGGTTGGTATGGGTCAGGAGGGGGATGCGAACAAGAATAAGGAGGCTCTGCCCGCAGCAGTTACAGAGCCAGGCAGTCAGAAGACAGGGGATGACACAGGAGCAGAAGACAATGAAGGGGGAAGCCATAAGAAGCAGCTCCCGTATATGGGATTAGCCATGCCCCTGGGGTCACATGTGGCTGACAAAATGAAAGCGAGAATTTAGAGGCATGAATATGTAGATGTTTTTAAGCTTTTACAAAGGGATACTCAGGCCAAGGAGGGATCCAAGAAGGAAGAATGGTAACTAGCACACAGGCCCAGGGTTCCTATCACAATGGATAATTGGACATCTGCTTTCCTGAAATTCGCCAGTATATATTGTGAGAAATATCCTGACAGTGCCATAGCGCTTTTCAAATACAGGGACATCATAAGGAAGGCACAGTTGCATTTTGGGGGCTTTGCATGGCTGAGCTATGACGAGGAGTTCAGGGCCAGGGTAAGTGTAAATCCGGAAAAACCATGGGGGGATGTGGACCCTGAACTATGGATGCAATGGATGGCATTGGTCCAATCCTCGTTCTCCACACATACGCCGAAAGGACTGCAAGTAGTTTACAAGCC
Source organism: Pleurodeles waltl (assembly GCF_031143425.1). NCBI lineage: Eukaryota > Metazoa > Chordata > Amphibia > Caudata > Salamandridae > Pleurodeles > Pleurodeles waltl. The sequence continues at coordinate 156,798,937 of NC_090449.1, forward strand.
TTTTCAGTCTCGTCCCGCCCAGGGAGGGGCGGGCGCAGTCAACAAAACCCACCACGGGGGCTTGTTGGAATTTCAATAAAGGGTTCCGCTCTCAACAACAGTGTGGGTTCAAGCATGATTGCTCCAAGTGCAGGGGCCGTCATCCAGTCACTCATTGTTTTTCCCTAGCCAGTCCAGCGGAACAATGGAGGGCGTCCAGAGGACAGGGCACACAGGGCGCTACTGCGCCAAAGGGGTCCTACGCTGGTTAGGCTGGAGATTCTGTTGCCTTGGTTACACAGCTATCCAGATGCTGATAAGGCCTGTCAGTTGGAGTGGGGGTTTCGTGAAGGTTTTCGGGTGGTATACCAGGGTCCCCGGTATAGGAGGTGGGCAGACAACTTGTGGTCCGCAAAAGAACAGCCTCAGGTGGTACGCGACAAATTGGCGAAGGAGGAGGCACTGGATAGAATAGCAGGGCCATTCTATGACTGGCCAAGTGATAATTTAATGATATCACCCTTGGAAGTCGTGCCCAAAAAAGCACCAGGTGAGTTCCGGTTAATCCACCATTTGTCATGGCCTGAGGGAACGTCTGTAAGCGATTTTATCGCACACGAGGACTCCAAAGTTGTCTATGCCTCGGTGGACGATGCCGTGAGGTTAGTTTTGAAGTGTGGGCGTGAGGCAGAAATAGCAAAATGTGACATACAATCGGCCTTCAGGTTATTACCCATTCATCCAGCAAATTTTGACCTCCTGGGTATGCAGTTGGACGGAGCCATTTATGTGGACCGGGTGCTACCCATGGGCTGTGCTATCTCATGCACACTTTTTTAAACCTTTAGTACCTTTTTGCAGAGGGTTTTTGTTAAAATGAGTGGACACCGGACGGTGACTCACTACCTGGATGATTTCCTATTTGTAGGAACGGCCACATCTGGGGCCTGTGCCTGGGCTTTGGCAGACTTTCAGAGACTAGCTCAGCAGACAGGAGTGCCTTTGGCCCCAGAAAGACAGAGGACCCGTTATCAGTGCTGACCTATTTGGGCATTGAATTGGACGCAACTGCGTTGGTGGCCAGATTGCCAGCGACAAAAGTCACAGAGATTCTAGAGTTTCTGGCCATGGTGCGGGTGCTTCGCAAGATGGATTTGCGAACGGCCCAAAAGCTATTAATACCTTAATTTTGCTTGCAGGGTTGTGAGGGGAGGAAGGACCTTTTGTAGGCGTTTGGGGTTATCCATGTCAGGAGCAGTACTCCCACACCACAGGATACAGGTTTATTTGGCCCTGAGAGCGGACATTAAGGTTTGGGAAACCTTTCTGAAAGATTTCAATGGGGTACACATGTCTTTTGGGGACACTGATATGGTGTGGCAGGTTCAAAAATGTTCTAATGCAGTGGGAGCCTCGGGTTTCGGTCTGTATTGGGATGGGAGGTGGTGCGCTGAGACATGGCCCCAGCAAGGGAGGAGCATTACCTTCCTCGAGTTCTTCCCACTTTTTGTGTCACCGGCAGTCAGGGGGCAGGAACTGGCCAACAGGACAGTGGTTTTCCAGGTGGACAACATGACGGTTGTGGAACTAGTCAACAGGCAGCGGGCTAGGGACCTTAGAGTGTAGCGCTTATTGCGCCAGTTTATGCTTCAATGTTTATCTCTAAATGTTATTTTTAAAGCTGCACACATACCTGGGATTTACAACGAGATTGCAGACTCCCTGTCTCGTTCACAGTGGCAGCGTTTCCGCGAGTTGGCACCAGAAGCGGAATGGAGCAAGACTGCAGTCCCGGCAGACATTTGGGAGTGGGGGGGGGCGTGATGATCACGGGGCTGGTGGAGATGTCTTTAGCAGTGTCCACTCGGAGGAGTTACAGGCTTGCATGGTTGGAGTTTCAATCTTTTGAGTTGTTTGTGGGAAATATTTGGGCACAAGGATCGCAGGATCTCGAGGCTCGCGCACTGCGTTTTGTGCTTTTTCTGATTGAGAAGGGTTTATCTCCTGCAACAATTGGGGGGGAACTGGCTGGGGTTTCGTTTTATGGGAAACTGTTCTTTGGTACTGATCCACCGCGTAATGATTTGTTAGGAAGAATGTTGAAAGGTTGGGGTAGGGTTAGGTCCACTGCAGGAAAACCAACCAGAGAACCCATCAGTTTTGAAATACTTATTGAGTTATTACATGTGTTGCCAGTATGCTGCTCTGATGAGTATGAAGTGGGCTTATTTCGTCTGTGTATGGTTTGGATGTTTTTTCGTGCATTCCGAGTGTCTGAATTGTTGGGGATAGGGAAAGAGATTGGGGTGAAGGTAAAGGAGGTGTGCATGCATGGGGACCGGTTGGGCATTTGGCTCAGACGCTCGAAGACAGACCAGTTGGGGAAGGGAAAATGGGTATGGCTGGACGGGGGGGATGAGTTGGCATGCCAGGTGAGGGAATGGATGGCGTTTAAGCAAAGGCTGCGCAGGCCGGGGGAGAATGGGGTGTTTGTCCATGGAACAGGGGTGAAGCTTACTAGTTATCAGCTGCTGCAGGTTTTGAGAATGGCTCTTGGGTGAACAGGCCGGCGCTCGATGGACTTTGGCACACATTCATTTTGGATTGGCGCAGCTACAGCGGCAGCTCATTTAGGTTGGGACTGGGCTAGAATTAAGGCCATAGGTATATGGAAATCCAGATGCTGCTAGCATTATGTGAGGCCGTGATACAGTCCTGGTTCAAGAGGTCGGTTTGATTAACTGAGTTGTATGGGGTGGGGGGGTTAGGTTTTCATGACAGCCTCTACAGTGTTTTTTCTTTGCAGGATGCGTGGCTGGGCCACAGAAAGACAAGATGGTGACATGGCTGGTCGGCCATTCCTTCGTTCACTGGGCAGCGAAGTTTGCAGAGAAGCAAATTTACGGCAGGGCGATGGGACACCCTAGCAGACACCACTAAGTTTTTTGGTGGGGGAAGAGTGGCATGAGGTGGGGAAGTTTGCTTCCATTTATCACTGCTAGTTTGCCGGAATGGGGATGTCCTGATTTACTTCTGATTCACCTGGGGGAAAATGACCTTGTGAAGCTATCAGGGCTCACACTTATACAGCAAATCGAGAGAGACTTAGAACTTTTGAAAGAAAGGTTACACAGCACATGCCTGGTGTGGACAGAATTTGTGCCCAGACGAGTGTGGAGGGGGGCAGTTAATCATGGAGCCATCAAGCAGGCTCGCAGAAAATTGAACAGGGCCATGAGGGTATTTTGTTGGGCTCAGGGGATCAAGATCCTTAAGCACGAGGACATCAAGGAGCAAGACGAGACACTGTTCAGGGGTGACGGGGTACACTTGTCACAGTTGGGAAATGCATACTATTTGACAGAGTTGAGGCTGCTGTTAGGTGAGCTATGGGGTGAGAAGCTGTGGTTCAGGGAACAAGCTTAAGAGTATATATAAAAAAAAGGGGACCTGAAGAAGGTTTGTTTTTCCTGGGGTGGGGCAGCAAAACGCCAAGTGGGTTTTGCTGGATGGCAGAAGATGGGGGAGGGTGGGACCCAGATGCGTGCTTGTCCACCCTTCCAAGGGGAATTACAAGGAGGTGAAGGATCAGAGTGGGGGGGTATGCTCAAAGCAAGTAGGGCATGAGAGGAATAGGGGAGTGTCTGGGGAGGAGAAGCAAAGAGAGGTTTGGAAGAGAGAGAGATGATCAAAGAAAATCTGGAAGTTGGGGTTTCGTTAATGTTGGGGTATACACTCGAAGTTTAATGTTATTTATGTTTAAATCTTGTCCTAAATAAATGACCTTTTGCACTAATGAGGGTGTCACTGTATGTGTGTGTCCCGATGGAGGGGCCTGCGGAGAGAGAGACTCGCTCTAGTCTCTCTGCGGGCACGTTCGGGAAAGGACAGGAAGTGGCGTGAGGAAGCAGGATTGGCAGCAGGTAAGTGGGGGTGGGTTTTAGCTTAGGGTTTAAAAGGGGGATGGGAGGGAGGGTCAGCCTCTTTCCACGCCGACCGTTGTTAGGAAGGAGCGGAGTTTGACCACACATTCACCCGGCACCTTAAGAAAGTTAGGAAGGGAATGGAGACATTGGGGGGGCTATAGAGAGAGGGGACGACGGAAGGGGTTTTAGAGTCAGTTAGGGCAGGTGGCATTTGAGGGTACAGCAGAAGATGGGGGAGGGTGGAGAGCCAGATGCGGGCTTGTCCACCCTTCCAAGGGGAATTACAAGGAGGTGAAGGATCAGAGTGGGGGGGGGTATGCTCGAAGCACGTAGGGCATGAGAGGAATAGGGGAGTGTCTAGGGGAGGAGAAGCGAAGAGAGGTTTGGAAGAGAGAGAGATGATCAAAGAAAATCTGGAAGTTGGGGTTTCGTGAATGTTGGGGTATACACTCGAAGTTTAATGTTGTTTATGTTTAAATCCTGTCATAAATAAATGACCTTTTGCACTAATGAGGGTGTCACTGTATGTGTGTGTCCCGAGGGATGAACAGAGAAATTGTATGGGGTGAGAGGGAAAGGAGCAATAGAAACTTCCTTAGAACCATATTGTGTGGAGGCAGTACTCTCTGTGTCAGATCAAGTGCTGCGGGTTGAGCTTGGGCTTTGGGCGAGCTGCAGAGGCCAGAAAGTCCCCGGTGCTAGTGAATGAATGACTGGGAGGCCTGGGCTGGAGGATGCAGTGTGGATCCCTCTGGAGCTCACACACAGGACTCAGTGTGAAAGCTGGGCGTTGCGCGCATCAACAGGAGGTAAAGTGAGGTCATGAAACTGGAGGCCCCCCCCCCACACAGAACAAGGAGGGTCCCCCTCGCCAGACTCATGCAGTCAAGCTGCTGTGCTGAGGGTCCCCCTGGAGCTCAACCCTGCACCACAGGGGTTGCGGGGCCTTTGTTACGCCACCTCGGAGGTGCCAGTCCCAGGGCTGTCATCCTGCCGGCACTGACCGCCTACAGACTTAAATGGGTAAAGCGTACACCCCACCATATGCCTGTTATTAGTTTTAATGCCATCCGTCTGTGCCGCCCAGTACAGTGAACAGCCTGTTCTTTATCACTTTAAAAACACCCACAGTACCCTACCAAACACACCAGTGTATTACTTAAGTGACTCTTATTTGTTAGGAACGATCCTCAATTTTTAGTGGAAACAGCAATGTTCCTTGTGTGATGTATCCCCCTCTGTTGTATGTATGCAGCCTAAGGCGTCTGAATGGAAGGTTCGTGTTGGAGCAGCATGTGCGCGTCGGAGCACTTTGAGTGCAGAATGACAGACTCATTTTGTGTACAGTTCACAGTGTTCCGTTCCCGTTTTTCACTACATTTGTCACATGAACTTTCCTACACTAACTAGTACCTTCCAGGAGTTGTGGTCCAGCTGCCAGCGCTACCGACCTTATAACTGGTGGACCAGGTTCAAGTCCCGCCGACTGATCAACATGCTGTGAGTCAGGGCAAAACTGCCTAAAAATAAATCTGACCTCATGTAATGTAATCAGGTGCTCTTTTAAGGCGATACAATGCAATTCGGCCAAGTTTGCACTTTTTAAAATTGCAAAAGTAAATTTTGCATTTATGTTTACACAGCCTTACAACCCACTGTGTGCCGAACAGGTTGCAGGATGCTACCCAGGACCCCAGACTGGAATGAAGAAAATGGGGAAACGATGACTGGTCAAGCCAGGCTGACCAATTTATGTTGCAAGAAAAATCCAGTTATGAATTTACAATGCCAAGCAAATGTGAGACCTACTGCATTGCAAAGGCTTGTTTTTAGTGTTGCAATTACACCGGATAGACAAAATTACTTTATATTCCTGTTCGTGAAATATCCAAAGGTACCTGTGTGAAGTTAGAGCTCCAGGAGATGTTGCTTTCTTCCAGGAAGATATCTTGAATACTATTGGCTGAGAAAGAATGCCCAACTTTCTTATAACTGACTGTTAAATTTGGTGACACAACAAAGTTTAAAATATCGAAGTGACTTGGAAGGCTGCCAGTTTCATCAAAGTAAATGTCATCTCCGCCAGTAGAGTTGAAACGAACAGTTTTCATATATTTGTTCAGCTGAAGAAAAACGCACAGAGACAGCAAAAACATTGGCATTCTTTAGTATGGAATACTTTAGCCAAGAAAATAATACACTTTACTATGGAAATCATCACTTTATTTGTTTCAATACAGTCATCAAAATGAATAAAATGAGAACGCGTACCAGTTCACTCACTGGACATGGAAACTGGCATCACAAGCACTTACCATGAACCCCGAACAATATTAGATTTTATTTTATCCCTAGGGCCTTGATTACGAGTTGTGAGCAAATTCGCATCTAAGTATTGCACCAGTTAAATAACGATGTTGTGGAGTAAATATCGTGTGACTGTGAATTGTTTCCCTACCTTGCTCTATCGTTATTTAACGGGTGCGCGAATCGGTGCATGTGCTAAATTATGCATCATAGTAATTGTTATTTACCACGTGTGATATTGAGGTCATGTGTAAAATATCGCACGAAGAAAGCTATGTGCACGTGCTAAATTAAAGAAAGTAGCCATTTCACGAGCCACGGAGCGTTGAGTATTTCCAATTACTTATTTGTTTGAGAATTTTCAATATGACAACAAAGCAGTTTTACTGACATTCCTAGCATTACGAAGGCACATAGGGCCACATGTACGAAGATCCGTTTTTGTAACTCGCAAAGTGCGAGTCTTAGCGATACTGTCTGTGATTCACAATGGGGTTGCAAATGACCCACCTCCTGAATATTCATGAGGTAGGTCGCAATTCGCGACCCCATTGACAATCGCAGCACTCAAAGGGATGGTGGCCTGCTGGTGTCAGCAATCATGTCTGTGACTGCTTTTAAATAAAGCAGTATTTTTTTTAAAAATGCAACCCGTTTTCCTTAAAGGAAATCGGAATGTATTTCGAAAACAAAAATGAAAATTTTTCTTTTCATTTTTTCAGAGCAGGCAGCGGTCTGTGGGACCACTGCCTGCTCTGAAAACATGTTTTCGCATGCATTCTGAAAGGGTCCCATGGGGAACGCTTCCCTTTTGCGAATGGGTTAGCACCAATTTGAAATAGGTGCTAACTGCGATTGTTTTGCGACCGCATTTGCAGTCACAAAACAATCATACATACCATTTCGATTCAGTATAATGAAGGGACACCCTTGACACGCCCCTTCCTAATACCAAATCTCAAAACCCAAACTGTGGTTCGGTAATAAGTTACAGAATCGCAGTTTGGGTTTGTACATCCCAAAAAGCATTTTTCTAGTCGCAAACTGGCCGATTCTGCAAATCGGCTCCTTTGCGACTAGAAAAATGCTTCGTACATCTAGCCCATATTACCTACGACAGGAATTAACTGCTCTTCCTGCTAGCAAGGGGTTAAAGTTCAAGCCATCTTCTTTTCATCTCTTCTACTGTTGCATTCTCAATTAATGAACTATAATAACCCCTCCCCCAATTTAAAACATTCGGGCCAGATGTATGATCATTTAATTTTGCGAGTTTTTAATTGCGACTTTTTGTGAGTCGCAATTAGAGACTCGCAAAATTAAATGACCAAGGGCCACATGTACAAAGATCTGGTTTTGCGACTCGCAAACTGCGAGTCGCAAAACCGGATGTACAACAGTGTACTTTACACTATTTGCAATTCCCAAGTGGGTTGCAAATGACCTACCTCATGAATATTCATAAGGTAGGTCGCAATTTGCGACCCCATTGTGAATGGCTGCCCTCACAGGGATGCTGGCCTGCTGGAGACAGCAGACCACCATGTCTGTGACTGCTTTTAAATAAAGCATTTTTTTTTAATGAAATGCGGCCCATTTTCCCTAGGAAAACGAGATGCATTTCAAAAACAAAAATGAAAAGTTTTCTTTTCAATTTTTCAGAGCAGGCAGTGTTCCATGGGACCACTGCCGGCTCTGAAAAAATATTTTCGCTGCCATTCACAAAGGGGAAGGTTGGCGAATGGGTTAGCACCAGTTTGAAACTGGTGCTAACTGCAATTGTTTTGTGACTGCATTCACGGTCACAAAACAATGGTACAGTGCACTGCGACTCGCAATTAGGAAGGGAATGCCCCTTTCTAATTGTGACACGAAACCTATTTTGTGATTCGGAAAATAGATTACCGAATCACAAAATAAGCTCTCTACATACAAAAATGTTTTTTCCCTGGCGCAAACGGTCCGATTCTGCGAATTGGGCAGTTAGCAACATGAAAAATGGTACGTACATGTGCCCCCAAATGTGTCTCAGACACATTCAGCGATTCCCAATGAGGTCCCAAAGACCTACCTCATCAATATTCATGAGCGAGGTCGTAATTTGCAACTCCATTTGGAATGGCCACACTCACAAGAACGTTGGCCTGCTGGGGACAGCAGACCATTATGACTGTGAGTGCTTTTTAAATAAAGCAGTTTGTTTAAAATTCATCCCATTTTCCTTAAAGGTCGTCAACGACCCTGATTGGCAAAAGGATTTCATCCATCTGGCCCTCGGTGCCCTGTGATTGGGCTATCCACACACTACTGTTAGCAATTTAAATACACATCCCCTCTACAGAACACCTCTCCCATGAGCAATGTATTTGTCTAATTGTCTCCTGCTTCCTGAGCAGTGTAGCACCTTCCCTCTATGGCACTGTCTGTGGCACTAAGGGTGGTTTTGTCAGGGAGCTGCTGCAGGGTAATCACAGGCGTCCCTCAGCCCATCAGTCATGCCTATATCCCTCCCCTTCACCAAATGTTGTAAATACAGCCACCAGCGTATTCCTCTCATCTCCTCAGCTCTTAGCGTAGTGCCCTCTGCCAGCAACCAGCTCTCTAACATTCTTCGCAACCTGCAATGCGATGGTCCATCTCTCGACTGCCAATACAGCTAAATATGTTTCTGAGGGTCACCACGAGTGCTAGATCTAGAAATCTATTCCCCACTTTCTTCTCCAGCCTGCAGGAGTATAAAGCAAGCAGGCATATTTCAATCTTCAAAAAAGTCATGCCAAGCAAGTGTGCGTTCCATGTGTTGGGCCACCTTGGTCCAGAACTGTCCCACTTTGGGGCAACTCCACACTATACGGATAAAATCAGAATCTGGGAGCAGGTGGCCCGGGCATCTCATAGTGTAAATTTGCATCATTACATTGAGCTTGTGTGGGGTGAGATACGTTACACAGAGGTAAATAAATTAGGTAAACTTAAGCCTGGTCTTCCCAGATACCCTGCATATCTGTCCTGTGATGAGTTCCTATATCCTACCCCTGAACACCCTCCCTACTAATTAGCCCTCCCACTGAAATTGATGAGTCATTATTAAAAATGTCTTGCAGATCTGGGTGATCAGTGGGTGCCCTCCGCCAAAGGAGAGGAGAGCCTGGAAGTGGTTATGCGTTAACAGCCCTACAGTATTCAGTTCCCACAGTTGGGTTAGCACTATATGTAGTGCTCCGTTTGTCAGGATCAATGGCCCACGCAAAACATCATTCTTCCTCATCACCTCAAAGTGCGAAGATGTCCTTCTTCATAGCAGTCTCCCTCTGTCTCTATCACCTGCTTTGCTCCACTCTCGTAGCCATGCCTCCGTGAAGTATCCCCCTCTAGTAGTTGGCAGCATCACTAAAGGATTGCTGGTGTGTATAGTTAATGTTAATTCATTTTGGTGACTGCTGGCATCCAGGTGCGAAGTACCACTGTTAGAAGAGCAGGTCTGCTAACCAGAGTCAACTTGATATCCATTAATAGTTCCGTAATGGCCCCTTTTTGGGACAGGTGTCCGACACCTCCCATTTCTTCCACTTGGAGTTCCACCAGCCATCTGGCCAGCCTCTGCAGTTGCGCCAATAAGAAATATATCTTCTAAGCCCCCTTAAGTCATCAGTTGCCTCAATATGTCCAATGAAGTCCGGTGCCTATTGCTGTCCCATGTCAGCTCCCGCGACAGCACATTCAGCTCTTGAAACCAAGCCTGCAGAAACCACATTGGTAGGTTTTGTGAAATAATAAAGAACTTTCTGCAGCATCACCATCTTTGATAGTACAATTCTCACCATTATGGGGAGTTTTAATGACTCTTAGAAGTGCACACCACCCCTCAGGGCTCTCAGTGCTCTTCCCTGGTTTCCCTCCGTTGTGTCAGTCTCGGTGTGGGATACTTTAATTCCCAGGTATTGCAGCACTCTGGCCTCCAACCTGATGTAAATTTGTGTCACCACTCTTGGCGGGTCTTGCATGTCAGCGATCATAGGGAAGGCACAGAGTTTGCCCCTGTTAGTGTAAAGGCCCACAGCTTGTCCCAGTTCCTCCAGCAGCACAATGCTCCATGGTATCCTGAGCTCAGTATCACTAAGGCACAAGATCATGTCATCAGCATACAACACATGCTCCCTACTCTGTCCATCCTAGCCAAGCAGGCCCATGGCTCAATTTCCAAAGCAAAGAGCATTGGGTCCAGGGACAACCCTGCTGTGTGCTGCAGTGGACTCCAAACGCCTCAGATATGCACTGTCCCATCCATGGAGATCATGGCTGTGACCTCTATGTAGAGTAGAGTCACCCATTTGTCCCATCCATGTCTTAGGGTCATATGCTCCATCACAGCTCTGAGATTGTCTCAGCAGATGGTGTCAAACACTTTCCTTATATCAACTGAAAGAAAAAGGGATATGTCATGGAGGTGCTTGTGAATTTCGTTCATCACCTTAAACAGTTGTCTTATGTTTTGTGAGGTCTTATACTGGGGAATGAAACCGCACTGATCTTTATGGATCAGTGTTAGATAAGTGTGGTCTTGAGCGGGTGGGCAGTATTTTGCTAGGGATCTTATAGTCCAAATTGAGCATGGGCAGGGGTCTGTACGCAAGATTAGTAGGGCCTCCCCGGTGGAATCCGGCAGCATCCCTTTCTCCATGGCTACCCTGTACATCTCGCCCAACTGGGATAGCAGGCTGTTTTGGTAGGCAAGGTAGAATTCCACCAGCAGCACATCTGTCCCTGGTGTCTTGCCTCTCACTAGTTCCAATAGCTCCCTTGATTTAAGCCTCAGTATTGGGCTCTCCCAGGCTCTCCAGAGTCTGATAGTCCAGTTGGGGTAGCGGAGCCATCCCAGGAAAAGTTATATTTATTCCACCAGGATTGGCAGTTGATAATGTTGTACAAATACTTCATGTATTTTAGCTTGCAACAGCACAAAATCACCCCAGCGTTCCTGACACGGGTAATAGGGCATTTATTTCCTAACTGAACCAACCAGGCCAAGAGGAAGCCCACTCTCCCTCCCTCAACATAGTTAGTGTTTAGATATTCTCAGTATGTCTGGGCTCTTGAGGTCTCCTGTACCATAGCATGTTTTTCTTTGGCTGCCATCCACCATTGGCACATCAAGGGATACCTAAGAAGAGATTTTTCTAACTCCAGGATGGTGCCCATCTGCTTCTCTAACACAGACTCAATAGAGTTTTTCAAATTTCAACCTACTGGCCCCCAAAAAAGCCCTGCACCTTCACCTTAAATGCCTCCCAATCGGTGGGAGTATGATGTGCCATGCCCTGATTCATTTGGAAGTATTTTAAAATAGCAGATCCAAGTGGGGGGTGGAATAGCTCTTCGTCCAGATACAAGGGCTGAAACCTCCATATTGGGATAGCAGTCCTGCGACTTCCCCATGTGAACCCCATTAGAAGTAGGTTGTGGTATGAGAACGTAAGGTGGAAATATTCCGTTTGGACAATGTCAATTTAGAGACCCTCTGTACAGAGTGTATTGTCTAGGCAGATGTGCAAATCATGCACTGTGGAGTAAAATGAGTATTCCCATTTGTCTGTGTTTCTAGATCCCCAAACATCCATCAGGCTTCACCTCCCAATCCAGTCGCTAATGTCCCTAGCCACTTTGGTCACAGGGGCACCTGCTAATGGGGGAAGTGATCTATCAATGTCTACATCTGCTACACAATTGTAGTCTCGCTCTACAATCATATGGTTCTCGCCCATTAGGGATACCACTGGGGGTAGATGCTCCCTACTAGGACCATAAGCCTGTTGAGGTGAGCCCACACTAAAATATAGGCCCTCATTATAACCCTGGCGGTTGGTGTTAAATCGGCGGTAATACGGCCAACATGCCGACGGTAAAAAAAATGGGATCCGCCAACACAGACAGCCACTTTAACACACCGACTGCCACGGCGGTAGCAACAAACACCGCGGTGGTCACCGCCAACAGACAGGTGGAAGACAATGTACCGCCCACCCCATTACAACCCGGCAAACCTCCAGCTTTTCCGGGGCAGTACCAACGCCATCAAAAGCACAGCGGAAACAGTCTTTGGAAGGGAAACCCCTCACCTTTCGACACTCAACGAAGAACCAGGACGCTATGGAGCCCGAGCTGCAGGTCCTGCCGATGCTGGTCTACCTCCTAATACACGACGAATATCAAAGGCGGCGGTGATGACCATGGTGAGTACTGCACCTGGCACACAGGGGAGGGGTGGAGGAAAAAGAGAGTGACACACACGCAACACGCAACACCCCCACCCCCAACCCCATACACACAAACACATGCAACAACAGTACATTGACACCCCGTTACCCCCTGGAAGAACACAAGGACAAAAGGAATTGATTTAAATCAGTGTTAATTTTAAATATGCAGATAGACTTAACAAATATAGAAAAACAGTATATACAAATATTTACGAAATGTACAGAAGGCCGTACACATGTCTGTGGGCCACTTGGCCAAAAATCAGGGGCCAAGCCCACACTTGACTCCTGCCTCAATACGGAGAGAACACTGCAGGGGCATCAGGTTGTAAACACACAGGCACCTCAGGGGGGGCGGGGAAAGGGGGCACCTCAGCCGGAAGATGGTACAATGCCACTGCTCCTCGAGGGGGTTCCATGCCCACTGCTTGGTCCTGGGGAGTGCAAAGCCACAGTCCCTCAAGTCTCTCAAGTGGGTGGTTAGCCCACTGAATGGTCCTGGGGAGTGCAATGCCACAGTCTTTCAAGTGGGTGGGTTGCCCACTGCTTGGTCCTGGGGCGTGCAAAGCCACAGTCTCTCAAGTCTCTCAAGTGGGTGGTTTGCCCACTGCATGGTCCTAGGGAGTGCAAAGCCACAGTCTCTCAAGTGGGTGGGTTGCCCACTGCATGGTCCTGGGGAGTGCAAAGCCGCAGTCTCTCAAGTGGGTGGTTTGCCTACTGCTTGGTCCTGGGGAGTACAAAGCCACAGTCTCTCAAGTATCTCAAGTTGGTGGTTTGCCCACTGCATGGTCCTGGGGAGTGCAAAGCCACAGTCTCTCAACGAGGGTGGTTTGCCCACTGCTTCGTCCTGGGGAGTGCAAAGCCACAGTCTCTCAACTGGGTGAATTGCCCACTGCTTGGTCCTGGGGAGTTAAAAATCACAGTCTCTCAAGTCAGTGGTTTGCCCACTGCCTGGTCCTGGGGAGTGCAAAGCCACAGTCTCTCAAGTGGGTGGTTTGCCCACTGGTTCTGGAGGGGGCTTTGTGCCCAGTGTGCTTCATCCTGCCAATGATTGGGTGAGTGAATGCATTTCTCCACTGGTTCTGGAGGGGGTTTTGTGCCCAGTGTGCTTCATCCTGCCAAGAACTGGGTGAGTGGATGCCTTTCTCCACTGGTTCTGGAGGGAGCTTTGTGCCTAGTGTGCTTCATCCTGCCAAGGATTGGGTGAGGGGATGCATTTCTCCACTGGTTCTGGAGGGGGCTTTGTGCCCCGTGTGCTTCATCCTGCCAAGGACTGGGTGAGTGGATGCCTTTCTCCACTGGTTCTGGCGGGAGCTTTGTGCCCAGTGTGCTTCATCCTGCCAAGGATTGGGTGAGTGGATGGATTTCTCCACTGCTTCTGGAAGGGGCTTTGTGCCCATTGACGCAGCACCTGGGGTGTGGCAGTTCACATTCCCCCACCTGGGTGCCTGAGGCATGGAATTTGCAGGGAACAGGTTTCATGATACTTCATGGAGGCAGGGTCAAACTCCATCCTGCGGCGACTAAGGCTGCAAACTGGTGGTAGTGCTGGTGCTCATGGGGGTGCTGGTAGTGGTGGAGGGAGGCCCCAGGCCATCTCCTGCAACTTCGGAAAGCTGCCCACTGGGGATGCGGCTGCTGACAGCGGACGTGGCAGCGGCGGGGCAGGTGGCGGTGCAGGTGGCGGTGCTTGTGGGGGTGCTTGCAGTGGGGATGCTGGTGGTGCTGACTGTGGTGCTGGTAGTGGTGGAGGGAGGCACCAGCCTGTCTCCTGCAGCCTCGGACGGCTTGTCGCGGTACAGGTGGCGGGGCTGTCGGTTCTGATAGTGGCCACCAGGCCCTCACCTGGAGCCCTTGAGGCCTGAAGTGCCGTGCCCTGGCTTTTCTGCCCCTTTCTTACCTTGGCAGATGCTGCTGGGACCCTGGCACTGGCAGCTGGAGTTCTGGAGGAGGCCTTGCTTGGTGGGTTGTGCTCCTTGGCCATGCTGCATGCTGGCCCCTTCTTCACCTTGGCAGGTGGCGGATTGGGTTGGTCCTTTGCAGGGGTTGGTGGCACACTGGCTGGCCTGACGGGTGCCCCCTTTGATCCTCTTGGAGTTGCAGGTACCACAGCGTCCGCCGACTTGGTGGCTGAGGTGCTGGCCTGGGACCTGGACACCATGGCCCGAGGGGAAGGACGGGGGCGTAGGGAAGAGGTCAATGTTAGCCAGGAACAGTTTTTTAGACACACTGGGACGGGAAGATGGAGAGGGTTTGGGAATGGAGGAAGAGGGAGTGGTTGTAGGAGGTGTCTGTCTGCTGAGTTTGGGTGAAGGTGCATGGGCTGGATGCTGTTGTGAGGTGGATGGCTGTTGGGTGGGTGGGTGCTTGCGTTTGTGTACTTTGGGAGGAGTGGTCACAGGCACACTGGGAGAGGACACAGGGTGTGTGTGCATGGTTGTGGGGGTGGTGACTGCTCGTGAGGGCTGTGTTGTGATGGGCATGCTGGTGATGGAGGTAGTGGATGAAGATGTAGTGCATGCAGGTGTGAGTGTAGATGCTACTGGGAGGGAGGTGGACGATGAGGAGGAAGGGGACACAGTGGAGGCAGTGGATGTTGTTGTGTTTGCATGGGCATGGTGCTTGTGTGAGGGCCTGTGAGACGAAGTGTGGTGCTTATGTTTACCCGAGCCACTTTTGTGTGGTGATTTGGGTGAATGCTGGTCTGAAGGTGTGCTTGGGATAGGCTGAGGTTGAGGGGTTTGGGTGTGGGTAGAGAAAGTTGGAGGGGGAGGCTGGACACAGGAACAAGGGCTGCCATCAGTGCTGAGGCCAGAGCCTGAAATGCTCTCTGTTGGGCCACCACGCCAGAGTGAATGCCCTCCAGGTATGCATTTGTTGGTTTCAAATGCCTATCGACACCCTGGATGGCATTCAGAATGGTTGACTGCCCAACAGTGAGGGATCTCAGGAGGTCAACAGCCTCCTCACTGAGGGCAGCAGGGCTGACTGGGGCAGGGCCTGAGGTGCCTGGGGCGAAGGAGATGCCCACCCTTCTGGGTGAACAAGCACGGGAAACACGCCGAGGGGCTGCTGGGAGGGCGGTGCTGGTGGGGGAGTGGCGGCTGTACCTGTTGTTTGGGTGGGCACAGAGGTGTCCCCCACCGCCAGGGAGCTTCCATCGGAGGAGGAGGAGTCGATATCTGTGGTCTCCCCGCCTGTCCCTGTCGTGTTGCTCCCCTCGCCCTCTATCCCACTGGTGCCTTCACTCTCGGTGGATTTGGCCTCCAGGGCCATGTGGGATGCAGCTCCCTCCATCGCCGGTACCTCTGCCCCTCCGCCAGATGACGCTAATGCACACAAGGACAGGGTGGCGGCTGTAGCTGTTGTTTGAGTGGGCACAGAGGTGTCCCCCACCGCCAGGGAGCTTCCATCGGAGGAGGAGGAGTCGCTATCTGTGGTCTCCCCGCCTGTCCCTGTCGTGTTGCTCCCCTCACCCTCTATCCCACTGGTGCCTTCACCCTCGGTGGATTTGGCCTCCAGGGCCATGTGGGATGCAGCTCCCTCCATCGCCGGTACCTCTGCCCCTCTGCCAGATGACGCTAATGCACACAAGGACAGGGTGACAAAACAAAAATGGAGGGGAAGAGACAGAGGATACACTTGGTCAATGCCAGCGATAACACCACCGTTGGCCTCCACTACACACAGGGATCAGCCCTATGCACTAGGCCATAGCCAACTATTTATGGAGACAGTCACCAGCCCATGGGGTACAATGCCTAACGCCAGCATCTGCACACCAGATACCCACGAGACCCTGCCCAATGGTAGATGGCCACTTACACCATTGGGGTAGGAGTACTACAGAGCCTGCCCAACAAAGGACCTACCCTGCCATGACCGCCCTGGCATAGGGGCACCCACAGCCCACATCCCCCACCCAGCTAACTCCTAACACGTGCAAAGTCAGCTTTCAGATTCTGTACTCACCCCCTTGTGGCTGCTGTCACGCCCTCAAGCACCCATCCAACTCAGGATAGGCCACCGCCAGGATGTGGAAAATCGGGGGGGTCATGGTGCGACTGGCACCCCTTCCACGTTGGGAGGCCTGCCCCAGCTGGGCCTCCGCCATCTTCTTTGACCAGCGGCACAGATCCTCCCATCTATTGCAGCAGTGGGTGCTCCGCCTGTGAAAGACACCCATGGTCCGCACCTCCTTAGCGATGGCACGCTAAATACCCTTCTTCTGGTTGGCGCTGACCTGGAGGGATAAGACAGCAGAAAAGTAATTTACTCACCTGTCCGAACCGTCATACTCTTTGCCCACCAGTTCCCACCCATGCCCTTATGCACATACACTAACCATGTTACATGCTGCACTCTGGCCAGGACTCCTCAGCACCCTCCAACATGTGGCTTACATCCACAGCACTCCAAACATTCATGGCCCACGCATCAGGCTCACAGTGTGCTCACCTGTTTGTCTGGAGGACCGTAGAGTAATGTGTACTGGGGTAGGACCCTATCCACCAGTTTCTCCAACTCCTCTGCAGTGAAGGCAGGGGCCCTTTCCCCAGACACTGAGCCATTGTCGCTCCAGACACAGGTCACTGCAGCACTTGCAGTGTAGGTCCTCCCCTGTTGAAGGTCAGTTAGCAAGTGAGTGAATAGTTAGAAAATGGCGGCGAAGTCCGCGGCGGTATGTACCGTCACCTCCGGCGTACATTGCTATTGGCTCCTGGAACCCATAGGGCCCAATAATAACCAATGCGAAGTTGCGCGGCGGTCACGCCAGTACATTTTCCTCATTTCCACTTGTCCCTCCTCACAGGACAGGCAGCCCCCATTTCAGGGGGGCACAGGCCATGGCAACTATATCTGCGTCACAGCAGACATTGGCACATCAACTGACTCTTGAGTTCACATACTGATTCTGTAAAGTAAATGAATCTACATTAGTGCAATAGATGTTTAAATATGACCCTCTACTCACCGTTCTCTTCCATAGGCATCAACCGTTGAGGCAGAATATTAGATGGCGGTATCCTCCGGTGTACAGACCCCTGGTGGACCTTGCGACAATGGAGGACAGACACATTATCATCACATACAGACTTGATTGTGCCACAATCCTAGAACTGTGTGCCCAATTGGAGCCAGACCTGATGTCAGCTATCCGCCAGCCCACAGGAATCCCTCCTCTAGTGCAGGTCCTCTCAGTGCTCCATTTCTGGCAAGTGGTTCCTTCCAGACAGCAGTGGCCGTGGCATCAGGGATGTCTCAGCCAATGTTCTCTAACGTGTTGACCAGAGTGTTGTCAGCCCTGCTGAAACACATGCACAGCTATATCGTGTTCCCCCAGGTGGAAGATTTGGCCACAGTGAAAGCTGAATTTATGCCCTTGGACATATCCCCAACATCATTGATGCCATTGATGGTACACATGCAGGCGTGCAGAGCTGCTGTCGTCACTGTGGGACTCTTCTGGGGGGAACTGGATGTAGCTGGCACCTCCGGTGACGTTGAGTAGGGGTCCTGTGGATATGCAAATGCAGTGTTAGTGTATCTGCGTTGTGCATGGGTGTGTTTCCCTGTATGGTTGTGATTTCACTGTCAGCTTTGGCTTGTGTGCATGGTAATTGTGAGGGCTGGGTGAGTCTCTCTACTGGGCATGCTGTGGTGATGGGTGTCCATGCAGGTCTGTGATGGGGGTCCATGCATTGGTGTTACATGCAAGGCTTAGTTTTGGGTTGGGTGGGTTGTGATAGCGGGTATTTGTGAGGTGGTGGAGTGATGGGGTGAGGGTAGGGGTAGGATTTTGCGATAGAATGCAGGTAGGGTGGGGGATATAGTAGTAAAGATTGGACTTACCAGAGTCCAGTCCTCCTGCTACTCCTGCGAGGCCCTTAGGATGCATGATTGCCAAGACTTGCTCCTCCGATGTTGTTAGTTGTGGGGGAGGAGGTGGGGTCCACCACCAGTCCTATGTACAGCAATCTGGTGTCTTGCAAATACGGAATGCACCTTCCCCCATAGGACGTTCCACCTCTTCCTGATGTCATCCCTGGTTCTTGGGTGTTGTCACGCGGCGTTGACCCTGTCCACGACTCTCCGCCATAGCTCCATCTTCCTTGCAATGGACGTCTGCTGCACATGTGATCCAAATAGCTGTGGCTCTACCAGGATGATTTCCTCCACCATGACCCTTAGCTCCTCCTCAGAAAACCTGGGGTGTCTTTGGGGTACCATGGATATGGTGTGAGTGATATGTGTGAGGATGTGTGGGGTGATGTGTGGGGTGATGTATTGTGGTGTATGCTGTGATGTGCGTGAATGGTGTATGGGTGATGGAGTTCTGTGCCTATGATTGAGTGGGTGCTCCTTGCTTGTCTCTCTGTGCTTGCTCTCTTTTTTTTCACTGTAAGGGGTTGTGGGTAGTGTGTTTTATATTGGTGTGAGTGTGTTAGTGTGGTGTGTGTATGTGTGTCAGGTGTTTTTTTTAAATTGTCCAATGTAGTGTAGTTTTGTAAGTGTGTGTGTATTTTGAGCGCAGCGGTGGGTACCGCCAGTGGTTTACCGCGGTTGAAAGATCGCAGCGGCGATTCGTGGGTCGTGATACTGTGGGCATATTCCTGTTGGCGTGATGGTGTGGGTTTTGCTATTGCCAGTTTATCACTGACCTTTAGTCTGACGGACTTGTGTGGGTGTCTGTATAGTGGCGTATTTCTCTGTGTGGGTCATAATACCCTTAGCGGAATACTGCCGCGCTCACGGTATGTTGGCGGTCGTCAGCACAGCGGTAGGCAGCATTTACCGCCAGGGTTGTAATGAGGGCCATAGTGTCCCTCCTTGTCTATGTGCGTCACTATGTGTTGAACGTGGCCCCTCGGTTGAATCCATATCAGGAAGCCTACCTATGCTTAGAGGCTTCTTATGCTATGTGTGTCTCTTGGAGAAATGTAATATCCACAGCCCTGCACCTCAAATGTGTCAATATTTTTTGCTTCTCACTCATGGCTTCCATGCCTCTCACGTATCATGTGAGCATTCTTAGGCATGCTGTGGTTTGAAGGCCCTCATCCGGCTTCCATGACACCGTTGCCCTCACATCGCTTCTCCTTAAGCCTGGACCAGTCGTCAGAGCCACGTCCTTGACAATACTTCTCCAGCCAGTCCCATACCGATTCAGGTGTTTCAAAGAATTCTGCCCAGTCATCCAATATGACCCTAAAGCTGGCTGGAAATGTAACGGTGTAGCATTCCTCTGCCGCCCTCAATTCTTGTTTGACCAGAAAATAAGCGTACTGGCACTATACCTCCATCATTTAGTCAGGGATCAGCATTTAACACCTTTAATGTGGCCCAATGTGTGCGCTCTTTGTAGGATATGACCTCTGTCCTTGTATAATAGACGTGCCACTACTGGCCACAGCTGCACCCCCGGAGGTGGAGCTCACGCTGGGACCCTATGAATACTCTTCAGTGCATAAAAGGGGGTCACTCCCACTGGGGCTACCTCCATGTTGAGTCACTTCTCCAAGTAAGTCGCTATGTCAGGTCCTTCTACTTTTTCTGGGAGTCCTACAATTCTAATAATATTGTGGCAGCTGTGCCCCTCATTGTCCTCTGCTTGCTTGTCCAGTAGGTTCACCTGGTGCTCTAGCCACTAAGCTTGTCCTTGTAATGGCGGCAAATCCGGGTGTAGCCCCACCAGTGTCCCCTCGAAGCCTGTCACGGTGTACTTACAATGCTCATCGTGTAGAACCCCCAGGCCAATGGTGACTTACTCAATTTTGTGCTGAAGGACCTCTCTGGTTTTATTGACAGCTTCAAGTATCAGGCTCAGGGACACATTAGCCTCTTTCTCCTGTGGGGCATATCTACGATGGCTTTGTACTGCCCATTTTGTGCAGTGGGGTTTCATCCATACCTGACCGAATACCGAACCAGGCACTCTTAGTGGTTCGCAGGCTACGATCTTCGGATATAAATGTCATTCAGGTGCTGGAAGTGTCTTGCAATGGACAACTCCGCCATCTGGGGCCAGGACTCTTGTGATTGTGCACCCAAGGTATTCCATGGCCTTCTGCACTCACTCAGTAGCACTCCAGGCCCTGAATACTGCTCACTGGTCACTTCGCTCCTCAGGCATGCATTTTGTGCTCCCACAGTGTCTCAGCAATATTGTTGCTCCCCTGGAAAGCAGCAATTCAGTGCTCAGCTTAGCAACCGCAGGGGTCCTGATCCCACTTCTCCTGACATACAATGTTGCACCCATGCAGCATGTCACTGTATCGGCCTTCCTGCTCCAAATGCCCTCTCGCTGCTTCTCTTCTCCTGCCAGGATCAGTTATGCAGTCCCACCTGCTTGAATAGAGAATCTTTTGCACACAGTACCGAGGTTATGCAGCCCCCTCACCATACCTGAGAGTCGCCATGCGGTCAGTTTATTAGGAGATTCATTATTCCTCTGGCACCAGCACTGTTCGTAGTACCAGGTCAAGGAGGGGGCCCCATTCAGGTCTTGGAGCATGGACCAGCCACAGCCTCTCATCTACTCCTCACTTGTCACAATGACACTGACAGCCCCCTAAGTGGCCCCTGATCTCGGCCCTGCCACAGCGGATCGGCTTCTCCGTGGGGATCAATATCGGTCACCCCTGGTCCCAGGTATGGGAGCTTTGGCCATGCTACAGGCTTCCACACATGTCCCACATTCTCCTCCTCGCTCCATCAACAGCCCCAGTCTCAAAACCCCTTACTCTAGGGTACAGTCGCCATGTAGTACTGCAGTGACAGCAAGGGAAGGGCTCAGGATGAAGCAAGTTTCTTGTAGGGGAGGAAGGAGCTGTCTTGATTCACACCCTGTCAGCCATCTTGGGTGGCCACACCCCCCCAGAGAATTTCCTATTAAAAAGATGTTTCTAGAACAATAGAAGTCATACAGGCGTACCGCCTGCACAAGTATCTCAAAATGAATGGAGAGACCATAGTGAAAGGAGGCAATGATTTGGTTTACTTATTGACAATAAAAGTAGTGGATTTGAAATCTACATTATCATTCACGAGGATTCTTCCCTTCTTCGAATGAAAGACATATGTTAAGATGATGGATGGCAACAGGCATTGTAAAAATAAAATTTCAGAGCCAGTGCTTGAAGCACTTGCTGATGGGGTAGTACATTTTGGAGCACCTTACACTAAAACACATCCCAAAGTCCCTATCCATTTTTGGAAAGAAATCACGGACCAAGTTATGCAGTGTCATCATTTCCATGTGAGGCGGAGGATATGAAGAAATGTTATCAGAACCTGAAGCGGTGGGTATGTGAAATTGTGGTGCAGAAGAAGGATGCCATGGCATGGTGGTCCCCCTAATATAATACTCTTTAAAACCCTCGGAGGAGAAAGTACTTTTTACATCAAGATGTCAGATCTCGAAGGTATCAATTGTGGTTTAGAGGTTGGAGTCTACAAAGAAAATCCAAGTATGATAAGGTCTTAACGGTAAAAAAAATAATGTATGGATGCTTTTATGTATGGATGTTCAACTTTATACCAACTATTATGCATTCAAATTTGCTTTCATGGTTGCTGAGGGTACTCTGTTTACATTTAGTAATTATGAGTTATTTTAGACTTGCATAAGGTAGGCATTTTTTGTTGTTATATTTTTAGTGCAAAATATATAAATGCATTTAGCATATAATTTACATTTGCACATCATCACAAACTGTCTAGTCACATGCAACATGGCACAATATGTGTTATTTCCTCAGGTCACAAATGGAATGGGTATGACTTGTTGCTTGACAAATTCCATTTCATCCAAAGCATTTCATGGTATTTAAAACGTTACTTTACCGTTTAATGCAATGAATATCAGTTAAATTCAAATATATATATTTATACATTCTACTCAAACGAATGTGTTTTAGAAGTAGGGGTCACAGTTGGTGTAGCATTAGGTGAGGAGTTTCCTTCCCAAACTCAATAAAAAATGCTCTAATTGTTTATATGTAAATTACTTTCAATGGCAATAGTTCTTTTACATTTGAAAGTTGCCTGAAAGAATGCAAATCATCTATTTCCTCTGTGTTGTACAGCGTTTGTGTGGACATTGTGGGGGTCATTCCTACCCTGGCGGTCATGGACCGCCAGGGCAGGGGACGGAGGAAGCACCGCCAACAGGCTGGCGGTGCTTCAGGGGCCATTCTGACCGCGGCGGTAAAGCCACGGTCAGAAAAGGGAAACCTGCGGTTTCCCGCCGGTTTTCCCCTGCCCCAGGGAATCCTCCACGGCGGCGCTGCAAGCAGCGCCGCCATGGGGATTCCGACCCCCTTCCCGCCATCCTGTTTCTGGCGGTTTTCACCGCCAGAAACAGGATGGCGGGAACGGGTGTCGTGGGGCCCCCTAACAGGGCCCCATTGAGATTTTCAGTGTCTGCAAAGCAGACACTGAAAATCGCGACGGGTGCAACTGCACCCGTCGCACACCAGCAACTCCGCCGGCTCCATTCGGAGCCGGCTTCATCGTTGCTGGGGCTTTCCCGCTGGGCGGGCGGGCGGCCTTTTGGCGGTCGCCCGCCAGCCCAGCGGGAAAGTCAAAATGACCGCCTGGTCTTTTGGCGGTCACCGCCTGGCGGGCGGCGCCCGCCACCCGCCGGGGTAGGAATGACCCCCTGTATATTTTAGTGGTGAAGTAAGCAGTACTGTACAAGATCACACTCCTTTGGTGTATGGAACAAAGATGAGTGTGCGATGCTGAGGGTTGTGGTTTAATCATTGAGAATTGGGGGTGTCACATTTTTCAACTAAAAAAGCTGTGGGCTATAGGATGGAGGGGTGAGATGACTAAGGTCCAGGACGGACTGTTTCCATGATGAACAGGTTCGGTACTGATTAGCATTCTGTCCAGAGTGACACAGTGGGTGAAAAACGATGGGTTGGAATGTTACCCCAAACAATGAAACTGGGTAGGCTTTATGCAAGCATTCACTCCATCACCTTTTGCGTGTTTGATTGCCAACACTATGCCTTGAAACTTGAGACTGGTGCAGCTTTCCAAGACTACTACTGCCAACGTTTGTGAATTCCAAACAGTAGTACACTTGCAACCATTCAAGAAGTACTTCTGTGGTTGCAGATGTACTACATTTTTGGTAAACTGGTCATTATAGATATTTAAGTTCCAACTCCAACATAAGTTAAAACTGCTTAGTGAATGAGAATAATGAGAAAAAAACATAAACATAAGTGAACCCACTCAAGGACCCAAATTCAACTACCAAACCAACAATGGACTTGAGGAGTTTCACACCTCAAACACCCCTTGCCCGTGCCTCTTGTGCCTAGTAGTTCTCCTTGGGAACTCATGATTATGGTCAGGTACAACATAATGGCCTGGAGTCTCTGACCTGGGATCATCTAATTTAAGTACATGCTATCTTCTTCGTCTCTGCTATAAGATGCCTTGATGGTAGGGTTTTACAAATAATTTGTGACTGATGCAGCAATGTGCTCAGCCTGAATCTCAAATAGAGGAGGGCACACAAGCAAATTAATAAGGCGAGCTGAGCCTGAAGGTCTGGCTAAGTTCTAATCCCAGCCATGAAAACGTTTAGCATGCATGTTATACAACAAACATAATATAAATATTTTAAACAGTCTCTTCAGAATTCCAAAAAGTGTATTTCTTTAACATCAGATTAAATCACTGTATAGACAGACATTTATTCATATTGATCATTTTTAGAAACCCTCATGACTTGCACCTCGCCTCATGGCAATGCCATTAGTGAACTAAAAGGCAAGTCAGTAGCCATGTAACCTCTAAATGTGGACTAGATTCTTTTTAGAGATGGAGCAACATTACAGTTTAGTAAATGAAAAATAAGAGGTGCAACCCTGACCTCATATGTCATATTAAAGAAAATGGAAGCTCTGTGAAGTAAAATACTTGCCTAGGACCACACAGTTTGGACTAGCAGGAAAGCCGGTATTGGTTCTGGGTTGTCTGGTTTACATTTCGAAACTCAGACACCAGACCAGATAGGTATCTCTGACTCTCTCTCCTGTTCACATCAAAGGTCACTGTGTTGTCTTTAACTCTTGGCTCACAACAAGAAAAAAACCAAAGAGATAGAAGACCTGAATGAGGGCCCCGCAGACTGAACTACCAAGCCAAGAATGCTTTTATTTGGAAGGTGTTGAGCCTCAAAAACTGACCTCACCGCCATCCCCGAAGCTATGCCCCTGGTGGAACTAGGCAAAATGATTATTCATCATTGATAGTGAGGAAGTACAACAGTGTCATATGCTAGTATATATGGAGCAGTCTCCTATTCCTCTCAAACAGCATAGTGTTACCCAGCAACTTCATTAGCTGTGTTGCATAGTGTGTGCACTTTGAATATTTGGCCTTAGCCCCTTTCCTCTTCTGTAAATAGGCTCCTTCAGAAAAAAAGATGGTCCAATATTTATAGTACTGTAATGGGTTCTTTATCCCGAAACAAATAAAAGGGATATTGGAATAATGTGACAGGCGCAGAAGGTGAGGGTTTAGTTAATTTATTTGTGCTTCGGTTTTAAGGATGTCGCTTTTTATCCTATGTTCCTGGCTCACAAGGATAAAGCACCTGTAGTCCAAAAGAAAATTAACAAAGTTCCCTTTTTCTTTTCTTTCAGGGTTTTGAGTGATAGTCCATAAGTGGCCGGGTCCAGCTTTGGGAAGGTCTCCGATCTTCCTCTACGTCAGTGGGCCAGGCTCTCCGAAACAAAAATAGAAGAAGGACAACAAAACAGGTAAGTGGGATATATATATTGTAAGGATATAAGGTTAGTAGGGTGGTGGGGGAATAGGCATAAGTGAAGGGAGGTGAGGGTACAACAGTCCTCTAGGTTGTGGTTCTATTTATAGGTGTTCTCAGGCATTCCTTTCTGTCTAGAAATCTTCTGACTGTCGGTATCTTGGTGAGGTTAGGTTTACTTTTAGGATCTTCTGCTAGATGGTCTCCCCTTCCCTGCAGGATCTCCCTCTCTTTCCCTTGTCCCCCCCTATTCCTAACAGCCACCCTCTCGTAAAACCCCAGCTGTGGTACAAACGTACCTGAGTTGGCCACGCCCCTCCGGGGACGCGGCCGGCGCTTTCGCAGTCTCCCGGCTTCTCACTGACGGGGGCGGGAGGGCCCCTGTGGCTTTCCTTCTCTTTCCGATCCTCCGCTCCTTCGACGGTTTCCTTCCTCTCGGTCTCCGGCGTCCGGGCTTCCTTTTCTCCTGGTCGCGTTCAGCGAGAGTCTTCTTCCGTCTCTCTCTCCCCGTTTCCTCTTGGTCCGTCTTTTCTTTCTGTCTTCGTCCAGACGCCGAAGGCGTCTGACGTCATAGGGTGGCGTCCCCCTCGAGTGTGTCGGGGGCCGTCAATCGCGGCCGTCGTAATATTTTGAATATCGGCGTCCGGAGCCGTCCGGTTACACATCCCCTCCCTTGAATGGGGCTGTTCGAGCCCCAAAGGTCCCGGGAACCGGGATAAATAGTCAGCTTGTCCCATAAGATCACCAGGGAGATGGCAAACCTGGAAGGAGAAAGGTTGAAGCTCCATAAACCATCTCAATATGCGACTGTTAGTATCTTTATATCTTGAGAGCCAGGTGAGGGGGGCGTGATCCGTATATAATAGAAAGGACCTTCCTAGGAGGTAGTATTGGAGGCTTTCAATCGCCCACTTGATGGCCAGACATTCTCGCTCTATAATGGGATATTTTTGCTCCCTGGGAAAAAGTTTACGACTAATAAAGACCACGGGGTGACTAATATCTCTCTCATCTTTCTGAAAAAGTACGGCCCCCAGGCCCACGTCTGAGGCATCCGTTTGGAGGTGAAAGGGGACAGTGAAGTCAGGACATTTTAAAATTGGTTGGGTAGTGAGATATCTTTGTAGGGTATGGTAACTAAGGGATTGTACTGGGTTTAAATTCGTGATATTTTTGGGCTGGCCTTTCCTCAAGAGATCGGTTAGGGGAGCGGCCACGGTGGAATAATGGGGTATAAATCTTCGATAATACCCTACCAAGCCTAAGAATGACCGGACCTCCTTTTTCGTTGTGGGTGTCTCTATCCGTAGGATGGCTTCAACTTTATTCATTTGTGGTTTAAGTATACCTTTCCCTATATGATATCCTAGATACGAGATCTCATTGAATGCCAACCGGCTTTTGGAGGCGTTGACTGTTAATCCAGCCCCTCGTAATGCTGTAAAGATTTTATTTAAATGTGTCAAGTGGTCCTCCCAAGTCTCGCTGTGGATAACGATATCATCCAGATACGTGGCAGCGTACCTGGTATGAGGTCGTAGAATGGTGTCGATGAGACGCTGGAAGGTGGCGGGTGCCCCATGTAACCCGAAAGGGAGAACATTAAAATGATATAGTCCCGAGGGAGTAGAGAAGGCCGTTTTCTCTTTATCTTCTGGCGTCAAAGGAATCTGCCAGTAGCCTTTGGTCAAGTCGAGTGTAGACATGTACTTAGCTTTTCCCAACTTCTCTAACAGTTCGTCCACCCGTGGAAGAGGATATGTGTCAAACTGGGATATAGAATTGACTCGTCTAAAGTCAATACAGAAACGAATAGACCCATCTGGTTTTGGTACTAATACCACCGGTGAACACCAGGGACTCTGGGAAGGGTCTATAATACCTAGGTCTAACATCTTTTCTATTTCGTTTTCTACCAGGATCTTTCTAGCTTCAGGGATACGATATGGTCGTAACCGTATGACCTTGCCAGGTGGGGTTATGATTTGATGATGTACTAACTTGGTCCGGCCTGGTATCACGGAGAATACATGGGCCTGATCATGGAGGAGCTGGGTTAACTGCTCCCTCTGTTGGATCGAGATTTCGCTATTTATGGGAGGCACCTCGTTTCCGCTAGGATGCTCAGTGGGACACCACCCTATCTCCAGTTCCTTAACGGTGTTAACTAGGCATCCCCTGGTTGGTTCTCCCTGTGGCTCTTCCCACTTTTTTAATAGATTAACATGAAAGATCTGTGACCGGTTGGAATTGTCTGTGAGCTGGACCTTATAGGTCACTGGTGTTACTACCCCTATCACTTTATAGGGTCCCTGCCACTTTGCCAGCAGCTTGTTGTCTGAACTGGGGAGAAGCACTAACACCCTATCACCTAGGGAAAAGGTCCTTAATTGAGTATTCCTGTCGTAATATCTTTTCTGCTTTTCTTGGGCCTTCTCCATATGTTCCCGTACGTTCTCCCACACATTTTGGATGTTGGATTTTAACTCCTGGGTATATTCTAAGAGGGATTTTTCTCCATCCTCCTCTTCCCATAACTCTGCAGCCATATCTAGCAAGGTCCTGGGTTGTCGTCCGAACAATAATTCAAATGGACTATGGCCCGTGGAGGCTTGCTCATGGGTCCTGATAGCGTATAACACTAATGGGAGTTTTCTATCCCAGTCCTTACCTGTCTCTGAAATAGATTTCTTTAACAGAGTTTTCAGAGTACGGTTATACCTTTCCACCAAACCATCCGTTTGAGGATGATAAACCGCTGTCCGCAACTGTTTGATCCCCAGAAGCTGACATATTTGTGACATCAAGGTGGACATGAACTGGGTACCTTGGTCTGTTAAGATTTCTCGGGGAAAGCCTATTCGGGAGAAGAACCCTATCATGGCATGGGCTACGCTCTTGGAGTTAATAGTGCTGAGTGGGATGGCTTCTGGGTATCTAGTGGCATAATCTACTAATACTAGTATATAACGGTATCCCCTAGAAGAAGGTAGGAGAGGGCCTACAATGTCCATTCCTATTCTTGAAAAGGGGATGTCTATTATGGGAAGCGGTTGCAAGGGAGCCCTTCCTTTGGGACCAGGATCAACCATTTGACATTTAGGACATTGCTGACAGAACCTCCTAATTTGTGAAAAGACCCCCGGCCAGTAGAATTTCCTCAACAGATACTCCTCTGTTTTCTCTCTTCCATAGTGACCCCCCCCTGGCTGGCTATGGGCTAGGTGTAGGACTTGTGGTCTATAAGGTTCGGGAACTAATAGCTGTTTCTTTTCTTCTCGGTTATTACCAGTGACACGGTATAAGAGGTTTTTGATTATGGTGAAAGAAGGGCTTTTGTCTTGGGGTTTCCGGGTTCGTGCACTTTTCCAGGCATGGATCAAACTCGGGTCTTCTCTCTGACAACTACGGAATGGGGGAAGGTCAGTAAGGGTAAGGACCTTTGTAATTACCCGATTTGGACTCATGTTTCCTTGGGCGTAGACTTTTCTAGTTTCTCTTTTTTCCTTTCGGGAGGGTCTGTATCTAACCACCGGTGGGGTTATAGTCGTACTAGAAAAGGGAGCTCTTTTCCACCATACACTCATGTCCTCAGAGTCTTTTGTACTGTCAAGAAGCTCCGAAAAGTCAGGGAAGTCGGTTCCTATGATAGCTTCTTCGACTAACCGTTCTACCACCCCCATCCTTATGGGGACTTCTTTTCCATCCCAGGACAGGGTCGTCCAGATTAGGGGGTATTCTCTTGTATCTCCATGAATACAACATATGGATACCGTAAGTCCGGAAGTAAAGGTTTTTTTTTCCAGTAAATCAGCACGTATCACAGACTGACTGCAACCTGAGTCGATAAGTGCCACTGTGGTTCTTCCATTGATAACAAGTCTCTTCCTGTATCGGGTTTCCTTTCCCCCTGTATAGAAGACTCTCCCCCTAGTGACTCCTATTTCCATCGGTTCTGATTTTTCCGTTTTCAGCGGGCCAACCCGGGCGATATGTCCCCACTCTCCACAGCTAAAACACTGTGGTTGTTGTGTATAGGGTCTTTCTAGTCCTCGCATTTTCCCCGGATCCTCGGTTGGTTTTCGCCCTAGGGATGGGGAGGGTCCGGGGTTCTGTCGGATGGGGTTAAGTGTTGGCCGTACGGGAGGGATTTTGAACTCGAGGGAGCGGTGAAAGGCACAGGCTAATTCAATAGTGGTGTTTGTATCTGGACTTGGGTGTTGCTTAATCCAATTACGGGTATTGGTAGGTAGGGCGTCTAGATACTGTTCTAAGAGAATAATCTCAATGATATCCTCCCTATTGGTCCCAATGGGACCTAGCCATTTGAGTCCCAAGTCCTTAATCCGGAAATACAGGGCCCGGGGATTCTCGGAGGGCACCCATTTGGCTTTCCTAAACCGGACCCGGTAGTGTTCTGTATCAAACCCCACTCGCTCCAGGATACTCTTCTTAATATCCTGATAGGGTGTCGTTCCGCCTGGGTTTACAGCTTGATAAGCCGCTTGGAGAGTTCCTGTTAATAACGGGGCGATATATTGGCCCCATCTATCCTGGGGCCAGGTGGCAGAAGTAGCAACCCGCTCGAAATTGGTGAAAAAGGCATCCGGGTCTTCGCCCTCCTGATATCGCTGCAGGACCGAACTGGGAACGTTCGGATGCACCCGGGTGGCGGCAATAGTGTCCGTGAGGTTTTTGATTGCAGTCTCATGGACCAACTGATTGTTGGCCATGATAGTGGCCTGACTTTTAAGAGCGCTTTGTAGGGACTCCCTTTCCACTTTAGCCTCCTTTTGTTGCTCTTCCCACACTACTTGCAGATGTCTCTGCCCTGCGGCTAGCTGCTGCATCATCTCTGATAGGGTAGGTGTACCCTCCATCGTCTTAGGTTACCTGTCGTTGTTCCAATATCCCACTTCTGACACCACTGTAATGGGTTCTTTATCCCGAAACAAATAAAAGGGATATTGGAATAATGTGACAGGCGCAGAAGGTGAGGGTTTAGTTAATTTATTTGTGCTTCGGTTTTAAGGATGTCGCTTTTTATCCTATGTTCCTGGCTCACAAGGATAAAGCACCTGTAGTCCAAAAGAAAATTAACAAAGTTCCCTTTTTCTTTTCTTTCAGGGTTTTGAGTGATAGTCCATAAGTGGCCGGGTCCAGCTTTGGGAAGGTCTCCGATCTTCCTCTACGTCAGTGGGCCAGGCTCTCCGAAACAAAAATAGAAGAAGGACAACAAAACAGGTAAGTGGGATATATATATTGTAAGGATATAAGGTTAGTAGGGTGGTGGGGGAATAGGCATAAGTGAAGGGAGGTGAGGGTACAACAGTCCTCTAGGTTGTGGTTCTATTTATAGGTGTTCTCAGGCATTCCTTTCTGTCTAGAAATCTTCCGACTGTCGGTATCTTGGTGAGGTTAGGTTTACTTTTAGGATCTTCTGCTAGATGGTCTCCCCTTCCCTGCAGGATCTCCCTCTCTTTCCCTTGTCCCCCCCTATTCCTAACCGCCACCCGCTCGTAAAACCCCAGCTGTGGTACGAACGTACCTGAGTTGGCCACGCCCCTCCGGGGACGCAGCCGGCGCTTTCGCAGTCTCCCGGCTTCTCACTGACGGGGGCGGGAGGGCCCCTGTGGCTTTCCTTCTCTTTCCGATCCTCCGCTCCTTCGACGGTTTCCTTCCTCTCGGTCTCCGGCGTCCGGGCTTCCTTTTCTCCTGGTCGCGTTCGGCGAGAGTCTTCTTCCGTCTCTCTCTCCCCGTTTCCTCTTGGTCCGTCTTTTCTTTCTGTCTTCGTCCAGACGCCGAAGGCGTCTGACGTCATAGGGTGGCGTCCCCCTCGAGTGTGTCGGGGGCCGTCAATCGCGGCCGTCGTAATATTTTGAATATCGGCATCCGGAGCCGTCCGGTTACAAGTACCAACTAATTATCCAGATCATTCAATTTTGTTTTGAAGGTACTTCCAAACCTCAGATATTGAAATCTTTGAGCACTGCTTTCCTATTCTACTCTCATTCATGAGACGTGGTTAGTGCTATATCAACATTTTTATATTGGAATTGGGTTTTATTTACAGCATGTGGAAATTGGGCATACGCACGTGTGTTAAACATCCAATCTGGTAAATAAACCATGCAATAACATTTATAGCAGAATTTTCTGCAAGTTAATTTACACATCTGATAAACAACTTGTGTCTATGTAAATTGGTTAACATATGCTTAGTTTAACAAAACAAGTGCACATATTTACACAACAGAACTTGTAATCAGGCAGTAGGTGTGCTAGCCATTGGTCAAATGCATTTTGCCAATTGAAAACCAGATCCATCATGCATAATCTAGCGGTTTATAAATAGGGCCCTTGGTTTTATGGTATTTATTTTTTCAACATTTCCGTCTGTATTTATCCATTTTATTTTGTATTTACTGTATAAAGGAGGTTACAATTGGTATTTTTCCACATTTATTCAACTAATAAATGTATATTCACACTTGAATGCCTAAAAGGTTTCAGTGGTATACAGTGCAATAGCATTATCTGAAAACACTTACATTGTAGAATAGCATAAGTAACAGTAGATCTGCACTTAGTTAACATTATGTAGGAAATCTATTGGCTTTTTTAATCTCCCAACCTCTTAATCTGTACCCATACTGATCTGGGATTCATGATGACAGAGAAAATCAGCCAAAGAAGGATTATTTTCTGTATTTTTCTGTACAGTATTTATAAATAAATACAGACGGCAAAATAAATAGTTTTCTGTCTGAATTTAATTGCAAATATCAGTAAAAATGGAAAAGCAGGAGTTCTATTTATAAATGTATTGTACGTATCCAACATTACATAAAATTGATCAGTACAAACACTTTCATCATAAAGGTAGCACACAAATATAAAATAGCTCAACAATGTCACACACACAATCTGAGGAAGTCACCTGTCAGACAAGTACAGAAGCATGATATATATATATATATAAGGTCAATATGTACTAGCAAAATTGGTATCTGGTTGAACAAGCAAGGGCACAGTTAATAGGTCTATGACTATTTTACTTTCAGCCATACAGCACATCAGCTGCGTTGTTGTGAAACATAGCTAAAAAACGTTGACAATACTAATAGATATTGCATAGATGAGATTTATTGGCCTTGACAATGCTTATTGTTTCTGGCAGGTGGGTACTGGGGAAGCAGCAATAGGGGAGATGATTGGAGATGGGGCAAGAAATGATGATGGGAAGGGTGCATGGGTATGGGGCAAGCAATGACGGAGGTTGGTGTGGGGATGAAGGCAAGCAAATCAGTGGAATGAGGGAGGGATGGAAGGGACAGGGCAAGCAACACCAACGGAATGTGGGGGGTGGGTGGGAGGGATGGGGCAAGAAACTACATAATGCAGGGGAGGGTGTGAGGGGGCAAGCAACAACGGAATGAGGGAGGGAGGGGGAACAATGGGTGTAGGTGCAAGTACTTCCAAAAGTACATGAGCAGTGGAAAGACTCTGAACACTGAAAGCAAGCAGTACTCGGTCTACACACGTGGAAGGGACAAAGAGGTAGTGAAGCCAGCACCTGCTGGCCAATGAGAAGTAAGGAAATGAGAGTGATGATGAATCCAACCAATGGTAAGTAATAGGTGGGATCGGGCCCCATTTAAGCTAACAATATGTCTCTCAAGTAATAACACATGCAGTGTCTAAAGAGACATATAAAAAGAGAGTCTTCAAGAATCTTAATAGATTTAAAAAGCAAGGTCCTGTTTGATTATTGCATGCAAAGGAAACTGTATATCATTACTATATAGTTTTCATGCAATTCTGTTGTTCATAAAAATGTTTGAGAGCAAAATGTTGGGCACCAAAACAACAAAAGAAATAGTGGAAAGACTCACTGACAACACATTGGACACTGTTGATCCAATCAAGATTCAACAAGTGTTACTGACCTAATGTGGTGTAATATGCACCATTTTGAAAGGGAAGTCTTTTCACTAGTTCCATGAAGGGGCAAAGGAAAAGAAACAGCAAGAAGAAGAAGAGGAGGAGGAGGAAAATGTACATATACAGGCAACATGCATAGACAGCAGTCTGCCCGTCAGACTGGCCTCTGTCCTTTTAGGCAACGTAGGGCTTATGTGGGGACAAGCTGTTTCTTTATTGTGACTTCTGCTGTTGGACATTCATATATGTGCTCTATGTCCTATGTCATGGAATCACAACAATTACAGTTTGGTATGTAGGCATATGACTCACAAACCCACCCGTTGCAAGATCTACAATTAAAGAAAACTAAAAAAAATCTTGAAAAGACAGTTAAAGGTCTTTATTCCAATACAGGACTCACAAACGGACACCAATCAAACCAACTCCACAATGCCAGTGTTCTAAAAGCTACACCACTATATAATAACAATGACATAGAAGGATTCCACAATGGATGGTTTGACAGGTATATGCACAACATTTCCCATACAAATATCTACAGTTCCTTATTACAAATAAGTACAACTCCCATACAATACCACCTCAGAGAGAGGTGATAGATTGGGATGTCCTAAGGGCTCGCAATGATTAGCACATTTCAAAAGGGATTGTTTCCTATGCCTTACTGGTGCAAAAACACATTTGCTAGTTAAGTGTAAAAGAAAGAGAACAGCCTCAATTTACCAACCAAAGAGGTTCTGTGGCACCCCCACCTCACTAGTAAAGGTAAAGGAACTTGGGTATTTGGTTTGAAATAAAACCTTTCTTCGCACCACAGGTAAAATCAATTTAAAAAAGGATAAACCAAAAACTAAACATATGAAGGTAGATACTCCAGTTAGTCAACTCCAATCACTCAGCAGAATAGGTTCTATCACCAAATCTCTTGGAACTGGAAGGTTGTAAACAAGTGTACTTAGGTATTCCCAAAATCAAAATTGAAAAGTTGCAGGTTATGCACAATCAGGAACATCTGAAAGAAGCCAAGCATTTTATCCCAGGCTTGAGAGCACCCCATGGGTTTTGCGTGAACAAAGAATTCTACTGAAGAGTTGTTTAGATGGCCCTAAAGGACTGGCATAAATCTGCATATCAGTGCACTGCCACCTGAATCTCATGCCCATCTTCCCTTCTGTGATTTGTCTGTTGAAGTTCAAAATGAAGAGACTTAGAAGAAGGAACTTCTATTGTGATACAACCTAGTCGTGTCTCTGCTATCCTTATGTTTTATTTATGTTCATGTTTTTCTTCTCTTGGCAAGAAAGCCATAGCAGGACTCCTCACCCTTCCCATTGAACAAAAGTGTTCAGCTGCTAAAATATAAGACTTTTCATCACTTGTCTGAGGCCTCCAGGTCCCACCTTTTGCACAGAGACAGACAAGTGTAATCTTCATGACTACCTCCTGAAGGACAACCTTGGTGATGTACCCCATAACCTTGGGGATACGTGTACTATTAGCACTGCCAAGTGGCTCCACTACTTATTGATACTACTGAATGTGGTGACATAATCTGAAGTTTGTGTATTGTGATGTACACAAATCATTTCCAGATACACACATATATAAATAAGCTGTTTTTTGCCAATTAGACTAATATTTGACATTGCTAAGCTGTTTTCTGTGACTTTCTATTTTTAGGTTTCCCTTGATTGCTTTACCTGTTCACTGGACACCCTGTATATAATACACAATGCAAGCTTTGGATCATCCCCTTTCAGCCATTAGCTTGGTAGGATCAGCCTTCTTCAGCCATTGATTTGAGACAGTGTCTCTCACAAGACCAGAGAGCACTAGTCTGTCAGTGTCATGCAATAGGATTTTGGGACGATTTCCTCTTACTGGAGAGGATGTGGCCTTACTGCCAGAAATCTGGATTTGGGAAGGGGGAACTAAGTATGAGTTGTGGCGCTGGCTCACCTGGCTGTGATTCTGGGCAAATCATTTAGGGCCTGATTCACAGAGATAAACTTACGCTTCCATGAAGTTCATGATTGCTTGCTAATCACAAAGGGATTTACAAGTAGTATCTTTACTAGTATGGAGTCTCAGCACTTAAAAAGGTAGGGCTTTTTTGTGCAGAGACTCCGCACTCGTAAAGATACTACTTGTAAATCTCTTAGTGAATAGCAAACAATTGTAACCTTACATGAAAGTGTAAGTTTACCTTTGTGAATCAGGTCTAAAATCTCCCTAATTCTAAAAATTTGTAAAAATAAATTTGACCCTATGTAATGTAACTGATACTCATGTAAAGTGCTCCAATTCCCTTGGGCTGAGTTTGAGCATTATATAAAACTTTTTCTTAAAAAATCCTAGGAAGTGCCTTTATTGCAATGCATGTGATGCATTGTTTTCAGGAGCAGCATGTTTTGTTTTGCAAAGTCATACATTTGGCAGTGATTTTTGTCCTCACACTCAGCAGTCCTCATGAATCACCTGCAACCCAACAGGTGTGCACTGTCTGGAATGTGCAAGGATATGTGCTGTCTCCTCATGGCATACCAAACCTTAATGTGACCCCTCTCCTGAACCCCAATGGTGCATGTCCAGGCGAAAGGTGTCTGGTTTCTGTACTCACTGTATCGCTTCCCCATCTCTCAGTTCCCTTATCTTTAGTCCTTAGGTCCTTCCATCACCTCACAGTTCCTCAGTGCTCATCAGGGGTTTGCAGCACATGTGGTCCAACTGTACAAATTAATGTACAAGGACTGATATATAGCGTCAAAACTTCTGTTGGCCAAAGCAAGCCAGAATGATTAGGCCTATGGGCTTGTGAAGTATTGTACAAAGGGAGAATTTAGTTGTTGTAGAGCAGGGGTTGCCAACCTTTATTGGAATGAAAGCTACGTCTACAGTTATTCGACACAACATCCAATATAAAAAGAATGAACTACACTAATATCGGCAACAAAATATTGTTTATAAAACTATTGTCACTCTTGACTTAAACAAGAACAACACTAATATTGTCACCAAAAATATTGCCCTTCTAAAAACATTAAAAAACATATTATTAAAAAAAATATATAGTAACACAAAATAGCATGATGCAATCAATTATCTTCAACACAACCAAAATATTGAGAATAATACTGACTACAACAATGTCATCTAAAACAATTTTAAAATTAGTATATTTTAAAAGCAATAAATCACTACTTTAAAGAATCCAGAAATTGACCAAACAAAATTTAAAATATATAAATTAATTTATTCAATATATAAACTCATCATAATATAGTAATTACCTCAAAAAAAATATCTACTCACAATAAAATCCAATTATATACAATATTATAAACAAATTTCATATAAAAATATATATTTAAATCAATTCATACAAATGAGTACATTATTTTGTAATAAATCATTACGTTTTATTTCATAAAATGTAAACAATATATTTTATAACTATACATACACTTAACAATAAACCATAGTCTATAACTAGGATCCACCACATAATAAATAAATTGACAAAAGTGACAAAAAAGCAAACATCACACAAACCAGCAAATAAAATGTAACTTTAATCAAAGTAACCAATCCACATACCTAACTGATTGGATTGACACTATAAAAAGAGCACAAAAACAGCTTTACTTTACAACACAAATGTCAAACCTACATGAAAACCTACATAAAAACAACACTCTGCTGGATTTCAGAGATAAAACGCAGATACAACCAACAAAAAGCCACAATCCTCTTCAAAAAGTAAGGTATATAAACACAGTGGCCCTCATTACAACTTTGCCAGGCGGCAAACGCCGCCCGCCAAGTTGTAACCGCTGCGTGGCCGCCAATGCCGAGTTTCCGCCCGCCGGCCCAGTGGGGATGTCGGCCACAACACGGGAGCCGGCTCCAAATGGAGCCGGCGGTGTTGCAGCGATGCGACGGGTGCAGGGGGCTGTGGCAGGGGGCCCCGCGACTCCCCTTTCTGCCAGCCTTTTTATGGGGGTTCCTACCGCCATGAAAAGGCTAGCGGGAGGGGGACTCGTAATCCCCTGGGCAGCGCTGCAAGCAGCGCTGCCCTGGCGGATTACAACTGCCGGGACCCACGTTGCGGTAAGCCGCCAGGACCAACGTGGCGGTGCGACCGCGGTGCTTCCGCCGCGGTCATAATCCCAACGATCCCATGGAATGCAACCGTCGAAACAGCCCTGGCGGTCTTTGACCGCCAGGGTTGTAATGAGGGCCAATAATTTTATACTAAATTATATTAAATGCTAAACTTTTAACTTAAAAGCAGCCACTAAAAATATTTTTTTCTTTATATCTCTGAACTATATTTAATATAACATTCATCACAAAAATATGAACCTGCAAAACAGAAAAAATACATTTCCAAACAACAAGCTCGACAAATAATGTTTAAAAGTAAGTTAGTGCAATTACATATTTAACAACTTAAGCAATAAAATGAATACACACAAGTCTAACCCTGAATCTACAAAACTAATTTAAAAAAAATATTTAATTAAAACAAATGTTATATTTCCAATAGGCATGAAGTCAACATCTGTCCCTCATCTCGAAAAATCTGAAGAAAACCTGACAAAGAATTCTAAACATTAAAAAAACAGAATGTAAGTATATATGGTAACCATATTGTAATTCATGTAAAAATATTAACACTAATGACATTAATCTGTTAAAACCGCCTAATAAATACTTACAGATGTAATGGCAGAAAGACTCACTTACATCACCCCTCAAAAAGGAAAACAGTTATTGCCACACACTGGATAAACTAACAATAAATAGAACACAAGCAGAGAAATATATACTGGAAATGCACAAAATACTATGCAAATGCCTGTTAAGAGAGGGCAACTACTAAAAATTACTTGGTGATCAAATATGACTGAAAGCGAAGTGAGAAATATTTTGCAAGACCTTAGAGAAGCAAGCACTAGTTCCCAAGAACCTACAGGATTCCTGAGTACACTTCAGAGATCCAAAATGTAAAATGAATAACAGCTCCAGATATGCTACAATAGAAACCCCCACTGCTCCTACACTGACATTAACATTCTAGATCATCTAACTACTGCACATAGTGAAGTATCCTTCATCATGAACGATTTTGTAACCCCATTAGTGCATAGGATGACCTGTTGATTTCCTCCATACTACCTCTGCAATGCGAAGGATGCCAATGGATCATCTTCTTGGGGAGTTGCAGGGGAATCCTCAGTGCTCCCACCACGGGATTCCCTGCATGCTGGTTTCCATGGGTGTTGGGGCAGAGCCATTTCTGTGTCAACCCCTTCCCCCTGCCCATTGCGCCACATGACCACTTGACACCAGGGAGTATCATTTTTAAAGTGTGGGGATCAGCACCTTTGGCCATGATCAACATCCCTCCCTGGGACATTAAATTATACATTTATATTTATCCTTCCCTGGGGTGTATGATCAGCACACTGGGGGATGGGGAAGGATTGCCCACACCCTGGGCAGGGAATATTAATGGCCATTTTGATTTTCTGGTTTGTGCTGCCAGGGCCCTTGCCAGCTTTCCCAGGCAGCACAAAAGGTATAAAGACATTGTTGGGAAGGGGAGCGCTTCCCATTTCCAGTGATGCTTTGTTGAAACAGATCTCAGCTCATGGATCCCGAATGGACTGCAATCCATGACCAGGGATTTGGCTAGAAACCAAGGATTATAATTTTGAAAGTCCCACCCATGATCGACACCCCCAAAGGGCATAAAATTATATATTTATGTTTCCACTTCCCTGGGGTGTGCAATTACCCCTCTACTCCCACTGGAAGGGACAGATTTGTAGCCTTATTGACTTTTAATGTTGTGCTCCCCTTGGCATTTCCAGCTTTCCCTTGCAGCGTTCGCAGTCACAAAGCAATACTGCATTGCATTGCGACTCGCAATTTGGAAGGGGACACCCCTTCCTAATTGCGATCCGCAAACCAGTTTTGTGATTCAGTAGCCAGGTTCCCGAATCGCAAAACGGGTTTTGTGCATTGCAAAGTGCAGTTTGCACGTCGCAAACAGTGAAATTCGCTTTTTGCGACGTGCAAACTGCTTCCTACATCTGGCCCTAACTGTACAGCAAAGAGCTACTGACAAGCTAGACCAGTGTAGAGTGCAGGCAGATACAGTGTCAAGCATGGACAGAGTGCTCACTTGGCAGACTCATAATTTAGTTCAGCGAGTAATTCCCTCATTCACTGGAGATGCTGGAGGTAAGGTCAATGCAGCAATTTTTTTGTCTATTGCCAACTTTCAGCTTTTTTTGGACGCAGATCTCCTTTAGGAAGTTGTGCAGAAAATATTTGTTTGCAGGGGGGGGTTCTTGCCTTAGGGCGCTGGGGCATTGCCCCACAGATATTTTTCCCCCGTGCCCACATTACATGTAAATAGTAAAAACAAACTACTAATGTAAACTTTCCAAATTTATATTTTATTCTCTCACTTGCAGAAGTCACAGCCTTCAGCTGCGGGTGGTTTCTGTTCAGCTCGGAAGGGGATGGGGCTTCAGTTTGATGGACGGACACATACTACATACTGGTGGCAGACAGTGTGTCACCTTGTGCGCAGTCGGGTTGGACTGCTGCCTTTCTCTGACCAGCCTGACATGTGCACTAGAGCCTTCTCTCAACATGCACATTAGTGAGTGGGGGTTAATCAAAACTGCAACCCCCTGTCTCCTAATGAGCAGCGAATTTGCCTGCCAATCGAA
Organism: Pleurodeles waltl; assembly: GCF_031143425.1. Classification (NCBI taxonomy): domain Eukaryota; kingdom Metazoa; phylum Chordata; class Amphibia; order Caudata; family Salamandridae; genus Pleurodeles; species Pleurodeles waltl. The sequence goes on from NC_090449.1 coordinate 156,838,892, forward strand.
GTGTTTCTCCCATGCTGTGTAACAGCAAGAGAGCAGCATCTGGAATGGGTGAGACATGACTTCTCGACCTAGTCTAGGCCTCTGGTGCATTTTATGCACCTGGCCCTGCAGGGGTGGGGGGCTGTTCCTCCCAACAGGGCATAACCAATCACTGTAATAGCTTCTTGTGAAGCTATGCAGTGATTGCCCATTTCTAGCTTTGTTGGGCAAGGCTCTACAGCCAGCCTGTCTCCCGCCTCCTCACAGCGAGCAAGGGGGGCAACCACACCTGTGACCTGAGCTTGTGCTGTAGGCAGATTTGAGTCAAGTTGCTATTGTCATCCTGACTCGGAGCCTTGTTGTGTGATCATTCATCACAATGAAGATCCCTTTGGAGTGGTGTCGAGTGGGCACTGGGCCAATCTACTATTTGTCATGATGACTCTAACAGCCAGCCACTTTTACTCTGAGAAGCAAAAGTTGGTGGCACACGTTTCAGGGTATTTTAATGATTTTCTTTTGTCTTTCACGCTTATTCTCATATCACTGACTAGTTTTGGTGTACTTTATTCCACAGTACCTTGTTACTCTTGCCATCTTGTTTTTTATTCCAATAACACACTGAGGGGCGGCCCCTCCACTATGGCAGAGGAGCTTCGTCATACTGACGAAAAGCAGAAAAATACAGGGATAATAAATGTATTTTATTATCCCTGTATTTTTCTGCCTTCGTAGGGCAGAGCCAGCCTCCTCCACGTCAAGTGGAGGAGGAGTGCTATGTGCGCTTCTAAATGTGCATGTCAGTTTGATGGCAGTCCGGGGCCGGGCAAATTGACATGAGCACTTAGAAACTCTCCACCCAGCTCTATTTTACAGCCTGGTGGAGACCAAGTGCACTGCCCCACTCACTCGCTGAGCAGCATTTCTATCCGCTCTGGCCAATTGCGGCACTTCTGTAATGCTGTGTAAAGGCATGAGAGAAGCGTTGTGGTTGGTTGGGGAGAGAAGCACACTAGGCGGCTGGCTAGAGCAGCGGATTGCCATGGGGCAGGTAAGTCTATTTCTTTATTTTTTTAACTGCCCACCCGCGCCACTCGTCAGTACGCTGCCTTTCCCCATCCCCCCACCAGCCCTTCCTGGCTGCAGCTGCGACTGAACAGATTTCTATCCTTAAACTCGTTGTTTTTTCCTTATGTTATCTTTAATTTTAGTCACTAGCTGCCTGTATATACTTAGCCTCAGTCTCCCCAAACCATAACTATCTCCTTTTGTGGTTTTGGCTGGCTGCACGCTATTATAAAAATGTAACAGGTTACGTGACATTACATTCAATACATTTGTGCATGGGCCATGGGGTGAACACCAAGGAGGAGAATTGCAGGCTTTCTCCCCTGGTCTGTTTCCTGCTGTGAGTCGATTCCACTTTGTGTGGGGCTTCCGCTTTTTGAGAATCCAGTGGACGATTGCCTTCTCTGGGTTCTTAGGCCTTTGCAAGCTGGAGAGGGAGCAGGCTTATGCATGGCCCTGCAGGACATTTTAAGTCGAGAGTATGGCCACTGCAACGTCTGAAGGACAATATAACAATGTTACTGAAAAATATTAGTTACCAAGCTTAAATAAATAAATTATCGTAACACAATAAAAATAACTCACCGCTTCCGAAAGAATGCATGGAATTATGTTATGTGTTCTGGAGTATTAGTGTTCTTTCCGAATCAGTTATGAGTTTCGTTAAAAAAAACATAATTCATGAATTTCAATTTTTTGTTATATAATGTTATATAGCCTTCTCCCAGAGCTAACCCATTCATATGAGTTCCCATGTTACAAAATCATTACGGACAATAGAAATAGCCGAAGTGCGCAACACAAATGCTCAAATAATAATACAACATTCGGGGGGAAGATAGTGTCCTTTATTTGACATTTTTAGGCCTGCCATCGAGAAATCCAGGCAGAGTATGGTAGTGTCCAGAATACATGACATGAGGAAGGCGCTTTCTATAATAAGTTGCCCCTATCTGTGACAAGTGTACCAAGATGGTGAACTCCCTTTGCATGCAGACACTAAGGGGGTTATTACAACTTTGGAGGAGGTGTTAATCTGTCCCAAAAGTGACAGTAAAGTGACGGATATACCACCAGCCGTATTACGAGTCCATTATATCCTATGGAACTCGTAATACGGCTGGTGGTATATCCGTCACTTTACCGTCACTTTTGGGATAGATTAACACCTGCTCCAAAGTTGTAATAACCCCCTAAGGCCCATATTTATATTCAGTTTGCACTGAAATAGTATCAATTTTTTGGATGCTAATTCAGAGCAAAGTTAACTCCATATTTATTTTTTGACGCTAGACCGGTCTAGCATCAAAATATTGGAGTTAACGTCATTTTTTGGATCCGCTAAACCACCTGGCGTCAATGAGATGCAAGGGAGGCGTTCCCATCCAAAAAAAGACTCTAAGCCCCTAGCGCCATATTTATCCACCTGTGGAAAAATGACACACAGGTAGGAGGCAAACCCCCAAAAATGACATTAACTCCGATTTGCGTCAATTTTGAATGCCTGGGTCAGACCAGGTGTTAAAATGAGGTCCGCACACCACTACTTAAGGAAAACACACAGAAGCAACATTGGCAACCCACAGGACAAGATGGAAGTGATGCTGCTCCTGCTCGGGAGACGACGCAGAGGACAACAACCACAACAGCAACCACCACCACTACTGCAGCAACCACAAACACCACTACGCCACCCACGAAGACAATGCAGAAGGCAGGAGAGGAGATTCAGGAACAGGACAACCCTCCTTGGACTCAGGGAACAAGACCTCATTAGGACATACCGACTCAACTGGCAAGCCATACAACGCCTGCTGCACTCATTGAGCCACAGATCACAGCCAGCCTGCAGACACCACTTAATATACCACCTGCTAGCTGTCCTGCATATGCTGGCAAGTGTCTCATTCCAGACAACGGGTGCACTGGTTGCTCGTGTGTCACAGCCGGCTTTCTCAGTCTTCCTTCCAAAGCTGCTAGACGCAGTCATCTCTCTGGCACCCCGCCACCTCTGCTTCCCAAACACCCAGCAAATACAGCAGGAGATAAAACAGGGATTTCACCAATTTGCTGGCTTCCCGTATGTGCTGGGTGCAATGGACTACACCCATGTCCGACTTGTCCTACCTGCAGCAACACGACATTTATACAGAAACCGGAAGCATACGCATTCCATAAATGTGCAGGCCATAGTGGGCCACCGTAGACTATTTACAGACATTTTAGCCAAGTATCCTGGTAGCGCCAATGATGCCTACATATTCAGGCACAGCAGGCTCAACAAACACTTCCAGGATGGCCAATATGGCAATGGCCTACTTGTGGGTAAGTCAACAGACCTAGCAATATACACACAACACACCAGCCCTGCAGGACACACAAGACATACACCACTCCAAAAACACATGGCCAGGGTCACACAGATGTGCAGCTAACAATACATATGCATCATGTTGCAGTACAGCACAATCAGTGCACAGCACAAACACATACATCCACGTGAACGTAACACACCCACAACTTGATAGGCACACCACGTGAAGGACAGTTGGAGATATGTACCCTTTGCTAACAGAAGATGTCCACAAACCACTTCAAGTGCCCATTGTTTGGCCACTACATACACATCACACACACATTACACTAAACAAAACAGACCCCTTAATTCATGCAGTGCAAGACTCTGCCATAACAAACATCCAATGCCAGACAACTAGTGCCAGTTCCAACTACATCTCATCAACACATACCTGACTTACCGGTAGTGTGCATATACAGCTGCCTGATGCATTGGGTCACACACATAGGAATACAATATAATGGCCATCACATACCATGTGCCAGATTTGTGAGAAGTGACACCACACCTACTGTAGTGCCACCACACATGCGCCACTTACTGACCCACAACACCATCATGTCTGTACCGTAAACAATAAATGGCCCACCATGGGGCAGAATCACTGTTAGACATTGCAGATAACAGATGCTATAGTGGAACCCTGTAGGAGTATGTAGGACATCACTGACCTTACATGCACCGTGCTAAGGGACACATTTGCAGAGTAGCTGAGCCCCATCCCATAGCCTGAACTGTGCATGTGTTTACAGTACAAATGATGATTCATGTATTGAAACATAGGAGAGACACTGGTCGTAATGTAGATTGTTCAGAAACAAAGGGAAACATACCCTTGGACACCTGATGGCTGGCACGAACATCAGCTGCCACTCAAGATCACTATGGGACATGTGTAAGAGCCCCTAGTGCCATTGTCATGGCCTGAAATGTATGTACAAGTTGGCACATGACCACTCTTTTGTGACTTGAAGCCACATTGGAAATAGGGTCCCCTCCTACGCTGCACTTTGCGTGGAAGGGGCGTGCAATGTGTGTTGCCGTAGGTGTGTCACCACAAGATACATAGCATGATGACGCTGACTCAGATGTAGGTGTCACCTAAAACCTGAGGCAGGGCCAATGTCAAACACCACCCCAGGGGTGGCGTTTGCAGGTTGCAATAAGAAAATTGACTAGTATTTGACCTCATATGAATGTGCCACCTGTGCATGCTGCACACTGCTGCACACACGGAAAGAGCTAATTGCCCAAATCCACCTCCACAAGGCAGCCAGCCAAGCATCCTGGTGCAGGTTTGCAGTGTTGGGGCACGGTTGCATATTAGGCGCTGGCGCAGGGGACAACAAAGGTTTGCCTTGTTGCATATTACACATGGTGCATTCATGCAGAGTGAAAATGATGCAGCACAGTGCTGCCAGTTTTGTAGCTGTGCTGTGTACTGTCACTTACTCCTTACAATGGGCTTAAGTGTTGCTCTTCATCTGTACTGACACATGTCAAACTGGCTGGGATGTCCAGGCTTTGTGGGGTGCTACCATGTTGTCACTAGATCTGACCCCATTGTGTGGCAAGGATGTGTCATGTCCCCTCCAGTGATAGCACTCTGCTACAAAGATGCACCTCACACCACATGGTACATACATACTGAGCATCAGTTAGGAATCCTAATTATAAGTTCAAGTTCCTTCAGCCAATTCCCAAGATTGTCATGTCCAACAACATAGTGCTAGAAAACTCAGCACAAGGCCAGGAACTCACACCATACCACAAACATGTCTGAGTCACAACCAACTCCAACTGACACCTGCCATGCTACATACTGAACCTGTTGCAAACTTAAACAATAACTTACATCTTTCATCCTTTGCAGCTGATCAGGGTTACAGCATACAGCCGTTGGTGATGACCCTGGCAAATCCAAACACAGCAGCAGAGCGTACCTACAATGAGGGACACCTTCAGACACACAATGTGGTGGAAAGGACATTTGGCATCCTGAAATCTAGATTCAGATGCCTGGACCTGACAGGAGGCAGCCTCCTTTACGCCCCACCTGTTGTGTGTAAAATTATCCTCATATGGGCCATCCTACACAATATATGTATGCGAATGAACGTGCCAAAGTACGGTCAGGTTGCTGACTTACCTGAGGAGGAGGAGGAGGATGGTACTGACGATATGGAGGGGGAACAGCACAGCACAGCTGCTGGGCTACGCCGGAGACAGCAAATTGTTGACAACTTTTACATATAAGAATCAATGAAATCACCATGTTAAATATGTAATAAACACTTCACATATACATCCAATCCTGCTTTGGTCTATTCAGTCTCCACTACATATACCATAGGAATGTGAGTCTTACCTCATGGAGTATGTAACAGTTACTAATCTGACAAGTGATGCTGTAAGGTCATATGTGATGTGTAACATTGTACTGCAACCATCACACACATCACATACAGCCTGATCACTGGTATGTGACAACTGAAGGACACAATCCATGGACCACAACATATATTGTACATTCACATTGCCAAATTGCTAATCAATAGCTCATCACACCCAACTACATCATGTCCCAATAGGATATATGTAAGGGGCCCACAGCTGAGGTTGGGGATGTGGAAAAATAGAAATTAAGTCATGTTGGAATTGAACACTATCACAACTCAGTGTGAGAGTGGCAATGGCTGCATGGAACATGTGTGATGAGGGGGACACCATTGGTAACTATGGTCATCATGACTAGCCCAGGGATTTTTACCAATGGAAGAAGTTGGGCCTGCGCAGTCTATCCATGGTAATCTGTCCTGCCATGGGGCACAACCTTGACACCGGGTAAACATGACCTCACTCATTGCACGGACACGTCTGTGGTATGCACATTAGTATGGATGAGAACATATGCAGTTAGGACTGCAGGTCCACCATACAAAAAGCAACAACCATTGGTAAATGCAATGAGTGAAATTCAAAATATGTGATCCTACCATATTCTTGGTGGAATGTAGGCTGAGTGTGTCACACACACTATGTACCAAAGATGTACACATGTCAGGCAAATATGCTGTCTTCACACAGTTCTCCAATAAACTCTAAATCCAGATACGGAGACAGATGTCGGGTCACATTTCCTAGGTAGCAATAGTTCACCCATCATCAATAATGCCAGACCTGCATATGCAGCTTCAAATTGTATGCTCTGTATGGCAACATCACATACCAATACACAATACATAATCTAATATCAGGAGTAGTGCATTGTACTGAATGCCAAACATATGTGGATACACTGTTGTCACACCTGCATATAAATGCACGACGTGCAGAAATTTGCATGCTGTTGACTCCGTAACACACACATTGGTGGAACAGACCAATCACACCCTTACAAAATTGTTGCATGGACCACCACATTTGGCCATACCCAATATGCCACACTGCAGCACAGCCCATGTCATGTTGATTCATGGTCCATCTAAGGACAATGCAAAAAACCACACAATCAGGAAATGATTGACAAAATATTATGCAAATGCGTCTAAAACATCCGCAAACTCAAAGAAAATGACACATCGGCCCTTAGCGTGAATTCTACCTTCACAATCCTCTTAATGAAGCCTTTTGTGAAATCAACGCATAACCATCATGCATCAAATTAAATGATGCACATGCGTTATGCGCCTAAAAAACCTACATAAATGTCAAATGCATCAAATTAAAACACGCATAACTGAAAAACATGACGCATGGGGACAGGAAGTGCTGTAATAGGAAATCCTGTCTACAAGTATGGTACAGTGGGTATAGTTTCACTTTCTCTTTACAGTCTGTGCCTTTGGGACTGTGTGGTTGTGTTTTGGAGCTGGTGGTTGAGTCTTGGTTGTGTTTTGAAGTTTGTGGTGTCCCTTCTGTCATATTCTGTTGTATGTTGTGTCTATTTTGTCCCAGTAGTTGTGGTTTTGTGTAGTTTTTGTCTAGATTTGTATTTCTACTGTGGGGTGTCTGTCTGGCGGAGTTAGTCATTTGGGATAGTTGAGATAAGTTAGTGGGGTTAGTTTCCATTCATTTTTCATTCTTAGTATTTGGGGTCAACTCTGACCATAATTCGATATGTCTGGAAGGGGGAGGATGACCAGAATGTCAGAGGATGAGCTTGGTGGATTTGTGTGGCTGGAATCCCACTACCTGCAAATGATGCTTGAGATGGGTGGCCGGGTGATCCTCGGATACAGCACCGAGGACAGGCGGCTGCGGTGGGGCAAGGTGTTCTACCAGCTGAAGCGCATTTATAGGACCAGCAGGAATGAGCCCCAAGGATCTGCTCGAACACCTTGGTATTGAGATCGGCCAACCTGTTGGTGAGTCTCCCATTGGCATACTATTCACTGTTCACTGCTCTTGAATGACAGTAGATGATGAGTTGGAGTGCTGCATTCAATGCTTGTGGACAGGTTGTATGCAACCAGAATAAAGAGTATCTGCGCCAGTCTAGGCCTGGAGTTCACATTTCCAACAATGATACCAATGCAGGTCAGATGTCTAATCAGTCCAGCACAACCATCATGAAGGCACACATTTCGGAGCCCATAGCTTCACCTGTGCCCCAGCATAGTGTCATGTATGAAAAGCCAAGGCACCCAGCCTACCATATTTCCCTTGATTGTGTCAACAAAGTGGCACAATGCATGCATAGCGCAACTTTGTCAGCATTTCACACACATGACCCCTGCCCCAGCCATTATGTTAGCAAAGGGGGTTTATCTGCCTTAAAGGGCAATGAATATGGGGCATTTGGTACCGTTAGACAACTCTGTAACATCAGTCATTAATTAATCAACGCATGATAATTGCAGACTTACAAATGAACCGGGTTTCTATCACAAAGCGCCTTTGGGTGCCTTGCAGGACAAGCTTGAGTACCTGAGTTATTAGTCTTGCAAAGCGCCAAAGGTAGTGTTATGTTTTTTTACACAACTCCCCCTTTTACCATTATGTGCCGTCTTCTATAAATCTCCCACACATGGTATTGCCAGGGGTGTGCTAAGGGTATACATCTGTGGGGCAGCAGTAGGTGCCGGAATAATGAGAGGCTAGCGTCACCCGTGCATCATTGTGTGACGCACTAGCAGCACAAATTAAACCTCAAACACATAATTTGTAAATTAGTGTTGCATATGCGTTGGTAAATAAGGCAAAGGCGGCGCACAACATTTCATTATTCAAGTCCCAGGTGCTGCCCCACTGTTGTCCTATTGGCCCCTTTGTGTTATTGGGCAAGGCCATGAAAGGGAGATTGAACATGATTTGGGAAGAGACTACTGGCTGTTCCATGTTCCAGGTCATGTTCTGTCACATATCGCCCCCATACTACACACATGTGCAGAGTCTGTTCCACTAGCATACAGCTCCTCACTGACAGTATGAGGCTGCACTGCATCAGCTCCATCTCTGCTTCATCACTCACTAACCTGCAACTCCAGATGCATCCTCTGACCACGGAGCAAGTGTATCTGTGTTGAACGCTTTATGCCCATGTGCTTCTCCCTCACTGGATTCACAATAGAATACAATGGCAACAGTGCAGGCCAACCAGTATTTGCAATACAGACATGTCACAATGTAGTCAATGTGCAAGTAGATAAAGTAACTGCACATGAGTCCACAGCCATGGCAATTCCATAAATGTGTCTGCCTTGTGATGGCACACACATTTTACTATGTTCATTGCAGAGTGTGTAATGCAAATCCCCAACACCTTGCAGTAAACACACTATACCAGGGTAGTAGTGTGTCTGTGAGCTATGATGATGACATAGTTGTTACCTACATCTGTGGTAGGCAGAAATGCCATTGGTGTTACAATGGTCCTGCCACTGCTACAATGGCCCTCAGATGGAATATACATGATCAAACAGTCCAATTTGGCGATGGAGGTGTCGGGCCCACAGACAGCTGCATGACAAAGCCACATATGGATGTTGCCGGGTTTAGCACTACATGAGTCTCTGGCCCAGTGCTAGTGTTCAGATGTGTGGCTCTAACTCACCTGAGTGTCTGTGTCATTGTGTGAGCAAAGTGGTGTGTCTGTTGCACTGTTTTCCACTAGGATAACTAGCTCACTCTTCTCAACTACTTCACACTGAAATTTGCTGTCCACTCGCAGTGACTATGATTTGACACTAAGGGGGTCATTACGACCCTGGCGGCCGGCGGTAAGGTGGCGGTAACACCGCCAACAGGCTGGAGGTGTTCCGCCAGCAATTATGACCGTGGCGCAATTGCCACGGCCATACCGCCGGCCCCTCCAATATACCACCAGGATTCCGCCTGGCGGTCATAATCCCCGATCGCCAGCCTGTCCGTGGAGGTAAACACCGCCATTGAAAGGCTGGCGGTAAGGGGACTTGGGGTGCCCCTGGGGGCCCCTGCACTGCCCATGCACTAGGCATGGGCAGTGCAGGGGCCCCCAGGCATAGCCCCGTCGCGCATTTCACTGCCCGAATTTCGGGCAGTGAAATGCACGACGGGTGCTACTGCACCCGCTGCACATCAGCATTGCCGCCGGCTCTATTACGAGCTGGCTGCAATGTTGATGTGACATTTCCGCTGGCCCAGCAGAAATGTCATAATAGGGAGACAGGAATACCGCCGGCAATGGCGGTATTCTGTCTGCCGCGGCCTCGGCGGTCTTTTTCCAAGACCGCTGAGGTCGTAATGACCACCTAAGTATGGTTTACCATTCATGTCTTACAGGTGGACCTGCCCCTGACAAGATTGGCAAAGTGACGCGATTTGAAGACTCAGATGTATCCAGTAAGTATGTCCTGTGAAGTAATCCAGAGTTTGGTGTGAGTGAGTTATGTGTGTTGAATTCAATGTCGGATGCGATAATTTGTCCAATTATCAGATATCAAAGTAGGCTGGATGGTGACACTATGGCACATTTAAAGGATCCCAAAGCACCACCAGAGGGTCAAATCTTGTGAGGCTTGTGGTGCACAATGGCCAGCATTGTGTACACAAGGTGGTGACAAGCCACGTGTAGGACCATATTTGACTAAGAATGACAGAGTGCAACGCTGTGAGAAAATTGGCAGTGGCGCACTCCATCCTTGTCACAACACAGGGATGCACCATATTGAACCTAATGTGTTGCATCCCTGCATTGTCATAAAGATGGAGGATTGGGCTGGAGATAGTCCCCCAGCATGGCGCTCCGTCTTTTGCACTCCATGTTGTTACACTTATGTGAAATGTAAATTGACTTGCATGCAGGTCAAGGCCAAACCTGTGCTGGCATAGAAATGGGTGTGAAAGCAATAGTAGTGGCAGATCTGGTAATGATGGTTGTCTACACCTGGACACATGCATGTAGATGTGATAGACCTATGGATACCAGCTTCCTAGTTGTCAGCCCTCCTAACATATGCTCTACTCCTTGAATCCATGTGTGAGTGGGCAGGCCTTTAGTGGATGACCAGGACAGTTGAGATGATGGATTGCATGGCCATCCCCCTTTAGGATCAGGGGGAGAGGAATACCAAATTTGTAGGTAGATGTGATGCTCACAGTGTAGGTGACAGTCATATTGATCAGGCTTGCATGTGTACCTATCAGCTCTGACCCCTTATGGTTACCAACAGCATCCCATCCTCCCAATGCCATGTCCAAGTTACTGGTGATGTATGGTTGGAAAAAGACACCAATGATGAGGAAGTTTGGGCCTGATCTATGTAAAGTTAGCTCTGCCTTTGTATTATTATTTTTTTATGCAAAAGTGGTGCACACTTCCAAAGGTTTGGTTCATTTTCTAGGTTTGTGTCGCTTTAGCATCAAAAATATGATGCCAAGGCAGCGTTGGTGTTGCATTTATCTGGCCATTGTCTTTTCTGGAATGTGAGTTGGAGTGCATGTGTAATTGGATGTAGCAGTGTAAGCTACTAATCTGTACAAACTCCACACAATGCTGACATGTATGGTTGCCTGTCTTCTTTTAACAGCTGCCGACATGACCAATGATGAGCTGCGTGCATTTCAGAAGAGGGCAATGAGGTACCGCCATACCCTGGCAGTGGAGTCTGGGTTCAGAGAAGGCAACAGGGGAATGGCGGACATTTCCACAAGGGGCCCCACACTGCCTAAGAAGGCTCAGCAGACACCTAGGTCCTCAGCAGTGCAGGGGGCACAGCTTGTACCACACCCACAACATCGGCTGCTACTGTATTGACATCAGTGTAACAGCCCACACCACCTGCTGCCATAGACACACAGTTGCTGCCGGATCCGCAGATGGACTGGTCCCTCGTACTAAAATGTTTGGATAGCTTGGAGGGAGAGGTGGCTGCCAACACCAAGATGTTGAAATACATTAGAAAAAACGAAAGGAGCAGACTTTGACTGAGCTCTGATCTGCCACCTCCAAGTTCTGTGCCCTCCCTTCGGGTTTGTCTACTATATTTTATTGTGGGAGTTAGGGGGTTAGTGTTAGGTTAGTGTAGGTATTTAGATTACATAGGATAAGTGAATTTGGGGGGTGGGTTTTTACTTATTATATGTTATCTTTGGGGGGGCATGTTGGGGTATCTGTGTTTTCTATAATAACAAATTAAAGAATATATATATATATATATATATATAATTAAAATAAATACAAAAAAATATATATTTGTTTAGAATACGTTAGCATAAGTGTATTATTAGTATATGCTGTCCTGCATGTGTCTTTTAACTTAAGGGGGTGAAGGGCCAATGTTTAGAGTTTGGTGTTAAATGTGTTAGTTAAGTTTAGCATAGGGTAGATAGCTTTAGTTGTGGATAAGTATAGTTAGAATTGTTTAGTTTAGAATAGGATAGGTATTATTAATTTTATAGGTTAGTTGAAATTTTAGTAAACATTTTTGCCTACTCCTATACATTTTGTGTTATATGCTTATGTCTCAGGGTCTTCCTGTGAGTGCACAGTGCAAATTGTGCGTTGGCCTAGGGATTCCATCCTGCCTCCAATTACCTCTCTTGACATGTACATCACCTATTGACAACTCAGCTGTCACATTGGCAGCAACAGCACATCTACTTGTCCATGCATCTGCCATCCAGGTTACCCACCACTCAAGGTGACTATGTTTACTTTGTATTGGACAGTTAGGTGTGGTACTCCAGCTGTCAGTGTTGGGGTCCTGTCTAGGAATGTCGGGAACTGAGGCACATCTGACAACAGCCTAAATTGGAACTCTGTCCTGCAAAACCGACCAGTGGAAATCACTAATCAGGTTAGGTACCTCTGTATCACACCAATGCGTCCTACTGGTACTCCCAGCTGATGATATTGACCTAGAACTGTTTTACAGCCATTCCTGCCGTATGTAGTAAGTGACGCATACATGTGTGTAGGAGGCTGACCTGGTTTGTAGTGGGTACCTTGGGTACTTACACCTTACACCAGGTCCAGTTATACCTTGTTAGTGAATGTAGTAGTGTTCTAGCAGCTAGGCTGATAGAGGTAGATATAGCAGAGCAGCTTAGGCTGAACTAGAAGACATGCAAAGCTCATGAAATACCACTTATAGTTACACAGTACTTATACACAAGTAAAGACAATACCCAGTCTTACCAAAAATAAAGGTATTTATTTGGGTGACACAATACCAAAAATATATTAGAGACAATACTCCTTCTGGAGGTAAGAATTAATCACAATATATACACTAGACACCAAAACTAGACAAATAAATAGTCATAAAACAATGCAAACAGTAGGAAACCCTATAGAATACAATGGGAGAAAATATGTCTAGGGGCAACACAAAACATATACTAAAAAAGTGGAATGTAAATCACGAATTCCCTCCTAGACAAGTGTAGTGTGTGCAGAATCGCTGGGAGAGTCAGAATACAGTAAAGGTAAGTAAATTACTCCACCCCAGAGCCCAGAAAAGCAGGAGTAAAGTACTGCAAGTTTCCTTAGGACACACTACACCTCGTTTTTGGGATTTTGCAGCAGCCAACCAAGTCTGCAAAGAACAACTGCTGGATTATTGGACCTGAAGACCTGCAAAGGAAGGGGACCAAGTCCAGAAATCGAAAGAAGTTCCAGGAAAGACAGGAGCCCCTGCCAACCCAGAAAAGGGTGCAAAAGAAGAGTCCCTGGTTAGTTGAAGACTGCAGAAATGCACCCTAGGAAGAAGCCAGCAGATTCCTGCATGATGCATAGGATGTCCCAGGATGAAGATCGGTGCAGATGAGATTTTGTGTTGGAAGGCGCCAACAAGCCTTGGCTACGACAAAAGTACATTTTTCGTCAAAATGGCACTGGATGGACCCAGGAGGGACCTGGGTGCCTCAACTCAGTGTGAGGAGGAAGAGGGGGCTCTCAGCACTTTAGAGAGCCCTCAGGGTGCCAGCCAGAACCCCCAGAAGCTGCAGGATCCAGGTTCAAACGCGGTTGATGCAGCACAACTAAAGAAGGTCCCACGCTGCCAAAGAACAACTCAGCGAGTTGAGCATCTCAGGGTGGAGTGCTGGGGACCTGGGCCAGGCTGCGCACAAAGGAATTTTGCAAAGAGTGCACAGAGGCCTCAGGAGGTGAAGAAGACAAAATACACAGGGGTACCGTCGTTCTAAGGGAAGGCAACGTCTTACCTCCTCCAAATTGGGTCAGCAGGACCTCAGGACAGTCTATGTCGATGATGTCCACCCTCTGTGTCCTTAGGAGCACGCTCATTGCCGTGAGAGGAGTCCCAGGGTACCAGTCGTCACCTTGGAAGGTGCCTGCTTGGAACAGGGGAGTGACTCTGTCACTCCACAGGAGATTTCTTCGGTCCTTCTGGTGCAGGATGAAGACAGGGAGTTACCAGGGGAAACGTCCTCTATGCCGACTCTGTAACAACAAAGTCCTGGTTAACGAAAGCGGAACAATGCTTTCCTTAACCACAACTACGTTGTTTTGTGCCTTAACCACGCATGTCCTGAACAACAAACATGCTTTGTTAAGGCACAAACAAGGGAGTCGGCTGAGGAGGACGGCGCGGACGACGAGACGTCGACAGAGGTAAGTGGGGGAGCGGGGGGTTTTAGGTTTTGGGGCGGGGGTCAGGGGGTTTTCAGTTTTGCAGCGGGGTTGGGAGTCGGGGGGTTTTAGGTTTTGAGGTGGGGGCGGGGGTTTAGGTTTTGCGGCGGGGGTTGGGGGTCGGTGGGTTTTAGGTTTTGAGGCGGGGGTGGGGGGTCGGGGGTTCTAGGTTTTGGGGCTGGGGTGGGGGGTCGGAGGGTTTTAGGTTTTGAGGTGGGGGTGGGGGGGTTTTAGGTTTTGGGGCGGGGGTGGGGGGTCAGAGGGTTTTAGGTTTTGAGGTGGGGCTGGGGTGTTTAGGTTTTGGGGCGGGTGGGGAGTTTTTGGTTTTGAGGCGGGGTGAGGCGTCAGGGGTATTAGGTTTTGGGGCAGGGGTGGGGGGTTTTAGGGCGGGGTCGGGGTTTTAGGTTTTGGGGCGGGGGTTTTAGGTTTTGGGGGGGGGTTTGGGGTTTTAGGTTTTGAGGCGGGGGTTGGGGGTCGGGGGTTTTAGGTTTTGGGTGGGGGGTCGGAGGGTTTTAGGTTTTGGGGCGGGGTGGGGCGGGTTTTAGGTTTTGGGGCGGGGTGGGGGGTCGGGTGACGCATGCAGCATCAATGGATGCCTATTACTAATGCCTTTACCAGGAATGCCTTTACAACAAAATAGCGTTGTTAAGGCATTCGTGGTAAAGGCATTAGTGGTAGCAACGAGGTCGTTGTTCTCACCTCGTTGTTCAGGCACTCGTTGTTCCGGCAGGCGGCGTTCCGACATATAACCGTTACCAGAGCATGCACACCATGGAAACTGTTGCAGTTGCTGTCTTGGAGATGAGGTTGCTGAAGAAAAGTGTGTCTTGTAGACACTTTGTTGTAGTTATAGAGTTTCTTGGAGCAGGCTGCAGTTGATCCGAGGTCAGAAGAGTCTAAAGTTGTTGCAGAGGAATCCTGAAGGAAACTTGCAAGCAGAATCTGAAGAGAACCCACACGAGTGACCCTAAATAGCCCTGAGAGGGGGATTGGCTACCTTATCAGGTATGGACCTTGGCTACCTTATCAGGTATGGACCTATCAGGAGGGGTCTCTGACATCACCTGCTGGCACTGGCCACTCAGAGCCTCGAGAGTGCCCCCACACCTTGCAAAGCAAGATGGCTGAAGTCTGGGACACACTGGAGGAGCAGTGGGCACCACCCCTGGGATGGTGATGGACAGGGGAGTGGTCACTCCCCTTTCCTTTGTCCAGTTTCCCACCAGAGCAGGGGAGAAGGGGTCCATGAACCAGTGTAGACTGGTTTATGCAAGGAGGGCACCATCTGTACCCTTCAGAACATTCCCAGAGGCTAGGGGAGACTACCCCTCTCCAGCCTGTAACACCTATTTCCAAAGGGAGAGGGTGTAACACCCTGCTCTCAGAGGAAATGCTTTGTTCTGCCTTCCTGGGACTGGGCTGCCCTGACCCCAAGAGGGCAGAACCCTGTCTGTGAGGTGGCAGAAGCTGTAGCTGCAGTGGAAGCCTCTGAGAGCTGGTTTGGCAGTACTGGGGTCCATGGTGGAGCCCCATGATGCATGGAATTAGCTCCCCAATACCAGATTTGGAATGGGGGGACAATTCCATGATTTTAGACATGTTACATGGCCATATTCGGAATTACCATTGTGAAGCTACATATAGGTATTGACCTATATGTAGTGCACGTGTGCAATGGTGTCCCCGCACTCACAAAGTTCGTGGAAATGGTATGGGCAGTGCAGGGGCCCCCAGGCATAGCCCAATCGTGCATTTCACTGCCTGAATATCAGGCAGTGAAATGTGCGACAGGTGCTACTGCACCTGCTGCACATCAGCATTGCCACTAGCTCTATTACGAGCCGGCAGCAATGTTGATGTGACACTGTTACTGTCCACTGGCCCAGTGGAAAAGTCGAAATAGGGAGCCAGAAATACCACCAGCACTGGCAGTATTCTGGCACCTGCAGCCTCAGCAGTCTTCTGTGAAGACCACCGAGGCTGTAATGAGGGCCTATGTGTCCTCCTTATGATTGCAGGTGCTGCCTGGAGGGATACCAGGACTTCTTGGAGGGTCTCTTGGCTGATGGTTGTCAGCTGATCATCAAGGTCATCGGGGTACTCCAGGACAGTCAGATCGGGAGGAGGGCCATTATCCTCGGCAATGAGATGGTGTAAAATCAATCTTTCTATGTTGTGGCAGTTGACATGTCACATCACTGACTTGCTTTTGGGGGCTCATTGTCATCTTACTTACCAAACAGTGTACCAGTACATCATGATTGCAGTCTATCAGCCTTTTGCCCCACCTGAGTGTCACATGAGGGGAAGCTCAGGTGCCACAATTGGCTGCATCATATCTACTATGTGTGTTGTAAATCCTTTTGTGGCTTGACACCATCTTGTTATTGTTGACCCTCCCTATGCATCCATTGGCATGGTAGGGCCCTGCAATGGGTGTTGCAGTGGTCAACCCACAGCAACTCACATTGCAATATGCCCCTGTCCCAGTCTTACATGTTACACATACACCTGGGTGGGACTGAAACCTTACACCACCCCATGAATGGCAGTGCCAAGACTCCATGCTGTTATTTCCTTTGAAAGCTCCTCATCTTGATGTATGTGTATGCTTGCTACATTGCACAGTACACATCGACCTAGCAGATTTCCATTTCATCTTCTGTCTGAGCTGCAAGGTGACCCTTCCTACACAACTATGATCTCCCCCTCAATGCAGCCATCCTTTCACTATGATGCAAAAGAAGCTAGTTTCATGGTGATTTTGCAGGTAGTCATACTGGCGCATACATGGACCCTCATTACAAGTCCAGCAATCCTATGACCACCTGACTGCCACTGTCTATATGACCACCCCCAACAGCGCAGGTGATAGTGGCACGTGTTGTCCATGGGGAATGCCTCAGGGACCAATGGCCTGGCAATGGCAGGTTGCCAGCAGCTTACAGACCGGCACTGCCACCTGTCTTGTGACACCAGACCAGTATTACGATCAGCGCTACCCTACAGGTATGTTCCCGCTTTTCCACCTGCCTTTGCATGGTGGTGAAATCCCCATGCAAAGGTTGGGGGTGATATGGTGTTGGGTGCCCCTGGGGGCCCCTGCATAGCCCATGCACCTGTCATGAGCAGTGCAGGGGGACCCATGCCCTACCCTTTGCCTTTTCCACTGCCTGATTTGCATGGCTAAGAGCAGCGTGTCCTGTCACATCAAAGGCACCCCAAGACTGGCACTAACTCTATTTAATCCATCAACAATGTTGTGGCAAGTGCCCCACAGAGCTACCATGAGCAGACACATTTCCACCCGCCATCCCAATATGTGACTCATACTGCCAACTGCAAAGGGTACACTGCACTGGCAGTCTTACCAACACCATACTTGCCCATGCACCATCCCCCGCCCATCAATGTAAAAATTGTACACCATTATGTTCACAGTTATATACCATGTGTTGTATGTGTGTGGTTATTTCCCCATTCCTATGTGTCTCACATGATTGTGTCAGAGTAGTTGTTGGCTCAGCCTGTATTTGTGATGACCTACAATTTGCAATCTGTAGAACATATTTTCTGTAGTGGCACAGTTCTGATCACCTTCATAATGTATGACTCAACACTACAGCAGTTTAGTTGCTCTGGGTAGTGGCATGTTTCCAGTGATACAGGACTGCCCTGCTATTCCCCCAGCACCTGCCCAGATTACTTTTCCCTGCACCCAGCGGGGCATCTTTACTGCATGATGGAGTGATGGCTGCCTTATGTGGATGTGTTGTTAATGTGCGGGTGGTGGTGCTACCGGCACATGTCTGGGTACTGTTGGGAAAGGTTTCAATGAATTGTATGATATAAGATGCAGCACACATGTGTTTTGGCAATGATACAAGGCAGTTGCAAGGTGTTACTCCAAGGGACACCACTGTGACGTAACCCCAGGAATGGTATTGACTGACTTTCTCTGATGTCTTGGTCGTGTTGGTAGGGTTTGATTGACTATATGCAAGGGATGTTGTGATGACATAACTAGAGGCACAGTCATTAGACATGCCTTCCATCCTATGTGCTGCATATGTACATATAGGTATTTAGCCCTTGTGATTGACATATGTCCAGGTTGTGTATGCGTTATGGTACATGGAACTACCAAGACGTATGTACATGTGTTGCTTACGTTTGAATTGTGCAACTAGCTTCGTGTGCAATGTGTCCCTCTGCACTTCTTTGACATGCATTGAGTGTGTCCTATGTGCCTCCCCCTTCTTACGCTTGACAATTTAGCATTAATTTCCCCCATGCCACTTACCCTGCATTTGTGGTGTTTCCTGGTAGTCTGCGCTGCCCTGCGATTCCAGTGACCAGTTCCTCCAGGATGAATGCTGCAACCATCTCCTCCATCTCGTCCAGGTCCTCTTGTGGTGCTGGACTACCAACTCTAGTTTGCAGTGCTGCCTTCCTGTCCCTTGCCATTTTCTCCTTTGTCCTTTGCTTTCAATCATGCCAGCGTTTCTTGCACTCAGTTATGGTTTTCCTCACCTCTGCCATACTATTGACCTTGTCAACTATCTTCTGCCAGATTGCCTCTCTGCTACCAATTGGCAATTTGGAGGTGATGAAGAGTTGATGTTGGTGCTCCATGACCTCTCCCACAAGTATTTCATGCTTCTCTGCACTAAAACAAGACTTTCTCTTTTTCTTCTCCTTCCCCTTGGACTTGTGTGTGTTCTCCTGGCTGGTGCCTGGTTGAATGGGGTCACCATGGGGTTTCTCCGGCTTTCTGGGTCCATTTTGCCTCTCCTTTGCAATGTTTTCTCCATTAATGTCTGACGTTGACGCTAATGCGGTTAAAAATTTTGCATATCCGTTTTGTGACAAATTTACATGCTGTAAAACAGGTTAGAGTCATTTTTGCGGCATGAACATCATTTTGCCTTATGACAAGGAGCAATGGTCAAAAAAATGTACTCTAACCTGATTTCAGCACCGTCTTGCATCATGGTATAAATTTGATGCCCAGACGGCTTTAAAAAATGGCGCTAAGCTTTTTGACGCAAAGCTGTGTTTGCGCAGTTTTGCGTCAAAAAGTATACATCTGGACCTAAATAACATCACAGAGCACTACCATGAAGAGGTTTGAGAAAACAAGTGGTTGTTGTGAGATTACGGTTTATTCACACCGACCGCACATTAATTGTATTTAGAGCTGTGCACGTTTGTTTTAAGTAATTTGAATTATAAATGCTGCTTGCTTTCCTGGGTGGAAGAAAGTGGTTTAACCATCCAACAGAGGATGGCCTAGGTAAGGCCTGTAGTCGGGGAGGGATTAGTGTTTGGCACAGGAGGATGCCCTGAAGGCTGAAGGTTACTGATGAAGCCAGGCTGGTGCTGATGTCTGGGCCCCTTGGATCTCTGGCTTCTTGACTCTTTTGTGCAACTGGGTGCACGCCACTGCTGCTTGCACATCACAATTATAAAATCCGCCTGGCACCAAGCCCTCGTGCTCCATTAATTGAGCCTCTCATTGTGTTCAGTCTTATAAATCACGATACCTTTTATTTCTTCAGTAGATTTCATTTCTAAAGGTATATCAATAAAGAAATCTGTGAGGTACTCTGCATTGTTATATCAAAGTCTGTTAGGAGGTTCTGGGGTTATAATGAATAAGCAGCTTCCTACATCATTATCATGTGAAATCTCTTTATTCATGTCATAACTACACTTTCACAATTGCTTTAGTAGCCTTCTTGGTTTCTCAAATATGCTTGAAAATGCACCTTGTGCTAACTCTTTTTTCAAAATTTTCTTGGTGGGAGAACTCCCCCGAACCACCCTTATGATGGTCTGGCTTGCTTGCTAAGCTTGGTCGCCACCGGGAACTTTAACTCCCCACTACTTTCAAATGTCATTAGCCGCCAATAGTTTCTGAGGGAACATGGAGGCATGCTTGTGCACACCTATGGATTCCCACTTCTCTTGGGGAGCTAATAAGATTTCGGGCAGAAAGCTGCAGATTAGAATAGTCTACAAAGCAACCATACTGATCTACTCTTGAGGTTTAGGCAATACCCTGTTTTTCAGCAGTCAGGAGCAGAGAAAGGTTTTTGATTTTGCAGAGTATACTGCATTTCAATGACAATTCTGCTGTACTGCCCCAGGACCACCCAGACGATGACTGGTTATTCAAGATTCAGCATGTGGTTGAACATTTGTCTACCATGCTTCCAGAGATTTTACTCCTGGAAAGAATATATCAGTTGGTGCGTCCTTGATATTGTACAAAGGTTGTCTGCTATTTGTCAGTATATACCTAGTAAAATAGCTTGTTATGGCATCAAGATGTACATGTTGTGAGAGGGCTCTGTTAGCTATTTGTACAGCCTGACAATATACACAGGGAAGGAATCTGCAATAAATCCTGCAGGTTGTCCTTCTACGTAAGGAGCTAGTGAGAAGATCGTATGAAAGCGTGCCACGGCGCACCTTTATAAAGGTCATAACTGCATGTAAATAACTTTTATACAGGGGTCCAACTATTTAGTGACCTGTACAAGGATGGCACTGTGGCATGCTGTACCATTAGAAAGCACTTCAAAGCATACCCTCATGAGCTTGCTTGCAAGAAGCTCCAAAAAGGGCAGAGCAGTGTGATGCAATGTAACAAACTGCTGACTGTTAAGTTCTCAGACAGGCAGGGAGTATATGTGCCCACTGCACTTCCGGATGAGAGCACTACTTTTGTCACAGTGTGGGGTCCGCTGGTAGAAATCCACAAGCCCACCTGTACACTTGATTATCAGAGTTTGTGATAGGCAAAGAAAGAGGCAGGAGAGTAGATACTACTGTCCTCAGTGCTCATCGCAGCCTGCCTATGTTTGCCAACTTGCTTCACTTTGTACCACACAAAAGTGAAGTTCTGGGAGGCTGACTGAAGTGGAGCACATACATTAGAGTTACTATCCACCCCAAATGACTGTTCATGAATACATAACCTTCCATGGGCCATTACTTGAGCAGCTGTGAAGCCTTGGGAATTAGCTCATCTTATTTTGAAAGAAGAACTCTAATCCAAGGTGTTTTTCTTTTTGATTTAGACTTGAGCCACCATTTGTTCACTTACTCTAAAGTGGCACATATCTGTCTTTCTTTTGCCTGCTTGCCACCTTCATTTCGAATCGGAAATGTGGCAGAAGTTCTGTCCACTGTATTACAAGTACATTTCAGTGAATATACTGCACATAATGGTCAACAGGACATGTGCCATGCTTTCACTGAGTAAACTGCCCATCAAACCCTAAGGCCCTTATTATTTGTAAAAGTGCTCCTTAGGAAATTTAGTATAGTCTGCCCCAGAAAGCGTACCCCATTTTCAAACTGTCTGAGCCGAGGAATGGGCCAAATATGCATCCTCAGACACCACATCTTACTTCCACACACAGGAAGGAGTTGGATTTAGTGCACTGAAGGCACACAAAATAAACGCCTTTCTGAGCCTTATCAGACTTTCTCAGTGAGGCTTTATAAAAGATGTACCTGGCACCCTCCAAGTACTAGGACTGTGGGTGAGATGGACATGATCAAACCATAACCTCAGTTTGTTTTCATAGAGATATTGTGTAGGTAGAGCAGATGTTCATAGCTGAAGTGAAACTGTATAAGGCATTGACCCAGCCACAGCTGGCAGTATGTATGAGGTGGCAATTGTTTGGCTGTTGGCTGGCAGAATCTGTGGTTGTTGGCTGGCGGAAAGTGTGGCTTTTGGCTGGCAGAGTGTGTGCCTTTTGGCAAGTGGAAAGTGTGGCTGCTGGCTGGTGGAATATGTGACTCTTGGCCGGCGGAATGTGTGGCTGTTTCGGCTGGTGGAATGTGTGTCTATTGTCTGGTGGAATGTGTTTATTGGTTTGAAAGAGGTGTTTTTCTAATATAAGTTGGCTGATGAGTGGTTGACTGACTGTGTGATTGGTATTTCAGTCTTGTTGGCATATGAATAGGATGGGCCCTTGAATGGTGGCAGTTTGTAGATGTGAATGTTGTGTGTGTTGGGTCCATAGCAGGTGGTATGAATGGCTTTGTGTGGCATGGAATGGGAAGTGTATGAATGGATATGAGATGGCTGATGCCTTGAGACAGCTTTACGGCTCACTAACACTATAGGTTTGGTTCAATATTCTGATGCTTTTATTAGTATTGACGCTTTGACCCTATTACTACTGGTACTGCCAAAACCAACTGGTATAAATTTGTACTTGAGTTGTGGATAGAGGCAGAAGGAACATTCAGAAGTCTGAAGTCAGGACAGAAGTCTGAAAACTAAACACCTGGAGGAGTCCAGGGGTGTGCCTTAAGTGGATCCCACTACCTTCTTACCCAGAGTGCCCTGCCAACCTCAAACTTTGGATAAAACCACATATTTTCCTGACATTTCTGTGACAGAAAGATCTGGAATCGGCAAGGAGCCACACATTTCCGATCTCCCACCATTCTTACAAGTTTCCCAATAAAACTGGTACTTCATTTGTGCGGGTGAGTGTTAGAAATTGGGTTTCCGGTTGGCAGAGGTAGGCACACTGTCCAAGCAGGAACCACAATCCTAGACCGGGTAAGTCACCAACGCATCCTCAATTGACCTGTGTTCACCCCCTGGTAGCTTGGCACAGAACAGTCAGGGTTAACTTAAGAGGCAATGTGTTAAGTATTTGTACAACACTTCAAACCGTAAAACAGTGAAAACATCACATAAAAAAGGTACCACACCAGGTTTGAAAAATAGAGCTTAATTTACAAAACAAGGCAAACATGACAAAAATCCAATAAGTGGAATTCGAGATATGAATAAATAAAGAATAAACTTAGTTTTAGTGCTTAGGAGCATAAAGCACCAACTGGGGCTATCTGGAGCTATCTGGTTACGCTAGACCAGGTTAAATCTGAAAAGTCAGGCTGACCGTGACGGAGAACAAGTCAGATACAAGGTCTCGCCTTGGCCCGCTGAAACAGTACCTTGCTTCAGTGTTACGGCAACATTGAAAACAAGATGTAGGGAGCAACGGAGGCAATGTGTTGGCAACGATCCCAAAAATGTAGGCAATGCATCAGATTCGAGACGCACAAAGTTGAGGATGTGTCAGGAATGGAGGTGATGCAGTATTCTCAATCCTCACAGCCGCGGCAATGCACCAGCATCAATGGCGATGCAGTGTCCTTGATCCTCACAGTGGCAGCGATGCATCACCTTTGATAGATATTCACCAGTTCCAAGTGGCGCAACAGAGTTGATGTGTGGATTGTTAACTGGAGCAGCACTTTATACCCACTTCCAAGGGCCCATGACTGAATTGGCACTACTTGGCTGGGCACGACTCACAGTTGGCAGAGTCAAAGTGCTGTAGGTGATGAGATTGAAGACTTTTGTGACCCTGAGAATTCAGAAGAATAGGAGGCAAACCAGCAAGCTCTTGGAGTCATTCTGGTTCTGAGTTCAAAGGTTTGGGGTTTAGTCCTTCTCACACAAGCAAGGAGGGCAGCAGGTCAGCACAGCTGTAGTTCTTTTACAGCAGCAGTCTAGCAGAGTAGCAATCCTAGAGCAGCACAGCAGTCCTTCTTCCTGTCAGAGAATCACAGGTCCAGAAGTATACTGAGTATGGAGGGTCAGACGTCCAGTTCTTTTACACAGTGGTGCCTTTGAAGTGGGGGAGACTTCAAAGAAGGGCTTTGAAATGAACAGAGGTTCTCCATTCCTGCTGTGGCTCCAGACTCACTACAAGAGGGTAGGCAGCCCTTTGTGTGGCGACCTGTATACCCTATTCAGGTTTAAGTGTGAGGCTGTGGTCAGCTCTTCCCTCCCATCGTGCCCAGAATGGCCCATCAGGATGTTGAAGGCCCATCAATCGCACCTAAGCTCCCTTTATGTGTGGCTGTCTAGAGGGAATGCACAAGCCCAGTTGCCACGCCACCCCGGACGCGTGTTGGAGACAGCCTGCAGGCACACAGGTCTAAGGGCGGGAAAATGGCAACTTCCTAAAAGTGTAATTTTCATAATTGTAATGATAAATCCGACTTTACCAGTAAAGATGAGTTATTGTTACAACTCCATAGGTACTAAACATTACAAGTCTACCCCTTCCCAATCAGGATTTATAGCTTATTAAACGTAATAAGGAAACCTCAATGCTATCCTATAAGTGAGGTAGGCCTCACAATAGTGAAAAACACATTTGAGAGTTTTTCACTACCAGAACTTGTAAAACTTAAAAGTATATGTCATGCCTTTAAATTACATAGCACCCTGCCCTATGGGCTGGTCAGGGCCTACCTTAGGAGTGACATATGTCATAAAAGGGGGGTTTAAAGCTTGGCAAGGGGTTTTAAATGCCAAATCGACCTGGCAGTGTAACACTGCAGTCAGGCTGCAATGGCAGCCCTGGGACATATTTTAAAGTTCTACTTAAGTGGGTGACACAAGCAGTGCTGCATGCCCACTAGTAGCATTTAATTTACAGGCCATGGCTCATGTAGTACACTTTACTAGGGACTTATAAGAAAATGGAAAATTAAATATGTCAAATAAGTATATACCAATCAAACATGTTTTAGGGAGAGCGCACATGTACTTTAGCACTGGTCAGCAGTGGTCAAGTGCTCAGAGTCCTAAGGCCAACAAAACAAAATCAGCAAAAATGTGAGGCAAGCAGGCAAAAGGTTTGGGAGGTCTAACAGTGGGCCTAACACTAGCGAAAAAAAAGGTTTGAAAACCAGTGGCATTGTGATCCTCCCGCTCCACCAGCTTCAGCGGGGTTATAGGCTGATACTATGCCCTCAGAGCATCAAGAAAAGCAACCAAGTGGACAGCCCTAGCTCGGCACACTCACTTCGCTGACTGATCTTTATGGAGTTTGTAGTACAAAGGTCACTCACTGGCGGCCTGTCTGGTTAGAAATACAATCTACAGTGGGCTGCTTCATCTCCTCCGAGAGACAGAAATAGTGATATGGAGTCGGCCCATTCGGATCCATTCCCAGTACGACACCTTTATTCTCTTTGGACAGAAGCTGCGTCTAACAAGAGAGCAGGCATACAGCTGCTGTTCTCTCCATACCGTCCTTAAGTGAGATGAAGCACTGAAGTGTTTTGCCTGCGCTTCTAAACATCTCCATCAGCCCTGCCAAATTTCCCAGGGCCATGTGTGATGTGCTGCCCCAATCCAGGGTTTTATTTCGAATTCTGGGACTTGTAGTTCTGGTTATTTCATTATAAAACTGGACTACAAGTCCCAGAATGTAAAAATAAAAGGCTGGACTGAAGCAGCATATCACACATGGCCCAGGGACACTTGCCAGATATGCTCCATTCTAAGTAAAAATAAGAAATTACAATAAGAAAGAAATGTTTAATTCTATAACAGAATTTGAAGATTGCCGGAATCAAGTCTATAATTTATTTATAAACCAGAATGTATCTTGTTCGGTGCGGAAAGCTTTGGAACACAATTTCTTTTTCTTTTTTCCTTTTTTTACACATTTTATTATTTCTTTAAAAAAAAAATGCAGCAGAGTACAGCATGGAGAAATAGCCCATTTCTAACTACATTATGCATAGAAATTAACCTATATGATGCATGTTGCAAGGCATGATTTTTGAAGAGAGTAATGACAAGTGTAGGGAGGCAGGTGTATAGGAAAAGAGGGAGAAAGTGGGGAGGGGAAAATAGAGTAACCACTCACATGTGAATGAGCCAGTGGGCACGTCACAATGAGAGGGATACAAAGGCCTGTGAAGCAAAGTTACAAAGCCCCATCTTCATGAGAGCGTAAAGGGCAAAATCTGTCACTATCACCATTAATTTAGACAAGGGCTCAGCATTCACCCCATCTCACTCAGTATCTGCTGTGCCGGGATGAGCATGCCGGTATCGCTCAAGGGGAAGCCAGACATCTTTCGGATGATTTTATAGAGGCATTAGATCCCAATAGGCTGAAAGCTACTCCTGACAGTGTGCAGCATCAGCAAGCCAATCTGCTACAAGAGGCACAGCGTGTGTGCCCTATCGCATCGTCACCCTACACTTAGCAAGAAGTAAAAGAATCGCTAATAATTGACGGGCCTCGGTGGGAACATCTTTAACATATCCCAACATCGCTACCTTAGGAGTGCGTTCAAGTTGTTGCCCCTTAATACCTTCAAATCTAGCAAATGTTTCAGCCAAATAGTCAAAGATGCTGGGGCAATTCCAGACAAGATGTAAAAAATCGGTAGAGTGCTGGGAGCACCATGGGCAGCGGGCATCTGCAACCAGGCTCATTGGGAGTAGGCGCACGGGGTTGTAGTATAATCGGTCTATATATTTGAAATGGATGAGGTGGAACCTGTAGTTGGGAGAAAGCATACATGTCTGCATGCAGCAATCTCGCCATTGTTCATGTGTAAGAGCTGGTGTTACATCTGAGTCCCATGCCATGTTACTCTTGGGGTTGCAAACTGGTGCTGTGGCCTGCATTTCTGCAAAGCCGCGTTATCAGTTTGTGAGGAAATGGATTGGTCAGTGTCATCTGAGTGCCTGGAACATAGGCGGGGCCTCGGGGAACGTTCTATATAACGCTCGATGTGCTGCCCGAAGTTGATAGTATGTGAACACATCAAGGAGATTTGTACCATGTTCTGGAAGAGCCTGTTGTAACGCAATAAAGGTGCCACTGGGATAAGTGACACCCATAGATATCATGGTCATTTTGCACAGCCTGGTGCGTGTCCCTAGGTCAGCAGTGACAGGAAATGCAGGATTATCAATAAGTGGCACTGTGGGAGGAAAAAGATGATTGAGGTGTGCTCTGCCATTCCCATCTCGTACATGCCACCAAATCCCCCTGGACGTGCTGCCGTTGGGGAGCTATGAACATCGCCATTTCGAGAAGGGCAGGGATCAACTAGGTAAACCTCAGGAGCCGTGTGGGCTAGGAACTGTATAGGATATCACCAGTAATGTGCAAAATGAGCCTGGGCACAGAAGTAGTACAAATCCGTGTCCGGAGCAGCCAATCCTCCCTGCTCAAACGTACCATCAAAACTTCCCAGGCAATGCACAGCTGTTTCCCGGCGCAAGCCAAAGAGATAAGATACGACCGAAGCTGGCGCTAAAAATGCAGTGGCAGCAAGAGTGGCAGGTTCAAAAAGAGATATAGAAATTTGGGAAGGACCACCATCTTTGCAATGGCCAGGCGACCCATCAGTGACAGACAACCGCCTCCATCTCTCAAGCGTATCTTCTAGCCATGTGAGCAATTGGCTATAGTTGTTTTTTCATGGCTCATACAAGTTTCTACTAAGCCACACCCCAAGATACTTGACAGCACTGTCCACTCATGTGAATGGGAAGTATGAGGTGAATGGGAGCACCGTGTCAGTCAATGGAAAAATATCTGACTTTGCCCAGTTGATCTTTTTGCCGGAGAGCTCACCGAAGCCAATAAGTTCTCTAATGAGAGTCTCTAAATGTAATTGTGGGTCTCTAACATATAGCGTAACATCGCCTGCATAGAGTGAAACAAGGACCCAGCGTGGGGTGAAGGCAAGACCGTGGTGAGCATGGTGCTGGCGAAGTCGAGCAGTGAGTGGCTCCATAGCTATCGCAAAAAGAATGGGTGACAAAGGACAGCCATGTCGGGTACCCCTCGTCACTTCAAAGGGCGCAGTGACATTGCCTTTCACATGCAATCGAGCCACCGGGTGTGTATAGAGCAAATTAATTAACTTATGAAAGTTGGACTCAAACCTATAAGCGCAAGCAAAGCAAAGAGATATGGCCACTCAAGGAAATCGAAAGCCTTGGTGGCGTCTAGACAAACCGTCACAGCAGAAAGACTGCAATTAATGGTGTGTAGTACAGCAAAGAATGTATGTAGGTTGTGCATTGTGGATCTACCCATCACAAAACCAGCTTGGCTTGGGCGCACTTTACTCAGCAGTAATGGCAAGAGACAAGAAGCAAGAGGCTTGGCTATTATCTTGTTGTCTATATTAATCATAGACAATGGGTGATACAAGTTGCACCTATGGGCGTCCTTGTCTGGTTTAAGGATAGTCACAATGAGAGCTTCCCACAGAGGCGCCATAAGAATACCGATAGACAGCGATTCCGCATACATGGTCTGCAAGTAAGGAGAAATCAAAGGGGCATATTCCTTATCAAATGCAGCCGTAAAGCCATCAAGGCCAGGCGCCTTCCAGGCCGCATGGCATTGATGATCCCGATCACTTCCTCTGCTGTGAAGCGTTAATTCAGATATCTCTGGTGTCCCTCATCAAGCCACAGGAGCTAAAAGGAGTACTAGTACCCCAGGAAATCCAGGGATTCTGCTCCTTGATGAGTGCAGTAGACAGTTGAGTAAAAGTCAGTCATGAGTGTCTCCACAGCCTTGGTGCCCATATGCACATTAACCTGATCATCATGAAGCTTGTTGACATACTCGCTCGCTCACGGCTTGCGGACAATTGGGCCAGCGACTTGCTTTGGCTATCCCCTTCTCCAAACCGCCTAGCTCAAGCCTCTCTTGCAATATAGTTTGCCTCCTTCAGCACTGCCTCTTTATATTCTGATATTTTACTATGTATGGATGCAAGTGTAGTGATATGGTGTTCGTCAAAAAATCAAAGTTTGAGATCTCTGATCCCTGCCTCTAAGTATTCAAGGTCGGCTCATAGAGAGCGGAGCACGCCCGCCTGCTTCTCCATGCTAGCTCCTCTAATCACAGCCTTGAAGGCTTCCCATAAAGTCGACCTCAAAGTCTCTCCATTATTATTGTGCTCAAAGAATTCCATTATAGCTTTCTTAATGTCCTCCTGTAATATCGGATCCTGCAAGACTCCTGCCAGGAGCCTCCATGAGAAGGCGCAGAGCACCCCAGATGGAAACTAAAGTTCCAGTACAACTGGAACCTGATCCGAAAGTGTCTTTGGTTCATGAGAGATCTGGACATCACATCTCTTTGTGCCAGCCAAAAGTCGAGGTGAGATCACGCAGAATGCGCTGTCATGATGCATGTACCCTCCCTCCGACCAGGGTTCCAAGACCGCCAAAGATCTATCAGGGCAAAGTCATCCATGATGGTGAGAAGCTGCACTGCTGCCAGAGAGTGAGGGCATCTAGTGGTACTAGATCTGCCTCAGTTAGGATGCATCACTATAGTAAAGTCCCCCCCCACCAACACCCCCACAGGATCCTGGGGTTCAAAGTTCCAGCTAAACGCCTAAAATCAATGAAGAACTGGGGGTTGTCTGTATTATGGTGTTATACAGAAATAAGAGTGACAGCGTGATCTAGCACGACTCCTGAGAGTATGACAAATCTGCCCTGTGTGTCGCAAATTGCTCTACTTGTGTGCCACTGTAAGCCTCTTCTGAGAACGATCGCTACCCCGACCATAATTGGTGTAGTAGACTGCATGTCGCTCTCCAACCTAGTCCCAGCGTAATCGCGCCTGTGTATTTGTAGTGGGATGTAACTCTTGGAGGAAGCAGATATCTGTAGCGTGTCACTTAAGATATACAAAGACCAGGCGTGTTTTGCGGCGGTTATTGAGACCACAAATATTCCATGTTAGAACCTTGATGTGATGCATGCACAGTGTTTGTAAAGACTGCAAATACATTGAGTTCCTGCTGTGCTCACACGCATACGGGAGGTGAGTTCTATGTGTTGAGTGACATGAGAGGTGAAGACAGTGAATGCATTCAACAGCCAAATAATACCTTTGAAAAACCAAACAATAACTTACCACCCACTACCAACTTTGGCCACCCAGCTAGGCCAAAAAATACATTCCCACTCATTTAAACATCCCCGTCTTCAGAAGAAAGTTGTCAATAGTGGGACTCATCCAGAGGTGCCGTCTAGGGGGACCGACTCTCCCTAGCATAGGGGCTGGGTGGCCGAAGAAAACACCAGCAAGGGCATCCAATCTCCCTTAATGAGGCAGTACCAAACATTCGAGGCTAACAGTAGACCAGTCAGGACTGTGTAGCAGCCTAGTGGTATTCATGTAAGGAGTGTTTCATGTCTTACACATTATCCATCCTTCATCTCTACCCACCTCAGGCAATGTTGATAATAGATGGACGGGCTCAGGGGGGTCATTGAATCACAGAATCAGAACCAGTCGAGCCGGTCATTCCTGTTCGCTAGGTGTTTACAGCCCAGTTAATCTGTGTTGCATCACCATCCACGTCGTCTTCCGATGTGTTTTCGGACTTCAGCGGGATAGTCTTGGTGAATTTGGTGGCTTTTTTAGGATCCATAAAAATGGAGGCTTTGCCGGGTATAGCAGTGAGTACTTTACATCTGTGCGTTGAGGAGCCCTTTTTGCCATGAGAAATTCTCTGTGCATCATCTGCACCAACACAGTATAATCCAGAAATATTGAGATCTCAAACCCACTGTATTGTAGGAGCCTCTTCTTTCTTGCAAGGCGCAGTGCTGTGTCTTGATCTCGATAATTAAAGATTCGAGCAATAATAGGGTGAGGCAGCCCCCAGGAGGTGCTGGGGTAAAGTGACCAGTGTCCCCGCTCCACTGAAAATAAGGAGGAAAAACCTGCACTAAATAGTGTTCGAAGCATGGTCTCTATGAAGCCCTCCATTCTGCCTATTGCTGTTGATTTCGGTATACCTATTTTGCGCAAATTTGTCCATCAGGAGGCTGCTTCCAGGTCTTCGTTCTTATTTTGTATTACTTCTAGAACCTTCTCCATGTGCAAAAGCTTTTCCCTGTTTGCAGAGTGCGCATCCTCTGCATTGGATGTTTGGCCTTCCAATTGGTCTAAGTGGTCACCATGTTTGTCAACCTTTTCTTTTAGCTAGTCAAAGCTTCAGCGAGAAGGCCTATTTTGCTATCAGTTGTTGTGAGGCTCTGTTTTAGATCCAAAAACATGAGATGGATATCAGAGGGCACAGGCTTATCTGCAACCATGGGGTGCGACTCTTCCACCTCCCGTTGCGGCGACTCCATAGTGCATTTGACGTGGATTTATTGAAGCAGAGTTTTGTTTGCCTTGCGTCACTCTTCCTCATCTTTGTAGCCCAAGTGCGTGCGGTCTCGGGTATCTAGATTGTCGCCTGCTGTCGTGCTCCCAACTCCGGCGGGGCAGGCACCCGAGAGCCAAGCATAGATGTATCAAGAGCACACCCCCAGTCACCAAAATGGAACCTGACCTCCACTCTGGTGAGCCCGCTGGGCGTCCCATAGCCCATCAGTCACTCCACTCCCTGCACATTCACAAAGGGCACGAGCAGGCTAAGGGGGACTTCTGATGATGAGCTTTCAGCGAGGTCTGGGAGGAGGGTCAAGTGCCACAGGCAGAAAGTGTTGCCTCGTGTGGGGTTAGGTGAACCATGTGAGGGCCGTAGTTGTCTCAGACTCCCCAGGCACTGTCCAGGCCCCACCACTCCCCACTCATCGGGGGCATGATTAGGCCCCGTCAATCCCTCAGTACTCAGGCAAATAGGTCATCATATGGTAGAGTGGTATGGCACACGTGTGGAGGGCACTTCATGTCTATCAGGAGCCAAATACAATAAGGCAGCTCTCACCAGCAGTTTTTCCCAACATGGGACCTATGGATAAGTGGTTTAGTCGCAGCCAATGATGCTTCGCCAGCGGGTGTAAAGGCCTTCGCATCTCCATGCGCAGCTGCAATCATGGGCGATATCCAGCGCGTAAGGGGCCTGCCCGGTGCAGGACAAGCATATGCTGTTTGTCTCCGAGGTAGGTGCTAATATCAGATGCAGGGGAGGCCGCGCTGTAATCCTGTGAGCTTCCCTCGGGCCAGTGCGCAAACACCCAGCCAGGCCCGGCAGCCCCCACCCAGTCACCCCCCACTAGCACAGTAGGAGCGCGTCCCACCCCGGTCTGCGCCAATCGCAGGGCAACTGGCACGCACAGCAAGTCGGGGCCCAGTCCCGGCCTCATCAGGGCAATGCTCCCTCAGTGGCAAAGGCCAGCGGGCCAAGGCAGCACTCCTCACCGGTGCAGCAGAGTTAGCAGGGTCCAGATCCAAACAGCCTCTGCCTCCGTACCTGTGCCCCTCCTGCGGTCGCTGTTTCTCTTGGCGCAGCACAGAAGGGGGCTCCGGGCACTCAGTCCAGGCATGCTCTCCACGCAGCCTCTTTCAATGGCTCCGCCCAGTGGTACAGCCACAACGTTTTAGTTCAGGCTGCACCACGCGGCCAGCAACATGTCTGCACTGTATCAGCAGCTGCACGAGGCAGGCTGATTCCACCACAGCCCGCAGTCTGCTTACATTCACATATTTCAGAAAGCTGGATAGCCCTCAAAGTCTAGGATTAATGAAGGATTTTCACCTCCGGGCAGCAGAGCCTCAGCATGGTGCAGCCATCCTTCTGTTGGGCTCTCTGGCGCCCTCCCTTGGAGCACCTTTTTTCATTGTAAAAACTAACATTCAAACCATGTCAGTTTATAATAATATTGGCATTTATAAATGAAAAACACCAAACATGCAATTTGTAACTGATAGTTTTCTTTTTTTTAAATGTTTTAATTTTAGTTTGTTTTGTAATATTATTGTCACATGTCTGGGTAATGTTGATTCAAATTACTGATCTTCTTTGTCCAAACTAATTCTAACTAAACCAAGTTTAACCAGTTTACTCTTGTTATGACAACTGTTTGGAAGCGAGAAAGGAAGCAACGGAGGGGAAAGACAGAGGAGGAAAAAAAGGAGAGAGAGAGAAGGACAGGTACAGTAGGAAAGGTAAATCATGGAGAAAGAACAAATGGGAAGGAGAGTTGAAGGGCAAACGTGAGGGAGAGATGAATGGGATAGAGAGAGGGATGAGGCATTCATTGATAGAAACAGAGAATGTGTGTGATTGAAGGAGAAAGAAAAGACAAGAATCAGGGGAGACAAGAGAAGAGAGAGGGAAAGGGACAAAAGAAGTATGGAGACAAGAGAAATGAGGACAGAAGAAAAGAAAAGCAATAAAAGGAGAGCAATGGGAGGAGAAAGAGACAAAAGGAGAAGTGAGACACATGAAAGATGAAAGGAGAGAAAAAGGCTCAGGTTAGATCAAGGGAGAGGTGAAGATGGGAGAGAATAGAGGAAAGCTAGAGTTGGGTGAAAAGATAGTCCTTATAGAGAAAAATGGACTTGCTCAGTCACAACCATTCCCAATGTAGGTCTAAATGGGGGGTATTTATTTTTTCTGGCTACTCCGCTGCCCAAAACACAACACGGGCACATAATTTTTTTCCACTGAAAACTGACTCTTTTTTCAAATGTGGGTAGCTTTCAGTCAATTTTCGGCCCTAGATCAGCCTGCACCTAGAGAAACCTTGCAAACCTGCACAGTTCTGAAAACTAGACGCTTGGGAGAGTCCATATTGGTGTTATGTGTGTGTTTTTCACTAGATAATTTTACCCAAAAACCCCTTGTAAACCTCAAACTTTGACTAAAAACACATATTTCCTTCATATTTTTATGATGTAAAGTTCTAGAATCTGTGGGCAACCATGAATTATCAACCACTCAGCATTTCCCCAAGACTGCAGATAAAAAATGGTACCTCACTTATGTGGGTGGGCCAAGAGACAGCAACACAGAAGGCCTTATAGTGCTACACAGAGAGATCAGCTACAGGGGCAGCTGCAGCATTTTGGGGCTGTGCTTGGTCACCACCCATGGTAAACTACCATCCATAGGAAGTTAAAAAACTAGGCACCCAGGGTAATTGAGGATGGTCTAACTTGCATGTATCCAATGAAGTTTGTTTAACCCAATGCATCGCAATCCTCAAATTTTGCCTAAAATCGTGCATTTTCCTTACATTTCTGTGATAGAAACTTCTAGAATCAGCAGTCATCCACAAAATGTCTATTATGCAGTGTAACCCCACTTCTCCTGATATAAATTCTGCCCCTCTTGTGTTTGTGGGCCTTCTGCCTGTGACACGGACAGATCAAATCAAGGTCAATAGAGTCTTTGTAGGAAAAACCACGCAGGTTACCTCACCCTGGACTCCCCCAGGTGTCTAGTTTTCAAAAATGTGCAGCTTTGCTAGGTCTCCCTAGGTGCCAGCTGAATTAGGACTCAAAATCCACAGCTACCCACATTGCAAAAAAGGGTCAGTTTTCAGCGGAAAAATGTGATGTATCTATGTTGCGTTTTGAGTCCTTTCCTATTGCGGCCACTAAGTCTACCCACAAATGGAGCACCATTTTTGCCAAGAGACTTGGGGGGATGGTGGGTAGTAGAAAGTTTATGGGTTCCCACAGATTCCACTGGAGATGTCTGGGACTGATTTTTGAGTAACCTCAGATAGAGTGCTCAAGACCCGAGACCAAAAGAGTTGTAATCTCCTACAGATCCAGAGCATGAGTCAGGTAAGCAGACATGGTGTGATATCCAGACTATTTCGTAGAGACAAAAGAGAGCATTTTCTGCAGTTTCATCAGTGTAAGGTATGCCCTGTGTAATATGTTGGATTGTATACATCTGAAAGGGTACTCCAGCAAAGCGTGCCACTCATTATCATTTAATACTTATTGTAGGTATTTTCCCAGGTGAGACTACGAGGCAACCAATCTACTCTAACAAAACTAATCTGTGGCCTTTCATGTGGAGTGTTTGTAATGCAGTATGTGAGGGTCCTTCATACTGCTGCTCTGGCCAGGTTGCCTGGAGGAAGTTACAAATTCAACCACAGATAGGAAAACCATCTGTCGTCAACTCTGATTGGTCTCCCAGGGACTGAAAATCTAACAGGGCCCCCTTCTCATACACGTCATCAAACGAGGACAGCCCAGCTCGTTCCCAGGATATCAGTTCACATGCAGTGACCATGCTCTTCCTCATGTACAATAATCATGGCAAATAATCCATGCAATAGAAAACAACCTTTTTAAAGGAACCGAATACCAAACATGGATGATGGGTGGCATTTTTAAATGGTACCCTCCACCGTTCACACAGATTTACCCCATACATGGTGAATATCATAACACAAACATACCTTTACTGTATGCCCTGCTTCCTAACATTCAAAGGGCTGCATATTACCTCTAAAAAATGATCATTGATTATGAACAAGCAACGTATATGACAACACCATTGCTCAAAAAGCCAAAGCAAACAGCACAGTGGAAGGATGGCTCAAGGCCTTCCAAGCCAAACTACGTGAAAGCCACTCTATCCTCTAACAAATTCTAGAAATCCCAATTAAGAGCAAAGCTACCAACAACTTATAGTGGAACAATCTATTAAATAAATTAAGATTACAATATCCAAACACACTAAAGAAATATATAAAATGATGCAGCACAAAGTGCAGCACAAATTAAAAGTATGTATTCATAACAAATGCCTATACTACCTAGAATCCAAAGCAAGAACACTACTCTAAAAAGTCCACCACGCCAACTAAACTACAAAACACAACCTCCCACTACCAACAAACCAAACATCTTTATTTATATTATTTAAACCATTTTTACTAATCAGTCTAAATTATATATATTATTTAAAAGAAAGC
Source organism: Pleurodeles waltl (assembly GCF_031143425.1). NCBI lineage: Eukaryota > Metazoa > Chordata > Amphibia > Caudata > Salamandridae > Pleurodeles > Pleurodeles waltl. Next base: position 156,874,901 of record NC_090449.1, read on the forward strand.
CTAGTAAGACTGAGAATTAAAATTAAATTATTATAAGAATAATAATACATAATAAGACCCCACATGCACCACAAATTAATAAGTACAACTCAACATCTAATTAGTGAAAAAAAAGCAAAGGCATTCATTAAACATCAAAATAAAATGAATAACTTTAAAAACAAAATTCCCAACCGTTAAAAATATAGGGGCTAATTATGAGTCCTCCAAACTACTGAGCATTTTCTCCAATAACTTGATTTTGAGCTTTGCTGTCCCTCTAAACTGTGAGCCAAAGAGACCGATTTGCTGAAGGATATTTGGATGGTGCACAGATGGCTTTTTGTGGCATATCTTCCCAATAGTTCAGCTAGTTTTTATCCTATTGTTGGAGTTAGTTTTGGATTGATTTAAGGACACCTGCCAGGTTAGCTGTGGAAATTCCTCTCTTATCTTGTAAACTTTGAATATTTCCAAGACACTGGAAAAGTTTGAGACTGATCCTGTGTTGGTATTGAAGAATTCAGTGATGGAGGATGCAGTTTCTGTCTTAAACACCTGGGGTATATTTTTGAATTTGTGGCGCAGGACAGCGCAGCAAGCCACTGAGCATTCCTGTCCTTTCCCCCTGTGCTGGCGCCTGTGCTGCCTAGCTCCAACACAGGTACCCTTGCATAATGGTGCAAGGATGTCTGCGTTGCATGCAGGATTGTTCTAGTGCAGGAAACAATCCTGAGTGGCTTTTTCCTCTTTCTATGTATTCTGCAGCACACACAGCAAAAGGAAAAAACAAGGAGAAATAAAGATATTTCACCTGGTTTCGCCTCTACTGGGGAGGCACACGATTTTGGCGCAACCCCAGCTTCACACGGTCTTGTAAATCTGGGTATGCGCCAAAAACCATGGGTGTTGCTTAGGAACACCCACCGCAATGCCCATGGAATGCATGCCAAGGGCAGAATAACGCAACACAGCGTCTTGTGCTGCGTTGGGCCACTTCAGATTTATGAGGCCACACAAAACGACGAACAGTGGCTTTGTGTTGCTTCATTAATTTGACTTAGAGCCTTGTGTCACGCATTTACCACGTTGCGTGGAGCAAATGTGACGCAACGTTCTCATAAATATGCCTCTTAGTCCACAAGGGCCATGAATGGGAAACACCTGATGCATTTTTGTAAACCGGGGTATGGGATCTCAATTTCAAGCAACAATGTGGAGTGAGTTGATAGTCTACAGGGCATGTACTCATTTTTCCTTACTCAAGTGAGATTCTTACGGGAAACCAGCCAGATGTTAATGCAGGAGTGTAAGCCATGTATGGAAGAATTGTTTAAGTAGGCTTTTTCTTCACTGCTATAAGCACGTCTTATGTCTGTCATACCATGCAGTGTTTGGTGCATAGCTTTCACAGCATTAAATCGAGCCTGTGGGAATTAGAGCTACCAATTGTAGGGTTTATGACAAAGTTAAATTCTCCTCCCCATATAGCATTGCTGGCTCCTTGTTGCCCACAGACACCAACAATGTATTTAAAGAATTAAGAGTCCAAACTGAGACCATACATATTAAATAAAGTGAAAGGTTGCTTATTTATCAATCCAGCGGTACACAGGCTCCCCCAGCTCCCCGCTCAAAGGTGTCAGTGTGACTTCAATATTAATATAGCCACGCCACAGGAGGGAGAGCTGAAAGGTACACTAACTGCCCCCACTTATCTGCAAATCCGTGAGCCCTGTTGGGATCGAGGTGTGTGTCCTGAAAAAAGGTGATTGTTATCACACGTCTTCGATGGCAGGTTGTGACTAAACGCTTTGTGTTAGGGCTGTTTAGTCCTCTAATATTTCAGATAGTCATATTTGTTGTACCTATTTTAGAGAGAAGTTATTCACTGACCAAACAGGGCTGTGAACTCAGATTTGCACGTTAACCGCCTTCAGTATTCAGTCAGTATTAGTCAGTCAAGAAGAATTACTAATTATCCAGGGCTGCTGGAATCATACTTCCGAACCCCATATGCATCAGGACATAGACTCTGACACGTTGATTAGTGTAAAAGGCCATTTATTAGGACAGGCTTGCTCATCATGATAAAACAACAACATAACCAGAACAGTACTCAGCAGTGATGGAGAAAGGGTTCAATCAAAGTGAACTGAGTTTTAACAGTAATGATCCCTTGCATCGTTGCATTGCTTGAAAGTTTAGTAAATTCGGACCCCTGTGCTCTTCAATTCCATATGAGCCTGCTAGGCAGCTGCCCTGAAGGACTAAGTGTAAAATCCAATCTTAGAAATTTAGCTTCTTGTTACTAATAAAAAGACTATGTGATCAATTAATTGGCTAATCAACTTGAAGCAAAATATACATCTGTATTGCAGGTCATAATTATCGTGCCTGCACATGAAAAGCAACTCACACAAAGGGGGTGGTGGCCTAAGCAAGGTGTAAGACAAAAGAACCTTCCATTTCAAAGTTCCTAGCTGATGTTAAACATATTTTCGAATTTTACCTGCCATGGAGAGAATGTTTTCTTGAGATCGTTCGGAAACTGTCCTCCTTCTAAGTCAGAGAAGTAGAGATTATGCAACGCTCGGGCCACCGCATGCACTGCGGCATACACACTGAAGGTGAGTCGGAAGTTGTCCACATCATAGAGTGAAGCCTCCAGGTTCCTCAGGCTTATGTCATCCTCACAAATGTTACGACTGCTTTTTCTTGTACCATTCGGGTAGCATGAAAATGTCCAATACCAGAGGCGATCAAGAAAATAATTGTTTGGTATCTTTTCAGGACTGGAATTAGAAAGGTACTCCTTTAAACCTGGGATCTCCCTTTTTGGTACAGATACAATCAGTGAGCCATTTAAACGCTGTAGATAGCTTGAATGTAGGCCCTCTGTGACAAAGGCTAAAGAAGCAGGGATGATCAAAACTTTGTCAAAAACAGAAGTCATTTCCAAGGCAAGAAGAATGAAATAGAACAACTCGGTATTGGAGTAGATGATAATAACATTTGCACTGGACTTTCTCACAGCTTCCATTGATGCTGATAAGTTCATTTTGTGGATTAACCTTATTGAGAAGTCCACACATATACCATTGCTTGTCAACTTGGCCCTCAGTTGCTCACTTGCTCCCTGACTGATCTCATCATCTGATACTATCATCCCAACCCAGGTCCAGCCAAAGTGCTTCAGTAACTTGATGATCACTTCATGTTGCATGAGCTCACTTGGGACAGTCCGGTAAAATGCAGGGAACAGCACGCGGTTATTGAACATGGTGTCCATTGCGCCATAGCTAACCTGTGGAGAAACACACAATAGGTGAAATATTGCACAGCTGTGTGATCACATCAGTTCATGAATGTCTATCACATACAATAAAGGCAAAGGCTTATGTTTGGAAGTCTAACTCCATTTTAATGAACACAGTTCTGGAAGAAATCAAAAGCTTTAAACAGTAAAGAGCCCAATACAGTGATATGTTTATGGTTTTGCAATACAATGCTTAAGTGGAGGCTTTATTGCTTAAGCTGACACATTTTCAACTTGCTCCCACAGAAAGCATGATTGCAAATCAAGGGACTATACATCTACTGCTGTATGTGTTTGTGTGTGTATATATGGGATACATAGAGTATGATATGCTATAGCCTTATAGTCCGCTGCCCCAGGCCCAGGTTGATAAATGCCCTGAACATGAGTTATAGGCACAAGCGACAGGGGAAGGTCTATTATGAGAGAGAAGACCTTTAACAACCGGCATGGTTCTCAAGAGAAGGGTTATAAGGCTATTAGAACATTTCACCCACTTAGGAATGAATGTGCTAAATTAAAAACAAAGAAACAGAAAGACAAACATTGGAATGTTGGAACAGAAGACTTCCACAAGCAATTATTAGCCGAGCCACTCCATTGTCCTCAGTGGAGCTCCTAACACTCTAATGTTATAAAATTTATCACCATTGTTGAGGGAGGGGAGGAGGCAGGACTCAATCATTCTTCTGCATGAACAGCAATTGTGTTTAAGATTATTTTTCTCCACTTAATTTTGTTCATTAGTTTTTATTCCTGGTGTTAATGAGTATTAGAATATGTAAGCCGTCTGAAGAAGCCCATCACCCAGATATTCACTGAATTGTTGAAGTAAAGAAATATATTTTTTATTACGTATTAATAATTATTAAAAGTTGTTGGACCTGGCCCTTTTTGCGGGTTCACCCCCAGACTTTTTGCTTCCTTCCTCCTATTTATTCTGACCTCTTGCTGTTGGCTCTAGGACTCTGAGCACTCTATCACAGCTGATCAGTGCTAAAGTGCAGGTGCTCTCTCTTCTAAAGTTGGTATAATTGGCATCATTAATTTACCTGTAAGTCCCTTGTACAGTGGTATCTCCAAACCCAGGGCGTGTACATTAAATGCTACTAGTGGGCCTGCAGCGCTGCTTGCACCACCCACAGAATTTCAAACCTGTCTCAGGCCTGCTAGCGCAGGGCCAGTGTGCACAGTTTTCTGCCACAGAGACCTGGCATCTAAATTTACTTGCAAGGCCCAGAACTCCCCTTTTACTGCATGTAAGTCACCCATAAGGTAGGCACTAGCTAGCCCTATGGGCAGGGTGCTATGTATGTAGAAGGCAGGATATGTGCCTGGTTGGGTAGCCTGTTCTGGTGGTGACAAAAAGACTATTCGGTTTCTCACTACTGTGAGAGCTGCCTTGCTCTTAGGATTGCATTGGAAATGCCCTGCCTTATGTCTGTGGGTATTGTCTGATTTATGAGGGGTAGCGTAGGCATGTTTGGTATGGTTGTAATGGTACTGAGAAATGCTGCTTACTGATGTAGGTGGATTTTTTATTACCATTACAGAAACACTACTTTCAGAAAGTGAGCATTTCTCTGGGCTTATGACTGGTGATTTGCAGCTTGACTCCAATCGACGTCTGGGTAGAGTGACATTTGGGCACAGCCTGGACATAGGGAGGGTGGAGGAGTCACAGAGGTGCATCTACATATTGAATGGTCTTCCTGGGCTGAGAGAAGGGGAGGCGGTACACACTTGCATCTGTAAAGGCTGTGCCCTGGCCTCACACAAAGGGCTTTTTTACCCGCAACTGATGTCTGGAGTCTGTGCTGGAGGAGAGAGGGGACACTTCTGGAACCAGTTGTAACTGGTTGGAACCTCCTCTCCCCCTCTTTGTTAAACCTTGTGCAAAACTGAGTATAAGTACAGGGTTTTTTTCCCCATGAAAGAGACACAGAGACACTTTTTAACATGGAAATGGTCACAGAATGCTGCTGGAGGGACTCACCAGGAACCGCCTTGGACTGCTGCTGCTGTGCTGACCTGTGACCTGCTAGGTCACTGGGAGGAACTGCCACTGACTGCATCCACCTTGTGCTGGCCTGTTGCTGGGCCCTGCCGACCTGTTTGCCCCTTGTATCCCCAGAGATTGGGTGCTGTGGCTCTTGCCCTCTGCAACCCTAAGCTTCCCAGCGCAAGGACAGCCAAGTGTTGGCTTTAAGTGTCTGGAGAGCACTTTTCTCTATGCCCTAAAGCGCCTTTTCTTCCATTTGCAAAAGCGCCTGGGGAGCGCTTTTGCTGAGGCCATTGGCGAGTGAAAAAATCACCGCTGTGACCTGGGATTCCTCAGCGTGTCTTACTCGCGCTCCCCCACTTACCCCCGGGGCACGGGAATGACGAAGGTTGGAGCCGGAATGCTCCTAGTGGTGTCTCCGGGGTGCAGCATCCTGAGAAGTGCCCCCGGGCCAAAAGCCGGCTCCTGTTATTTAGGCCAGGGAGAGAAGAAGGCTGCGGGCCGGAATCCTCCTGCTGGCAGGAGGCAGAAGCCTCAGTCAATGGAGCAGAGCAGCCGCAGGGCCCTGGAGGGCCCTGGGCGTGCCTTGGATTGCCACCGCAAGAGGAAGCCCACCGGCCGGGTAGAGAGGTGAGGAGTCTACCGACTGGGCGGAAGAGTGGAGCTTTGTGACCCCAGATCCAGGAGGCTCCATCTGAAGATCTAGTTCCCCGGGTGGGGGAACCAGACATCTGAAGCATCCCCGTGAGGATGCGGGAGTCTCCCCTGACCCCGTGAGAGCCGTATGTGGCCCCAGGGGTCCCTGGAGACAACTTGCACCCCGGACTGGGCACTGGCACTAGGAGGGGCCTCCCTACGAGACCTGAAGGGGTGCATGCCGCCCCTCCTCTTCCACCCATCGTCAGGCGGCCCTCGCTTTAGTGCACTAGGAGCGCTGGGGGCCCCCTTTTCCCTTACATCGGCCAGAGATGGTTCCTGGTCGGGAACATCCTGGGAGTTTTGGGTGACACGTGCGCAGGAGGACTGGCGCTGTTTATTATATGACCTTGTTGGTGACGTATGTTTTCTACAGTGTACCTTCATGCCTTGTCATATGTTTTCTAATTTTCCTATTATGGGCGTTTATGCTAATATGTTTTTATGACTTGCCTTGCGTTTCCTGATTTCCCAAATATGTACATTTATGAGGATCTTGTGACATGTTCCTTATTGTAGTAATGGTTTTCCTGACTACTGCTTATGTTGAAGAATAATAAGTAACCTGGGTGTTATATGTGACTACTGCTGGCATTCGCAGAGTATTAGTACTGTGTAATGTTCTGACAACTGCTTGGGTATCAGGGTATTACTGACATGTTGTGTTTGGTCTAATAATGTTGTGTACAATGCAGTTTATTTTGATAAAACTTGGTGTTGTGTTTCCTTTGTGGGCGAGCATAGTGCATCATGTGTGTTGTGTGTGTTGTGCAAATGCTTTACACATTCCCTCTCGGATAGGCCTGACTGCTCGTCCAAGGGGTTGAGCAGGGGTTATCTTGGGTGTGTAACTCCCTCACCCTGACTAGAGTGAGTGGGTTCTGCCTGGCTTAGGTGCATCACCTAGCCAACCAAAAACCCAAATTCTAACAAAAGTAATGTATAGAATTTATTAGAAGTAATTTAAATATATTTTAACACAAATCAATGTCACATTTATTTTTAAATAAATAATGGTTATTAAAATATTTAAAAATAGATAATAAATATGGTTTATTTTACCTTTTTTGAACATGAAGTTAATTGTATTCATATTTGTAACTAGTTTTGATTATTTAATTGAATTTAATATTACTTCCAAGGATTTTCTTTTAAGTTCTTACTACCATTTTTTTCTATGGGAGTGTGTCGTATTACCAGTGGTTGTCCATATATGCTCCTGCAGCTGGAGTACATTTACTACTATTGTGGGTCCTTTTTAGCTGTACTAACTGTAGAAGTGAAGTTTGGGAATAGCAGTGGACTTACTCTTTTGTGGTTGGTGCAGTAAGCATGCTTCTTTCTCCAGCCACTCCCCATGGACCCTCTTCCGTTTACTAATAAGTAGTAAATTTACATGTGTGAGGATAGGAGAGGCGGAGAGAAGATTTACATTTGTTGGCTTGTGGATTGCATCTTGTAGTAAGAAGTACTACCTGTAGTACTACTTTACATACTGCAAAATGCAGGTTGTGAATCTGAACCATCACCTTCAAGTTAGAAAATCAAGTTCTACTAGGGTGGACCAAGAGATCTTCTACAGTAAAGTCCAAGTACAGATTCCAATGCCAGTAAAACAGCTAGGTGTGTTAACGCATTTGTTGCACAGACATGTGGGTGTATGTACCCTCAAGTTTTTTAAAAATGTTATGTTAAATATTTTCTTTGTTAAGTACTTGTAGAAACATGAGGGTGTTTACAGAAAACACTTGTGATGCTGTTCACAGAGCAGTGCAAAGCATGTGGGTTCCACTGAAACCAGATTGCAAACACCAGCATGTGACAGGGGGCTGTGAGCAGCAACATGAAAATGTGACACCATACTAGATAACATACGGTAAAGTCAGTTTTACATCACGTATAGTATTTACACTATACAAGTTTAGGAAGTGAGAAAGGGGAGATGCAATGTGTCCATGATCATAGGAAATGTCATCACATGCAGAGTCTGGAATAAAACCAATCTCTGCAGGCTCTTCGGTCTCAATGAAATAGGGAGCAGAGGTATCTAAGTAACAGCATGCTACCTGAGTGTTCCAAATCCCCTGTGCAGCCCTCTGGGGAATAGTTCGCCATTCAGAGAACTTTAAATAAAAAACTAAAACGTGTAGAGGTGCGCAGAGCAGAAGCCAATCAGGGGAGAGTGGTGCTTTGAAGGTGACTGGAGGATTATAGGGTGGCTCTTGAGGTAGCCGGTCTCAGTAGGTGTGTACCACAATATCTCGGTCGAAATATCGACCTACATGTATATCCAGATCATAGTGTCAGCTCTCAAACCGTCATCACAGAGGAGTTAAATATAGCAAATTTACACTTACCTGATAATTCAGGGTCAATTTTGTGACCTTCGGCAAAGTTAGTACTGGGCTTAAGAAGAGCAAAGAGAAGTCATTCATAAGAAAACAGATTTGCTATTCCTTAACCCTGACCACAGTGGTTTCCACTTACCTGTGTGTACTTATAGAGCCCGGTTAAAGAAGTGAGCGCAAAGGAGGTCGGTGACGCCAGATGCCCAATATACGCCATCAATTGTTTCTTCTGTCTGCAGTTATAGTTTGGGACAATTAACTTTTTACCAGTTAAAAGCTGGAGACCAGCCTGCATCACAGGTTCTGGACTGGCACAAGCGTCATAAATTTCGAATCCAAGGGTAACATTTGGTAAAATGTTATTGTTTTTGTTGATCTCTTCAACTGCAAATCCAAACGCCAAGAGGTGCCTCAAGTAACGGAAAGAGTAGCTGAAGAAAAAAGGATGTATCACAGGTCACAGCTCTTTCACTGTCACAAGCGCTGCAATTTCGCCAAATAAATTATGAGCACAACTTTTCAACAAGTGTTTATTTTCTTCTAAGATAAAAAAATAAATGCAATGACTGTACCACACAGTGAATCTCAGTTATTATTCTGCTGAAAATAAGCCGTACATCAGTTCATGTCAACTATGTGTGTGCCAATCACATTTACTTTGGTTTATTGTTTTATTTATGTTTAGGTCTAGCTGCAGACAGCTTTTAGCTGTTTCCAGACCTTTTAGTTACAAAGTCTTATAATGTACATAGGGTGGGCTTTGGTTGCACGTGGAGGATTATTTTCCTCACCTACTGCTTTTGGCTGTTTAGTGTATCATTCCACCCTCTTAAAGAGTGCTTGGATTGTATTGCATGGAGGACTAATTTACTTCTAAGAGGCACACTCATCACCACACAATCAATTACTTATCTTGTACATACAAAATCACTAACACAACAAATACCAATACCAATACCCCCCCCCAGTATCACACCATCAATGGCACCACTTTTACCATCATCACCATCAATACTAATACCACTACCCATACCACCACCAGAAACACAACACTAACAATTCCCCTACTACTATTCAACAGCAAAGACTACCTGTACCATACCACTGCACCACCAGTACCACCTACCAATAATGCAGCCACCACCAATGCATTACCAATACCACCATAACAATGACCAATACAACAACTAATAGCAATTCCACCACCTTCACCAAAGCCACTATCACCAATTTCACATCACAATGCCACCAACAATTCAACACCACTACCAATGCCACCACCACCAATACCACCAACAATACCACTAAAATCAACAATCCCACCACCAACATCACACCACCACTACAAGGATTATGCAAAGCATTACATCTGGATTTAATGTGCTAATACATGAAACACATTTCTGCATGCCTGTTTTTGCATGTTTTGCCATAACGGGAAGATAATGAACAGAAAGCTAACAGGACTCTAAAAGCTGTCCTATTTATGTTCTGTTGTTTCCACTCAATACCCTTTCTCAGTCCCTTCGTAACCAAAAAGGCAGTTTCAAGTTATGAGGTTATTCGAGTGACAAATGATTAATATTGTAATGTTATTGGTGGTAAAATGGTGCATGGTGTCACTATGGCTACCCTTACATTTTAGTGAACTAGCATAACGCTCTCATCGAACTCCTGAGCAGGGATTCCAACACATTTTCCATATTCAAAAATGTACTTAACCCCCAGACACACAAAATACTAAGAACTTCTCAATATACTTCAAAGTTATTTTTGTATTATTCTTTATATTACACAAAATAAACTACAACCCTTCCTCCTAATCTATAAAACATGCAATCTTCAAATCTTCCCATCCTTTTCCAGTGATATGCAATGGCAAACTTGGTTAGATCATGCAACTTATCATATGTACATTACACTGGATAAAACAAGTTCTACTCTTTGGCCCTCATTACAAATTCAGAGCTAAACTGTAATCTCAATGAAAACTCCTACTTGTACAGGATCAGTAATATGAGTTATGTGATACGTATAGTACTTTCACAGTTTTCCACTAATAGATTCTGTCAGGTCAAACCTATCGAAATTTATTGGGGGTAAAGGCCTCTAAAAATGGCAATACTTGCAGAACTGAGTGTGTTAAATAGCCCTAATATTCAAGATAATAACTCTAAATAGGAGGCAGTTACCACGACTGGTAAATGCCCGTACCCGAGGTAATGGTATGTACTAGTTGTGCAAAATACAACGCCCTATTCCGCCTAACTTGTAATGAAGGCTCTAGAATCTCCAAGGGTAGCAAAGGCTAGTAGCCATTACTTACTCCAGAAATATCCTGTTTTTATGCTGTTTGTATAGTGCATAATGTACAACATAATTGATACAGTGAGTTACATACTGCATATTACAACTAGAATCAGTACAACCCTGAATCAGTGACATGAGCCTCGGCAGCTTTGCAAAATAACTTTCACTAAATGCCAAGTCACTTTAATACACTCTGGACACCAACGTCACCCTCAAGGAAGACATTGTCAGAAAAACAAAGAAGGCCTGGTACCAGCTCTTTCTTCTAAAGAAAGCCAAACAGTTTCTTCTAGAATGCAAGTTCAAAACTGTTGTTCAAGCCCTTATACTCTTGCAACTGGATGGTGGTAACACCCTTCTCCATGGCTTCAGAGACTCAACACTGGCACCTCTTAGGGACACCCTACAAGTTGCACCAAGTGTGATCCAGGGTCTGAAGAAATATCATTATATCACTCTTATCGTGATGGAACTCCAGTGGCTCTCCTTTCTGGCCCACACTATCTTCAAAGCTGGCAGCATCATTCACAAACCCATCACGACCATCACCCCTGCTTAGCAGATAAGCTCACCATCTCAGGTGCCTATTGACACACCAGCAGCCACAATACCATAAAACAGCAGACTAAAAATTGTAAAACATAAAGAACAAACAAGGCAGCATGACTTTTCTATCTCTGTAAACAGGATCTGGTACAGCATTCCTATATTCAACAGGACTGCCCCAACATTGCCCCATATAGGAAAGAGAAGAAGGCTCACCTCTTTAAAGGAGACTACATCACAATGCATTTACCGTACAGTAACTTTAACCAATCAAATTAGACAAGCAATTAAATCAAAGACTAAATAAAAGAGTCACTCATTTTATCAACTAAATACTTAAAAAATGAAAAACACTGCAAGACGAGGAAGCTCCTCCCAGATTCTTTGACCGGACCCTTAGAGAAGATATATACCGATCTTAGCAACTGCCTTACCAAAGTAAGTAAAACTTATGTTTAAACCAAACTTTACTTGTAAATAAAATAAAAAAAATGTAAAATAGCAAATAATTACCAAAACACTCTTTAACTTCTATTTCTTTACACAAACTTTCGAAAAGAAAATTACAACTTTGAAATGTGATAACCTGCTTGAAAACATGCCTATCATAAAACAGCAAAAGATGAGACAATTTAAATATACCTAAATCATTATGAAAATATAAAAACCCCAAAAGCGAGTACAAATAACCCTAACAACCTCAATGTCTACAAACAACCAAAAAAACATTTAAAATGAAACTGGTGGTCTTTTTTAATTTTTTTAATTCCAACAGAAAAGAGAGTACCTGCTCAAAATTACACCACCCCCAACAGAAAAGCTGCAAAATAGTGTGAATAATCGAAGAAGAACATACATGTAAGTGTAAATAATAGAAGTAGTTGTATAATATTATATGTAAATAACAAAAGTATAAATGTTAAAATATTGTAATTATGTATACTATTACACTACTTTCTGATACAGTGACTGAGCTAGCTAAAAATATCACATCCCATAAAAAAAGCAGTTACGAAAGGCCTGATTACGAGTTTGGCGGTTTTGGTACTACCGTGGTGGCCGCGTCGGATACACCTCTGCAGTGTTGGCAGTCTGACCGCCGTATTATGGTGCATCTAGTTGCATAGAATAAAGACTGCCGTGGTCCCGCCCACACCGCCAGCATATCTAGACTGCAACAGCAGCAAGATAGGCCAATGTGTCTGTTGGAGGGCAGACCTCCAGTGTTACCGCCGGACCGATTATGAAGTGCCTTCCTGCCGACGTGACTGTGGTGGTCCAACCCCCACATCCGAGCCAGTGGAAAGGGAGAGATGTAAGGCTGAAACTCACCTATGCTCAGCTTCATACATCCCGTGCTGCCATGGAGCCGATCATACACATACTTTTGCTGCTAGTGCTGCTCGATGACATCCAAAATGGACACCATCATAGACACAACTGACAGTATACTAAACATTTACCAGTTAACATCAACGCCACAGCAAATAGCTGCTTGCCATGGACCCGGCAAGGGGTTTGTGGATCCTGGCCAAACGTATTTTGTGGGTCCCTGTTCAAAGTTGTCCTCAATGTATGACCCAATCACAGCTCTGTGATGCCCTCTTTGGCCAGGTCCCTGACACCACACAGGCACACTCTACAAAAGTTGATGTGTGCACATCCCATAATCAGGGATAGTGATTTGTGTATTAAATTGTGTCACACAACAGTACCCCCTCATCAATTTCACACCTATTAATCTAAGTGACACCCTCGCGTTCGTCACGTGCTGTGGCCTGTTGTGATATCAAAGATACATCTGTATGGATGTGTCATGCAACTGAAACACACCTTCTCTGATAAAACTCTGTAATGGTTTTCCACACATCACCCACATTTCAAGGTAATGCTAGGTAAATTGGATGCAAACTATTCGGTGTGAGAAACATTCAAAGGTCACAATGTGAAGAATCCCTGCAGGATAGGTATGCCTCTATCAGAAGGACCCCAGGAAGGCTGGTGCCCTGGGACAAATTCCATTTTGCACATGCCTCAAACCCTCTATTTGCACAGGACCTGTGGCTTGAAGTATGTCAGGGTCAACCTATAGTATAACCAAGTTCCATGCATATTTAGGAAATATATAAGTTCAAGTCTTGAAAGCAAATACAGCAGTAATAGCACGGGTCACACATTTAGGTGAATTAGGTGTAAGGTATATACATGAAAATGGACAAATGAACATTAAAATGTATACAAAGGTATTACAATTGAACATCCTCCATGTGTGGAGAAACAAATTTGTAGCTTGCACACATTAAACAAATATCCAATCTACATCATAGGCAGAAATATAACCCAATAGATGTTTACATTGGCCAACCCAAGATGAAATACTTTCCATATGAAATATCACCAATGCAATGTCAGCCTCAAATGGATTACATTCCACATATCCATCCATTAAAAATGTATTTTTGTCCTGGGTGACTCCAGCACTGGTTCAAAGATCAGATCATACCATCCACATCAAATGGATCATCAATCAGGGTGAAAGAAACACAACTGTAGTCATACATCCCAAAGTATCTATGAACATCAAAATGATACAAAAAGTAATGGCAGGCCTAATTTGCAAGAAAACTAGCAATTTTGTTCTATTTCAAACAATTAAGAAATTAATCAAAGTAAAGGCGAAAGGCCGGTCCAAGACAAGAGTGTGTGGTCCAGCACACTGCTGTGCCACTAAACTTGCCTTTCTTAACACTGCCATGGGAACGTCTTGGGGGCAGTTCAGGCACCTCAATGATGTCATTTGGGAGGGGGGGTTCAGTTTTGGGATGGGTAGTTTTGGTTTTTGGAGGGGCGGGCCTGACTTTGGGAGGGGTGTCATTGGTTTTTGGTTTCTTTTGGGTATGGCTAGGTTTAGTGTGGGGGTGTCAGGTTTCACAAGGGAGGATCTAGATGTGGAGGTGATGCGTTGGGTTGGGGTGTGGAAGAGGCCCTTTGGCTGGGGGGGTGGTTTTAACAGTAGTAAGAGCAAGGACAAATAATAAGCTCTCCTTGGGAAAAGGGTTAGGGTGTCCAGGATGGATTAGGGGTATGAGGTTGAGGGAGTGGACATATCAGGTGTGGATGGGTATGGTTTTAAGGGTTGCTGTCTGTGTGTCTGAAGTATGATGTTTGTGTTTTGCAGGTGTCTGTTGTGTGGGTGAGTGTTGGCATTTGCATTTTTTGGTAGTGTGTGATATGGATGTGCTGGGTATGCTGGGGGTGGTGAATGGGTCTGTCATGTGGGTGTGATGTCTGGGGGTATGTTGGGGATGGGTCCATGGGTCTGGTGACTGGTGGTATGGTGAGGGCGGTGGATAGGTCAGTGGGTGTGGTGTCTGCTGGTATGGTGGTGGTGGTGGATGGGTCTGTGGGTGTGGTGTCAGGGGGTATGTTTGGGTAGTGGATGAGTCTGTGGATGTGGTGTCTGGGGGTACGTTGGGGTGGTGGTGGTTGTGAGGGGGCATGCTTTGTGGTGTTTCTGTTTTCATGTGCTGCTTGGTGCTGATAAATCCAAGGGACAGGAGTACCTTTCAGAAAACAGGCCATGTTCGCGACTCCCGCATTGCAAAGGCCATGAAGGGACACCTGTTTGCAGATCATTGAATGTCTAACAGTAGTCTCACACTCGCTTCGGATGAGAAAGACTTTTGTTTCACTGTTCAAATATTTATATTCGAAGGGCAACTCCCACTTTTCTTTAATATAGCTATCGCCTAGCCACATCTTGAAAAATGAAAGGTGGAAATGGGCAGGTTTATAATGTCATATACGAGCCATACTGTTAATGGACTTTCTGCAACAGTCAAAGCAACTTTTCGATCTTGTCTATATGAAGCATGGTGAAACTTGTTTCCCTTTTAGCCATTGTCTGTTGTTCCCTGGATAACTTAAAAGCAGCAAACAGGTCACTGCTAATGTATTTCCAAACTAACTACATGATGGAACCCAGTTGACTTATGTCCCTTTTACACCATGGACAGTCATTCTGAATGATGTCTATCGCAGATAACACTATGGCCCTCATTATGACAGGCGGTAAATGCCACTTACTGCCACGGTGACGGCCGCCAACATACCGCCACAGTGGCGAATATACGTTCCCCACATTATGACACACACACCAATCCGACAGAATACTGCCACATACACAAATCTGCCAGCCCAAAGGTCAGTGCAAAAGTGGCGGTCCCAAAACCCATACCGTTACGCCAACAAAAGAAAGCCCATCACATTATGACCCACGAATCACTACGGCGGACATTCAACGGCGGTAAACCATTGGCGGTACATACTGCTGCGCTAAGAATGGACACCCACATACAAAACAACACTACATTGGCCAATACCAAAAACACACACCTTACACACACCACACCCACACATCCACATCACTATAAAACACACACTCACATTACCCACAACCCTTTACGAATAAAAATTATTGCCAGGAGACTGACACCAAGACCACTGCGACAACTAGACACACACCTCTTACACCCATACATCCCTCACACACCCCACGTCACACACCCCACCACATTACTCAACACACTCTCACCAACACACACCACACAACACCCATGGCCCCACAAAGGCACCCCCGTTTCACAGATGAGGAGTTGCGGGTCATGGTGGAGGAAATTGTCAGGGTAGAGCTACAGCTGTTTGGAGTACAGGTACAGCAGTTCTCCATTGCAAGAAAGATGGAGCGATGGCGGAAAACCGTGGACAGGGTGAACGCCGTGGGACAGCATCCAAGAACAAGGGACGACATCAGGAAGAGATAGAACGACCTACGGGTGAAGGTATGTTTAATAGCAGCAAGGCACCAGCTCGCCATACAGAGGACTGGCGGTGGACCCCCACCTCCTCCCACCACAGCTCACAGCATGGGAGGAGCAAGTCTTGGCATTACTGCATCCTGAGGGACTCACTGGAGTTGCTGGAGGACTGGACACTGGTGAGTCAACATTTATTACTTATCACCTCCCATACCTACATGCCATCTCACACCCTCACCCCTATCACTCCACTCCATCCCACATACTGCACCAACACAGATGACTAACCTCAATGCCAAGCTCTGCATGCTATACCAATGCATTGGCAGCCCTCCCAACCCTGCATGGACACACATCACCAAAGCATGCACAGCACAGGGGAACTAACAATCCCATGATACATCACCATACACAAGCAAAAGGTGGCAGGGCCACCTATAGAGGGAAAGCCAGGGATGTAAAATATGTCACACACATGAAGCATAATACACCACTTACATCCATGCAGGTACCCCAGCCAATGTCAGTGGAGAGGGGGTGCCACGACTATCTAGTCCCCTAACAGAAGATGCCCCCAGTGATGACAGTAACTCTGGACTTCTGGATCTGGAAGACCTACCTGGCCCATCAGGGACCACTGGACAGCGGTCACCCAAGCCCACTCACAGTCCACCACAGAGCCTTCCCCTTCAGTATCCAACACCACAGCACCCACCCAGCGTACCTACACCTCTGTTACCTGTTCATGTCAATCAGCAGTGTGCCCACCTGTACAGGGACCCCAAGCCACACCTCATACCCAAGACAATTAGGGACCTGAGGTCAGTGGGCACACCGTTCAGGGGACAGAGGCACAGGCCATAAGGGACACTGGGAGGACTGCTGTGCGCCAGGGGGAGGACAGGACCAGGGAACTGGCTTTCCAGGAGGCACTCTCCAAGATCCTGGGAGCCTACTAATATTCCTAGGACACAATGGGCCAGATCTCTGACAACATGCAGGAGAACAGGTGGCTGCAGGAGGGCCAGTATCAGGGGATCAGGGAGGACTTGCAGGCCATTAACACCACCCTGATCTCCATAGCAGGGGTGCTGACAGACATGGCCAACATCATGAGGGAGGCAATAGCACACTAGCGGGCCCCTGTCACTAACCAGTCCATTGACCAGCCCTCCACTTCCGCTGCAGCTAGTGGGCAGGAGGCCCCGCCATAGGACCCACAGGCCACCAGCACCCCTCCCCCTGCAGAAGGTGAACCACCCGCAAACATTCCCTGTGACCCAGACAGAAGCCAGAGACACTTGCCAAGACCCCGCCAGGAAATGAGACTCTCCTGATTGTCCCCCTTGTGTCCCACTCAGTCACCTTGTCCACTTTAAACTGCCATTGCTCCCCTTCCTATGGCCCCTTGGACACTGCACCTGTGCTACAAACAGACTGGAACAATACCCGTGACCTTCCTCCATCATCACCCCATTCCATTGCACTTTCCCCTCAATTTATTAACACTACAATAAACACCCTTGAACACAACTTGAATACTAGTATTTTATGTGTTGAAAATGTGTATTTATGGAAAAAGTCACATCCATTGCAAATGAATTGTACACTGTGAGAGCATAGAAATATTGACCTGTAGCTGTCTGTAGTCAGCACATCAGTACACAGTTGTTATATCACCAACATCTGTAAAATGACAAACCCTAGGTGACAGTAAGTTGAGACAAAAAGGAAGTTAATGCCATCATGCTACAGCCACACAGAATGCACCAATAGCAATATAAATGTGCAGTAGCACTGTCTCACCTGTGTGTCATTGGAAGTACTGATGAATAACTGATGTTCTGTTGTCCTCATCTTCATCCTCAGCCTCTTCATCCTCACTGTCATCAGGGTCTACTGCTGCCACAGGGGCATCTCCAGTCTCCTCCTCCTGCAGAAAAGGTTCATGGCGCCTGAGGGCCAGGTTGTGCAACATGCAGCATGCCACTACTATCTGGCAGACCTTCTCGGGTGAGTAGCACAGGGATCCACCTGTCAGAGGGAGGCACCTGAACCTGGCCTTCAGGAGTCCGAAGGTCCTCTCGATGATCCGTCTGGTTCACCCATGTGCCTCATTATAATGTTCCTCAGCCCTTGTCCTGGCATTCCTCACAGGGGTTAGCAGCCACAATAGGTTTGGGTAGCCAAAGTCACCTGCAAGTATTGAGGGAGCACATTTAGGTTCACACAATCCTATGGGGTTAACACCAGAATGCATACACTAACATACAATGGATGGGGACCAAGGCTCACCCATTAGCCACACTCTGTGCCTCTGTAGTTGGGCCATCACATTTAGGATGCTGCTATTCCTCAGAACAAAGGCATCATGCACCAACCCAGGATACTTAGCATTGAAGTGGAAGATGTACTGGTCCGCCAGGCACACCATCTGCACATTCAGTGAGTGGAAAGACTTGTTCATTCTGGCGGGGGGAGAATTACGCAAATTGTGTACCGTCAATCGCCCCAATAATATTGGGGATATGTCCCATTCCATAGAATCCTGCCTTCACAGTGGCCAATTCTTCCACCTGGGGGAAATAAATGTAGCTGCACATGTGGTTTACCAGGGCAGACAACACTCTTGCCAGCACTATTGAGAACACTGGCTGTGACAGTCCTGCTGCCAAGTCCACTGTCACTTGGAAGGAACCAGTTGCCTAGAAATGGAGCACTGGTAGCACTTGCACAAGAGGGGGGATCCCAGATGGATGATGGATAGATGAGATCAGGTCTGGCTCCAGTTGGGCACACAGGTCTGTGATTGTGGCCCTGTCCAGTCTATAGGTGAGGATAATGTCCACCAGGGGTCTTTACACGGGTGTATGTCTCCACCTTCTATTCATCCGCAGAAGTAGGTATCTGAGAGACACAAGAGTGAGTAGGGTGTCACAATTTTTACAAGGGAACCACAACTGTAGTCTACATGGTGCACTTATGTAATGGAACAGTGCTAATGATGTGCCAATCTAATCTGTGACGTATGTAAGGTTGATATGACTGTTTCCCCCTTCCTGAAATGGTGACCGCCTGTCCTGTATGTAGGGACAGGTGGAAGCGAGGTAATTCCGCTGACTTGGGCGTCATGGCGGAAGGCGGTCTTGCACCGCCGTGCAATTCCTCATTGGATATTATGGGGCTCTATGGAGTACAGTGGCCAATGGGGATCTGCGCAGGCAGTGACGGTGTACACCGCCGTGGACGTGATCGCCATTTTCTATCTGATTCCTCACTTGTTTCCTGACTTTCAACATGAAAACACCTACACTGTGTGTGCTGCTGTGACCTGAGTCTGGAACCTACCATGGCCCGTGTGACCGGGGAAAGGACTCCTGGCTTCACTTCAAAGGAGTTGGAGCAACTGGTGGATGGGATCCTACCCCAGTACGGACTGCTGTATGGGCCTCCGGACCAACAGGTGAGTAAACTTTGGGCACAATGCATGTGGGAAGGATGCATGGAGTTGTGTGTGCAAGCATCGTGTAATGGGGGGTGGGGGAATGTCTTGGGGCGGTGTCCATGGTGTGTGCTGGGCGATGTGTCTGCCAATGGTGATGGAAACGGGTATGGTGGGCCATTTGTGTGACAGGCTGGACTGTTTGTTTAATGGTGTGCTTCTGTCTGTATTGCCTCTTGAGGTCAGCGCCCATCAAAAGAAGGGAATATGGCATGCCATCGCCAAGGACGTGCGGACCCTGGGGGTCTATTGCAGGCAGAGCACCCACTGTCGGAAACGGTGGGAGGACCTGAGATGCTGGGCACAGAAGACCGTGGAGGCCCAGCTGGGGATGGCCTCCCAACAAGGAAGGGGTGCCCCTCGGAACCTGACCCCCCTGATGGCTTGCATACTGGAGGTGGCCTACCCTGAGCTGATAGGGCGCTCGAGGGAATCACAGCAGCCACAAGGGGGAGAGTACAGTGGGTATCATTACATATTTTGGCAGTTGGGGTGGTATCCGGGTGGTGGATGTGTGTTAGTGGGTGCCCCTAAGGCCAGGCCAGATATTGCAGCTTGGGTCATATCTAGGGTAATGGGTGTATGGCAAATACAAGTAACCTAGCTTGTTAGCAGTCTATTTCAGGCAGGGCATTGTGGGTCCCAGGAGTGCTGCAGTTGGCGCTGTGTGGCCCTCATGTTGCCTTAGCATCTGGCCATATCACTGGTAGTTCAATGCATAGTGCTTACGTCTGTTCCGTGTGTGTGACAGTGCAGTGTATGCCAACTGTGGTGTTGGTGCAGTAATTGACCCAGTGTTTCCTTTGTCTCTCTCCCACCCTTTTTTGTTCTGTCATCCTGTCCTTGTGTGCATTAGCATCATCTGGTGGTGGAGCAGGGGCACCGGCGACAGAGAGAGCTGCATCCCACGGGACCCAGGAGGCAGAGTTCACTGACGCCGAGGGAACCAGTGGGACGGAGGGCGAGGGGTGCACCACGGCGGAGACAGGAGGTGACAACACAGACTCAGATACCTCCTCCGATGGGAGCTCCCTGGTGGTGCCAGCTTCACCCTCCCAGTAGCCCCTCAGCAAGTTGCCCGGGCCGGCTCACCCAGGAGGGTGGTCATCTCCTTCGCCCCAGGCACCTCAGGCCCTGCCACAGTGAGCCCAGCTGCCCTGAGTAAAGAGGCTATTGACCTCCTGAGATCCATCTCTGCAGGGCAGTCAACCATTGTGAATGCCATCCAGGGGCTGGCAGCCCAGATGCAGCAATCTAATGCATTCCTAGAGGACATTCACAGCGGATTTGCGGCCCAACAGAGATCGATTCAGGCTCTGGCCTCCTCTCTGCTGGCATCCATTGTCCCTGTTTCTACTGTCTCCCCTACAAATACCACTTCCCAGTCCCATTCTCCTCAAACACGCAAACACCATACAGTTGCAGACACAACAACATCCACTGCCTCCACTGTCTCCCCCTTCTCCTGCTCCTCCGTCTCCCTCCCAGTCACGTCCACACTCACACCTGCATCCACTACATCAACATCCACCACCAGCATCACCACACCAAGCAGCACAAACACCTTACTAGCAGACACCTCCACAACATCCATGCATGTGTCGCCTCTGTCCTCTCCCACCCTGTCTGTCCCCCCTAAAGGACACAAACGCAAGCACTCACACACCCAACAGCCATCCACCTCACATCAGCATACAGCCCAAGCACCTGCACCCAAATCCAGCATACACCTCCTACAACCACTCCCTCTACCTCCACTACCATCACTTCTCCCCCTCCTACTTCACTGTCCCTAAAAAGCTTTTCCTCGCCCAACTTGACCTCTTCCCTCCCCCTCCCCCTGTCCTGCCCGTATGAGCAGGGTACCAAAGACCCAGACCAGCACCTCACCCAAACAGTCTACGGGGACAGTGGTGGCACCACCTACTTGTGGTGGTAAGAATATCACACCTCCAGGCAACAAGGGGAAGGAGCATTCACCTCAAGGCAAGAAGGGGAAGGAGCCTGCACCTCCAGGCAAGAAGGAGGAACCTGCACATCCAGGCAAGAAGGGGAAGGAGCCTGCACCTCTAGGCAAGAAGGGGAAGGAGCCTGCACATGCAGGCAAGAAGGGGAAGAAGCCATCAACCCCTGCCAGGAAGGGTAAGGAATCCACCCCACATGTCATGGAGGAGACGAAGCCCTCTACTCCAGCGGAGGCTGGCAGGGTGACACCTCTACCACCACCAGCTGTCGTGGGGCCCCAACCGCCAGCTGAGGAAGTGCAGCAATCACCACCTGCAGAGGCTGCCCAGCAGGCACTTCCATCCGCCACCACACTGCAGCCATCACCACCTGCGGAGGCTGCCCAGGAGGCACCTCCATCCGCCACCACACTGCAGCCATCACCAACTGCAGAGGCTGCCCAGGAGGCACCTACATCCACCACCAGACTACAGCCATCACCGCCTGTAGAGGCTGCCCAGGAGGCACCTCCATCCACCACCACACTGTAGCCATCACCAACTGCAGAGGCTGCCCAGGAGGCACCTCCATTCACCACAACACTGCAGCCATCACCAACTGCAGAGGCTGCCCAGGAGGCACTTCCATCCACCACCACACTACATCCATCACCATCTGCAGATGCTGCCATGTAGGCCACCCTCCAGGGGCTGCTGTACTCCAGAACCAGTGGGCAAGTCACCCACCTGAGAGACTGTGGCCTTGCACTCCCCAGGACAGAGCAATGGGCATGTTGCCCCCTCCAGAACCAGTGGGCAAGTCACCCACCTGAGAGACTGTGGCCTTGCACTCCCCAGGACAGAGCAATGGGTATGTTGCCCCCTCCAGAACCAGTGGGCAGGACACCCACCTGAGAGACTGTGGCCTTGCACTCTCCAGGACAGAGTAATGGGCATGTTGCCCCCTCAGAACCAGTGGGCAAGTCACCCACCTGAGAGACTGTAGCCTTGCACTCCCCAGGACAGAGCAATGGGCATGTTGCCCCCTCCAGAACCAGTGGGCTTGTTCCTGAATCCGGCTGATGTCCCCCCCTCCCCCTGAGGTGCCTACCCACTTGCAAACTGATGCCCCTGCAGAGTTCTATCCAGATGAAGTCAGGATTCGAGTTGGGCCTTAGACTGTGCCCTCTGGCCATGTGGGCCCTTTTAACATTGGACTGGGCAGTGTCCATTGACTATTCGATAACTTATTAGCTGTTGATATGAATACATTCATTTTCATGCATTCCTGTTGTCCTTGCATTATTCTGCCGTGTATCGGGTGGAAATTGTTTTTCGTGTGCAACTGGTTGTGTGTATGGTGTGTCTGTGTCGGGTGTGTGTCATGCGTCTGTGTGTCACTCTCATTTTCCTCCCTCCCTCCCTTGTGTGCTGGGCGGCTGTACTCACCGTAGTCGGCGTTGGTGTTCCAGGTGGAGCATAACATAGAAGGTCATCGAGAAAACTTTGGTTCGGGTTCAATGGCGGTGTTCTTTTTCCTTGTGTCTCCGCTGGTGAGTCAGTTCTCTTCAGTGATGTGTTTCCGCCAGGCTTTTGATGGCGTTGGTACCGCCCCAGAAAAGGTGGCGGTTTGAAGTTTCATAATATGGTGGTACTTTGTCTCCCGTCTGGCTGTTGGTGGCTACCGCCGTGGTGAGTGTTACTTCTACCCTGGTGGTTGGTGTGGTGCATTGGCTGTCTATGGGTGATATCACTGCCATGGTCTTAATTTGGCGGAAGTTACCGCTAGCCTGTTGGCGGTATTACTGCCACTTTATCACTCACCACCAGGGTCGTAATGAGGGCCAATATTATTAAGGGAGTATATTCTGTTGGACAGAGTGTTCATGCCATTATGGACAACAGCTAAAGCCTTTTCCAAATTTCCTTATCTGTCTGCCTCAAACATGCAGCTGCTTCCATTTGAGAAAGCTTCCAGATCTAATTGTATATGGCATAGATGTATCCTTTAGAGCGTGGCTTTCTTGGACCTTATAAGAAGTCTTGCAAGTCTATGTCTTCAGATAGTGTATTAAACTGTTCTTTAACTGCTGCTAAGGTGTTAGTCTGTAACCATTGTTGGCACAGTTTACCCACACTGTATGTAGTAACTATACCCGAGTGTTGATCTGAGACAAAGCGAGGGTCTGGCCGGCTAATCTTGAAACCCCCTGAGGAATTAACAAAACGTGACTAACGCCCATTTGTGGCTATTGGCCACAATAACCACCTACCAGGACTGGAAAGTGAAGAATTAAGGGTACCAGCCTGAAACATTGTGTTAGAAATGGGGTCTTTGGTTGGCAGTCAGGTTACCCCCTGTCCAAGCACAGACCCTCACTTTAGTCAGGGTAAATCACACACAATCCAAATTATACTGTGCCCACCCTATGGTAGCTTGGCACTGAGCAGTCAGGCTTAACTTAGAAGGCAATGTGTAAAGTATTTGTGCAATAAATCATACAATAACACAGTATAGCACCACAAAAATACACCACACAGTGTTTAGAAAAATATATATTTATCTGGATATTTGCAGGTCAAAACGATCAAAGATGCAATAAGTAAATGTAGAGATATCACTGAAAAGTGATATTAAAGGGGCCATTACAACCCTGGCGGTCAAAGACCGCCAGGGAAGTTGTGGCGATTGCACCGCCAACAGGCTGGCGGTGCAATCCAGGGTATTTTCACCGTGACTGCTTGCAGCGCTGCCCAGGGGATTACAAGTCCCCGTCCGCCAGCCTTTTCCTCGCGGTTTGAACCGCTAGGAAAAGGCTGGCGGTATGGGGAGTCGCGGGGCCCGCGACATGGGCAGTGCAGGGGCCCCCTGACAGGACCCCCTGCAGCTTTTCACTGTCTGCATAACAGACAGTTAAAAGCGCGACGGGTGCAACTGCACCCGTCGCACAACCGCAACACCGCCGGCTCCATTTGGAGCCAGCTCCTGTGTTGCGGCCGAGGTCCCCGCTGGGCCGGCGGGCGGAAACCAGGTTTCTGCCCGCCGGCCCAGCGGGGATCTCATAATGACCGCGGCGGGAGTGCGGCCGCATTGGCAGCCGCCCGCCGGTCAGATCGTCAAGGTCATAATGAGGGCCTAAGGGGGTCATTCTGAGCACGGCGGTCTAAGACCGCCGGGGCCAGGGTCGGCGGGAGCACCGCCGACAGGCCGGCGGTGCTCCCAAGGGCATTCTGACCGCGGCGTTAAAGCTGCGGTCGGACCGGCAACACTGGCGGTCTCCCGCCAGTGTACCGCCGCCCTTTGGAATCCTCCAAGGCGGCGCAGCTAGCTGCGCCGCCGAGGGGATTCCGACCCCCCCTACCGCCATCCAGTTCCCGGCGGTCCGCCCGCCGGAAACCGGATGGCGGTAGGGGGGGTCGCGGGGCCCTACAAGTATTTCACTGTCTGCTTGGCAGACAGTGAAATACGCGACGGGTGCAACAGCACCCGTCGCACCTTCCCACTCCGCCGGCTCGATTACGAGCCGGCATCCTCGTGGGAAGGGAGTTTTTCCCTGGGCTGGCGGGCGGTCTTTTGGCGACCGCCTGCCAGCCCAGGGAAAAACTTAGAATACCCTCCGCGGTCTACTGACCGCGGTGCGGTATTTCGGAGGGGGGAACTCTGGCGGGCGGCCTCCGCCGCCCGCCAGAGTTAGAATGACCCCCTAAGTGTCTTAAGTCTTTTTAAAGCAAACAAAGGGGGTCATTCTAACTCTGGCGGGCGGCGGAGGCCGCCCGCCAGAGTTCCCCCCTCCGAAATACCGCACCGCGGTCAGTAGACCGCGGAGGGTATTCTAAGTTTTTCCCTGGGCTGGCGGGCGGTCGCCAAAAGACCGCCCGCCAGCCCAGGGAAAAACTCCCTTCCCACGAGGATGCCGGCTCGTAATCGAGCCGGCGGAGTGGGAAGGTGCGACGGGTGCTGTTGCACCCGTCGCGTATTTCACTGTCTGCCAAGCAGACAGTGAAATACTTGTAGGGGCCCTCTTACGGGGGCCACTGCAGTGCCCATGCCAGTGGCATGGGCACTGCAGGGGCCCCCAGGGGCCCTGCGACCCCCCCTACCGCCATCCGGTTCCCGGCGGGCGGACCGCCGGGAACTGGATGGCGGTAGGGGGGGTCGGAATCCCCTCGGCGGCGCAGCTAGCTGCGCCGCCTTGGAGGATTCCAAAGGGCGGCGGTACACTGGCGGGAGACCGCCAGTGTTGCCGGTCCGACCGCGGCTTTACCGCCGCGGTCGGAATGCCCTTGGGAGCACCGCCGGCCTGACCGCCGGGGTCAGAATGACCCCCAAAGTCTCTTTCAAGCACAAAGTACCTGGTTTGCGTGAAAGATCTCCGCAAAGGGCCACAGAGGAGGAGAAGCGGGGAAACAAAGGGGTGTGCGTCGATATCTCGGGTCGCACAAGGCGATGGGTTGTTTAGTTTCCACGCAGGCACGGATGTGCATCGATTTCTGGTGCTCTGTCGTGGATCCTCTTTGGGTTGCGGGGTTTTCAGACGCCCCCGGGTCTGTGCGTATAATCCTGGGCTTGCGGAGCAAAGTCACAAGTGCTGCGTCGTTCCGGTGGGCGTTGCGTGGAATTTTCTCCCGCACGGCAGGCGCTGTGTCGATTTCCCCTCTGGAAGTCGGACTGCGTCGTCCCAGGTCGGCTGTGCGTCTATCCGGTGGGCCGTGCTTCGAAGTTGCGGTTGCAACGCAGGTGCTACGTCGATTTTCTCCTTGCGAAGTCACGCTGCGTCGTTCCAGTTTGGCGTGCAGTGAATTTCTCATCGCGGGGCAGGATGTGTTGTTGGTTTTAGCAAGCTGTGCATCGAATTTTCGCCGCACAAGGAGTCCAGTTGCAAGAGAGAAGTCTTTTTAGTCCTGAGACTTCAGGGAACAGGAGGCAAGCTCTATCCAAGCCCTTGGAGAGCACTTCTTCACCACAGCCAGAGAGCAGCAAGGCAGCAGGGCAACAGCAAGGCAGCAGTCCTTCACAGAAAACAGTCAGGCGAGTCCTTTGGGCAGCCAGGCAGTTCTTCTGGACAGGATGCGGGTTCTGGTTCCAGTTATCTTCTCCAGGAAGTGTCTGAGTTGGAAGGGGCAGAGGCCCTGCTTACATACCCAAATGTGCCTTTGTAGTGGGGGAGACTTCAAAGTCTTAGAAGTGCACCAGGTCTCCTTTCAGTTCAATTCTGTCCGCCAGGGTCCCAGTAGGGGGTGTGGCAGTCCTTTGTGTGAGAGCAGGCCCTCCACCCTCCCAGCCCAGTAAGAACCATTCAAAATGTAGATGTATGCAAGTGAGGCTGAGTATCCTTTGTTTGGGGTGTGTCTGAGTGAATGCACAAGGAGCTGTAAACTAAACCCAGCCTGACGTGGATTGTAAGGCACAGAAAGATTTAAGTGCAGAGAAATGCTCACTTTCTAAAAGTGACATTTCTAATATAGTAATATTAAATACAACTTCACCAGTCAGCAGGATTTTATATCACCATTCTGGCCATATGAAATATGACCCTCCTACTCCTTTCAGATCAGCAGCTACCACTCAAACAATGTATGAGGGCAGCCCCAATGTTAGCCTATGAAGGGAGCAGGTATCACAGCAGTGTAAAAATAAATATAGGAGTTTTACACCGCCAGGACATGTAAACTACATAGGTACATGTCATGCCTTTTGCCTACACAGCACCCTGCCCTATGGGTTACCTAAGGCATACCTTAGGGATGTCTTATATGTAGAAAAAGGGTAGTGTTAGTCTTGGCAAGTACTTTTAAATGCCAAGTAGAATTAGCAGTGAAACTGCACACACAGACCTTGCAATGGCAGGCCAGAGACAAGGTTAAGGGGCTACTTAAGTGGGTGGCACAATCAGTGTTGCAGGCCCACTAGTAGCATTTAATCTACAGGTCCTGGGCACATATAGTGCACTCTACTAGGGACTTATAAGTAAATTATATAGTCCAATTGGGTACGATCCGATGTTACCATGTTTAAAGGGAGTGAGCATATGCACTTTAGCACTGGTTAGCAGTGGTAAAGTGCGCAGAGTCTAAAAACCAGCAAAAACAATGTCCAAAAAGTGGAGGGAGGCAGGCAAAAAGTTAGGGGTGACCACCCTAAGGCTGTCAGGTCTAACACATTGCATCTAATTCTTCCTTGGTGATGTTTAGGAAGGATTGCCAATTGATGAATTGTGCTGGTGTGGGGATACTGGGCGAATTGAGTGCCTTTATTTTTGCTAACCCTAAACAGGATGTCTGTTGAATTGTGTCATTCAAAAGGATTATTTGAACAGGAATAAGGAATGCTCCAAATAAAGCTTCCCTACTCGGAATTTGCCAATCTTGTGTTCCCCATACACTTTTTATATCAATAGTGTTCTTCTAATATGCGTATCCTTCAAATGCAAGTTGTGAAACAAAGGAGTCTAAATACATCAATTTTGTGTTTGTTAGCAACATTTTCCTAATTTTAGAAGGTGGTACCTTGAAGTAGTATGATTCTGCATTCTTCATGTCATGCCCCAAAAAATATGTGAATTTATCTAAATAATGCTTTGGTCTCCCCAGAGGTGGAGTTGAGCAGTGTTCCTACTGTGTGTAAATAAATACTGATCTGTATCTAGTTTCTTGGTGCTGGTAGTAATGTCCCAAATTATTATAACAGAATATTTCCCCATAATTCTTTGTGTTAGTGTACACATCATCACTTTCAAATACAGTATAATCCTGCAGTTCAGCAAGCATTGAATCAACTGTTTGAACATCCCAGTCATCAGAAACAACACCAGGTGTTATTACATCAGTCATTGTCATTTTAAAGATCTATGGAATTTGAATGACCTTAGTAGGCCAATGTATATCAAATTGAACTTTCCCCCCACACAATCTCATCAGGAATTGGTACTGCTGAAATGTTCACAAGGGGCAAGTCTCTTCGAACCTTATATGAGGAGAGATATGGAGTTAAAACTTTATCCACAGGCTCAACAGAAGAGCGTTCAGGGAGATAATGACCATTTATCAAGAGAAAGAAAATAGTCACGAAACCAATCAACAATTAAAGGCAAGCAATGTCAGAAATATCCACAGATAATTCCTTGGATAAATTAAATAGTTATTTTTTAGCCATATGTACAACTTCCGTGTCTTTGAAACATTTTCAGTTGCCGGTGCGGATGAAGTCGAAGAAAAGTCATCAAGATCAATGAAATATCCGGAAGCAGTCTCTGCAAACACATAAGCTGGTGCATTACTGGTGGATGGAACCCCTTCACGTGGAGGTTCATAGTACACGATAAGGTGTTTGTGTTGAGTTGGAGTAGAAGAAAGCCACACCTTGGACAGTTGTAGTTGGTGAAGCGGTAACAGGAATCAGCAAAAGCTCATATTCTGCCCTCCCCATGCTCAAGGAGGCATTTGTAGCATTGTTGTACATGCTGGTGTAGTCAAAAGGGATGTTGTTTCTTCTTTTAAGAGGTATGTCCTGTTGGGTAGTGAGAGGGAACCGGAACTACCCAAGGGGGCTCTGGGTCTACTGTCCAGGATCGGCCATATGCTGTAGTTTGATGTGGTCCATGGAGACATATCTATTTACTTTGGAACCAGGCAGTGGTGGTAGGATAACAGCTCTGGTACCTTGTATTCCCAGGACTTGGATCAATGCTATGTAAGATGGGCCAAATTCCTTTACAGCAATCTTCTCATGAACCAGATCCCCATTTTTAGGAATCCACCCTGTAGAAGTTGTTGGCAAATTCCTTATTCCTAAAGTGGCAGCACTGGCAGATGAATTATCATCACGAAGACAGTGAGACATTCATTTATGTCAAAAGGTGTATCTGCTGCGACCAAACCAGGGCCATCTAAATCTGGGAAGTATAAGTATCCCAAGGAGAACCTTGTAAGGAGTGGGTCCTCCCAAGGACCATCTTGGCAGATTATTCAGTGCTGTCTGGACCCCATATAGGTGATGAAGCCAACTGCGGCTGGAACGTAATACTCTAGCTGTTAAGGGCTGTTAAGGACTGCTTCAGATCTTGATTCCTCTTCTCACAACCGAATTACCTTCGGGATGGTAGGGTGAGGGGTACTGGAGGTCAACACCTGACGTCCTCCTGGTGTCACTGAATGCCTTAGAGGCAAAGGCAGGGCCCTAGTCTGAATGGAAAGGCTATTTTAGTTTTCTTAGAATTCAATTTATAATGAAGGGCTGCGAATCCCAGAATGATCCAATGTGACAAGATGAATGTTGAGGTCGTCATCTGTGGGATCAATGTAATCCGCATAGGACAACATCTCAGGATCAATATCATGCAAAATTGATGTTACACAGGCTGAAAATAGCTCTGGGCTGTTCTTGTAGACCTGGGGCAAACAACAGAAATGTTTTTGTGAGCCAAATGAGAATGCACTCAGGTCCCGACATTTGTGAACTACGTTTTGGGAGAAAAACCCATTTGGAGATATCCAAGGTTGTTTTGTATTTTTTACGCACTATGTGCCAGATGTTGGAAGCAGTTTGCACATCGCAAACAGCGAATTTCACTGTTTGCGAAGTGCAAACTGCACTTTGCAATGCACAAAACCCGTTTTGCGAGTCGCAATTAGGAAAGGGGTGTCCCCTTCCTAATTGCGAGTCGCAGTGCAATGCAGGATTGCTTTATGACCGTGAACGCGGTTGCAAACCAATTGCAATTAGCACCCATTTCAAATGGGTGCTAACCCATTCGCAAAAGGGAAGGGGTCCCCATGGGACTCCTTCCCCTTTGTGAATGGCATTAAAAACATTTTTCCTATGGACCACTGCCTGCTCTGAAAAAATGAAATGAAAACATTTAATTTTTTTAGTTTTGTAATGCATCTCATTTTTCCTTAAGGAAAACGTGCTGCATTAAAAAAAAAAAAACTGCTTTATTTAAAAGCAGTCACAGACATGGTGGTCTGCTGTCTCCAGCCGGCCACCATCCCTGTGAGTGCTGCGATTCTCAAGGGGGTCGCAAATTGCGACCCACCTCATGAATATTCATGAGGTGGGCATTTGCGACCCCTTTGCAAGTCGCAAACAGTGTCAGGGACACTGTTGTGCAGAAGGTTTTGAGACTGGCAAATTAAAATTTATGTAGTTAGTTGGAGCCTGATCTCATGCCTCAAAACACTAATCCAACATGTGTGCCACTTATTGTGAGACTCATGGCAGTATTACACTTTCTGGTCACAGGATCCTTCAAATATACAGTAGCTATATCTGGTGGTAAGTCACAACCTATGTTCAATGGTGTATTAAAAGACTTGCTATCAACAAGGATGAAACACATTGATAGCTATATCAGGTTCCCCAAATGTGAGGATTTAGCCAATGTGAAGGCTAACTTCTATGGATTTGGTTGCCTTCTACATGTGGTGGGAGCTATTGATGGCACCCATAGTGCATTAGTACCACCACATGCCAGTGAACAAGTCTATCAAAACAGGAATCACTTTCATTCTATCAGCGTGTAAGTTGTCTGCTTGCCAGATTGGTATATTTCAAATGTCTGTGTCCGGATCCCAGATTCAGCCCATGATTCATTTGTAATGTGGAACAGCACCATACCCAGCTGTTGTCACAACTGCAAACGGAGAGGGCCTGTCTTGTTAAGTACGCTCTGTCCTAACATTTTGTGTGCAATGTCAGGTGCAATAATCGGGAAGTGTGTGACTCATTTTAGCACTTATGTCTTATTACAAAATAGAAAACTCAGCATATCCCAACCGTCCTTGGTTGTTAACACCGCTGAGGAATTCAACTAGGCTAAGGGAAATCCATTTCAATGAGGCCCAAGAAAGAACATGGCAGCCTCTGGAGGTTTTTTTTCGGCCCCTGAAGGCCAGATTTCACTGTCTAGACAAGACCGGGGGGCCTCTACTCACCCGGGAAGGTGTGTGAAATCACTGTGGCCTGCTTCATGCTCCATAACATCGCTCTGCGACAGAACATCCCTTACATTG
Organism: Pleurodeles waltl; assembly: GCF_031143425.1. Taxonomy (NCBI): domain Eukaryota; kingdom Metazoa; phylum Chordata; class Amphibia; order Caudata; family Salamandridae; genus Pleurodeles; species Pleurodeles waltl. The sequence goes on from NC_090449.1 coordinate 156,906,374, forward strand.
AACAGGAGGGAGAGCCTGAGGTGCCACTGGGTAAGAATCCTGAAATGCAAATAATGATGATGGTGGTAAAGAAGAAGGAGCTAACCTGCGACAAGATCTCATCAATAGCTTATTATCATGAGTGTAAGTATGTCAGGAGACGTTACAACTTTGACTGTTCAATTGACTCTTGTGATGATGTGAGGAGTATGTTTGTTGAAAATGTTAGGAAGCTGAAGTTCTGGAAAATCTGGCAAAGGGTGTTTGGAGGGGAAGGTTTTAAGACATTTTTATTTTGTTAATGTGACTTTGTTTAGGTCGGATTTTTGTTATAGACTGTGTTCTCCAGAAGTTTGCTATGTGGATTGTGTTATGTATGGTTTCACAGCTAAGCTGTTTGGTTTTGTGTTTTAGGTACCATCAATATGGCATCTTCATTTGAATATTTCAGAGTCGTGACATTAGGAGGTATATGATGATGTTGGGACATACGAAGTGGATCTGGATTGTTCCTGGGAATGTATGTCATAGACTTTGGGCGTACAAAACCTGTGCCAAGACAGCTTGCACAGTGACAGGATAGAAGCTAAGGAGACTCCTTTGGACTTGTTCCTTGTCATGTGGTGGCCATAATGCATTATGTGTGTCATCATGTACTCAGGGAATATGTAGTTGTAGGCCAAATTCATGTTAGTTTCCCTTCACTTTGGCTATATACTCTTTTTGTATGACCTGTATGTAGCTGTTAATGTGTTGCCTGTGGCACATCTCTGACATTTGTTTGTGTCATACCATCAGATGAAGAAGCACTGGTTTGTAATTACCATGTTTAGAAACTGTGGTACTGCCATCTTTCTGAGTCTTGCTTTATATGATGTCAGATTCCTTCTGAGAGCTAGGCAGTATGGCTGCAGTTGATGACATCAACCAATTTTATTTTTGCCTATTCCACAGGACAATCTCTGATATTTCCCTTCCTTCCGTGTTCTGGAGGCCTGTACCTGTAAATGTGATCACTTACACAGTATCATTCAGTCATGTGTGAATTGCTATATTTCTGACACTTTGCCAGCCAATGATTGGAACAATATAATAAAAATGTTATATGACAAGACACTTGTATATATATATGTTGATGTGACATGGCAGTGATCTTGTGGTGAACATTGTGTACATGCAACATATCCATGCTTACACAAGTAGCTGGTTTTGTCATTGTATATTTCACATGGTGTATCATATCTACATTGCTACAGAAGACAACAAATTTGACACTTGTGAATTTATTAAAGTAATAAAGGTGAAGACATACTTGGTGCAAAAACAAACATAAAAGAAAAGTAGTCTGTCATGGTGAATGAAACCATACATGTAGATGCCAAATCACCTGAAAGCCAAAGTTTTCACAATTAGTCCACAGGGTGAATGTGTGACACACAATGGAGTAAATTAAGTTTGAGTTTTCTTGGCAGCGGTGAGTGTCTTGCCATCTGCACCTCCTGGGTATTTACATGGATGTCCCCTCCTGAGAGGGCAGGGGTGTTCAACTGATGCAGGGGTGTCTGAAGGTGTTTCTTCCTCTGGCAGGGCCTCCCTTACTGTGGTTGCCACAGATGTAGATAGGCTTGATGTAGTTGCATTACAGGAAGGGGTAGATGGTGGTGGAAAAGCTGTGCTCAGGGTTGTATGGATGTCCAGCAGCACCCCTGTTAGGTAGCCATTGTTGAAGTTATGGATCTCCATCTGTTGGTACATGTTCCTCTGCAGCTGCTTAATTGCCCAGAGTTCAGTAACTACTTTCCCCATTTTGCCTTGGGACTCCTGATAGACCCCAAGATATGGCTGATGGTGTCCTGGTCATGAGTGGCCCCAGTGGCCTCACTCTGCTGGCCCACAGCCAAAGACCCACGGCCCACGGTCTACTCTTAAAAAATGAAAAGAAAACTTTTCATTCTTCATTTTTAAATGCATCCCATTTTCCTTTAAGGAAAACGGGCTGCATTTAAAAAAAAAAAAGATTGCTTTATTGAAAAGCAATCACAGACATGGTGGTCTGCTGAGCTCAGCAGGCTACCATCCCTGTGATTGTAGCCATTCGCAATGGGTCGCAAATTGAGACCTACCTCATGAATTTTAATGAGGTAGGTCCATTTGCGAGCCCTTGCAAATCGCATTATAAAACTCCTGGAATTTCATACATTTCAATAGTGATTACTTAATTGCGATTTGCTAAAAATCGCAATTAGGTAATCACTATTGTGAAGAATGATGCATGTGGCCCATACTCCCAAAGTCCCAGAACACATCACAGGCCAACTACCACCCATACCCACTTTAAAAAGATTCATTGTACTAACTAAAAAAGTCGCCATTGATACTCCTCCTGCCCCTAGAAGATACCAAGGCATAGAAATACGTGAACATTAAAAAATGACACATAATGAGGAACTTTTACTGTTCTATAAAAAAGTAAAGAACAATAAACATATCCTCGTATTTTGTCTACAGCAGATAACTTACTATAACTAAGCCATTGTCAAACCTGGATGAAGGATAGGACCTCGAAAATGTGTCCCAAACCATTCACTCAGATATACAGCATACACAGTGAATATCTAAACACAAATATCCCTTCTATATATGCCCTACTACCAAATAAACAAAGGAGCGCTAGCTATGGGCCCTTAAACTACATTAAACATAAAACAAATAAATACTACCCACAAAAAATAATCATAGGCTTTGAACAAGTCATGGGTCATACCATTTTGAAAATGTACCCCACTCAGCCACACAAGGCCGTTACCACCATTTCAATCAAAACTTATGGGAACACCTCCAACAACCTGCACTGAGCGTTGAATAAGCTACAAAGAGCCAATTTGCATTTGAAATAAAAAGATCAAGGCACTAGACTATGGGATAGATGTGCAAAGATTATTAATAGTGATTACCAAGTAGCACATTTTTGCTATTTGCTATTTGGTAATCACTGTTACCAATACACAAAAGTTATATCAAGCCCATTAGCGATCCCTAGTGAGTTGCAAATAGAACTATGTCATGAATATTGCTAGAAATGGGGTCTCTAGTTGGCAGTGGTTTACACCCTGTCTAAGAATGGACCTTCACTCTAGTCAGGGAGTTACACAGCTCAGATAACCCCTGCTCACCTCCTTGATAGCTTGGCACAAGCAGTCAGGCTTATCTCAGAGGCAATGTGTAAAGTATTTGTATACACACACACACACACATCCACACACACACACACACAGTGAAAACACACAAATGTACTCCACACCATTTAGAAAAATAGCCAATATTTATCTGAATAAAACAAGACTTTACCACCAACATACACAGGTAAAGATATCACTTTTTAGAGGTTTAAATGAGTCTTAATCCATAGGAATCAGTGGTTGTAGCCTTTTAACACACAGTACCTGGGATGCGTAAAAAAAAGACTATGTAGGCCGCAAACGAGGTGATGCATTGGAAAAGCAAAGTGGTGCGTCTGTTCCTTTCTGCACACTGGGGGTGATGCACCAGTTCCTTACTGGCGGGGGAGGTGAAGTGTTGATTCTCTCCTCGCAGCAGAGGCAATACGTTGGTTCCCTACTGGCAGGGATGGTGATGCATCAGTTCTCTCTCCGCAGAGGAGATCATGCATCTGTTTCTGGTCACGCAGCCTTAGTTCCTTACTGCGGTGTGGGGTAGAGACGAAAATGACTTCCCAGGGACGATGCACGGGAAAATCCAGATGATAGAGCTACGGTGGAACAGCCATCGAGTCTTTCACCATAAGGCAGCTGCGGCGTCGATTCTTCAGCCACAATGCAGGCGAAGCGTCGATTCTTCTGCCGCAAGCCAGGATATGCATTTTCAGCTGCAGCGCTCAGATGTGCATTTTCTTCCACAGGACACCAGTTTCCACTTCCAAGGGCCCATTAACTGGATTTGGCACCAAATGGCAAGTCAGGACTTTCAGGAGAAGAGTCCAGGCACTGGTACATTAAGCCTTTGATGTCCCTGAGACTTATCAACAGGAGATCTAAATATTCTTGGAGCCTATGCATGGTTGCAAGTGCCCAATCGTCTGCAAATTAGTTTTAACCACTTGCCACGAGAGTGAACATAGGTTGGACAAGCAAAGAATACATGGGCTACTAATTCTTTCCTAGCTTTGTAACTAAGACAAAGCAAGGTAGACAATGACCTGTTTTGCCAGCTACTAGTAAATGTATTGTGAGGAAGGGATCCAAGCCTAAACTGAATGTAGAGCTTTCTGTCATTCGGCACCAAAATAATATCTAAATAGGGTTCCAGTAACCTAACAGATTTAAAATCCAGAAAGTCTCTTGTAAGTTGACTGTTGGAAAGATAAATAGTATTGGTCCATGCTACCCATTCCCAATAGCTTGATTTCACAAAATCTCTTGAGGGCAGGGACTCTGGTGCTGTATAGTCCTAAATCTCTCATAGTCCAGTTTCAGACAATAATCTCTTCACATTATTAATCCAAGAAATCTTGTTGAACTTATCCAGAGTACAAACTTCCTTTAATGCGTTTGCATAAGTGGACAGTTCGGGAGTGGACATAATTCTCCTCCAAAATAGCAGAGGTCGTAACTTGGCTGTATAGGCAAATGATTTCCTGCCCATGTCCAATTTAAGGGGATGAAGCAGGGTGCTCGGGCAAGAGCACCAACTTTCTCAAAAACGTATGCTCCGATCTTGTCAAGTCATCAAGCTTGTTAAACCCCCAAAGTTCCGCCCCATAAAGAGCTGAACCTACAGCTTGTGAATCATAAATCCGTAAAGCAGGGGCTACTGGTTTGTTAAATGATGAGTGATGTTCCTTCAAGAGCACACAAACCAGTTGCCTATGCTTTAGAGACATGTTGTTCACACGTGGTTTCCAAGACATTCCACCTGACAACTTGATACCCAAGTACTCAAAGGTGTTGACCTTCTCAAGCCTTACCCCATTCAGAATAGGCCTCCTCCTATAATATCTATGGGGGTTGAACGCCATAAATTTGGTCTTTGATGTGTGGCTCTTAAGGCCCTGCAACACGCAAATTCCTCAGACCAATTTAGACATAGCTGGAGGCCCCCCGGGGTTTTCAACACAAATAGGGTGTCATCTGCTAATGAGAGAGTCACAGTTTTGTTCTTCCCAAGCGTAGGTGCATCTGCGGTCTGTGAGGAGAGGAACTTGACAACTTTATTCAAGTAAAGAGAAAAATTGGTCAGGAAGCTGATCTTGCTCCCCCCAACGTACTCTGGCAGAGTTGACCTCATGGATGTGAAAAATTAACGATAGGATCTCATTTAGCGTCCCCATTTCACGCAACACTGGCCAAAGCTTGAGGCTCTAAGGACCAAGTCGAAAGCCGACTTTACATCAATGAAAGCAACATAAAGGCTTCCCTTGCCAATTACAACTGTTTTCCAAAACAAGAGGAGAAAACAAAATGCCTGATAAATTGTACTGGTCTTTTGTCTGAAACCAGCTTAATAGGGCGCTAGAATGTAATTTTCATTAATCCAATCCTGGATCTTGGACAGGCAAGCATGGCAAACCGCTTTCTAGCTGGAATCAATAAGGCTAATGAGCTTGTGATTGCTGGGTAAAGACCTATCGCCTTTGTTAAGTAAAGGTATAACCTCTGCACCATTCCAGGAATCAGGGTGTCCCCAGCAATAGCACTGGACAGAAGCAATATGTATTGTGACCACTTTCCCCTCTCGTGCAGAAAACTATCCCCAGGAATATATTGGGGTCCTGGGGCTTTAGATCATACAATGGAATTGATGGAAGCCTGTAATTTGCCCAAATCAAATAGGCCAATGTTTCCTGGCTGGGTGCATACAAGGGAACAGGCTGTGCACTAGTCTGGCTATCATCACAGTAAAGAGAAGTGAAATGATAAACCAGATGCCAGGATGTGGTTTTCGGGAAGAGAAGCCACCATGTGTCCTGCACTTGGAGCTAGGGACCAACATTTTTAGGAGTCTGTGCATTCACAAGCTTCCTTGATTAGCCGTCATCTCATCACTTCTAAGTCCTGTTTTGCATTAAACTGTGCCCACTGCAAAAAGCTCTTCTGCACGTTCTAATGCGAACTCTATCTTTGGACTTAATCACCAAGGAAAGTTAAACTCTTGCTTACCCACACTCCTGGTTGAACAACTGGTTGGCCTCCCTGTGATTTGTTCTGGAATTGGGTAACGGCACAGACACCATACAATGTGACACCAGCCACTCAAAAAATCAAGACTGGGCACTTAGACTGCAAAGACCCCCCCCCCCCAACCTCCCCATTCAGGGGCACAAACAATGACGAGCATTCTAACAATTCTTGATTAATAAGTTGGAGTTTGTCTTTCTGGAGGGCCATTTGGCGCTACTTTAGGCGACGTGTGTCATTAGATGGTAGCACATGCCTAGTAATTTGAGCTAAGCAGGGCATGTTTTGCAAACTACCCCAAGGTGACGACAGACTGGGGCAGAGACGGTTGTGATCACTTTCAGAACTGACTCTAACAACTATATCATCCACTAAATGCCAAGCCTCAAATCTATCAGGATGTAGTCTATACAGCTCATCCCATTTGTTCTATTGAATGTAAAGCTTCCCAACTTTTCATATTTAGGGCCTAATTACAAGTCTGGCAGTCTCATGACCGCCATTCCAGCGGTGGCGCCATATGGTCCACCTGACACATTATGACCCTGGAGTCGTGCTCAGCCACGTCAGTGCTTAAAGCAGCACCTCTGTGCTGATCACGACGCCACTTTCTGCCAGCCTTTTCATGGCAGGGACCCTGCCAAGAAAAGACTGGCGGAAAGGCAGTGCTGGGGGCCACAGGGGTCCTTACACTCCCAACAACCATGTAGTGGGCAGTGCAGGGGCGCCCCTGCCCGGCACCCTTGGAATGCACAGTGTGTTACGACAGACAGTGTGTAGTCCGAGGGTGCTGGGAGCACTCTCTGTGCGACAGCATTGGCCTCAGCTCCATGAGATTTCCGCCGGACAGCCCAGTGGAAACCTTGTAATGGGGCCTCATTATAAGGTTGACGGACTGACCGCATGCCCCCAGGCACATGGAGAGGAGCCCAACGCGGAGAAGGCAGTCTCCCCCCATGACCCCATTACAAGGTTTCCACTGGACTGACTGGCGCAAACCTCAGAAATTAGAGGTTTCTGCCAGTCAACTCAGTGGAAATCATTCGGCGGCCTTGTCTACCGCTCCTCATGGAGCTGAGGCCAATGTCGTCACTCAGAGGGCCTCATTACGAAGCTGGCTGAGGCTGTAGAAGACAGTGTGCATTCTAAGGGTGCTGGGCAGTGGGGCCCCTGCACTGCCCACGACATGGTGGTGGGCTGTGCAGGGGCCCCCCCTAGGGCCCCCAACACCAGCTTTACACCAGCCTTTTCATGGCGAGGTCCCCGCCATGAAAAGGCTGGTGGAAAGTGGACTTGTGATCAGTACGGAGGTGCTGCTTTACTCACTGCCGTGGCTGAGCTTGACTCAGACTGACATCACCCCTTCTGGAAGTACGTTCCTGGCGGTGACAGCGGACCTCTGGCGTCCGACCACCAGGGTAGTAATCTGGCGGTCAGACTGCCTGGTGTGCGCAGTCCGACCACCACTGCATGTCTGGTGGTCATGAACCTGCCAGACTTGTAATTAGGCCCTTAGTTCCACCATTTGTAACCTGTAGCCCTAACTCGAGCGACAAGGCTTTCACTTGAAATGCAGCTTGGGACCACTTTTTCACAGGGGCTAGCTCTAGCTGAAGAACTGACCATAATTCATCTTCCTCCAATGCTTGACACACATTGCTCCTATCGAGAGGTTTGAAGGTGACACTGTGGTCCCCAGCTGAAATCAGAAAAGGGTTGGGGTCTCTCTCATCCAGATATTTCTCTAATTTTTGCAGGGTGGCCGATTTCTTACCCCATAGTACCTCTTGCATACATATTAAAAATATCAATTGTGGTGCTGGCGAGTCCCCTTAGACCAATTCCAAAAATATGCAAACTATCAATATTCAGCTGCTTGACTGTACACCTGAAGAAAATATTCACCCAGATCAATAATCCCCCAGCTGGTTGAGATGGTTTGTTGTAAGTAGCAAGAAGATAGTAGCTCAGATACCCAGACCTAAATACTGGCTCTGCATTCCATGTTTCCTGCAAAATACAAATATCAAAGGCATCCATAAAAGCGTGCCAATGGAGGAGGGGCAGTTTGGACTTCACACCGCCCACATTCCATAAAACAGCAGTCATTTTTGGGAGGTGCATTTGGGAAGGTTGGCAAAGTGGAAAGATGCAGGACTGAACGGATCTGAACCATTATCATCGCCATGGTCTGACATTTCTGCCGCTAACAAATCAGAGTGAGATCCAGTGAATGCCAGAGACACCCACCACTGATTGAACTATTTCCTGTCTTACAGTCCCTTCTAAGACAACCCACTGGCCTAGGGACACTCATGTGGGCAGAAAGATCAGAAATATTTAAAAGACTGGCAGCCTGTTGTTCTGACTCTGGAGTCAATCATTCTCACCCAAAATCGAACCACTACTTCCATGAAAAGAAGTTCGAAGAGGAAGGGGTGCAGGCCCAATAACTACACGTTGGTACTTAAAATGGATATTGGACCCTACAGGAGGGCTGGACCTTACATCCAAGGCCATTAGACTGTCAAGTAAATGCCAATCCACCATGACAAGTTCAAAACAATTGGTGAAACTACTGGGGGATCTGCATCATCTAGCCCTCAAAATATCAACCCTTATTACTGTTCTATAACCTTTCACATGGGGACTCCAATGAATCACCTAATTCTTCAGTGAATCCTCCCCCTCTTGCCCTGCATGCAAAGAGATCTTTGGCACATTGACCATAATTTTTTTGCGGGAGCAGAAGTAGCAGGACACTGCTTGTGGTGCTAGCTGGTTCAATGGGACACTCTTGGACATTGATATCATAGGGTATCCATATTCTCTGTAAAATAAGTGACGGGAATCAGCTTCACTCATCTTTACACGGGTTCACTTAGACCCCTCAGAGGGTGCATCAGTGACTAGTCTTTTGCTAGCATGGCTGTATGATGTTCTTGGGAGCACGCCAGTACAACTAGCGATCGATGGACACAGCTCTAGGATTTTGTTAGTGTAGGTATTAGATTGGAGGGCACAATACTGTCTTCAGACTGCACCTCTCCCTCTCCTCTAATAGTCATTGTTTTGAGTGCCCCAATTTCCACCTTTAATTTGCTATTAAACTCGAGTAACTCTGCTAATGGAGGAGCAGGACAAGGAATTAATATATATACTTTGGAGTGTCAAAAAATGATTACTGCAAGGAATAGCCAAATCTAGCAGTCTATTCCATGCAAGGTAGCTTTCTCTGCATCTTTAGAACTACATGACAAGGATGTGCCAGGACCCTGGGCCTGTTTTTTTTAGATCTCTTGAGTGTGCGTGGGATGCTGTCTTGCTTACTTGTGATCACACAAGATGTGGGACTCTTCGCTCAATGAGGCAAATCAGCAGGCACTGGGGCTAGAATCTTCTCACAATCAACCAATAGATTGTCTTTGAGATTGAGCATCCTGTTACCTCCAACGTACTTCAAACCCTTTTTGTTTTTCCTTCCCGCCATCCCCGCCCCTACCTTAGCTGCCTTCTAAAACTTTCCCACCACATTCCAAGGACCAACCCAATATCACTACAAACTTGAGGGTTGAAGAGCAAGATATAACCAACAATTATATGGTCTGCTTAAACTGGCCCACTCTTGAATCTTTTTGCAAATAGTAACAAAGCTCATGCACCGTACCTTCAGGGATGTAAAATTAAATAGATGTTAGACGGATGACCCAGCCTAGCCTCCTTTGAGATCCGACAGCCCTCGACAGGCCCGCCCTTGCACTGGGCTTTGCCCATGGACATGCCATGTCCCAGGATTGCCTTGCGCTTTAGTAATGAGGCAATTGTCAGCAGGTGGGAACCCAGGAAGGGGTTTTGGGACTTATGGCTCCAACCTGGAATGTTACATGGCTCCAGTGAAGCGGGGGCAGAGGTCCAGAATAGGTGAGAAACAGTGGCCCCAGCAGTAAAAGCATACCTGAGTCAGTGGGCATGAATACTAAAGAGGTGACATTGACTATTCCCACTCCCATCTATACTAACTTGGAGAAGATGTTAGACACTAAAGGGAGGACAATTACTATTACAAGAAAAGCGGAAACTATTTTGAAGAAAGTGTTGAACACTAAAGGGATGGCATTTACTATTCCCATTCTAATATATACCTATTTGTAGAAGGTATTGGGCACTAACGGAATTACACTTAATATTCAAATTCCTGTCTAAACCAATTTGGGAAAGGTGTTGGACTCTAAAGGGGTGACATTTACTATTTTCAATATACTCTAAAACCTTTTGTGCACGGCGGTAAATACTAGAAATGTAATATACACAATCAAAACTCCATACTCACTTATCATTTTTTAATTATAAAATAAATTAAAATTACTTTAAAAACAAACTAAAACAAACTACAAACCTATATATTCATAATTAAACATTTACCTATATAAATTATGCTGATCAAGATTAATAATTATTATATTTTTTTAAATATTTACTACCATTCCTAAAATGTGAAGCATAAATACAAAATAGTACCGTACCCTCAAATTAACAATTATAAAAATTCAAAAAGTTTTAATTTTTACAAAAACATAATTTGTTACATTTTTTAAAATATATTCATAGCAGCAGAACTTATTAAAATATTAAACAGAATAAACATCTAGTTATTTATTTTTTAGTAAATTCATTTCTCAGACATAAATGCATAACATATAAATATATAATAAAATATAAATGTATACACTTGAATGTAAATATTTTAAATGTGTCCAAAGCAAATTTAAAATTGACATTATAAATTTCAACATAGAATATTTTAAATATTTTAATATCGATACAAATCGCTATTTTTTTAAACAAAATCTTATTTTTAACATTGTATTTTTAAAAAAAAGTAAATTTGTTTCACATTATTACATTAAAGTTGTTGTTCCAAAATGTGTTATAATTGCATTATTTATTTTAAAATATACATTTAAATAATATTTAATATAATTAATATATATTCAAAAGTAGTATGAATTATTATTTATTATAATTATCAATGTAACAAAAGAAATGTAAACAATATACAATATTAATTGACATATTATTAAAAAATGAACATGAAATTTAAATTAAATTATCCACTTTTTCAATAATCTTGACACCCTTATCCCCTAGAAGATTAATATCCTGCTAGTAAAATACAAACAAATATGATAAATCTATTATGTTTAGACAATAACACAACGAAAAATATCAACTTCAACAATGTCATAACTAATAAATTATCTTCCTAAAAACACAAAGAATAATATGAAACATAATTTATCAAACACTCTTCAATAAATTATATATAGACTAACACTTACAACTGACAGGACATACAGTTTTTTATAAATCAATATTGTTTACAATTATATTAAAAACAACACTTAAAACAATATTTTTACCTTCGATATTCTTGTTGACAACATTTTTGTCAGATCAATATTCTTGAAACAATATTTTTGTAGTACTATTTTTTTAATTCAATATTTTGTCCAAACACCGTGGAGTGCCATAGATTGGAGTAGAGTACAGTGGAGTACAGTAGCATACACTTGTGGGGTAGAGTGACATACAGGAGAGTGGTGTAGACTAGAGTGGCATAGAATAAAGTGGCGTATAATGGTGCAGAGTAGAATACAGTTGCCTAGAGTGCAATAGTGTAGCATGGTACAGAGTAAAGTAGAGTGTCGTATAGTGCACTGGTGTAGAGTGCAGTGAAGCAGCGTAGTGCAGACGACAGTGGAGCGCAATAGAGTGCAGTGGCATAAAGTATAGTGGTGTGCACTGGTGTAGTGCACAGTGGCATACAGTATATTGGCCTAGAGAAAAGAAGAGTGCTGTTGCGTAAAGTAGAATGTAGTGGCATAGAGAGATACGGCATACAGTGCAATGGTGTAGAGTAGAATGGTGCAGAGTAGAGTTGTGCAGGGTGCAGTAGCGAAAAGTACAGTGGTGCAGAGTGCAGTGGAATACAATAGAGTGGTGCAGAGTAGAGTGGTGTAGAGTAGACTAGAGAAGGCAGACTAGAGTGTTGTACAGTGCAGTGGCATATAGTGAAGTAGCACAGAGTAAAGTGTTGTAGAGTGGTGCACAGTAGGGGGGATCAGAATTCAGTAATGCAGCAGCACACACTACAGTGGTGTAGACTGCAGTGGCGTACAGTAGAGTACCGTGTCACAGAGTACAGTGGCACGCAGTACAGTGGCATGTATTGATGCAGCGTAGAGTGTAGTGGCGTACATTGGAGTAATTTATTTTCCCATTTTATTAATATTGCAGTATTTCTGAGGAAGTACTGCAGTACATCATAAACTTTTTTGAAAATATATATAAATAATAAAAATAGTTTTACTTACCTCTACCCAGTTTGGTAAAGACCCTAATGTCTTCAAAGGCATGACTAAAGTCATGGCAATGTAGATTTCAGTAGAAAACACAAAGCACAAATGGCCTAATTATGAGTTTGGCGGATGGGAATACCCATCCGCCAAACTCCCAACATGGTTGCTGCCTCCATAGTGGAAACCGAGGTTTCTGCCCATCTGCCTAGCGGGAAACTGGCGGCAGCATTGTCTCTGACTCAAAATCGAGCTGGCGGCAATGCTGTCACCTGCAGTGTGAAAGAGCACTCTCGCAGACAGTGAACATTGCGATGGTGCTGGGCAAGTGGACCCCTGCACTGCCCATGCCAATAATGATGTGTCTTGTCATCACCATGCACTGCGGCACACCATGAAACTATTGCGGTACAATGAGGCCGCATATATCACTCAGTTTTTGTCCCTTATTATGACAAAACTACTTAAGACATTTTCACGAAATAGAAAAGGATCCTCTCCACGCCATAATGTATGTCTCTGCCTTATTTCATGAAAATCTGTTCAGCCATTTTGACAGTATGTCTGATACAAACATTTATGGAAATTGCATTGGGGGAAAAGCATGTTTTGGGACCCCACTTTTTATTTTGCACCCTCTTAATGAATCACCATGAAACTTTGCATTGTCTGCCAATGTAGAAAAAGCAAAAGGCCTGCATAAAAATCAATAGGTCTGCAAAGTATTATGGAGATTCATCAAACTGTGGCAAAGTTATTACAAAGCAAAATTTTGAGGACTTCCTATCTTTGCGAATCCCAACTGTTACTACAGAGTGGCTATTGCATTACACATTACATCACTTCAGCATTTAAATCTATCCATTGCACCAGCATTTTTGTGAAGTAACAATTCCTTTGAAATGTCCATTGGTCTTTGTTGCCAGTGTCCCACATTAAGGGCCTGATTACGACTTTGGCAGTCAGACCGCCAGACTGCCATGGTGGTGGCCGACAAAAGACTGCCATGTTGGCCGTCATACAGACTGCCATATTATGAGCTACACAGGCAGGACTGCCAAAGCCCAGCCAAAAAAACAACACCATCAGTAGGTTGGAGGGCAGGAAAGAGGGAAAAACCACCAGTACCAACAGCCTGTCAACCAACCACCAAACTTATTACAAGTACAAAATAGCAGTGGCTGTCATGCTGTGGCGGTCCTCCAATGGTGGTCAGAACCACGACAGTTCGCCACCACCACAGTAATACACAATACCACATTCCATAGATTTGAAAACAAAACAGCTGACACACATTCACAACCCCGATACACCTACAAACCACACTATAAAACATACCCCTTCACACACCACAATCATTTGCAAATCCCACACAAACTACCCCATCCATAGCGCTCAAAAAAGGGAGTATTTTTATCTGATTGTCTCACTGAGCAAATATCCCACACCCTCAAAACACCCACATCTCACCCTTCTGCACCCCTCCACTCCATTGACTACCCATCAACTTCTAAATTTACAGCACCTATCTTTATCAATTAATATTTCATTTCACCACCATGTCACCCCAGAAAAATCCCTGTTTTACTGAAGATGAGTTAAGAGTCATGGTGGATGAAATCATTAGAGTAGCGGCACATCTAATTGGAACCCAAGTCCAGCACACTACTATCGCAAGGAAAATGGAAATGTGGCAAAGGATAATCGACAGAGCGAATTCTCTAGGCCCCAATCCCATGCACAAGGTACGACATCAGGAAAAGGTCAAACAACCTCAGGGGGAAGGTCTGTTCCATGGCATCCAGGTACCAGCTGCAGATCTAGAAGACTGGTGGTGGGCCCCCACCTCCTCCCTTACAACTCACATCATGGGAGGAGAAGGTCTTGGCTATCCTGCATCCTGTGGGCTTGACAGGGATAACTGGGGGATTGGAGTCGGGTGAGTTACAACAATTAAAATGGCATCAAAATGTATTTGCATGCATTCTCACTGTTGACCTTTTGCCACCCTCACTGCACCCCACTCAACAGTCCAGTGTCCACCTGTCCATAAACCCCTGTCTGGCCTTCAACATGTGAACTAGACTCACCTGGGGGAACTACTTCTCTGTATAGTGGGTGAAGTACAGGGATTGACAGCACTACAAATCCCAGCAAGCACTGTTCCAACATCACCAAAACCATAACAGTGCTCCCTACTCAAATGTTACATTTAGTGCGAACTCCACATTGGAGTCTACTCACCTGAGAGGATGACATCTGTACAGACTGTGTGTAGGACAGGCACTGGCAGAATTGCTAAGATCAGGAGGCGCTGCTACTCTCACTCTATTCAACCACAACACTGTCCTCTGCCACTATGACCCTTCTCCCTCTACTCAATCATTAAACTGTACTCACCTGAGAGGATGACATCTGTACAGTTTGTGCGAACGACAGGACCTGACAGCAATACTAAGGCCAGGAAGCACTGTATACCCAATGCCAAACATTAGCCCATTGGGCATTTGTTCAAGTATCCCTTTATGCGAACTTGCAATGGAACTGTACTCACCTGAGAGGATGACCCGTGTATATTGTGTGTACACCTTGAAGTAACATGACTGAATATCCAAGGTGGGCCTGTCTCTGCACTTTCAAAAACCAGGCCAGTGTCCATATGCCAATGTGCATCTGCCTGTGAACTCACAGATTAAGTTTACCCACCTGGGAGGGACCCAGATACAGATCATGGTATACTCTGTGATGTGGCTAGTCACCTAGATCCATCTTGAACAGCTATGCCAAGATGCTTAAAATGTGGACAGGAAGGACAGTGCTAACTGTGTGCAAAAACATTAAATACAGATATAAGGCATCAAAATGCATTATCTGATTATTAATGGCAGCACACATGGTATCAAAGCACTGAGCACACAATGACATCTATGTCATATACAGCAAGGTTCTGGATCTGCCTGCATAAAAGTCAACTAGGACTTAAGCTGACCTATACCACATCCTGCCCAGCCACTGTCTTCACTAACTGCTGGCAAGATATAGGTCTATGACCATACCTCCAAGTGATAATTAACTGAGACATCCTGAAGCTACTTGACTGAACTGTAATTGATATATTACCCAAATGTCAGGTCGACACAGTTGAAGGCAATTCGGAAAATCCAATGTGTAGATGGCCTTAGTCAAATGTCACTGTTAACTATTGGAGGTAGATGTCACAATACAACCAGTAACCTTCTCTCTCTCACATTAACAGGTCTACCTGCCACTTGAAACACAGAGACCACTCAAAAGACTGCCACTACCCCCATGGATGAAACTGTCAGTGAGAACAACACTCCTTGATGTGTGGACGTTGAGGACGGTTCTGGCCCATACGGGCAACCTGGTCAGATGGGGGTAGGGTGAGTGGGAGGGATGATGTGGGCCAGCGGCATGTGGCTGCTGGGGATGGTTCTGGCCAGCAAACCATCACCCACGTTTTGAGAGCATACTAACAATCGCAAGACATGATGGGCCAGGTACTTGCCGAACTCAGGGAGATCAAGGAACTACAGAGGGACTTCCTTTGGGAAATTCATGAACAGCGGGAGGCCCACAGTACCAACATGGCCTCCCTAACAGGAGTGCTGAGAGACATCAACAGCACCCTGAGCAGAGAACATCAACACCACTAGACCCTTTCCATTGGCCAGTCTATTACAGCCCCTTCTACATCTGTGGCAGCCACTGAAAGGGAAGCCCTGCCAGAAGAAGAACCTGCCTCTGACACCCTAGCCTCTGTAGCTGAAGAACCTCCCCACAAGCGGGAGCTTCCACCCAAGCAACCAGGAGGTGCAGATGGCAAGGCACAAACCACTGTGAGCCCTTCCTGGTGATACTCCTTTGTGTGCCACTGATTCACTCTGTTGACTGTTCTACAACCTATATCCATTTTCCATGCTAGGAGGACACTGAACTTTGGACTTCAAATCTTGTGGCATCTACCATAATGATTACATCCACCATGACTGACTCCTACATTTCAATTTCTGTTTTTTGGGTTTTACCTTTCTTTTGTGTGCACATGTAAATTAACACACCTAACACTAATACAATGCCTACTAGTAATTTGTCATCATTGTGAGAGTTGGAATGTTTAATCCATGTGATGTCAATTATGAATACATAAGATGGTAATGGAAGGAGGCATATGTCACAGGTAGTGACATGCAGAGGATTACTACAAACACAATGACACACCAAACATTTTATTGCACTGTACAGCACATAGACTGCCAAATTTCCTGGACTGTCATAGCCAAGAATGCCAGAACTATGTAGAGTCAGGCTAGATACCTCAAGGTACCATCCCCCAAACCACAGAAGAAAGGGCTATGTCAAAACTTGCCCCGTGGCATAGGCTAACAGATTAGAGGATGTGATCACCAGCTTGAGCCTTATCATATACCAAAACGAGGTCTACCAACTTAACATATGACATGACATAGACAGAGGGCAGTACAACAGTCCCTAATCGTAGGTCCATCCTATTACAATGAACAGGTATCTGGTGGTATGATACAACCCCAGGCCAATGGTGTGGTACAGGCAATGAGAAAACATTTTGACAGCTACACGCAGGTAATACAGGATCACTGTCAACATTATGTGAAGGGAGAATTCATGGATTGCAGTGGATGACAACATGTATCAAGGCCACATGATAACACACATGAGACCATTGGATCAACACACCACATCAAACAAATCTATTGTGCACTTCAGATTTCCACCCACTCACTATCCTAGCTGCTTTTGGCAAACGACTTATACCCCACCAATCTGTGACCAACGTTACCTGGAGCTATCCATGTCCACTTCATAAGTCAGGACAGCAACATCTACTTGCCAATGTCACAACTCTGAAACGCCACATGAGAATGGCACGGTGAAGAGACCTGAATGATACACAATGCAAGAAGTTTAGGCAGGTTAAATACATACATATGACCATAACCTCATATTAGATTTCAATGGATCCATTCACATTTCACAAACACAAACAAAATGATGGTCTTAGCTTATTTATTTTCTGTCTGAATTTGAAATCACGCCTTGATTGTACATTGCATGGCACTGTCCTTTGTGAAAAACATGCTTTAGTCAACATACCCTGTCAGCTACAGTTTGCCATACAATCTCCAGAATCACATATTACCACACATTTACACTCAAGTTAAGTATTGACTGATGTGATCTGCCTGCAAGTCTTCACCTTCCTCCTCATCACTGTCATCCTCACTTGTCACTTCAAATTTCTCACCCAGTGGCACTGCTAGCTCCCCCTCATCTAATATATATAGGATGTTCTTCCTCAGGGCAAGGTTGTGGAGCATGCAGCAGGCCACTAGGATCATACATACTTTTTTGGGTGAGTAGAGAAGGGCTCCACCAGTTTTGTCTATCCTCCTAAATCTGGCTTTCAGGAGCCCAAAAGCCCACAACACTCTGTGTTCTTCTATGGGCATCATTGAAGCAGACTTCTCCTGGCATAGTTAGTTGGATTCCTCACCGGTGTCAACAACCATGGACGGTTTGGGTAGGCAGAATACCCTGTAATGAAATGGGACATATGTACAACAATTAGTCCCTCTCATTGTTTCTCCTGCAGCACACATTTTCATAGAGATACACATGACATGTGTGACTTACCAACCAGCCAGGCCTTCTTTGCGTACGGTTGTGACATCAGCTGTGAAATTGCGCTGTTCTGCAGGATGAAGTTATCATGGACTGAACCCAGATAACAGGCACAGACCTTTGAAATGTAGAGGTCTGCCAAACAAACAACTTGGACATTGATAGAATGGAAGTTCTTCCTGTTCCAATAGACTTGTTCATTGGCATACGGTGGAACCAAGGCAACATTGTACCATCAATGCTCCCATCACATGTGGGATGTGTGCCAAACCATAGAAGTCAGCCTTCACATGTGTGAAATGCTCACATTGAGGAAACCGGATATATCTGTCCAGCTGTTTTAACATTGCTGAAAGTACACCCTTCAATACAAGACTGAAAATAGGCTGGGACATCCCAGCAGATAGTACCACTGCATTGTGGAAGGACCCTGTGCAACATTGCCATCACTTGTTGAATGGGTGGTATGCTATTTGAATGAGAAATGGCAATCAGTAGACCTGGATCCAACTGACGACAGAGATCCACAATTTTTGCCTATTCAGATGGTAAATCTGAATGATGTGTCTGTCTTCCATGGTCTGAAGGTCTGGCAGTTGACGGCAGACAAGAGGATGTCTGATCCTTCCCCTCCCTGGGTACCTGTGTGGGACAAGAAATGAGAATAGCCATCATCCAAAATCTTTCTGGCAACATACATAATGCATGTTATTGACATACTGTGACAAGGCATGCCAAGTTTTAAGGCAATGATGCTCAGTGCATGTTACACATGTCAATTCCACAGAAGTAACAAGTTTCCCCAGGACTTTACCACAAATGTCTATATACCACGT
This sequence comes from Pleurodeles waltl, assembly GCF_031143425.1. Taxonomy (NCBI): domain Eukaryota; kingdom Metazoa; phylum Chordata; class Amphibia; order Caudata; family Salamandridae; genus Pleurodeles; species Pleurodeles waltl. The sequence goes on from NC_090449.1 coordinate 156,925,421, forward strand.
ATCTGGACAGTAACACATTTTTCCATGAAACATGCTATTTGGAATGTGACATAAGTTCCAGATCTTGAAATAATAGTGGGGGGGAGGTCTGTGCCAATTTATTCTTGCCGTATGTGTCTGGCAATGTATGAAAATGCTGTCAAAACAGAAGGACATACATGACAGGACAAAACCAGCACTTATCAGTTGTTTAGTCTATAATTTGGAGTTGTGACACATTTATTATTAGCCTAATACCACATTAAATGCTTTGAAAATGGCAGGTGCCTGACCTACTCCACTGGACACTAGGAACTGCCCACGATCGCCGGCAGAAGTGGTCATGCCGGTAGGCAGTTGCAACTGCAGCAGACACAGCCACAAGCTGACGTTGTTGCCAGTGGTTGTCTTGGGCTAATGGATGTGTCTGCCGGCGGTGACCGTTGCGTACGTGGCAGACGTGACCACCATGTTCTGAATAATCCCTCACTTGTCTCCTGAGACAGCTGCCAGCAAGACCTCCACGATCTGAGCTGCTGTGTATCGCCTCTGGGAGCAATCATGCTACATCCAACAGGTGATATGGCCCCTGCCTTCTACCTGGAGGAGCTGGAGAAGCTAGTGGAGGAGGTCCTACCCCTACGTGGACAGCTCTATGGTGCACCAGAGGGGCAGGTAGGTGCCTGATGTCCATTCTTTTTCCCTGTATTTCACCATGGATTCCCTCCTCATAGGCTAGATTGTGCTCATGTGTAGAACTGCTGTAGCAGTGAGGGATATGGCATGTGGCCCGAGGTTGTGGGACCAATCTGTGTTCATCTATACCCTTGAGGTGGCATCATGTTGAAGAGTTTACTGCAAATGTGTATTGATTGAGGATTGTTCCCGGACTCTTGTCAAGCATCATGGAGTGTCTTGTATTGATGCTGACATCACATGTGTTTGGGTTCATGGATTTATTCACAGATAGCTACCATGTTGGGTATGTCCAAGATGTGGGTAGTGATGTTGTTTTTCACTGGACAACAGGTTGGAGTTCTTCTATTTGTGACAGTGAGTTCTGTGTCTCTACAACATTCAAGGGACAGATGTGTACTACTGACACACTCAGATGCTGTCATTGTCATGGGTGTCAGACATTAATAGTAACTGTCCTGGGGCTTACTGAACCTTTGTTGTGTGTGTCCTTGAGACATTACTCCTGGCCATATTGAACACCTCAATATACAAAGGTAGCACACACAAACACAAGCACCACAAGACACACCAGCAGCACGCATCCAAACATCCACCTGCAGGCACAGAAACAGTCACTACTTTCCCTGACACCCCCACCACCCCCAGCATCACAACCACAAAATCAAGCTTGCCTACAGACACAACCACAACAGCCACAGACACAGCCACCGCACCCATCCTACCCACAGACAGCAACACAGAAGACTCGCAAACATCTACCCCAAACACCACACCCTCAGACACCACAGCTACTGACACACCTACATCCAGCACATCCACCATACCTGCAGTCACCAACCCAACAGACAGCCACCCACCCACCACGGCATCCCCAGCACCTCCACCCCACCTAAGCCCAAGACACATAAACGCCCTTACTCACCCACCCAACAGACACCCACCACATACAAGCATACCTCCCATCAGCATGTACCCAAGACATCCACAACTACTCATCAGACAACCTTTCCCTCAACCTCCAAATCCCAACTCCATCCTCGTGTATCCAAAGAAATTTCCTTTGTGACTTTGCCCTTACCCCTATAATCCACACCAGAACCCCCTATAATCCACACCCAAAAGGTGCATCCCCAAGGTCATCCCTTCCACCTCCAAGGCCTCCCCTGACCCCCTGCATAGACCTATACCCCTCAAAAGAAGAAGCCCCCTGCCTAAATAAAGGAGCCTCCCCTCCCAAACCCAAACTCAACCCCCTGATCACAAATCTGAGCCCCCCCCCAGATAATCCATGAGGTGCCTGCCTGCCCCCTTGATGTCCCTTACTGTGGAGGTTACACTGCAGCCGGGAGTCAAGTAGGGGCACAACACTGTGCCATGATATGGACTTTGATTGGACCGGCCAATGGCTTTTGGACTTTTTTTTTTAGCAATCATCGTTGTTGCATTAAAGCCAAATAATAGATTTTTAGAGCATACCTTTGTCCTGCAATTTCTTTACTAGGGTGATGCAGTTCCTGAGTGACTTTAGTTGCGTGCCTGCAGTTGTGTGTGTTTATGCCTGCTTGCTGCAGTATGTGCTGTTGCCTGCAGTGTGTGAGTTTGTGTGTAGTGTTGTTGTCCCCTAAGGGAAGGGTATATGTTGTGTGTTAGGTCTGTGTGTGTATATGCAATGTTGGTTTCATGTCACTGTGCACTGATTGGTATGGTTAGTATTTATTTTTGTGTTTTCTAATGTAGGCAGGTATCGTGTTGGACTTGTCCCCCTGATATGGCTATTGTATAAATGTGATGTGTGTATTCTTGAGGTTTGTTATTGAAGACATTGAGTGTTTCAAGTTGTGCTTGGTTGCTTAGCATTTGGGTGTGCATGTCTCCATTTATGTGTGTGTCCCTTGCAGCTAGTTCATGTGGAGGTATGTCCCATGGTTTTGGAGTTACATGTGCTTTGTTGACTTGCCCTTCCCCTTGTGTAGCTGTGCATGACAATTGGTTTTGGTATTCTTTATCTCTGAGATCCAAGTAGGGCCACTTCCTCTGCTCAGGTTGTTTGACGGGCCTATTCAACCTGACATGTGTTCCAGTGCAGCCTCCTTCCATGAATGCTCCTAATGCTCCCATCCCAACTGTACAGGTATTGTTCGTTTTGTGCACTTTGTGTATTTTGACTATTTGTCTCTCTTTCTATTGTGTATGCCATTGTGCTTCCATTGTGGTGTGATGTGTGGTCCATTGCAGGTTTTTTTTTCTTGGTGGTGGTGTATGTTTTCCATGCAACTTCAATCGATCTGTGTGTTGTATGTGTGGACAGTCCCTGCTCAGTGTTGTATGTGAGTGTGTGATTTATATTTGTTTATGTGCTGTAGGTGTGTTGTTGTTGCTGTGTGTGACTATGTTGTGTAGCCTTCAGTGTCCCTGTGCCTGAGCTGTGTGGCCAGGTGTATTTGTGTATTGTTCCAGTGTAGTGTGAGTGTGTTGGCCAAAGTGTGTGTATAGTGAGTGTGTAGGTGTCCGTGCTGCTGTATGTCAGTGAGTGTGTGTGGTTTGAGATGTGTGTATGCTGCCTTTGGCTTCCTCCCTTCTGATGTGTCTGCTGGTGCTAAAAGCTGTTTTTGAGGTTGATGATACAGGTAGGAGTGTGTACTTACGATTGCTGTTGTCCAAGGTGGCGTTGATTTCGTTATGTTTGGGCGAGCATGAGCAGCGGCATGATGTTTGCAAAGTGCTCCATGGCGGCTCCGCATGTGTGCAGCTGTCTGCAGATGAGTGTCTCCATTTATACTGTCCGTTTCCGCGATCTTGTCCCTGGAGGTTGGACCACCACAGTCACATTGGGGTTGTGAAACCTCGTAATGACTCTGGCGAAAACACAGGCTCTGCCAGCCTGTTTGTGTTTCTGGGTGACAGTGGCGATCTGTGCTGTCTGGCAGTGCTGGTGGACCGCTAGCAGTCTTCTGTTTCTACGACTGCCAAACTCGTAATGCTATAAGATTTGTGTGTTGTTGGCGTAGAAGTGGTAGAAGATGTTAAAGGCCATAAATATTCACGTATGACGCTGATAGGGGATTCCTGTAAGACTCCACAATGTCCTTGGGTGTAGTGGTGAGGTTAGGTTTGCTTCTCAAACTTTCTTATTATTTGCAACATTTTAAGGAGTGGATTCTGTCCTATGGCTAGTTATGATCCTCCATATTGAAGGCACTTGAGAGGTGAAATAAAATCAACATGCTGAGTGAGCCTTGGTCTGCTACTTCTAACCAGCGATCCCAGACATCAGTGCCTGTCCTGATCTGTGTTTGGGACAGGAGACAGACTGGGTTCTGCCCAGAACTTACTAGGTTACAATGTGTGTTTCAAGCTGGGCAATGACTGCTTTCTCCAAGACTTTAGAACTTCATGGAACCATGCAATGAGGGGTTACTGTGGTCTGCTGGATTGCAAGAGGCTTTTTTGAGGAGGAATTGCCAGTGGTTGCAATTGGGACTTTAATGATTAATAGAGACCTGTTGTTGATGAAGTATGCTACTGGCAAATCTATGATCACAATATGCCTTGCAGAAATACATGCAGGCTGGTGTCTCAGTAGTCTGTTCCATGCCTAAATTCAAATACAGTATTATGGTATACATGCTATAAAGCCGTTAAATAAATAACATGAGATTCTTTTTCTAGTAAACAGTACTTTAGATCACCTCCTGCTATGTTCCGTTCAACAAAAAAAGTGCTGGCAGTCATCACAAGCACTGGTACGCTATGCAGCAGCATGTTAGCAACGATTCTCTACAGGCCAAAAGCTCTTGCATGTTTCAGTGATACGGCGACTATCCTGGATTATTGGATATAACTCTCTTTAAGGTTCTGTATGTATTTTGCTTGCCAATCATGCTACAATGTGACAGGCTGCTGAATCTAGGACATCCCGAAATCTGCACAAGTAGCCTTTAAATAAGAGAAAGGCTTACAAGTTTTATGCTGAACGTAAAAGAAGGCCTACACTTCAATATGTTATAAGTGAGGTGGGGTTGCTTAATACAATTGTATTGGAAGAAATCTTCTAAATTAGAGTCTAAATCTATTTTTCAATTTGTGATAGAACAGATTGAGAATCCAGTTGCTTTAAGACTGAAGTTCCCACTCTCTGAGAATTCAACCATTTTTCCATGTATCTCTAGTAAGACTTTGTTTTGCAAAGATTTGTCTTGCTTCACATCCTATGCCAGTTCAGTTGAATTCAGAAAATTAATATGAGGTGCATAAAATCTTGTATACAAGAATTGTAAGAGGAAATTGCCATTATTTTGTGGTTTATAAGGGGTTTGGTCCTGAGAAGCGATCATGGAATCCTGCTTCCAATTTTCATGCTCCACGCCTTTTTCAAGATTTTATGCAAGTGAATTTTGGGGTCGGGCATCGTCACCAAGCATGGTTGGAGGTACTGCCAACTGCTTGTTGTGGCTAATGTGCGTTGATTTTTAATTTCAACGCAAAGAACCATTGCTTTACTAGGGGCCTGATTACGAGTTTGGCGGTCAGACGAGCTAACTGCAAAACTCATGGGGATGAAACTGGCGTCAACCCGGCAGCCTCAACCCTACTAGTATTATGAAGTTCCCACCGGGCTGACTGTCAGGAACATAGTATTATGATGTTCCCACCAATCAGTCCGGCGGGAACAGTGCCACAGTATTGGCCTCGGTTCCCTTAACGGAGTCAAGGGCAATACTGCAGCACAACAGCATCCTCGGGATGCACACTGTCTGCTTTGCAGACAGTGTGCATCTTGAGGGTGCTGGGCAGGGGGGCCCCTGGATTGCCCACAACGATGTCGTGGGCAGTGCAGAGCCTCACCTGTGGCCCACAGCACAACCTTTCTGCCAGCCTTTTCATGGCATTTTAAGCATACCAAATCATTGAAATTCACCTGTTATTCAAATCGTTATTTGAAGTAACTAAAACTTGTGCCCTAAGGTAACTGTAACTTGCGCCCTCGCCATGCACAGTTTTTTCATCAAAGATTTTACTGCAAATATTACAGCGATATTATTAATGATGTTATCAAAGAGCCCCGTGTGCCGTAATTTGTGAGGTAATTAGCAGTGCATGGTGAATGCGCAAGTTATAGTTACCTTAGGGCACAAGTTATGTTATCATTACTTGAGATAACTCTAACAATAACAGGTGAATTTCTATGGTTTGGAACGTTTAAAATGTGAGCCTAAGTATAACGTCCCTGTAACGTTTGGTTTTTCAAGTGAATTTTTATGTTTTAAAAAAATCTATTTATTAATTATACCGTCCCTGTAACCTTTGGTTGTTTGAGTGAATTTCTAAGTTTTTTTTTAACGTAAAGACATTTTCATTATTAAACATTTATCCAACCACCACTGTGCATTGCCTTTGGCCTGTGGCCAGGGCCGGCAACCAACCTCTATATCCACCCAACTCCACGCTGCGCGCTGCCTTTGGCCATGTGCAGCGGGGGTTGGCCCAGGGTCTGACCTGTGGCCAGGCCCTGCAGCAACCCCTATAACCACCCCACCCCACCACATCCTGTGTGGTCCCCCTCCCCAGGCCGATCCCGGCACCAGGGACCCCATCCCCCGGGCCTGGCTTAATTTTTTTTTTTTGGGGGGAGGGGTGCCATGTGGCCCCCCTCCCCAGGGCTGATCTTGGCCCTGGGGACCCCATCCCTGGGGCCCAGCCACATGACCTGGGTGCCCCCTGGGCACCCGGTGACAATGTTGGGGACCGTGGACGGAGTCTGAAGGCCCCTGCGGTCCCAGCTGGCTCCCCAACACCATGTGGGAACTGGCATTGCTGTCACAGAGAGGGAGCTGGTAAAGCAGCTCCCTCTCTGTGAGAGCAGTGTTCCCCCTGTTTCTCTGTCTGCCTCTCTAAGGGCAGAGAATCAGAGGAAACCTCCACTATTGACAGCTCTCACTTCATCTGAGGAGAGTGTTGCTGTGACTTGGTGGGACTGTCAGCTCCCATCAGGTTACAGCAAACAACTATGTCCCCGGGGTGGGCAACCTGGGACATAGCATGAGCCAGCCCAGGGGGGGGCATGGCGGTCCCCAGGGCCATTATTGGCTCCACAAGGGGGGTGCCCCCCTCCAATGAGCATTGCTTTGCGGAGGTGGTGGCCCCAGGGCTCGGGGTCCACAACTGACCCCCTTCGCTCTTTTATTGTGGCCCAAGGGAGGTGGTGGTCCACAAGGCTGTGAGGGAGGGTGTGCGCCTACCCCGTACTGTATTTTATTAGAGCCCCGGGGAGGTGGTGGTCCCCGGGGCTGCAGGTGACCGTGCACCCACCCCACACTGTATTTCAATTGAGCCCTGGGGAGGTGACGGCCAGCACACAGGTTTTCATAAGTACTCCAGGGAGGTGGCAGTCCCCAGGGTTGCTTGCGGCCTGGCGGACCTCGCACTGGTTTTCGTTAGTGCCCTGGGGGGGTGGCTGTCCCTGGTACTGCAGGGGGGCCGGGTGACCCGCCCCACATTGATAATTTTTATGCCCCCAGGACCTGGCCCACCCGGGGGCCTCACAGAAACAAGCGCAGGATTCAGAAACCCATACCCACACTAAAACCTAAAAATGCCGCTACCACCCAAAAACCCACACCCACCCTAAACCCCCCTTACCAACCAAAAACCCATACCCACACAAATATATATATATATATATATATATATATATATATATATATATATATATATATATATATATATATATATCAGCACTTAATACTTACCTGTACCTACATGATAAACCTTTAACACGCATACACCTGTACCATTTATGCCTTTACAAAATTAAAACTAATAACTTTAAAACCTTTACCACACATATGCCTTTACCATCCATGCCTTCAGAACGAAATTCGTTGTAAAGGCATGTGTCATAAAGGTATTTTCGTGGTAAAGTCATGCATGGTAATGGCTTTGTGGTAACGGTCATGCATGGTAATGACCACGTTGTAATGGCTGTTTCCCATATAATAAATTGGTGTGGATTTCCTTTTTGAGTCATGTTTCTCAGTTATTGACTATTGTGTGTATTTGTAAATGTCTTGCACGCCACTGCCTTAAGCCCAAGACTGCTCAACCACACTACCCCTAAACAGAGCACTTTGGGATTGTATAGCAAGTCCTGTCCACTCACTGAGGAACTACTGGACCCTTTACACTGTACTGTATTTACATACCACATAAAGGGTCAGCTTTCTACAATGTCCCACTGCACCAGTGCCAGCCGGGCGAGGTTTTCTTGCTAGCACAAGCTACAGCAGTAACATCATATGAGAGGATGTGTTGAATTAGAATGACATTGATCGTTTTGCTTTTGGGGGTGCATCTACAGTGGCCCTGGGAGGAGTTAGCAAAGCTCCATTCGCTCCAAAGGCTGGGGGTTTTGGGAGGCTGACAAGGAGGTAGTGGGTGGCAACAATTTGTTGATCATCACAGAGGGGCTCTCCTTGTCGTAGCATGGGCTTAGTACTGCAATTGGTTTCACTTTGAAAAAAACATTATGCAGCTGAACCAGAGCCTGTCCCTTCAGAGTGCTTCTTATCTTGACTTGTTTGCTGCAGCCTAGACCCAAGAGACAGAAGAAACCAGCTGTGAACAATTACACTAGCGGACTAAGAAGTAAATATGCAGTTAAGCTTCTGCATCAGGGATGTGGGGGTGGGGGATTTCTTGATAGGCCTGTTCTGTATGCAGCTTGGCAGACAAAGGCTCATAACTAATTGGGAGGGTGAGTGCGTGAGTGAAAGACGGATGGATGAACTGGTGGATGGATAGATGCATGGGTCAATAATGAAAGGATGGATGTAAACATGGAAGTGTGAAAGGGAGGGAGGGTTTATGAGTGAAAGGAAAGGTAAATAGATGGATGAGTAAAAGGGTAAATAGATGGATGAATGAAAGAATGGATCTATGGATGATGAGAGAAAGGGATGGATGGAAGAGTGACTGAAAGGATGGATGAATGTATGAATTAAATGATGGATGTAAAGATGGATGAGTGAAACAATGTATGGGTTAATGAAAGGGAGGGTAGGTGGATGTCTGGGTGAAAGGATGGGTGGATGGATGGAGTGAAAGGGTGGATGGATGAGTGAAAGGATGTAAGTAAAGATAGATGAGAAAAACAATGGATGGATTAATAAAAGGGAGGGTAGATGGATTTCTGAATGAAAGGGTGGGTGGACGGGTGACTGAAAAGGTCATTTAATGGATGGATGAGTGAGTGAAAGGATGTATTGATGAGTGAAAGGGTAAAGGGAAGGATGGAGGGATGGATAGGTCAAAGGGTGGATGTATGAGTGTAAAGATGGATGGCTAAGTTAGAGGATGTATTGATGGATGAGCCTACAGAAGATGATGGATCGATGGATGGAGTGAAAGGATGGTTAGATGGAATGAAAGGGCAGATGGAAGAGCAAAAGGCTGGATGAGTGATTGAAAGCATGGATGAATGGAAGAGAGATGGATAAGTGAAAGGATGGATGACTGAGTGGATAAAAAGGTTTGATTGATAGGTTTGAAAATGGATGGATAGGCTTGGATATAGATGGGCGGGGTGGACAGAATGGTGATAGAATGAATGATGGATGAAAGATTGAATGGATGACAGAATGTGAAGGTAAAATAGAGGATATCAGTGGGTGGATGGAAGGATGAAAGAATGAATAGACAGATGCTTGGATGAAAGAGACAAGCCAGCTCTTCTGGGGAAGGTCGAAGTGAATTGCTTCGCTTGCTTGTTGCCATAAGAACTTTGGTTCGAAGTGGGAGGTATTGTCATTTCTGGCTACTCCCTTGTTCTGCGTTCTGCTGATGAAATCGCCAATCTTGGAGAGGAAGTCTGGTGAGGCATTTAATGCCTCTGGTAAAAGACGTCATAAGCCCTGACCTGTGCATGATGGGGCTGCACAATGCAGGATGATTTAGAAGCCCTCTCTTCACAAGCATTCCGATTCCTTTCCCTGTAGGGAAAGGGAGGTGTGGAAAATATTTAGGAAATTGCTGACTGGCCTTTCACTCTAGAACTGGAGCTGAGTAGATTTATTCGGAGATCTGATAGGACGCCACAAACCAAGTTAAATTCAATGCCGACTCTCAGGCAGTGCCATGGGTGTTTATTCACTTTCCCTCTGCCAAGACCTATCTCCACCCTTGTGCTATGCTGCCTACCCTAGCACTCTTTCCTCTTTCATGAACTCCAACCACCACTGCAGCGGACTGTAAGTTATTCATAGTCTTCTCCTAACAAGTGCTCCCATTTCTCCATGTAGGTCTTCTCTAGGCTGGATCACATTATGCTCATTTGTCTCTTTTTGTTTTCTATGTATTACTTTGCAAACTTTTTTGGAGGCTCAGGTAAACTCCCACTTTATCGTTTGGGTGCTCTCTACTCATTCTCCTTTCTCTTCATTTTGCTTTCTGGCCTTCCCAGGCCTTGCCCATAAGCCCCCCTCCTCTCTGTCTGCTTTGCTTCTTCTGTACATTTTTTCTAGCAAGCTGGGACATAGCTACCATTGGTGCAGCAGGTGCAGTAGCACCAGGGCCCAGAGGGCCTTGAACCCCAGACAATTGCTATATTTTACTACCACAACAGCATGCAAAGGTGCCATTCCTCGCGTGCACCAGGGACTATGGCATTGTTCCTAACCACTGCTAACAAGCACCTACTTGCTTCTGATTCACATTCATAATAATCCTTATGCAATTTCCTTTTGCCTCTTCTTTTCGGTATCATTTCGCACACTGTTCAGTGCTTTCACGTCAGCGCTCTCGAAAATGTATAAAACACAATTTTGTGCTACGCCACTTTTTATAAATGCTCTACTGTTCTGACGTAATAACTTAAGAATGTCACTTGTGTGGCAGTCGAAATGGAAGTGAACTGGACACCTTTACCAGATACAAAAGGATGAGGACGTTGGTAATTCAACCAGTGTCAGTACCCAAGATATAAAACAATGACAATAACAAAAACTACTAAGCAAGAAACATGCAAAAAAATGAAGGTGAGTTAGGTGTGGTAAAGAGCCTTCACAATTGTGAATCACAATTTTGAATTTTAGCCTTCTATATAATTGAAAACTGCATCATCCTTCATTCACTGCAACTCTTCAGGCTCACTAACTTTCAGGCAAGGCTCAGCAGGTGACGGCAGATCCAGGGAAGTTCCATCAGTCCCTGAACATGAGTCAGTGCTAGTATATTGTGGTATTCTCTGAGATATCCTGACATTTGGGCACCCTAGCTGCTCATTTAAATGTCAATTGTTGCTGCCCAATGGACTGCAGAGATGGAGTAGATGCACTCTCTCTCTTGTCCTGGACTGTTTACTGGGGACAGTCTATTGGCAATCAGGCTTCCTATTTTTCCCTATATAGTAACCAGATTTTTTCAGTACCTGTGGGGTATATACAAAGAGTGACCTGTGCTGTCTGATCTCCTCACTCGAACCTCCTACAAAGCCACTTGTTTCTTTTTTGCAGTGTTATTTCGGTAGACATCTCCGAGGGATGGTTGTGGGTGGCAATGCTTCAGTACCCATCCCTCTTCTCTTTTTTACTGGCTAACAAGCTGTACCTGTCGCAGCAGAGCATCCTAGAGCTGACCCTTAGGGCTGCACATGCCTCAGGGTAATGTAAAGCTCCACGAGCCCCCTTAATCGCCAGATCATGCCCTATCGGCCACCGTGATCCAGTGCAATTAGAGATCTGTCTGACAACCACAGTACGGTTGGTGTCAAGTAATGTTTAAGTGAAAATAATAGTGAATGACAGTGCGAAATTTTTTTGTATTTTTGGTCTCATGTTTGAAGACAGCATATTGTTGATTCTGTTTCCAGGCAGTTTGTGCTGTGGAAGGCAGGACTATTTCATTATATGCCATAGAGGTGGGTAGGGAGTGTGAATACACTGACTCATTCAAATGAGATCCTTTAGTTGATTGTTAAATAAAACCTCCCTCACCTTGCTGTGCGATGGACGAGCACACACACATGCATCGCACACAAATTCTTTCTCTCTCTTTTAGTGTTAGTGATGATCAAAAGATCATCACCTGACTTCCCTGGTTTAGTTCTAAAGTACCAAAATCTGCACACTATGCCCAATTTCAAGGGGATAAATCAGAGTAGGCAATAATTATCGCTCACAATAATTTCCAAACACAGAGGTCTCTCATTTAATCAGGTGCGATATTTATTGCATCAAATGCTAGGCCCTGAATTTGATGCATCGGTTTTCCTGGACCAGTGGCAGATCTCCTTTATGGTCTCCACAGCTACACTACAGCCTCCTTGTTTTCTGGTCTATTTTTATTACTTCTGGTCCAGCAACAAACTAAGGCAGCTAGTGACATTGTCTGATTGCTGACACGGGTGCATGAAGGTGCCTGCCCCAGCCATCAGAGAGCTTGTTCAGAGCTGGTGAAATCCTAGCACTGTAAACATGTCTGTATAACTGAGGGTCTCATTTAAATATTGGTGGGATCCACTGGGATTTAGATTTCTGCAGATTGGATATCTGTCACCATTGTGATGGAGTAACCCATCTGGCAATATCTAAATCAGGCCCTATGTGTGTGAGTTTAAGTGAGAGAAAGTCAATGATGGAGTGAGTGAGAGTGAGAATGAGTGACAGTAAAGTCGAGTATGCATCAGACTGGATGGGAGTGAGTGAGGAATGAAGAATGACAGTGAGTGTAACTGAGTGTTACTATGTGTGAGACTGAGTGAGTCACAGTAAGAATGAGTAACTAATAATGAGCGAGACTGAGTGAGACACAGTATGACAGAGTAGAATGAATGAGACTATGGGGGTTATTCTAACTTTGGAGGAGGTGTTAATTCGTCCCAAAAGTGACCGAAAAGTGACGGATTTACCACCAGCCGTATTACGAGTCCATTATATCCTATGGAACTCGTAATACGGCTGGTGGTATATCCGTCACTTTACCGTCACTTTTGGGACGGATTAACACTCCTCCAAAGTTAGAATAACCCCCTATGTGAATTAGCTAAACTAAGTGACACTGAGTGAGTCAGAGTGAGAGACTAAACTCAAAGCAAACAAGTGTGAGAGAACCCACCAAGGAGAAGCTCATTAGAATTCGAGCCAAGAATTATGCCCCACCACTTTTAAAAGTCACCAGCTACCAATGTTGAAGATATCACACTAAAGACAACCACACAAATAGAGCACAAACAACAACTAACACAAAGGGCCTGATTATGACCCTGGCGGACGGCGGAGGCCGTCCGCCAAGGTACCGCCGCTGAATGACCACACCGCGGTCAAAAGACCGCGGCGGCCATTTAGACATTTCCTCTGGGCCGGCGGGCGCTCTCCAAAAGAGCGCCCGCCGGCCCAGAGGAAATGCCCCTGCAACGAGGATGCCGGCTCAGAACTGAGCCGGCGGAGTTGCAGGGGTGCGACGGGTGCAGTTGCACCCGTCGCGTATTTCAGTGTCTGCTTAGCAGACACTGAAATACTTTGCGGGCCCTCTTACGGGGGCCCCTGCGGCACCCCCTACCGCCATCCTGTTCCTGGCGGGCGAACCGCCAGGAACAGGATGGCAGTAGGGGGTGTCAGAATCCCCCATGGCGGCGCAGCAAGCTGCGCCGCCATGGGGGATTCTAAGGGCAGCGGTAAACCGGCGGGAGACCGCCGGTTTGCCTCTTCTGACCGTGGCCGAACCGCCGCGGTCAGAATGCCCTGCGGGGCACCGCCGGCCTGTCGGCGGTGCTCCCGCCGACCCTGGCCCCGGCGGTCTTGTACCGCCGGGGTCAGAATCACCCCCAAAGTCTCATGCCATAAAATTGAGAACAGAAATATCAAACTGCACAAATATCAACTCAACAATATCTGCTACTGCTGTACTGTCAGGGTAAGAACAAACCAAGCCGAGAAGTATACATTTACTGTTTTTACTATACATCTGCGTACCTCGATGATATAGTGCACATCAATATTGTGAAATCAATATTTGTGTAAGTACATGATTGAAAACTTGATTTGTGACTCCTCACCATAACATAATGCCCCACAGATAAATCTACAAAACACGCTACAGGGGGCAACATATTGGCGGACCCCAAGATGGCTGCACTATAGAGAGGTTCAGGAGGTCAGATGGCCCAATCCTTCAAAATCCTTTCACCCCCAACAGAAAATTTTGGAACAAAACATGGTGTGTGTCCTCTAACATACTAGGGAGCTGTGGGCACTACTTTGCTCACAGCACTCTCCTGGCTCTAGGTGCGAAGGCACTGGGACCTTCTGCATGGCAGGGGCATCTTAAGTATGTTGGGGGCCAAAGGGCAAACGTATTTTGGGGGTCTCTGTTTAGAACACCTTTGAATTTCTGATCCAGTTTCAGGTTTTTTATGCCCTCTTTGGCCAAGTCACTGACACAAACGTCTAAATTCTAAATGTGTTTACATTTAATGTTCAGGGATAGTGATGTGCATTTTCAATATTATAACAGTGCAGCAGCTTGCTAACAGTACTGAAAATAATCTCTGTGACAGCGGCGCGGGACGCGAGCATGCTGCGCGCGGGTGAAGTCCGGGCCCATCTTTGCCCGTCATGTCTACTACTACAGACACAACCGCTAAGGATATTCCTTTAGATGGTAATGACTGTATATCTTTTGCTCATTTCATATTGGACAAATTGATGTCGCTGGTCACAGTGTTAATGGAGCAGAGAAATGTGGGCCATTATAGAACTGCCAACACCGTGTGGCATTGCCACTCTAGTAATACACCTTCAGCAGGGGACAGGTGTAGTCTCACTATGAGCATGAACAATCATGAGAAGGACAAGCATAGATCACTGACCGAGGGTAAACTACTTCCTAGACAACAGACTGTTAGTACTGCTGCTAGTACTAGGACTCCCAGGGATGGAGTAGTTAAATGTGGTGGAATGAAGTCTTGGAACATGCATTTCAACTACCCATGCAGTAATCACCCTAGGTTGGAATCACTGGTCAGTTCTTCCGAACGTGTGAGGCATCATAAACTGGGGACCAGTCATCAACCTAGGACAAAACAAGCCACCACTGCTATGTCCCCCATACCGCAAAATCCTTATTTAAACTATCAACTGGGATGCCCTCCACTCAAGGAAAAAAGCCAGTCTTCGAATCTGGTGAACTCAACCTCTGTCGCAAAGTTGGTTAGGAATGCTTACTAGAACATTGATTCCCTAATAAAAAAAAGTCATTTACTGGATCAGGGTGAAGCGTGGATGTGCAGCCCTGGTGAGATCTGATATTAATTATGCCAACTGGTGTAATACCCTATCAACTACCCATGACTATATAACGGTCTCTCATGACAAAGCCTCATTGGCAGATGGCTTAAATAATTTTGAACTTCGCAGGAGTCACTTAAACGGCCCACTGCCTGCACAATTGAACTGATATCTCTACTGCAATCATGCCCAGATATCACCACCCCTCAACGTTCTTTGAAGATGAACGTTCAGCAAAACACGATAAGAGCTGCAACCCAGGCAATTTTGACACTGATCTAAACTTGATTGACTGACTATTGCATGAGTATAAGGCCAAGGGTGTTATTGCTCCTGTTATCCCTGCCATCAGTCCTTTTATTGCTGACGATCTGGTTCCAGAGCTGACCAAAACTACCAATTACATTGATGTCAACTGTTTAACTGAGGTTGGGGCGCCTGGGTGTGCTTTTGTGAAGGATGCTCGGGTACAAATGAGCTTGTCAATGTAATCCTGGAATTTGGCAGGGATCCACTCCAGACTCTGTGATCCTGTTTGCTTTGCATTTATTGATAAACACAATGGCCCTGATTCTGACCTTGGCGGACGGCGGAGGCCGTCCGCCAAGGTACCGCCGCCAAATGACTGCACCGCGGTCAGAAGACCGCGGCGGCCATTCAGACATTTCCTCTGGGCCGGCGGGCGCTCTCCAAAAGAGCGCCCGCCGGCCCAGAGGAAATGCCCCTGCAACGAGGACGCCGGCTCAGAATTGAGCCGGCGTAGTTGCAGGGGTGCGACGGGTGCAGTTGCACCCGTCGCGTATTTCAGTGTCTGCAAGGCAGACACTGAAATACTTTGCGGGGCCCACTTACGGGGGCCCCTGCAGTGCCCATGCCATTGGCATGGGCACTGCAGGGGCCCCCAGGGGCCCCGCGGCACCCCCTACCGCCATCCTGTTCAAGGCGGGTTTCCCGCCATGAACAGGATGGCGGTAGGGGGTGTCTGAATCCCCATGGCGGCGGAGCGCGCTCCGCCGCCATGGAGGATTCCCCTGAAGCGGACCGCCGACTTTCCGCTTCTGACCGCGGCTGAACCGCCGCGGTCAGAATGCTCGTGGGAGCACCGCCAGCCTGTTGGCGGTGCTCCCGTGGTCGGTGGCCCTGGCGGCCACCGGCCGCCAGGGTCAGAATGACCCCCAATGTCTGCATTTTTCAAGAGACGTGGGCTATGGATAAGGTGTTTATTACTGGCTATTCCACGTGTAGTGTTGAAGCAATCGCACTGAAGAAAGCAGGTAGAGCAAGTCGGGGTTTAGATATCTTTGTAAGGGATACCATTGCCTCCACCCACAGGCAGTTATTAATTGACTTCCCTGGTCTAATGGGGATCCTGCTCATCTTTCCCACAGGATTAATTTTGACTGTTCTTAATGTTTATGCCCGGTCTGTCGCTCTGGTACTGGTTCGCCAGTGCTGAACATGTTAGATGATTTGATTGGCACCTACCGGCACCAGACCAGAGGTGTGGCGGCAGGGGATTTCAATGTTTCTATTGAACCATCCTACCTAATAAACACTGATTGAGGAAGAAGAAAAGCTCTGGGGTATTCCAAATCTGTCAGATAAAGTCCAGTGCCACCTTGTCACTAATCCAGCTCTCCAGCTTGCTTCCCTGGTTGTTGGGAGGAGCTTAAGGGTGTGTAATGGTCGGGCCTGTTCTGATTTAGATAGGCAGCCCACATTCAAGAGGGGTTCTAGCCTTAGTGTCATTGATTACATCTTAGGAGATGTTAGAATTTGGTCACTAATAAACATAATGGTAATTGTTCCCTAGTCCGATAGCGACCATAACCCCTTGTTGTTAAACCTTGGTGGTGACTCTCTCAAAAACGGTCTGCCAAAACACAGATCAACAATGCAGGAGCCCCTTTTAACAAACAACCTCAGAGGAGTTTCTTGGCCCGGGGTTTATCGACGACTGTGAGTTGCACTCAAAGATCTATGATTTATTTGTGTATTTCTTTTCTGATTTTAAAAATGTTTCCCCACCACTTGAGTTAGTGCTAGCTACTCACAGGGAATTTTATGAGGCATTGCAAGTTGTATTTTCTGAAACATCGTCCAAAAAGAAACCCACAGCAGGGAGGATTCATAAATGGTTCAATGTAGAGTGCAAACTGGCAAAGAGTGAGCTGAGGAGGGCTATCAGAGAGTGCAGCCGCCTAGATGTAGCTGCAGTGTGCCTTAGGTATAAGGTTGTGCTTGCTTGAGCTGAAAGACAATGGGTTGCTAAGAACTGGAAGAAATTGTATGCAACTGCCAGGTGAAACGATAATCGCTCCCTCTGGCACATCTTTGCACACAGGAGTTTTGATAGTGCTAATTCCCCTTATTGTTACCTTCAACCTGAGAAGCGGGTTGATCACTTCTCTACACAATGGCACTCATTACAACATTGGCGGTAAATGCCACTTACCGCTGTGCAGAAGACCGCCAACACACCGCTGTGGCGGCGGAATTCCGCTATAGCTATTACGACCCACAGGCCGGAATCTGCCAAAATCCAGACACCCACAAGTCTGCCACACCAAAGGTCAGTGATAAACTGGCAATAACAAAACTGACACCGTCACACCAACAGGAATACGCCCACACTATCACGACCTACGAATCCACTCAGCGGTCTTTTAACCGCGGTATTCCAAAATACACACACATTTACAAAACACAACCACATTGGACAATTCAAAATACACACACCTGATACACATACACACACCACTCCCACATACCCAATGCAATATAAAACACACACCCACATCACCCACAAACCCCTATGACAAAAATTGAGAAAAAAAGCACACAGAGAGACACCACAATCAACAATACTAGCATCCACAGGCACACAACATCATCACTCACACAACATCCACGCACCTCAGACAACACACACAAACACATCCCCTCACACATCACAACACACACCACCCTACACATCACCCACACCACATCATGGCACCGCAAAGACACCCCAGGTTCTCTGAGGAGGAGCTCAGGGTCATGGTGGAGGAAATCGTCGGGGTAGAGCCACAGCTATTCGGATCACAGGTGCAGCAAACCTCCATAGCTAGGAAGATGGAGCTATGGCACAGAATCATAGACAGGGTCAACACAGTGGGACAGCACCCATGAACACGGGATGACATCAGGAAGAGGTGGAACGACCTACGGGGGAAGGTGCGTTCCGTGGTCTCAAGACACCAGATTGCAGTTCAGAGGACTGGGGCCGACCCCCACATCCTACCCCACAACTAACAACATGGGAGGAGCAGGTCTTGGCTGTACTGCATCCTGAGGGCCTCGCAGGAGTAGATGGAGGAATGGACTCTGGTAAGTCAAATCTTAACTATTACATCCCCCACCCTACCTGCATGCTATCACATACCCCACCATCACCCTCACCCCCATCACTCCAACACCTCACATATGCCCCTCTATCACAACCCACACATCCCAATACCAAGCCCTGCATGCAACAACAAAGCATGGACACCCATCACCAAAGCATCTCCACTACAGATACCCACACAGACCCCAAACCAAGTATCACACAAGGTCCTAGACAAGAATGCAAGCACAGGAGTACAGGGTCACCCACCCATTGCACACAATGGCACACACAGATGCAATAATCATGCCTTTACACCCCTGCAGGACCCTTACCCAAACGTCACCGGACAAGAGGTTCCAGATATGTCCACTCCCCCCACAGAAGAGGCCCACAGTGATGACAGCAGCTCTGTCCATCTGGATCAAGATGAAAAGCCCGGCCCATCTGGGACCTCAGGGCAGTCGGTTCTCCTCACACTGGCACATGCCACCACAGAGCCTCCCCCTTCAGGAAACACCAGCACAGCACCCTCCCAGCGGGCCCATACCTCTGTCCCCAGGACACGTCAATCAGCAGTGTGTCCACCACTACAGGGAACCCAGGAAAACCCACCACCCCAAGAAAATCAGGGACCTGGGGGCAGTGGCAGTGGACACAGGGTTCAGGAGACAGAGGCACAGGATAACAGGGGAACTGGGAGGACAGCTGTGCGACAGGGGGAGGACAGGCCCAGGGAACCCATCCTCCACAAGGCCCTCTCCAACATCATGGGATCGTACCATCATTCCCAGGAGATGATGGCAACAGTAATGGCCAAGTTTCAGGAGACCCAGCGGCTGCAGGAGGAACAGTATCTGGTGATCAGGGAGTAACTTCAGTCCATCAGCACCTCCCTGGTCACCATTGTAGGGGTGCTGAAGGACCCTAGGAACACCAGGAGGGACACTGTGGCACAACAAGGGGCCCCTGACACTAGCCTGGATGATGAACAGCCAACCACCGCCGCCGGCGCTAGTGGACACGAGGACCACAACACCAGCACCCCACCCCCTGCAGATGGAGAACCACCCTGCAAACAGTCCCTGAGATCCAGGACAAAGACAGAGAACAATGCCAAGACCACCCTGAATGTCATCCTTCTGTCCCACTTTGTCACCCTGTCCATCCATCAACTGCTCTAGCTCCATTTCCTATGCCACTTTGGACAATGCACCTGTGAAACAAATAGACTGGACTCTTCCATGGACAATCCTCCTCCATCACCCCTGCCCATTTTACAACCCCCGCCACTAATTTGCACTGAATTAAACACCCTTAATTCACAAAACAATCTGGAGTCAGTCTGTGCTTTCACAAATGTGTATTTGCAATAACTAAGGAAAATAGCAATGTCGATTGTATTGCCAACATACCTATGTCACACAGCTCTAGTCCATGAGGTAATATAGCAGAGGTCACACAGTGGGACCCACATCTGTGAAATGGAAAGGCAAAGTGACAAGTCAGGGTCCATACACTGGGTGAAAGTGACAGACTTATGATAGGTCTAACATGAGATGTGTGAGCCAGTGACGTCTCCTTACCTGTGTCTCACTGGAAGTATTGCTGGATAACGTTGTTTCTGTTGTCGATATCCTCTTCTTCTGCCTCCTTTTCTTCACTGTCCACAAGCTCCACAGCTGCCACAAAACCTCCTTCTGGACCATCCTCCTGCAGAAAAGGCACCTATCGTCGCAAAGACAGGTTGTGCAGCATACAGCAGGCCATGATGATCTGACACACCTTCTTTGGTGAGTAGTAGCGAGAACCACCTGTCATATGGAGGCACCGGAACCTGGCCTTCAGGAGGCCGAAGGTCCTTTCTATCACTCTCCTAGTTTGCCCATGTGCCTCATTGTAGCGATCCTCTGCCCTTGTCCTGGAATTTCTCACCGGGGTCAGTAGCCATGACAGGTTGGGATAACCGGAGTCAGCTGAAAATATCGAGGGACAACTGTTAGACACACATTAACCCTTAGGAACAACCCCAAACCCAGACAACTATTCATAGGGTATAAGGTCCTTGTCCTCACCTATTAGCCACACACAGTGCCTCTGGAGTTGCCCCATCACATAAGGGATGCTGCTATTCCTCAAAATGTAAGCGTCATGCACTGAGCCTGGAAACTTGGCATTCACATGGAAGATGTACTGGTCGGCTAAACACATCATCTGCACATTTATTGAATGGTAGCTCTTCCGGTTTCTGTACACCTGTTCATTCCTGCGGGGGGTACCAAGGCCACATGTGTCCCATCAATGGCACCTATGATGTTGGGGATATGTCCCAGGGCATAGAAGTCACCTTTCACTGTGGGCAAATCCTCCACCTGAGGGAAAACGATGTAGCTGCGCATGTATTTCAGCAGGGCATACAATACTCTGGACAACACGTTTGAGAACATAGGCTGGGACATCCCTGATGCAATGGTCACTGTATTTTGTAAAGACCCACTTGCCAGGAAATGGAGTACTGACAGGACCTGCACTAGAGGGGGGATTCCTGGGGGATGGCGGATAGCTGACATCAGGTCTGGCTCCAACTGGGCACACAGTTCATGGATTGTTGCACGATCAAGTCTGTAGGTGACTATTACATGTCTCTCTTCCATTGTCGACAGGTCCACCAGCGGTCTGTACACCGGAGGATGCCGCCATCTCCTCATCTGCCCCAGCGGACGTGCCCTATGGACGAGAACAGGGAGCAGAGAGTCAGCCAACACTGAGGTATTAAAAAAGGTTTCTTGCACACATTTGTCAATCCGCAATGTGCGTGTCACTGTGTGTATGCAAGGCCTAGATAGGTGTGACGCATTTAAAATTAATGCCATGTGGCCCCCTGAAATGGCGGCTGCCTGACCTGTAAGGTGGGACAAGGGGATATGAGGGAACTGCGCTGGCATTGTACACCGTCGCGGTAGGCGGTCAAAGACCGCGGCGCAATCCTGCATTGGTTAACATTGGACCCTATGGGTCCCAGGAGTATGCTCCGCCGCAGACATGACCCCATTTTATAGTTGTTCTCTCACTTGATACCTGACCTTCAACAGGAGAGGACCTACACTGCAAGTGCTGCTGTGACGTCAGTCTGGAAGAGACTATGGCTCATTTGTCTGGGGAAAGGGCCCCTGCCTTCATTTCGGAGGAGTTGGAGAAGTTAGTGGATGGGGTCCTCCCCCAGTACACGCTAATCTACGGTCCTTCAGACAAACAGGTGAGTACACTGGGAGCATGCTGTATGGGCGGTGTGGATGGAAGATACGGGGGGGACTGAGGCATGCATGAGCGGACGGTGTGCGTCAGGGCAAGGGTGGTAACGTGGGTCAATGACTGTGACGGTCCAGACGGTTAAAGGTTTTCCTTTTTCCACTGTAATATTCCCCTAGGTCAGCACTCACCAGAAGAAGGATATTTGGCGTGCCATCGCCAAGGACCTCTGGACCCTGGGGGTCCACCACAAACGGAGCACCCACTGCCATAAAAGATGGGAGGACATTCGCTGCTGGAGCAATAAGACGGCGGAGGCCCAGCTGGGGATGGCCTCCCAACGTGGGAGAAGCGACAGTCGCACCATGACCTCCCTGATGTACCGGATCCTGGAGGTGGCCTATCCAGAGTTGGATGGGCGCTTGAGGGCATCACAGCAGCCACAAGGAGCTGAGTACAGTCACATCCACCTGACTCTGCGCGCATTAAGAGGTGTCTGGGTGTGGGAGGTGGGCTGTGGGTTCCCCTAGGTCAGGGCGAGTTTTGTAGGCAAGGTCCCTTCGTGAGGCAGGCTATGTGGCACCCCAACCCCACCAGTGGTAAGAGCCAACTACACCTAGTCAGGCTTTTGTGACTTCCATGTGTGCAGCAATCGGGCTTAGGCCTTGTACCCCATGTCCTTGTGATCAATTAGGGAACTCTAAGTGCATGGCGTAGTGCAGAGGGCTGCTGTGTCTGTAGTGTCCGCCATGCACTGAACAAGTCTTTCTTCTGTCTCCCCCCCCTTTTTGTGGTCTCCCTGTTCTTGTGTGCATTAGCATCATCAGGCAGAGGAGCAGGGGCACCGGAGCAGGAGGGAGCTGCATCCCACATACCCCAGGAGGGCGAGACAACGGAGTCTGAAGTCACCAGTGGGACGGAGGGCTAGGGGAGCTCCACGGCGGGGACCAGAGGTGACATCAACAACAGCGACTCTTCCTCTGATGGGAGCTCCCTTGTGGTGGCGGGCCCCTCTGTGCCCCCCGCATCAACAGGTACAGCCGCCACCCCCGTACCAGCACCGCCCTCCCAGGAGTCCCTCAGCGTGTGTCCTGTGGGCGCTCACCCAGGAGGGTGGGCATCTCCTTCGCCCCAGGCACCTCAGGCCCTGCCCCAGCCAGCCCTGCTGCCCTCAGTGAGGAGGCTATTGACCTCCTGAGATCCCTCACTGTTGGACAGTCTACCATTCTGAATGCCATCCAGGGTGTAGAGAGGCAGTTGCAACACACAAATGCATACCTGGAGGGCATTCATTCTGGCCAGGCAGCCCAACAGAGAGCATTTCAGGCTCTGGCCTCAGCACTAATGGCAGCCATTGTCCCTGTGTCCAGCCGACCCACTCCAACCTCCTCCACCCAGACCCAATCCCCTGTACCTCAGCCTATCCCAAGCACACCATCAGACCAGCATGCACACCCCTCAACACACAAGGGTGGCCCTGGCAAACATAAGCACCACACATCCCACAGGCACTCACACAAGCATCATACCCATGCACACATACCAACATCCACTGCCTCCACTGTGTCCCCCTCCTCCATGTCTCCCTCCTCCCTCCCTGTCTCGTCTCCACTCATACCTGCATGCACTACATCTTCAGCCACTACCTCCATCACCAGCACATCCATCACCACACACCGCTCACGTGCACTCACCACCCCCACTACCATTCAAACATCCCCTGTGTCCTCTCCCAGTGTGTCTGTGAGTCTTCCTCCCAAAGTACACAGCCCTCCACCTCACAACAGCCTCCAGCCCATGCACCTTCACCCAAAGTCAGCAAACGTACACCTCCTACAACCACTACCTCTTCCTCCACTCCTAAACCCACTCCATCTACCCGTCCCAGTGTGTCTAAAAAGCTTTTCCTGTCTACTATTGACCTCTTCCCTACACCTCCCCCCCCCGTCCGTCCCCTAGGGCCCGCCTTTCCAGGTCCCAACCCATCACCTCAGCCACCACATCACCGGGCACAGTGGTGCCAACAACTGCGGGCTTTTGGAGTGCGCCAAGTATCAGGGCTGCCAGTGTTCCACGGAGCGAGGGCAAGGACATTCCACCACCTCCAAAGGTAAAAAAGTTGCCCACATCCCAGAGGGAGAAGGCGAAAACACCTGCCACCAAGGGCTGAGGCAAAACAAAAGTGGATAGTGACAAGACAGCTGCGCCACCATCCAATGTGGGGAAGGGCCAGAAAATCAAGGGCAGGTCCACGTCGACGGCAACCTGCACGGTGGACAAGACCGCCACCAGCACCGCCACCTGCACCGACACCAGCAACGCAGTCACTGAGCCCGCCACAAAGACCGGCACCAGCACCGCCGCCACAAAGACCGCCGCCAGCACCGATGCCACAGAGCCTGCCACCAGCACCGATGACACTGAGACCGCCACCAGCACCAATGCCACAGAGCCTGCCACCAGCACCGATGCCACTGAGACCCCGCCAGCACCGATGCCACTGACACCGCCGCCAGCACTGCCAGCGGCCCGCGCCATCCTGAGACAGTTGCACCAATGCAGACATGGCTGCCATCCCCAGTGGTCAGTCGTACGAGGCTGGTGGTCAGTTCGAGGAGCCTGGCCAGCTTGCATGTTGCACCACCGTCAATGGAGTATCACATCCACTACCTCAGTCCTTGGCAGGATGAAGCACTCTGGGCACAAAGCCCCCTCCAGAACCAGTGGAGAAAGGCATCCACTACCTCAGTCCTTGGCAGGATGAAGCACTCTGGGCACGAAGCCCCCTCCAGAACCAGTGGAGTATCACATCCATTACCTCAGTCCTTGGCAGGATGAAGCACTATGGGCACAAAGCCCCCTCCAGAA
Organism: Pleurodeles waltl; assembly: GCF_031143425.1. Lineage (NCBI taxonomy): Eukaryota > Metazoa > Chordata > Amphibia > Caudata > Salamandridae > Pleurodeles > Pleurodeles waltl. The sequence goes on from NC_090449.1 coordinate 156,949,862, forward strand.
CCAGTGGATAAAGGCATCCACTTGAGAGACTGTGGCTTGGCACTCCCCAGGATATAGCAGTGGGCAATCCACCCACTTGAGAGACTTGTGAGACTGTTGCTTTGCACTCCCCAGGATAAAGCAGTGGGCAATCCACCCACTGTAAAGACTTGAGAGACTGTGGCTTTGCACTCCCCAGGATAAAGCAGTGGGCAACCCACCCACTGTAAAGACTTGAGAGACTGTGGCTTTGCACTCCCCAGGATACAGCAGTGGGCAAACCACCCACTTGAGAGACTTGTGAGACTGTGGCTTTGCACTCCCCAGGATAAAGCAGTGGGCATACCACCCACTGGAGAGACTTGTGAGACTGTGGCTTTGCACTCCCTAGGATTCAGCAGTGGGCATGGAGTCCCCTCGTGGAGGTGGAGTTGTGCACTCATCCAGCTGAGGTGCCCCCCCCTTCCCTTCCCCCTGAGGTGCCTGTTTCATTTCGATCTGATGCCCCTGCAGTGTTCTCTCCATTTGAAGTCTGGTATCGAGTGTGGGCCTCGCCCATGCTTTTTGGGCCCAGTGGTCCACGGACTATGAATGGTGCACTATCCGGACTTGTGTAGTTGGTGTACATCATTGTATATACTGTATTTAAAGTTTTGACTAATGGGTTTTTATTTATTACACTCGTTCAACTCATTTCCTTTTGTCCTTGCGTTCTTCCAGGGGGTGTGGGGGGGCGTGTAAATGTAATGTTGCAGCATGTATTTGTGTGTATTTTGTTGTGGGTGAGGGTGGGGGTGGGGTTTTGCGTGTTGCGTGTGTGTGTAACTCTCTTTTCCCTCCCCCCTCCCCTGTGTTGTAGGTGCAGTACTCACCGTGGTCGTCGCCGCCATCTTTCGTGCTCCTGGTAGAGGAGCAGGAATACCATCGCAGGGAGTATTTTGGGGTCTGGCTCCATGGCGTCCTGGTTCCTCGTGGGGTATGGAGAGGTGAGTGTTTTTGCTTCCAAGTCCTGTTTCCGCCATGTTTTTGTTTGCGTTGGTTCCACCCTGGAAAAGGTGGCGGATTGGCCTCTCATAATAGTGTGAGTGGTACATTGTCTTCGGCCTGTCTGTTGGCGGTGACCGCCGCAGTGTTTATTTCTACCGCCATGGCGGTCGGAGTGTTAAAGTGGCTGTCTATGTTGGCGGTTTCCGCCACGGTCGTGATTCCATTTTTTTTACCGCCGGCCTGTTGGCGGTCTTACCGCCGCATTAACACCGACCGCCAGGGTTGTAATGAGGGCCTATATGCTAGAAGAGAAGATGTTATCACTGTTGATGCTACTGGTGTTAAACCTAAATGCTCGACCTCTTCCATGTTGCCTGATGACAGCAACAACAAATTCGCTTGTGGCCTAGACAATACTCTAATGGCCAACAACAGATTAAAAGCAGCAAAGGCCCCTGGCCGGATACCTTGTGATTTGTATAAATCAGAACCGTTTGTATGTGCCCCATATATTAATCTCATATCGAAAGAAATAGCTGATGGGGGAGAAATTCACAAAAAAATGAAGAGGGGCAGAGATAATTGCCACACACAAGAGGGGAGATGCCTCAGTTCCAGCAAATTATAGACTGATTAGCCTAATTGACATTTACAGAAAATGTTTGCCAAGCACTTTTTGGGAAAATTGCAGACTTGAATGGGATCCTGTCCTACCTGATGGGCTTTCATACCAAAATAAGCACATGCGACCAAGCCTTCAGGTTCACACCACTTACCTGGAAATATGTGCTGCTAAAAAGCAAAAAAAAAAGAGCAGCGTCTGATCTTGTGCCCTGGATACTTTTTGGAAAGTTCTATTAGTTATGGGGGCCCGCCAACCTGGTAAACTTGATAGTGAAATTGCATGAGGGCAATTATGCCCAGGCCCAGTGGGGAAAACAGGGAAAACTAACTAGCAAGATTCCCATTCATCATGGGGTGCACTAGTGGGGTGACCTTGCACCTACTCTATTCTCTTTGTACATTAATGAGGTGGTGAGCAAACTTATGACTGTAGAATTGAATCCCCTGTTTTGAATGGAAAGAAAATACTGATTGTAGTGTTCACAGACATTCCCTTCTTATCTCAAAGACCCCAACTGGCTTCCAGAACCTATTAGACAAATTTCTGGCTTTTTGTGTAGCTAGGGACCTGGTACCTAATGTACAAGCGTTAAAACAAACGTATGGTCTTTGGGGAAGGGCAAGTCTAGAACACAGGCAGTTAAAATAGCCGACAAACCTCTCAAGAGGGTAAAGAGTTCTGATTATTTGGGGGTTAGACTGACTGACTCGCTAGGATAGGAATCGCAACTTAATAAAAGCTACCTCATCTTATGTCAGAAGTCTAGATCCATACTATGATTTTATAAGCAGATGCAGATGTGATCAGTACCCCTTGCATTACAAGTTTACCGCGCCAAAGCTCAAAGTGATGCACTCCAGGGAGCTGAGATTTGGGGCCACGCTGATACCCACAAATTGACAGTAAGCGAAAATATTTAAGCCAGATCCCCTAGCTCGGTCCTGACTAGCACACCATTGAGCCCTTTGTTTTTTGATCTCAGGATCAAGAAAATTGGTAATGTGACCTCATTAAAATCCCTAATGTACTGGCTGAGGTTATGGACTACAACGAAGAACTGGACAGATGTCAGGGCACTCATGATCGTATAATTGAAGGTTAGTAATTATTAGAATCTTCAGTGTGGAATAACACCATAGAGAGTTCATATATTATTTATTTCTTGACATACAAAGTCCACCTTGATACAAGAAAAACGTCCTTGAATTTCAATAAAGTATACAGCAAACAAAGCCAACACGTGTTTCGTCCTATGATTAATTAAGGTCAGTCTTGCCCCGGGGGCTATACTTATTCTGTTATTATGCTATTCAGTTATATAGTAGTTTCACTTTCTGACTTTGCACAAAGACTTGGATCACTACTGAATATATTTATGGTTATTTCCGCAGATTCTACTAGATAATGCTTGGAAATGAGTAGTTTGCATATAAGACATACTTGATTTTAAGGTATGCTTTTTGGTTTTAGGTGTGCTACAATATTGGTCCTTAGGTTGTTCCACTGGCATGTGGGCACAGTTGGAGATATCCCCCTTCTTTCACATCTATTTTGGTTTTTGATACTTTCGTATACTCTTAGACTTTGGGTGATTTCCCCTTTTCTGTCTATTTTTCTATTTTTCTACTTGGGATAATTTCACACTCGAGTTAGGATAGTTTTTTACGCATGGAAACTTCACTTTTTGTTTCAAATCCTAATTTCTCACTATTAAAAACAAACGGTTATCCCATAGTTTGGATAACTTTCTAATGGGTCAATAGTTATAAATAGAACAGTTTCTATTATAGTATTTGGCACTCTAACTTGCATATGGCATGTTTTGATTCTCACAAATATCACGATAAGTTAGTTTGAGATCTGCTCTGAACGTTTTAATATGTACTACAGCAATGGTCTTTCTTCTTATATATTTTTTGCAGCCCTGATGAAGTCTGTGAGAATACATTCTCATAGGACGAAACACGTGTTGGCTTTGTTTGCTGTATACTTTATTGAAATTCAAGGACGTTTTTCTTGTATCAAGGTGGACTTTGTATGTCAAGAAATAAATAATATATGAACTCTCTATGGTGTTATTCCACACTGAAGATTCTAATAATTACTAACCTTCAATTATACGATCATGAGTGCCCTGACAACTGTCCAGTTCATTGTTAGTTTCCCTTGAAACATTGGAGGATTAAGGAAGATCCTCTTGCCAGGAGCACCGTGCCACATTTGGATTGTTAATGTGATTTTATGGACTCACTGTGAGCGCCCAAATCCTATGACTTGCTTCCTATGTGCTTTTGTCTTGAATTTTTATGGACTACAACCAAGCTAACTGATTACTGCAAGTCACTGAGGGATCTGTTAATGTTTTGTGTGACTAAAACAATCTCATGACTTCAGCATGTTGCAACCTGGTGCAGGTTGTTGGGAATGACCAGTTTGTGGGATATTCCAGAGAGGGCTAGTAAGGAAGAGATAGCTAGCAAAAAATCCAGATACTAGGTATATGAGTTTGACTGGTATGCCATGAGTGTGAAATCTGGATGCTTAACTAGCCAGTTTTTATGGTTTAAGCCAAGCCCTAAGTTTGAGCCCTTTATAGATTTGATTTCACCACCACTAGCGAAAAGCCTGTACATGAGATTTTGTTTGGGCTGTTTACCGCTAAGAACTTTTAGCCTGCAATTAATTGTAAAAGAGAACAGCCTTGAAGAGCTACTGGTGCATTTCCAGGCTGCCTTCATTTACATGCAGAGGTTGAAGTGCAAAAAAAAGTGTGGGGAACTGGAATGCTAAGTGCCATGGATGCAGGGTCAGTTAATGTGGAGACGAGGGTCAAAGAGGTGGCTGCAAAGAACACAAAACTCTGCATTAATTATTTTTATCTTCAGGTAACTGCATATAAAAACACTGAAACATTTCAAATTATAATTGATGGGAAATGTACTTGTTTATGTTATGAAACCTCACTTGGTGTAAGAATTTAGGTTACTGGTTGAGGGGGGTGAAACCCTACTCAAGGAGGAACCACAATCCTTGTTAGGGTGAAGGCACAAGCAAACCCCAAATTAACCTGTGCTCAACCCTCTGGTTAGGCACAGAACAGTTAGGCTTAATGTACATGAAATGAGTGAAGTATTTTTGTAGGAGGCTGGCACAGTATATAGTGAACACCTATAGGTTAGGCACCATGTTCTGAGTCAAGGCAACCCTTAGTGATAGTGTAAGCAGTTTCAGATAACCAGAGCTCTGAAAAGGTAGCTGTGGAGAGCAGCTAAGGCTTATCAGGGAGGGTGTAAAGCAATTACATGTATCACACAGGTCTGTCAGTGATGTACACACAAGAAGGAACCACACCAGTGCTAGAAAAATATTGTATTATTTATTAAAACACAGGCACAAAACTAACTTTGATATATCTCCTAAACAGAGATATATACACACAAAAATATGCTTAGAAACAGGTAAGTAAGGGCATAAAATAACATGGGCCCCTATGGGGAAGCAAAACCATACACTAAACAAATGGGATGTGAACGTCACAACCAACCAAGACCGCCACCCAAGGACTTTTAGGACTGGGGAAGTACTAAAACACCAACCGAAAGTAGCTACGATTCCCCAGGCACCCATATGCAGAGATGTTACCTCGGGTCAGGTGTTCATTGAAGAACGTGGGAGAGTGGCGGATGGAGTTTACGTGTTTTGGGACCCTTCCCAGAGGACCCTTAGGAAACCCGTTGGGACAAGGAAGGTTCAAGAGTTTCCCCACCTGTGGATACCCAGAGAAGTGGAGTACCTACACCAGGGAGCCCAGTTGCATAACGGAGAAGTGGGGTTAAAATTGCCTGTCGAAGTCACTGGGCACCTCGACTGTCCAGCTGCTGTCATGACTGGTGAACCATGTCGGTGGAACCCAGGTGAGGATTCTCGATGAAGGGGATCTAAGGAAAGAGGGGACAGAGTCCAAATCACCCGGAGATGCCCTGGGGGCTCAGGAGTGTAATAACCACCCTTATGAAGATACTTTTCTGAACAAACGGTTGTCATGGGAGTGCAGCTGTGGTGTCACAGCGATGCAGGAAGATCCCAGAAGTCTTTCATGAGCTGTCCCACACTGGTTGGTGGATTGCAGAGGTGTCATTGGTCAGCAGGGCTAGCAGTAAGCCTTGGTAAATGCAAGAAAGTGTTGCATGTAGTGTTGCAGGATTTGAGGACCAGCAAGGTCCAACAGACTCAACCTTTGGAGGTAAGTCAGGGTCAGCCCTAAGCAAGCAGGAGAGCCAGGAGGTATCATTGGAGACCTCAGGAGCACCCTCTGGCAGCGGGCCTAAAGAGTCGAAACAGCACACCGAAGATGGATGCCCACGGCACAGAAGTTGCAGGGAGAATGTCATTCTTGGAGTTGTATGATGCTGGAGGCTGGGGCTTCCCAGAGCTAGGAGGTTTTTGGACTGAAGAGGCAACAGGCCTTGTATAGGAGGCTGACCTGGTTTGTAGTGGGTACCTTGGGTACTTACACCTTATACAAGGTCCAGTTATCCCTTATTAGTGAAATGTAGTAGTGTTCGAGCAGCTTAGGCTGATAGAGGTAGCTATAGCAGAGCCGCTTAGGCTGAACTAGGAGACATGCAAAGCTCATGGAATACCACTTATAGTTACACAGTACTTATGCACAATTAAAGACAATACTTAGTGTTACCAAAAATAAGGGTATTTATTTAAGTGACACAGTACCAAAAATATCTTAGAGACAATACTCCTTCTGGAGGTAAGTATTATGCACAATAGATCCACTAGACACCAAAATTATACAAGTAAATAGTCATAGAACAATGCAAACAGTAGGAAATCCTATAGAATGCAATAGGAGAAAATAGGTCTAGTGGCAACACAAACCATATACTAAAAAAGTGGAATGTGAATCACAAATTCCCCCCTAGACAAGTGTAGTGTGTGCAGAATCGCTGGGAGACTAAGAATACAATAAAGGTAAATAAATTACCCCACCCCAGATCCCAGAAAAGCAGGAGTAAAGTACTGCAAGTTTCCTTAGGGCACACTACACCTCGTTTTTGGGATTTTGTAGCAACCAACCAAGTCTGCATAGAACAACTGCTGGATTATTGAACCTGAAGACCGGCAAAGGAAGGGGACCAAGTTCAGAAGTCGAAAGAAGTTCCAGGAAGGACAGGAGCCCCTGCCAACCCAGAAGAGGGTGCAAAAGAAGAGTCCACGGTTAGTCAAAGACTGCAGAAATGCACCCTAGGAAGATGCCTGTGGATTCCTGCATGATGAAAAAGATATCCCACGGCGTGAAGATCATTGCAGATGAGATTTCGTGTTGGGAGGCACCAACAAGCCTTGGCTACAACAAAAGTGAATTTTTCATCAAAATGGCGCTAGATGGACCCAGGAGGGTGAGGAGAAAGAGGGGCCTCTCAGCACTTTAGAGAGCCCTCAGGATGCCAGCCAGCACCCCCAGAAGCCACAGGATCCCGGTTCAAAGGAGGTGCAAAATGCAGTTTATGCAGCACAACAAAAGAAGGTCCTATGCCGCCGGAGAACAACTTATCGAGTTGAGCGTTGCAGGATAGAGTGCTGGGGATCTGGGCCAGGCTGTGCATGAAGGAATTTTGCAAAGAATGCACAGAGGCCTCAGGAGGTGAAGAAGACACAATACACAGGAATACCATCATTCCCGGGGAAGGCAAGGTCTCTCCTCCTCCAATTTGCGTCAGCAGGACCTCAGGACAGTCTATGTTAATGATGTCCACCCTCTGTGTTCTTAGTAGCATGCTCGTCGCTGTGGGAGGAGTCCCAGGGTACCGGTCGCGCCTTGGAAGGTGCCTGCTTGGAGCAGGGGAGTGACTCCATCACTCCACGGGAGATTTCTTCGGTCCTTCTGGTGCAGGATGAAGACAGGGAATCCCCAGAGCATGCACACTGTAGAAACTGTTGCAGTTTCTGAATTGGAGCTGAGGTTGCTGAAGGAAAGTGTCTCTTGTTGACACTTTGTTGCAGTTACAGCGTTTCTTGGAGCAGGCTGCAGTTGATCCAAGGTCAGAAGAGTCTGAAGTTGTTGCAGAGGATTCCTGAAGGAAACTTGCAAGCAGAATCTGAAGGGAAACCACAAGAGAGTCCCTAAATCGCCCTGAGAAGTGGATTGGCTACCTTATCAGGTATGGACCTATCAGGAGGGTCTCTGACGTCACCTGCTGGCAGTGGCCACTCAGAGCCCTCCAGGGTGCCCCCACACCTTGCAAAGCAAGAAGTCTGGGACACACTGGAGGAGCTCTGGGCACCACCCCTGGGGTGGTGATGGACAGGGGAGTGGTCACTCCCCTTTCCTTTGTCCAGTTTCCCAACAGAGCAGGGGAGAAGGGGTCCCTGAACTGGTGTAGACTGGTTTATGCAAGGGGGGCCTCATCTGTTCCCTTGAAAGCTTTTCCAGAGGCTGGGGGAGGCTACCCCTCCCCAGCCAGTCACACCTATTTCCAAACGGAGAGGGTGTAACACCCTGCTCTCAGAGGAAATGCTTTGTTCTGCCTTCCTGGGGCTGGGCAGCCCAGACCCCAGGTGGGCAGAACCCTGTCTGTGAGGTGGCAGCAGCTGTAGCTGCAGTGCAAGCCTCACAGAGCTGGTTTGGCAGTACTGGTGGTCCATGGTGGAGCCCCCAGGATGCATGGAATTGGCTCCCCAATACCGAATTTGGAATAGGGGACAATTCCATGATCTTAAGGTGTCTGCAAATGCAGGGGAGTGACTCCTTCACTCCAAGGGAGATTCCTTCTTGCTGTCCTAAGTGCAGCCAGAGTTCTTTTGACTGGAGGATGCATGGCCTTGGAAGTTGCAGAGTCCTTGCAATGCACACCTTTCCTCTACAGGAAATCCTTTGTTCTGCCTTCCCCTGCCCAAGTTAGGCTCAGTCGCAGGAGGACAGAACAGTGTCTGGGTCAGCAGCAGCACTGGCTTGCATGGAGACACTGCAAGACTGAACAGGCAGACATCGGGCATCCCTAGGGAACCCCCAGAGTACATGGTATCATGCAACTAGCACTGGAATCAGTGTAGTTGCATGATTCCAACATGTTTGATACCAAACATGCCTAGGTTCAGTAAAGCCATTATGTAGTTGGAAGTCTTGTGTTGACCAGTGTCCACTACATACCTTAAAATGGCTTCCCCTCACTTAAAAATCGCAGGAAATTAAGTCCCATATTTATACTTTTTGACGCAAAACTGAGCCAACGCAGTTTTGCATCAAAAATATTACTGCCGGCTAACGCCATTTCTGTGAGCCGTGCAGGGGCCAAATATATACTTTGACGCATGGCGGCGCAAACCACAGGTGTGAGTCATTTTCTTTGACGCACACCACAGCGTCACACCGTAAAGGAAAACGACGTTAACGCGGTGGAAATGAGGCCCATATTTATACTTTTTGACGCAAAGCTGCGCCGATGCGGTTTTGTGTCAAAAGTATTACCGCTGGCTAACACCATTTCTGTGCGCCGTGCAGGCGTAAAATTTATACTTTGACGCACGGCGGCGCAAACCACAGGTGTGAGTCATTTTCTTTGACGCACACCACAGAGTCACGTCGTACAGGAAAACGATGTTAACGCGGCGGAAATGAGGAACATATATACTTATTGATGCATAACTGCGGCAACGCAGTTTTGCATAAAAAATATTACCGCCGGCTAACGCCATTTCTGTGCGCCATGCGGGATTCAAATTTATACTTTGATGCATGGTGGCGCAAACCACAGGTGTGAGTCATTTTCTTTGACGCACACCACAGAGTCACGTCGTACAGGAAAACGATGTTAACGCGGCGGAAATGAGGAACATATATACTTATTGATGCATAACTGCGGCAACGCAGTTTTGCATAAAAAATATTACCGCCGGCTAACGCCATTTCTGTGCGCCATGCGGGATTCAAATTTATACTTTGATGCATGGTGGCGCAAACCACAGGTGTGAGTAATTTTCTTTGACGCACACCACAGCGTCACGTCGTAAAGAAAAACTACGTTAACGCGGCGGAAATTACTGTGAGCCGATTTACCACACCACAAACCGGATATGCAGCATTATTTGACGCAATAGCGTCAAAACTCGCCGCAAACACAGCTTTTTGTGCAGAGGAGAGCCAAAATGGATCCCAGATGCTTGCACAGACCCCAGGAAGATGACAACAGACCAGGAACCAGCCAGGAGGACCCACACAAGACCCAGGACAGGGAGAAGAAGAAAAGAAAGTGTCGCTTCAGTGCAGAGGAGCAGGAAATTCTGGTTAAAGAAGTGACGGAACACCAGCACCAACTGTTTGTCACCTCAAAGTTGCCAATCAGTGGAAGAGAGGCAATATGGCAACAAATTGTTGACAAGATTAACAGTGTGGCAGAACTACGCAGAAAAGTCATTGAGTGCATGAAACGCTGACATGACTGCAAGCGCAGGACCAAGGAAAAGATGGCCAGGGACAGGAAGGCAGCACTGCAGACTGGAGGTGGGAGTCCAGCACCACAGGAGGCCCTGCAACACATGGAGGAGATGGTTGCAGCCGTCATCCCTGAGGAGATCGTCACAGGGATTCAAGGACAGGACAGCTCAGACTACTGGGAGACAACGCACATGCAGGGTAAGTCGCATGGGGAATTAAAATGCACAAATGTTAACTGCCAGCGGGGGGGAATACCTACTACACAATGCCTGTAAGTCATTATATTCAGGGAGTGGCATGGGTAAAGGGGCACGGCACCGGGCCATGGCCTCTTCAGAGGAAACCTGGGGCACACCACTACACAACACCAACAACCTTTCCATGGGTGTATGCTGCCATGCCAACAATGTTGCAAAGGTAAAGCCAGGCCAGGAGGGAAGGGCACAATGTCAAACTGGCATCCCGTCACACGTCTGCCACTATACTCCCTACATTAACTAGGGCCCAATTAACAACCTCTAGCCATACCGACAACTGGAATGTAACATTGACAACAGTTGCCACTACCACCTCCGCTGTGCGTGCTGGTCAAGTAGCTAATGGCAGTAACGTCCCCATGAATCAAACACACCTAAATTAGAGGGTTTAGGATAACAACGTTAACAATCTCCTGAAACCAGACAAATGTTCCAGTCCTGTCAAATGTAAATTTCCATAGTTGCCACACACATCAGCCAATGTCATCTACATTAGGAGGTACACAGCACTAATGTCATACCCATGCTGCATATGTCAGGGTCCATCCTGTGCCTGGGTCACAATGCAACATCCCAAATGTCATACTGCTCAGACAACCTCTTTGAGGGGGAGAACACATGTAACTGGTCACATAAATACACCTGCACAGTCAGAGGAGGAAATAGGACACTGCTGTGACTATCAGGGCAATCCAATGTACCACACATTCCCCAACATCAGCAGTACACATTACCAATGCTGACATCCATATTGTGCTATAACAATGCTATACATAGTATACGCTACATTTCAACTACATATAGGTGGATGTGAAAGATCGGAGACTGGGGCAGGTCAAGATTGTTAAGTGTGGTGCTAGTGCCATCAGAGCACCCACAGCCAGTGAAAGGCCTCACCATGAGAAGGGAAGTAGAAGGAGGGTTGAGTAGCACAAGAAGGTGGCAAATCGCTATTTGGCCAGAACCAACACCTAGAGGAGTTGATGCTGACAAGTCCAGAAACTGACCACAATACATGTGAAGTGCAGGTGGGGCATAAGCCTGGAAGAATGCCCATCTGAAAGACTGGAGCAATGAACAGGAACCAAGATCACAATGTGAAAATAATCACAAGGCAGGCATGTCACATTACAAAGCCCACAACACTGACTCACTAATTGTACCGTGTTTAATTGCAGAGGACGATGGATCTCCTGCGGAAATGCCTGTCCAGGACTACCCTGATGACATGGATGACGAGCTGACAAACATCAGCCAGCAGACCCTCCAAGAGGTCCTTGGAACCCTCCAGACCCCACCTTCAGTCAAAAGGAGGAGCACAGATACAGAAGCCATTTCAGAGGACCCACCCACCACCCCAATTGTATGACCTGCCAGCTCCAATACAGCTGAGGACTCTGACGACACTGGCCCCAGCTTTGAGAGAACTGTAGTCGGAGTACAGCGGGAGCTGGCCAAGGAGGTGCGGGTGGGGATGCAAAGTATGGCAGCCAGCCTAGAGAGGGTGCGTTCGTGCATGATGTCAACAGAAGAACAGGCAGCAGCTATGCAAGGGCGAACAACTATCTTGCAGGAAGTAGAAAAAAGGCTGAAGGAAATCAGCACAGCTGTAATACAGTTAACCCAACACCTACAATAGCAATCCTGTCAACGCGTGCACGAATGCAACATTAAACTCCTCAGGGCGGACCTGGCTGCCTACCATCATGATGTGGCTGCTATTCTTAAGAACCAGCAGATCCTCCTTGAAACAGTACTGCCCTTAAGACCCCCACAGGTAGCAGCTACCGGGATGTCTGACTCCACGTCTACACACAGAGGTGTGTGTTGCCCCTTCACAACCACCACCACCCAGGGCAGAGGAGGCAACACACACATCAGAAGATGAAGACCAGGAACAGATCACCTTCACACATAAGAGTACCCGGTAGCACTAGTCTCTGCCACATGGCCACCTATTACCAAGGTCCTGCGCTTTGTAACATGCCAGTCTTGCAACAACTGTACTCAAGCACTGTTCTGCAAACCACTGTTTATCTTGTCTGCCTGCCCTGTGATTGTCTCTCACTAACTCATTGGCAAATCCTTTCCCTCTGCACTGTCTAACACTTCACCCCAGCATGTCCAATGACATGTCCTTTTGCACTTGTGTAGGATCACAATGGAAGATGTCACTATAATGGACTCACAATCATGGACAATGTACATATAGCACTACAGCACTTTTCAATAAATAGCACTTACACAACCACTTTGTCTCTGTGTAATGTGACACATCAACTGTGCAGTAGGTCAGTGAAGTTTGCTTCCTGTCAATTATTTTAGATTGTCAATACAACTGTCCTGAACAAATGTGGGCTGATAACTATGCACAGAGGCCTGGATTGTACCATACCCTGTCCTTCCTGAGGGTTATTTCTGAGGAAAATTGAAACTATACACCATAATGCTGTGTTGGACATAATAACGCTTCCTCAAGGGATGTCAAATCCAGAAAATAGTGCCTTCAAACTGTTGCTTCAATGCAAAACTAATGAATGTGACATTTCCCACAAATTTAAGCTAACACACACCAAACTGCATGAATGGAGGTGTATGAGTTTACATCCAAATAAGTAATCATGCTGAACAGTGTAACAAATGATCTATGTGAGTTATGTACACTATACTACAAGAGAGCTTACTACCACTCACCTTATAAGGATTTCCTTGGACATGAGACTGCAGTCAGACTTAACACAGTGTCCCCAATACTAAATCTGGAAGCACAGTATGTGACATTGAAAACATTAATCATGAAAAAAACCCACTTTGGAATCCATAGTAACCGTGATTGGTGGTTGCAATGAATGGCCGAATCTTAGCTAAGTAGCTTTGGGGTAGCTGCCAATGTTACAGCTCAGTTGGGATTTGTTTGCAGCATAGGACAAAAAATCTAATAAAAAAGAGACACTGTGCACTCATGCCAAGGCCCTGATCTGCAAGCATTTGACACACGCTGTAAAAGGTTACCTAGATATTTATTAAACAGTAAAAACAGAAGTGAAAACTCGGGGAAAGACCTTACCTAGCCTAATCTACTCTAACTACTCATTACCCACAACTGTCCCTAACTAACCTAAGCTAAACGTATTTATCACATTTAACAAAACGATCTAAACATCAACCCCCCTTATGAGACGGGACACAAAGAGGGCAACAGATACTAACCTAAACACATACTATCCTATACTAAACAAATATATATATATATTTGTATTTTTTTTTGTAGATTTTTTTTTAAACACAAGAACCCCAACATTGACAACTCAAACATAAAAAATAAACAGTAGAAATATTCAGGAACCCTCACCCCCACCCACTAACACTAACTAAACTGACAGCCTATACTAACCTAACACTAAGCCCCCAAAACCCACAAAGTATAAGAACCAGGAAAGAGGAGGGAGGGGAGGGAATCATCTCCGTCTCATGTCTATAGGTTGGCCCTCCGGAGGGTCTTCTTCAAGGAACGCACCTGCCGGTGGACCTGTCTCACCTCCTGCTGCAGTCTGCTCATCTTTCTAAGGACACAGTCCAATTTCCTTTGCATTTGTGAAAAAGCAGCAGGGTCAATGGCTGCAGCAGGGGTGGTCTGGGTGCCAGCTGAGGAAGTATGGGCCCGTGTTGTGGCAATGGCTGTAGGCTGCCCTGCAGGTGGTGCTGTGCTTGGTCCAGGAGCAGTTGCCGTTGATGGTCCCGCAAAGGTCCCAGCTGCTGTTGGTGCCACCTGGGTGGTAGTGGTGGTGGTGCTGGTGGTGGCTGTGGTAGACAAAGAAGGGCCGCCTTGTGCAAATGCCCTGTAGGCTCCGGAGGCTCGTTCATGGCAATATCTTCGGGCCATGTTGTGGTACCCAGACTCGACATCAAGTATGTGGCGGTATCCCATTGCCCACCGTTGAAACTCCCTGACCTGGATGGGAGTCATATTTGCAGCTCTTAAGACAAATAGAAAATCTAACATCAGGTACTGCATTGTGTGAAATGTCACAATAAGTAAATCAGACAATACATCTAATGTACTTGTAACAGCCCATATCATCATACAGATCATTGATTGTCCCTGGGGAAGTACATGGCAAGCCAGCCTACAAAGGTCCTATCACACATAGCACATCCAAATCCTAAAAGATGGGTAACAACTGTCATGCTTTGGCATCATAGTTCTACCAGTTGTCAGCTAAAAATCATGCTGCACATCCTCCACCACTGCCAGGGCTACAAATGTTATTGTACGGGATGGCAATCTAGGGCCACATGATCTGCGAGTTGTAAATGGACTTGCCAGTATAGAAAGCATGTGCTAATCATGAGTGGGTATACTAGGTTCAGACAAGTGATTCACTGATTTACATGTGTGTGTACCAAACTTGTATCATCAGTCCTAGGTACACTATTCACAACCCTATGCCTGTGTCTGAGGGGTGGGGGTGGACTATCAACTAATAATTTCTAACAACAAGAACACCCAGGAAGCTTAGGAAAGCTGGACATGGGTTTGGCCCAGCACACACACCACAGGCAAGGAGGATCTCCAAATAGGAGACAGCTAGCCTTTGACCAGTCCCATCAACACTCATGTTTGGAAATGCAGACCTTTGTCCACATCATTTACTACCAGTAAGCCATGACTTACAACAAACAGAGAGATGCAAGAACACCTCTGGCCATGAGGTGCATGCACACCTAGGCCATTGTACTCAAGTGCCACATACTTGTAGCACTACATGTGGAGCTACATGCTGCTAGGAAGTTTAACATACAGTTCAACATGTTCATTAGTGAATAGGGAAGCAGAAGTCTGTGGGTAAGACTTTGGGATCCCTATTCTGGGAGAATTCGGGTCTGACTGGCTGACTAATTCACTAATATGGTCCAGTGCGACTTTTTCTGAATCAAGTTTTATCCACATGACTCATCCCTATGCACATTGCCATGCCTACAGGACTGACCTAGAATACCAAAATATGACAATACGATAAGGATTGGCCAACTCAAAGATGGTGATAAAATGATATTCCACTCATTGAACAAAACAAATAATTGGCCAGCGCATCACACCTTGCTATGTGTTCAACACACAGGAGTCCATCACATATCACCAGCCAACACAACACATAATAGACATATCAACACTTACTGGAGATGTCTGGGTCCTCAAATCGAGCCACCTCGCCAACAGTGTAGGGTGCTGGTCCACCTGTAAGGCATGGAAGGGAGAAATGTGCTCAATGTCTGTGCACTGTACAACAATTCCAAAGACTAATACTATGTGTAAGATTACATCAGAAAGTAAAGCCTCTCAGACATGATGATACTGCATCCTACATACCACGGCAAACATGTACAGACCCAGGGACTCCAGTGAGTGATACAAACATATCTGCACACATGCAGTGGCCCTAACTATCATGTGGTGGCAAACATGCTCCTTCATTAGTGAGCAGAAAAAATCATGGAGTGTATTCGTCTCATCATGTGTATCCATGAGAGACATCCAAAGCCACTTTCCGTGAGGACTGCATTACCAGTCAACCAGCCAGTGTGACTATGACCAATTTATGACACACAGGTACAAGGTACAGAGGGCCAGGGACAGTTGTTAGCCCACAATTTGTTACAGTTTCTTCATTTGATGTGGCACAGCTATGATGAGTTGCACCAACCATAGAGATATGGACCCATGTGCATACCTTTGACCAGCCATCCCTAATTTAAATGTGGCACTACAAACTCCAAATACCAGTCTAAGATGTTAGCTGAGCGCAGCTAGAACTTGTTACCTATGTGTCCAAATCCAGATCAGACATGTATCCGAAATGAAGGAGGGGCACAATAATTCCTAAGATTTTCAGGATTTCCATGATCGGTTTCCTTACACACTCACCAAACACACATGAGGCATATGTTTGCGCCACATTGATATCATCAATTGATGTGAAGCCTGCACTAATTTTCCAGCTCCTGTTGTGTTTAGAAAGTCAGTCTAGCTGTTGCATCAACAAATGACGGTAATGTGTAGGAAATTTCTATACCTCACAAGCAACTGTGGCCTATATCTATACATAATTGGCACCTGATTTGTGTTGCTGTTTGACTCAAAGGCGGCATTAACTTACATAATACAAATGTATTCAGTAAGTTTGCGGAGCTCTTGCTTCCAAACAGCTCTCAATTGTGGTCCTTAACAAAGTAGAAATATGACCCTGTATGTTTCAGTAGCATTCCACACACTTAACAACATTGCCAGCGGATATTGTAAAAATCAGCTAATGTCACTACAGAGTATTTAAACGTGCACATTAACATGATTTGTACTCACCAACAGGACCACCAATCACAATCCCCAGGTGGTCCAGCAGATCTTGCTCCCTGAAGACAAAGTCAGCCCAGCAGTGCTTCGGCTGGTGGTCGTTTCTGGGTGTGTTGTAAATCCTTTGCAGATGATGCAACACCTTTGCCCACCGGAGCCTCCGTGCCTCGGTGTGATACCCCTGTATCACACGCCCACCTGCCTCAATCATCAGGGGTAGGAAATGGCACACCAGCCAAATGAACCCACCCAGCTCCTCCTCTCCCATCCTGCCAAGACGAGGCCTACCCAACATAATGGTACAAAAAGAGAAATATTCAAATAAACTACTAACACAGCCCAACTATACCCAAATTAACACTACCCACAACAGACTCCCAACAAAACAAAGACAATAGTTTACAACACAAATAACCACAAAAAACACTCAGAAGGGATACCACAACAAGTTTTTAATCACAAAAATACAATAAAGAGACAACACAGGAGACAAATTCACTAAATGCACAGAGACAAATCGAGACACAGCCACACAGTCAGGAAATATCACAGACTGCAAAGTGAAAGTGAAAGTACACCCACTGTACCTATTCTGTAAACAGGATATCCTATTACATCACTTCCTGCCTAAAATGCCGGGCATTTTTATTGTCATAGGTCAAAATGTTTTGACGCATACAGTCTGCGCGTCATTTTTTATTGACGCACAGGAGTAGATTTAAGCCTGCATCCATATGGTTCAAAATTGTTTCAAACATAACCAATTTTCTGAGGTACAGTGTGGAAGATACCCACGTCATTTTTCGGGCATAAGCGCCATTTTTAGACACATGTGCGTAATTTTTTTACGCGTATGCAGCAAACTTTCAGGCATTAACCAGGTTTGGGTCATTTTACCATTTTAATGGTATATTACAGTTGTGACAATACTGAGATAGGCTGATTGCACCCACTTTGGGCATGACGGTGTATGGGCACATGTGACACATCATACTACTGCGGACCATGACCCGCTACTTCATGTACAGGATTTTCACTCTTGACTGACGCAATAGATGGCCAAACGTGTGGCCTACATATATGTATTACACAAATTGGGCATGTTTGGCGTCAGGAGAGGATAGCAAGGTGACGCACATAAGTACAATACCTCAGTGCCTATGGCTCAATGTGTGTGCTTTGGCTACTAATATTGTTGTTGACCCACTGTGTGACCATCACAAGATGCATTATTGCAAATATGCTTGTATGCATGTGGAGTCAATGTGTCCAACCCTCAGATGCAAGTCAGTGTGGAAATGAGAGAGGACATGTGTTAGTCATACGTGTAGCAACAACTGCTGTGTGCACTTTCTAGTTTTTGGGTATCATAAACACCACAAATGATAAAGCATGCACCAGATAGATTACAGACGGTTGTTCATGTCAATGGTCCAAAACTTGCCCATCACATGTCCTGGAATTTTGGATACTGCTTCCTAGGCACTTGTTGGTGAACCCACCATGAGTCAGGCACATGTACATACTAAGTGGGTACCGTGTTTGTGACACGGAGAGCCAATGATAAACCACATTTGTAATGTCACGCCACTTTTGAGGTCATATAACTGAGCCCTAACTCTCCTGTGGCAGTGGAGGACCAGCAGACCAAGCAGCACGTGTCCACATATTTCCAGTGATCAATTGCACAGAGGTGTCTGGTTCATGTGTGTGTGCCAATGTTTAGCCTGTATATTTTTAGGGGCCTCTGTTGTCACAGTTACGTCCATATCTAGTCATGAGTCTGTGGCGGCTATTCCTGTATCTACTGAGTATCCTTCGGAGTTCAATTGAAGTAAAGACAATGAGGATTTGAGAACCCACATGGGGATGGTCCTACCTTGTCACTGCAGACATGTAATGAGACTGTCAACAGGGCAACCTTGGTGTGCTGAGTAAGATAATATTTCAGGATTCTTGTACCGACAGGTATCATCACAACATTAGTACACAGGTTGGCCTCTAAAGTTCCCACTGCATCTGGGAACATCGTAGCCTCTGTGCTGATTATTCTCACAGCTATTCATCATGCACGGCCCATCAATATGTTGTGAGCAATGTGAATTAGCGTGTGGACTGTCAGGGTCCTAACATGTGTGGACTTTTCATGCACATTATCTGATGTTGCTGGTTCTGCTGGAGGCACCATACCCAATCCCTGCACACGGCCATGGTACACTCCCAGGATACTTTGCCACGATGTTGGTGATAAATCCCCGGTGATCCACAATGGCCTGCACATAGATGGAGTGTGTGTGCTTCCGGTTGCGGTATAGATGTTCAGTTGCAGCAGGTGGCACAAGGAGTACATGTGTGCAGTCAATGGCACCAAGGACGTGTGGGAATCCAACAATGAGGTAAAACCCCTGTTTTGTCTCCTGCTGCTTCTGCTGTGTGTTGGGGAAGCAGATGTGGCGGGGTGTGAGTGTGATGATGGCATCCAGTACCTTGGGCAGAAAGGCGGAGAATGATGGCTGTGAGATCTCAGCAACCAGGGCGTCAGTGGTTTGAAAGGAGCCACTTGCCAACATGTGTAGTACAATGTAGCACAGGCTGGCAACATGCATCCAGTTAGGCGAACAACAGTACCTTAAATCCTGGTTACGGAGCATTATGAATCCCTGCGCCAAAAATGTGTTGCACAGCCGAAGCATTTGCAAGGCAGTGGCAATACTGCAATGCGAGGTCTTGCGTCATCATTGAGGATTCCGTCAATGAGGGAAATGCGATGCAAGGTCCGGCATCTCAAATGCATCCTGGAGTCAGGGCGATAAGTCAATTCAGAGGGGCTGCGAGGCCACGATGTTGAGTCCAGTACTGGTGTTGAGGCTGTTGTCAACCGGGGATTTCCAAAGAGAAGGCTTGTTTTGAGGATGCGGCGTGCATCGGTGATTTCGGTGAGGCTGCGAGAGAGATGTATAGTTCTTGCACCTGGAAAGTCCACACAGAAGTGATGATGCATCAGTTAGTCTCAAGTTTGCACCACGGAGCAGAGGAGATGTGTCAGTTCTGCTGGACCCACAGATGAACTGGAAGAGCACCTTTAGGCCCACATCCAAGAATCTAGGATTGGAGTAGCACCACCTGGCAGGCTAGGAGTCACAGACGAGAGAGTACAGGTGCTGGGTTCAAGGTGGTGGAATCCTTCTGTACCTAAGGCTCTAGTCAGGAGGCCAGACATCTAGCCCTTGGAATCACTCTGGGGCCCTGGGCTCAACAGATACAGGTCCAGTCCTTCTCTCCCAAGCAGCAGGGCAGCAGGTCAGCAGTGCAGGCAGGCAGGCCTTCAGGGAAACAGTCTTGCAGAGTGGCAGTCCTTTGTGGCAGCAGTCCAGCAGAGTGGCAGTCCTTGCAGTAGAACAGCAGGCCTTCTTCCTGGCAGAGGCTCCCACAGGCCTGAAGTGTACTGAAGAGATGGTGTCTGAGGTCCAATATTTATTCCTGGTTCTTCCTTTGAAGTGGGAGATGCTTCTAGAGGTTTCCCTTTGAAGTGTACAGATTTCCTGCCTTACCTGCCCTGGCTCCAGCCTAACTACAGCGGTATGCTGCCCTTTGTGTGGAGGCAGGACATAGTCTATTCAAATATAAGTAGGGCTGTGCCCAGCTCCTCCCTTCTATCCTACCAGTGATGGCCCATCCTATGTACTCTATTGTGTACAAAAAGCCTAACTGTCAGCTACACCCAGTGATTTGTCCCAGAGACAGGCTGCAGGCACTAAGGTGGTAATTATGAGCATGGTGGGAAACACTGCACTGCAGGCGGTGGCGGTAACTATCACCAAGAGGCTGGCGGTCCGGAACGCCAAATAATGAAGCACATGAGAAACAAGTAGCGGTCTAGCCACACACCACCAGCATTTGAGTGGCTACGAGGACGAAGAAGGCCGCCCACAGGCCGGCGGAAACGCCCCACCCGCCCACCAAATAATGAAGCACAAGACCGCTGTCAGTTCCGGGGTGGGAATTTGTGTGGATGAAATGAACTGAATAAAAGGAAACACTCACCGGAGGTACACACAACACGCCGAAGCAGACATGGAGAGAGAGTTGCAAATAATGCCAGTGCTGCTCCTTGCCATATACCTCCACGACCGTGACCGCCGACTAAGACGACGACGGATAGTACTGCAACCTAGTACACATGGGAAGGAAGGGCAGTTACACTCCCACCCCACCCACCCTCCAACGCACTCCCAACCCCTCAAACCATACCATACACACCAGAACAAGATGTACTTACCCACCACAAAGCAACAAAGACCAGCAACAAAGTACACACATGTGCACACACACCCCCACAGTGAAATGATGAACAAAGTCACCATATTGTGCCAACAGCACCCATGGGACACTCAAACTTTAATATACGTTGAAAAATGTAATGTCTGAATAAAGCCATTGGCCATACTGCATACCCTGAAGGGCCCAAATAGGCCGGACTTGACTCCCACATGTGCACAGGATACTCCACTGTAAAGGGACATCAGTGGGGCAGCCAGGCACCGCAGGGAACAGGGGCAGGGGGTGGCGGGGTGGGAACTTATGTCTGGGAGGGGGTGGTTTGGGCTTACGTTTGGGAGGTGGAGGGGGTTTGGGCTTGGCCTTGGAAGGTGGTGGAGTGGGCTTGAACCGGGTGGCGGCAGAGAGGCCTAGGGCAACACGGGGCTTCTTCCTCCCTGGGGAAGGGGCACGGAAATGAGAAGGGTGGACTGGGGCGGACTTGGACGTGGAAGGAGTGGACTGGGCAAGCAGATGGACACGTTTAGGGATGATATGGGGTGGGCCAGTGGGTTCAAACAGGTCAACACGGGAGAGAAAACTTTCTTAGGGGCAGTTGGGGTGGATTTGAAGGAAGGTGTGGGAGTGGAGGTAGAGGGAGTGCTTGTACCAGGTGTAGGTGTGCCGGATGTGGATGCAGGTGCATGTACAGTATGCTGATGTGTGGTGGATGTGTGTTGTGTGGGTGTTTGTGAATGTTTGAGTGTTTTGGGAGGAGGGGGGTTGGACACAGTGGGAAAAGACAGGCTGCCATTGTACATGGATTTTGTCAGGGTGTCTGCAGGTCTTGTGAGTGTGCTGCATGTGTCAGTCAGTGCAGGTGTGGTGTCTGGGGTGGATGACTGGATGTCTCATGTTGTGGTGACTGCAAGAATGGGGGCAGCAGCAGTGACTGAGGGTGCAATGCTTGTGGGTGTGCATATTGAGGTGCAGACAGGGAGGCAGGAGAGATGGACACAGTGGCGGAAGTGGATGTTGTTGTGTGTGCCTTTGTATGTTGGGTGTGTGATATTGGGTGTGTGTATGCCTGTGGTGGGAAATGTGGTGCTTGTGTTTGTCTGTGTGCTTCTTGTGTGTTGATGTGTGTGCAAAGCAGTCTGAACGTATGCTTAGGATGGGTGAAGGGAGTGGGGTGCTGGAAGAGGTAGAGGTGGTTGGAGGGGGGACAAAAAGTCCAGGGACACTGGCTGCCATCAAAGAGGAGGCCAGAGTTGGAAAAAATCTCTGTAGGCCAGACATGGCACTGTGAATGCCTTCCAGGTTTGCATTGCATTGCTGCATCTGGGATGCTAGCCCCTGGATGGCATTCACAATGGTTGTCTGCCCTACAGAGATGGTCCTCAGGAGGTCAATAGCCTCCTCCATGAGGGCAGCAGGGCTGACTGGGGTATGGGATGAGGTGCCTGAGGCGAAGGAGACGCCCACCCTCCTGGGTGAGTGGGCATGGGCAACTGCGTGGGGAGCAACTGGGAGGGTGGAGATGGCATTGGGGTGGTGGAAGATGACACAGGGTGGGTTGGGCCACTAGGGTCCGCGGGCACCAGGGAGCTGCCATCAGAGGAGGTATCAGAGTCACTACTTCCAGTGGTAGTTGCCTTCCCCTGTGGTACCCCTCTCGTCCTCCAACCCACTGGTCCCCTTGGCCTCCGCCAACTCTGCCTCCTTGGAACCGTGGCCACTGCATCCCACTCAGCGGTGCCACTGCTTCCTCGCCAGAGGATGCTGATGCACACAAAGGACACAAGAGCACAGGGGTGGGGAGACAAAACATGAGAATGGTTCACACACACTCCCATCCAGGTCGCACACCTACACGCAGCACCCACAACAATATTCATGCCTGTGCCCGTGACTAGTGGCCTTCAAGCGCCCATCCTATCTGGTTAGGCCACCGCGAGAATACAGGCCATGAGGGGGGTCAGGGTCCGTGGGGCACCCCTTCCTCGTTGGGACGCCTTCCCCAGCTGGGCCTCGCAGGTCTTTTCTGGCCCAGCGCTTCAGGTCCTCCCACCGCTTCCTGCAGTGGGCGCTCCATAGGTTGTAGACCCCCAGAGTCCGCACCTCCTTGGCAATGGCTTGCCACAGTTCTCTCTTCTGATGAGTGCTGACCTATACGGGACACACAGAGCAGAGCAGAGCAGAGCAGAGCAGAAAAACAGACATCAGGATGTGGGCATCTTATACAGATGACATTTCGCCCCCTATGGAACGTACATTTCAAAAAGTCATGTTATCAACTCACAAACAGTACATGCCACACAATCTACGGCTGTGCAGTTACAAATCGAACACACATGCATACAGGCATCCGCCCCCATCACACACATCCAAGCAAGATATCCGCCAACTCAGCTGCTCCTCCTGTCGCCCATATAACTTGGCATACAGGGGAAGGACCCCGTCCACCAGCTTCTCGAGCACCTCTGTGGTGAAGACGGGGGCCCGTTCCCCTGTGACTCACGACATTTCAGTGACCAGAGTCAGGACACAGCAGTGCACTCAATGGAGTACTTGCTTGCACGAGAATCAGGAGTCAAGTGTCATGGGTGTGACGACATGGCGTACGTTCGCCTGCGGCGATCATGCTAGGCCCAGGTTCCCCATTGACAACCATGTAATCCAATGATTGGGTGCACGTCGGTGAACCCCGCTGTTGGACCTGACAGCCTTAGGGTGGTCACCCCTAACTTTTTGACTGCCTCCCTCCTCTTTTTAGATTCTGTTTTTGCTGGTTTTAAGACTGCACACCTTACCACACTGCTAAACAGTGCTAAATTGCACATACTTTCTCCCTTTAAACATGATAACATTAGATCATGCCCAATTGGATTATTTAATTTACTTGTAAGTCCCTAATAAAGTACACTATATGTGCCCAGGCCTGTAGATTAAATGCTGCTTGTGGGCCTGCAGCACTGATTGTGCCACCACTTAAGTAGCCCCTTAACCATGTCTCAGGCCTGCCATTGCAAGGCCTGTGTGTGTAGTTTCACTGCCAATTCGACTTGGCATTTAAAAGTACTTGCCAAGCCTGGAGCTCCCCTTTTTCTACATATAAGTCACTCCTAAGGTATGCCGTAGGTAACCCATAGGTCAGGGTGCTGTGTAGGCAAAAGGCCTACATGTACCTATGTAGTTTACATGCCCTGGTAGTGTAAAACTCTTAAATTTGTTTTTACACTGCTGTGAGGCCTGCTCCCTTCATAGGCTAACATTGGGTCTACCCTCATACACTGTTTGAGAGGTAGCTACTCATCTGAAAGGAGTAGGAAGGTCATACTTAGGCCCACTGGATCAACGCACAGCCGAGCCGGAACGACACAGCCTGACTTGCAGAGAGGAATCGACGCAGCGCCTGCCGTGGGGGAGAAATTTCCCGCAACGCCCACCGGATCGACACAGCCCATGTGACTTTGTGCTGTCAGCTCCGGAAATCCACGCATCGTTCCTGGGGCGTCCGAAAACCCCGCAACCCGAAGAGTAGCCACGACCGAGCAACAGAAATCGACGCACAGCCGTCCCTGAGTGAAAACTAAATGATGCATCACCATGTGCGGCCTGAGAAATCGACGCACACCCTCTTGTTTTCCATGCATCTCCTCCTCTGCGATTCTTTGCAGAGATTTTGAACGCAAACCAGGTACTTTGTGCTTGAAAGATACATTATTTGCTTTTAAAAGACTATAGACGCTTTATATCACTTTAACAGTGATATTTCAACACAACATATTCTTATTGCATTTGAATCGTTTTGACATGCATCTTATCAGATAAATATTATATATTTGTCTAAACACAGTGTAGTGTATTTATGTGGTGCTATACTGTGTTATTGCATGATTTATTGCACAAATACTTTACACATTGCCTTCTAAGTTAAGCCTGACTGCTCAGTGTCAAGCTACCAGAGGGTAGGCACAGGATAATTTGGATTGTGTGTGACTTACCCAGACTAAACTGAGGGTCCTTGCTTGGACAGGGGGTAACCTGACTGCCATCCAAAGACCCCATTTCTAACAACTGCCTTCTGCCATGACGACTACCGCTAGCGGAATGATTTTACTTCCACTCCCTCAGACCTGGATGGCAAGAGGCTGCCATCTTGCTAGCACCATGTACATATATCCTGGCCAGGGGCCCCATTCAGGGCCTCCAAATCTCACCCCTTAGTTGCGTGCTCAAATGAGTGACAGATCCTCACTTGCACCCATCTTATGAAAAGTGTCCACACTGGGATGCCATTGCAACAGAGTTGACTCTGCACACATGTGCGTAACGTTGTACATAATACATAGCGTCTGTGTGTGTAACCTACGTATTGCACATCCAGTAATACATTTACAACCCGTTTTGCACGTGTATGTGTGGCCCTCATATGTGTTCTTTTATCCCCCATAGGTACAGACCCATGTGGCGAGAGAGGGCCTGTGTACAGACCTCTTCTTGATTTTGAAACCATGGATGAACGTCACATCATTGTCACCTAAAGACTCAATCGTGCAACAATCCATGACCTCTGTGCCTTACTGGATCCTGTACTTAGACCAGCTAATCCGAATCAGCATGCCATCCCTACTGAAGTGAAAGTGCTATCTGTACTCCATTTTTTGGCTACAGGCTAATTTCAGGTGACAGTGGGCATGGGTGCAGGGTTCTCACAGCCAATGGCTAACCTCATCCTTTCAAAATTCCTGGATGCATTCGTCTAACACCTACAGACATATGTCAATTTCCCCAAAGGGCTGAACTCCCTGCCATCAAGTCTGGATTTTATGCCTTTGCTAACATCCCCCATGTGATATGTGCCATTGATGTACCCCCACATAGCTCTCATACCCCCAAGAGAGAATGAACAGTTGTACAGGAATCGAAAAACTTCCACTCCATGAACATACATTTGGTGTGTACTGCTGACCAATACATAGCACATGTAAAGGCCAGGTTTCCAGGATCAGTCCATGATTCCTTTGTCCCAAGGAACAGCAGTGTACCTGTAGTGCTTTCCTCTTATTTAGTTTCTAAGCACTAACATAACACAACAGAAATGCACTTCTGAGGTCAAAGAAGACTTTTATTGTTGTTATATGAATGACGAATTAGTAGCTTTCAAGTCCGCGTTAATCAAACAAAATATATCAGTTTGCAATATACACAGCAGGTTATATTTATAAGATATTGAATGCAAAGCAAAACAAATACTTCACCGTGTAGGAACTATTTACAGCTACATCTTTCTAAGGTCTGCAAGCTGATGACCCCTGTCAGCCGCGAGAAAGAGTTTCATCTACCCACACGGGATGCTGGCAGCTGGCGCCAAGCTCCAGCACGAGGTCCGGCAGATTCGAATCTGACTCTCTGCAGCCTGTTACATTCGTTACAAAGGTGTGCCCCCTCCTCTCAGACCTGGGAAACTGAGCAAGCCTTTTGGAGACTGGCCAGGTCTCCAAGACTACTCCTGTTCCCAAGCTCAAGCAGAGAGAAAAACAACACCCATGTACCCTCTCTTATCAGGTCTAGTCTACTGTGAGAGCAAAACATCTTGGTTCTCTGGTGCAAAAACACAGCTTGGAAAAATACAGCTTGGATTCTCAACTGCAATGTCTAACTCCACGTTAAAGGCAATGGGCAGCTAACCTAAATATCAAATGCAATGTCATGTTAAAGGCAATAGGCAGCTAACCTAAATATCAAATGCAATGTCTAGTGTCATGTCAAAGCCAATAAGCATCTAAGCTGAATACAAAATGCAATGTCTTATATCATGTCAAAGCCCATAGGCAGCTGAGCTGAATATAAAATGCAACGTATAATATCATGTCAAAGCCATTAGGCAGCGGAGCTGAATATCATGTCAAAGCCAATAGGTAGCGGAGCTGAATACAAAATGTAATGTATAATATCATGTCAAAGCCAATAGGCAGCCAAGCTGAATATAAAATGCAATGTATAATATCATGTCAAAGCCAATAGGCAGAATATCTAATAGCATGTCAAAGTCAATAGGCAGCTAAACTGAATACATCATGTCAAAGCCAATAGGAATGCAATGTCAAAGCCAATAGGCGGCTAGACTGGATACAGCATGTCAAAGCCAATAGGCAGAATACAGAATGTAATGACTAATGCAATGTCAAAGCCCATAGGGGGCTAAACTGAATACAGAAAGTAATGGCTAATGCCATGTCAAAGCCAATAGGCGGCTCAACTGAACAAAACATACCATGTGCTACTGGTGAACATTGAGCAACTAATATGCGCAGTGGTGAAACACAAAGTCATTGGTCAAAACAAAACTTATCGAATAGCAGGACATTCCGCCCTTTGACCAATGAATTTTTTGTTTCACATATCTCTTGTTTCAAACAAAAAAAAAAAAATATATCAGATCAAAGCAATCCCTGTAAAGCAATAGAAGTGAATTAACACATTGATTTCATGACCTTTTCACATAGAAAAGACTGGGCAATTTTTATACTCTGAATGAGTCTCTAATTCAACAGTGTTAGCAATTTGATGTGGCATGAGTTCTGCTCATGTAAAGGTGCACGGTCCACCCGAAAGGTTTTCTGGAAGATAAGCAAAAGTCAGAGTTCCATACGAGAAGGGAAAAAAAAAAAACACAGCAAACAAGTTGAACTTGAACTGAAGGCGCAGTTTGCACAAAATGGATCCATGGTGCTGGCACTTTACTCAGCCAGGTTCAGGTTGGGGGTTCGGTCCCTTCCCCGACCCCACACGCACACACCGGAAGGGGGACCACACAGCACACTCAGGGACAGTGGCGAAACGTGGTAGGATCTGCAAAAGAAACAAGTATGACTTTTCTTGCAAATAACATTTTTCATTTAAACTGCACCCTTCCTCTTTCTTTCCCTGTTTTATGATCAGCAGGACGTTTTTGGGGCCCTTTGTTATATTCACTGCAGGTTCTGGAGGATCACTTGGGGCTTCAGCCCACACATCAGTACTGAGGATTTTATCTGCTGCGCCACAGCTTCCCTTTTCTTGCACTGTCAGAAGGGCTGGGGCAGACTCATCTTTACCAAACCTCCATTCACTGCACTTTTGCCAATTTGGGCCATTCTGTCTCCAATTTGTATGAATGAATCAGATTCTTTTCTAGGTATCAGCATAATTTCGATTTTTCCTTGGTAATTTGCAGCAATCACTCTCCCTAAAACCTGATCAATTTGCCATTTCTGTTCTGGTAACGTTCCTCTCCCCAACTGCTCTGTGACTGCTTGCATGACAGATTGCTTTTGTGCGTGCTGCACAGTTTTTATCAAATCTAGGGGAATGTGCATCTCTCTCATCTCTGCCCACCTGTAAGTGGCTTTTTCTCTCAGCTGTTCACATTTCTGGGGCACCCACTTAGCCATCCCCACTAAGGCAGAATTCTGGGTGTACACTTCTCTCTCTGAATTTTTCTCATTAACATCTGCAAGGTAATTGAACCAGTTAGGTACAAGCCATGTGGCTAAAACATTATCAAAGAACCAAAAATCAGCATAAAACTGACACATCTCACGTAGCTCTTGCTTTAAAATCTGACACACATTATACAACGCTGTTCCTTCTACTGTGCCAGAAAACAACATTTCAGTCAATGAATCATTAGTAAAACAAACATGCTTTTTATCTTCAGTAGACACGAATTCAAATGGTGCACACAACTTCATTGATAACTCTTTTATCTGTGGTACTCTAGCCCTGTCTTGCAAATACCAGATCCATTGTATGATTCTAGCTAGGGGCACTATTTTCTTCCCTTGTTCTTGATTTAAATGTACATCAGTTTTTCCTTCTTGCACTGCGCAGAAACCTAAAGTCTGCATTATTTCATTTGCCAAATCACAAGCGCGCAGCTGCATATTATTTTTCACAGTGACCATATACAAAAGTGTTAGGATTTCTCTCAAATGAGGGCTATTCTTTTTCCAAAAATCAAACAAGCTAATGAAACTCGGGGTGTCTTGCTCTAAAATCCTTCGTTTTACTTGTGCATTTTGCAACAGTAACTCGTAAATCACATTCTGGTCTCTCTCGTCGGTCTTATCAGTTAAGGAATGCATTTTGTCTGCCAAAAACCCTGGCTCACACGAAAACTCAGTGCAGCTCGGAGCTGTCTTAACCCCCTCATTACTGGAATGGGACAAGAAAGATTCTTCTAAAACAGCCCTTTTATAACTTTCAGTCGGGCTAATTTGCTCACGTAAATTCCTATTTTCATGTTCCAACTTCCTACATTTCTCCTGCATTTCTCTGTAAGCAGATAAAGGTATCCAGACCTTTCTGTCATCATTACTTCCAAAAGACACGTTTTCTACATATATACAACAGGAATTATTTCTCAAAACATTATCAGGCCTTTTAGCTACACATGCATTTTCTTCTGTAATTCCCCAAACAGAAAACAATTCACAGTTTTTCTTAGCACCATCAGGCAGTTCATCAACACATGTATTCTCAGACATGGTCTGCCGTGCTACTGTGATTCTCCAAACAGAACACAATTTCTGTAATTCTCCAAACAACAAAAAAAACAATTACACTTTTAAAGTGTGCACTTAGAAATCTACTAACTCGTCAAACCCTTTAATCACCTCTTAATGACCGACCCCATTTCTGGTACCAATTGTAGTGCTTTCCTCTTATTTCGTTTCTAAGCACTAACATAACACAACAGAAATGCACTTCTGAGGTCAAAGAAGACTTTTATTGTTGTTATATGAATGACGAATTAGTAGCTTTCAAGTCCGCGTTAATCAAACAAAATATATCAGTTTGCAATATACACAGCAGGTTATATTTATAAGATATTGAATGCAAAGCAAAACAAATACTTCACCGTGTAGGAACTATTTACAGCTACATCTTTCTAAGGTCTGCAAGCTGATGACCCCTGTCAGCCGCGAGAAAGAGTTTCATCTACCCACACGGGATGCTGGCAGCTGGCGCCAAGCTCCAGCACGAGGTCCGGCAGATTCGAATCTGACTCTCTGCAGCCTGTTACATTCGTTACAAAGGTGTGCCCCCTCCTCTCAGACCTGGGAAACTGAGCAAGCCTTTTGGAGACTGGCCAGGTCTCCAAGACTACTCCTGTTCCCAAGCTCAAGCAGAGAGAAAAACAACACCCATGTACCCTCTCTTATCAGGTCTAGTCTACTGTGAGAGCAAAACATCTTGGTTCTCTGGTGCAAAAACACAGCTTGGAAAAATACAGCTTGGATTCTCAACTGCAATGTCTAACTCCACGTTAAAGGCAATGGGCAGCTAACCTA
This sequence comes from Pleurodeles waltl, assembly GCF_031143425.1. Classification (NCBI taxonomy): domain Eukaryota; kingdom Metazoa; phylum Chordata; class Amphibia; order Caudata; family Salamandridae; genus Pleurodeles; species Pleurodeles waltl. The sequence continues at coordinate 156,980,109 of NC_090449.1, forward strand.
AATATCAAATGCAATGTCATGTTAAAGGCAATAGGCAGCTAACCTAAATATCAAATGCAATGTCTAGTGTCATGTCAAAGCCAATAAGCATCTAAGCTGAATACAAAATGCAATGTCTTATATCATGTCAAAGCCCATAGGCAGCTGAGCTGAATATAAAATGCAACGTATAATATCATGTCAAAGCCATTAGGCAGCGGAGCTGAATATCATGTCAAAGCCAATAGGTAGCGGAGCTGAATACAAAATGTAATGTATAATATCATGTCAAAGCCAATAGGCAGCCAAGCTGAATATAAAATGCAATGTATAATATCATGTCAAAGCCAATAGGCAGAATATCTAATAGCATGTCAAAGTCAATAGGCAGCTAAACTGAATACATCATGTCAAAGCCAATAGGAATGCAATGTCAAAGCCAATAGGCGGCTAGACTGGATACAGCATGTCAAAGCCAATAGGCAGAATACAGAATGTAATGACTAATGCAATGTCAAAGCCCATAGGCGGCTAAACTGAATACAGAAAGTAATGGCTAATGCCATGTCAAAGCCAATAGGCGGCTCAACTGAACAAAACATACCATGTGCTACTGGTGAACATTGAGCAACTAATATGCGCAGTGGTGAAACACAAAGTCATTGGTCAAAACAAAACTTATCAAATAGCAGGACAGTACCACACTTGATAGACCAACTGCAAGAGGACAGAGGATGGCTCATAGGTGAGTGTGTATGTCACTGGATCAGTACATAGCTGACAACCAGCCTGTATGCAAGTAATGGCAGTTTGTTAAAGTGCTCTTTCACCCACTTTTGCAGGTGATTCTGGCTACCCCAACTTGCAATGGCTCCTGACACCTGTGGGGAATCCCAGGACAGATGCAGAGAGGAATTATAATGAGGCCCAATGACATACTAGGAGGGTGATTGAGCGCACTATAGGTCTCCTGAAGGCTAGATTTTGTTGCCTCCATCTCTCTGGGGGATCCCTGTGCTATGGCCCTGAGAAGTTGTGTAGAATAGTGGTGGCCTGCTGCATGCTACACAACTTGACTGTGAGGAAAGCTATCCCCCTTCTAGAGGAGGAGGCTGCTGTCCAACTAGACCTGCCACCTCTGAGAGGGGATGATAGTAATGGTGAGGATGAAGAGGGGGAAGATATCAACTCCAGGAACCAGCTGATCTGCCTATACTTCCAGTGACTATGGGGTACTGTTCACTGATGCTGTTGTCTTCACTGCATAGTGTCAGTCTGAGTTGGTGATGTGGTGTCTGTAGTCATTGACACTGTTAACTGAAGACTGAAGTGGCATGTGCCAGGGAAACCAAAATGGTGTACATTGTGACTTACTATAGACACTACAATGCGTGGGATTAATTCCTGCAATTAAGGTATGAATATAAAATTGACTGGCTAATGCACACACACTCACAATTGTATACTCATGATGACAGGAGACATACGATTTGGTGTAGATGTTACAAATGTGTAAGTTCGCTGTACAGTGATATGGAGTGGGCTCATGGTGCATATCCATACTTTGGTGCATGGGCTCAGCTGTTTGTGGCAGTGGGTATTGGTCCATTTGTCCCTTGGTAGATGGTGTGTTGGTATTGGCGGATCAACATGGTAGCACATTGGTACACTTGGGAGACAGTTCAGGGCAGAGTCACTTCTTAGCAGGGACCTTGGTCTTGGCAGGGGTTCCAGTGCCATATCTGGGTCTGAGGGCACATTTGAGTGACTGGTGCTGGGCAGCAGGGCTAGTGATGCTGGTCTCCTGTGTGTCCTCTGGCAGTGCCACCAGTCCAGTAGCTGCTGCAGATGTAGATGGCAGGGCAGTGTCATGGCTATTGGTAGAGTCTTGCAGGCGGGGGGTCTCAGGCTGGCTAGGGTAGTGGTGCTGCAGCACCCCTGGAATGGTGCCCATGGTGGCATTGAGTTGTTTCCATTGCTCCATGGCCCCTTGGTGTTGTGCTATCTGCAGCCTTTGATTCTGCTCCAGGGTAGCCAGGATCTGGCCCATCCTCTCCTGGGTATGGTGGTATGCTCCCAGGACCTCAGAGATCACCTCCTGGGTTGCAGCATCCATCCTTTGGCCTCCCCCCCTGGGCCACTGATGCCCTCCCACTGGCCCTTGTCCCACTGTGCCTGTGTCCCCTGCACAGGTCTGGCAGTCCCATTTGCACTGGGGCCATCATCGTCCTGCCTGTTGGTGGGTGGAGACTGGCCTCTGTACATGTGGTCCGCCAGTCTGTGGCCTGGATACACTGGTGTGGGGCCATATGGCCAGGGCTGATGATGGTGGCTGGATGGTAGGGCTGTCAGTGGTATCCTAGGTGGGGCTGCTGGAGGGAGACAGTCCAGGACTGTGTGACGGGCCATGGAATTCCTCACTGTCCATACATCCCTCTCTAGTCTCCTAAGTGGGGCCTCTATCTCCATGTGGGGCGCTGGCACTCCTTGGCCTTTCTGTCTGGGTGGCATGGGTAGTGATGCCTGTGGGGGGGAATGGACATGTATGTTACATGTACTAATTCGGAAATGGATGCACAGCTCTCCCCTATTTTGTGCTTTTATACCCCTGTTGGGCCATGCAGGGTCCTTTTGTGGAATTATCCTTTCATTTTGCATGGGGGGTGGAGGTGCATTGTGGGTGCTTTAGTGCCATTATGAATCCTTGCAGGGGTAGGTGACTGTGCACAGGGGGAGGGATGTGGCCTGTTAGTGGGTTTGTGGGCATGCAGGGTGAGGGAATGTGGATGTTGTGGCCTGGGTGGGGATGTGGTCCTAGTGGTAGCGGGAGGTACATGCATTACACGTGTGGTGGATATGAAATATTCGTAGTCGACTTACCAGAGTCCAGTCCTCCAGTGAGTCCAGTGAGGCACTCTGGGTGCAGGATAGCCAGTACCTTCTCCTCCCAGTCGGGGGTGTAGGTGGGGGTCCTCCACCAGTCTTCTGTACGGCAATGTTGTACCTGGATGCCATTGACTTCACCTTCCCGCGCAGGTCATTCCATCTCTTGCGGATGTCATCCCTTGTACCTGGATGGTTTCCCACTGCGTTGACCTTGTTGATAATCGTCTGCCATAACTCCATCTTCCTGGCGATGGTTGTCTGCTGCACCTATGCCCCGAAAAGTTGTGGCTTGACCTTCAGTATTTCATTCACCATTCCTTATCTCCCTATCTGTGAAGCGTGGGTGCTTAGGGGGTGCCATGGTGTGTGTTATGGGTGTGGTGTTATGGGTGTATTGGCGAGGGTGCTGTTGTGTATTTGTGTGTGTGACTTTTGTTATGTTGTGTTCAGTGTATGCATGTAGTTTTGTCAGTCTCATTCATGCAAATGGCGTTGCAAAGGATTGTTGGGGTGTGCATGTGAGTGTTTTATAGTGTTGTGGATGTGTGTCAGGTGTGTGGGTTTCAAACCTGCCAATGTGTGCATTTGTTGTTGTTGGGTCCCATTGCTGGCCGCGGCGGTCCATACCGCTAATGGTCGTTCGACATCCACTATCCGTCATTGTGATTTGTGCATCATTATTTGGTGGGTGGAGTATTTGTCTGCATGATGGTGGCCGGGCGAGGTGTACAGCCTTTCCGCCATCATGGGCCCTGGCGGTGGCTGGAGGTTGCAAGATTTTTGGAGGTTTTAGTTTTTGGCATCATTATACGGCGGTGTGCTGTTCACCGCCACTGGCGGTCTTTTGTTCACTGTCGTCACGTCGGTCAGCGGTGATTGCCGCCATGTTCATTATGAGGGCCTAAATGCTTAAGGTAAAAAAGAGCAAACTTTCTAAAAGAGGCATTTTCAAAATTCTAACTTAAAATCTGTCCTTACCATGAGAGAGGATTTTCCATTACCATTTGTTAGGAATGGGGTTTCTGGTTGGCTAGGGTATGCACCTAAGCCAGGCAGAAACCACCCACTCTAGTCAGGGCAAGGTAGTTACATGTCCAAGATAACCCCTGCTCCCCCCTTGGTAGCTTGGCATGAGCAGTCAGGCCTAACACAGAGGCAATGTGTAAAGCGTTTGCACAACACATACAACACACGTGACTCAATATGTACACCACAAAGTAAACACAACACTGAGCTACGTAAAAATAAACTGTATGGCACAAAAATAATTAGACCAAACATTACATGTTAGAAATACCCTGCTACCTTAGCAGTTGTCAGAACGTTACAAAGGTTACTAATACTCTGCAAAAATAAGCAGTTGTCACATTAGAACACGTAAGTACTCAGGATTCTGCAACATAAGCAGTAGTCAGGAATCACAGTAAAGAAATAAATGCACTTGTCATAGAAATATCATAAACGCCCATATCAGGAACATCATAAAACATATGGCATGTCATAAAATACATAGTGGCATAGAATGCCCATAAAAGGAACATCAGCAACCTTATATAGCCCATTATTAGAAGAGACAGAAAAACATATTATTCAATAATGCCCATAGTAGGAACATTGGAAAATCCTATGTCTCGCAAAAGAGTACCTGTTTATCCGATGAGAAGTCACTCCCAGTTCCATGAAGCATAAGGGGGGCCCCTCAGCACTCCATGTTATCCATGTTGGGGTGGAGAAGCAACACGCACCCCCTCCTGCTTTTATATCAGGGCCCTCCTGGGGCCCGCGATCTCTCGGGTGGCCCCCTGGCCGCTACGGACCCTCCCAAAGAGGGGGGATCAGTGCCAAAACCCCACCAAGGGGAAAACAGAGGGACTTGACTGTACGGGGCCTCCGATGAGGCTTCTACCTGCCCACGATCTCCGCTGGGCTAAGGGGGCGAAAAGCCTCCGTTGAGGCCTCCCTTCTACCCAAGCTTCTCCTGAAATGGGGCCTGGATGGGTCGTTGGGGGCCTCCAATGAGGTGTCCACTCCGCTTGGGATGCAGCCGCACCCGACTTGGTGTGCGTGCTGCTCATGAGCTCCTCCCAGGCCACAGCGGTGAAAGCGCACCAAAAGAGGTGCCAGTTTGTGCCCCTGGGGCACCTCTAGATGGCCTCCTGTGCCCCAGGAGTACTGTTGGGAGCAGAGTTGCACCAACCTTCGCCGTTTCGTGCCCCAGGGGCACCAGAAGATGTGGGTTTGAGACGTGCTTGAGTAATCCGGGTTGCAGCGGTGATTTTCCCTCGCAAGGCCCCAAAAGCACTCATCCAGGCGCGTTTTGGGGAAAACGGCAAGGCACTTCTCCATGCGCGTTTTTGGAGATCACGGCAAGGCGCTTCTCTAGGCACCCAAAGGGATTAATAGAAAAAGTGCTCCTCGTGCCCTCTGTAATCAGGGCACAGTGCTCCTTTGCGCTGAAGAGCAGAGGTATGAAGGGAGGCAGGGGCTCCAGCTCCCAGTCCCAGTCCCTGGGAGACACAAATGCAAACAGTGGCAGTTCCTCCTGTGGGTCACAGGTCAGCACAACAGCAACCTTCCATGACGGTCCCTGGTTATTCCTCCCAGCCGCATTCTGTGTCTAGTTCTAAGTATGTTTCTTGTCCCAAGAATATCTCAATTGTGGGGAAAATTCCCCTGTACTTATACACACTTTACAGTGTGTTATACAATGAGGAGAGAGGGGGTTTCAACCAGTTACAACAATTACAACTGGTTCTGGGAGTGCCCCCTTCTCTCCTCCAGGCTCTAAACATCAGTGGAGGTAAACAACCCTATTGTGTGTGGCCAGGGCACAGCCTTTACAAATGCAGGTGTGCCCCGCCTCTCTCTTCTCTCAGCTCAGGAAGACTATTCAGTATGTAGATGCACCTCTGTGACACCTCCACCCTCCCTGTGTACAGGCTGTCTGAAAAGTATGCACAAAGCCCAAAGGTCACTCTGCCCAGACGTGGATTGGAGTCAAGCTGCAAAACACCAGAGTCATAAGTACAGAGAAATGCTCACTTTCTAGAAGTGGCATTTCTGTAATAGTAATAAAAAATACACCTACACCAGTAAGCAGCATTTCTTATCACCATTACAACCATACCAAACATACCTACGCTAACTCTCATAAATTAGACAAAACCCCTTACACATAAGGCAGGGCATTTACAATGCAATCCTATGAGAAGGCAGCACTCACAGCAGTGAGAAACCAAATAGGCTGTTTGTCACTACCAGGACAGGCCATATTACTAGGCACATGTCCTGCTTTCTACATACATGGCACCCTGCCCATAGGGCTAGCTATGGTGAACCTTAAGGGTGACTCACATGTAGTAAAAGGGGAGTTCTGGGCCTGGCAAGTAAATTTAGCTGCCAGGTCCCTGAAAACGGCGTACACAGGCCCTGCGCTAGCAGGCCTGAGACAGGTTTGAAAGACTACTTCAGTGGGTGGCGCAAGCAGCGCTGCAAGCTCACTAGTAGAATTTAATTTACAGGCCCTGGGTGTAGGGATACCACTTTACAAGGGACTTACTGATAAATTAAATATGTAAATTAGGTATAAGCCAATCATACCAAGTTTACAAGGGAGAGCACATGCACTTTAGCGCTAATTAGCAGGGAAAAAGTGCTAAGCCATAACGTCAGCCAACAAGGGTCAGAAAAATAAGGAGGAAAAAGGCAAAAGGTTTGGGGATGACCCTGTAAAAGGGCAGGTCCAACACCATTTCCAAAGATATCAAGCATGAACTGGGTGCCTGTTCCCATTGGGAAGTTAGAGCTTATTAAATGTGATACAGTAACTCCAATTTCATCCTAAGGGAGAGGTAGGCCTTGCAGCAATGAAAAAAATAATTTAAGAGTTTTTCACTATCTGAGCATGTAAAACGTAACAGTACATGCCCAACTTTTCAAATACACCGCACTCTGCCCTCTGGGCTGTCCAGGGTCTACCTTAGAGGTGACTTTTATATATTAAAAATGAAGGTTTTTGGGCCTAGCAAAAGGTTTATTTTGACAGGTCAAAATAGCAGTTTAAAACTGCATACACAAACTGCAATGTCAGACCTGAGATATCGGTGAAAGGGTTACCTACCGGGGGTGGGGGCACAATCAGTGCTGCAAGTCCACTAGTAGCATTAAAAATACAGGCTCTGGATACATGTAAGTAGCACATTACTAGGGACTTATAAGTAAATTGGATATATTAATTGTGTGTAAGCTGCCATTTTTACAATGTTGAGAGGAGATAGCACGTGCCCTATTGCCCTGGTTAGCAGTGGTAAAATGTGCAAACTCCTAAGACCAGAAAAAAACGATATCTGTAAAATTAAGTGGGGTGAAGGTATAATGTTTGGGGGAAGACAACCCTAAGGCTGACAGGTCTAACACTTGGTTAGTGTGATCTCTGCAGATGTGTGTGTGTGACCAGAGAGTCACAGAATTAAATCATGATTGACACAGTGAGATACTCTTTAGCACCCAGGAGGGCTCTGATGGAGGAACATACTCAGCATGAAAAAGGCAGTCCACGCTGCCCCACCCAGTTCCCTAGAAGAGGGAATGGAGCTAGGCCTGGGCGGAGTTTACGGAGTCTGACTATGAGGAGTTCCACGGAATGAAAACTCTGTGGAATTCTGCAGAGGCAGAGTTCCATGACACGCAGAGTCCTGAATGTGCCAGTTCTCAGAAGTTCTAAGCTAGGTCAGGACTGGTTAGCCAGGCTCCACCCTGCTTAGCACTTCCGAGATTAGGTGCATTCAGGAGAGGGCTGTAGGAAGTGATAGCTGCCATTTCAGGCCTCTTGGGCACCAACCTGTCCTGAAACAGCAGCTTTCTTTTGCTGCCTATGGCCCTGGCCTGAATTCAGGCCAGGGCCGTAGGCAGCGAAAGCTGGCAGGCCTGTTGAGCACCGCTCTGCTCTGTGTGCAGTGCACACAGGACAGGCCGGTGCACAAGAAGCCTGAAACTGTGGGTTTTACTGCCTACGGCCTTGGCCTGAATTCAGGAGGGCTGTTTCAGTCCTTGTTTGTGCCCTAGTGTGCACAAACAATAAAAAAAAGAAGAGACAAGGAATACCTGGATCTTCCAGGGTGGCCTCCTCTCCTCGTCATCTTAATACGAGTCTGCAGCGGCTGCTTCCCTCAGGCCTCTGCTCCCATGCTCCGGTGCACACTGCAGTCCAGTGTGCAGCCCATTACTGGGCTGCAGTGCCCAGTGGGTGAGCTCCTCTCTACTGGCGGGGATAGCAGAGTTTTTTAACTAACTCCGTGCTCCAAGTGGAGCACAGAGTTCCAAAAACTCAATTTGCTCTGCCAGCGGAGTGGAGCTCCCACACACCCCTAAGTAGAGCCAGTGATGGAAAACATTATTCAGAAGGGAATCTTCCGTGAGATACTGTAACTCTCCCATGATGGGAATTAAAAATCAGAATGATAAATAGCACATCATACAGAATGTGGGCAAGATTAACAAGACAGTGGTTCCATGTTGTCCAGAGGTACTGAATTCAGCCCTCATTTAGTTTCAAATTCCATCTGAAGCTGAATGGTATAAGTCAATGACCTAAGACAAGCATTCTTTTCAATTCCTATGCATGAGGAATCAGTCCTTTATTGCATTTACATTTTTTAATAAAGTTCTTGTGTGTTGTAGGATCCCACAAAGGTACACTGAGAGTTCTTCAATCTTTTCCCAAATTTTGAAAAAAGAGCTAGAGAGTTTGCGGCTATCTTGTAATTCAATATTGCACTGACAGCTGCCTATGCAGTGGGTAGTTTCTGAGGCTTTGGAAGCATCTTCTCTGCCGAATGTAACTTCAGCACAAGTGGTGGAGCTGGTTGCATTGACAAGAGGTGGTTGTGTGTAACAGAATTGTCTGTAACAGAATTTGGAACTTCACGGATTGAGCTAAGAGACTTACAGGATGATGCTCCAGATGAAGAGAAAAATAAATTTTAGAAAGGCAGGGATATAAGAGAAATGATCAGGATTTGTTTATAAACTGTGACTAAGAATATGTTTTACCTATTTCAGTCTTGTACCCCATTTGCAAGTACCTCCATAATACAACACATGCAGGAAGAGATTGTCTCACAAGAATATTTAAGAAATATTGGGAAAATACAAACTTTCGGAGTATTGCTGTAGATATTTGCTCGAGATTTGTAGTGTGTCAGTTAAATAACAAGTGCAAGAGGACCCTGACCTTGATAAACCATGAAGGCAAGTCAGAGGGCCCATTTACAAGACTCTGAGGAGACTATATTGAAATGCTGAATTATAATGGTTTGAAACACATCTTAGTAATTATCTGAGTTTTGGCTAAATGGGTTGAAGCATAGCCCACTCAGAAATCAGATAGCCTTAGAGTTGCCAAATTGTTGCTGTTGTTGAGGGACTTGATACATCTAGATTTGGCATTCCGATTTCTATTGAAACAGATCATAGAACTCATTGTAAAAATAAAGGTCTATACATGTTTGTGAAGTATTTGAGATAAGGTAGCAATTTCATTGTAGTTTTCTGCCTCAATCTTCTAGGCTGGTTGAGAGAGCAAATGGTGCTCTCACCATTTGTGCTTCAATAGGGCTAAAGTAACTGGATGTATTTCCTCTTCTTTTGATGAACATGAGAAGTACATCTAATAAAAGGACTGGTTTTTCACCTAGGAAACCATCATAAGCAGATCAATGAGGCTTGCATATTTTCCGTCAGCTGCATTAGTTTCAATTAGTGATGATATTGTGCTAGATTACTGCAAGGGTCTGGCTGATGTGGTGAAATCTGTCTCCTATTCACTTGAATGTAGCAACAGAAGACACAAAAATCATTGCTTGCCACAGTCAAATGCCTGACGATTTGATACAATTTGCAAGCATGTGAGGAAGAGCTGCCTGGTGGAAAGGTGGTGTGTACCCTTTCAGATGATTTTGATGACAAACATTGTAGTTGAGTGTGCAGGAGTGCTGCAGTTGATCCTTGTTGCTCACACAAAAAGAGTAATAGCAGCTGAGGCAGTGAATGAGACAGTGGGTCTATAGTTGATGATGCAGAGTCAATCGCAAAGTCAAGTTCCACAACAAACTCAAATTCGCAGAGTGGATCCAGAGGGTGGTAAACATTTTGAAACTGGTGAAGATGCAGATGCAAGTAATGAAAGCAATGAAACAAGAAAGTTCGAATTTCAGGAGAGATAAATTTCAGATGTAGATTTTGAAAATTCCAAAGTCCAGTTTCAAAGCAGAGATCAGAGTGAAGACCTGTTGCAGTGCAAACGTCAAAAGCATGAGCTGCAGCAAGATGAAGTAGTCTCTGATCAGATCAATGAAAAGTTGAAGTTGAAGATGAAAGTTACAAAGAACACCAGAGGAAGAACAAAGTTTTCCGTGATCAGTGCAGATAAAGACAAGGTTGATCAAAGCGGAAGTTTAAGTGCAAGTACAAGTTTGAACTCTAGTACCTGTTAAAATAAAAAGACTTTGGAAAAGACTGTTGCCAAAGAGACAAAAGCTGAAGAAGACATTCTTCAAAAGATAACTTGTAAAAGAAAGCACTGTGAACCAGTTGAAAACTTTGAAAGACAAATCAACACTGAAACTAGTTGTAGTGAATTGCCAGTTGCCAAATGATCAACAAGAAGAAGAGTGCCAAATATAAGGTATTCCTTGCCTGAATTGGTGTAATTTAGCTACGGTATCTGAAGAAGAAGAGGCAGCAGAATTAAAAGAATTTGACCCACTGGTGATTTATTGTCAGTACAAGTATGAGACAGCATCTGAGAATGAGATAGAGATAGAAGAAGAGCCACCTCGAATGTAGAAATGAGCTACTTGGATAAAGGTGGTAAACTGAGAACTGATGAACAGATAAAAGAATCTGAGCATGCTGCAAATTGCTGAGAAGAGACTGATAAGCTTGTAAAAGACTGTTGAGAAGATTATTTTTTAATTTTTTTTTTGTTTTTCATTATTGTTTTAACAAAATAAGAAAAATTGAAAAATATTGTTTTAAAGGCTTTTTTTGTTGTTTCTAATTTGTTACGCTCCACAATACGGATTTCTGTCTCAGTCTGAAAGTAAGATACAACAAATGCTACGAAATTGTAGGGATTACAGTATTGATGTCAATATTAGAAGTTTTCTTTGGGCTGTTGTTGAGCTACTGTTTCCAATGGGATACATTTCAAAGATAAATAGACTATTAGCTAATCAAGATGGAAAGTAACATGGTTGTTTCAAACCTTAAGACTTTAGTAGAAACAGTTTTCAAGAACATAGTTATACTAGAATGATAAAAGAACATGTGATGAAACCAAAATTAATAGTAGGTATGTTTATACTTTATTTCCTCCTTCTGTTGAAGACGGCTGACCTATGCTCATCTTCCGTCTTCCCATGTTCTTTCATGTAATGTGTTTATAACTATCTTTTATAAATATGATGCACTTTTTCATTACTTGACTGAATTTAATGTTTTGATTGAGTATATTTCAATCAATTTAGATAGACCTAATGATGTTCATTGTAAGTATATGAGAGTTATTATACATACTAACCATGAGACTGAAAAAACTACTACAGAGTATGTGCGTAGTCTTAATAGAGATAAAAAGAGGTTTATTAATTAATTTAATCAGAGAGGGATTAAGATCATGAGAAATGGGGAAGGAAAGATTGTAGACGAACAACTGAAGGAAGAAGATGAATTCAGAAGGTCGAATTTGCATCCTAGTTTGGATTGAGAATGGAGAAAGAAAGAAAAGGTGAAATTAGTCTGATTAGGGGTATAGGTGGAAATAAGTGGAAAGGATGGGAGTGTGTGTGTGTAAATAAAGTCCTGAGTGTTAAAGGTGATATTCTATTAGATGGAGAGCCAATTTTGAAAGGAATTTATTATCCATGCGGGAAGAATGCTTATTTCAATTTGCCATAAAATTGGGTCGCTCAAGCTATGCAGCTTTACTGTCTCCTAGGATTTAGCATGTGAGTGAGATTGATGATGCAATTGGACTCAGAAGAATTAAAACAAGCTTTGGTTCAGTAGTTTTAGATATAATTGGGACTATTATTTCTTCAGTGGGTGTTGTTGCTATGAAAGATGTGAAAGTTGGACATCTTTCACCGTTAGTGGATAAAATGGGAGTAGATACATAAAGGGCTTTTAGAAACGTTAATGAAGAACTGCTTGCAATTAGGGCTATGGCTATGTAGAACAGATAAACATTAGACATAATCCTGCCAAAGAAATGAGGGGTCTTCTGTGCCAGATAGTTGTAGAACTATAGAGTCTTGTATTACTAGTATAATTAATATCTTTAATGTAATTCATTCACTTGTTAAGACTGGATTATAAGAAAACATAGATTTTTGATTTAGTAATCTAGGAAAGGGATTTCAAAGGGTTATTGAATGCTTTTATGACGTGGAAGGTAATGCATTCAAGCTAAAACTAACTTCTGTTATAATAGTAACAGTTTGTGCAATACTTCTATTTTTTTAATTCATTTTATTAACTGTGTAATCATAAGAGATCAAGGTAACTGGCTAAATGGGAAAAAGATTTTGAATAAATTGAACTGGAATATATGAAGAATAATGTTTACAACCAGATGAAAATGGCAGAAGAAAATTCTTGAAAGCACTTTAAGAAGATAACAGTTATCGACTGATAAATAAAGATGTAATATTGTGATAATGTGATTACAATAATAATCAGAGGGGGCATATTATTAAAGTTTCTTTATTCCCTTGACCTCATTGGCAGATGCCTGCATTACCTCCCCAGTGCGTACCAGTGCATCCTTCGGCCCCTTGCCGACTATAGGGAGGCATTAGAAGGATCCTCCGTTGCCTACATCAGAAGATTCCTTACTGTTCTTTAAACAGGCTGGGGGCAAGGCAGAATCACCTCTGCTTCAGGCCCCTCCTCCTGCTTGTCTGTGATGTCAGCATGCAGGTCACAGTTTCTCCACTGGACAAAGAGGAGACAGGAGGTAAGAGCTGTCTCTCACTCCATAGTGTTTTTTCTACCCCTGGTGCTTCCCTAAGTTTCAGGGAGGCATTGTTGGAAAGGGAAGAATCTCCCATTACAGCAACACCCACTGCATGCTTATTCCATGCAAAGGGCTGCATGTGAAGGGGTCATAAAGTGATTCTCCGGTGGCACTAGGTGCTCTTAAATATGCCCCCAAGTGTTTTTTCTCTTGGAGATGCGATTGTGCCCCTAGGGGTATTTCTTTTTTAACAAAAGTGGACCGTGTACCCAAGGACAATAAAAACAAAAAAACTATAAAAGAAACTGTTAGGGGGTCAGTCCTCCAGGCTTACGGGCAACTGCGTTGGACTGTAATCTTTTTTTTTTAAATACAAGTTTTGCCCCTGGGGCATTTTTGCCTCCCCCATGAGTAAAACACACACATAAAAATGCAGTTAGGGTGTTGGCCCTCCTAGCATAATAGCAGACCCTCTTTGGTGACATATATATTTTTTTAATTGTGTGTTCTCCCCTGGAGTGCCGATTGCACCCCCAAGGGAAAATACACATTTCCCCCAAAAATTAGGTGCTTTGTATAGAGCCCTCTGTGTCCATTGCCCTTTTGTGTTGTCTCCCTGAATGCTCTCATTGTCCTTGGTTTGATCCGTTTCCCTAGCAGGCACCAGGACAACCACACAAGTGGGCAGTGTTTTTATTGGCACAGGTGGGTTAACACTGGGCGGTAGGAATTTTTTGTGTTCCTGAACCTTCCATCACAGAAATGTAAGGAAATGCCTGATTTTAGGAAAAGTTTGAGGTTTGTGGGATCCACGCAGGGCACACAACCCTAGAATTCCTTGGTTGTTTGGTTTTCAAAAATGTCTGTGGCTGGTATTTTTCCATGTGTGGCACTACAATACAGCCCCAAATACTGCAGCCTTTTGTGTTGTGGTCTCATAGGGTACAGTTATTATCAGGAGATAAGTGGGAACTCGGGGTGGTAGGAATTGTGTAGCTCCCTGCAGATTCCAGAACTTTCGGTCACAGAAATGTGAGTACAATGTGTGTTTTTAGGCAAAATATGTGGTTTAGAAAGGTTTAATAATAAGGAAACCTGGTGAAGGTCACCAAAGTCATACCATCCTAGAATCCCTTAGGTGTCTAGTTTATAAAAGTTTACAAGTTTGCTAGGTTTCCGTAGGTGCCAACTGAGCTATGGCCTAAAATCCACAGATTCTGAAATTGCAACAAAAGATTCAGGCCCATATTTATACTTTTTGACGCTAAACTGCGCTAACGCAGTTTAGCGTCAAAATGTTTTGCGCCGGCTAACGCCATTCTGAAGCGCCATGCGGGCGCCGTATTTATTGAATGGCGTTAGCCGGCGCAAGCAGACCGGCGCTGCCTGGTGTGCGCGAGAAAAACCACGTACACCAGGCAGCGCCGGCGTAGGGGGAAAATGGCGCATGGGCGTCTTAAAATGGGGCAAGTCAGGTTACGTCGAAAAAATCATCGTAACCCGACTTGCGCCATTTATTTTCGACGCCCATCCCCCATCAACATGACTCCTATCATTGTAAAGATAGGAGTCATGCCCCCTTGCCCAATGGCCATGCCCAGGGGACTTCTGTCCCCTGGGCATGGTCATTGGGCATAGTGGCATGTAGGGGGGCACAAATCAGGCCCCCCTATGCCACAAAAAAAAAAAAAAAAATACTTACCTGAACTTACCTTAATGTCCATGGGATGGGTCCCTCCGTCCTTGGGTGTCCTCCTGGGGTGGGCAAGGGTGGCAGGGGGGGTCCCTGGGGGCAGGGGAGGGCACTCTGGGCTCATTTTGAGCCCACTTGTCCCTTAACGCCATGCCTGACCCAGGCGTTAAAAAGCGGCGCAAATGCGCCGTTTTTGGCCACGCCCACTCCCGGGCGTCATTTTTGCCCGGGAGCATAAATACCACGTAAAGGCCTGGGAGTCATTTTTTAAGACGGGAACGCCTCCCTTGCATATCATTAACGCAAGGAAGGGGTTCACGCTAAAAAATGACGCACACTCCGGGCACTTTGGCGCCCGAAGCGTCTAACGCCATAGTATAAATATGGCGTTAGTTGGCGTTAGTTTAGCGTAGAATTTGCGTCGAAAAAAACGACGCAAATTCGGCGCAACCAGAGTATAAATACGGCCCTCAGTTTTCAGTAGAAAAATGTGATGTGTCCATGTTGTGTTTTGGCCTGTTTCCTGAAGTGAGCAATAGGCCAACCCCACACAAGTGAACTACCACAGTTATGAGGAGACTTGCGGGAATGCTGCGGGCTAGAAAATATGTGGTTCCATATAGATTCCAAAAGTTTTCCTCACAACAATGTAAGGAAAATGTGTTTTTTTGTTGAACATTGAGTGCTTCTCTGTAAATTCACTTAGTGAGAGCCAGGCATGTCGCCCCTAACCTGGATTTCCCTCGGTGCCTAGTTTACAAAAATGTACTTACTTGGTAGGTTTTTCCAGGTACTAGCTGAGCTAGGGCCCAAATTCCACATCTACCGACATTGAAAAAAGGGTCAGTTTTCAGTGGAAAATTGTGATGGTTCCATGTTGTATTTTGGGCTGTTTCCTATTGTGAGCACTAGGCCTACCCACACAAGTGAGGTAACATTTGTATGAGGAGACTTGGGCAAATGTTGGGTTATAGGAAATTTCTCTAACAGCAATATGAGGAAAGTGTGTAAATGTGTGTTTTTCAGCCAACGGTTGAAGTTTGCAAAGGCTTATGAGTATGGAAACCTGGTGAAAGCCACAGAAAGTGCCCCACCCTGGAATCCCCCGTGTTAGTTTTAAAAAATGTACATGCTTGCTAGATTTTCCTAGGTATCAGCTGAGCTACAGTCTACAATCCACAGCTCTGACATTTAAAAAAAGGGCCAGTTTTCAGTGGAAAATGTGATGTGTCTATTTTGTGTTATGGTCCATTTCCTGATGTGTAAACAGGGCCTACCCACACAAGTGAGGTACCATTTTTTTGAGAGACTTGGGAGAATGCTAGGTGATAATACATTTGTGACTCCCGAAAGACACAAGAAGTTTCCTTCACATAAATGAGAGGACAATATGTGTTTTTAGCCATAGTATGAGGGTGCAAAGGCCTTTCCTTTCATGTCGCTTTGAGCATTTCTGCAGCGCGATCGAGAAGCGATCGGTCTGCAGAAATTCCCACTAGACACCAGGGATCTTTGTTTATTTTATGTTTACAATAAAGGGGAGTGACCCCTTTGACAAGAGTCACTCTCCTGGGGGACATTTTATTATAAGGCCTTTTCTGCCCCCTTTGGCGCAGAACCCACTAGACACCAGGGATATAATTTTTTGGGTTTTCATATGTGGGGAGCGACCCCTTGGGCAGAGGTCGCTCCCATGGGAGAAAATTGTTTTTAGGCCAGTTCTGCCCTCCTTGGGGGCAGATTGGACCATTTTTCTTAGGCCAATCAGCCCACAAGGGGGGCAGAAACCACTAGACACCAGTTTATTTTTTTTTACATCAGTTTCACGCAAGGGGGCGACCGCTTAGGCAAGGGTCACTCTCCTGATGGCAAATTCATTTTAGGTCATTTCTGCCCCTCATGGGGGCAGATTGGCCTGTTTTTCTTAGGCTGATCTGCCTGGGGGGCAGGAACCACAAGGCACAGGGACTTTTTATTTTTTTACAGATGGGGAGTGACCCCTTACGCAGGGGTTGCTCCCCTGTGGGGGAATTTTATTTTAGGCCTTTTCAGCACCCCTTAGGGGCAGATTGACGTATTTCTCTTTGACCAATCTGCCCCCAAAGGGTCGGAAACCGCTAGACACCAGGGATTTGTTTTTGTGCCAATTTCACACAAGGGGAGCGATTTGCCATTTCTGCCTCATCTGCCTATTTTCATTAGGCCGATCTGCCCTGACTAGGCACCAGGGATTTTGTATTTTTTTTACAGATGGGGAGCAACTCCTTAGGCAAGGGTCGCTCCCCTGGAGGGAAAATTTATTTTAGGCCATTTCTGCCTCCCTTAGGGGCAGATTGGCCTATTTCTATTAGGCCGATCTGCCCCTGTGGACAGAAACCACTTAGGCACCAGGTATTGGTGTGTGTGTTTTGTTTTGGGGGCAGCCCCTTGGGCAAGGGTCGTTCCCCATGGGGGCACATTACTGTTGCCCATGTCTGCCCACTTGAGGGGCAGATCAGCCTATTATTGTTAGTCCCATCTGCCCCCAGAAAGCCCAGCAGAGACCAGTGAATTTTCTTTTTCAAAAACGAGGGTGGAGGTATGGCCGTAACCCCACCCTAAATAAATGGGGACAAAGTTGTTCTGCCTATCAGTGGGCAGATGAAGCAATTACCCCCGATCCACTCCCCGGGAGGCAGAAAGCCTACTAGATGCCAGGGAATTTAATTTTTTTTTTTTAAATAGTGGGGTGGTGGCTACCAACCAGTATGGGCATAATTATGCGCCCTCCCCAAGCAAAGAGGGTAACAGCCTTTCAGCTCTCCCCCGCACACTAAAAGGTCTGATCCCAACGGCAAGCATGAGGACATTTGATTATTTTAGGTTTTGGTTTTACATTTTGGCCATGAGAACTTGTCTAACTCTCAAAATCGTCCCACTTGGAATGGTGAGGGCTGCACTTTTTGGACTTTGGGACACTGCCATGTAGAAGAATCTACGAGACCTCAACACATATGAAAACTAAACATCTAGGTGAGTCCAGGGTGGTGTGCTTTACATGCACCCCACACCATTTTCCTACCTACAATGCCTTGCAAACATCCAACTTTGCTTGAAATCACACAATTTCTCCACATTTTTGTGATGGAACCTTCTGGAATCTGCAGGAATCCACAAAATTCCTACCACCCAGCATTGTTGCATCTATAGCGATAAAAATTCTGCCCCACTTGTCAACCTAAAAATGTTTTTTCTCAAACTGCCCTTTTGGATCTGCTTTGCTTCCCCCTCAATTTTGACATGTTTTTGGCTCTTCCGTGTCACAGGCACTTTTTATCGGGCGACTGAGGGGAACGTGGAGTGGTAGGAAATCTGAGCTGGTGCAGTGAGCCCACACAGAGATGTGGGAAAATTAGATTTTTTTAGCTAAGTTTGAAGTTTGCTGAGGAATCTGGGTCGGAAAACACTGAGGGATCTACGCAAGTCACACCTCCCTGAACTCTCTCGGGTGTCTAGTTTCCAGAAATGTCTGAGTTTGCTAGGTTTCCCCAGATGGATGCTGAACCCAGGACCAAAAACACAGGTGCCCACCCGCAAAAAAAGGTAGTTTTGTGTTTGTTCATTTTGATGTGCCTACGTTGTGTTTTGGGGCCTTTCCTGAAGCGGGGACTAGGCCTGCCTACACAAGTGAGGTACAGTTTTTATCGGGAGACTTGGGGGGATGCTGGGTGGAAGGAAATTTGTGGCTCCTCTCAGATTCCAGAAATTTACATCACCGAAATATGAGGAAAATTTGTTTTTTTGCCAAATTTTGAGGTTTGCTAAGGATTCTGGGTAACAGAACCTGGTGAGAGTGCCACAAGTTGCCCCATCCTGGGTTCCCCTAGGTGTCTAGTTTTAAAAAATGCATGGGTTTGGTAGGTTTTCCTAGGTGCCGGATGAGCAAGAGACCAAAATCCACAGCTAGGCACTTTCCAAAAAACACGTCAGTGGTCAATGAACAATTTGATGTGTCCATGTTGCGTTTGGGAGCAATTCCTGTTGCGGGCACTAGGCCTACCAACACAAGTGAGGTAACTTTTTATTGAGAGACTTGGGGGAATGCTGGGTGGAAGAAAGTTTGGGACTCCCCTCAGATTCCAGAACTTTGCAGCACCGAAATGAAAGGAAAAAGTGTTTTTTGTGCCAAATTTTGAGGTTTGCTAAGGATTCTGGGTAAAACAACCTGGTGGGAGCACCACAAGTTACCCCGTCATGGGTTCCCTAGGTGTCTAGTTTTCAAAAATGCACAGGTTTGGTAGGTTTTCCTTGGTGCTGGATGAGCTAGAGACCAAAATCCACAGTTAGTCACTTTCCAAAAAACACGTCAGTTGTCAATGTAGAAATGTGATGTGTCCATGTTGCATTTTGGGGTGTTTCCTGTCGCGGGCACTCGGCCTACCAACACAAGGGGAGTACCATTCTTATCGTAAGAGTTGGGGGAATGCTGAGTGGAAGGAAGTTTGTGACTCCTCTGGGATTCCAGAACTTTGCAGCATCGAAATGTGAGGAAAAAGTGGTGTTTTGCCAAATGTTTAGGTTTGCTAAGGATTCTGGATACTAGAACCCGGTGAGAGCACCACAAGTTAACCCATCTTGGGTTCCTCTAAGTGTCTAGTTTTCAGAAATGTCCAGGTTTGCTAGGTTTTCCTAGGTGCTAGATTAGCTAGAGGTCAAAATCCACAGCTAGGCACATTCCAAAAAACACGTCAGATTTCAATGCAAAAATGTGATGTGTCAATGTTGCGTTTCTTGTTGCGGGCATTAGGTCTACCCGCCCAAGTGAGGTACCATTTTTATAGGGAGACTTGGGGGAACACAGAATAGAAGAACAAGTTTTATTGCCCCTTGCCTTTCTCTAAATTTTATCCTTCCAAAGGTAAGACACTGTGTAAAAAAGACATCGATTTGAGAAATGCCCAATCATTCACATGTTAGTATGGGGACCTCAGAACTCACAGATGTGCAAATAACCACTGCTTTTCAACACCTTATCTTGTGCCTATTTTGGAAATACAAAGGTTTTCTTGATAACTATTTTTCACTCTTTATACTTCACCAAATGAACTGCTGAATACCTGGAATACAATGAAAAACCAATCTCAAGCCAAAACTCCAATGTACCACACCGTCCGCTGCGGCGGTAATGACCGCAGGACTGGAGACTTCAGTCTCCAGCCAGGCGGTCCTCACTAGCCCGCCCGCCGGATTATGACCCCGCCTACCGCCATGGTTTTTGTCGCATGCTTAACACCACGAAAACCATGGCGGTAGGCACTATCAGTGACAGGAAATACCTTTCCTGCCACTGATAGGGTCTTCTACATCCCTGCCCCGGTCTAACCTCCACACCCTCCCTCTCCAGACCCCCCCACGACATACACGCACCATCGAACACCTGCATACACACACTCATAACCACATTCATCCACGCATGCTTACATCCATTCACACTCACATCCACACACTGACATACATACAAGCAAACACGCATGCACACAACGCAACATATAGGCACTCACACCCCCGTACATGCACACACAGACAAAACGCATCACACACCGCATATATGCACGTACAGACATACACCTCCCCCTACACACACACAACATCCCCCACCCCCCTCCCCTGCCGACTTACCTGATGTCAGGGTGTCCTCCGGCAGGAGACAGGACGGGGCGCTGCTGCCAGCAGCAGCGTCAGCCAGCAGAACACCACCAGGCCGTATCATGAGTCATCATACGGTCTGCGGCGGTCTACTGGCGTGGCGCTGCTGCTGGCAGCAGCGCTACCTTACTGCCATCAGCCGGCAGGTCGCAGCCAGATTACTGCCATCCTTCTGGGGGAAATCTGGCTCCGGTTATAATACGACAGACGGTGGGTAGCCACGGCAGCGGTCTATTGTCGGCCGTTGCCGTGGCGGTAGGCGGTATATACCGCCAATATTGTAATGAGGGCCTTTGTCTTTTATGTGAAAAGGTGAAAGTTTTGTTTGGAGGTTGTAAATCTTATCCACAGCATGCTGGCAAGAGTACTTACTTACCCTGCACAAACTGGGAAAAATGGGACAGAGGTGTAATGTATTTTCCAGACTAAGTAGCTTTTTGTTATTTGTAGGATGCCTCCAAGGATCAGGTCTCCCTCCTGTGAGTAGCTCATTTGGGTATACATCTCGAGGACTAGATCATGGAAACACCCCTCTTTTGATGAGGCGGAGAGAAAAACCAGGTAACACGCTATTAGTAGTAGCGGCTTCATGAGCACTGGCCTCGATTTGGGTCAACTTCAGGGTAGTCTTTTCAAGCAGCTCCTTCAGTACTGAACTGTAAAAGAAAAGGTGTGAGAAAAATATAAATATGCACTGCGATGCCTAATAGAACATCATTGACTCTTTTAAATATTTATCTCTAATGAAGGTCTGTGGATTCTACTGTTTGGACCTGGGGTTTATTTTATGTTTATTCATAGCTTACTGTTGGCTAAAAATAAACTTAAAAAGAATAACCATTCAAAAATATTTTAAAACATATATAGGATACCGCAGATTTCGTTTTATCCTTTATATCTTCTCAACCTTTTTACTGCCTTTTCATTTCTTCTTTTTTATTGGCATGTATCTGGGCAAGCCGAACAGAAGCAACAGGGCTTTGTACATAAGTTAAGGCATCTTTGAATCCCTCAATGATTTTGCATCTTACAGTTTGCTGTAGTTGGATAGCAGGATCCACACTCAACATTCCTCATCATGCCAAGCCAATGCGTACACAGACACATCAGGTCACTTTATTATCCCTCCTTCCTTACATGCAGAACAACACATGCAACATCACTTCATCATCCTCATCATCCTCTTTCCTTACGCAGAAAACAAATGTTAACCTAATGCAACAATAACCCAGAAATATGAAACTTTCTCACCGTCTCAATTTTCGAAAGGAATGCACAAATGGCTACAAAGACAAGAAAGTTCCATCACACATTCATGCACACACACATACTAAAAAGTGCTGCCAAGCAGACCACCAGTCTCAACACTCAGGCCTCATTATGAGTTTGGCGGTCCCATCGCAGGACGCCAAATTCATGGGGAGGACACTACTGCCATGGCAGTGACGTCCATACCGGGAATATTACAATGTTCCCTCCAGGCTGACTGAGAGAAAATTGCAATACGCGTTCCCGCAAGTCAGTTCGGTGGGAAAAGAGCTACGATATAGGACTCGGTTCCCTTAAGGGAGCCGAGAGCTATACCGTAGCGCAGGGGGGCCAACTAGCACCCTCGGAATGCACACGGTCTGCAAAGCAGACTGTGCGCACTAAGACGGTGCTGGGCAAGGGAGTCCCCGGCACTGGCTTTCCTCCAGCCTTTTCATTGTGGGGTCCCCGCCATGAAAATGCTTGTGGAAAGTGGGGTTGTAATCACCTAGGCAGCACTGAGTTCAGCACCGCCCTGGCTGAATACAACCAGGACCTCTGTCACCACATTGGGAACGATGTTCCTGGTGGAGGCTTTAGGTGGGTCTGCCCGCCAAGCTTGTAATTTGGCCGGCGAGGCTGGCGGTAGTAGGACCGCAAGTCTCGTAATCAGGCCGCCAGTCACACTAGGTGGCCAAACCAATACGATCACATTCCAGATGGAAGAAAGCACCTAAATCTGCACCAAGCACCACACCTGCTACGATATGGAAAAACAGAAGGAATATCCCCCACGCGCAATGTTGTCCGCCTCTAGTGCACAAAGTCTGACATTTCTGAAAACACAACATTGAAACAGGGTGCTATCACCTCAGCACAAGTTCACATCAGTACATAGTATCACTGCCAGGACAGGGAATAACCCACATACTACACCCCACATTTATGCCCAATAATGCCAAGTCAGATCCCCCCATCCATACTCAACATAAGTCTAGTACACACAATCACAGGCACAAACAAGACAATAGCCATGTACTCTGTCTCCACTACCACTCATCTGTTAAATCCTCGCATATGCAAAAAGATGACGACTTGTCCCAGACCACATATTAGTCAAACAAAAATACAATAGAAAACAAAGAAACACTTGCACCAATTACTTTGTCTCTAGGAAGACTCACCAGGCGAAACTTTTCATTTGTCCCCAATAATGACTGGTCCCAGAGTACAGTGAAGTGAACGTTGTGGCTAACCGACAAAACATCATGGGGTTCCCTACTTCGACACACTTCCACTTTCATTAAGGTACTCCTCTTCCACACGTTTGTATCATCATAAAAAAGTGTAATAGGCGTTCTCACACTCTGAGACAGATTAATCTCTTGTGACAGTTTGAAACACCAGAAACTGGGGCACTGCCCTTCCCTTAAGTGCGCGCGCACCAAACCACATGTGCTTCATTTGCACCTGCTAGCAACACCATAATGCACCACATCTTGCAACAGGGAACTATTCCACTCTTTTGAAAAATCATAGCGAAAACCTCAGAACTGTGTACTCCTCGACCCCGTTTTGCACACAAGTAACGCACAACGAGTAGGTAAATCCACAACCACACACAGATGGGTACTGCCGTCCTCTTCTCTAATCTGTTTGCCAGACTCGCACTTCTAAATTTACAATGTAATCAGTCAAAAAACTACGGCCAGCTCAACTTACAGAAAGGTACCCTGACCCTTCCCAGCACATGCAAGACACTTCTGACAAGCATAGACTCAAAGGCCAACATGTGCAGCAAATAAAGACACAGCCATGACAATCTTTGCCTCCACATTTAGAAAAAAACTCCGTTCTGACATATGTTGACTACGCAAAAATTCTCAAACCTTAGAAAAGTAATTTCTAATACATGTTTCTAATATAGAAGCTACTTTCATCAAACTGTAGTAAACTATGAATGTTGGAGACACAAGAATAATATTTACCCACAAACTAAATGCATCATATGGCGTCAAATACCGCGAATCCTTTTATCCAGCATATACAAGACTCAGCACTACACCTGTTTTTAATATTAATTATGTTGGAGTAATTGGAGAAACTCAGTTATTTCACATTATGCAAGTTCCGCGTAGTTACGAATATTAATGCCATGATAACACGGTGCGTAACAAATTTCCCTTTCGGTGAAAGTCATACCACAAGAAGCACTGTAACAATGTGACAGCATCAACGCCAATGTTCACAACTTCGATCGTGATCTTGTGAATGCGGCGAGAATATTAAACATAATATTTGAATGTGAGCGAGAGCTCTTTATCTGGAGGGGTAAGGTGCCACCAGTCAGCATTTTGGATGGACTTTTTACCTGAGCGGCCAGAAACTCAACTCCAAATGCATTTTCAAGTAGGTATTTTACCAGAACGGACCGCTTTTTTTTTTTTTAGGTCAAAATGCATTTTTTTTCTTTTTGTTAAATAGGAAGGAGTGTCATATTGACTCGGAGGCTACTGTATATAGAGTAGTAACGTCCTATTCCTGTCCTTAAGATTCCTCCCTGTACTTCGTTCAGCCCTTGGTCTTTTTGGGTTTTGGATTTTGGTGGGAAAGCATCACTCTGCACTTTGGAAATAGTTTGTATGAAAGTGAGGGCCTGCACTAGTATTTTTGCTAATTTCTATCTTTCTTGATGGGTCGCCTGGATATTGGACTGGAGTAGGGGCTCTTGTGGGCTTAACTTTTTTTAATGAAAAAAGTTTGAACTTTCTGGATGGTGGACCGTAAATATAGTCATTCTTAATTTCCTAGTGTGTTTTTGTGAAGTTTATACTTATTTGTTTATCATTTTACTCTAATGTTGTTTTACTGTTTGGTGCCTACTCTTCCCTGCAGTAAGCCTTGTGTGTATTTTGATGTATCTTTCACATTCTCGGTGCTGCTGTGCTATATGTTTAGTTAAAAAAAACATTTAGGGAATTATGGATGTCCTTGGATTAATTGCAAAATGTATGTTATCTCCTTATGTGCCTGTAGGTGGAGTCAAGGCACAAGTAGGCAGACATCTTTCTTTGTTCTCAGCCATCTCCTTAAACCCCAATGTGTGTATTCGCTATCTTTTTAGTGAATTTGTGTATGTATGAAATGGTTGATATTGTAGTTTGGGAATTATTAAATTACATTTTTGTTTTGGCTTTGCTGATTTAATGATGGTGAGCAAAGAGTTGTTGCGTGCATGTGGGCCCAGTCACAGTGGGTAAATAAGTAATATCTTTGCAATCCTTTTGCTGCCATGCTACAAGTTGTGTTTTTAAGGGTGAAGGTGTTCCAAGCTGAACAAGGCAACTGTGTTCTTTTGTCTCCATAACTCCTCTTTGCTAGTCATGTGGCTGTGGCAGTTTTGTTTAGGCACTGTGTGTGTTTACCATAGTCTGTTATGTTCTTTTTTTTCTCCATTCCTCCATCTTTGCTTGCCACTTGGCATTTCTGTGTAGCAAGGGTGTGTTTACCGTAGGATGCCATGTGTTCTTTGTTCTCCATGCCTCCTTCTTTGCTGGTTATGCGGCGGTGGTCATTTCCTGTAGCCAGTGTGATGTGTTTTACCATGAGCCTCCATTTTGTCTTTCTGCTCCATTCTTCCTTCTTTTTTGGCTATTTAGTGGCGGAAATTTTGTTGTAGCCAGTGGATGCTGTGTTTGTCCTAGGTCACCATTTAATACATTTATTCAATATTTATTCAATATTTTGTCTGCCTTTGATAGTGTCCCTGTGTACCTTGGAGGGGTACCAATAATAATTTATTTATTTGATTTTACCAGCATTAGCCCTGCTCCTCATAGAAACCCCATGGGCCCTCGAGGGGCACCAGTAATTATTTAATTCATTTTTGCTCATCTCTCAGAGACTCCTCACAGGCCCTTAGGGGCACCATCAATTTTTGCCTGTTTCACCCTGACTCCGAAGGAGCCCCCATGGGCCTGAGGGACCCCAGCAATTACTTAATACATTTATTTGTTTCTTTCCATGGGGACTCCCAGCCTTCAATTGAGTTTCTATGTCCCATAGGGGTCCCATGTGCCTGGAGAAAGTCAAACTAATGTTTTCCTGTCTAATGTTGTCATGAGAAAAATATATCGTTTGTGCATGGTTTGAATACACAAATGTTAAGCATTTGAGATGATGATGACCACTTGTGGTACATTGGCTGGATTCTGATTGCTCCATTTCACTGCTTTTTTCTTTGCTTGCAGGTGCACAAGACTTCACACATGTCACTGAGACAGAGAGACGTCTGAGAATTAACTGACAATGACAACTGAACCCTATTTTGCTAAGTGCTTCTACTTTTGCTAAATACCAAATGCTAGTGCTAAGAAGATGAGCCCCCAAAAAATAGGTTCCTTCCATGAAAGTGGCCAGCGGAAATGAATGTAAAAAGCCTCTTTATAACAAGAACAAGGGACCCTCTCTTATGGTTAACGGTTCCTAGGACAGGGGAACTGTAAACCATATAAGAAAAAGAACCCCGGCAACCTTCTTTAATTTACTTATCCAAACACTGTGATATGGATAGTATATATGGCTCAGACAGAATATGTATTCTTTACAACATAATCTTTATTGCCTATTAAAAATATATCTCCACAGTATTTCCATTGATTTGTAAACATTATCAAAATAATGTTAAAAATCAATGGATAGATCTTCCAGAGGTAGGAGAAGAACAGAAGGTTGAGCTCCTGCTGAGCAACATGTTATTGAGAAGGCTGCTCTTCCCCTTCAGCTTCACAATCTCCAGCAAGCAAAGAAAGGGTACTCACTCATCTTCACCAAGCATCCCTTCTGATGATCTGCACATGGATTGGACCCAGGCTGAGTGTGAGACCCACCACAAAACCCACAGAAAAAGTAAGGTTTCTGAAAACCTTGGAAGTGAGGAAGGTGAAGATGATGATGATGAGCCATTGATTGTCAGTGTGGAGACTGGCGCAGAGGAATTACAGCTCACCTCTAGTCAACCTGTTCAGAGGCCACCTAGCACAATCACCTAGCTGCAACTCCAGTTCTTCGGGGTTTGGTACAATAAGAAAGCTCTCCTACCCAGTTTGCGACTTCTTTACTCTAAGCCAGCATGAGGATAACATTACAATATGCTCCCTTTGCTACTAGAAAATTAATTGTAGTAAGCCAAGTGGGTACTATGGTACCGGATGCCCACTGCCCCAATTGAAAATAACACATGCAGACATGTGGGAAGAGCACCTTAAAAACATAGCTGTTGGTGGTAGGAAGGAGGAAGTCACTGAAGTGGTAGAAGAAGGTGGTGATGAGGAAAAAGAGGATGCCAATATCAGCATTATCCAAAGCAGCCCAGTGAGTCTCCCCCATAATGTGCAGTCCTCACCCGCAGCAACTTCTCCATAGCACAAGGTGCAGTGGGATACAGCGAATTCCACCCCAAAACACTAAAGCAGCCTACCTGCTGCTGATACCAGTAAGTGGCTTGCGGCAGAAGTACCACAATTAAAAAAGCCATCTAATAAGGTTATGACACAGAAGGGTTGGAGCACACTATGTAATGGGTTCCAAAGTAATCAGGAAGCAATCAGTAAGAAACAATCCTAGCTTTGAAGCAGAAGTCCATAGAACAAATTTAATAGTTTTCAAGAACTTATTGTGGATACACAGTTGATGATATGAACAACGAAGGACAAGACAATTCCATAGGAGTCTATGAACATCCTAGTACAAGGTCACAGCGGTATACACTTTTGCAAACCTACCAGACACCTAAGCTCTGCCTCACTCTCACTTGCATCCACTTCCCACATTCACAAAAGCAAAACTGGAGGTTCCTCATTCTCGTATATCACACTTAAGACATAGAACGACCTTCCTCAGCAGAGTCTCCTCCTTACTTTTGAGTTCTGCAAGAAGCTGAAGACCTGGCCCTTCGTATAACCATGTTGGGGACAACACACTTGCCCAAGCACCTGGATACTCTTTTGGGTGATTAGTGCGCTCTACGAATCAACATAACATAGCATAACAAGTTACTCCTGGGCAGCCGACATGTGTTTCATCCTTGCAGACTTTACCAAGGCTGATGGAATGAGTAGACTGTAGGCCAAATAATGTTCAACAAATAGCAATTTTCGTCCATGAAACTACATCAAACCTCAGATACCCACAAGTTAAAGAAGCACCTGAATGTTATGACTGAAAGAGGCAGTTGTCCTCAAAGTTGAAAAAGTGAATCTACCTCCTAGGGGTTCCCAGATCTGAGGCAAGAGAGGAGCCAAACTGAAGAAAACATGGTAAGTTAGAGGTGTAGTATGGGACTGTTTTATTATTGTTTGAATATTGGTCTGTTGTATTATTGAAGCACACTGAAATGTATGTGTATTTGTACATCATTGGATTCTAGAAGGAGAATATAGTTGGAGTTCTTTGGTCACTCTAGTGACTCTCTTTCATCTCCTCCTTCATGGTTTAATGCCTTTATAGACTACAAATAAACTACTCCTTTTTACTACATCCTTGTGACCGGATGATAGGGAATGAATCACTCCGACAGAGTTCCAAGTGTGAAAACAAAGAAGTTTTATTGGAATATTATAGATGAAGCAAGTGCAGGTACGTGTTTTATGGTTGTTAATTGCTGGGTAAAAGGTGGTATGGGTTTGTCTGTAGTCAAGTCTTCAATCTCCTCTTTTCTGTTCCGCTTTCGTAGGGATTCCCTGGGAGGTACATGCAGAAAGAAGAGAACAGTAGTGGTAAGTGGACTAGGCACTTCTGTCGTATGGTATGTATTGCTTTTATTTTCCTTTTATCCTCACTTTCTATTCCCGATATTAGTAATCCCACTGTTTTTATGTTTAACCTCCTTTCTTTCTATGGTTTTGTTCTCTCCTCCCCTGCTATAGTGCTCGTGACCCTGTGCGCGATGACTTCGGTGATTTAGACTCTCGCTGTACTTTACGGAGTTAGTGATAAGTGTTTTCCAGCCCTTCCCCCTCCCTTCCGTTCATTCCTTCTCCCCTTGTTGTGCTGTGTTTGTGCCCTTGTTCAACTCTCTCTCTCTCTCTCTCTCTCTCTCTCTCTCTCTCCGCTTTTACTCAGGTTCAGGCTCGTGGTCCCACGCACCTGTACTGCCACGCTTCTCAGGAAGCGTGGCGGGATGCAGCAGCTCGTCCTCCCGGTCTCTGTGCTTCAGTGTGTCCGATGCTCGGCTCCAGCCGTCTCCTCCAGGACACGAGTGCTCCACCTGCCTCCGTGTAGTCCTTTGGCTCCGTCTTCCGCCGTCTGTATGGTTTCCGTCCGTCTCCTTGTTTTGATGATATTTCACTGGTCCTCGATCGCCTCTAACTCCTTCCTCACACACCCTGGACGCCATAAACTCCAGTAGCGGCGATTTTAACTTCCTGACATCCCGCCGCTTGAAAGCGTCCAGCCAATCACGGGAAGGTAAACTGGGCTGCCTGGGCCCATCAGTGGCAGTGTCAGCACAAGTAAAGTCCGAGTACGGGCGAACGGGTTCCAGCCCGTCACATACACTCCCCCTAGAGAGCGGCCTGTCGAGCCGCTCTGAGACCGGATAGCGGGAGAGAAAATCAGCAGTCACTATTTGTTTTCCGGGCAGATGTTGAATCTGAAATGAGAAAGGCTGTAGAAAAAGAAACCATCGGAGAACGCGGGAGTTAGTGTCCTTATTACGGGCGAGCCATGTAAGAGGAGCGTGATCAGTTATGAGGGTAAAGGTTATGCCAGATAGATAGTATCGGAGAGATTCCACAGCCCACTTTATCGCCAGGCACTCTTTCTCAATAATCGGATAATGTGTTTCACGTGGCAGTAATTTCCGGCTGATGTAGAGAATGGGATGGGTAGTCCCATCTTCTTGGGGTTGTGACAATACAGCCCCAAGACCCACGTCGGAGGCATCAGTGAGTAACACAAAGGGCTTTTTGAAATCTTGACAACATAATACAGGCTCAGAAATAAGAGCAGTTTTAAGATGGTTAAAGCTTCGCAGCGCAGTCACTGAAGGGGGCCCCAGGGTGTTGGGATAAGATTTCTTTAACAATTCCGTAAGGGGTTCTGCTACTGTGGAGAAGTGAGGAATGAAACGTCTATAGTACCCTACCAATCCTAGAAAAGCCCTAACATCTTTCTTCTTTTTGGGGAACGTCATATTGGAGATAGCTTCTACCTTTTCTACTTGGGGAAAAATCTTACCACCCCCTACCACGTAACCCAGATATCTGATGCTCGTTTGACCTAGTCGGCATTTCTCAGGATTGGCAGTTAACTGGGTGTTTCGTAAAGCCTGTAAAATGGTATCGAGATGGGTCATGTGTTCTTCCCAGGTATTGCTATAGATAACAATGTCATCCAGATAGGCTGCGGCGTACTGTCTAAAGGGTCGTAGGATTTCGTCCATGAGTCTTTGGAAGGTGGCAGGAGCCCTGTGGAGCCCAAAAGGGAGGACAGTAAAGTGATACAATCCCGAAGGGGTAGCAAATGCGGTTTTCTCTTTATCTTCTTTTCTTAAGGGTATCTGCCAGTACCCCTTCGTAAGATCTAGGGTGGATAAGTATTTGGCCTGACCCAGTCTCTCAATGAGTGCATCAATTCGCGGCATAGGATATGCATCAAAATAGGTTACATTATTGACCTCCCTATAGTCTATGCAAAACCTGGTACTGCCGTCTGGCTTAGGTACCAATACGACTGGCGAACACCACAGACTGGATGACCGTTCTATAATTCCTGCTGTTAACATGGCTTGGACTTCTTGTTCGATAATCGTCTGTTTGGCTTCAGGGATGCAGTATGGTCTTTGGCGGTGAACGGTATTTGTTTTAAGGCGGATGGTATGTTGGACTAGGGGGGTTCTCCCTGGATATTTGGAAAAGACATCATGATGTGACGTACTACGTGAGTTAGTTGGTTGTGATAAGACCCAGTAAGTTCGGGATTGATCCAGGGTAAGGACTGGTTAGGGAGTTCATGTTTGGTTAGTGTGGGGTATGGAATGTCTTCGTTAACATCAGTATTAATGTACCGAATATTATGGTCCTCTGTAGGATCTAACCATTTTTTAAGCAGGTTAATGTGATAAATCTGTTCCCGGCCACTTCAGTGGGGTATGGCCAATTTGTAAGTGGTCGGGTTAATCTGTGCTGTCACTTCAAATGGCCCTTGCCATCGGGCCAACAACTTATTATCTGTACTAGGGCGTAACACCAGTGCTTTATCCCCTACTGTCAAGGTTCGCACTGTGCTTCGGGTATCATATAGTCTCTTCTGTTTATTCTGGGCCTCCCGTAAAGCAGTATGGGCTTCTTCCCATACTGTATGTAAATTCTCTCTTAACTCCTGAGTATAGGTTAACAAATCTTTTACTTCTTCCTCCGTATCCTCCCATTGTTCGGCTAACATATCCAACAATGTACGAGGTTGGCGGCCGAACAGTAATTCGAATGGGCTGTGGCCTAGGGACGCCTGAACATGTGTACGGATGGCATATAAGACTAACGGTAATTTTTTCTCCCAATCTTTGCCCGCGTCTGATATACTTTTTCTGAGGAGGGATTCAATGGTTTTATTGTATCTTTCGACCAGTCCATCGGTTTGCGGATGGTAAACCGAGGTACGAATTTGTTTGACCCCTAATAAGTGGCATACTTCCGCCATCAGTCGGGACATAAATGGGGTTCCTTGGTCTGTCAATATTTCTTTCGGGAAACCCACCCTCAAGAAAAACTCAATCATTGCTTGGGCAATAGTTTTAGTGTGTATACTGGGGAGAGCTATGGCCTCCGGATACCGTGTAGCATAATCTACCAACACAAGGACGTATTGTCTACCCCGAGTGGAGGGCATGAGGGGGCCAATGAGATCCATTCCAACTCGGGTAAAGGGAATATCAATAATCGGAAGGGGTTGGAGTGGAGCAGGGATTTGTGGAGAAGGGTTGTATAATTGGCATTTGGGACATTCCGCACAATGTCTACGTATTTCACCATAAACCCCCGGCCAATAAAACCGTCTAAGTACTGCCTCTTCAGTTTTCTCCCTTCCCAGGTGTCCTTCCCCGTTATCCCCATGTGCTAGTTGTAACACTTGTTGAAGATGACTTTTGGGAACCTCTCACTGAAGGTCATTTCCCCGGGTGGGTGTGGGATTGTGATACAGTAATTGGTTACGAATTATGAAACTGGGACCTACCCCTTGATTTGCCCCAGACTGCGGCTGCTGCCATGCGTGTTTTAAGGAGGGATCCTCATTCTGATTCAACCGGAAATCTCCTGTAATTGTGCAAATTCTCCCAGACAGAGTAGAACCTTCATCGGATGGGAGATTTTGCCAATATGAGTGTCGTTGCTCTCTTTTTTGTCTTTTACTGAGGGTAACTCGTATCCTTCCTGGTTCCTCCGCAATTTCTCCTTCGGGTGCTTCCGCTCACCAAGTTGTCAGCATGTGTTCTTGCCCTGCTCGCTCCAATAATGAGGAACAATCCTCATAGTCGGTACCAAGGATTATGTCCTCCTCTAGTTTGGAGAGTACCCCGACTCTGAGGTCTTCGGACCACTCACTCCATTGTAATTTTATTGTAGCTAAGGGATAGTACCGCTGATCTCCTTGTACACATGTGATTAGGACTTGTTGCCCTTTTTCTATTTGTCCTGGCAATACTAGATTTCCTCTTATCACACTTTGACTACAACTGGAGTCAATGAGGGCTGTTCTTTTCACATTATTGATGACAATGGGAAGGATATATTTGGGTTTGTCTCCTCCAGACCAGAACACCCTTCCCTTGGTCAGCCCTATCTCCATGGGTTCTTCGGTTTCTTTCTTATGTGGACAATTACGGGCAATATGTCCCCACTCCGAACAACTGTAGCATTGGGGTCCAGGGCCTGCATATCCGGGTAACCCTGGGCCTGTGGCGGATGATCTATCTATACCATGTGTCCCTACAGGTCGCTGGAGATTATTTCTCGGTCGGTCGTATAGGAGGGGGAAGAACCCGACTAGCGGTAGCACGGAAGTCTGAACCTCTATGATAGGCACAGGCAAGATCCACCGCAGTTTCATTCGTTAGCCCAGGATGTTGTCTTACCCAGTTCCTGGTGGTGGGTGGTAAAGCATCCAAATACTGTTCTAATACTATGACATTAAACATATCTTCTTTTGTGTTTTCCGTGGGTTGTAACCACCTCCCGGCAGCATGTTGAACTCGGTAATATAAGGTGCGGGGGTTTTCCTGATGCTGCCATTTCGTCTGTCTAAACTTGGAGCGATAACTTTCAGTATCTAAGCCCACTTCGTTCTAGAATAGTCTTTTTAATGTCCTTGTACGGCAAGGTACCACTTGGATTAATGGCTTGATATGTGGTTTGTAATTGTCCAGTGAGCAGGGGGGCGATGTACTGACCCCATTTGTCCTCAGGCCAGTTAGCGGTGCTGGCCACTCTTTCAAAGTTTGTGAAAAAAGAGTCCGGATCTTCCTGCTCCTGATACTTTTGTAACACACTACTGGGCACCGTAGGATGTACTTTAGTATGAGCAATGGTATCAGTGAGCTTGCCTAACGCGGTTTCATGTACCAGCTGATTATTAGCCATAATTGTTGCCTGGCTTTTAAGTGCGGTCTGCAACGCCTCTCTTTCTTCTTTGGCTTCTTTCATTTGTTGCTCCCATATCAATTGGAGATGCCGTTGCCCCTCAGCCAACTGGGCGATAACATCGGCCATTGTCGGTTTCTCTTCCATGGTGGCGGTTTCCTTCAAATCCCACTTCTGACACCACTTGTGACCGGATGATAGTGAATGAATCACTCCGACAGAGTTCCAAGTGTGAAAACAAAGAAGTTTTATTGGAATATTATAGATGAAGCAAGTGCAGGTACGTGTTTTATGGTCGTTAATTGCTGGGTAAAAGGTGGTATGGGTTTGTCTGTAGTCAAGTCTTCAATCTCCTCTTTTCTGTTCCGCTTTCGTAGGGATTCCCCGGGAGGTACATGCAGATAGAAGAGAACAGTAGTGGTAAGTGGACTAGGCACTTCTGTCGTATGGTAAGTATTGCTTTTATTTTCCTTTTATCCTCAATTTCTATTCCCGATATTAGTTATCCCATTGTTTTTATGTTTAACCTCCTTTCTTTCTATGGTTTTGTTCTCTCCCCCCCGCTATAGTGCTCGTGACCCTGTCCGCGATGACTTTGGTGATTTAGACTCTCGCTGTACTTTACGGAGTTAGTGGTAAGTGTTTTCCAGCCCTTCCCCCTCGCTTCCGTTCATTCCTTCTCCCCTTGTTGTGCTGTGTTTATACCCTTTTTCAACTCTCTCTCTCTCTCTCTCCGCTTTTACTCAGGTTCAGGCTCGTGGTCCCACGCACCTGTACTGCCACGCTTCTCCAGAAGCGTGGCGGGATGCAGCAGCTCGTCCTCCCGGTCTCTGTGTTCAGTGTGTCCGATGCTCGTCTCCAGCCGTCTCCTCCAGGACACGAGTGCTCCACCTGCCTCCGTGTAGTCCTTTGGCTCCGTCTTCCGCCGTCTGTATGGTTTCCGTCCGTCTCCTTGTTTTGATGATATTTCACTGGTCCTCGATCGCCTCTAACTCCTTCCTCACACATCCCGGACGCCGTAAACTCCGGTAGCGGCGATTTTAACTTCCTGACATCCCGCCACTTGAAAACGTCCAGCCAATCACGGGAAGGTAAACTGGGCTGACTGGGCCAATCAGTGGCAGTGTTAGCACAAGTGAAGTCCGAGTACGGGCGAACGGGTTCCAGCCCGTCACAATCCTCTTGGCTGATTTCCTTGACTCCATACTACATAAATAATGTCCAACAAATAGCAATTTTCGTACATGAAACTGAATCAAACGTCTCACAGATTTGGACTGGTAAAATACCATCCAAGTCAACCTGGAATGTGCAAAAGCACCCCCTGACACATGTTTCGATGTCATTACATCTCTTCAGAGAGGTTTAGCTTTGTCCAGATATAGCGGAGCACCCAGTGTAAGTCAAAAGAACACCCTTTCAGGGTTAGAGTGACACATCAATAATGCATAACAGAAGAGAGAACTCTGGGTATTTCCCAAGTTTATGTGGACAGAAGCTCCAGTAAGGAGCACCGTGCAACACCAGCGACACTCTAGATTTGCTCACTTCAAATGTCTGTTTTTCTAACAAAGGTTTTAAGCATAGGATTGGCACAGTGCCATCTTTGTTGAGCTGTAAAATTACAAAAGCCTTTCACCACTCCAGGCACAATATTACAGCTTTTCCAAGCCAACCTGGAATGAGCAAAAGCAACCCCTGAAACATGTTTCAAAGTCATTACACCACTTCACAGAGGTTTAGCTCTGTACAGACATAGCAGTGTGCGTAGTATAAGTCAAAACAACACCCTTTCAGGGCTAGAGTGACGCATAAATTATGCAAAACAGAAGAGAGAACTCTGAGTAGTTCCCAAGTGTAGGTGGATAGCAGCTCCAGTACAGAGCACCCAGCAACACCAGCGACACTCTAGATATGCTCATCTCAAATGTCTGTTTTTCTAGCAAAGTTTTTACCCATAGGATTGGCACAATGCCATCCACTCTGAGTTAGAAAGCAACAAAGTCTTTTGCCATTTGTGCAGAAAAATCTTAAAGCATAGGATTGGCCCAAAGCCATCCTTGCTGAGCTGTAAAATGACAAAAGTCTTTCAGCACTCCAGGCACAATAATACAGCTTTGGACTGGTAAAAAAAAAAAAAAATATGTATATATATGTATCCGTCCAAAACCAATGCTGCTACTTTTCGTGCTTTCCAGTGGGGGTGGCGTGTTGTGTCAGGTGCATCCACCTGGACTCAATTTGCTTCCCCATCATCAATGCCTGGTGGCCAAAAGAGGGTGCAGAGGCTATTGTTTGCTGTAAAAAACATTCCCTTTTACGTCTCCTGCTGAGTGCGCGCTCTGTTTCCTGAGAAGCTGTTTTGTGTATATTCACTAGACGCCGCTGAGCTCCTGACCGGGATGCACTTCGGAAATGCAAGAGCCAGCGGTCACTATAAACTATCACCTTTGCCCTTCGCCAGTGTCGTAACAAAAGAACCAAAGGTTGCTGCGTTCCACTGCTTTGCTAAAATTGTTTAATTAATTCACTGCTGACACCATCAAAGAACTTTCAGCTACCTCCATAGCCCTGTTCACAGATGGAGAAGTGCCATTTTGTGTCTCTATTTACATCTGTGCAAATACATGACATCACCGACAGAATAGCAAAATAGACAAAAGACTATGGGGTCTAACAAAAGAACAGCAACTTGCGATCTGCAAATTATAATACTGCATCAACGCTTTGTACTATTAATCACAGTTTACATATACCGCATAAAATTACATTTTGGTATTACAAGTGTAATGAACAAACATAGTGCTCATATGCTGGATGCATCCCTATTAGCAGACATTCTTGTACAGTAGTAATATTCAGCCCAAGTGGACGAAAAGCCCCTTAATTATGCATGCATTATTCCATTATCGCTACATTTCAATTTCGTAATCATAATAAGCAGGCATTGTACTTTTATAGTAAATATATATCTAAACTGAAAAACATTTTAAAATTCCCTGTTTAACGGGGACATTGAGGCCAAGTGAGCAATATGAAGTGCTAAAAATCCAATATAAAGTGCCTTTTCTATCACATTTTACACTTTAATATTATATTGGTCCAATATTACACTGCTATGATATTTTTTCATTTAAATATAAAGGCCCTCATTCCGACCCTGGCGGTCTAAGACTGCCAGGGCCGCGGGCAACGGAAGCACCGCCAACAGGCTGGCGGTGCTTCAGTGCCCATTCTGACCGCGGCGGTAAAGCCGCGGTCAGAAAAGGGGATCCGGCGGTTTCCCGCCGGATTTCCCCTGGCTGGGCTGAACCTCCATGGCGGCGCTGCAAGCAGCGCCGCCATGGGGATTCCGACCCCCTTCCCGCCAGCCTGTTTCTGGCGGTTTTGACCGCCAGGAACAGGATGGCGGGAACGGGAGTCGTGGGGCCCCTGGGGGCCCCTGCACTGGCCATGCCGCTGGCATGGGCAGTGCAGGGCCCCCCAACAGGGCCCCAGCATGATTTTCACTGTCTGCATAGCAGACAGTGAAAATCGCGACGGGTGCAACTGCACCCGTCGCACCCGTGCAACACCGCCGGCTCCATTCGGAGCCGGCCTCTGTGTTGCAGGGCCTTCCCCGCTGGGCCGGTGGGCGCTCCCTTGGCGGGCGCCCGCCGGCCCAGCGGGAAAGTCAGAATGGCCTCCGCGGTCTTCTGATCGCGGAGCGGCCATTTGGCGGTTCCCGCCAGGCTGGCGGCGTCCACCGCCCGCCCGGGTCAGAATGACCCCCAAAGTGCCTTATTATGGCCCTCATTCTGACCTTGGCGGGCGGCGGAGGCCGACCGCCAAAGTCCCGCCGTCAGGTTACCGTTCCGCGGTCGAAAGACCGCGGCGGTAATTCTGACTTTCCCGCTGGGCTGGCGGGCGGTCGCCTTCAGACCGCCAGCCAGCCCAGCGGGAAAGAGGCTTCCACGATGAAGCCGGCTCGGAATCGAGCCGGCGGAGTGGAAGCTGTGCGACGGGTGCAGTTGCACCCGTCGCGTATTTCACTGTCTGCGCAGCAGACAGTGAAATACATTTAGGGGCCCTCTTACGGGGGCCCCTGCAATGCCCATGCCAGTGGCATGGGCACTGCAGGGGCCCCCAGGGGCCCCGCGACCCCCCCTACCGCCATCCGGATCTCGGCGGTCCGACCGCCGGGATCTGGATGGCGGTAGGGGGGGTCGGAATCCCCGCGGCGGTGCAGCAAGCTGCGCCGCCGCGGAGGATTCAATGGGGCCGCGGTACACTGGCGGGACCCCGCCAGTGGTGCCGGTCCGACCGCGGCTTTACCGCCGCGGTCGGAATCCCCATTGGAGCACCGCCGGCCTGTCGGCGGTGCTCCCGCGGTCCTCCGCCCTGGCGGTCAAAGACCGCCAGGGTCAGAATGACCACCTATATCACATAATACGATCACATCCAAATAAAATATCACTATTTATGTTCTGCATTAATACGGTGCCTTCTTCTTTAAAATGAGCCCTACACACAACACTTAAAAAACTTAAAAATCCTAATTATACACTAGTTAAAAACACACCACAAGTGAAAACTTGAACAATTATTTTCACAACTTCCAAATTCAAGAAAGGGCTGCTTTATTCTCTTTCCTACTATAATTTATTAATGTGTATACGTATCCTCTTCACTATTCAGGCCATTGGGATTTTTCGTATTAAGTTCAACAATGCATCGAGACTCCAGTCTTCTTAAAGCTCTTTCCCTGTTACCACCCCTTATGTTTGATGGAATATCATCAGTCACAAAATACTGAAACCCCTTAGAATTACTGCAAAACAGTTCTTCGAAATGCCTGGGAACAGGGTAAGTCTTCTCATGATTCTTAATGCTGCAAGATCCTTTTATGAGCAGGGAGCATCGTGCTACCAATATATAGTAACCCACAGGTACTTTTCAAAGAATATATCACATAACTAGATATACAATGATAATTTCCATTAAT
Source organism: Pleurodeles waltl (assembly GCF_031143425.1). Taxonomy (NCBI): domain Eukaryota; kingdom Metazoa; phylum Chordata; class Amphibia; order Caudata; family Salamandridae; genus Pleurodeles; species Pleurodeles waltl. The sequence continues at coordinate 157,018,238 of NC_090449.1, forward strand.
GTGTTTGCTCCTTTTCATCAAGATGATGCATATGTCTTTGTATTTACTCCATGGTTGCAAGCCTTACATTTGTTACATTTTCTAAATCTGGTATAAGAATCTAATGAAGTTCATTTTATTACTGGACTTACTTCAGGGGTGCTCCTAAAAAGGCTGTCCCTGATAGATTTGGCCTTCCTAAAACTTACATCTGGTTTGCGGGGCATCATTTCCCAAACACTGGATCACTCTGAATCAAATGGCAGTGCTTTTGCAGAATAGACCTTACGTTACCCCCCGGCTTGCTGTATGTGGTAATGAACCTAAATGGCTAGTCTTTTTTATTACCACACCTATTCTTGCTAGTACCAAACAGTAACTGATTTCTAGAAAATGGTCACACTCTCTGACGTGCTTCTTGTATGCAAGCTTGAGAATGGCTCCTAGCAGCACAACACCGAGACATGGAGTCTAAAACTTTGATCTCCTCTTTTAGCTCACTTTAGTTTAGTTCTTATAATCTGACCATAAGGAACACTCTCAATCAGTCTGTGCAGGTGAAAGCTCGTCGCATGTAATAAAGTATTACCAGAGGTTGGCTTCCTGAACAATTTAGTTTCTAACTTGTTGTTCTTAACACATACCATCAGATAATAAATTGCTTATGTTCGATGGATAGTACACATGAACTGCAAATTAAGCTGATTTACATTGATCTTCTTCACAAACCTTTCCGCACTTTCCTTAGACCCCTTCCATATTATGAACAGGTCATTGATATATCTACTCCAATATAGTATTTGTGTGTTCCACTCATGGTGGTACTCAACTCTGACCACCTATCCCTCCCACCAGTCCATATGCAAATTTGCATAGCTATGGGCAAAGCAGGTGCCCATTACAGTACCATAGACCTGATGGAGTAACTCCTTCTTGAGTAGGAAGATGTTACTTTCCAAACACCATTGAATCATCTCTGTTAACATTTGTGTGTGCTTCCACAGACTTAGACCCTCATTACGAGTTTGGCGGTTTTTGGGCAAGACTGCTGCGGGTGCGGGTGCCAAAAGACTGCCAGTGTTGGCGGTATACCGTCTGCTGAATTAAGAGTCCACAGTGAAGACCACCAAAATACAGCCACAAATCCAACACCGCCAGGACAACTGAGGGTGGGAAAGAGTTGGTCCCAACACCAGCACTGCCACGCCGACCACATCCTGCCCTCCACATTATGACCCACAAATCAGCACAGCAGTATATGCACAGCGGTAAACCATTGGCGGTTCAATCTGCGCAGTCAAAAACTCATCTTAGCCAGAACACAACACTATATTGGACAGTATGAATACCCCACACCTGAGACACATACACACACCACATACACCTGCTCACTACACCATATAACGCAACCCTACACACACCCACAATCCTTCACAACCAGAGAAACACACTGACAGAGAAGAACGCACACACGGAAGAGACAGCACTTCAATACCATAGCTACCATCACACTACACACGCATCACACACCACACCACTGCACTAGCTACACAATACACACATTGTCACTGCACAAAAACTGCACATAACAACAGCACACATAACTAAACACCCCCCACCCCACCAACTGCCCCACACTGCACCCTTGCACACAACACACACCACCACCCACAACACAACCACCATGTCACGTAAAAAGCACCCATGCTTCACAGACGATGAGCTGAGGGTCATGGTTAATGAAATCATCATAGTAGAGGCACAGCTGTTCAGGGAACAGGTACAGCAAATGTCCACTGCCAGGAAAATGGAGTCATGGCAGAGAATTGTCGACAGGGACAACTAAGTGGGCAACCATCCACGCACAAGGGAGGACATCAGGAAGAGGTGCAACAACCTACGGATGAAGGTCCGTTCTATGGCATCACAACACCAGATCGCCGTTCACCAAACTGGGGTTGGACCCCCACCTCCTTCCCCAGAGTTCACATCATGGGAGGAGAAGGTCTTGACAATACAGCATCCTGAGGGCCTGACTGGAATACCCGTATGACTGGAGTCTGGTAAGTAGTTAACACTTCCCTGGCACCAACTTCTCCTGTCCAGCATGCTTCCTACCCACCCTGTCACTCCCCAAATCACCCTATCAACCACTTCACCTCAAACCCAATCACTTAATCCCCCTCCCCTGCATGCAAAAACACCACCCAGCCACAATGGCCACACAGTCCCACCCAAGGGCACGGATAGCAATGCCAATAACAATCACTACGACTCCCACAATGCACCTGCACATCCACTGCAATACCTGTTAACCGGCCTGCACAATCCAACACATGTATGTTCAACCCTTGCACCCCCCACACCAACTGGATGCATTAAATGAGGACAACTCATGGCAATGACCGCTATGCAGTCCCCATGCCCCATCTCACAATTTAATGTTTCATCCCCCTCACAATCCACAAACAATGCCTGCAGTGCTGCATCTGTCATTGCCATAAGTGGGAATCAAGTTAATCCACTGTATGCATCGAACAAACAGACAGCCAATCACACCTTCACCAGGTACACTCTTCAACTCCTTTCACAGATACCCCAGCTGCTGGCAACATGGAGACAATGCAAGATACAGCCAGCCCCCCCCCCCCCAGGATGAACGCCCCAGTGACAACCTCACCTCAGGAAGCATGGACAGTGATGACTTACCTGCCATCGGGGACATCTGGTCAGTTCTCCACTCCCAGCCTCACCCTGCCCACACCCAACCCCCCCACCTAGTGGCAACAACATTACAGCCAACCCCTTGTCCCCCAAACTGTGTCACAAGGACAGGTCAATCAATTGTGTGCCCCGAAGTACAGGGACCAGAGTCAGACCCTCAAATCCAAGACAATGAAGGTCCTGGTGACATTTGAAGTGCGCACACTGTGCCTGTGCCACAGGCACATGGGTGCAGGGGGTGTGGGAGGGCACCTGTGGGCCAGAGGACGGGGCAGCCAAGGGAGCCAACTGACCAGGAGTCGATTTCACAAGTCCTGGGTGCATACCAGCAATCCCAGGACAAGATGGGACAAATAATCGTCATCCTGGGGGAAAACCAAAGGCTGCAAAGGGAATACCACCAGGAGGCCACACAGCAGTGGCAGACTCTCAATGCCTCCATGGCCACCATTGCAGGGGTTCTCAGGGACCTCCCCAATATCCTGCATCCCACCTCCACCCACCAGCTAGCTCCTTTAATTGGCAATCCAGCTTCTGACCCATCTACTACTGCGGCAGCCAGTGGACTGGAGGCCTTGCCAGTGGACCCACAGGCCACTGACACCCCTCTCTCTGTAGTTGAGGAAGTCCCCCAAAAATGTGGTTATCTATCCAGGCATTCTGCTGGAGCAGATCCCAAGACCAAAACCACCGCCAGGAGGTGAACCTCCCCTGAACATTCTCCCTTGTGTGCCCCTGACATACCCTGTTGGCTGTTTAGTGCCATAACTCACCTTTTCCTATTGTCCTTGGACACTGGGCCTGTATTACCAAGAGCTAGGCCATCAACTATGAAGATTTTATCCACCATGACCCAACTCATCAACTGCTGAACCCAATATGCACAATAAACACTGTTGAGCACAGAAAATGCATGTGTCTTCATTGTCGGATGTGTAAATGTTAACAAACTTAAATGAGATATTTCGAACCACCCATCAACCCACATCCAGTGCAAATCACAGTAGGTATGCATCCTCTGCAGGGACCTCAGGACACCCAGATGGCTTATTAGTGGCATCAAAGGAGAGTCAGTAGTAAAGTCACATACCAGAGTAGACCCAGTAGTCCAATCTGTAAAGGACAAAAAAAACAAAGGGACACAAATCAGGATGTGAGTCAAGGTGCCACCATATGCACATGTGCAGAAAATTGCTGTGATGGCCATTGTCATATGCCTAGGAAACAAGGCACATCACATTTCACCTCTACATCAAAAAACATAGTAAATTAATAACCAAAAACATGTTGCTGGCATTTGGAATGTCCTGTAAACAACACCTCCAACTGTATGCAGACACATCTTGCTATCAATGCCTCAATCAGCAGGAAGGGTATGTAAAGAAACTCTTCATACAGTCCATAGCATGCCTCACTTCTGGACAGGAGCTGACATGACACACTGCACATAACAGGATTGTTCTAAGTAGATGTAAAGCTGCCAACCTATAGATGGTCAAAATGACAGTGTGTTGGCCACTTACACTGCTCCAGACATGGAATCAGTTGTCCTTCATCAGCCACATATGGGAAGGGTATATGTGGCATCCCCACTGATAAACCTGGCCAGGATGGACATTTCATTGTATCCAGGTTCTAAGATGTCATTTGCAAAATCCCACAGACAACATACTTGTAGGTCATTGAAAGTATTGCTTGATCAACTCCGTCCTGGACTCAGCTGCACCATCCTCATCACTCTTCATGTGTCCATCACCACCCACAAGTTCAGCAGCCACCTCCTCATCTGCCAGTAATGGGATGTGACATCTGAAGGCCAGATTGTGGAGCATGCAGCAGGCAACAATTATCTCACACTCCTTTTGGGAACTGTAGAAGACGGCACCTCCTGAGATGTGGAGACATCTAAATCTTGCCTTGAGTAGGCAAAATGTCCTTTCAATCACACGCCTCGTCCTACAGTGGCCTTGTTGTAATGTGTCTCTGCATCGGTGGCAGGGTACCTCACTGGTGTCAATAGCTAGGGAAGGCTAGGATACCCAGAGTCCTTTCTGTGAATAGAGGCAGGACCTGTTAGAAACCAGAAACAGACACATGGAAGATAGTGTTGACAGGTGCAACAACAGAGGCACACATCCACACAGATACCTACCAATTAGCCAAGCCCTCGTTGTAAACGAGGGAGGGCTTGGCTAATTATGTTTGGGATATTGCTGCTCCTCATTATGTAGGCATCATGGACAGATCCCAGAAACTTGGAAGTCACCTGGGAGATAAACTGGTCCGCCAAGCACACCACCTTTATAGAGTGGAAGTTTTTCCAGTTCCAATAGACCTGTTCATTGACACTTGGAGGAACCAAAGCAATATCGGTGCCATCAATAGCCACTATTACGTGAGGGATGTTTCCCAGCTCATAGAAGTCTGCCTTCACATTGGCCAAATCTGCAGGTTGGGGAAACTGAATGTAACTGTCCAGGTGCTTCTGGAAAGCTGAAGGTACATCCCACAACACAATGCTGATGATGGTCTGTGACATCCCTGCAGCCAAACCCACTGTAAACTGGAAGGGCCCTGTGGCAAGGAAGTGCAGTACCGACAACACTTGGACCATGGGAGGGATGGCATTGAGATTGCAGATGGCAAGCAGTAGATCAGCCTCCAACTGAGTACAGAGTTCCATGATTGTGACATGATTCCATCTGCAGGTCTGCACAATGGGTCTTTCCTCCAAGGTGGCGAGGTTGACTACCAGATGGTACACTGGTTCATTCCTCCTACTCCTCATTACATGGTATCTACGATAGAGAGGGAAATATCATTTCATGTGATGTGCAGGTCAAACATGTTATTAGTTCAATACATTGTGAAACACACTAAACAATGCAGACCTGACTGAATGGGTGTCAGATACTACATAGGGTATGTAGGAGTGTCATTAATGGCATGCTTGCTGGCAAAATCTGGTCTTGTACATGGTATGTTTCAACCAATACATGTGTGATGGTGCATGACAGTGATATAGGCAGCAAAACAGCCAAAGGGCCAGCATGTAGGGGCATATTCACTTCATGTTATGTACGTGTTGTAACCCACATGTATGTGGCCGTGTATGACGTACATACATGGGCATGTGCCCTAATCGGGACATTTCAGCGTCATTACGCACTTACATTTCTCAGGTAAACCCATTAACTGTACATAAAATGGCAGCCGCTGGTCCTGAGGCACAGGACAGTTGGAAGTGATGCAATTCTGTTGGTGTATGCCGTCATAGCGGTAGGCAGTTGTAACCACTGTGTAACTTCTCATTGGTTCACATTGCTGCCTATAGGACTGGGGCCAATGATGATCACCGCCGGCAGTGACAGTCCTGTACGCGGCGGCCGTGACCACCATTTTCTGCCAACTATCTCACTTGACTCCTGACACTCCTCCAAGCAAGACCTCCACTACATGAGCTGCTGTGTATTGTCTCTGGGAGCCATAATGCCATGTCCTGCAGGGGATAGGGCCCGTCCTTTACCCAGGAAAAACTGGAGAAACTGGTGGATGGGGTCCTACCCCTGTATGGACAGCTGTATGGGGCACCAGAGGAACAGGTGAGCCTCATGCCATTGGCGTGTTTGATAGGGGTGTGTCGCTGTGAGTGGAGGTGCCATACCCACCACAGTGTGCATGCATGCTGGGGGCATGGATTTATGAAGCGCGATCCATTTGGATAGATGTGAATGGCAATGTGTGTATGTAGGCACCTACTGTCGCTGTAGTGTCACTCCTAATCACATTCTTCTCCTGTCTGTGTCATCCGTCCAGGTCAGCACTCATCAGAAAGAGCTTTGGAGGACCATTGCCAAGCAAGTGCGGACCCTGGGGGTCCATAGCCGGTGGAATACCCTTTGCAGAAAGCAGTGGAAGGACATGAGACACTGGGCCTGGAAGATCGCGGCGGCCCAGCAGGGGATGTTCTACCAATGAGGGAGGGGTTCCCACGGACCCTTACTCCCCCTAATGGCCTGGTTTTTTGCGGTGGCCTCCCCAGAGGTGAATGTGCTCTTGAGGGCAGCACAGCAACCACAAGGGGGTAAGTGCTGACTGTAAACTGGTACCTGACAGGCCTTGAAAGTGATTGGGTGGCTGTACAATGGCATACTGTGAATGTGTACAGTAGAAGTTCCACAATGAAAATGTGTATCAGTAACCCTGCAAGGTAACCATGGAGTAAGTGTTATAAGGCAATGGTGCTAGTGAAGTGCAATTCCATACTTGATATGGGTGGGCCTGTTTCGACAACCTATTCATTCTGCCTGGCCAGCTCCAAACAATTCCAAAGTTGTATCAGAGCTGTCAATGCTATTCCTTCTATGTAAGTCCCCTACTGCAACTTCATTTGCATTGACATGGTACAGTAGCTGCCATTGACTGTATGTGGATCTGGCTTAATATGTCCTCCATAAGAAGGGCTTCAATAGGACTGGATTATTGGCCTGATAGCTGACTATGCAATCATGCCTCACCGTCAGAGTTCAGGGATGTGTTGTGACACAACAAGGGAAAACTGCTAATGGCTCTAAGATGAGGGCTGATGGTAAGCAAGTGCAGCTCATTTAGATGTCAGTGTGTGGACTAGGCCTTACTAAAATGGAGTGCTCCTAGTTAAGATGATGGCCCAGGGACCTAACTGATGTGACAACTTAAGGACTTCATGTGAATTGTCATATGTTCTATGCATATCCTTGTAGTACAGCAAAGTCACAGCCTCTACATGTCCATATTCCTAGCTGTGCGCACATATGATGTTAACTAACAATTACAGATGTGCATGTGCAATAGGTCTGGCAGACTTGGAGTGCATTAGCAATGGAATTTCCTGACATGAGATGTAAAGTGTGATATGTACATGTTCATATATGTAAATGAGAGTCAGGTTTTGACCGTTTCCCTACCTATCTTTTACGCTCCCCCACCCCTCTGTTTCTCTCCCTTTTTGTGCATCAGCATCATCTGGCGAAAGAGAAGGGGCACAGGTGAGAGGGAATGCGACAGCCCAAGGGACCCAGGAGGCTGGATCCAGCAAGGCAGAGCGACCCAATGGGACAGAGGGCGAGGGGAGTGCCACGGGGAAGACCGGTTCTTCAACATCATCACCAAATTCTTCCTCCTGTGGACTCTCCCTGGTAGTGGCGGACCCATCGGGGACCACTTGCTCCATCTGTGTCCACACCCCCCTTTCTACCACCCCTCTCCCAGTAGCACCCCACCCAGTTGCCTGTGCCTGCTCACCCAAGAGGGTGGGCGTCTCCTTCACTGCAGGCACCTCTGCCCCAGGCCCAGTCAGCCCTGCTGCCCTCAGTGAGGAGGCTATTGACCTCCTGAGGTCCATCTCTGTGGGTCAGACCACCACTGTAAATGCCTTCTAGGGAATGGCAACTCAGGTGCAACAGAGTAATGTGTTCCTGGAAGGCATTCACAATGCTCTAGCTGGCCTGCAGAGATCCTTTCTGGCTCTGGCCTCCTCCCTGACGGAAGCCAGTGTCTCTATGTATACCGCCCCCCCTCCACCTACCTTGTCCCGATCCCAAACACCTCTTCCAACACCCATCCAGAGCACACCTTCTCACAACTAGGCATCCACTCCAACAGACACGGTTTCACATGTCAAACACAAGCACCACAAGACCCACCACCAGCATGCACCCAGACAACACACTACTGCATACATGACAACACCCACTCCCTACACAGACTCACCCCTACCCCCTCCAACACAACCACTACATCACTCACACCTGCTGCCGGTACATCAACACTCTCTGATCTAGCCACTGCTCCCATCTTCCCCACAGACACCACACTAACTGGCCCGCAGACATCCCCCCCCAGTCACCATATCCACACTCACCATAACCCTGAACACGCCCACATGCAGCACCTCCACCATCTCTGCTGGGACCATCCCAACACACAGTCACCCATCCAGCATGGCCATTCCCAGCACCTCCTCCCTCCCTCCTCCTAAGACACCTAAACGCCTGCTCTCACCTACCCAACATGTAATCCTTTTTTAATTACTCCTCTCCCACTACATGATTCTCCGAAGCACCCTGTGTCCCTGTCCAAGTCCAGCCCTTCCACCTTTGCCTCCACACTTGTCCCCCCTGGTGTTTCCCATGCTCCTCCCCCTGCAAAGAAGTCACCCCCACCCAAACCCAAAGCTCCCCCTCCCAAGTCCAAACATAAAGCCTGTCTACCCCAAGCCAAACTCAAGCCCCCCCCAAAAAATTCAAACTCAAGGACCTACCTCCCAAGCTAACCCCCCCCCGGCAATGCCCCCTAATCCTTGAGATGCCTGCCTGCCCCATTGTTGCCCCTGCCATGTGGAGGTATATCTTGCAGACAGGGGTCAAATTGGGGAAATAATATGTGCCATATGTGCATTATGCACAGACAATCATGGGCTGGCCAATGGCCTTATAGTTTGTATATTTTACATTTTGTTGTCAGATTTATAATACATCTTGCCCAACGTTATGATATGATCAGATGCCTTTCCTTCATCTCATCTGCATGGTGTTTGTGTGAATTGTTTTGTGTATGTTGGGTGTGTTGGTTGTAGGAGCTGTGGCATGCATGTGTGTGTGTGTGTGTGTGAGGGTCGGGCTTTGGCCCAGGTGCAATTAATGTGTTTTGTGTGTGAATCTAGGCAAATGTGTGGCTATGTTGTGGATTGTACGTGGTGTGTGTGTGGTGGTGTTGTGTGCCACTGTGTGCTTGTTGTATGTCTGTGTGTGTGGTGTTGGCAAGTTTTTCTGAGTAGTGTGTTCTGTGGGCATGGTGTGTAATTTGGGACGTTGTTTCGGTGTGTGCCGGTGTTGAGTGGTTGTGGTATATCTTTTTTTTTTATAAAGAGCTTTTATTGGTTTTGCGAAAACAGCAAAATTAAAATACATACAACATGGCACCAACCGGTGCCTAAAGACGGTCACCTCACCTGACCCCAACAGGTCACCACAGATAATGTTTACACATAGTAATGATAATAGGCTGCACGGACTCAATCTAATGTACTGACGCGCTATTGTGTCCATTTCCCTGAACCATTTCCGAGAAACTGGGTATGGGAAGTTCTGCAGTAGGAAGAGGAGCCTAGGGAGGATCATCATTTTGTAAAGCGCTATTCTACCAAGCAGATTGAGAGGTAGGGTCCGCCAATGTTGGAGGTCGTCTTTGACTCGTCTGGTAAGTGGTGCGACATTGAGCACCCACGCTAGTTCTGGTAGTAGGGCTATCTGCACTCCCAGGTACTTAAAACTGTTACGCCGAATTGGGATGCTATGTTGCCACTCGACACAGTCTCTAGAGGGGTGCAGGGGGACCAATAGAGATTTGCTGGGGATCAAAGCCAGGCCGAGACCTCAGAGAAAAGATCTCGGATTTGCAGAATTCGAGGACCACTTTTGGTCGGGTTGGAGAAATATTTAAGGACGTTGTCCGCATATAGAGCCACGCGGTCCTCCGTTCCAGCGGGCCATGACCAACCCTCAATCAGGGGGTCCTCTCTCAGTAGCTTCACCAAGGGTTCTATCGCGAGTGCGAAGAGCAACGGGGACAGTGGGCATCCTTGGCGGTTGCCCCGACAGATAGGGAACGGGTCCGAGACCACCCCGTTCACTTGGACTCGAGCGGTCGGGTCAGAGTAGAGGAGTTTCACCAAACCTCGGAATTTGGGCCCAAACCCGTTACTTAGCAGGACGTGATCCAGGTAGGACCAGTCCATGGTATCAAAAGCTTTCTCGAAGTCCAGCAAGAGAAGAGCCAAGGGAGATCGGGTCAGGGCCCCGATGTGTGCCTGGGCTGCGTGCAAGCACCTGATGCAGTGTCTTGTGCTTCGTGTGGGCATAAACCCGCATTGGTCAGGGTGTACCAGCGAGGGAAGTGCCTCCCTCAGTCTAGTAGCAAGAATCGTCTATAACACCTTAATCTCGGTGTTTAAGAGAGAGATGGGTCGGTACGCCGAGCAATGTCGCGACGGAGGTTGGGTTTTGGGGATCACCACAATTGTGGCTTGGTTGATCCCAGAAGGGAAACAGACTGTTTTTTCTGCCTCCTCGTACATATTTAGCAGATGAGGGCCCAAGATATTGCTGCATCTACTGTATAGCTCTGCTGGGAAACCGTCTGGGCCTGGTGTCTTACCTGGTGACAGTTTGGCTATCGCATCAGTGATCTCTACGAGGCATATGACCTTGTCCAGGCTTTCTCTGATCACCTGTGGGATCTTGGAGAGGACAATATCATTTAGGAGAGGGGACTCCCTTTCGGCTGGAGGCCGGGGGCGCTCCGCATATAGACGTGCATAATAGGAGGCAAAGCTCTGTGCAATGTTGCCTGGCACCCTAGAAAGAGTACCCGACTCGTCAACAATTTCAGAGATAACTCCATCAGCTAGTGGTCGGGTGGCTAGCCAGTGTAGGAGTTTTCTGTTCTTGTCCCCCCAGCCATACACCCGAGCTGCTGACGCTCTGCAGATATGCTTCGCAGATTCCAGCATTGAGTGTCTAATCTCATCTCTGACTATGGTAAGTTGCCTCGAAGTGGAGGCTGATGCAGAGGCTGCATGTGTGCGGTCAAGTCGCAACGCCCTAGCCTCTAGTTCCGACACCCGCGAGTTGCGTGCGTGTTCCCGTATGTGAAGGAGATGTTTGGCATGTCCTCTGAGAGTAGCCTTGCATGCAGCCCAGACTGTACCCGGTGACCGCACTGATCCTAAGATTTTGCTCAAAGTACTGACTAAGATGGTCTCTGACCGCTAGGGTGTACTCAGCCCAGCTACTTAGGCTCGACACTCGGCGTGAACGTCTAGTGGATATGGTACCTGAAACATCCAGCCTGGGGTCCAGGATGGAGTTAAAGCCCCCTCCTATTAGAGTAGTCCCTTGGGGGAGTCTCGCCAGCACCTGGCGGAGTGAAAGTAAGAGGTTATCAAACCCGGTTGGGGGAACGTAGGCACATACGAGATTAAACGGTAACCCGTGAAGTGATCCAGTCTCCGCAGCAAATCTTCCTTGTGGATCGGACTGTGTGGCAGTGACCACCATGGGCAATGAATGATGGAGTAGAATAGCCACCCCCCTGGAGCCCCTTGAAAATCCCGAGTGGTAGACCTTATTGTAGCCTCCTCGCGCAAGCATGGGGCATTTAGTGCCAAGTAGATGGGTCTCCTGTAATAAGACCACTGAGGGGGCGTACCTGCGAATCGTGCTATACACTGCAGACCTCTTGATCTTATCTAGGAGGCCATTCACATTCCATGAGAGGACCTGCGTCAGTGCGGGCCACGGGTGGATTGCGTTAGTGTAGTGGAATGTCGAGCATCCGTCAGGGGACCTAGGGGCGACCGTCTCGAGCTGGGCAATGAATGATGGAGTAGACTAGCCACCCCCCTGGAGCCCCTTGAAAATCCCGAGTGGTAGACCTTATCGTAGCCTCCTCGCGCAAGCATGGGGCATTTAGTGCCAAGTAGATGGGTCTCCTGTAATAAGACCACTGAGGGGGCGTACCTCCGAATCGTGCTATACACTGAGGACCTCTTGATCTTATCTAGGAGGCCATTCACATTCCATGAGAGGACCTGCATCAGTGCGGGCCACAGGTGGATTGCGTTAGTGTCGTGGAATGTCGAGCATCCGTCAGGGGACCTAGGGGCGACCGTCTCGAGCAAAGGGATAAATAAAAAAAAACGATAAAGGAAACTTATTGAAACATCATTACTCAACCCCTCGATAAACTTCCCACCCCCCAACCCATACTTCTACCCTGGAAGCATCTGTCGCCCAACAACCCAACCAGAACAACAAAGCCAGATGGACCGTCATTGGAGTGGAGTGGTGGATCCCTCCGTTCAGACGGATCATTTGCAATCTATAGATGGAAGCCAAAAAATCACAGGTGGTAAACAACAGACAAAAGCATTGAGCAGTAGGTAGGGGCCCGTTCTAGTCCACACGTGCACGTGCCGGGCAGTACCAGTCATCCCCAGCATACAACGGGGAAGAACCGCGTGACCGCAGTGAGCCGAGTGCAGGGGTTTGGCTTAGGCTGTCTCTATCCATCACACATGTCGGGCCTTGGGCATCCGGAGGATCCGCGGGGTCCTCATCTGCCCCGGAGCTGGATCTTAGTCCCATGTACTCGCCCACAGGGCTGTCGGGACCCCCCTGTCTCCCACGTGGGGACCTGGTGCGTTTTCGTCCTCTTCGCGCACATGTTCGAGAGATAGGGCCACGCCCCTCCGAGCCCCCTACCGGACCAGGGGAGCCACTCCGAGCCCCGACAACCTCCTCTGTCAGCCAGTCCCATAAATAAGCCTTTTCTCCCATGACGACTTTTAGGCGGGCAGGAAATAGGAGCATATATGAAAGTTGCATCGCCCTGAGCTTTTGCTTGATGTGTTCATATGACCGGCATCGGGTTTGGACCTCTCGAATGTAGTCTGGGAATATCAGGATTTTGTGGTTGTCCCAGTGGAGGTCGGCGTAACGCCTGGCTTCCTTAAGGATATTGTCCCGGTCCTTGAAGTTTAGGAAACGTGCGATCATCGGTCTTTTGGGGCCACCGGGGGGGGGGGGCCGCGGAGCCAGGGCCCTGTGCGCACGTTCAATTGCAAACCAGGGTGAAAGAGTATGTTCTGGCATCAAGGACCTGATCCAGCGTTCCAGGTACTCAGGGGCCTGGTTTTCTTCTGCTCCTTCCGGAAACCAATAATGTGCAGATTATTACACCTGGAGCGGTTTTCGGCATCTCTGGCGCGGCGGTGCAATTCGCCAGTTCGGGTTTGCAGTTGGGCCACCTTGGTCCTGAGATCCGCCAGATCGTCTTCGATTTTGGAGACGCAACCCTCCACCTCGGTGATTCGGCCCACTGCATTCTTGAGATCTTGCCAAGAGAGTCCTCCGACCTGCAGATCCGTGTAATGGGCCTCCAACCACAGGACTTGTCTCTCGTTGTGCCGGGACAGCGCTCCTGGGTGAAGAGCAGGAGACTCGGGCAGCCCCTTCTTTAGTCCAAGAGGCAGCTGACTTGGTCTCGCATCGCCCGAATTCAAGCCCCTAAGGCCGACCTCGCCAGGGGCCTCTCACCCCCGGAGATTGCTGTGGATAATTGCTCCTCTGAGGGGGGCCTTTTGGAGGTGGGGTGCTCACCTCCACTGCTGCCTATGGCTCAGTCTCTCTGACAGCCAGCCCACTGCTACACGCTACACCCGTTGCTCCGGCGCCTTCACTCCTTCTTGGCCCCCTAGGGCCCCGGCTTCACCTTCAGCTCGGGGGGTGCAGGCGAGTCGTCGCTCCCCTCACCTCCCCCTCAGCAGGTCAAATGCGGCACCATCAGTTGGTGGGGAGGCCAGGGCCCCCAAAATCCACTTGCTCTTCTTTTGTAAGGGCCCGGTCCCCGGGGCCACAGGCACCCAGATGGGCCCAGTCACCACCTCACAGGCCCTCCGTGCCCACGCGTATCAGGCCGGCCAGCCGCCGCCTATCGGCACACAACAGGCAGGGCTGGCGAGGCTTTCTCCTCTTCCTCCCCCGGGGGGCCGCACCACCGTCTTCATGGCCGGGGGCTGGCTCTCTGCCCCGGGGATCACCACTGCTACTCGCCAGGGTCTTTGGCCCCGGCCAGTTCCCCGAGTCCTAGGGGCCGGTCTGCGGCCGCCGAGGCTCCGCCTCCACGGCTGCCGCAACCTCACAGGGCCCGCATGAAGCACCGCATGCCGGGCCCCCACAACGGCCTTCTCCGGCCCACTCACCGCCTCTCTGGATCAGCACGCTCGGCCCAGGTAGCAGCTCCGCGCGGAGGAGCGCAAGGGGCGGCCTCGTCCCTGCCGCCATTTTGGCTACCGAATCAGCTCAGTTGTCCGCCAGTGCGCGGTCCCCGCCGCGTAGCACTCCACGGTTCACCAGGCTCCCAGCCGGTCAGGGAACCCACAGGGGCAGTCAGGGATGCGCAGCAGAATGGGGCAGTGAAGGCTTCCTCGGGCGTATGACGGAGGGGTCCGGAGCACTCGTAGAGTGCGACCGCCATCTTGACGCCCGAAGCCACGCCCCCCCGGTTGTGGTATATCTTTGTGTGTTGTTGTGTGTAGTTGTGCTGTGTCATGGGTTGGCAATGCGCTTGTACAGTTGCGACTGTGATGGTGTGTGACACTGTGGTGTTGTGTATATGTGTGTTGTCCTGTGGTGGGGTTGTGTGTGTGCATGATGGCCTGTTTCAGATATGTCTGTTGTGCATGGTGTGTATATGGTATGTGTGCGTGTGTGGGGTGTGTGCGTGCGTGTGTGTGTATTGGTGAGTGTTTGTTGGAGTGGGTGTGTGGGTGCATGTGTGTGTGTTGATCGCTAGCCGTCCCGTCTGTGTGTGTTGCGTGTACCTGTGTACTAATCCCTTTCCTTCCAGTGTGTGCTAGGTGTATGTACTTACGGTTGTTGTCCTCTTCGTCATTGCCGTCACTGGTTCCGAATATGCAGGCAAATCAGGAGCAGTGGGAAGAATTCAAGTTCTGGTTCCATGGCGGCTCCGAACGCGTCTGTGTTCCTGACGGTGAGTGTTCCCCTTTATATGCTTCGTTTCCACCAGTGTAAGGAAATGCCTCCTTGGCATGGTTACCCCCTGACTTTTTGCCTTTGCTGATGCTAAGTTATGATTTGAAAGTGTGCTGGGAACCTGCTAACCAGGCCCCAGCACCAGTGTTATTTCCCTAAACTGTACCTTTGTCTCCACAATTGGCACAACCTTGGCACTCAGGTAAGTCCCTTGTAACTGGTACCCCTGGTACCAAGGGCCCTGATGCCGGGGAAGGTCTCTAAGGGCTGCAGCAAGTCTTATGCCACCCTAGTGACCCCTCACTCAGCACATACGCACTGCTTCACAGCTTGTGTGTGCTGGTGGGTAGAAAATGACTAAGTCGACATGGCACTCCCCTCAGAGTGCCATGCCAACCTCACACTGACTGTGGCATAGGTAAGTCACCCCTCTAGCAGGCCTTACAGCCCTAAGGCAGGGTGCACTATACCACAGGTGAGGGCATATGTGCATGAGCACTATGCCCCTACAGTGTCTAAGCAAAACCTTAGACATTGTAAGTGCGGGGTAGCCATAGAGTATATGGTCTGGGAGTCTTTCAAACACCAACTCCACTGCACCATAATGGCTACACTGAAAACTGGGAAGTTTGGTATCAAACTTCTCAGCACAATAAATGCACACTGATGCCAGTGTGCACTTTATTGTGAAATACACCCAGAGGGCATCTTAGAGATGCCCCCTGAAAACATACCTGACTTCCAGTGTGGGCTGACTAGTTTTTGCCAGCCTGCCACACACCAGACATGTTGCTAGCCACATGGGGAGAGTGCCTTTGTCACTCTGTGGCCAGGAACAAAGCCTGTACTGGGTGGAGGTGCTTCTCACCTCCCCCTGCAGGAACCTTAACACCTGGGGGTGAGCCTCAAAGGCTTACCCCCTTTGTTACAGCACCACAGGGCATCCCAGCTAGTGGAGATGCCCGCCCCTCCGGCCACTGCCCCCACTTTAGGCGGCAAGGCTGGAGGAGATAATGAGGAAAACAAGGAGGAGTCACACCCCAGTCAGGACAGCCCCTTAGGTGTCCTGAGCTGAGGTGACTCTTACTTTTAGAAATCCTCCATCTTGTAGAAGGAGGATTCCCCCAATAGGATTCGGGATGTGCCCCCCTCCCCACAGGGAGGAGGCACAAAGAGGGTGTAGCCACCTCAAGGACAGTAGCCATTGGCTACTGCCCTCCCAGACCTAAACACACCCCTAAATTCAGTATTTAGGGGCTCCCAGAACCGAGGAAGATAGATTCCTGCAACCTAACAAAGAAAAATGACTGCTGACCTAAAGCCCTGCAGTGAAGACGGAGACGACAACTGATTTGGCACCAGCCTCACCGGCCTGTCTCCACACTTCAACGAAAACAGCACCAGCGACGCATCCAACAGGGACTAGCGACATCTGAAGCCTCAAAGGACTGCCCTGCATCTAAAGGGTCAAGAAGCTCCCGAGAACAGTGGCCCTGTTCAAGAAACTGCAACTTTCTGCAACAAAGAAGCAACTTTAAAGACCCCACGTTTCCTGCCGGAAGCGTGAGACTTTCCATTCTGCACCCGGCCGCCCCTGTGCCGCTGAGGGTGTACTTTCTGTGCCTTCTTGTGTCCCCCTCGGTGCCCTACAAAACTCCCCTGGTCTGCCCTCCGAGGACGCGGGTACTTACCTGCTGGCAGACTGAAACCGGTGCACCCACATCTCCATTGAAGCCTATGTGTTTTGGGCACCACTTTGACCTCTGCACCTGACCGGCCCTGAGCTGCTGGTGTGGTAACTTTGGGGTTGCCTTGAACCCCCAACGGTGGGCTACCTTGCACCCAACTTTGAACCCTGTAAGTGTTTTACTTACCTGTGAACTTAACAATTACTTACCTCCCCCAGGAACTGTTGATTTTTGCAGTGTCCACTTTTAAAATAGCTTATTGCCATTTTTGTCAAAACTGTACATGCTATTGTGATTATTCACAGTTCCTAGAATACCTGAGTGAAATACCTTTCATTTGAAGTATTACTTGTAAATCTTGAACCTGTGGTTCTTAAAATAAACCAAGAAAATATATTTTTCTATATAAAAACCTATTGGCCTTGAGTAAGTCTTTGGATGTGTGTTCCTCATTTATTGCCTGTGTGTGTACAACAAATGCTTAACACTACTCTCTGATAAGCCTACTGCTCGACCACACTACCACAAAATAGAGCATTAGAATTATCTCTTTTTGCCACTATCTTACCTCTAAGGGGAACCCTTGGACTCTGTGCACACTATTTCTTACTTTGAAATAGTATATACAGAGCCAATTTCCTACAACCAGGGTTTTGGTGGTGGTCTGACCGCACCAGAAATTCTGGCGGTGTACAACCTTGCAATTTGCTCGATGGTAACAGGGTCCCCGACAGACTGGAGATGCCTGCTGCCTGCGGCGGCAGTCTCTCTGCACTGGAGGTACCGGTGGTGTGTTGGCTGTGTTCCGTTAGGAACACCGCCATGGTCATAATGTGGCAGTCTTCGCCGCCGGGCCTGCGGTAGTGCGACCGCCACCTCTAACGTGGCGGTGCTTAGACCGCCAAACTCGTAATGAGGGCCTTAGTGATCTAGACCTCAGAAAATGCTGTACAGTCTTTATGCCATCACTATTCTGAATACTAGTATATTGTGCTGCCACATCAATTGTGATTAGCAGATAATCTTGCTCTCAAGATATATCATAGATCATTTTGTCTTGTATCCTCAATATAAGATGGCAAGGCAGTGACAAAGTCCTGTAAAAAATAGTAAATATGTCTGGAAGTGTTCTCAAAAGCACTCCCAATCACAGAAATAATCGGGTGGCCTGGGGGATTCTCTCTATCTCGTGAATTTTGGGAATCAAGTATAGCACTGAAGTGCTCAGTTGATCAATCTTTAAAAATTGAAACTTGTCCAATGAAATGAGACACTGATCATGCCACTCCGACAATTCTTCTTTGTATTTTTTATGTATTGCCTTCATTCTTTCTTTTATAACTTTCTTATAGCAGTATTTGTTGTTAAGCTTCTTATAAGCTCCAACAAATAGTTCTCCTTAGAACATAAGACCAAGTTGCCTCCTTTATCCTAGTTCTGTAGAATACAGTCATGATGAGATCTTAACTTTTTCATATGGTCATGATATCACCACTGACTGAAACGTTTATCCTGTTTGCTACTCACTTGGATATATAGTTGTTGTTAGAAATGGGGTTTTTGGTTGGCAGTCAGGTTACCCCCTGTCCAAGCAAAAGCCCTCACTCTAGTCAGGGTAAGTCACACACAATCCAAGATTATCCTGTGCCCACCCTCTGGTAGCTTGGCACGAGCAGTCAGGCTTAACTTAGAAGGCAATGTGTAAAGTATTTGTGCAATAAATCATACAATACCACCATATAGCACCACAAAAATACACCACACAGTGTTTAGAAAAATATATAATATTTATCAGGATAATTGTAGGTCAAAAAGAATAAAGTTGCAATGGGAAATTGTAGAGATATCACTGAAAAGTGATATAAAGTGTCTTAAGTCTTTAGAATATAAACAAAGTCTCTTTCAAGCACAAGTACCTGGTTTAGAGTGGAAAAATCTCCTCAGAGGTCCACAGCGGAAGAGGTGCGTGGAAAAAGGGTGTGTGCGTCGATTTCTCCCCAGCACACACGGACTTGCGTCGTTATTTTCCACACGGGGAAGTCGTGCGTCGTTTTCCAGCGCGCGGACAGTCTCTTTCTGTGGATCGCGGGGATTACCAGATGTCCCGGGTCTGTTCGTGGATTTTCCTGCTTGTTCTCCGGCTGCGCATCGGTCTGCGGGGCTGCGCGTCGAAATTACGATCTCACGGCAGGCGTCGCGTCGATTTCTCCTCTAGACGCCGGTCTGCGGGCTGCGCGTTGAAATTACGATCTCACGGCAGGCGTCGCGTTGATTTCTCCTCTAGAGGTCGGGCGGCGTTGTCCTTGCGAAGCCGTGCGTCGGATTTTCGGTCGTTCCAAGAGCGTTGCGTCGATCAGCGTCGGTGTGCGGTGTTTTTCTCGCCGCGGAACAAGTTGTGCGTCGAAGTGAAAAAGAGAAGTCTTTTTGGTCCTAAGACTTCAGGGAACAGGAGGCAAGCTCTATCCAAGCCCTTGGAGAGCACTTTCACAGCCAGACAAGAGTTCAGCAAGGCAGCAGGGCAACAGCAAGGCAGCAGTCCTTTGTAGAAAGCAGACAGGTGAGTCCTTTGAGCAGCCAGGCAGTTCTTCTTGGCAGGATGTAGTTTCTGGTTCAGGTTTCTTCTCCAGCAAGTGTCTGATAAGGTAGGGCAGAGGCCCTGTTTTATACCCAAATGTGCCTTTGAAGTGGGGGAGACTTCAAAGAGTGGCTAAGAAGTGCACCAGGTCCCCTTTCAGTTCAATCCTCCTAAATTCGTTTTTACACTACTGTGAGGCTTGCTCCCTTCATAGGCTAACATTGGGGCTGCCCTCATACACTGTTGAAGTGGCAGCTGCTGATCTGAAAGGAGCAGGAAGGTCATATTTAGTATGGCCAGAATGGTAATATAAAGTCCTGCTGACTGGTGAAGTCGGATTTAATATTACTATTCTAGAAATGCCACTTTTAGAAAGTGAGCATTTCTATGCACTAAAATCTTGTTGTGCCCTTCAATCCACGTCTGGCTAGGTTTAGTTGACAGCTCCTTGTGCATTCACTCAGACACACCCCAAACACAGGGTACTCAGCCTCACTTGCATACATCTGCATTTTGAATGGGTCTTCCTGGGCTGGGAGGGTGGAGGGCCTGCCCTCACACAAAGGACTGCCACACCCCCTACTGGGACTCTGGCAGACAGGATTGAACTGAAAGGGGGCTTGGTGAATTTCTTAGACACTCTTTGAAGTCACCCCCACTTCAAAGGCACAACTTAGTATAAAACAGGGCCTCTGCCCTACCTCATCAGACACTTGCTGGAGAAGAAACCTGAACCAGAAACTACATCCTGCCAAGAAGAACTGCCTGGCTGCTCAAAGGACTCACCTGTCTGCTTTCTACAAAGGACTGCTGCCTTGCTGTTGCCCTGCTGCCTTGCTGAACTCTTGTCTGGCTGTGAAAGTGCTCTCCAAGGGCTTGGATAGAGCTTGCCTCCTGTTCCTTGAAGTCTCAGGGCCAAAAAGACTTCTCTCTTTTACTTGGACACTCCGGGCGCCGAAAAATTTCGACGCACAGCTTGTTTCGCGGCGAGAAAAACGCCGCACACCGACGCTGATCGACGCGACGCTCTTGGGCCGATCGAAAATCTGACGCACAGCCTCGCAAGGACAACGCCGCCCGACCTCTAGAGGAGAAATCGATGCGACGCCTGCCGTGAGATCGTAATTTCAACGTGCAGCCCCGCAGATCGACGTCCAGAGGAGAAATCGACGCGACGCCTGCCGTGAGATCGTAATTTCGACGCGCAGCCCCGCAGACCGACGCGCAGCCGGTGAACAAGCAGGAAAATCCACGCACAGACCCGGGACATCTGGTAATCCCCGCGATCCACAGAAATAGACTGTCCGAGTGCCGGAAAACGACGCCGACTTCCCTGCGTGGAAAATAACGACGCAAGTCCGTGTGTGCTGGGGAGAAATCGACGCACACACCCTTTTTCCACGCACCTCTTCTCTGGTGGCCCACTGAGGAGATTTTTCCACTCCCAACCAGGTACTTGTGCTTAAAAGAGACTTTGTTTATATTCTAAAGACTTAAGACACTTTGGGCCTGATTATGACCCTGGCGGACGGCGGAGGCCGTCCGCCAAGGTACCGCCGCTGAATGACCGCACCGCGGTCAAAAGACCGCGGCGGCCATTTAGACATTTCCTCTGGGCCGGCGGGCGCTGTCCAAAAGAGCGCCCGCCGGCCCAGAGGAAATGCCCCTGCAACGAGGACGCCGGCTTAGAATTGAGCCGGCGGAGTTGCAGGGGTGCGACGGGTGCAGTTGCACCGTCGCGTATTTCAGTGTCTGCTTAGCAGACACTGAAATACTTTGCGGGGCCCTCTTACGGGGGCCCCTGCCGTGCCCATGCCATTGGCATGGGTACGGCAGGGGCCCCCAGGGGCCCCGCGGCACCCCCTACCGCCATCCTGTTCCTGGCGGGCGAACCGCCAGGAACAGGATGGCGGTAGGGGGTGTCAGAATCCCCCATGGCGGCGCAGCAAGCTGCGCCGCCATGGGGGATTCTAAGGGCAGCGGTAAACCGGCGGGAGACCGCCGGTTTGCCTCTTCTGACCGCGGCCGAACCGCCGCGGTCAGAATGCCCTGCGGGGCACCGCCAGCCTGTCGGCGGTGCTCCCGCCGACCCTGGCCCCGGCGGTCTTAGACCGCCGGGGTCAGAATGACCCCCTTTATATCACTGTCCTGTGATATTGCTACAATTTTCCATTGCAACTTTATTCTTTTTGACCTACAATTATCCTGATAAATATTATATATTTTTCTAAACACTGTGTGGTGTATTTTTGTGGTGCTATATGGTGGTATTGTATGATTTATTGCACAAATACTTTACACATTGCCTTCTAAGTTAAGCCTGACTGCTCGTGCCAAGCTACCAGAGGGTGGGCACAGGATAATCTTGGATAGTGTGTGACTTACCCTGACTAGAGTGAGGGCTTTTGCTTGGACAGAGGGTAACCTGACTGCCAACCAAAAACCCCATTTCTAACATTGGTGATCAGCGGTGAGGATAGGACTTGTGTTTGTGCAGTGACATACAGTAGCTAAGTATTTCACTACCTACCCACAGTTGAAGGTCAACTTGATTTTTCATCTTTTTTCGCTTTTGGTTCTCTGATGTCCTCCTGGATATACTATTGATATTTTGGACTTGGGATTTTGGTTCTTGCTGGTAAAATCTTATCAGAATGGGATTGGGTACCTACTCATTCTTTGTTCGTACTGACCACCTCACTAAGGCTGACCTAAGGAAGCTTTGCAGAAAATGGGGCCTTCCTGTAGAAAGGAGATCTGCTAAGGCGGAGATGCTACATGCCTACATAGTCTGGGGGGAAGAAAGATGGGCAGAGAGAGAGGCAGCAAGAAACCAAATGACTAAGTACCCCTCAGATGAGGAGGAGGACTACTCACACAAGGAGGAAGACTGCTCACATGAGGAGGAAGACTACTCAGATGAGGAAAGAGAACTAGTGGGAAATGAAGGGCTCCTAGCTCTACAACGGTGTATGGAAGAGCTAGATGAGTTTCTTGAAAGGGCTGAGGCAGCAAGTCTCTTAGCCCTGGAAGAAGAAAAGATTGCAGCTCAAGAGCTGAGCTATAAAGAGCTGAAACTGGAGGCCGGATTGGCTGAATCCAGTTCAGATGGTGGCAGCAAAAATCTTGCATCCAGTACTGCTGAAGAAGGGCACAAGCTCAGAGATGTGGTGCCCAACTTGAAGAAGGGAGTTGACACACCCCAGGTGGTTCAAGAGTATGAGGTAGTTCCCGTTATGCACAGGGTCCCTGAGAAGGATTGGGGAACTGGCACAGGGAGTCATATTCCTACTGGGGGGAGGGACACTTTACTGACTCTAGCAGAGAGTGACAGAGAAAAGGGTTCCCCCCTGGTGGACGTCCTGGATATAGAGTGTAGAGACATCCCAGAAGAGTATGGGTTGAGTGTCAGGGACAGGCAGATACTGTCTCACCAGTCTCAGGAGGGTGATGTAGAGTGCTTTTCCAAGGCTGAGTTACTGGGTGGTTGGGTGAAGGGTACTGTGGTTAATACATGTGAAGGGCAGAGTGATGTAATTGCTGGAGAGCATATGTCTGGTCCTTATTTTCCAGAGCTACGCCAACACCAGGTGGAGTGTGAGTTCTCTGACCCCAGGGAACTTACAATGGAGGCAGACTTCTGGGTGAGTACCAGAGAGTCTGAAGAGGCATTTGGGGGTGCTCCTGAAGGGAGTGGTCTAGGTGGTTCCCGACCAAGTGAGGTGGGAGAGGATTGTAGTGTCCCAGGTAGGTCTCAGAGCCTAACCTGTACCGTAGGGCCACCTTTTGAGGGAAGCCCCGCAGAGTCAGAAGAACTTGGGGGGATGACTGTAGACAGCATCCCAACAGTTCTGGTGTCTGGAAGTACCACTCCTAGAGAGGGGGGGCAGAAGTCCAGACATAGGGTTGAGAGGGGGTGGCAGACCCTAGTGGAGGATCTTGAGAATCAGGGGTCAGCTCTGAGAGCAGAGCCCCCCAGGAATGACCCAGGTGAGACCGTTTCTGGTTTGGGGGAAACCCAGACCCTGCCGGATGGGCAGAGGTCGGGAGACCTGCGCCAACCAGACTCTTGTGTGGCCCTAGGGGACGGTGTGTCCCTTGTGGGGGGTGAGAGTGCCCCCCAGGAAGTCCTGGCATTCCAGGCAAAGATTCAACCTCAGGGTAGTGACTCTGGGTTGGAGAACCAGGTTCAGAGGTTAACCTCTGACCTGGTGGGAGGTAGGCGTGCCTCCCAGAAAGTCCTGGTGTACCAGGCAGTGGTCCAACCTCAGAGTGCTGACTCTGGGTTGGATAACCGGGTTCAGAGGTTAAACTCTGACCTGGTGGGGGGTAGGTGTGCCCCCCAGAAAGTCCTGGTGTGCCAGGCAATTGTTCAACCTCAGGGTGGTGACCCTGGGTTGGAGAACTAGGTTCAGAGGTTAACCTCTGACCTGCTGGGAGGTAGGCGTGCCTCCCAGAAAGTCCTGATGTGCCAGGCAGTTGCCCAACCTCAGGGTGATGACTCTGGGTTGGATACCCAGGTTCAGAGGTTAAACTCTGACCTGGTGGGAGGTAGGTGTGCCTCCCAAGAAGTCCTGCTGTGCCAGGGAGTTGTCCAACCTCAGGGTATTGACTCTGGGTTGGATGACCAGGTTCAGAGGTTAAACTCTGACCTGGTGGGGGGTAGGTGTGCCCCCCAGAAAGTCCTGGCGTGCCAGGCAATTGCCCAACCTCAGGGTGGTGACCCTGGGTTGGGGAACCAGGCTCAGAGGTTAAACTCTGACCTGGTGGGAGGTAGGTGTGCCTCCCAGAAAGTCCTGGTGCGCCAGGCAATTGTTCAACTTCAGGGTGGTGACTCTGAGTTGAATGGCCCAGTTCAGAGGCTAAACTCTGACCTGGTGGAGGGTCAGTGTGCCCTCCAGGAAGTCCTGGCGTGCCAGGCAATTGTTCAACTTCAGGGTGGTGACTCTGAGTTGAACGGTCAGGTGCAGAGGTTAAACTCTGACCTGGTGGGGGGTAGGTGTGCCTCCCAGGAAGTCCTGGTTTGCCAGGCAGTGATCCAGTCTGATGGTACAGACCCTGGGCTGGAAGACCAGGTTCAGGGTGTCCCCCCCGGACCTGGAGGGAGGGGCTACTGATAACAGTGCCCCTACCCTGTTGTCTTCTGAGGAGGCCACTCCTAGTTGGAGAGTGCTGGACCCCAGAAGTGAGGGCAGGGGGAGGGAAGCCTCACCCCGGGCCCTAGTCCAACCTGAAGGGACAGACCCCAGGTTGGAGGGCCAGTTGCAGGTTAACAGCCCTGCACTGGTGGAGGAATGGTACAGGGCGACTTCTGTAAGCACCCTGACCATGTTGGACTCTGGGGGTACCGCTCCAGGAGGGAGGGTACAGAGCCCCAGAGGGGAGGACCAGGTTCAGGCTGTCATCCCTGACCTGGTGAAGGGGAGAGTGGTTAAAGGGTGCCCAGCACCTGGGGCTACCGCCCCCCACTCTCCACAGCCACAGTGGTTGGAGAGCTTTGAGAGGCCTGGGGCCTGGCTCTCATCCCTGGCAGCTGTCAGTAATCACTGTGGCTTGCTGTCCGGGTGGACAGAGTTATCCCTGGGGAGGGGACAAGTGTCACACCCCGGGGGTAGAGTGGGCAACACCACTGTGTTGGTCATGGTGGTACTATCCTGCTCCTGGGATACATCTGTGAGCAAAGTAAGGTTAGGTGCTGCACAGATGGGATCCGCAGGTAAGGAGAAAGGTTCCCCATGGGTTGGCTTAGTGGGCCCTGAGAGTATGGACAGAGGAATCCAATTGGAGTCAGGAAGGCGAAGAACTGGAGCATGCCCCTGCTGTTGTGGGCCTGGGTCCTTGTTCTGTCGCCTCAAACAGGGAAGTACATCAGGATAGTGATTGTTCTCCCCTGGCTTTAGGCTGGTAGGGGGTCATGTTGGACCTGGCTTTTTGGCAGGGACATCCCCAAACTTTTTGCCTCCTTCCTCCTATTTTTTCTGACCTGTTGTTGTTGGCTTTTGACCTCTGGGCACTTTACCGCTGCTAACCAGTGCTAAAGTGCATATGCTCTCTGTGTAAATTGTACTACTGATTGGTTTATCCATGATTGACTATTTAATTTACTTGTAAGTCCCTGGTAGAGTGCACTACATGTGCCTAGGGCAGGTAGATTAAATGCTACTAGTGGGCCTGCAGCACTGGTTGTGCCACCCACTTCAGTAGCCCCTTAACCCTGTCTCAGGCCTGCCATTGCAAGGCCTGTGTGTGCAGTTTCACTGCCACTTCGACTTGGCATTTAAAAGTACTTGCCAAGCCTAGAAATCCCCTTTTTCTACATATAAGTCATCCCTAATGTGTGCCCTAGGTAACCCCTAGAGCAGGGTGCTGTGTAGGTAAAAGGCAGGACATGTACCTGTGTAGTTATATGTCCTGGTAGTGTAAAACTCCTAAATTCGTTTTTACACTACTGTGAGGCCTGCTCCCTTCATAGGCTAACATTGGGGCTGCCCTCATACACTGTTGAAGTGGCAGCTGCTGATCTGAAAGGAGCAGGAAGGTCATATTTAGTATGGCCAGAATGGTAATATAAAGTCCTGCTGACTGGTGAAGTCGGATTTAATATTACTATTCTAGAAATGCCACTTTTAGAAAGTGAGCATTTCTTTGCACTAAAATCTTGTTGTGCCCTTCAATCCACGTCTGGCTAGGTTTAGTTGACAGCTCCTTGTGCATTCACTCAGACACACCCCAAACACAGGGTACTCAGCCTCACTTGCATACATCTGCATTTTGAAAGGGTCTTCCTGGGCTGGGAGGGTGGAGGGCCTGCCCTCACACAAAGGACTGCCACACCCCCTACTGGGACTCTGGCAGACAGGATTGAACTGAAAGGGGGCTTGGTGCATTTCTTAGACACTCTTTGAAGTCACCCCCACTTCAAAGGCACAACTTAGTATAAAACAGGGCCTCTGCCCTACCTCATCAGACACTTGCTGGAGAAGAAACCTGAACCAGAAACTACATCCTGCCAAGAAGAACTGCCTGGCTGCTCAAAGGACTCACCTGTCTGCTTTCTACAAAGGACTGCTGCCTTGCTGTTGCCCTGTTGCCTTGCTGAACTCTTGTCTGGCTGTGAAAGTGCTCTCCAAGGGCTTGGATAGAGCTTGCCTCCTGTTCCTTGAAGTCTCAGGGCCAAAAAGACTTCTCTCTTTTACTTGGACGCTCCGTGCGCCGAAAAATGTCGACGCACAGCTGGTTTCGCGGCGAGAAAAACGCCGCACACCGACGCTGATCGACGCGACGCTCTTGGGACGATCGAAAATCCGACGCACGGCCTCGCAAGGACAACGCCGCCCGACCTCTAGAGGAGAAATCGACGTGACGCCTGCCGTGAGATCGTAATTTCAACGCGCAGCCCCGCAGATCGACGTCCAGAGGAGAAATCGACGCGACGCCTGCCGTGAGATCGTAATTTCGACGCGCAGCCCCGCAGACCGACGCGCAGCCGGTGAACAAGCAGGAAAATCCACGCACAGACCTGGGACATCTGGTAATCCCCGCGATCCACAGAAATAGACTGTCCGAGCGCCGGAAAACGACGCCGACTTCCCCGCGTGGAAAATAACGACGCAAGTCCGTGTGTGCTGGGGAGAAATCGACGCACACACCCTTTTTCCACGCACCTCTTCTCTGGTGGCCCTCTGAGGAGATTTTTCCACTCCCAACCAGGTACTTGTGCTTAAAAGAGACTTTGTTTATATTCTAAAGACTTAAGACACTTTATATCACTGTCCTGTGATATTTCTACAATTTTCCATTGCAACTTTATTCTTTTTGACCTACAATTATCCGGATAAATATTATATATTTTTCTAAACACTGTGTGGTGTATTTTTGTGGTGCTATATGGTGGTATTGTATGATTTATTGCACAAATACTTTACACATTGCCTTCTAAGTTAAGCCTGACTGCTCGTGCCAAGCTACCAGAGGGTGGGCACAGGATAATCTTGGATAGTGTGTGACTTACCCTGACTAGAGTGAGGGCTTTTGCTTGGACAGAGGGTAACCTGACTGCCAACCCAAAACCCCATTTCTAACACAGGACATATAACTACACAGGTACATGTCCTGCCTTTTACCCACACAGCACCCTGCTCTAGGGGTTAACTAGGGCACACATTAAGGGTGACTTATATGTAGAAAATGGGGAGTTCTAGGATTGGCAAGTACTTTTAAATGACAAGTCGAGGTGGCAGTGAAACTGCACCCACAGGTCTTGCAATGGCAAGCCTGAGACAAGGTTAAGGGGGCTACTTGAGTGGGTGGCACAACCAGTGCTGCAGATCCACTAGTAGCATTTAATCTACAGGCCCTAGGCACCTGTAGTGCACATTACTAGGGTCTTATAAGTAGATTAAATCGTTCAATCAGGTATGATCCAAAGTTACCATGTTTAAAGGAGAGAGCATATGCACTTTAGCACTGGTTAGCAGTGGTAAAGTGCGCAGAGTCTAAAAACCAGCAAAAACAGTATCCAAAAAGTGGAGGGAGGCAGGCAAAAAGTTAGGGGTGACTACCCTAAGGCTGTCAGGTCTAACAGTTGTTTAAATCTTGGATTAATAAATCACATTAAATATCAACTGTGTTTTTGGGCAACGTTGGTACGAACTTAGATTTAGGTCTAAATTCAGTATGGACATCATCGTAAATGTCTATACCTTGCTGATTACATATTGATTCTGGTGAGACTAGAATCTCCACACTTGATGATCCATTTTCCAACTCTTGCAAAGTAGTAATAAGAATCAAATCTGCAACCTTCAGCATACTTGATTACTATCTTCCACACTTCTGCTGATCTTCTTTGGTTGTAACATGCAAAACTTTTTTTAACTTTATATTTCTAATTAACTTGAAAAGATCTATTCTCGTATGCGTATAGTCATTGTTACTGGCTGGACAATATGATAGACTAAGTTTCAGGATACTTTCTTCTTCCTTACTCAAAACTATGTTGGTTAAATTGATGATTGTATTGCCATCATCATGTATTCACCATTTAGTCCACCATTTGGCGTATCTTGTTATTTCTCTGTGCTCTCCCTCCAGTAGGCTTGTCTCTGTCTGAAGCGGTACCTGCTCATCCTCTTCTGCCTCTTCCTTTTGGAGCCTGCGTTGGATCTTTTGGGCGTAAATTAGTCCTCGTTCCCTGCTTAAAGAATCAAGCTCTTCCACAACAGAAGGAACCGGATGGCCCGGTGCTGGCCCTTCATCCAAACCAGTATCCACTTCTGAACTAGATACACTTCCTTCCTCTACTCTAGATTCCTGCCCAAGTCCGTTCTTCTCATTACATCGTTGTTTGTGTAGGTTGTCAAATTTATTTGGAAAAGTGAAAATCTGTCCACGTTCATAATCTAATTTATCACGTTGGAATTTTTAGTCTTTTCTTACTCTGATTGAATCTTCTAATTTCTTTAGTTTCAATTTGAGTTCCTGATAGAACTTCTTTACCATTTCTTGATTTTCTTCTTTACTCAAATCCTCCTTGATTGCTGAGATTCCTTCTAATATTTTGACCCTATCAGTCTCAGCATATTTGATCAAGATTCCTACCAGGCATTTCGACGCTCCATCCTTACTTGCAGTCCACTCGCGCAGCATTTCCGAACTGGGATTCTCGCAACTAGGTGCCACCATAAATCTGAGGCCTCACGGAATACAGCCCACCTCGAAGTAACGTTCCAAGTATTTACTCTCCCAGCATTTAGATACTTACTCCTGTTTTCATCTTGCAAGCCTTCTCAATTTAGATGACACATCCCCACTCTGAATCCAATGTTCGCTGTATACCAGCCCCATATCAGCCACGTTGCCATCATCACGGAAACTTTACAGAGCAGCATGCTCCTGCTCTTGAATTTTGGCAGCAGACATTGTAGCTAATAAACGCTAGGAAAGGAATGTCAGCCGCTGATCTTCCGAGTGGTGCAAAGGATCATTCAAACACTGCTGGAACTCTATGGAGCAGCTCTCACCCCTCCCGCTAATCTTCAGCACAGTCTCATTTTACCTGGGCGGTCGATCAGCTTGCTGCTGGTCCTCCGACTCACCAGTTACCCTTCCTTTCCACGCCATTGCTGTTTCCTTGTTTTTCCGTTGCAGCGGGGGGCTCAGTAGCAAAACTCTATTTCCTTCAATTTACTGGATGCCGCTGTGCTCCTGACTGGAGTGCGCTTCGAAAATCCAGGAACCAGCACTCGCAATAAACCTTTGCCCTTTGCCTATGTCGTAACAAAAGGACTGAAGCTTGCTGTGTGCCACTGCTTTTTCAAAAAAATGTAATTAATTCTTGGGTCCCACGGTAGATAGATAGATACTTAAATATATTTACTTATATATTTACTGAAATAAACAAAGGTTAAAATAACATTTTAGTTAGGTAACAATGTCAGTTTAAGGGTAATTTTTGAAACTAAAAAAACACAAACATAAACCAGCTATAGTTATTTTAAGTAACTATAACTCATGCTAAAGGTTAGTGGCATAAATGAGAAGTGGAGTGGAGTTCCATAGAGGGGGTGGGCATAGAGTGGGGTAGAGTGGAGTGCCATAGAGTATGCATGGTGTGGTAGTGCACTAGCATTACAGACATCACAATTGAAATGACCACAATATTAGCACAGACGTACAGTTTTGCTGATAAAACTATACAGCGCACAAAGGATAATGTGTGGAATTGGCATCATCTAGTGTAATGATTTGTTCAAATCATATTAAAATATTTTTTTCCAGCACACTTCAGAATTACAACAAAAAAAGTATTTCATTTGTGCTTTCCTAATTCAGATATATCCTGAAATGTTTGTGCAGTTCATTTAGACAGTTAAATTTTGTTGTCTACTAGAAAAAAGTCTTTCCTTTCACACCCCCAGATTGTCAGATAAATTCTCTCATTTTGAAGTCAGAGAAAGAAAAGTAAACATCAAGTGTCCCCTGAACCCTTAGCCTGACATTTGACCTCTGTCTTTGAATACACAGCAAATGCGACGAGAAGAACAAAATGTAAAGACCTGTTTAAAGAAAGTGAGCAATCGTAGAACAATACAGTAAACAGACTGTGCTCCACAGGAGGCACAAAGACATGCTGGACAGCCTGAAACAAAGCCAGCAAATAGAAAGCAAGCAAATGTGAGTTACAAACTACAAAGCCAATGGTAAGCAATGGGCCGAAAGCATTCTTAGGTCAGCTTTTGGAATGTCCCAAAGAAGTCTTTAGCAACCAGACATGTAGTAGACTTCGACCTAAAAATAGGACAATGCAACCCTCTTCCAAATACCTGGTCTTGATTGACAGCCCACCTAAGCACTAGAAAAGCATAAACCATACTTTTAACATGACGGGTGTTGCAAATCTCCTGCTCTCTCTGTATCTTTTATTGTAACTTATTGAATAATTAATAATTCATTAAATGAGGCACAGCTGATTGTAGCCAGACCTAAAAACGTTATCTTATTTAATTTGAACTATCTTTAAAACCTCAGACAGCGAACTTTTGAGTCTGATTATCTGAGACAATTCAGACTGGATTAGCATGAAATTCTCATACAGAACGCAGTGTTTGCAGTATCCAAACCCAGCGGCGGCTTCTGGCAATATCGCTCAGTGGGGCAGGGGGGTCATGCGAGGGAGGGGCTCACACATGGGGGGATTCGCACGGGAGCAGGAATAATAATAAAAAAATAAAACACTTACCTGCTGCATGCTGCCTCGGCATTCCTCGTTGCCTCCATGCTTTTCTGCTTCTTCTCTCCTCACCCAATCCAGACCCTTCTCTCATGCTGTTAGCCAGCATGAGAGAAGCACCTGCATTGGTCTGAGCAAGCTGAATTGCTGCTCAGCCTGCCCTGGGAGCCTGCACTTGTTCTTTACCCAGGCTGTGCCCAAGGATGGCCAACCAAACCGACATGCACACTTAGATTGCACACTACGCCTCCTCCCCTGGTGACAAGGATGGCCATGCCCTACACTTGGCAGACTGGCTGAGAAAGAAGCGAAAAATAAAATGATAATACAATACTTGTATTATCATTTTATTTTTCTGCTGCCTTTCAGCAGCTCCTCCGCCATAGCAGAGGGGCCGCCCCATCCAAACCAGGAGGCAAATGGCTGACTGAAAACTGCATGATCTCTACAAGCAGTAAAAGCTAACCAACGCAGACAGTGCTTTAGGAACATTTGAAAGAAATATAATTCTCAACATAAGCTATGTTTCCGAAACCACATATTTTAGATGTCCAGGTGTATAAGAGCGGACACAATAAACCTGCCTTGTTAGGATATACCGCGGTTCTTACATAATTATGATCGCAACTTTTAAATTTCTAGGTGGAATAAACAGATTTGACCTGCTACTTGTCACTAGCGCGAAGTTCTTGTAACACCTTCAAGTAATAAGACTGCTCCAGTTTTCAAGGTCCACGCATGACTAGCTCATCAAGTCCAGGATCATTTTGTGGTGTTCTGGAACTTGTAGTTCTACTTTATCTCATTGAAAGCAACACTACGAGTACCAGAATGCAATGGTAACCACAAGACATCATGAGCTATTCACATATAAAGCTCAGAAATTGGAGCGCTATGCATGCGCATTATTAAATTATTTGGGGGAACTGCTCCGAAGGCCAACGACTGTGCCTCATGTGAAAGGAACGTGTGTTTTATGCAGGAATAAACATAAGATGTACAGAGGGCAGCTTGTCCGGGCTCTGGCCCGTAGTGTTTGGTTTACAGAAAGAATATGTACAAACAGCTCACACACAAATCACAAGAATCAGCCCTGTATTGAAACACAAATTTCACAACTACTCCATATTGCAGGCGTATTAGAGTTACTGCCTAATCAAAGTGTGTTTAAAGCTTTTTCTGTTGTACGGCTATGTTTCAGGGTCAGACGTCTATTTACAACCTTCTGTTGCTCAAAATCTCATGATGTTTTCTTTTAGTAGCTTTAGTCCAGCTCAAAAACTTTTTTGCTCGTCAGCTCACAGGCACAGTTCCGAATGTTTGTTTTGGGAACTCTACATGACAACAGCCCAAGCCAGCCCCGTAGGTACATAAAGATTCGAAACAGACAGAGCCCAATCTGCCAGTGGCCGGTGGTGACATTTCACAGTGGTGAGGCCTAAAAGTAAGGGATACATTTTACGTGGCGAGAAAGTGTGTCCGGCCGACATAACGGAGTTTAGCCCATGCATCACTCACCCAATCATCCCTCATTTATACATCCACGTTTCCATCATCCGCTGCATTCATCTGTTCATGCGTACGTTCATCCATCTATCCTTCTAGAGACTCTTCCATTCATTAATCCACCCACCCATCCATTCGGGCATCCATTCACTAGAAAAGTGTCCATTTATTTGTCTATCAAATGTAGCATTTATCCATTCATTCATGTATACATCCACTCATCCTTCTGGCACACACTCATGTAACTCTTCTACCCACCCATCCATTATGTATGTATCCTCTCACCACTGGTGAATCACCAGAGCATCTAGGTGTCCTCAGTCGATCTCCCATCCTTCCATCCATCCATCCATCATTTTGTAGTGATTATATCCCATGTTTTCCACCTTATGCTGGAACTTCACTCTAGGATTTAATTACAGTTGAACTCAAAGATCCTACTTATTGGGCACATTTTTCCCTATTTGCGCTTCCCGTACTACCACTTCACTACAAGCTTGATTACTCTAGGAGAATGGTTTCATGTGTTACCTTAACAGTGTATATTTGACTGCACTAAATTTGTTATAAGGCTCCAAATGTTCTTTTGTTGAAAAGAAGAGGGTAATAACCATGAAAATAAATGCGCCTGCCATGGCTATTATGAGTGACACAGCTCAGCCGCACCTCCGAATGTGGGAGACTCATTCACTTCAAAGAACCTAGACCAGTGGTTCCCAACCTGTGGTCCGGAGACCCCTAGGGGTCCGCGAAGCCTTCTCAGGGGGTCCGCGAGAGCCTAGAAAATTAAAAATTATTAATTAATATTGACAAATTAGGTCCCCAGCTTCCAGTAATGACTCAGGTGGGAGGTCCCCGAATTCTAATGATGATTGAGGGGGGGTCCCTGGGTTCCATTAATGTTAAAGTGGGGGTCCACAGAAATCAAAAGGTTGGGAACCACTGACCTAGACACTGACAGCCCTGAAACACGTATCTGACAGATGCATCCCAAAACCCACTAATTGGATTAACTGTTGATTATTTTGTGGGTTTAGGCGAACAGTAAAATATAGATAGTGCAAAGGATATTAAAAGATCTTGACATAAACCGAACGTAGGTTCAGTGACCCGAAAATGTTAAAAACTTCACCTCTTTTTCATCTGTCACCTGAAACTTTGCCTTGAGATGAAGGCAGCAGACTTAGCTCGCCCTTAACACAGCGAAAGGAAGCTAAGATTTTGAAAGTGATGAAAAACAATTAATTTAAACAGTCTTGTTCGTGTTGCAGTCGTGTTATGCATTGTACATGGTTTGCCCATATTTGAGCCCCCAGAGATGCGGCTGCGCAGCACTGCTCATCCGCCCCGCCTCACTCCAGGCCAGTCTGGTGTGACCCTGCCCCAGCCCTGCCTGTGGCTCTCAGGGGCACCAGTCTGTGCCTTCCTTCGGGGCAGTCTGTCATTGAACCATGCTCTCTGCGTGTTTTCACGTCCACGGAAGGCACGAGGGTGTAGGAGAGGAGGTGGGTTTCCTCTTGGAGTAGCCCCACCACCCCTCCAGGGCCGGTTTGAGCATTTGTGGCCCAGGCCTGATGCTCCGGAAACTGTGAGCGACTGAGGAGAAAGGGCTGCTCAGGGCTGCAGGGTGGGCCTTGTAGAGTCTGGCTGGATTCACACGAGCGTTTCTAACATGACGTGTTTCCACCAGCCACTCCTTGAGGGTTGATTTTTTTTAGCGAGTCAGACCTTAATAAGTAAACTTACAAAGGGACGTGAATAGGTCGGTGAATCTTTTGACTTGTAATTAAGAAGTTCTTATCATAGCTCCAGTAGATAATCAATAATTGATACACGATAATCAACAATCATTAGTAATCAATAAAATCAATAATCAATGGAGTCAGTAAATGTCATGCACCATGACCTTTCAGCCATGAATAATCACACCTTTAATAAAGTTTAGTAAGTTTTATTTCCCTTATATTAACAATGCTAAAGTCATGTAGATTAATCTAAAAAATGAAATGAAACACATATAAAAACAACACTGGTTGTCCAAAGCGGCAGAAGAAACGCAATCTAATCAAAGCTTGAACCGCAACACATTCTAGAGCTACAGTGCAAATCAATAGCAGTCAGCTGCGACAAAAATATAGCATACAGTCCTTAACTAACGTCAGATTAACATCAGCATGTTGGGCTTCATGCAAAACAATTTAAAAACACAACTTTAGAAAAAAACATCTAACTATGGGTCTATCAAAACAGCGCAGTTGGTACCTAGAAAGAAAAGGCATAAAATGCATAACAGTCACGTTTCATTATATCTACCTATCCTTGACATGGGTCAGCAAAGCAGAATCAGTCCTCGTCCTCAGGTCATCAGTCGATTAGCAAAGCATCAGGCTCTCATTCAAAGAGTATGAGCTTAATGACAGAATGAATCTCAAATCTCTCCTAAAGACTCTTCTTCTCCCAAAATAAATCTAGATCTCAAATCGTAATAGGTCTGAAGTCTTTTCCCCCTGAGGCGTTGTTATATCAAAGTCACTTAAAGTATCCCCTAATTCTCTATTGGTCAGTTGATCGTACGTTTATACTTTATCTAATAGTATTTCCACACTAAATCTATGAATTCTAATATTTCAGTCTTCTCATGCAGTTGATTGGTTCACTTTATGATGTCCTCATCATACGGCCAGTCAGGCAACAATATTGTTGCATCTTCAGCTCCAGTCAGTGTCTTCATTGTTCTCCTCCTGGGAAAGTACATCTTGCACACATTACACATAAGTTGTTACACTAGCGGGAACATCATCTTCTTGCAGTGGGTTCTCACGAAAAGCTTCTGTTAAGCGCTTTTTACAAGACAATGGTCATTTCGCAGTTTAATTCATTCGGTCAGCATTTTTATTAACCGCTAAGAAATACAGCTTCTGCATGAGGCCTGGCAAAATAGGCCAAGACACTCGCAAAGTTAAGGCCTACAATTAATAAAGCTAGGGCATACTTCGTAACCCTTAATATGACATATTACTACATTAGTTTAGTACATTTTTGATATTTCATAAGTATTAATCATTAATTAGTACATTTCGTGAACACTGGTGGCCATTCTTCAAGGTCACAATTTCAAATGCGTTCATAATTTTTCTACGTTATTCATTTTCTACATAACTCATCATTCAAAATACATAAACACTCAATAATACATTTCTAATTAAAACACCTGTGCTGGCAATCCCTCCTCTGATGACTAAATATGTCATCACACTAATCTCCACCCACAACCATTTACAGTTCAATTTTTTCATAATTTTTTCTACCCCTTGAATTTTCCCTCTAAATGTTTTCCCTTTTCTTTTCTTCCGTCCTCTGATTATTCTTAGACCTTTTCAATTGAATTATTTTGCATAATTTGCATAATCCCCATATACCAATTAGACAAACCACGACAATTAATATTCCCTGTAATACTCTCAATAGAACCCCATTCCAAATGTTGCTGAGCCAATTTCCCCCTGAAGCAAACCCTTTGCCAACCTTTTCCCAAACACCTGGTTCTTTCAATTCCTTTAAATCAGCACTTGCATTAGTCAGGATAGTGAGTAAGTCTCTTATCTCTTTACTATGATCAGGTATAAATGAACAACAATGCCTAGAGTTAATCACTCCACAGACTCCGCCATCTTTCGCTAAAAGAATGTCTAAAGCAAGACGATTTTAAAGAGTCATAGCTCTATCCATAGCTAATTCGGTACCTATCAGGAGTATAGCCCCTGAAAAATTGTCAGCATGTTATCCACAATAGTAGACAACGTTCGAATCTTAATCAAATTCAGGATGACTCCCACTGAAGGAATTACCGCACCAAATATATCTCCCACTTTGGCAGAAGAGAACTCACTCCTCTGTCTCTTATGATGTTATTCAGCCACTTTTGGAAACTTTTTCAAATTCTCCATCTGATAAATCTTTGGGAAAATTATCCCCAAATAACATGTCCCATACCATCCTCTTGGAAGACGGTAATAAGCATTACGGCCACAAATATAATAAATCCCTGGGATTGCAGGGTCCTGCCTATTCAACATAAATGTCCATTTACTCTGAAACTAAAACACATGCCTCCATTCACTCGTACCCACAAATAAAGTGTCAGTACGCGATTTAGGCCTATATAAACAAAGCTTCCCTATGTGTTTGGCATCTAAAGCTAATTTCCCTTGCGTTTTAATTGCACTGTAAGCGTAATCATTCCTGTAAGTCCTTTTCTCTAAGCCTTTTTATAATTTCTCCTTTTATGCCTTTCTTCTGTCATCAGTGTGATCTAAGAAGCTCTTCTCTAAAGGTGTAAGCAAGCATGTCAGGTTATTTTTAATGCACATATGCTGTGCCAAACGTCAATGTCGGTTCAAAGAATCCTCTAACTAATACTATGACTTTCATTACAACCCTGGTAGTCAGTGTTAAAGCGGCGACAATACCGCCAACAGGCCGGCTGTAAAAAAAATGGGATCACGACCACTGCGGAAACCGCCATCATAGGCAGCCACTTTAACACTCTGACCGCCATGGCGGTAGCAACCAATACCGCGGCGGTCACCGCCAACAGACAGGCAGAAGACAATGTACCACCCACTGTATTATGACAGGCCAATCCGCCAGCTATTCCGGGGCGGTACCAACGACATCAAAAGCACAGCGGAAACAGTACACCAAAAAGGAAACACTCACCTTTCGAAATACCATGAAGAACCAGGACGCCATGGAGCCCGAACTTCAGGTCCTCCCCATGTTGGTGTATCTACTAATACACCAGGAAGTAGAAAGAAGGCGGCGTCAACGACGACAGTGAGTACTGCACCTAGCACAGAGGGGAAGGGGTAGGAAAAAGAGAGTTACACTCACACGCGGCACGCAACCCCCCCCCCCCACTCTCACCCACAACACCATACACACTAACACATCCAACAACATTACAGATACACCCCGTCACCCCCTGGAAGAACGCAAGGACAAAAGGAAATGAGTTTAACCAGTGATATATTGGAACATTTAGATATAACAATAGAATTTAACATAATCAGTATATACAGATATTTACATCACGTACAGAAAGCTGTACACTGTCCCTTGTAAAGTCCATGGACCAGTGGTCAAAAAAATCATGGGCGAAACCCACACATGACACCTGCCTCAAAACGGAGAGAACACTGCAGGGGCACCAGGTCGAAAAAACACAGGCACCTCAGGGGGAAGGGGAGGGGGGTCACCTCAGCCGGAAGATGGTACAACGCGACTGCTCCTGTAGGGGGCTACATGCCCACAGTGATGTCCTGGGGAGTGCGAGGCCACACTCTCCCAAGTGGGTGGTTTGCCCACTGCTTGGTCCTGGGGAGTGCAAGGCCACAGTCTCTCAAGTGGGTGGTTTGCCCACTGCTTGATCCTGGGGAGTGCAAGGCCACAGTCTCTCAAGTGGGTGCTCTGCCCACTGCTTGGTCCTGGGGAGTGCAAGGGCACAGTCTCTCAAGTGAGTGCTCTGCCCACTGCTGGGTCCTGGGGAGTGCAAGGCCACAGTCTCTCAGGTGGGTGCTCTGCCCACTGCTTGTTCCTGGGGAGTGTAAGGCCACGGTCTCTGTAGTGGATGGCTTCTTCCACTGGTTCTGGAGGGGGCTTTGTGCCCAGTCTGCTTCATCCTGCAAAGGATTGGGAGAGTGGATGCCTTTCTCCACTGGTTCTGGAGGGGGCTTTGTGTCCAGTCTGCTTCATCCTGCCAAGGATAGGGGGAGTGGATGCCTTTCTCCACTGTTTCTGTAGGGCACTTTGTGCCCAGTCTGCTTCATCCTGCCAAGGATAGGGTGACTCAATGCCTTTCTCCACTGGTTCTGAAGGGGGCTTGGTGCCCAGTGTGCTTCATCCTGCCAAGGATAAGGGGAGGGTATGCCTTTCTCCACTGGTTCTGGAGGGACTTTGTGCCCAGTCTGCTTCATCCTGCCAAGGACTGGGGGAGTGGATGCATCTCTCCACTGGTTCTGGAGGGGGTTTGTGCCCAGTGATGCTGCACCGGTGGTGTGGCACCTCACATTCTCTCACCTGGGTGTCTGTGGACCTAGATGTTCACGGAACAGGTAGCATGATACTCCATGGAGGCAGAGCCACACTCCATCCTGCGGCGACTTAGACTACAAACTGCTGGTAGTGCCAGTGCTGGTGGTGGTGCCTCATGTGGTGTATCCAAGGCCCAGGACGTCACCTGCAGCCTTGGATGGCTGCCCACTGGGGATGCTGCTGCTGTACAATGTAGTGGCACCGGCTGGGCACGTGGCGGTTCAGATTGGGGTGCAGGTGGCGGAGCAGGTGGTGGTGCCTGTGGCAGAGATGCTGCTGGTGCTGACCGTGGTGCAAGTGTCTGTAGTGGTGGAGAGAGACACCAGACCGTCTCCGGCAGCCTCGGATGGCTGATCACTGGGGAGGATGCTGCTGATTGACGTTGTGGCAGCGGCAGTGCAGGTGGAGGGGCAGGTGGCGGTGCAGGTGGTGGTGCAGGTGCAGGTGGTGGTGCAGGTGACGGTGCAGGTGACGGTCATTGCAGCGGTGGTGACCGTGGTACAGGTCGCTGGCATGTCTGGGGAAATGGTGGTCACCAGCCCCTCACCAGGAGGCTTCGTTCCCTGAGGTGACTTGGCCTTGCTCTTGTGTCCCTTCCCCACCTTGGTGGTCGCTGCTGGGACCTTGGCACTGTCCTCTTTGCGTTTGGATGAGGCCTTG
Source organism: Pleurodeles waltl (assembly GCF_031143425.1). Taxonomy (NCBI): domain Eukaryota; kingdom Metazoa; phylum Chordata; class Amphibia; order Caudata; family Salamandridae; genus Pleurodeles; species Pleurodeles waltl. The sequence continues at coordinate 157,057,790 of NC_090449.1, forward strand.
CTAGGTGGGTGTTGCTACTTTCCCCTGCTGCATGCTGGCCCCTTCTTGATCTTGGCAGGTGGCGGAATCGGGTGGTCCTTCACATCTGTAGGTGGCACACTGACAGCTCTGATGGGTGCTCCCTTCAATCCATCCGGACTTGCAGGGACCACAGCAGACACAGATTTGGTGGCTGAGGTACTGGGCTGGGATCTAGACATCCTGGCCCTAGGGAAAGGACGGGTGGGAGGTGTAGGGAGGAGGTTGATGTTAGCTAGGAAAAGTTTTTTTGGACACACTGGGATGGGAAAATGGGAGGGTGTGTGGGAATGGAAGAAGAGGGAGTGGTTGTAGGAGGTGTACGTCTGCTGAGTTTGGGTGAAGGTGCATGGGCTGGAGGCTGTTGTGAGGTGGATGGCTGTTGAGTGGGTGTGTGCATGCGTTCGTGTACTTTGGGAGGAGGGCTCACAGACACACTGGGAGAGGACACAGGGGACGTGTGAATGGTTGGGGGGTGGTGATTGTTCGTGAGCAGTGTGTTGTGATGGGCGTGCTGTTGATGGAGGCAGTGGCTGATGATGTAGTGCATGCAGGTTGCGAGTGGAGACGATACTGGGAGGGAGGTGGAGGACGAGGAGGGGGGGACACAGTGGAGGCAGTGGATGTTGGTATGTGTGCATGGGTATGGTGCTTGTGTGAGTGCCTGTGTGATGATGTGTGGTGCTTATGTTTTCCTGAGCCACTTTTGTGTGTGGATGTGTGTGCATGCTGGTCTGGAGGTGTGCTTGGGATAGGCTGAGGTTGAGAAGATTGGGTCTGGGTAGTGGAAGTTTGAGGTGGGAGGCTGGACTCAGGGACTATGGCTGCCATCAGTGCTGAGGCCAGAGCCTGAAATGCTCTCTGTTGGTCCACCATGCCAGAAAGAATGCCCTCCAGGTATGCATTTGTTTGTTGCAAATACCTCTCGACACCCTGGATGGCATTCAGAATGGTTGACTGCCCAACAGTGAGGGATCTCAGGAGGTCAATAGCCTCCTCACTGAGGGCAGCAGGGCTGACTTGGGCAGGGCCTGAGGTGCCTGGGGCGAAGGAGATGCCAACCCTCCTGGGTGAGCGGGCACGGGAAACACGCTGAGGGGCTGCTGGGAGGGCAGTGTTGGTAGGGGGGTGGCGGCTGTACCTGTTGTTGAGGTGGGCGTGTACTAGGGGAGGACCCCATCCACCAGTTTTTCCAACTCCTCCGCAGTAAAGGCAGGGGCCCTTTCCCCAGACACATGAGCCATTGTCACTTCCAGACTCAGGTCACAGCAGCACTTGCAGTGTAGGCCCTCTCCTGTTGATGGTCAGGTATCAAGTGAGTGAATGGGTAGAAAATGGCAGTGACGTCCATAGCGGTGCATACCGTCACTGCCGGCGTACATCGCCATTGGCTCCTAGGACCATAGGGCCCAATTATAACCAATGTGGAGTTGCGTGGCGGTCTTCGACCGCCTCCCGCCTCACTACACAACGCCAGCACAGTTACCTCATGTCCCCTTGTCCCTCCTCACAAGTCAGGCAGCCGCCATTTCAGGGGGGCACATGGCATGGCAGCTAACTGCGTCACAGCACATATTGGCACATATACTGACTCACGCTTTAACACATGGCTTCTGTAACAATAATTCAGACACATTTGTGCATTCTATGTGGAAATATGACCTTCTGCTCACCATTCTCCTCCATAGGCTACAACCGCTGAGGCAGATGATGAGATGGCGGCATCCTCCGGTCTACAGACCCCTGGTGGACCTGTCGTCAATGGAGGACAGACACATTATAATCACATACACACTTGATTGTGCCACAATCCAAGAACTGTGTGCCCAATTGGAACCGGACCTGATGTCAGCTATCCTCCAGCCCACAGAAATACCCCCTCTAGTGCAGGTCCTGTCAGTGCTCCATTTCCTGGCAAGTGGCTCCTTCCAATCTACAGTGACCATGGCATCAGGGATGTCTCAGCCAATATTCTCAAACGTGTTGAACAGGGTGTTGTCTGCCCTGCTGAAACATATGTGCAGCTACATTGTGTTCACCCAGGGGGAGGATTTGGCCACAGTGAAAGCTGACTTTGATGCCCTGGGACATATACCCAACATCATTGGTGCCATTGATGGGACACATGTGGCATTTGTTCCCCCTCGCAGAAAAGAACAGGTGTACAGAAATAGAAAAAGCTACCTTTCGATGTATGTGCAAATGGTGTTTTTGGCGGACCAGTACATCTCCCATGTGAATGCCAAGTATCCTGGCTCATGCATGACGCCTATATCTTGCGCAATAGCAGTATCCCTTATGTGATGGGCCAACTCCAGAGGCACCAGGTGTGGCTAATAGGTGAGCCCAAGGTCCCCACACAGTATGAGTAGGTGTCTGGGTATGGGGTTGTCCCTACGGGTTAGTGTGTGTCTCACTATTGTCCCTCGATATTTGCAGGTGACTCTGGTTACCCCAACCTCTCATGGCTACTGACCCAAGTGAGGAATCCCGGGACAAGGGCAGAGGAACGTTACAATGAGGCACATGGGTGAACTAAGTGGATCATTGAGAGGACATTCGGCCTCCTGAAAGCCAGATTCCGGTGCCTCCATCTGACAGGTGGCTCCCTGTACTACTCACCGAAGAAGGTGTGCCAGATCATCGTGGGATGCTGTATGTTGCACAACCTGGCATTGAGACGCCAGGTGCCTTTTGTGCTGGAGGATGAGCCTGGTGATGGTCTTGTGGCAGCGGTGGAGCCTGTGGACAGTGAGGAAGAGGAGGCAGAGGAAGAAGATGTTGACAACAGAACAAACATTATCCTGCAGTACTTCCAGTGACACACAGGTAAGACATTGTAACTCCTCTTGACATTACAACTTACTTTGGCGATTGTACATGGCAAACTCTTACCCTCTGTCTATGGATACTGACTGTTCCCTTTGGATTCCCTTTTTTCAGATCTGTGTACGCCATTCTGGCTTCTGCTATGTGTACTGCTGCCCAACAACAGTCATACAATGGTATGAGTAACTGAACATATACATTGCAATGCTTTGCTAATGTTGTAGTAATACATTTGTGAATCATAAGACTGACTCCAGATTGGTATTTGTTTCAAGAGTGTTTATTTAGGTGCCAATAAGTATAGGGGTATGTTCAAGGGGCTGAGGTGATGGTGGACAAAGGTCCATGGTACAGTCCAGTCTCTTTGTATCACAGGTGCATTGTCCAAGGGGGCATAGGAAGTGGAGCAATGGCAGTTCAAGGTGGACAGGGTAACAGAGTGGGACAGTAGGGTGACTATCAAGAGGGTCCTATTTCCTGACGGGGGTCTTGGCAATGCTATCTGTCTTCTGCCTGGATCGCAGGGACCGTTTGCGGGGTGGTTCTCCTTCTGCAGGGGGTGGGGTGCTGGTGGCCTGATGTTCATGTGGCGGGGCCTCCTGTCCACTAGCGCCGCCCAGAGGTGGAAGGCTGTTCCTCGGTTTGGCTAGTGTCAGGGGCCCTTTGTTGAGCCACTGCCTCCCTCATGGTCTTGCCAATATCAGCTAGCACCCCTGCTCTGGTGACCAGGATGGTGTAGATTTTGGTGAGATCCTCCCTGATCCCCATGTACTGTCCCTCCTGCAGCTGCTGGGTCTCCTGCAACTTGGTCAGTACCGTGTCCATGGTCTCCTGGGAATGATGGTATGCTCCCATGATGTTGGAGAGTGCCTCGTGGAGGGTCAGTTCCCTGGGCCTGTCCTCCCCCTGTCGCACAGCCCTCCTCCCAGTTTCCCTGTGGTCCTGTGCCTCTGTCCCCTGAACTGTGTGCCCACTGCCACTGACCCCAGGTCCCTGATCGTCCTGTGTTTGTGGGGTTTCCTGGGGTCCCTGTAGTGGTGAACACACTGCTGATTGACGTGCCCTGGGGACAGTGGCATGGGCCCGCTGGGTGGGTGCTGTGCTGGTGTTTCCTGAGGTGGGGAGGCTCTGTGGTGGGTTGGGACTGTGGCAGGGGAACCGACTGTCCAGAGGTCCCTAATGGGCCAGGTTGGTCATTGTGATCCAGTTGTGCAGAGCTGCTTTCATCACTGTGGGCCTCTTCTGTGGGGAGACTGGATGTAGCTGGCACCCCCTGTCCGGTGTCGTTAGGTGGGGGTCCTGTTGGGATGCAAATGCATTGTTATTGTATCTGTGTGTGCCATCTTGTGCAATGAATGTGTTTCTCTTATATAATTGTGCTTTCCATGTCGCCTTGGACTTGTGTGCGTGGTGATTTTGTGGGCTGGGTGAGTCTCTCTACTGGGAATGGTGTGATGATGGGTGTCCGTGCAGGTCTGTGATGGGTGTCCATGCATTGGTGTTGCATGCAGGGCTTGGTATTGGGATGGGTGGGTTGTGATAGTGGGGTATATGTGAGGTGTTGGAGTGATGGGGGTCAGGCTAAGGGTGGGGTACGTGATGGCATGCAGGTTGGAGGGTGATAGTAGTAAAGATTTGACTTACCAGAGTCCAGTCCTCCTGCTACTCCTGCGAGGCCCTCAGGATGCATTATTGCCAAGACTTGCTTCTCCCATGTTGTTAGTTGTGGGGGAGGAGGTGGGGGTCCACCGCCAGTCCTCTGTACAGCAATCTGGTGACTTGATACCACGGAACGCACGTTCCCCCATAGGTCGTTCCACCTCTTCCTGATATCATCCCTGGTTCTTGGCTGTCCCACGGCATTGACCCTGTCGACGAATCTCCGCCATAGCTCCATCTTCCTAGCAATGGAGGTCTGCTGCACCTGTGATCCGAATAACTGTGGCTCTACCTGGATGATTTCCTCCACCATGACCCTTAGCTCCTCCTCAGAAAACCTGGGGTGTCTTTGAGGTGCCATGATGTGTTGTGAGTGATATGTGTGAGGTGATGTGTGGGGTGATGTGTTGTGATGTTTTATGTGATGTGAGCGGATGGTGTATGGGTGATGGTGTTCTGTGCCTCTGAGTGTATGTGTGTTCTTTGCTTGTCTCTCTGTGCTTGTTCTATTTTTTAGTTGTAAGGGGTTGTGGGTAATGTGGGCGAGTGTTTTATAGTGTTGTGCATGTGTGGGTGTGGTGTATGTATGTGTGTCAGGTGTGTGCAGTTTGAATTGTCCAATGTGGTGGTGTATTGTGTGCGCATTTTGAGCGCGGCAGTGTGTACCGCCAATGGTTTACCGCCGTTGAAAGGCCGCCGTGTTGATTCGTGGGTCGTGATACTGTGGGCGTTTTCCTGTTGGCGTAATGGTGTGGGTTTTGCTATTGCCAGTTTATCACTGACCTTTGGTGTGGCGGACTTGTGTGGGTGTCTGTATAGTAGCGGTATTCTTTGTGTGGGTCATAATACCCGTGGCGAATTACCGCTGCGGTCACGGTATGTTGGCGGTCGTCAGCACTGTGGTAGGCGGCATTTACCGCCAAGGTTGTAATGAGGGCCTATATCATTATCCTTACCTACTTTACTCAAATATCTAATAATAGGAACAAACAAAAACACAAGATCATGATTCGAATAAAAGTATTGAATATACCTCTGGTTATCAAGCCTTGTTAGTAACAGACTACTACTTGTCCCGTACGTTAGAGGCAAACTATCATAGGTGACTCCTTCCTCAACAGATGAAGGAATCTGCGTACACACAAAACACTTCTTCACATCCATTGTTTCAACATACTCACTCAATAAGGGATAGGAACCATTAAAGGAAAGTTCTCCCTGTGCATTAGTATAATCATGCAAATATTTCTCATCTAACTTAAACCTCTCTAATGCCGTTAGTGCAGTAGTCGTCTCAAAAGCAGATGTATGGTTGGCTCCTTTCGCATCAAGAACAGACATACGTATAATCAACACCACAAACAATATCCCACAAATAATTGCCAAACCAATGCTCATCTATTGACAGCACCTGGCATCTCTACCCTGTTTATTAAAGTCAGCCATGATCTGTAAAGAATCAGAAAGCAGAAGGAATTTAGAATACTTGCAGCAAAAATCAAAAATAGACAACTCTTCTTTCAGAAGTTCAGTTTCACTTCTAGGAACCCTTCTTCCTTGTCAAAATCGGTTAGCAGCTTTGTCAAAATCAGGATTCATAAAGTCAAATCAGGTTATCAATGTCTTTTCCGGTTAGTTTCAATAGTCTCTTTCTAAAAAATATTTTTTCTCAGATTGTTTCAACAGTTCAGTTCCTTCTTCAAGTCACCTCAAAATGTTGACTAGGAACTTCTCCATCAAAACAAAAAGACATAAACTCTTGCTGCCATTCGTTTGTAGTTGCATACACCCATTCAGGACCTGCATATCTTCGACTTGCTATTCTCTTTCTCTTCAACTTTCGATCTCTATTCACTTCTCCTTCACTTAGATCTTCTTTCCTTGTAGTATCTACTTCTTCTTCGATTGTTGGTTCGACAACCACCTCTTTCCTTTTCTCCACTTGCGATTTCGGCCACTTATCTCCTTTCAGTGGACCTTCTGTCAATATTCTTTTCAAGACTGAACTTGAACCCTTTTCTTGGTCTGTGATGTTTTCTCTTGATGGACCTGCAACCGGTTCAGGAGGAGTCTGATCACTTTGACTTTGATCCACCTCAACTCCTTTACCTTCTGGGTCTGGCAATTGCTCTGTTTGACTCTCAGAATTGTCTGCTTCTGAGAAAGCCCTCCTCTGACTAGGCTCTCCTGCTACTTCAGTTTAGATAGGCTCTCTGATACTGTCCTGGAGGTCTCCACCCTCGTCTCCCACAGGAGTGACTGAACAGTCCTCAACAAGCTCAGATCCGGTCTAAGTTCCTCTTTGTTCTCCCTCCGGCTCTGAAACATTTCGCACTGTTGGTACTCTCAACAACGCTTTTTCATGATCCCGTGGACATGCCACTTTCTTTGTGTGACTTGTGTGACTCCAGTTTGGGATCCCAGCACACTTCTCAGCTGTGGTAGTCATTAGGACCACTTGGTATGGTCCCTTTCTTACGTGCTTTCAGACGACAACCCAGTCCCCAGCACTCAGGTTGTGCCCTGGGTCATGTATCGGTGGCAGTGTGGTGACGCCCGGCTGAGAAAAACAGCAGACTACATCATCCAGACCCTTGCAGTAATCCAACACCATATCATCTGTAATGTTGACAAGTGCATTTGCCTGCACCGCTGGTAATCTCATTGCTCTGCCCATGAGAATCTCATGAGGCGACAGTCCTGTTTTCCCGTCAGGTGTGTTTCTGATTGACATCAGCACCAAAGGCAATGCATCAGGCCATTTCAAATTTGTAGCAGCACACATTTTTGCAATTCTTGACTTTAAGGTACCATTCATCTGCTCCACTAGTCCTGATGCTTCAGGGTGGTAACTACAATGCAACTTCTGCTCAATGTTCAATGCTGCACACAGTAATTTAATCACATTGTTATTGAAGTGACTTCCTCTATCTGATTCTAAAGAGATCGGAAACCCGAAACATGGTATCAGTTCCCTAAGGAGCAGTTTCGCTACTGTGAGGCTATCATTTCTTCGTGTAGGGTACGGCTCAATCCAGTGACTAAAGATGCAAACAATCACCAACACATATCTCAAGCCTCCACACACAGGCATCTCAATAAAATCCATGTGTATTCTGTTGAATGGACCTCCTGCTTTTCCAATGTGGCTCAAGTTAACCACTGTCCCTTTCCCCGCATTTAATTGCTGGCAAATGACATAACGATGGCAAACTGCCTCAGCAATTTGTCTAAACTTTGGGTTGAACCAATCAATTTTGAACAGACGAACCAAGGCATCCCTCCCAATATGTTCCTGACCATGATAGTACCTTGCCATTTGAGACAACAAGCTATTTGGTAAAACCAATTGACCCTCCTCAGAAACCCACAATTCATCTTCTCTTTGAACACATTTCAATTTGCTCCATGAACGTTTTTCCTTTTTGTCAACATTATTCTGCAAAGATTTTAATTTTTCCAAGGTGTCAATTACCTTCAATGCATAAATCGTACATGTTACATCTTCTTCAGGTAACAGTTCCCACTTGTCCTTGAACGATATACAGTTCAATGCGCAAAACTTTGTGACTTGATCCGCAAATCCATTTCCTATTGATACATAGGCCCTCATTATGACATTGACGGTAAATCCCACTTACCGCCACGCTGACGGCCGCCAACTTACCGCCACGTGGCAGATATCCATTCACCATATTATGACACACACACAAACACCAATCTGTCAGTATTTAGCCACATACACAAATCCGCCAGACCAAAGGTCAGTGATAAACTGGTAGTCCCAAAACCCACACCGTTACGCCAACAGAACTACGCCCGCCACATTATGACCCACGAATCACCACAGCGGACACTCAATGGCGGTACCATTGGCTCACAATGGGCACCCACAGACAAAACAACACCACATTGGACAATTCAAACAAGACACACCTGGCACCCATACACACACCACACCCACACACCCACACACCCACACCACTATAAAACACCCACCCAAATTACCCACAATCCTTTAAGAATACAAATCATTGCCAGCAGAGATACACCAAGACCACAGACACAACAAGAGCCACACACTACTCACACCTATACACCACTCACGCACTCCACATCACACACCCCAACACATTACCCAACATACCTTCACCAACACACATCACTCAACACCCATGGCACCACAGAAACACCCCCGTTTCACAGAGGAGGAGCTAAGGGTCATGGTGGAGGAAATTGTCAGGGTAGAGCCACATCTATTTGAAGCACAGGTGCAGCAGATATCTATAGCTAGGAAGATGGAGCTATGGCGGAGAATCGTGGACAGGGTCAACGCCATGGGACAGCACCCGAGAACTAGGGATGACATCCGGAAGAGGTGGAACGACCTACAGGGGAAGGTACGTTCCATTGCAGCAAGACACCAGTTCGCGATCCAGAGGACTGGTGGTGGACTCCCACCTTCTCCCCCACAATTCACAGCATGGGAGGAGCAAGTCTTGGCAATACTGCATCCTAAGGGCCTGGCGGGAGTCGGAGGAGGACTGGACTCTGGTAAGTCAACTCTCTACAACTATCACCCCCTACCTGCATGCCATCACATACCCTCACCCTCACTCCTATTACTCCACTACTTCCCACACACCCCACCATCACATCTCACTCATCCCAATGCCAATCCCTGCATGATGTACCAATGCATGGACACCACTCACAGCCCTGCATGGGCACTCATCATTAAAGCATGCACACTATAGAGAATTAACTATCACACCATACACTAAAGTACACAAGTGAAACCTGGCAGGGCAAATCCAAATAAAGAGGGAGAGCCACGGATGTACATTATGTCAGACACAGAAACCATAACACATCATTTACATCCCCACAGGTACCCTAGCCAATGTCAGCAGAGAGGAGGTGCTAGCACTATCCAGTCCCCCAACTGAAGAGTCCCACAGTGATGACAGCAACTCTGGTCTTCAGGATCTGGATCACCTACCTGGCCCATCAAGGACCACTGGGCAGCCGGTTATCCAGCCCAGTCACACACCACTACAGAGCCTCCCCCATCAGGAAACACCACCTCAGCACCCACCCAGCGTACCCATACCTCTGTCCGCAGGACACATCAATCAGCAGTGTGTCCACCTCTACAGGGACCCCAGGGCACACCTCGCCCCCAAGACAATCAGGGACCTGGGATCAGTGGCAGTGGGCTCACCATTCAGGGGACAGAGGCACAGGTCACCAGGGACACTAGGAGGACTACTGTGCGCCAGGGGGAGGACAGGCCCAGGGAACCGACTCTCCAAGAGACACTCACAGAGATGCCGGGAGCCTATGAACATTCCTAGGACACGATGGGCCAGATCTGGGACAATGTGCAGGAGAACAGGCGGCTGCAGGAGGGACAGTACCAGGGGATCAGGGAGGACTTGCAGGCCATTAGCAACACCCTGGTCTCAATTGCAGGGGTGCTGGCACACATGGCCAACATTATGAGGAAGGCAGTCTCACACCATCGGGCCCCTGCCACTAGCCAGACATCTGAACAGCCTTCGACCTCTGCTGCCGCTAGTGGCCAGGAGGCCCCACTACAGGACTCACAGGCCACCAGCACCCCTCCCCCTGCAGAAGGTGAACCAGCCCGCAAATGTTCCCTGCGATCCAGACAGAAGCCAGAGACACTTGCCAAGACCCCCGCCAGGAAATGAGACTCTCCTGATTGTCACCCTGGTTTCCCACTCAGTCACCCTGTCCACGTACCCTGGACTTTCTTCCATCATCACCCTATCCCATTACACTTGCCCCTCCATATATTAGTACTTCAATAAACACACTTTGAAAAAAAACATTTTGGAGTATGTCATGTATATCAAATATGTATTCATTGTAACAGGTACAAACATTGAAAATCAACTGCACAGAGAATGAGCATAAATTAATGACCGGTAGCTGGCTGTGGTGATCACACCAGGAGTATATGTCAGGTCACCAACATCTGCAAAATTAATTGCCAGAGGGAACAGTAAGTGTGCCTAGAAGTTGAAAATATCAACATGCCATTGCCACACAAATTAAAACAAATGTCATTGAAATGTGAAGTAACACTGTACTACCTGTGTGTCATTGGAAGTATTGTGGCATCACATATGTTCTGTTGACCTCATCCTCTGCCTCCTCACCCTCACTGTCCACAGGGTTAACTGCGGCCACACGGGCATCTCCAGCCTCTTCCTCCTCCTGCAGGAATGGGACCTTGCGTCTGGGTGCCAGGTTATGCAACATGCAGCATGCCACCACTATCTGGCAGACCTTCTTTGGTGAGTAGCACAGGGATCCACATGTTAGATGGAGGCACTGGAACCTGGCCTTCAGGAGGCCAAAGGTCCTTTAAATGATACTCCTGGTTCCCCCATGTGCCTCATTATAATGTTCTTTTGCCCTTGTCCTGATATTCCTCACAGGGATCAGCAGCCATGATAGGTTTGGGTAACCAGAGTCACCTGCAAATATTGAAGGACAACATTTAGCCACACACTATCCTATATGGCCCACACCATACCCATACATCAACATCTACTGGATGGGAAGCAGGGCTCACCCATTAGCCACACCCTGTGCCTCTGTAGCTGGGTCATCACATTTGGGATGCTGCTATTCCTTAGGACAAAGGCATCATGCACTGACCCTGGATACTTAGCATTGGCGTGGGAGATGGACTGGTCCACCAAGCACACCATCTGAACATTCATGAAGTGGAATCTCTTATGATTCCTGAACACCTGATCATTCTGCCGGGGAAGGGACACATGCAATACGTGTTTCATCACTCGCTCCAATTTTGTTGGGGATATGTCCCATTGCATAAAACACGGCCTTCTCTGTGGCCAAATCTTTAACCTGGGGGAAAACAATGTAGCTGCACATGTGTTTTATCAGGGCAGACAACAGTCTTGTCAGCACTATTGAGAACATTGGCTGTGACATTCCTGCTGTCAAGCACACTGTCACTTTGAAAGAACCAGTTGACAGGAAATGGAGTACAGATAGCACTTGCACAAGAGGGGGGATCCCCGTGGGATGACGGATAGCAGGTATCAGGTCATGCTTCAACTGGGCACACAGCTCTGTGATTGTGGCCCTGTCAAGTCTATAGGTCAGGATAATGTGCCTGTCCTCCAGTGTTGCCAAGTCCACCAGGGGTCTGTACACGGAGGTATGTCTCCATCTCCTGTTCATCAGCAGTCACAAACTGAACAATGGAGCTACAACAGTAGTTTGCATCCTCTAAACATGTAATGGGTCTTTGTGATTTGTCCAGTATGTGCTAATATCTACTGTGACGCAGCATTATTCCAGGGCCTGCCCCCCCACCCATGAAATGGCATCTGCCTGTCCTGCGTGGAGGGACAGGTGGAAGTGAGGTAATTCCGCTGACGTTGTGGGCGGTTGCAGGAGGCGGTCGGGAACTGCCATGCATCTTCTCTTTGGCTAACATTGTGCCCTATGGGGTACAGTGGCAAATGGTGATCTACGCCGGTGGTGACAGTATGCGCCGCTGCGTATGTGACTGCCATTTTCTATCATATTCCTCACTTGCTACCTGACCTTCCGTCGGAGAGGACCTATACTGCATGTGCTGCTGTGACCTGTGCCTGTAACCTACCATGGCCTGTGTGACCAGGGAAAGGGCCCCAGCCTTCACTTCAGAGGAGTTGGAGAGACTGGTGGATGGGGTCCTACCCCAGTACGGACTTCTGTATGGGCCTCCAGACCAACAGGTGAGTACAATGTGAGCACAATGCATGTGGCAACAATGCATGGAGTTGTGTGTGTGAAGGCCTCTTGTAAGGGGGGTGGGTGGTTGTCCTCTTGGCAGCGTACAAGTTGTGTGCTGGACTATGTATGTGTAAATGGTGATAGGAAGGGCTATGGTGGGCCATATGTGTAACAGGCGGGACTGTTTGTCTAGTTCTAATTTCCTGTGTGTATTGCCTCTGTAGGTCAGCGCCCATCAAAAGAAGGGTGTATGGCGTGCCATCACCAAGGAGGTATGGACCCTCGGGGTCTATGGCAGGCGAAGCACCCACTGTTGCAAACGGTGGGTGGACCTGAGATGCTGGGCACAGAAGATGGCAGAGGCCCAGCGGTGATGGCCTCCCAATGAGGAAGAGGTGCCCGTTGAACCCTGACCCCCCTGATGGCCCACATACTGGCGGTGGCCTCTCCAGAGCTGGATGGGCACTTGAGGGCAGTACCGCAGCCACAAGGGGGTGAGTACCGTGCCCATCATTACAACTTACTGATGGCAGGGTGGTATCCGGGTGGGGGATATATGTCAGTGGGTGCCTCTAGACCAGGCCTGACATTGCAGCGTAGGTCACCTGGTGACTAGGGTTCTAAAGGGATAATCTTGCTACCTAACTCGTAGGCATCCACTACTGGTCAGGGCTGCGTGGGTCCCAAGTGTGCTGCATTTGGGGGTGTGTGCCCCTCCCCATGCCTTGGTGACAAGCTATTTCTCTGGTAGAACAATGCCTATTGCGTAAGCCTGTTCCCTGTGTGTGAGGGTGCTGTGTACGCCAACGGTGGTGTTGGTGCAGCCATTGACCCAGTGTATCCTTTGTCTCTTCCCCCCTTTCTGTCCTTATGTGCATTAGCATCATCTGGCGGAGGAGCAGAGGAACCGGTGACAGAGTGAGCTGCATACCCACAAGACCCAGGAGGCCGAGTCCACTGACGGTGAGGGCACCAGTGGGATGGAGGGTGAGGGGAGCATCATGGCAGAGACTGGAGGGGACTGTTCAGACACAGATTCCTCCTCTGAAGGAAGCTCCCTGGGGGTGGCAGACACTTCTGTGACCACCGCAGCTACAGGTACAGCCGCCACCCCCGTAACAGCACTGCCCTCCCAGCAGCCCCGCAGCGAGTTGCCATGGCCGCTCACCCAGGAGGGTGGGCATCTCCTTTGCCCCAGGAACCTCAGGCCCTGCCCCAGTTAACCCTGCTGCCCTGTGTGAGGAGGCTATTGACCTCCTGAGATCCATCTCTGTAGGGCAGTCAACCATTGTGAATGCCATCCAGGGTCTGGCAGCCCAGATGCAACAATCTAATACATTCCTGGAGGGCATTCACACTAGATTGGCGGCCCAACAGAGATCAATTCAGGCTCTGGCCTCCTCTCTGATGGCAGCCATTGTCCCTGTTTCTACCTCCCCCCCCCAACATCCACTGCTCAGCCCCATTCCCCCCAACCCCATCCTATCCCAGGCACACATACAGACGAGCATGCATACAAGACAACACCCAAATGTGTCACAGGCAAACACAAGAACCACACTTCATCCCACAGGCACTCACACAAACACCATCTAGTTGCAGACACAACAACATCCACTATTTCCACTGTCTCCACCGCCTCCCCCACCACCACTTCCCTCCCAGCCACCTCTACACTCACACCTGCATGCACTACATCATCATCCACTACCAGCATTATCACCACACCAAGCAGAAGACACACCTCACTGGCAGACACCTCCGCAACATCCATGTACATGTCCCCTGTGTCCTCTCCCACTGTGTCTGTCCCACCCTCCTAAAGTACACAAATGCAAGCACTCAGACACCCAACAGCCATCCACCTCACAACAGCATACAGCCCATGCACCTGCACCCAAATGCAGCAGACACCTCCAACAACCACTCCCTCATCCTCCACTCCCATTCCTTCTCCCTCTTCCTGCCCCAATGTTCCTAAAAAACTGTTCCTATCCACCATTGACCTCTTCCCTACCCCTCCCCCCCTCCCGTCCTGCATGTATGGTCAGGGTGTCATGAACCCAGCCAAGCACCTCAGCCACACAGTCCACGGGCCCAGTCCTAACCGCACCCACTCGTGGTGGAAAGGGATCCAGGCCACATGTACTGAAGGGGAAGGAGCCTGCACCAGCCAGCCTAAAGGGGAAGGAACCTGCCCCAGCAGGCAAGAAGGGCAACGAGCCTGCACCTGCCACTTGAAAGGCCAAGGAGCTCGCACCTGCCAGCCGAAAGGCCAAGGAGCCTGCACCAGCAGGCAGGAAGAGCAAGGAGTCTGCACCAGCAGGGCAGTAAGAGCAAGGAGCCTGCACCAACAGGCAGGAAGGGCAAGGAGCCTGGACCAGGAACTGTGACGGAGTCCCCACCACCAACCATGGTCCTGCATCCATCCAAGGGTGCAGGGGATGTGCAGGAGCCTCCCCCCACAAGCAGCACCACTACAGTGCATCTGTCCGAGGGTGCAGGGGATGTGCAGGAGACTCCCCCTACCAGCAGCACCACCCCTGTGTAGCAGTCACCGCAGGCAGACACTATGCAATCCTGCCTCCATGGGCTGCTGTGCGGCCTGCCCCCTCCAGAATCAGTGGGAAAGACACCCACTCGAGAGACTGTGGCCTAGCACTCCCCAGGACAAAGCACAGGGCATGTTGCCCCATCTAGAACCAGTGGGTAAGACACCCACATGTGATACTGTGGCCCATCACTCCCCAGGACAAAGCACAGGGCATATTGCCCCATCCAGAACCAGTGGGTAAGACACCCACATGAGAGACAGTGGCCTTACACTCCACAGGACAAAGCACAGGGCATGTTGCCTCATCCAGAACCAGTGAGTAAGACACCCACATGTGAGACTGTGGCCCATCACTCCCCAGGACAAAGCACAGGGCGTGTTGCCCCATCCAGAACCAGTGAGTAAGACACCCACATGTGAGACTGTGGGCCATCACTCCCCAGGATCATGCACAGGGAATGTTGCCCCCTCCAAAACCAGTGGGCAAGTCACCCACTTGAGAGACTGTGGCCCATCACTCCCCAGTATCAAGCAGAGGGCATGTTGCCCCCTCCAGAACCAGTGGTCTTGTTTCATCTCCCGGCTGAGGTGCCCCCCTCCGTCTCCTGTCACCTGAAGTGTCTGCCTATTTACCAGATGATGCCCCTGCAGTGTTCTCTCCGTGTTGAAGCAGGTGACAAGTGTGGCCTCGGACTTTGGCCTGTGGCCATGTGGCCCATGCAAATTGAGGACTAGGCTGTGTCCCTTTTTCTGAAAATATTTATAAATCTATTATCTTGCCTAACTTATTATTTCTACTGTGTTGATCTTATTACAAACTCTTTGGCAAAATCGTTTTGTCCTTGCATTATTCAGCAGAGTTACAGGGTCAAATTGTTTTGGTAGTGCATCTGGTTGTGTGTATGGTGTATGTGGTGTGTGCTGTGTGTGTGTGTGTGTGTGTCACTCTCTTTTCCCTCCCCCCCTCCCCCCCTCCCATGTGCACTAGGCGGATGTACTCACTGTCGTTGTCTTCTCCGGCGATGGTGTTCGTGGTGGAGCAGGACCTAGAATATCATCGGAAAAACATGCAGTTCTGGTTCCATGACGGTGTGGTTCTTTCCTGTGTCTCCAATGGTGAGTCCTTTCACTTCTGAGCTCAGTTTCTGCCAGGCTTTTGATGTCGTTGGTACCATCTTGTAAAAGGTGGCGGTTTCCTGTGTCTTAATATGGTGGGTGGAACATTGACTTCCGCCTGGCTGTTGGCGGCTACCACCGTGGTGGCTGCTGTTTCCGCCCGGGTGTTCGGTGTGGTCCATTGACTGTCTTTCGTAGATCTTTCCGCTATGGTATTACCACCACTTTATGACCGACCACCAGGGTCATAATAAGGACAATAGTCCTGCGACTTCAGATGTGCACTGCATTTCACCACAGCAATCTTTTCAGGCAATTGTAATGCATATTACAGCTCTTTTATTCTCTCACCATTTCTCACTGGTGAACCAGAAGAGGTCAGGAAATCTCTCTGTGACCACAATTGACCAAAATCATGAGCTATTCCAAAACAATATTGGCTATCCATATAGATAGTAACCCTCAAATGAGCAGAAACATGGCACACTCCAGCAAGGGCGACCAATTCGGCTACCTAGGCAGACTACACTCCTCGAAGCCCGGAAGCTTCCAAAGTACACAGCATATCCTGCGCTCAGTGTCCCTGTATTGTCTCTCAGACAAGAACCATAAACAAAGATAATTTAGTCATTTTCTTCCAATAGAGTATCTCTAATGTCAGGTCTCAGTTTTTTGCACAACTCAGTTACTTTGAGACAATCATGTTCAACATGTTCCTCCTTTTCAATTTCAACATTTTCACTCAGAAGTAAAGTAGCCAGGTTCAGCACTGTACATCTTTTCAGTGTCACGTTCAGTGACCCCAAAATACTCGTTTCGTACCTAGTTAATCTAGCACCAGTCAAGTACTGGGTTTTCGCCCTTGTCAGTAAGATCTCAATCAAGTGAGAGACCATTGCAGTTAGCGGATATCTCTTCACCACGCCTTCACACTGTGAAAGACTTTCACCAACTGTGGCAACTGCATACAAACAACCTGGTAAGACTGCTGCAACTGGGTCCAAAGTAGCAGAAAAACATGCTACTGGGCGATGAGCACTTCCATGGACCTGTGTCAAGACAGACAATGAACATGCCTTACGCTCATAACAGAACAATGTGAAAAGCTTTGTGTAGTCAGGCATACCCAACACTGGAGCTCTGCACAAACTCTCTCTTAACTCAGTGAACACTTTCATTTCATCCTGGTCTAGCACTATGGGATCGGTAACTTCCTTCTGAGTCAGTTTCTGCAATGGTCTTGAAATGACTGAAAAATCTGGGATCCACTGGCGACAATAGCCCACCATTCCCAGGAACATCCTGACATCTCTCAGTGTGGTTGGGAAACTTATAAGCAGTATTGTTGTAATCCTTTCTCTGGATATCTTTCTCAACCCTTTTTCAATCTGGTGACACAAATACTTCACTACTTTCTTGCAGTACTGCAATTTCAGTGGTGACACTTTATGCCCATTCTTTCCCAAATGGTTCAATAGGGCAATCGTATCATACTTGCACTCGCCCCTTGTTTTGGATGCAATCAATAAGTCATCAATGTACTGCACCAAAGTCGATTGGAGAGGCAATTCCAACGACTCCAAATTATTTTTCAAGACCTGGTTGAATAAGGAAGGTGACTCTGTATACCCTTGAGGAATTCTACACCAGCAATAGACTTGATCCAAGAATTTGAAACAAAAGAGAAATTGGCTATCCTCATGAAGAGGCACAGAAAAGAATGCTTGTGACAAATCGATGAACGTGAACCACTCTGCATCTCATGGAATCTGGAATAGTATCACAGCTGGATTGGGCACTACGGGACAACATTTGACCACAATCTCATTTATTTTTCTAAAATCCTGAACAATCTGAGCCTTCCCACAGCGCTTTTTCAAACCCATTATCAGCGAATTACATGGACTGCTCAACAATTCTTTCAGATCTCCCTGCTCCACAAAATCCAAACTATCTGAGCCACTTTCATCAGGACATCTTGTGTCATGTTGTACTGTGGGAGTTGAGGGAAAACTGCGTTCGGCTTTATGGTAACCCTGACTTGCTCCACCCCATTAATCAGACCTACTTCCTTTCCTGTCAAATCCCACACGTTCTCTTGTACTGTTCCCTGCAAATCAGGATGGAGCTCCGTCACTGTGAACATGGGGAAAGACTCAATCAAAGGGTACTCCTCACTTGTATTTTAACACTCTATTTCTGGGGCTTGGTCTTCCTCATCATCGCTATTTGTCTGTATCTCAATTCCGTCATTTGAGCAAGTAATCAAGCACTTTGTCTTACGAAGTAAGTCTCTTGCCAATAGGGATACCGGATTTGAATCGCAGACTACAAATTTATGCAGTCCCTGAAAATTGCTAATCTTGACTTGCGCTGGATCTGTAATTGGGTTTGTCAGATATTGGTTTGCTACCCCCACAACCTGAACTGTTCTTCCTGAAAGGGGAAAAATCAGAACCTCTACACTTCTCACTGTAGAGCGTGTAGCTCCTGTGTCCACCAAGAATGAAACTCTGTGACCCATAACCTTTCCCCTCACATAGGGTCCTCTATGATCTACTTCTAAAGAAGTTGCAAGCACACATGGCTCCTCATCTGACCTACCACTTGTCCATTCATCATTTATTCCATCCTCACTGTGTAACGGGAATTAGTGCACTGTGTTACTACTTCTGTCTTGTCTCTGACCTGTGACCTGTTGCAAAAGCATCATCTGTTGATACTCCATCGGGGCCTGAGGTATCTGCATTTGCTGTCTAGGTACCATGGGAACCTGCTACTGCATCGGCTGCAACTGTGACATTTGTGCACGGGGCATTTGCACCTGTTGCATGGGTCTGCACTTGATTTACATTATTCTGAAAATTTGGATTGGGACCCCTTAGTTGCGGTCCTCTAACATTCTGAAATGAATTGATGTCATTTCTCTGCTGACCACACCTTCCTGCACCATCATCGGACACTCCCGCTTCCAATGTTCCACGACTCCCCAAATGTGACACAGCAATAGCTTCATTCCCTGCAAAACATTCTGAACCACTACAGTATTCAAATCGGGCCCACGATTCATAGTACCTCCACGACCTCTACCTCTCATCTGGGGCTAAAACATGACATTTCCCTGCTGCTGAGGCATCTGCTGCACAAAATTTCCTTGCGCTCCTGACTGAGCTGCTTTAATTTGCATTATCATTGCTTTCTGTTTCAACTTTTTCTGCTTCAACTCAATCTCGTCACTGCAGTATTTTGCATACTGCAACACCTCATCAATTGGCTTTGCTTGCCAGCAAACCAAATGACTTAATCATCTGGCCTATTTCAGGTTTCAATCCTTCCATAAATCTGAATGCAAAATGTAGCATGTCTTTCAGCTCAACTGCTTCTGTACCACTATACTGCTTGAATGCCTGCAACAATCTCCCATAGTACGCATGTATTGACTCCTTTGGTTCCTGCAGTGCCCTGTCAATCCTCTGCCAATCAATATTTTGGGGCGAAATCCTCAATTTCAGGAACTCAATCACCTTATAGTAATAGTTCATTACCTCAGGATACGGTGCACCTGCATTCTTATCTCTTTCCGATTCAATTATTGGCTAGTCTACACTCCTCTTACACTTGGCCCATAAGTCAGCTGGAACCACTATCTCCAGTAATGTGTTCAAGTCCTCCCACAAACACTTTGCAAGTTTCACAAAACTGTCTGTCTGCTGATACCACTCTACTGGCTTCTTGCTCAATTTTGGATAATCATTCGTAAATGATAGAATGTCACCTCTTCTCCAGGGGACATGAACAGAATTTCCCCCTGGAATCTCCCTCATTGGTAAAATCTTTACTGTATCTTTGTCCTGCTGTGCATTCTCAGTCAATTCCAGAGAATCTCTTTTCTTCTTGTCTCTTTTATTTACCCACCTTCCTTCCCATTTGTCTAATGCTCCCATATCTGAGCACTCTGCAGTAATTCTTTAAGGTGTGCTTTCATTCCGACTGAACTCATATGTTCAAAATCCTTTGCCTCAAAATCTAATCTGTAACTCCTTTTCAAATGTTTAATTTTCTCAATTTCTATGTTGTGTTTCTCTACCAAATCTGCTAATCTCTGATGCACTCTGCTCACTTCTCTCGTAATCTTTGGGGACAAGTATCTCAACTCTGCCTCTGTGTAGGATTCAAACCTATTCACCCCCCTTGTTCCCTCAACAAGTTCACCCGCTTCCATGCCTAGCCTGACACAATTCAAATACTCCTCTCCTTTAGGGGCATTCTGTGGGGTATTTAGCTTGTCTAACCATTCAGTTAACTGCTGAGCTGTCTGTCCCTATAACGAAATGTTACTCGCCTGGACTGGGGGCACCTGCTGTGCCACTGCATTCGGAGTCTGCAGTGTCAATAATTTCAGGCTCTGACCTGCATTTGGTCCAGTCACGGGATCTGAAAGTGCAACAATTGGACTAGGATCTAACAATGATCTTGATCCGTCAAAAGGCTGACCCACAGAAGAGACTAACCGAACAGATTAATTATGTCCTTCCCTGATTAAACTCTGGGCCATTGCTCCCTGTTCACTCACAGTCCGTTTCTTTTGTGCAAATAATGGTACCACTGGACGAACAGTATTCAGCAGTGATATTGCATCTGTGGCTGTTCTGGCACCTACATTCTGTGGGAGAGTAACTCCCATACTCTGATTCATCATCGGAGTCAAGTCTGACTGTGTCCCTATCAATGGCGTAAATCTTGGCATTATCTGCGGCTGCACTTGGGGCAACAAAATCGGAGTCGGCTCAGTCTGGACCAGTATTGGTCTTGGAACCACCTGCTCTGTGGGCACCACTAAGTTTGAAGTCGTTTCTAAAATGGGCACATCAGGATAAATTCTCTGTATCTGTGGCGGCTGCATCTGTGTCTGCACTACAGGAGTAGTCGGCACATTAGAACTGCTTTGCACCGCATTCAGTGTCAGGTTAGCATTAACCTGTACCGGACTCACTGTCCCCGTTACCTATGTCGGGGCTGTCAGATCAGCACTAGTACTTGGACCACTCTCATGTACTCTATATGGTGGTGGCCGGTCTCTCAATAACTGTGTAAGGAACTCTTCATGATCTGATTCCTCCTCTACTGTTGAAGATTTTTTAGCTCCCTTACTTTCGGACAGACTTCTATTAGTCTTCCTAGTTCCTTTCTTTCCTTCCTTCTCTTCCTCCTGTGTAATAGCTGGGAACAACTTAACTCCCTGCAAAGTCTCTGATCTCCATCTCTTCTGCTCCCAATCTCATTTAGTCTCTGCTAAAGTCTTTTCTGCCCTTTTCATTCTTCTCTCAAATTTTAATTGCTGTTGCTGTCTAGCTACCAGCTCCCAAACTGCTAATGCTTCAAACTGTGCGAGCCTCGGAATGGGCTTTGATTCAAATAGCACCATCCGCAATTGCTCCAGAGTCCTCAAATTAAACATCCCATTTTCAAGAAACGCTAAGTTCCTATTTTTCTCTGTCGACTTGCACCATTGCTTTAGCCAAAGACATGGCGCAACACCTCTTTCTTCCATTACAATGTAAGCCGGTGTATTCTTGGGCAGTGTATGCTCTCCTACACTCGCTATAATGTACATATCTCCCCTTAGGGCACTTCTCAATGCTTTGAAAACCTTCATCTTTTCTACTATTGTTTATTCAAAATCAAATCAGGAAATTACTTTTAATCCCAAGATTCCTTTCACCCACGTTCTCAACCAATTGCTCTCACAGACAGCTGCCAATCCGTGCACGACCCTTCTCATTAATCAACCTATCCCAACGCGGCTCCAATGACGTCACACTCAAACGTACTGCAGCTGACAAAGTCTTGCGGCTCGTCTTCCTAAACTTCGATTCACACAAAACTAATGCAAAATTTTGCGAGCATTATTCAAAAAACAAAAAACAAAAACAAATTTGCTGGTTTACCACAGGAAAGGTAACACAGTCTCTTCAGAAACCTTATGGATTTACACTGATGGCTCTTTTCGCGCATGCATCTATTCCTCTTTCTCAGTCTTCCAGATTCGCAAGCAAAATTCAACCCACAAATTTTACTCTCAACTGATCAATGGGTCTGTCCTGGTGCACATAGGACTCATCAAATCTCAGTCGAAATTTCCTTTCACCCACTTTAACTCACACACTGACTTGTTGACCATGCCAGATCAACCTACTAAACCAGATAAATTACAACATATAACCAAGTATCTCACACACTTTTCAATATACTCCGGAGTCTTAGACTACGCAGGGTCCGTGCATCAACAACCACATGGACAATTTTTTAGCACAAAGTACCACACACATATGAAGTTTGACGACTTAAATACTCTCACACTGCGGAGTACGCACACTCCTACTAAAACTTCATTTGGAGTACGCAAACACCCTAAAATACTCACAAACCTCACAATTCACCTGCGATTTGCATAAGCTGTGCAAGCGCAACCTATTTCTTTCACTCTGACACTAGAACGCAAGGAACATAAGCAAACAACCATTAGCAGGATTTAGGATCTGGGAAAGTCATTTCTGGGCTTAAGGGAACGTCATCTCTCCAATTATCACTTTGGAAAAAACAGAATCCGAATCTCAATAACAAAATGACTCTCAAAAGGAGCAGCTTCAGACTGCTACCATCTCTGAGAACACCTGTCACTGTATAATGCACGTTTATGGTAAGCTCCTAAGGGAACGAACCATCGGTCTCTTACCGTATCTATGATCACTCTGTACCAGACACCTATGGCAAGCTCTTAAGGAGACAAACCATCAGTCTGACCTTAATAAGTAAACTTACAAAGGGACACGAATAGGTTGATGAACCTTTTGACTCATATTTAAGAAGTTCTTACCATAGCTGCAGTACATAATCAATAATCAATACAAGATAATCAACAATCATTAGTAATCAATAAAATCAATAATCAATGGAGTCAGAAAATGTCACGCACCATGACCTTTCAGCCATGAATAATCACACCTTTAATAAAGTTTAGTAAGTTTTATTTCCCTTATATTAACAATGCTAAAGTCATGTAGATTAATCTAAAAAATGAAATGAAACACATATAAAAACAACACTCGTTGTCCAAAGCGGCGGAAGAAGGACAATCTAATCAAAGCTTGAATCACAACACATTCTAGAGCTACAGTGCAAATCAATAGCAGAGTCAGCTGCAACATAAATATAGCATACATTAAATTCAGCAAGGTAATTCATCAATCATTAGTCCCTGTAATTGTCAGTCATATATGAGGGCCCTCAACTAACGTCAGATTAGCATCAGCATGTTGGGCTTCATGCAAAACAATTTAGAAACACAAATTTAGAAAAAACTTCTAACTATGGATCTGCCAAAACAGCGCAGTTGGTACCTAGAAAGAAAAGGTATAAAATGCATAACAGTCATGTTTCATTATATCTACTTATCCTTAGTATGGGTCAGCAAATCGTAATAGGTCTGAAGTATTTTTCCCCTGCGGCGTTGTTTTATAAAAGTCACCTAAACTATCCCCTAATTTCCTATTGGTTAGTTGATCGTATGTTTATACTTTATCCAATAAAATTTCTACACCAAATCTAAAAATTCTAATATCTCCCTCTTCTCATGCAGTTGATTGGTTCACTTTACGATGTCCTCATCATCTGTCTCGTCAGGTAACAATATTGTTGCATCTTCAGCTCCAGTCAGTGTCTTCATTGTTCTCGTTTGGGAAAGTACATCTCACACACATTACACATAAGTTGTTACACTAGCGGGAACATCATCTCCTTGTAATAGGTTCTCACGAAAAGCTTCTGTTAAGCACATTTAACAAGACAATGGACAGTTCGCAGTTTAATTAATTTGGTCAGCATTTTTATTAACCGCTAAGAAATATAGCTTCTGCATGAGGCCTGGCAAAATTGTCCAAGACACTCACTAAGTTAAGGCCTCCAATTAATAAAGCTAGGGCACCTTCATAACCCGTAATATGACATTTACTACATTAGTCTAGTACATTTTTGATATTTCATAAGTATTAATCATTAATTAGTACATTTCGTGAACACTGATGGCCATTCTTCGAGGTCACAATTTCAAATGCGTGCATTATTTTTCTACGTTATTCATTTTCTACATAACTCATTATTCAAAATACATAAACACTCATTAATAAATTTCAAATTAAAACACATGCGCTAGCAGTTTCCACACTCACCCCACACCCATCCGTTGCGAATGTCACGGGTCAGGTGACCCTGCTAATAAAAGGGGCCGGGCGTACGTGCCCTGGGTGAGTTCCACTAACCACAATGCAGTGTCTGTGTGTTCCTTTATAGTGGCATGAGGACCTAGGGCCCACAACACTACAGGCCGGTCAGAGCAGTCAGGGGTGATGGAGCAGAGAGAGTGAAAGGAGAAATGCGAGGGAGTGAAAGCAGAGTAAAGAGAGCGAGAGGATGGATAAGGTGAACTGAATGATAGGGAATACAGCCTCGGCGAGCAGGACTAAAAGGGAGAGAGACCTGGAGAAGAGGCAAGTGAGAATGGGGCAAACAGCCAATGAAAAGGGAACAAGTGAGACAGATGAGATGAGCGAAGCTTGAGAGGAGAGTTGAGATGGAAGGGAGCGAGAGGAGGCAGAACAGGTCACACCTGTGTGCAATACCTCTGAATATGGACACAGCAGAACAGCCTCTTGAAGACCTCTGTACACTGACTAGTGCCAATAAAAAAGATTACGTTTGATGAATCTGTGCTTGGTCCTTCCTCCACAGAAAGAAGCGAAATGAAGTTTGGGCAGCACTCGCCAATTAAGGTGGCTGCAAAGATGAGGGATGCTGCAGCCACCAAATAGCAAGCAATGGGAGAGCGCCAAGCCCTTTTTAAAAACAACGGTGTCTCATGAGTGTCTCAAGTCTATGAGAGCATGGGCTAGTGTACGCTCTTGTAGGCTCAACCCTAAAAAGGGTGTTTTACAAGCAACAAATCTACTGCCTGACTAAGCAATTCTTTCCCTCCCTTCACTTTAGCTCTAAAACTTAAATAGTTTCTGTCTTACACATAGTTTCCTACAAATTATATTGCTCCTTTACTCGCTTCATACAATTTTGCTATTTTGCCATTTTGTCTATGCTTAATTTTGTCACCATGAAAGCTATGGGCATAGTCAGTCTGTCTTTGTGTACTGCACCGAACAGAGATGGAGAAGAGAAATGTACAAGAGGGGGAGGGAAAAGGTTTCTGTTCCCCAACAAAACGATGTGAGTAAAGAAAACTATGGGAAGGAGGAAGTCAGCATTCAGAAACAGGGAATAAAGAAAACTCAAATAACTATATAGGGATAACGAACATTAGATCAAGGGAAGTTGGGAAAACAGAAAGTGGTACCAAAGGTAATAATACATAATAGGTGGGAATAGTTAAAAGTAAGAAATACTTGATAATCCTAATGATTTACCAGCGGGAATGGCTTCTGACGCTGGGGCATCTCCTGCAGCACCATAGGCCTGGGCCCCGACCAAGCTGCTGGTGGCCTATCCGCTCTTGGCCTGCTGCTTAGATCTCTTTGGTTCTTCAGAAACAAGTCAAGATAAAAATACCAATGATGACTTTATTAGCACTCTCTACAAAAGGGCATTCTTTTGCTGACATAACATTGTAATATCTGGATAACTAATCCCATTCCTCCCTTCAACCTCCACCCTAAATTTCGCTTTCTCTCCTATAAATTGCTTGCTTCCTACAAATGATATTGCTACTCCCCTTAATTTATACTTTTGTGCTTTTGTTGGGCAAAGTCAGTCTCCCTTCGCATACTGCACCTCATGAAAATGGAGATTGCATTGGTGACATAAATTAAAGTCGCAGAGGAACACCAACACCCCTGATATATCAAATTAGCCTAGTGGCATCCCTTAAATCAGCCTAATAAAGCACCTGGCTCACCTTAGCACAGAATCTGGACAGCATGAGTCACTTGACTCCACTGCACTCCCAATCATCTAGTCCTACACCTTCCCTGTCAGGCTGCCAACATGCCCCAATGTACGCTAACGTATTATATGCTTGCTCATACAAGACAAAACACAGTGGATGGGGCACTCTCAGATGCAAAAATTGAATTCATTTTTGTGAGTGGCACATATCAACATTAAAAAACCTCTTGCCTTTCCACTGCAAACATGGTATGTGAAGAAATAAATAAATATAATTTTTTGTACCAGGACACACATGCACATATATATATATATATATATATATATATATATATATATATATATATATACATATCTAAGCTATGTTATGATATGAAATAACTAGATATACACACATAAATACAAATATATACACTCAGTGATATGTTAATTAATGCATTGATTTTCTTAAAATATTTAGATATATATTCAAGAATTAAAATACACTTATTTATATATGAAGGTGTGCATATATAATATATTTATGTGTGATATGTGTATTTGTATAGCATCTCATACTTTACGCTTTACTTATATATATACATATTTAGTTATTTATATGATAAATATATGTATATGTTTTAAATATCGCTCACATATATTTGACATAATATAATAATATATATATCACTGTTGATGCACACGGGTGGTTGTGGTACTGCTTGCCTGGGCCCTAGCTGGGTTGGGTGGGATGGGTACAAAAACAATGTAAAAAGACAAAACTGGGGAACAAAAATGTAAAATACCAGATGGGGTATTGGGAAACCAATAATAAATGAAAATATAGTAAGAAATGGTTGTCAGGTTGAGCAGAATATTTCAGGGTGAACGTTTGGAGGCGAAGACCTTACTGCTCTCTGGACTGGCTATTTGATATGAAAAACCTGCAAAGGCTCTCCGACAAATGATGAGGGATACCATCCATCTGTGGGGAAGAGGGAAAGCTGCATAAAGGTTGTGTCATGATGTTGTTGAGGTCATGCCCGTGAAGGACATAACAGACAATGCCTGCTTCTTCAAGCTTAGTTCTCTCTGCGGCAGAAGCACAGAGGAGAGAGGGAAGTTTGGGCCTTTATCAAAAGGAGGGTGCGTGCACAGGGAGAGGTCTACTACACTAGCTACCTGCAACTCGTGCCTTGTTAAAATCATGCAGTTGGCTCACCACTACTTTTTATTTAATTTTTCTTGCCGTCTGACTCAACTATAGTTCCTAGGCTATTGCTAACGTTCGCCTAAATGGACGGGCTGCCAGGTGGGGCAGCCAACTTCCGCTTCCTGGACCTGCAGGCCTGTGGAAGCGACTGCAGTGCTTCCGCAACTTTGTACAGCTATAGTCTGGACATAGAAGCTCAAGATGTACCAGATACCCTGGTTAGGTCATGCGCTGTCACTTGCGGGAAATATATTTTCTATACATTGGGCTTAGAGCGGCCCCTTACATGGTATTGTTTGGCTGCATTGTCACTCTCATTTCCTCGCTCCTTATTGGTCAGCTGCTCTAGGCTTCCTTCCTCTTAGTGTATTTGTCCCTCCCCTGGAGCACGGACTCATTACTTATACCCTTCCACTGCTCAATTTTTTAGGCACTACTGGTTTCTTTGTGTTCAGGTACTCTACCAAAATACGTCTTTTTCATCTGGCTTCCTGTTGTACTTCTCTTCCCACCATGATCCGCTGCAGGAGACAGAGCCTGGGAAAGCGCCATTTGGCTGTTAACTTCGTTCCCTTTGTGAACATGATCTATACACAGGGGGAAAAGTGAATGCATTCATTTCTGTCATTTACTGCATGCAACCTTGTGGATTATGTAGGTTTGCCATGTTATCGGCGTTTGTATAGCGCTTTCCTGCCATGTGAGCAGAGCACAGCACTCCTTAAGAAAAGGGCACATGTTGAGTTGTTTTGTTTCCTGATCAGGCTGCCTGAATGATTGATGGCAAATTAACCGTCCACCCTCCATTGAAACCCATGTAAAATACAACATGTTTGGCCTCTTCGCAGGGCAAAGGTTGACTGTATGAACAATGACATCCATGTTGTGCATTGGAATGCTGTGTCTGTACCAGCTACAGTTCTTAAGAAGATGTTTGAGATAACATGCACAACTTCATTAGTATATGTTCTTTTAGAAATGCCCCTAATGTGTACAAACGTGATGTCTTCAGTTTGAGTGATATTTTAGGAACCGTTTTTAACCATCACACATATTCTCGGCTGTAGACATGTACAGCTAAGAGACCTCTGAATACTGCTTTGTGTATAAGAGATTAATTGGTAATGTAACACTGTATCACAAGAAGGCAGAGCTAAAAACTGTATTTTGTCATTTTGAAGATGTTGATATAATTCACAGTGTTTCATAGAACATCAATATAGTTACTCGCGGACAGTGTTCGGCAGCACAACACAAAAAGTTACCCTGCAGAATTTTGATGAGCATCCCCCAGATCTTCATATTTGATGGAAAATCCATAGGCTTTATTCTGGACGGGGGCGTCTGGAGGGTGGGTATTCCCTGCAGTGAAGGTCTGTTTAGCCCCGGCAGTATTAGTTTAATGAGTCTGGGTGCTTGGAGCGCCAGCCCAGTGACAGTGGTACATGTGCATCTGTACATTATGTTTGTTTGACTTCAGATGGGATAAATTGTGCAGTTACAAAATATCATGTTAGGCACTGACTCGTGCATGGTCTACACGCCATTCACGTACGGCTGTCTGTGAGGCTATTGGCTCACGCAGAGCGTCATCGGTGCACATGAGGTCCCTGGCAAAGGTGCTGCTTTGAGGTTGCTCAGTTCGATGACTGACATCTATGAATGTTCGTTTCCTAAACATGTGATTGTGTTTTTTCTGCTCTTAAGAACAAGCCGAAGGCTTGCATTTTTTCGTAAACATAATTGACTGACCCAAGTAGTGTTTTTAACCTACTTAACATTTTATACGGATGCCAGTTCGGTAACCTGGTGGACTGTTTGTGACGAGTTTTTTCAAGTGTGCCTAAAATGGTTTCATAAGGCTCAGATCCAGGGTCGGCTCTAGACCTGGTGGTGCCCTGTGCGGCAGTCTTTTTTGGCACACCTCCCCCACCCTATGACCACCTCCTCGGAATCATTCACTACCACCTGGCAAATGTGGCCCTCATCTTTCCATAGCTGCCCTCTCACATACATTCATTTGTTTTAAAGCGCATGTAAAGTCCAGCTTTACTAATCCACTCAGCTAGCCACATAAAATATAGTTCTGTTCTTTGCAGCAGGCATATTAACCCTCTACGTTACTTTATAGTGAGTCCAAGCTGCCACTAGACAAAACTCCCATTTCTCTCCCTAGCAGGAACATTAATCACACGAGGTATCTTAATATTTTAATTGTTTCCTAAAGGCTGGACGCACAAGGAACCTTTCAGCAGGTGCTTTTACATAAGAAGTTTCATAATTTATTGCTAAACACAGAACCCCCCTGAGGTTTGCGCACCCCCCAATCCAGGTCAGCACCTGATGCGTCCGCACCGCCCTAAAGCCTGCCAGATCCATGCCGGGTTTCAGGGTAAACACTGATCATAAAATTGTTTCTTTACATTTAGATTAGTTCCAAAAAATTAACCGTGTCTGGCTATTCTGGAAAGTCATGGGCCCAGCCCTCCTGGCCCCACATTGAATGCCCCTAGTCAGAGCTCTGTTACCCAGGCCCATATGTGGCTAGCTCTTCCAGATCAGGTATTTTCTGTGAATGCTCGGACTTGCCTTGTGTTTTTGCAATGGGACTGTAAATCTCGGGTTGCAGTGGAAAATCATGGACTGAAGGTGCTACTCAAGCCCGAAGCTGGGTGACCTGGGAGCTGTGGCTGTTGTCTACAGAGTGTGGCATTACTACGGGACAGTACCATGTGTGCCGCCATCGACATGGAATTCCACATGCCTGGGTGGGCATTGTAGGGCTGTGAAAAAATGTGTATAGACCACTCTAAGCCGAATTATTTTAATGTGCGACAAATTTACATTTTCAATTTCTCCATCATTTCCCTTCCTTAGACAGGGCAATGGTATTTCAGCTTCCATGTTATCAGAGAACATAAACAGGACAGCATTCCTTACAATGCAGTCATTTTTTAAAATAAATATTTATAATTCCATGGTTTAGCATCAGGAGGGGAAGAGGACAACCAGAGGTTTCCAGTTTACCGTACCAAGATATCTGCTAGATCACACAAATTAAAGGAACATCTCTCCTGATGAGGCGCGTCAGTACCAAAGTCAGTTGGCTTCACGGTGCCAGGTACAGCTCTCTTGAAGAGGAACGTCAGTAAATTGCGCAAAATATCGAGTACCAATATCCAATATCAAGTGAAGATGTGCATATTTAAGTATAGATTTACTATTCATACCTCAACATTTGTGTGTATTAAATATGTATGTGTGTGTATAAACACACACAATGCAGGTAAATGTGAAGTTCAGAATAGTAAACCTGTACTTTTCTATTTCTAATTAACTTCCCTAGATTGAGGTAATCCGTATTCTTGCTGATGTATTTTTGTACAACGACGTTCTCACATACCATTATAAGCAAAAGTTCAGTGTTTCTTGAACTTTGTTGGGTGGTGGTGGTGGAGAGGTTGAAATCTCACCTACTGTAATTCAGAACATGGTAAAAACGTTTTGAACAGACCCTGAAGTGTACGGTTTTTGCACAGTGAGGTGTCAGAGAAACGTTGCTCAAACAAGTCATAGAACCATTAAACACCAAGATACCAAGGTCACCGAAGGTTCATTAACAGCCTAGAGCAGTGGTTCCCAACCTGTGGTCCTGGACCACTGGGGGTCCACAAAGCCTTCTCAGGGGGTCCGCGACAGTTAAGAAAATTAAAATATATTAACAAATATTAACAAATTAGGTCCCCAGCTTCCAGTAATGACTCCGGCGGGGGTCCCCCGATTCCAATGATGATTCAGTGGGGGTCCCTGGGTTCCATTAATGTTAAAGTGGGGGTCCACAAAAATCAAAAGGTTGGGAACCACTGGCCTAGGGAGTAGACATATCTCGCTTCCTTCAAATAAATACCTTCACACAATCACTTTAGAAACAAGAGTCGATTACTGCCAAGAGCTTGTGCACAGTAAGACAGAGCACAGAACAGTTCATCTGCAGTAGTAAAACAAACAGGCCAAGAAAGAAAGCCAGAGGGATTGAGCACATGGGATCACGCTATAAATATTTGATTCCATGGAGAACTTACCTGGTAAAGACCACTGGGTTTACTATCAAGAAAGCCAGTTATTTTAGGTGAGTACTTGATTTACAGTTTGCAGTAAAAATATGATTTTTGCACTTGTTTTTTTCAAGACGACCTACAAGAAGTTCCACAGTCTTGTTGTCAATGTCCTTAAATATTGTGGATCCACTGGCAGCAAACACCTCCTACAGATACTCCGAAAGAACTGCCGCTTTAAATAAAGGAGATGTTGTACACACATTTCACCCAGCAGCTGAAGCAACATCTGTGTTTCTAATCTCATAAGTTTTTCAGAGCACACAACCGCCTATTACAAGAATGCAAGGGGACAATTATCAAATTTCATTGTCTCTGGAAACTTGAAAATGGTACCTTTTGTTTTCACTTGAGGAAGATCAACAGATGACATTTTTGTGTTTCATCATCCTCGAAAATTGCCATTATAATTTTCAACAAACAAAACATAATTTGAGTGGTAATTTCCATTAACCTTGTCACAAAAACATTTGTTGGCGCTTCACAGATCAACAATCACAGGAGTATTTTCATGAGGACAAGGAGTAAATGAAGAACACAAAAACATCTGATGTCATGTACTCCAGAGATGGGATCAGGGACGTCTGTTCTAACTTCGGAAAAACAGGATACAGGTAGTTCTGTAATTCTTTTTCTAGCTTCTGGTAGGAGCCAGTTGGTCATTACCTTACCATAAACATTGGTCTCAGGCAACACCATGTGCTTTATGGTAGCCTGCATCAATGATAACAAATAGTGATCCCCAAATGATATACTTTGTTTTAGTAACTGAACTTTGATTCGCCATTGAAAGTTAAGCAGAGCAAATCATGGCATTTTGGTGTTTAGTGCCGTGTTCTGTCAAGCCTTGTTCCGATTAAGCATCAATGTGAGGGCAAATAGTCACTCAGTGGTTGTACGTACGTCTTTTAGAGTGCTGAAGCAGATATGCTAATTAGAAAATTATTAATGATGTTTACGTGTTTTGAATAGTGAAAAGTTTGTAGAGAAATTGATCGTAGAGAAAATAATGAGCACTTTTGAAACTGTGCCCTCGGGGCATGTCAGCCATTTATACTATACTGTATTAAAATAACTGAAACTGTGTTAAATAATGAGAATGTATAAGAATAATGTAGTAATATGTCATATCGAAATGTATAACCTATGTTTTGCATTAACTTGTAGTGCTAACTTAACTGAATTTAAGGCCGAGTCTTCCTAGGCCTCGCACACGAAGAGCTGAAATAATAAACGCGCTGCAAGAAGCTGAATGTATGACCCGCCCTGGATCCACCCAATGTTAAACTTGCTTAGCTCGAATTTTCTGCCATGTACAGGCAGACATGAGATGATGAAGACAGTTTAATACAATTATGTGCAGAGTAGGCTAAATGTACTTTCTCAGGACTTGAACAATGGAGGCGCTGACTGAAGAGGAACATGCAACATTTTCGATACTTGAAGAGCCGGATGATGAGGACACTGTATAGTGGACCAATCCGCGTCTTGTGAAAAGACATATTAAAATTTGTGGATTTGGTAAACAAATATTATAAGTTAAAGTCATATCAGCTGACTGACTGACCAATTGAGAATTAAGGGGATGAACTGGGAATCCCTAATAAAAAGTAATGACAAGGGGATAAGATTTCAGATGCGAGGGGAGAATTGATGACGTCAGGAGACGCTCTTCGAGATTCTGTTGTTGGGTTTAAACCCTTGAGAGCCTGATGCGTGGCTGATCGATTGATGACCTGAAGACGAAGGCTATCTTTTTTGCTGATTCATTCTGTGGATAGGTAGCTATAAAAATGTGACTGACTAACTTGTGCCTTTCCTTCTAGGTACCAACTGCGCTGTATTTATAGATTTTTCACTTAGAAAGATGTTTTCCAAATTCATGTTATCCTAAATTGTTTTGCATGTAGCCCCACATGCTAATGCTAATCTTGGTTAGGTAGGCTTCCTAGGGGTGACGTTGATGGTGACAATTGACTGATCAACTAATTGCTGAACTCTTCTTTTGATGCTGTGAATTCATATACTGGCTTATGTTAAAGCATTCGAGCATATAATTTATTAAGTTTTGATTAGATCATGTTATTGAAGTCCATTAATGAATTAATTCTGAGCTGATTGAATAAAGTTTGATCTAATAAGATGATTTAGTATTGTAACCAATAGGGAAATAAAATTGTTTAGCTTTTGGTTATTCATGAATAGATGAGTTTTGATGTGGTCAATTAAATGTTGAAGATTGGTTATGTCAATTACTGATTTTAGTAGTCACTACATGACTAGGATACTCCATGTGATCCAAAAGGTTCATCGACCTATACGCATCCCCTTGTAAGTTTACTTACTAAGGACCAGGCGCGCTAGCAGTTTTTGGAAGCAGCTTGATGGTTTGTTTCCTTGGAGAAGTAGTTATGTAGTGATTGCTGGTTATGGTGGTAGTTTAAGTTAGGGTTAGTTGTTCGTGTTTTTTTATGTGGTTTGAATTTTGTTTTTCTGAAATGGCAATTGTAGCAAAGATGAGGTCCCCTTAAGCCCAGAAATGACTTTCCCAGATCCTTGATCCTGCTAGTAAAGAGGGGTATGTTCTTGGCGTGTTTTGTGATAGTATGAAAATGGTAGTTTGCGCTTGCAGAGGCTTAAGCAAATTGCAGGTGAATTGTGATGTATGTGAGGTAAAGTAGGGAGTTTGCGTACTCCAGTTGAGGTTAGTAGGAGTGTGCGTACTCCACAGTACAACAATAGGGAAGTCGTCAAAATTCATATGTGTGTGGCGCTTTGTGCTCAAAAATTGTCCCCGTAGTTGTTGGTGATGTACGGACCCTGCATGGTCTAAGACTCCGAAGTACATTGACAAGTGTAGGAGACACTTTGTTATATGTTGTACTCTGCCTGGTTTAGTAGGGTTATCGGGCGTGGTCAACAAGTCGGTGTGTGAGTTAAATGAGTAAGATCATTTTTCGACTAAGATTTGGCGAGTCCTATGTGCACCAGGACAGAACCATTGATCAGCTGAGAGTGAAATTTGCGGGTCGAATTTTGCTTGCATATGTGGGAGACTGAGAAAGAGGAATAGCTATATGAGCGAAAGGGCCATTTGGGAAAATCCGTAAGGTCTCTGAAGCGATTGTGTACCTTCCTGTAGTAAACCAGCTGATTTGTTTTAGTTATTGGTTTTTGGTTAAGTGCTCACAAAATTTTGCATTAGTTTATGTGAGTTGAAGTCTAGGAGGACAAGCCGCAAGACTTTGCCAGCCACAGTTTATGAGTGTGACGTCAGAGTGTGCTGCGCTAGGATATGGTGATTAGTAAGAAGAGTCGCAAGCAGATTGGCAGCTGTCCGTAAGAGGCAATTGGTTGAGTAAGTGGGTGAAAGGAATCTTTTGAGTAAAAGTAATTTCATTGTTGAATCAAAATATTGACAATAGACAAAATTAAGTTTTTCAAAGTGTTTAGAAGTGCCATGAAGGGTGATTCTTACATTAAGGCATCAGTGGTGGAGCCAACCCCACCAGAAAATTCTCTGGCATATATTGTGATGGAGGAGCGAGGTGTCGCACCATGTCTTTGGTTGTAACAGTGGTGCAAGATGACAAAGAAGTTGGGAGCTTTAGCATTTCCAGAGCATGGAACGTTTAATTTGAGAATTTTGGATGAATTGTGAATGACATTATATGAGACAAAGCCATTAGCAAGACCAGCACAGTCTGAGGCTTTAGCGGTTTGGGAGCTAGTAGCCAGACAGCAACAAGAGATGAAATTGAAGAGGAGAATAAAGAAGGTGGAAAAGTCATTGGCAGAAGCCAGGTGGGATTGGGAGCAGAAAAGGTGGAGAACAGAGACACTACAGGGAATTAAATTATTTCCTGCAATCACAGAAGAAGATGAATCGGAGAAAGAAGATACTGCCAAGGTTGATGAGAGTACAGGGAGAAAGAAAAAGGGAAAGCCCAATGTAGACGATGAAGATTCGGATGTTGAGGATCTTATTACACAGCTGTTGAGGGATCGACCTCTGCCATATGCGACCCATCCAGGGGGTCCAAGTACTAGTTCTGCCGATGACGTCAGTCCATTTCAAACTGTGAAAGTCCCAAAAATGAGAGGATTTATTCCAAATGTTCAGAACCGAGTGCAACATTTTCAACCCATGTAGCAGGTGCAAGTCCCGCGGGCACAACTAACACAGTTGCAACCAATAGAGCAGCAGGTTCCTATGGTACGTAGACAGCAAATGCAGATACCTCAAGCCCCGATGGAACAGCAACAGATGATGCTTACTCAGCAGGTCACAGGTCAGAGACAAGACAGAAATAATAACACAGTACACCAATTTCCCTTCCATAGTGAGGATACATTAAACAAAGAATGGATGAGTGACAGTTCGGATGAAGGACTGTGTCTGCTTGCAGCATCCCTAGAAGTAGATCAGAGAGGACCTTTTGTGAAAGGGAAGGTGATGGGTTACAAGGTCTAATTTTTTGTGGATACGGGAGCTACATGCTGTACAGTCAGAAGTGCAAAAGTTCAAAATGTACCTCTTTCAGGCAGGACAGTTCAAGTTGTGGGAGTAGAGAACAGACAGTTAACAAATCCAATCACAGATCCAATGCAGGTTGAGATTGGTAACTTTCAGGGACTACACAGATTTGTAGTCTGTGACTTGAGTCCAGTATCCCTACTGGGCAGGGACTTACTGTGCAAGACAAAATTCTCCATTAGTTGCTCAAACACTGGGATTGAGGTACAAACTAATAGTGATGATGAAGAAGAACAGGTGTCTGAGACAATGGTCAACAATGTTAATGAGGAATACCCATTGATTGAGTTTTCCCCAATGTTTACTGTGAAAGAATTGCATGCAGATCTACAAGGAACAGTGCAGGAGAATGTGTGGGATTTGAAAGGAAAAGAAATGGGTTTGATTAAAGGAGTAGAA
Source organism: Pleurodeles waltl (assembly GCF_031143425.1). Taxonomy (NCBI): domain Eukaryota; kingdom Metazoa; phylum Chordata; class Amphibia; order Caudata; family Salamandridae; genus Pleurodeles; species Pleurodeles waltl. The sequence continues at coordinate 157,093,942 of NC_090449.1, forward strand.
CCGATTAAGATCACTTTGAAGCCAAACGTAGTATTCCCGCAACTTCCACAGTATAACATGGCACAGGATGTCCTAATGAAAGTGGCACAAATAATTGGAGATTTTCTGAAACAGGGGTTTTTGAAAGAAGTGTTGAGCAGTCCATGTAATTCACCGATAATGGGCCTAAAGAAGCCGTGTGGAGAAGTGTGCATTGTACAGGATTTGCGAAAAATTAACGATTTGGTGATCAAGTGTTGTCCAGTGGTGCCAAATCCAGCAGTGATACTGTTTCAGATTCCTTGCGATGCAGAGTGGTTCACAGTGGTTGACTTGTCATAAGCTTTCTTTTCTGTGCCTCTTCATGGGGATAGTCAGTTTCTTTTTAGTTTCAAATTCCTAGACAGAGTATACAGCTGGTGCATGCTTCCACAAGGGTATACAGAGTCACCATCACTGTTTAATCAGATCCTGAAAGAGAATCTGCAGTCGTTGGAATTACCATACCATTCAACTCTAGTGCAATATATTGATGATGTGCTGATTGCATCCAGGATAATGGATGAGTGTAAGTACTACTCGATTGCCCTGTTAAATCATTTGGGAAAATTTGGACATAAGATGTCACCTATAAAACTGCAGTATTATCAGAAATCAGTGAAATACCTGGGACACCAGATTGAGAAAGGATCAAGGAGAATCTCCAGGGAAAGAATTACCATGATTCCGCAGAGAAGTCCCCCGACTTCACAAAGAGATGTCAGAATGTTTCTGGGAATGGTAGGGTATTGTCGACAATGGATTCCAAATTTTGCTGAGATTGCCAAACTATGACAGCAGTTGACTCATAAGGAAGTTACAGATCCCATTACCCTAGATGAGACTCAGATGAAGGCGTTCACTGAACTGAGAGAGAGTTTGTGCAGAGCTCCAGCGTTGGGAATGCCTGATTACACAAAGCCATTCATATTGATTTGCCATGAATGTGATGCGTGTTCTTTGTCTGTTCTAACACAGGTCCATGGAGGTGCTTATCGCCCAGTAGCCTATTTTTCAGCTACCTTGGACCCAGTCGCAGCAGCTTTACCAGGTTGTCTGCATGCAGTAGCCGCAGTTGGTCAAAGTCTTTCTCAATGTGAGGGGGTAGTCAGGGGATACCCTTTGACGGTAATGGTACCACACTCTGTTGAAATCCTACTGACAAGGACGAAAACGCGGTATTTGACTAATGCAAGAGTGACAAGGTATGAGACAAGCATTTTGGGTACCCCGAATGTAACATTGAAAAGATGTACAGTGTTGAATCCAGCAACATTGCTTCCAAGTGATACTGTTGAAATTTAAAAAGAGGAAGACATCGAGCATGATTGTCTCGAGGTAACTGAACTGTGTACAAAACCAAGGCCTGATATTAGAGACACACGATTGGAGGAAAATGGCCACATTGTCTTTGTTGATGGTTCATGTCTCAAAGATGGTACAGGGACTCTAAGAGCAGGATATGCAGTATGTACAATCACAGGCACATTAGAAGCTTCTTGGCTTCGAGGTGCATATTCTGCACAAGTGGCAGAATTGGTAGCTCTTACTAGAGCATGCCATGTTACTGCAAGACTAAGAGTCACAATCTATACAGACAGCCAATATGGATTTGAAATTGTTCATGATTTTGGTCAATTGTGGTCACAAAGAGGTTTCCCGACCTCTACTGGTACACCAGTGAGAAATGGCGACAAAATAAAAGAGTTGTTATACGCAATACAGTTACCTGAAGAGATTGCAGTGGTAAAACGCAGTGCACATCAAAAGACACAGGATTACATTTAATTGGGAAATGGAAATGCGGATAAAGTCACAAGGTTTTGCGCATTGAACTGTATTTCTTTTAAAGGCAAGTGGGAACTGATGCCTGAAGAAGATAATACCTGCACAAATTTTGCATTAAAAGTGATTGATACATTGGAAGAATCGAAATCATTGCAGGACAATGCAGACAAAGAAGAAAAACAACTTTGGGTTAAATTAAAATGTGTTCAAAGACCTGATAAAATGTGGGTTTCTGAAGAGGGTCAGGTGGCCTTGCCTAATAGTTTATTGTCTCAGATGGCCCGTTATTATCCTGGGCAGGTACATATTGGAATGGATGCCATGGTTAGATTGTTCAAGATTGATTGGTTCAATCCTAATTTCAGGCAAGCAGCATAGGCAGTATGTCATCGATGCATAGTTTGTCAGCAACTGAACATGGGAAAAGGGACAGTGGTGAATTTGAGCCACATTGGAAGAGCAGGAGGTCCATTCAGCAGAATGCAATTGGATTTCATTGAAATGCCTGCATGTGGAGGTCTAGAGTACGTGTTGATGATTGTGTGTGTCTTTAGTCAATGGATTGAAGCATACCCCACAAGATGATATGTCAGTATCACAGTGGTGAAGCTGTTGCTTAGAGAGTTAATACCATGTTTTGAATTTCCAATCTCTTCAGAATCAGATAGGGGAACTCACTTCAATAACAAAGTGATTAAACTATTATGTGCAGCACTAAACATTGAGCAGAAGTTACATTGTAGCTATCACCCTGAAGCATCGGGACTAGTAGAACAAATGAATGGTACTTTGAAATCAAAAATTGCCAATATGTGTGCCGCTACCAATCTGAAATGGCCAGACGCATTACCTTTGGTGTTGATGTCAATAAGAAACACACCTGACAGGAAAATAGGGCTGTCACCTCATGAAATCCTCATGGGCAGAGCAATGAGATTGCCAGCAGTTCCAGCAAATGCACTTGTCAATATTACAGATGATATGGTGTTGGACTACTGCAAGGGTCTGGCTGATGTGGTTTGCTCTTTCTCTCAGCAGGTGCAGGCCACCACCCTGCCACCCATCCATGACCCGGGTCACAATCTGAGAGCCGGAGACTGGGTCATCATCAAAAAGCATGTCCGCAAGACCTGTTTGGAACTGTGCTGGAAGGGTCCTTACCAGGTGGTGCTAACAACAACGACAGCAGTGAAGTGTGCAGGACTCCCAAACTGGATACACGCAAGTCATACAAAGAGAGTGGTGTGTCCACAAGAGCATGAATGTAACTACACTTGAATCAGAACAAGAGCCAACAGAACCTGAAGTTGAACCTGAACTTGTGGAAGATGGGTCTATCACCCCTGTAAGAGACAAGAGTGAAGAATTACAGGAGGGTGTGCAAGAGCCTATATCAACGGATACAACAGGAGACCCTAGCTCAGCGGAGGTTCTCTCAGAAGCAGACAATGCTGAAAAGCAGATAGAGCAAGTGCCGGACCAACAGGGTGAAAGAGTTGAGACGGATCAAAGTCAAGGTGATTCGACTCCTCCTGAGCCTGTTCAAGGTCCATCAAGAAAAACCACCATAGAGAAGGAAAAGGAGAAAAATCCAATCTTGAGAAGAATACTAACAGAAGGAACGAGAAAAGGAGATAATTGGCCTGAATGACAGATTGGGAAGAAGAAGGAATTGTTTAAATAGAAGAAGAAGTGGATACTACGAGAAAGGAAGAACTGAGTGAAGGAGAATTAGGTGGGGAACGAAGGTCGAAAAGAAAGAGAATAGCAAGTCAAAGATATGCAGGTCCTGAGTGGGCATATGCAGCTACCAATGAATGGCAACACAAGTTTATGTCCTTTTGCTTTGATAGAGAAGTTCTGAGTCAGTATTTTGATGTAACCTGAAGGTGGTAGAAGAACTGAATTGTTGTGCTGATCTAAGGAACTAAGAAAGTAATTGTTGAAATAAATCCAAAAGAGACATTAATAACCTGATGTGACAAATGAAAACCCAGTTGTGACAAGCTGCTAATTGATTTTGACAAAAGGAAAAGGGTTCCTTGATGTGAAACTGAACTGTGAGAAATCATTTTTTCTTCATTTTTAGATTTTTTGTGCTGGATTTACCTAAGAGTTACTTCTGCTTTCTGATTCTTTATAGATCATGGCTGAGTTAATTAATCAAGTTAGAAAAGTTAGGTATTGTAGATATTTGAGTGTCGGAGTGGCAGTTATATGTGGAATAGTGTTTGTTATAATGAATGTGGGAATGTCTATTCTTGATATGAAAAGGGCTACTATTGTTTCTGTTCCTGACACTACTACACTAACAGCTTTAGAAAGGTTTAGGTTAGATGAGAAATACTTGCATGATTATACTAATGCTCATGGAGAGTGTTCTTCTAATGTTTTCTATCGCTTGTTGAGTGAGTATGTTGAGACAAAGGATGCGAGGAATTGTCTTGTGTGTACGCAAATTCCTTTCTCAGTAGAAGAAGGAGTTACGTACCATAGTTTACCGTTAACATATGGCATAAGCTGTAGTTTGCTGCTAACAAGATTCTATAACCAAGAGTATATACAATACTTTTACTCTAATTACGCCTAAGTGTTTTCATTCGTTCGTATTATTAGATATTTGAGTAAAGTAGCTAAAGAACATGATATAGTACTAGCTAGAGGTTTCTTTGAGCCAACATTAATGTTTGGGACCACCCACGCGCACAAGAATAACCTAACATGTTTGCTTACACCTTTAGAAAAGAGCTTTATAGGCCATACTGACAACAGGAGAAAGGCATTGAAGGAAAAGATAGAGAAGGGATTAGAGAAAAGAACCTATAAGAATGATTATACTTACACTGCTATTAAAACACAAGGAAAGTTAGCTCTAGATGCATTACATGTAGGGAAGCTTTGTATATATAGGCCAAAATCACGCACTGGCACTTTATTTGTGGGAGCGAGTGAATGTAGGCATGTGTTCTTGTTTCAGAGCAAATTGACTTTTATACTGAATGGTCAGGACCCTGTGATTCTTGGGATCTATTATATTTGTGGACTGAATGCTTATTACCTTCTTCCTAGAGGATGCTATGGGACATGCTATTTGGGGATAGTTTTCCCTGAAATTTATCAGATAGATGATCTAAAGAAGTTTCCGAAAGTGACTGAATTACATCACAAGGGACAGAGAAGGGGAACCTCTTCTGCAATTGTGGGAAATATTTTTGGTGCAGTAATTCCTTCTGTAGGAGTTATTTTGAATGGAATAAATATACGAAAGTTGTCTATTGTTGTGGATAACATGCTGACAAATTTTGGCAATACTCCTGTTAGATACTGAATTAGCTGCAGATAGAGCTATGACGGTTCAAAATAGGCTTGCTTTAGACATACTTTTAGCAAAAGACAGCAGAGTCTGTAGGATGATGAATGCTAGGCATTGTTGATCGTGCATACCTAACAATGATAAAGAGATAAGGGACTTAGGGCCAGATGTAGGAAGCCTTTTGCGCCTCGCAAACGGCGAAAAACGCAGTTTGCGAGGGGCAAAAGGACAAACGCGATGCACAACCGCAAATTGCGAGTCGGTACCGACTCGCAATTTGAGGCTGCGACTCGCAAATAGGAAGGGGTGTTCCCTTCCTATTTGCGACCGAATCGCCATGCTGAGTTGCTTTGGGACCGCGAAAGCGGTCGCAAACCAACTCGCAGTTACCATCCACTTGAAGTGGATGGTAACTCATTCGCAAAAGGGAAGGGGTCCCCATGGGATCCTTTCCCCTTTGTGAATGCCAATAATAAAAAAAAATTCAGAGCAGGCAGTGGTCCTATGGACCATTGTCTACTCTGAAAAAACCGAAACCAAATGGTTTTGGAATTTTTTCTTTTTGCAGCTCGTTTTCCTTTAAAGAAAACGGGCTGCAAAACGAAGAAAAAAAAACTGCTTTATTCAAAAAGCAGTCACGGACATGGTGGTCTGCTGTCTCCAGCAGGCCACCATCACTGTGAGTGCCTGGACTCGCTATGGGGTCGCAAACTGCGACCCACCTCATTAATATTCATGAGGTGGGTCTTTGCGACCCCATAGCGAGTCGCAGAAGGTGTCTGAGACACCTTTCTGCAAGCACGTTTGCGAGTTGCAATTTGCGAGTCGCTAACAAATACTTACCTACATCTGGCCCTTACTCACTAACTTAACTAATTCAAGTAAGGATTTGAAGGAGTTGAAGGAACCAGAGGTTTGGGAGAAGGTTGGAAAATGATTTGCTTCGGTAGGCAATTGGTTTAGTCAAATTTGGAATGGAGTATTATTGAAAATTGTACAGCGAATGTTAATTGTGATTGTTTGTATATTAGGATTATGGGGCAAATGCAAATTATGGCAAAAGATAAAATTAAGGAGATCTAAAAATAATCAGAGGAGGGAAGAACCACCCAGGGGAAGAATCTATAGAGGAAATTTGAGAAGAAGGCAAAATACATCCGAGACGGAACTGTAAAATGTTGGTAAAGAAAGGTGTGATGACATATTTAGTCATCAGAGGAAGGACTGCTGAAGCAGATGTGCTAATTAGAAAATTATTAATGATTTTTTACGTGTTTTGAATAATGAAAAGTTTGTAGAGAAAGTAATCGCAGAGAAAATGATGTGCACGTTTGAAAATGTGCCCCCCGGGCATGTCAGCCATTTATATGATATTGTATTAAAATAACTGAAACTGTGTGAAATTATGAGAATGTATAAGAATAATGTAGTAATATGTCACATCAAAATGTATAACCTATGTTTTGCATTAACTTGTAGTGCTAACTTAACTGAATTTAAGGCCTAGTCTTCCTAGGCCTCACACACGAAGAGCTGAAATAATAAACGCGCTTCAAGAAGCTGAATGTATTACCCGTCCTTGATCCTCCCGATGTTAAACTGGCTTAGCTAGAATTTTCTTCAATGTACCGGCGGACAGGAGATGATGAAGACAATTTGATACAATTATGTGTAGAGTAGGCTAAATGTACTTTCCCAGGACTTGAACAATGGAGGCACTGACTGAAGAGGAACATGCAACATTTTCACTACCTGAAGAGCCGGATGATGAGGACATCATATAGTGGACCAATCTGCGTCTTGTGAAAGGACTGATATTAAAGGTTGTAGGTTTGGTAAACAAATATTATAGGTCAAAGTCATATCTGCTGACTGACTGACCAATTGGGAATTAAGGGGATGGACTGGGAGACCCTAATAAAAAGTCATGACAAGGGGATAAGATTTCAGATGCGAGGGGAGAATTGATGACGTCAGGGGACGCTGTTCGAGATTCTGTCGGGCTTAAACTCTTGAGCGCCTGATGCGTAGCTGATCGATTGGAGACCTGAAGACGAAGACTGACTTTGTTGCTGATTCATTCTGTGGATAAGTAGCTATGAAAATGTGACTGACTAGCTTGTGCCTTTCCTTCTAAGTACCAACTGCACTGTTTTTATAGATCTTTCACTTAGAAAGATGTTTTCCAAATTCATGTCTTCCTAAATTGTTTTGCATGAAGCTCCACATGCTAATGCTAATCTTGGTTTGCTAGGCTTCCTAGGGGTGACGTTGACAGTGACAATTGACTTACAAACTAATTGCTGAACTCTGCTTTTGATGGCTTATGTTAAAGCATTCGAGCATATGATTTATTAAGTTTTGATTAGATCATGTTATTGATGTCCATTAATGAACGAATTTTAAACTGATTGAATAAAGTTTGATCTAAAAGGATGATTTAGTATCGTAACCAATAGGGAAATAAAATTGTTTAACTCTTTACCGAGTTGTGGTTATCCATGAATAGATGAGTTTAGATGTGGTCAATTAAATATTGAAGATTGGTTATGTCAATTACTGATTTTAGTAGTCACTACATGACTAGGATACTCCATGCGATCCAAAAGGTTCATCGACCTATAGGCGTCCCCTTGTAAGTTTACTTACTAACAACCAGGTCCGCTAGCAAGAGTCTTTCCTGTATACAACAAAAGCCACATACATTTGGAATTTTGTACAATGTGGGTTCATTATGCATCACTTCTCTGCTGAATTCCCTAATCATACGCCAAACTCACTTGGGGAATTCTACTTTTTCAAGCAGTGCCCCAAAATACTTATAATACATACATACAATACACAAAGAGGTGTGAATGTTATTCTCTGTAGTTCTTTGTATGTTCTAATATAGGGTATTAGCCCCTGCCGAGGGAGTTACTGGTTGTTAAATGCCTTCTACTCAAATTAGAGACCTGAACTGCCGGCAACGACATTTAGGGCCTGATTTAGATATTTGTGGACAGGTTACTCAGTGACAGATATCCCATCCGCTGAAAACTAAATTCCAAGTAATATAATGAGATTTAGATTTCGGCAGATGGAATATCCGTCACCAATTTGACTGAGGAACCCTTCCACAGATAACTAAATCAGGCCCATAGTGAGATTTAGGACTTTTAATAAAAGGAATAGGACATCGAGAAGGGCTATAATCCTACGCAAACATTCAAAAATACAGAGGGTGAAATACTGCTAAGAAAAGTATACCAGTCCCCGGAGCTAGCATTGTTTCCAAAAGGTTCAGAGATTCAGTGTTCTAATATGCTATTAATTATTCAAGAACAAGCACCCTCTGGCTGAATCTACCTCTCCCCTTTCTTCTGCCAAGCAGAGGAATGCATTCAAGAAAACACATAGGGGGTCATTCTGACCCCGCCCGCCTGGAGGGAACCGCCGAATGACCGCACCGCGGTCAAAAGACCGTGGCGGCCATTCTGGCTTTCCCTCTGGGCCGGCGGGCGACCGCCAGAAGGCCGCCCGCCGGCCCAGCGGGAAACCCCCCTCAACAATGAAGCCGGCTCCGAATGGAGCTGGCTGAGTTGTAGGGGTGCGACGGGTGCAGTGGCACCCGTCACGATTTTCAGTGTCTGCAAAGCAGACACTGAAAATCTTTATGTGGCCCTGTTAGGGGGCCCCACGACACCCGTTCCCGCCATCCTGTTCCTGGCGGTAAAAACCGCCAGGAACAGGATGGCGGGAAGGGGGTCGGACCGCGGCTTTACCGCCGCGGTCAGAATGGCCCAGGAAGCACCGCTAGCCTGTTGGCGGTGCTTCCGCGGTCCCCGGGTCGGAATGACCCCCATAGAGTTGTTAATAGGGCCTCCCTTGAGGCAACGGATCAGAGCCTTCAAACATTTTACCCCAAAGAAAAGTACCCAATGAAAAATGTAAATACGTGACAGCAGTTTGAAGTTATGGTCACACACATATTTTGAAATTAAACAAAAATCTATTTTTCTAATGAAATAATTGGTAAAGGAGTGTATTTGTTGTGTGAAAAGACCTAAGACCTACTTTTCCGGCTTTGCTGACTAACTCACTGAGATAAAACACAAAGATGCAGGGAGCCCAGGTGTACATACAGTTACGGCTGCAGATCGGGACAGAAGAATTATGGTGATTCTGGGGATCAGTGACCCAATGCATCCACTCAAGGAAACTGCGTTTGACCATAGGGTCACAGGTTTCAATCCTGGAGGATCCACTCGGTCTTTCATCTTTCAAAGTTTTCCACTGACATTGGTAAAAATAAATATCTGTCCTTCATTGCCAAAATGTCCCAAGAGTTTTACTTGCAATTTAGAAATGTACATGTTATGCTGGCCAACCTGAAGCACTGGCCTTCCAACACTCCCCAACTCGATTGCTTTCGCATTACAGCTCCCTTCCACCAACTCCTAAACTGCCCCTAGGTTTGCCCCAGTTTTCCAAGTTGGGATATGACCTTCCATACACTGCTCAGAGAGAAGTGCTTATACAACCCTGGGTTTTGTTCTTCGACTCAGTCTCTTATTGTGCGATTGGGGCTGGTGAACTTTCAGACAGGTGGGTACATGGATCCTGCACAAATTACCAAAGATGAACAAGCATAGCTGGTGAGCCCGATGGCCTGGGAGAATCAAGTATGAGGGAAGAACAGCTTTATTAATTTATGTATTTATTTAAGACAAAAGCACACATATTACTATTTTTTGAAGAATGTTTCTTCAAGGTCACAGTTGTTACAAGTCGTTTTAAAGAGGCACTCATAAAATAGTACAATAATTCCTGATCTGCTGAGCAATTTGGTTCCTTCCTCCTAGGTTGTAGATGGGAGCGGCTTCTCCATCTTGACAATGTAAAACATATATTGGGATTAAACAGAGCTTTCACAGCACTATTTTACAAAGAAGTTGGCTTCAAACCACACGTTCAGGATGTGTTATCTGACACAGCTTCCTATCATTTTCATGAAGTATAAAGCATTTACTATCATTTCTACCTTCCACTTCTTTCCATTTAACCATATTGGCTCTAATTATTACTAGTAGCAAACGATTACCGAAAACCTAGTTAGAAAATAAGTGATTAAAACAATATGTTACACAGCTCTCTCAGTCTCAAGCCTTAGACAGCAGGTTTATCCCTCGCATTAGACAATTATTCCACGCTGAAGACTCAAGTGTGAGTGTCTTCGTAATTAACAAACCCTCTACAAACACCTGTTTGTTCAGGGATGGCGATTACATGTTGGTGGGAGTAACCACAGAACGCAATTACAATGTGTGATAAAACCTTAATTCTTCAGGTCAAACTTGCAAAAATGAACTATCAGAATTAGTCCCAGTAAATAAGTGCACATAAACATTTTGATGTGGAAAGCACTAAAATCCAATTCACATGTTGACCGCCAGATTTATTGCTACATTTATGTGATGCTATTAATTGTGTTTGACCAATGACTTTGTGTTTCACCACTGCGCATATTAGTTGCTCAATGTTCACCAGTAGTACATTATATGTTTTGTTCAGTTTAGTCGCCTATTGGCTTTGACATGGCATTAGCCATTACATTTTGTATTCAGTTCAGCCGCCTATTGGCTTTGACTTGGCATTAGCCATTACATCCTGTATTCAGTTTAGCTGCCTATTGGCTTTGACATGATATTAGACATTACATTTGATATTCAGCTTAGCTGCCTATTGGCTTTGACATGACATTAGACATTACATTTGATATTTAGGTTAACTGCCTATTGGCTTTAACGTGGAGTTAGACATTGCAGTTGAGACATTGCAAAGATGTCTGTGTTTTTTCCAAGCTGTGTTTTTCCACAAGATGAACCAAGCTGTTTTCTTCACACCAGACCTTAGCTGATAAGAGCACGTAGATTTTGTGCTTACCTCGTAATCCAGTCTGAGAGTGGAATGGCTCAGAGAACTGGCCATTCTCCAAGGTCGTTCAGATCTCACACTGAGTTTGCTTTTAAGGATGACTCTGGGCTACAGTGAGTTAGATTCGAATCTGCTTGACTTCAGGCTGGAGCTAGACGTCAGTTGCCAGTCTCCCGTTTGGGTAGATAATCTCTTTCTCGCAGTTGACCGGAGTCATCATCTTGCAGACCCCAGAAAGATGAAGCTGAATATAGGCCCTACTTGCCCATACAGTGATGAATTTTGACTTTTATGCTTTGCTATACCATAATCATGCATATATTTGCTGTGTACATTGCAACTGAGAAGTACAGTGATATATTTTGCTTTCATTGCTGTGACTACTCTTTTGAACGTGTGCTTGAAATCTACTAATTTTGTCTCTCAAGAACTTGTGGGTGGGGGAGAATTAACAACAATAAAGGTCTTCTTTGAACTCAGAAGTGCATTCCAGAGAGGTTCAGTAAGCTCCGGTAGGAGATATGTAGGAAAGCAGAACATTATGGCGTAGTCAGCAGTCTTAAGAGTCAAATTGGAGATTTATGTGTGCACAATTTAAAAGTGTAATTGTTTTTTTGTTGTTTAGAGAATTACAGAAGCACGGCAGACCATGTTTGAAAATACATGTGTAGTTAAACTGCCTGATGGTGCTGTGAGAAACATGTTTTCTTGCTGTGATAAAGCATATTTATAAAATGTGCCTTTTGAAAGCAATGATGTTCCTTTTGTTCTTTACAGAAGGGTTTGGATACTTTTATCTGCTTACAGAAAAATGCAGGAGAGATGTAGGTAGTTAGAACATGAAAATAAGAATTAACGTGAGCAAATTAGCCAGAACACATTAATGCAAGATAATGCTGAAATCTATAAAACTGCTGTTTTAGAAGAATCTGTCTTTTGCCATTCCAGTAATGAGGGGGTTAAGACAGCTGTGAGCCAGTCTGAGCCTCGGTGTGTACCGGATTTTTTGGCAGTTGAAGTGCATTCCTTAACTGATAACACAGAGAACAGAGCTCAGGATGTGATTTACGAGGTACCATCGCAAAATGTGCAGTTACTGCCACAAGTAAAACAAAAGATTTTTGAGTTTCTTACTGTTTGCACTAAGCAAGAGACACCGAGTTTCATTAGCTTGTTTGATTTTTGGAAACAGTATAGCCCTCATCTGAGTGAAATCTTAACACTTTGGTATAAAGCCACTAGGAAAAAATATAAGTAGCTGCGCGCTTGTGATTTGGCAAATGAAATAATGCAGATGTAATGGGTTCTTTACCTCCAGGTGGAAGGGATATTGGAATAACTCTATAGACGCAGGTTTGAGTGGACAAGAGATTTATTTATAATTCATTATGGCTGTCTTTTTAGTTCTTATGTCTCAGGTCGGCTTTTAATTATATTCCTCCGGGTTCTTTCCTCTCTCTCTGACAGGGTTTTCAGTTGAGATTCCGGTGTGGCCTGTTCCCGAAACAAAGGAGGTCCAGTCTTTTCCCTCGTGGCAGCAGCCCAGGTTTCCCCAAAACAAAAGAAGAGCGGGGAAACAGCTAAGTGTAGAGGTAAGGCAGGGGGCTGAATAGAGTTAATAGGTTGGTGGGAGGGGAGGGAGGTGTGGGGTAGTGGTGGGATGTCTTTCTTGCACAGTGTGTCACCTTCCTGTGAGTCTCCTAGTTTCTTTTCTCTCTCTTTACTTTTTATCTTTTTTCTTATGACGGGCTTCCCCTTACAGTGAGGTTGTGGGGGGTTCAGTATGTTTCCCCTTCTTTATAAGATCTCCCCTCCTCGCTCCCCGTCTTCCCCTCCCTTGGTTTCTTTCCCCTTAACCAAGCCGGCCAGAAACCCCAGGAGAGGTACGAACGTACCTGTGGGTGCCACGCCCCTCCGGGGACGTGGCTGGCCCCTTCGTGATCTCCCGACTGCTCTCCGGGAATGGCGGGAGGCGCCCCTTGGCCTCCTTTCTTCTCCGGCGTTCCTCCTGCGGCGTCAGGTGTTTCTTTTCCTTCGGTCAGCGTCTCTCTGGTCTCTTCCTGCTCTCCCACGATCTTCACCTCGTCCGTCTTCTCTTTTTCTGTCCGACGAGACGCCTTTTGCGTCTGACGTCACCCCTCTGGGACTCTCTCGAGTGCCCCCGGGGTATATCGATACGGGCTCCGTCAGCGCGCATGTACCGGCGTCGACGGATGCCCGGTTACAGCAGACTTTAGGTTTTCATGCAGTGCAAGAGGGAAACACTGATTTACATGTAAATCAGGGACAGGGGTAGAAAAGAGTGCCCTTAGCTAGGATCATACACTGGATCTGGTACATGCAAGACATGGCTAGAGTCACTACAGCCCTACTTGAACAGGTGCCACAAGCCCCTTTTCAGGATGTGGAGAGGGTGCAGGGAGTACCACAGGTAAAAGAGTCACCAGTGAAATTGAGTGCACCATTTAAATTCGTGTCCCCTGAGGATAAAAAGTGTGTTTGTTTGACTAATGATTCATTGACTGAAATGTTGTTTTCTAGCACAGGAGAAGGAACAGTGTTGTACAATGTGTGTCAGACTTTAAAGCAAGAGCTGCGTGAGATGTGTCATTTTTACACTGATTCTTGGTTCATTGCCAATGCTTTCGCCGTTTGGTTTTCCACATGGCTTGTACATAACTGGTTCAATTCCCTTGCGGATGTTAAAGTGAAAAATTCTGAGTCTGAAGTGTCCACCCAGAATTTTGACTTAGTGTGGATGGCTAAGTGGGTGTACCAGAAATGTGAACAGCTAGGAGAAAAAGCCACTTACAGGTGGGCAGAGATGAGAGGGATGCACATTCCCCTAGATTTGATAAAAACTGTGCAGCATGCACAAGAGAAATCTGTCCCACAAGCAGTCACAGAGCAGTTGGGGAGAGGAAAGTTACCCGGACAGATATGGCAAATTGATCAGGTTTTAGGGGGAGTGACTGCTGCAGATTACCAAGGAGAAATGCAAATTATGCTGATAACTAGAAAATAATCTGATTCATTCATACAAATTGGAGACAGAATGGCCCAACTTGTCAAAAATGCAGTGAATGGAGGTTTGGTAAAGAATGAGTCTGCCCCAGCCCTTCTGACAGTGCAAGAAAAGGGAAGCTGTGGTGCAGCAGATAAAAACCTCAGTGCTGAGGTGTGGGTTGAAGCCCCAGATGACCCTCCAGAACCTGCAGAATCATAAAAAAGGGCCCTAAAAACGTCCTGCTGATTATAATACAGGGAAAGGAAGAGGAAGGGCACATTTCAGATGACAACTGGTATTTGCAAGAAAAGTCATACTTTTTTCTTTTGCAGATCCTACCACGTTTCGCCACTGTCCCTGAGTGTGCTGTGTGGTCTCCCTTCGGGTGTGTGCGTGAAGGGGCGGGGAAGGGACCGAACCCCCAACCTGAACCTGACTGAGTAAAGTGCAAGGACCATGGATCCATTTTGCGCAACTGGCGCCTTCAGTTCAAGTTCAACTTGTTTGATTACATTCTTCCACTGGAACTAAGCAACCTTAACAGTTAACTGTCTGTGTTTTTTTTGTGTGGAACTCTGACTTTCACTTACATTCCTGCAAACCTTTCAGGTGGACCGTGCACCTTTACATGAGTAGAACTCATGCTACATCAAATTGCTATTTTAGAGACACTTTTCTGTGTAGATGTATCTGATGTGAAAGGTTATGAGATCAATATGTTATGCCACTTCCATTGCTTTACAGTGATTGCTTTTATCATTCAAATCTGATTTGCTTATAATGTTTTTTGTTGATATTATTATTATTTTTTTTTTTTTTAAATAAGAGGTATGTGAAACAAAAATTCATTGGTCATAGGGTGGAATGTGATGCTATTAATTGTGTTTGACCAATGACTTTGTGTTTCACCACTGCGCATATTAGTAGCTCAATGTTCACCAGTAGCACATTATGGGGGTTATTACAACTTTGGAGGAGGTGTTAATCCATCCCAAAAGTGACGGTAAAGTGACAGATATACCACCAGCCGTATTACGAGTCCATTATATCCTATGGAACTCGTAATACGGCTCGTGGTATATCCGTCACATTTGGGACGGATTAACACCTCCTCCAAAGTTGTAATAACCCCCTATATGTTTTGTTCAGTTGAGTCGCCTATTGGCTTTGACATGGCATTAGCCATTACATTTTGTATTCAGTTCAGCCGCCTATTGGCTTTGACAGGGCATTAGCCATTACATTCTGTATTCAGTTTAGCTGCCTATTGGCTTTGGCATGATATTAGACATTACATTTGATATTCAGCTTAGCTGCCTATTGGCTTTGGCATGACATTAGACAATACATTTGATATTTAGGTTAGCTGTCTATTGGCTTTAACGTGGAGTTAGACATTGCAGTTGAGACATTGCAGAGATGTCTGTGTTTTTTCCAAGCTATTTTCTTCACACCAGACCTTAGCTGATAAGACCACGTAGATTTTGTGTTTACCTCGCAATCCAGTCTGAGAGCGGAATGGCTCAGAGAACTGGCCATTCTCCAAGGTCGTTCAGATCTCCCACTGAGTTTGCTTTTAAGGATGACTCTGGGCTACAGTGAGTTAGATTCGAATCTGCTTGACTTCAGGCTGGAGCTAGACGTCAGTTGCCAGTCTCCCGTTTGGGTAGATAATCTCTTTCTCGCAGTTGACCGGAGTCATCAACTTGCAGACCCCAGAAAGATAAAGCTGAATATAGGCCCTACTTGCCCATACGGTGATGAATTTTGACTTTTATGCTTTGCTATACTATAATCATACATATATTTGCTGTGTACATTGCAACTGAGAAGTACTGTGATATATTTTGCTTTCATTGCTGCGACTACTCTTTTGAACGTGTGCTTGAAATCTACTAATTTTGTCTCTCAAGAACTTGTGGGTGGGGGTGAATTACAACAATAAAGGTCTTCTTTGAACTCAGAAGTGCATTCCAGAGAGGTTCTGTAAGCTCCGGTAGGAGATTTGTAGGAAAGCAGAACAATTTATTATAGGGCTATTTATCCCGCCTATTCAGTTCAGTTCTAAACCGTGGATTATTGATTTTTAACAGGTGCAATAAATGTTACCTACCCATCCACATCACTCGTAATTCAGCCTTTGGACAGAAGGGCTAGGTTACTCAGATCTAAGAAGCATGTGCTGTAGACAGCAGATGAGATCAGGAAATACTTCCACATGATACATGAAATAACAGCGAGAAAGGGCCCTTTGTGCCCAGAGACAGCACGAGGAATAGGAAATATAAAAAAGGTGGCAGTTATAGAACATTCTGAGGGCATCAAGATACATGATAGATGTTTCATCTGCCAACCTTGTGGTTCCTCTATGCTATTTAAGATTGGGGAACAGCAGGACTTCTGCTGAGAGAGCCTCATCAAGTTCTTCTGGCAGAATCCCTTGGCCCATCGCTCCATCTGCCCCAGGACCACCCAGTCACAGTGGCAGTAGCACCACTCTGTTCAGGGAGCGGTAACCATAACTGGATTTCCTTGCCCACAGTAGGCATGCAAGACATGGTGGTCCTAGAAAGGGAAATCAAACGGTCATGACGCACAGGGAGAAGACTTACTTTGTGTCCACACAATTTATGTTTGTATTTCTTAAACAAGAAATCAGAAAAAGTCCCAGTAAATAAGTGGACATACGGTTTTTGATGTGGAAAGCACTAAAATCCAATTCACATGTTGACCACCACTTTTATTGCTACATTTATTATAGAGCTAGCTATCCCGCCTATTCAGTTCAGTTCTAAACCGTGGATTACTGATTTTTAACAGGTGCAATAAATGTTACCTACCCATCCACAGCACTCGTAATTTAGGCTTTGGACAGAAGAGCTAGGTTACTCAGATCCCAGAAGCACATGCACACAAGTATCACTGATCAAAAGATGAAGAGGGACAGAAAATACACAACAGCAAATGGTGGTTTTAACATCAACTTTGTTTGCTGATACCATAGGTAGACTGAACCAGGAGGAGGAGATAGCTTGGTGAACTTGCAGACAAAAAGCACTTTGTCAGTGCATGAATAAAGAATTCGACAAACCTTGCCACCCTATGCACTATCACAATTATATATGGGAGGACCATGAGTGGAAGGGCCCATGGGATCACCCCTGCCTGCAATAGGTTGTCAAATGGTTGCCTAATGACATCAACTGTTATATCTTGTAGGAGGCTGGCCTGGTTTGTAGTGGGTACCAATGGTACTTACACCTTATACCAGGTCCAGTTATCTCTTATTAGTAGAGTGTAGAAGTGTTCTAGCAGCTTAGGCTGATAGTGGTAGCTATAGCAGAGCAGCCAAGGTTGATCTAGGAGACATGCAAAGCTCCTGCAAATCACCTATTTCATATAGGTACAATATCATAAGAAAGACAATACTCAGAGTTACTAAAAATAAAGGGACTTTATTTTAGTGACAATGTACCAAAAATATCTCAGTGGATATACTCCCTTGGGAGGTAAGTAACATACACAAAATATACACAAATAACCAAATCAGGTAAGTAAAACAGTCAGAAAGTAGTGCAAACACTGTAGAACACAATAGAATGCAATAGGCCTAGGGGCAACACAAACCATATACTAAGTAAGTGGAATGCGAACCACAAATGCACCCCTAGGCAAGTGTAGTGTGTAGAGGGTCGCTGGGAGTGTCAGTAAACACCATGGGTATAGAGGAGACCCCACCCCAGGACCCAGGAAAGCAGGAGTAAAGTACTACTATTTCCCCCAAAACACACTGAAGTCTTGATAAAGGATTTTGCAAGGACCACACAAGACTGCAAAGCACTGAAGATGGATTCCTGGACCTGAAGACCTGTAAAGGAAGGGGACCACGTCCAAGAGTTGCTAAAGTGTCCAGGAGGGGCAGGAGCCCACTAAACCCTGGATGAAGGTGCAAAATGGCTGTCTCTGGTTGGAAGAAGTTGCTGGTTTTGCACCAACAGAGTGAGGTAGCAGGTTCTGCTTTGTGCAGAAGATGTCCCACAATGTGCTGGCAGATGCAGGGTGGCTTCCTTGGCAAAGTACCGCAAACAAGCCTTGCTACATGCAAGAGTCGTGGTTGAAGAAAAAGGGTGCTGCCCGGGATCAGGAAGGACCAGGATCTCGCCACTCAGGAGGGGAGACAGAGGGGGCCATCAGCAATGTAGAGAGCCCACTGGAAGGAGGGAAGCACCCGTAGGAGTCCTTGAACACAGGTTCAAGAAGACTGAACACAATGGTCATCTCAACACTGCACAAAGAGGTCCCACGACGCAAGAGTTCAACTCAGAGAGCTGAGCATCGCAGGATGGAGTGCTGGGGATCTAGGCTCGGCTGTGCATGCAGGATTTCTTGGAAATGTGCATAGAAGCCCTTGTAGCTGCAGATCACACAGTGCACGTTGATACTGTGTGGGGAGGGGAGGCAAGGACTTACCTCCTCCAAATTCGTACAGTTGGA
Organism: Pleurodeles waltl; assembly: GCF_031143425.1. Lineage (NCBI taxonomy): Eukaryota > Metazoa > Chordata > Amphibia > Caudata > Salamandridae > Pleurodeles > Pleurodeles waltl. Next base: position 157,112,478 of record NC_090449.1, read on the forward strand.
CCTCTGGACAGCCTGGGTCACTTGGGTCCACCACCTGTGTTCCAGGAACCACGCTTGTCAGGATGAGAGGTGACCCAGAGTACCTGTGAGGCTGTAGTTTGGTGCCTGCTGGAGCAGGGGGAAGACTCCTTCAACCCACGGGAGATTTCTTCGTGGCTTCCAGTGCAGGGTGAAGGCAGACAGCCCTCAGAGCATGCACCACCAGGAAACAGTTGAGGAAGCCGGCAGGATTAGGCGCTACAATGTCGCTGGTAGTCTTCTGGCTACTTTGTTGCAGTTTTGCAGGCGTCATGGAGCAGTCAGTGGTCGATCCTTGGCAGAAGTCTAAGAGAGAAGTGCAGTGGAGCCCTGGAGGATTCTTGCAAGTTGAAAATCTGAATAGATGCACACAGGAGAGACCCTAAATAGCCCTGAAAGGAGGATAGGCTACCTACCCAGGTATCCATCTATCAGAAGGGGTCTCTGACATCACCTGCTGGCTGTGGCCACTCAGAGGCCTCCAGAGTGTCCCCACACATCTGAAAACAAGGTGGCAGAGGTCTGAGACACACTGGAGGAGCTCTGGGCACCACCCCTGGGGTGGTGATGGACAGGGGAGTGGTCACTCCCCTTTCCTTTGTCCAGTTTCACACCAGAGCAGGGACTGGGATTCCCTAAACCAGTGTAGACTGGCTTGTGCCCTTCAAGGCATTTCCAGAGGCTCTGGGAGACTACCCCTCCCAAGCCTGTAACACCTATTTCCAAAGGGAGAGGGTGCAACACCCTCCTCCCAAAGGAATTACACTGTTCTGCCTTCCTGGGACTGAGCTGCTCAGACCCCAGGAGGGCAGAACCCTGTCTGTGGGATGGCAGCAACTGTAGCTGGAGAGAAAACTCCAGAGAGCTGGCATGGCAGTACTGGGGTCCATAGTGGAGCCCCCAGGATGCATGGAATTGGCTCCCCAATACTAGATTTGGACTGGGGGACAATTCCATGATCTTAGACATGTTACATGGCCATATTCGGAGTTACCATTGTGAAGCTACATATAGGTATTGACCTATATGTAGTGCACGCATGTAATGGTGTCCCCGCACTCACAAAGTCCGGGGAAATGGCCCTGAACTATGTGGGGCACCTTTACTAGTGCAAGGGTGCCCTCACACTTAGTAACTTTGCACCTAACCTTCAGCAAGTGAAGGTTAGACATATAGGTACTTATGAGTTACTTAAGTGCAGTGAAAATGGCTGTGAAATAACATCCTGTGTAAGGGTTTGTCTGAGCTCCCTATGGGTGGCAAAAGTAATGCTGCAGCCCATAAGGATCTCTTGGAACTCCAATGCCCTGGGTACCTAGGTACCATATACTAGGGACTTATAAGGGGGGTCCAGTATGCCAATTAGGATTGGCAATTGCCTATAGTGACAAATGTAAAGGCTGGGAGAGCATGAGTACTGAGGTTCTGATTAGCAGAGCCTCGGTGACACAGTTAGGCACTACACAGGAGTACACATTTAGGCCACAAACTATGAGCACTGGGATCCTGGGCAGCGGATCTCCGTGAGACAGGCAAAAACATACTGCCACACATGTAAAATTGGGGGTAACATGCCAAGAAAGATGGTACTTTCCTACACCCCCCCTCCCCCCAAACAAGGGACAATAAAGCTAACCTTGTCCAGATGAGTCTTCATTGTCTAAGTAGAAATATCTGGAGAGTCCATCTGCATTGGAGTGGGTACTCCCAGGTCTATGTTCCACTGTATAATCCATTCCCTGTAGGGAGATGGACCACCTCAACAATTTAGGGTTTTCAACTTTCATTTGTTTAAGGCATAATAGAGGTTTGTGGTCTGTTTGAAAAATAAAGTGAGTCCCAAAGAGGTATGGTCTCAACTTCTTTAAGGCCCAGACCACAGCAAAGGCCTCCCTCTCTATGGCAGATCAACGGTTTTCTCTAGGGGTCAACAACCTGATGATGAATGCAACATGTTGATCCTGGCCTCTGTGTTTAGCTGTGATAGGGCTGCCGCTACTCCTAATTCAGAAGCATCAGTTTGTAATATGAATGTTTTGGAGTAATAAAGGCTTTTGAGAACAGATGCAGAGCATGTGTCCTGTTTGAACTCATCAAAAGCCTTTTGACAGCTAGCTGTCCATAATACCTTTTTAGGCATTTCCTTTGATGTGAGGTCATTAAGAGGGGCTGCTATGGTGCCATAATTCTTGATGAACCTCCTGTAATACCGAGTGATGCCTAGGAAGGCTCTTACCTGGGTCTGAGTTGTAGGGGGAGTCCATTCCATAATGGTTTGGATCTGCCCCTGCAGTGGTGCAATTTGTTCTCCACCTACGAGGTGGCCCCGATAAACCACTTTCCCCTGCTCTATCTGGCACTTTGAGGCCTTGATAGTGAGGCCTGCCTGTAGCAGGGCCTCTAAACCTTTCCATAGGTGGACCACGTGACCATCCCAGGTGGAGCTAAAGACAGCAATATCATCTAGATATGCTGCACTAAAGGCTTCCTATCCTTGGAGGACTGCATTCACCAACCTCTGAAAAGTGGCAGGTGCATTTTTCAATCAGAAGGGCATAACTGTGAACTGTGACTCCAATGGTTGAAAATGCTGTGATTGGTTTTGCATCTTCTGATAATTTAATCTGCCAATACCCTGCAGTTAAATCAAAAGTGCTTAGATACCTGGCAGAAGCCAGTGTATCTATTAGCTCATCTGCCCATCAGTTTGTGTTACTTGATTGAGACCCCTATAGTCCACAAAAAACTGCATTTCTTTCTTTCCTTCTTTACTATGTGGTTAGGGGACAAGCACCACTGGGCTGACCCAAGGGCTTTTAGAGGGCTCAATCACTCCAAGGTCTAACATTTTCTGTACCTCTTGTTTGATACAGTCTCTGACATGGTGAAACTGAACTGTGAGAAATCATTTTTTCTTCATTTTTAGATTTTTTGTGCTGGATTTACCTAAGAGTTACTTCTGCTTTCTGATCCTTTATAGATCATGGCTGAGTTAATTAATCAAGTTAGAAAAGTTAGGTATTGTAGATATTTGAGTGTCGGAGTGGCAGTTATATGTGGAATAGTGTTTGTTATAATGAATGTGGGAATGTCTATTCTTGATATGAAAAGGGCTACTATTGTTTCGGTTCCTGACACTACTACACTAACAGCTTTAGAAAGGTTTAGGTTAGATGAGAAATACTTGCATGATTATACTAATGCTCAGAGAGAGTGTTCTTCTAATGTTTTCTATCGCTTGTTGAGTGAGTATGTTGAGACAAAGGATGCGAGGAATTGTCTTGTGTGTACGCAAATTCCTTTCTCAGTAGAAGAAGGAGTTACGTACCATAGTTTACCGTTAACATATGGCATAAGCTGTAGTTTGCTGCTAACAAGATTCTATAACCAAGAGTATATACAATACTTTTACTCTAATTACGCCTAAGTGTTTTCATTCGTTCATATTATTAGATATTTGAGTAAAGTAGCTAAAGAACATGATATAGTACTAGCTAGAGGTTTCTTTGAGCCAACATTAATGTTTGGGACCACCCACGCGCACAAGAATAACCTAACATGTTTGCTTACACCTTTAGAAAAGAGCTTTATAGGCCATACTGACAACAGGAGAAAGGCATTGAAGGAAAAGATAGAGAAGGGATTAGAGAAAAGAACCTATAAGAATGATTATACTTACACTGCTATTAAAACACAAGGAAAGTTAGCTCTAGATGCATTACATGTAGGGAAGCTTTGTATATATAGGCCAAAATCACGCACTGACACTTTATTTGTGGGAGCGAGTGAATGTAGGCATGTGTTCTTGTTTCAGAGCAAATTGACTTTTATACTGAATGGTCAGGACCCTGTGATTCTTGGGATCTATTATATTTGTGGACTGAATGCTTATTACCTTCTTCCTAGAGGATGCTATGGGACATGCTATTTGGGGATAGTTTTCCCTGAAATTTATCAGATAGATGATCTAAAGAAGTTTCCGAAAGTGACTGAATTACATCACAAGGGACAGAGAAGGGGAACCTCTTCTGCAATTGTGGGAAATATTTTTGGTGCAGTAATTCCTTCTGTAGGAGTTATTTTGAATGGAATAAATATACGAAAGTTGTCTATTGTTGTGGATAACATGCTGACAAATTTTGGCAATACTCCTGTTAGATACTGAATTAGCTGCAGATAGAGCTATGACGGTTCAAAATAGGCTTGCTTTAGACATACTTTTAGCAAAAGACAGCAGAGTCTGTAGGATGATGAATGCTAGGCATTGTTGTTCGTCCATACCTAACAATGATAAAGAGATAAGGGACTTAGGGCCAGATGTAGGAAGCCTTTTGCGCCTCGCAAACGGCGAAAAACGCAGTTTGCGAGGGGCAAAAGGACAAACGCGATGCACAACCGCAAATTGCGAGTCGGTACCGACTCGCAATTTGAGGCTGCGACTCGCAAATAGGAAGGGGTGTTCCCTTCCTATTTGCGACCGAATCGCCATGCTGAGTTGCTTTGGGACCGCGAAAGCGGTCGCAAACCAACTCGCAGTTACCATCCACTTGAAGTGGATGGTAACTCATTCGCAAAAGGGAAGGGGTCCCCATGGGACCCTTTCCCCTTTGTGAATGCCAATAATAAAAAAAAATTCAGAGCAGGCAGTGGTCCTATGGACCATTGTCTACTCTGAAAAAACCGAAACCAAATGGTTTTGGAATTTTTTCTTTTTGCAGCTCGTTTTCCTTTAAAGAAAACGGGCTGCAAAACGAAGAAAAAAAAACTGCTTTATTCAAAAAGCAGTCACGGACATGGTGGTCTGCTGTCTCCAGCAGGCCACCATCACTGTGAGTGCCTGGACTCGCTATGGGGTCGCAAACTGCGACCCACCTCATTAATATTCATGAGGTGGGTCTTTGCGACCCCATAGCGAGTCGCAGAAGGTGTCTGAGACACCTTTCTGCAAGCACGTTTGCGAGTTGCAATTTGCGAGTCGCTAACAAATACTTACCTACATCTGGCCCTTACTCACTAACTTAACTAATTCAAGTAAGGATTTGAAGGAGTTGAAGGAACCAGAGGTTTGGGAGAAGGTTGGAAAATGATTTGCTTCGGTAGGCAATTGGTTTATTCAAATTTGGAATGGAGTATTATTGAAAATTGTACAGCGAATGTTAATTGTGATTGTTTGTATATTAGGATTATGGGGCAAATGCAAATTATGGCAAAAGATAAAATTAAGGAGATCTAAAAATAATCAGAGGAGGGAAGAACCACCCAGGGGAAGAATCTATAGAGGAAATTTGAGAAGAAGGCAAAATACATCCGAGACGGAACTGTAAAATGTTGGTAAAGAAAGGTGTGATGACATAGTCATCAGAGGAAGGACTGCTGAAGCAGATGTGCTAATTAGAAAATTATTAATGATTTTTTACGTGTTTTGAATAATGAAAAGTTTGTAGAGAAAGTAATCGCAGAGAAAATGATGTGCACGTTTGAAAATGTGCCCCCCGGGCATGTCAGCCATTTATATGATATTGTATTAAAATAACTGAAACTGTGTGAAATTATGAGAATGTATAAGAATAATGTAGTAATATGTCACATCAAAATGTATAACCTATGTTTTGCATTAACTTGTAGTGCTAACTTAACTGAATTTAAGGCCTAGTCTTCCTAGGCCTCACACACGAAGAGCTGAAATAATAAACGCGCTTCAAGAAGCTGAATGTATTACCCGTCCTTGATCCTCCCGATGTTAAACTGGCTTAGCTAGAATTTTCTTCAATGTACCGGCGGACAGGAGATGATGAAGACAATTTGATACAATTATGTGTAGAGTAGGCTAAATGTACTTTCCCAGGACTTGAACAATGGAGGCACTGACTGAAGAGGAACATGCAACATTTTCACTACCTGAAGAGCCGGATGATGAGGACATCATATAGTGGACCAATCTGCGTCTTGTGAAAGGACTGATATTAAAGGTTGTAGGTTTGGTAAACAAATATTATAGGTCAAAGTCATATCTGCTGACTGACTGACCAATTGGGAATTAAGGGGATGGACTGGGAGACCCTAATAAAAAGTCATGACAAGGGGATAAGATTTCAGATGCGAGGGGAGAATTGATGACGTCAGGGGACGCTGTTCAAGATTCTGTCGGGCTTAAACTCTTGAGCGCCTGATGCGTAGCTGATCGATTGGAGACCTGAAGACGAAGACTGACTTTGTTGCTGATTAATTCTGTGGATAAGTAGCTATGAAAATGTGACTGACTAGCTTGTGCCTTTCCTTCTAAGTACCAACTGCGCTGTTTTTATAGATTTTTCACTTAGAAAGATGTTTTCCAAATTCATGTCTTCCTAAATTGTTTTGCATGAAGCTCCACATGCTAATGCTAATCTTGGTTTGCTAGGCTTCCTAGGGGTGACGTTGACAGTGACAATTGACTTACAAACTAATTGCTGAACTCTGCTTTTGATGGCTTATGTTAAAGCATTCGAGCATATGATTTATTAAGTTTTGATTAGATCATGTTATTGATGTCCATTAATGAACGAATTTTGAGCTGATTGAATAAAGTTTGATCTAACAGGATGATTTAGTATCGTAACCAATAGGGAAATAAAATTGTTTAACTCTTTACCGAGTTGTGGTTATCCATGAATAGATGAGTTTAGATGTGGTCAATTAAATATTGAAGATTGGTTATGTCAATTACTGATTTTAGTAGTCACTTCATGACTAGGATACTCCATGCGATCCAAAAGGTTCATCGACCTATAGGCGTCCCCTTGTAAGTTTACTTACTAACAACCAGGTCCGCTAGCAAGAGTCTTTCCTGTATACAACAAAAGCCACATACATTTGGAATTTTGTACAATGTGGGTTCATTATGCATCACTTCTCTGCTGAATTCCCTAATCATACACCAAACTCACTTGGGGAATTCTACTTTTTCAAGCAGTGCCCCAAAATACTTATAATACATACATACAATACACAAAGAGGTGTGAATGTTATTCTCTGTAGTTCTTTGTATGTTCTAATATAGGGTATTAGCCCCTGCCGAGGGATTTACTGGTTGTTAAATGCCTTCTACTCAAATTAGAGACCTGAACTGCCGGCAACGACATTTAGGGCCTGATTTAGATATTTGTGGACAGGTTACTCAGTGACAGATATCCCATCCGCTGAAAACTAAATTCCAAGTAATATAATGAGATTTAGATTTTGGCAGATGGAATATCCGTCACCAATTTGACTGAGTAACCCTTCCACAGATAACTAAATCAGGCCCATAGTGAGATTTAGGACTTTTAATAAAAGGAATAGGACATCGAGAAGGGCTATAATCCTACGCAAACATTAAAAAATACAGAGGGTGAAATACTGCTAAGAAAAGTATACCAGTCCCCGGAGCTAGCATTGTTTCCAAAAGGTTCAGAGATTCAGTGTTCTAATATGCTATTAATTATTCAAGAACAAGCACCCTCTGGCTGAATCTACCTCTCCCCTTTCTTCTGCCAAGCAGAGGAATGCATTCAAGAAAACACATAGGGGGTCATTCTGACCCCGCCCGCCTGGAGGGAACCGCCGAATGACCGCACCGTGGTCAAAAGACCGTGGCGGCCATTCTGGCTTTCCCGCTGGGCGGGCGGGCGACCGCCAGAAGGCCGCTCGCCGGCCCAGCGGGAAACCCCCCTCAACAATGAAGCCGGCTCCGAATGGAGCTGGCGGAGTTGTAGGGGGTGCGACGGGTGCAGTCACGATTTTCAGTGTCTGCAGAGCAGACACTGAAAATCTTTATGTGGCCCTGTTAGGGGGCCCCACGACACCCGTTCCCGCCATCCTGTTCCTGGCGGTAAAAACCGCCAGGAACAGGATGGCGGGAAGGGGGTCGGACCGCGGCTTTACCGCCGCGGTCAGAATGGCCCAGGAAGCACCGCTAGCCTGTTGGCGGTGCTTCCGCGGTCCCCGGGTCGGAATGACCCCCATAGAGTTGTTAATAGGGCCTCCCTTGAGGCAGCGGATCAGAGCCTTCAAACATTTTACCCCAAAGAAAAGTACCCAATGAAAAATGTAAATACGTGACAGCAGTTTGAAGTTATGGTCACACACATATTTTGAAATTAAACAAAAATCTATTTTTCTAATGAAATAATTGGTAAAGGAGTGTATTTGTTGTGTGAAAAGACCTAAGACCTACTTTTCCGGCTTTGCTGACTAACTCACTGAGATAAAACACAAAGATGCAGGGAGCCCAGGTGTACATACAGTTAGGAAGCAACGGCTGCAGATCGGGACAGAAGAATTATGGTGATTCTGGGGATCAGTGACCCAATGTCAGAATGGCCCAGGAAGCACCGCTAGCCTGTTGGCGGTGCTTCCGCGGTCCCTGGGTCGGAATGACCCCCATATAGTTGTTAATAGGGCCTCCCTTGAGGCAGCGGATCACAGCCTTCAAACATTTTACCCCAAAGAAAAGTACCCAATGAAAAATGTAAATACGTGACAGCAGTTTGAAGTTATGGTCACACACATATTTTGAAATTAAACAAAAATCTATTTTTCTAATGAAATAATTGGTAAAGGAGTGTATTTGTTGTGTGAAAAGACCTAAGACCTACTTTTCCGGCTTTGCTGACTAACTCACTGAGATAAAACACAAAGATGCAGGGAGCCCAGGTGTACATACAGTTAGGAAGCAACGGCTGCAGATCGGGACAGAAGAATTATGGTGATTCTGGGGATCAGTGACCCAATGCATCCACTCAAGGAAACTGCGTTTGACCATAGGGTCACAGGTTTCAATCCTGGAGGATCCACTCGGTCTTTCATCTTTCAAAGTTTTCCACTGACATTGGTAAAAATAAATATCTGTCCTTCATTGCCAAAATGTCCCAAGAGTTTTACCTGCAATTTAGAAATGTACATGTTATGCTGGCTAACCTGAAGCACTGGCCTTCCAACACTCCCCAACTCGATTGCTTTCGCATTACAGCTCCCTTCCACCAACTCCTAAACTGCCCCTAGGTTTGCCCCAGTTTTCCAAGTTGGGATATGACCTTCCATACACTGCTCAGAGAGAAGTGCTTATACAACCCTGGGTTTTGTTCTTCGACTCAGTCTCTTATTGTGCGATTGGGGCAGGTGAACTTTCAGACAGGTGGGTACATGGATCCTGCACAAATTACCAAAGATGAACAAGCATAGCTGGTGAGCCCGATGGCCTGGGAAAATCAAGTATGAGGGAAGAACAGCTTTATTAATTTATGTATTTATTTAAGACAAAAGCACACATATTACTATTTTTTTAAGAATGTTTCTTCAAGGTCACAGTTGTTACAAGTCGTTTTAAAGAGGCACTCATAAAATAGTACAATAATTCCTGATCTGCTGAGCAATTTGGTTCCTTCCTCCTAGGTTGTAGATGGGAGCGGCTTCTCCATCTTGACAATGTAAAACATATATTGGGATTAAACAGAGCTTTCACAGCACTATTTTACAAAGAAGTTGGCTTCAAACCACACGTTCAGGATGTGTTATCTGACACAGCTTCCTATCATTTTCATGAAGTATAAAGCATTTACTATCATTTCTACCTTCCACTTCTTTCCATTTAACCATATTGGCTCTAATTATTACTAGTAGCAAACGATTACCGAAAACCTAGTTAGCAAATAAGTGATTAAAACAATATGTTACACAGCTCTCTCAGTCTCAAGCCTTAGACAGCAGGTTTATCCCTCGCATTAGACAATTATTCCACGCTGAAGACTCAAGTGTGAGTGTCTTCGTAATTAACAAACCCTCTACAAACACCTGTTTGTTCAGGAATGGCGATTACATGTTGGTGGGAGTAACCACAGAACGCAATTACAATGTGTGATAAAACCTTAATTCTTCAGGTCAAACTTGCAAAAATGAACTATCAGAATTAGTCCCAGTAAATAAGTGCACATAAACATTTTGATGTGGAAAGCACTAAAATCCAATTCACATGTTGACCGCCAGATTTATTGCTACATTTATGTGATGCTATTAATTGTGTTTGACCAATGACTTTGTGTTTCACCACTGCGCATATTAGTTGCTCAATGTTCACCAGTAGTACATTATATGTTTTGTTCAGTTTAGTCGCCTATTGGCTTTGACATGGCATTAGCCATTACATTTTGTATTCAGTTCAGCCGCCTATTGGCTTTGACTTGGCATTAGCCATTACATCCTGTATTCAGTTTAGCTGCCTATTGGCTTTGACATGATATTAGACATTACATTTGATATTCAGCTTAGCTGCCTATTGGCTTTGACATGACATTAGACATTACATTTGATATTTAGGTTAACTGCCTATTGGCTTTAACGTGGAGTTAGACATTGCAGTTGAGACATTGCAGAGATGTCTGTGTTTTTTCCAAGCTGTGTTTTTCCACAAGCTGAACCAAGCTGTTTTCTTCACACCAGACCTTAGCTGATAAGAGCACGTAGATTTTGTGTTTACCTCGCAATCCAGTCTGAGAGTGGAATGGCTCAGAGAACTGGCCATTCTCCAAGGTCGTTCAGATCTCACACTGAGTTTGCTTTTAAGGATGACTCTGGGCTACAGTGAGTTAGATTCGAATCTGCTTGACTTCAGGCTGGAGCTAGACGTCAGTTGCCAGTCTCCCGTTTGGGTAGATAATCTCTTTCTCGCAGTTGACCGGAGTCATCATCTTGCAGACCCCAGAAAGATGAAGCTGAATATAGGCCCTACTTGCCCATACAGTGATGAATTTTGACTTTTATGCTTTGCTATACCATAATCATGCATATATTTGCTGTGTACATTGTAACTGAGAAGTACAGTGATATATTTTGCTTTCATTGCTGTGACTACTCTTTTGAACGTGTGCTTGAAATCTACTAATTTTGTCTCTCAAGAACTTGTGGGTGGGGGAGAATTAACAACAATAAAGGTCTTCTTTGAACTCAGAAGTGCATTCCAGAGAGGTTCTGTAAGCTCCGGTAGGAGATATGTAGGAAAGCAGAACATTATGGCGTAGTCAGCAGTCTTAAGAGTCAAATTGGAGATTTATGTGTGCACAATTTAAAAGTGTAATTGTTTTTTTGTTGTTTAGAGAATTACAGAAGCACGGCAGACCATGTTTGAAAATACATGTGTACTTAAACTGCCTGATGGTGCTGTGAGAAACATGTTTTCTTGCTGTGATAAAGCATATTTATAAAATGTGCCTTTTGAAAGCAATGATGTTCCTTTTGTTCTTTACAGAAGGGTTTGGATACTTTTATCTGCTTACAGAAAAATGCAGGAGAGATGTAGGTAGTTAGAACATGAAAATAAGAATTAACGTGAGCAAATTAGCCAGAACACATTAATGCAAGATAATGCTGAAATCTATAAAACTGCTGTTTTAGAAGAATCTGTCTTTTGCCATTCCAGTAATGAGGGGGTTAAGACAGCTGTGAGCCAGTCTGAGCCTCCGTGTGTACCGGGTTTTTTGGCAGTTGAAGTGCATTCCTTAACTGATAACACAGAGAACAGAGCTCAGGATGTGATTTACGAGGTACCATCGCAAAATGTGCAGTTACTGCCACAAGTAAAACAAAAGATTTTTGAGTTTCTTACTGTTTGCACTAAGCAAGAGACACCGAGTTTCATTAGCTTGTTTGATTTTTGGAAACAGTATAGCCCTCATCTGAGTGAAATCTTAACACTTTGGTATAAAGTCACTAGGAAAAAATATAAGCAGCTGCGCGCTTGTGATTTGGCAAATGAAATAATGCAGATGTAATGGGTTCTTTACCTCCAGGTGGAAGGGATATTGGAATAACTCTATAGACGCAGGTTTGAGTGGACAAGAGATTTATTTATAATTCATTATGGCTGTCTTTTTAGTTCTTATGTCTCAGGTCGGCTTTTAATTATATTCCTCCGGGTTCTTTCCTCTCTCTCTGAGAGGGTTTTCAGTTGAGATTCCGGTGTGGCCTGTTCCCGAAACGAAGGAGGTCCAGTCTTTTCCCTCGTGGCAGCAGCCCAGGTTTCCCCAAAACAAAAGAAGAGCGGGGAAACAGCTAAGTGTAGAGGTAAGGCAGGGGGCTGAATAGAGTTAATAGGTTGGTGGGAGGGGAGGGAGGTGTGGGGTAGTGGTGGGATGTCTTTCTTGCACAGTGTGTCACCTTCCTGTGAGTCTCCTAGTTTCTTTTCTCTCTCTTTACTTTTTATCTTTTTTCTTATGACGGGCTTCCCCTTACAGTGAGGTTGTGGGGGGTTCAGTATGTTTCCCCTTCTTTATAAGATCTCCCCTCCTCGCTCCCCGTCTTCCCCTCCCTTGGTTTCTTTCCCCTTAACCAAGCCGGCCAGAAACCCCAGGAGAGGTACGAACGTACCTGTGGGTGCCACGCCCCTCCGGGGACGTGGCTGGCCCCTTCGTGATCTCCCGACTGCTCTCCGGGAATGGCGGGAGGCGCCCCTTGGCCTCCTTTCTTCTCCGGCGTTCCTCCTGCGGCGTCGCGCCTTTCTCCGACGTCCTGTAGCTCAGGTGTTTCTTTTCCTTCGGTCAGCGTCTCTCTGGTCTCTTCCTGCTCTCTCCCACGATCTTCACCTCGTCCGTCTTCTCTTTTTCTGTCCGACGAGATGCCTTTTGCGTCTGACGTCACCCCTCCGGGACTCTCTCGAGTGCCCCCGGGGTATATCGATACGGGCTCCCTCAGCGCGCATGTACCGGCGTCGACGGATGCCCGGTTACAGCAGACTTTAGGTTTTCATGCAGTGCAAGAGGGAAACACTGATTTACATGTAAATCAGGGACAGGGGAAGAAAAGAGTGCCCTTAACTAGGATCATACACTGGATCTGGTACATGCAAGACATGGCTAGAGTCACTACAGCCCTACTTGAACAGGTGCCACAAGCCCCTTTTCACGATGTGGAGAGGGTGCAGGGAGTACCACAGGTAAAAGAGTCACCAGTGAAATTGAGTGCACCATTTAAATTCGTGTCCCCTGAGGATAAAAAGTATGTTTGTTTGACTAATGATTCATTGACTGAAATGTTGTTTTCTAGCACAGGAGAAGGAACAGTGTTGTACAATGTGTGTCAGACTTTAAAGCAAGAGCTGCGTGAGATGTGTCATTTTTACACTGATTCTTGGTTCATTAAAGGATTTTGCAAGGACCACACAAGACTGCAAATCACTGAAGACGGATTCCTGGACCTAAAGACCTGTAAAGGAAGGGGACTATGTCCAAGAGTCACTAAGGTGTCCGGGGGGGGGGAAGGAACCCACTAAACCCCGGATGAAGGTGCAAAATGGCTGCCTCCGGTTGGAAGAAGTTGTTGGTTCTGCACCAATGGAGTGAGGTAGGAGGTTCTGAAGATGTCCCAGTACGTGCTGGCAGATGCAGGGTGGTTTCCTTGGCAAAGTACCGCAAACAAGCCTTGCTACACACAAGAGTCGTGGTTGAAGGAAAAGGGTGCTGCCCGGGCCCAGGACCAGGATGTCGCCACTCAGGAGGGGAGACAGAGGTGGCCCTCAGCAACGTAGAGAGCCCACTGGAAGGAGGGAAGCAACCGCAGTAGTCCTTGAACACGGGTGCAAGAAGACTGAACATGGCGGTGGTCCCAACACTGCACAAAGAGGTCCCACAATGCCGGAGGTCAACTCAGGGAGCTGAGCATCGCAGGACAGAGTGCTGGGGACCTAGGCTCGGCTGTGCATGCAGGATTTCTTGGAAATGTGCAGCAAAGCCCTTGTAGCTGCAGATCACACGGTGCACGGTGATACTGTCTGGGGAGGGGAGGCAAGGACTTACATCCTCCAAATTCAGACAGTTGGACATCTGGACAGTCGGGGTCACTTGGGTCCACCACCTGTGTTCCAGGGACCACGCTCGTCAGGATGAGAGGGGACCCAGAGTACCGGTGAGGCTGTAGTTTGGTGCCTGCTGGAGCAGGGGGAACACTCCGTCAACCCACAGAGATTTCTTCGTGGCTTCTAGTGCAGGGTGAAAGCAGACAGCCCTCAGAGCATGATCGAGAAAGCCGGCACGATTAGGCGCTACAATGTCGCTCGTAGTCTTCTGGCTACTTTGTTGCAGTTTTGCAGGCGTCCTGGAGCAGTCAGTGGTCGATCCTTGGCAGAAGTCGAAGAGAGAAGTGCAGAGGAGCCTTGGTGGATTCTTGCAAGTCAAAAATCTGAAGAGAAGCCCACAGGAGAGACCCTAAATAGCCCTCAGAAGAGGCTTGGCTACCTACCCAGGTATGCACCTATCAGGAGAGGTCTCTGACGTCACCTGCTGGCACTGGCCACTCAGAGGCCTCCAGAGTGTCCCACACTGAAGGAGCTCTGGGCACCACCCCTGGGGTGGTGATGGACAGGGCAGTGGTCACTCCCCTTTCCTTTGTCCAGTTTCTTGCCAGAGCAGGGACTGAGGTTCCCTAAACCGGTGTAGACTAGCTTATGCAAGGAGGGCACTATCTGTGCCCTTCAAAGCATTTCCAGATGCTCTGGGAGGCTACCCCTCCGAAGCCTGTAACACCTATTTCCAAAGGGAGAGGGTGTAACACCCTTCTCCCAAAGGAAATACATTGTTCCGCCTTCCTGGGACTGAGCTGCTCAGACCCCAGGAGGGCGGAACCTGGTCTGTGGGGTGGCAGCAACTGTAGCTGCAGAAAAAAAAACAGAGAGCTGGGTTGGCAGTACTGGGGGAACCATAGTGGAGCCCCCAGGATACATGGAATTGGCTCCCCAATTCTAGATTTGGACTGGGGGGACAATTCCATGATCTTAGACATGTTACATGCCCATATTCGGATTTACCATTGTGAAGCTACATATAGGTATCGACCTATATGTACTGCACTCGTGTAATTGCGTCTCTGCACTCACAAAGTCTGGGGAAATGGCCCTGAACTATGTGGGGGCACCTTTGCTAGTGAAAGTGTGCCCTCACACTTAGTTACTTTGCACCTAACCTTCAGCAAGTTAAGGTTAGACATATAGGTGACTTATAAGTAACTTAAGTGCAGTGAAAATGGCTGTGAGATAGCGTATGCTTTATTGCACGCAGGCTGCAATGGCAATCCTGAGTAAGGGTTTGTCTGAGCTCCCTATGGGTGGCAAAGTAATGGTGCAGCCCATAAGGATCTCTTGGAACCCCAATGCCCTGGGTACCTAGGCACCATACACTAGGGACTTATAAGAGGGGTCCAGTATGCCAATTAGAATTGGTAATTGTAGACACTAGCCTATAGTGACAAATTTAAAGGCAGAGGGAGCATGAGCACTGAGGTTCTGATTAGCAGAGCCTCGGTGACACAGTTAGGAACTACACAGGCATACACATTTAGGCCACAAACTATGAGCACTGGGGTCCTGGCTAGACATACTGACATACATGTAAAATTGGGGGTAACATGCCAAGAAAGATGGTACTTTCCTACATATCTTGCTTACAGAAGAAAAGAAGGACCTCTGTGAGTGACTTTACAGTTATACGGATCGAAGTCTTTTTTAAGCAGTGTTTGCATTGTATATGCCATTAGAAAGGACAGAGGGCTACATAAGAAATTGAATTTGGAAATGTGTGTTAATGAACATAAACCAATTTTTTGGGGGGGAAAAAAAACTTTTTATAGGGGATACAGAGCATGCTATTTTATAGGAATGGCTGCCACCGAAGAAAGAAATGTTAAGCACACAGCCTTGACTATGTTAGAACCTGAACTGGAAGTGGCTGCTGGGGCCATGATTGAAAAATACAATGATGGTGTGGGGTACTGTCCTTGCTCAGTAAGGTGAATGTCAGGATTCTCAAATTGGAGCATAAAATAGAAAAGCAAGATCAATCAATGTGTACACTTTGTAAACTTGTTCATTGTTCAAACCCATGACAAATGTGATGAATCCATTTTAGTTTCCCACTGTGACACAGGCGTTTAGCTTAGCCTTTGGCTTGCAGGCCTGTTGCACCCGTCACCTAGTAACCTTTTACCTATTTAGTATGCTCTATTTTATTCTATTTATCTTATTATTTCTTCTAGCTTACTGCCAATACTTACATTTTATGAGAAAGGTTTTGATGTAAATTATCAGTGCCATTCTGAGAAGGTGTCATTATCGGTGTCATGATCAGTGATGTAAGTAGGTATTATCATCACATCCCTTTCTCACTTACATGGAACAGGAACGTAATGTCCACTTGTTTGGGATTGTTTATGAAATTGCTGGCACAAATCTGCCATATTATCATTTGTTTAGGTACATACCTGCGCCAGGGATCCTACATTATCTGTATAAATACAACTCACACAGACAAGGCCATCAGAGGGTTTCCTTCCAGATGCCATCTATGCTGCACTTCACCTTGCTGCAAAACTCAGTCTTTGTGTCACCACAGAGTCCGACCTGGAGGCCTCATTCCAAGGTAACAAGGGTTGGGGGGCACTTCTCGTGGGCATGGTTCTGACAGATTAGGTTTATCACACCTATCTCTCATTCAGGTAGAGATTAGGGTTTCTTGGTTAGAAATTTTATATTTCATATTTATTGCAAGATGTTGGGGGGTTTATATTCAAACTCTCATCTTCACAGTTCTGCTGTTATTATTATTAATTATCCTAATCATTGCAACTCATGGATTTTATCATAGATTGCAGTCTTTTCAATGCATATATTAGAGACTCTCCTGCATCTCCTTCATTGTCTATGTGTGTATGAGACTTATTGCCAGCAAGAGACAAGGGTAACTTCCATTATACCATGACTCCCCTGAGAAGTTGCAATCTAGAGTCCATGCATAAGTCTGCCAGAAATCACCTTTCCTGTCTGAGTTTGGGTGAGGGACTGCTTGTGATCCGGAAGGGTTGGGCAGACAGTTGCGACTTGTTGTAGGAGTGACTCAGTTGCCTACAAACAAAACTGCTGTCTCCCCTAAACCAGCAGTCTAGCTAAGGAACAAGAGTCCAACTATGACAATGTGTCATTAAGTCCAGCACCATAGAGATAGACTTTTATACTTGTCTCAGTCTTCCTAAAGTTATAAAATGATGACCCACTAACTCTGTTTTACATTTCTTTTAGTCGAGTTGATAGTGATGCATAATCCTTTGATTGATCCTGTAGTTGGAGTGGCACCTTCTGTGAAGTTCTGTCTTCTCTGTTAGTGTGCTAACCTGCTACTAATACCACCTACCACCCCTTTATGAGTTGTGATGCCATCTTGGGAAAAGCCCCGCAGTTCGAAGAAGAGGATTCCCTGGCTTCATCTCTTCAGGTAAGAAAAGAACTATGGATTGAAGTAGTTAACTTGTTTAGTTAGTAATTTAACTCCTACTAAAAAAGATGCTGTCTTACCCGTCTATGTGTATCTAGGTTTTTTAGGCAAAATAGCCAATGACAATCATCCACTAGTGATCAATATAGTTCAGTTGCAGAGGGCAACAGAGCAAGGGTAACAGTATAAGTAAATGACATACACTTTTTTTTATCAGATTTAAAAATCATGCTACACTAAAAGACACCTGTGCAAACTAAAAAAACAAAAATAAACATTTGACTAAGGGATAACTAAAGTAAAATGAATGAATTTTTACAAATAGAACAACACCCACCTCTCCACCCACAACAGGCCCATGCCTCCCCCCAAAAAATTGCCCTGTCACCAAAAAGTCCAACTAAACCCCGTCCCAACTCCCTCCCCACTCTCTCCACCCACAAGTCTCCCAAAACAATTTTTTTTTTTTTAAAAGTCAGAAGAGGGTGCATCCCGAGTAGGGTTTAGATATCACTGAGGGCCACCTCAATGCATGCCACCCAGCAGTCCAGTAGCATAATCTGTTGTAGGACTCAGCGTTGGAATATGCAGTCCTGGGCCTGGCGTGAGGAGGGGGGGCAGAAGTGGTGCAACTGGGACGGGTTGGCTGCTGGCTGCAATGGTGTTGACAGCACCGCTGGGAGGCTGGAAGTGGTGGTGGCTGGCTGAAGGAGCTATGGCAGGCGGCCATAAGTGCTGTCTCAGCCTTAACCTCCTCCTCCTGGAGGGATACCGGCCACCGATATTCGTTCCCGATGCCCTGCAGTCTCTGTTGCCAAAGCTGTGCTGCTATCTCCTGGCGAGTTGGATGATGATGTCCACCAGGAGTAGCTCTAGGAGGAAAGAAAAAGGAAAATTACAAATCATAAACTGTGCTGTGTTAAAAAAAAAAAAATTCAAGTGCAGAGGCACAGTAGCAATAAGTTGCTGGTCCCTTAGGGCCATTGATGTGGCAGACTATTAACGATGAGTTACAGGGCCATTTTTTTACCCATAGATGCCCCACTCTAGTTGAGTTGATGTCCGAATGTCAAAAGGGTAACATTTGAACTGGCATGAATAAATTTAGGAAGCCATGACTTATTATTAACTCATACATAAATGTGGCGCATTCCAAAAGGAATTTTGTTTTGGAAAAAAGAAAGGTCTGAGGTACTAGGAGGTGACAGAGGTGCAAGGAAAACAGCTTTTTAAGCGTGAATGCATCAATAACTTTGTAAATGCTGCATTAACTGAAGGAGAGGCACACATAACACTATTGATTCAACTACAGGGAGTTAATAGAGAAAACTGAAAATTAAAATACCCCCACTTTGAACCATAACTTTGATAACATGCAAATCAAGCAAACAAATGAGGTGAACAGCAGGCACGTACGTCTCCCATATTTCTTCTTGATCTAAGCAAATAAACACTCATCTTTTCATTTTACTCATCTATTCACCCTTTGATACCCATCATTTGATTAAAGCTTGCGCTCTCTCATCCAGTCTTTCACTATTCCAATCCAGGCATCAATATTTATCCACTTGTCCATCCATCGACTGACCTATCCAGTATCCATCCTTTCACTACTCTGCTTTCACATATCTGTCTGGCATTCACCCATGTATCGTTCATTACCAATCCATCCACCGATTCCTCATCCGAGCATACTTATTCACCCTTCCTTCACCCCCTGAGGCATCCTTTCACCCTTTTCCCCTTGCATCTATCTTTACCCACCCATGCATCTCCTATCACTCACCTATGCATCTTTCTTTTCCTTTCACCCACACACCTTTTCACTCACATACCATTTCACCCATTCTTTTCTTTTAGCTGTCCATCCTTTGCTTTTCTATCAAGCCATCATTTTTAGCCTTCATTCAATCATTATGATGAGCTTTTGTTTGCTGATGTGCAGAGAGAAGAGGACATTAGGATTAAGGACTCAATCCTCACTGCAGCTGTGCAACCAGGTTCTGCACAAGCAACACCCTTGCAGTGAGTATATTAGTAACTGTCAATGAGCAAGAGCAATATGACTTACCAGCGCCCATCCCTGCTGATGCCGGTTCTCCCCTTCCGACCGCATCCAGCACACTGGTGCTTCCGCTGGCCCCGTCACTGGTGGTCGGTGCGGCTGGAAAAAAAGTTACAGAATTTAGTTCCAACAAAATTAATACAGCAACAATAGATCATTACAGTTCGGTCTTCTTCTATTATTCACTATAGGAATTTTATTGGTTGGTAGAAAAGCAAGATAGACAAATCATCAACTGCAGACATTTCCTAATGGAGGGGCAGAGTTCAGCGAAGCCACTGAAGTGCAATAAAGGGGTGGAATACTCTTGTCAATCCTATGATGAACTCTTGGTTGGCAAATGCAATGGGCATGAGCAAGGCAAAGAAAAGCTTTACAAACATGTAGAAAAGCTGACTTGGGCATGCAATCTTGTCAGTAGGGCCCTTGTCCTAAAAATCTGTCCTCTTAGTATTAAGTACCAGTCCGCCAGATATATAAGGGGAGAAAGGAAAGCTAAGTTTGGTAAATAGAAACAAAGCAGAAGAAAGCTAATACAGACTGCAGACAGGAGGAAGTCAGGTACAGAAGAAACACGGACATAAATAGATAAATGCAGTGATAACAAGAATATAGAAAACTTTGAATAGAACGAAAATAAGTACAAAAAAGTTGACAGAAACAGTAAAACTAAAAGAATAATTATTTGAAATGAGGAGAGATGTAAAATAAATATGAAAGTAGGGAAATAAAAATAATATAATAGGGAGACTTGCTGGGGCAGCTGATCCTCCAGCGTCCTCACTGGTGGTGGTACTGGAAGTACTGGTAACCTCTCCTTCCGGACCCAGTGCACATTGTTTCCTTCTTCTTCTCGTTAATTGCTGAGGTAAGAAATAAAGAAGATAAAAATAAAAGATTAGTGGTGCAGTTAATCTCCCCAAAAATATTTTTTGACAAGCGGGAGCAAATACAGTAACGTGCTTTTCTATATCAGGCTGCCTAGTACGATGGACTAAATTCAAGCTGACCTATTAGTTTTACTTTCCTAATTCCTACACCGAAGCCCTACTCCAAATTTCCTAAACTACAAGCCCACGAACCAGCCAGCACACCCTCTCCAACAGCAATCAACGCTTCTGAAGGGGGTAACCCGAACTAGGCCTGCTGTCAGCATGGAGAGGAGGAGGCGTTGCACAAAATAACTAGTGCCGCCACCTCTTTCTCACTTGAGATGGGTGAGGCTGCACCCCATGGAGGTGCCACTGCCCACAAAGTAGGCATCTGCTACCATCTACCATGGTGCTGGGTGGGTTGGGGTGAACAGATAAGAGAGTGAAGGAAGGCAGAAATAGGAAAAATAAACAAAAAGATAAAATTTCAGACAAAACAGGAAATGTTTGTTTTTTTCAAGTAAAAATGTTCATTCAATATAAGAGAGGCTAATAAAATAAATAAAATTTTGGGGGGAGATAGTTTAGGAGGGTGGAGGAGTAAATGGATAAAAAGGGATGGAAAAACATGGCCAGCACCATAAGCAGAGGGAAAAACAAGATGACAGCATCCTTGCAAACCCTGTGGTGCCATTCATGTGTGATTTTCGAGTGAATACGTGTGTCACGTTGCGTTTGACGTCAAACGCAATGCAAATGGGTGCAACAGAGAACTCCGCCCGCTCGCAGAACTCCTTGTAACGCATTGCAGTATTTTTGAAACTTCATGGAGTTCTGCGTAGCTCAACTCCACACCGACCCCTAATCCACATCTCTGAGGAGGTAGCTCATGATCTGCAGTGGCAGTTGAAAGACTACAGTTTGTCCTGAGCAGGCCACTTGCCTTCCCACTTTCTTGTTCTGTGGAGTGGCCTCTTCGTGACATCTAAGAAGGTCCCAAGTTAGTACTTAGCATCCTAAGGAACCTTTGTTCATGCTCCATGTCTGAGTATGATGAAAGGCGAGAGATAAGTAATGGATGTCATAGCAAAAGTGTGGCTTTGTCTGCAGTGCATGGGAACACTGGTATCAAAAACCTTCAGATCCAGTCTGACGTCTGGAAGATATTCCAAAGTGAGCCATCACTGGGTAGAAAGAGTGTACACCAGAAAGAGCATTACCGAAGATAAGCAACTTGTTGATTGAGCCTGGAGCAAAAATTGAGAGTGAACGGAAACACAACAAGGGGTCAACTAAGCCAAAGCCCATGTCGTTATTACCGAATTATTAATTGGACAGCTCAGGCAATAAAAGTTAATTGCCTCATAAAATATTAATAGGTGGTATTGTTTAATGCAAAATTGCATTGTATTTGTCTTTTGTTGTTTCTGTGTTCTATGACTAATTGGTATAGTTATTTATCCAAGGCTGAACTAGCCCTGTGGGTGTCAGACCTGATGATCACAATCAGATGTCTCTAGCCAGAACTTAAATCATCAAGTAGCCTTATCAAATTAATCAAACTCATTGCATCCACATTGAAATTATGAAAGTCTGCCTTGCCCCTTCTGCGGGCAGTGTCACTCTTTAGCCTACAGATTACACATTGATCTGTGCTTATGGACAGCTACATAGTTGATAATAGAACTATACTCAAGACTTCCCTCAGTTTATCTGTTCACAGAGTCTATAACATTGAAAGTTTAGGGTTAAAATGGTTGCTGCTTCCAGTTTTAGCATTCGTCATATATCAGGTTACAGTGCACAAACCACACAGCACATTCTCAGCAAAAGCAAAAAGAACTTCGATAATGATTTCAGCTTGACCTGCACTGTTCTGCAATGGGATCTAACCCTTGATTCTTGGATGGGCCTCCAGAAAACCGGCAGCTTTGAGAGCATCGGGGAGTACTTGACACATACCACAAACGTGGATATCCATATGTGCAGGTACCACACATGCATGCATCCGCATCAGCCACAAACACAGCATAAACAACATCCACACATACACTGTAGGGCAAACCAGGACTGTTTCTTTTTTTGGTATAGAACATGACTACACAAGACTCCAAAGAGTTTTATCTAAAGCGAATACTGCATAAGGCGTTTTCAGCACATCTGATGATATAATAAGTAACTGCAAATAGAAGCCAGGAGTAGCCCCCTGTGAAAGCCACAACTCCAGCTAGAGATTTAAAATGAAAACTTGTAAACCAGTATGTACCATCTTAAAATGCTGAGATGCACATGCTGGCGCCCAAGATAGCACACTGGCAATCAAGGGTTAGTTATGTAGAATCCAGGAGTAGCATGTTTTTATTTGTGGCTGCAACTGTGACCTCAGCTGGAAGGAGGCCCTATGCCACAGATCTAGAGTAATGTTGTACACTGTTGAACTCAATATTTAGAAACTAAAGAATTATTTCAGAACTTTGAAGTTTATCGGGTCAACATGTTAACAAGTCATCCAGGATTTATCTTTGTATTTTTGGGCTTCTAGTTTCATTGGTTCCATTATGCATTCAGAACTTCCAGGACCAGAATGCAAATTAGATATTGGAGTGGAATAGCTAATGAGCCTTGAAAGCTTGTGAGCACTTTTATCGTTTTAATTTAATAATGTTAACCCACACTTTCAAATGGATTGAAGAGAATATATTTGGGAGCTTGGAGACTAGTCCCATATCCCATGTAGCAGCACAAACCAAACGTAAACAAGGACCCTTAAATCTGCAGCCCAGTAAGTGGGTCCTTGTGTTGGAAACATCACCTTCCCTCAACCATGGCTGACTTTACTTTGGCTATGATTCGAAGGAACCTCCACCCATTACATGCAGCCTTAGCTTCCGCTGCTGCTCTACACCTTTTTCAGTTGCTTCAGGGGTGAACCGGGCGTGTTCTGCCTGCTTTTGTGAATGATGGCAGAACGTGGCACGCTATCAATTAGCAAAACCCCTTCTTAGTCTTGAGTCCTTTCTTCTTCCTGTGAGTCAGGCGGTAAAGGCAGTAAAGCATTACTGCTGACGTGTTGCAATCTACTGGTGAACTTGTCAAATCCTCACACTTTCAACATACTCAGTCATCCTTCTGAAGCCAATACATTCACTGGCATCTAATTAAATAACATGATCTCATACGGAGCTCTCTGAAATGGAAAGATGGCAGATAAACTTTATTTCAAAAACTTTATTAACAGTGGATGTTAAAAAACATGCATTGAGCAAATGGAGTGATGAAGGTCAACTGTGCCTCTGAGGACTCAATCTGTGCTTTCACAGACACTGGCAGAAAGCCCTAAAGTATGCATGTCTCATAAATATTAAGGAAGCTGTTAGAAAAGAGCCTTTGGTTGGCAGTCAGGCTGCCCCTTGTCCAAGCAAGGACCCTCACTCTAGTCAGGGTAAAAGGAGAATCACACTCAGTTAACCCACGCTCACCCCCTTGGTAGTTTGGCACGAGCGGACAGGCTTAACTCAGAGACAATGTGTTAAGTATTTGTACCAACACATACAGTAACACAGTGAACCACTACAGAATAACACAACCCAAGTTTCGAAAAATAGTAATTATTTTATCTAAATAAACAGGACCAAATACGATAAAAATCCACCATACACCATTAAAAATATGATTTTAGCACTTAAGAACACAAAAATAGTGCCTAGAGGCACAAATGCTGCAATTTGATACCAAGCGGCGTTGTGACAGAGTCGTTTCCTACAATGCGACTCCACTGGCGGCGCTTACGGAATCGTACGACCCCAGGTACAGTACCTTGTAAACCAAGTAGAAAACAGGCCGGTGCACGGAGTCAGGGCACAAGGTGTCACTGGATCCGATGCGGCACTGGTTCCGGTGCTACAGGGCAGAGAAGCAAAGGCATTGCACAGTGGTGTTTGGTCCGTACTGAAGAGCGGGGGTGAGGCAGTGTCGGTTCTGAGGTGTCAGTCCCTTGGTTCCGGCAGATATGAAGTCTGGTGAAGTCAGGATGCTGCGGGGTGACCTCACGGGGTCGCGATGACGTCACGGAGCTGCAGGTGCTGCAATGGCATTGGGTGTCACAGACATCGGACTATGACACCCTGATCTCTGCGAATTTGTGCGGGGTCAGTGGCAACTCAAAGCCTGCGGAGTCGTTGGGGTTGTCGTGCTTCTGCATGGTCCACTGCTTCGAGGCAGGCGTCGTTAGACAGGTTTTCTCCAGAAATTCACTTCAAGGGGCCCAGGAACTGGAATGGCACCCTCTGTCAAGATAGACTTCAGAGCATGCAGACCCAGAACTGGATGGTGAAGCCTTTGCTCTCCCTGAGGCTTCAAAACAGGAAGCAAGTTCTACTCAAAAACCTTGGAAATACATCTCAAGCAGGAATGCACAACAAAGCCCCTTGCACAGGGAGAAGCAGCAACTGTCGGATAGCCCAACAAAGCACAGTCACAGGCCAGGGCAGAACTTCTTCTCAGCTCTTCAGCTCTTCTCCAGGCAGAGGTTCCTCTTGAATCCTTAAAGTAATCTAAAGTTTGGGGATTTTGGGTCCAATACGTATACCCCTTTCTGCCTTAGAAGTTGCCCAACTCCAAATAAAAATCTCACAAAATCCTGCCTTGCCCAGGCCAGTCCACAGACACACAACAGGGGGTTGGAGACTGCATTTTGTGAGGGCAGGCATAGCACATTCAGGTATGAGTGACCACTCCTACCTCCACTCTAGCACAGATGGCTCATCGGGATATGCAGGCTACACCCCAGCACCCTTTGTGTCACTGCCCAACTGTCAAGCTGACCCAGACAGGGAATCCACAAACAGGCATAGTTATAGAATGGTTTAAGCGAGAAAATGCCTACTTTCTAAAGGTGGCATTTTCAAACCAACATTCTAAAAACCAACTTCACTGAAAGATGTATTTTCCAATTGTGATTTCAGAGACCCCAAACTCCTTATTTTTTATCTGCTCTGAAAGGGAATCTGCGATTTAATAATATTTAAAGGCAGCCCCCATGTTAACCTATGTGAGAGATAGGCCTCGCACAGTGAAAACCGAATTTGGTAGTATTTCACTGTTCGGACATGCAAAACACATCAGTACATGCCCCACATTTAACATATATTGCACCCTGCCCCTTGGGCTACCTAGGGCCTACCTTAGGGGTGGCACACATGTATAAAAAGGGAAGGTTTGGGCCTGGCAAGTGGGTACACTTGCCAAGTCGAACTGGCAGCTTAAATAAAACTGCAGACACAGACACTGCAGTGGCAGGTCTGAGACATGTTTACAAGGCTACTCAGGTGGGTGGCACACCAATGGCTGCAGGCCCAATAGTAGCATTTGATTTACAGGCCCTGGGCACCTCTAGTGCACTTTACTAGGGACTTATTAGTAAATCAAATATGCCAATCATGGAAAAGCCAAGCGCACATATAATTTCACATAAGAAGCGTTTGCGCTTTAGCACTGGTCAGGAGTGGTAAAGTGCTCAGAGTCCAGCACACAGAAAAAACCTGGGAAGTAGAGGAAAAAAGTTGGGGGAGACCACGCCAATGATGCCAAGTCTAACATAAGCATATTTGTGACCGTCGGAATTGGCGTTTTGCACGGCGACGTAGTGAAAAATGAACTATTGTCGTAAAACAATCTGTGAGCACCAAACACTGACTGCATTGTGACTCTGCTTTGTAAATCATGCTCTTGCTATTTTACTCAGTACGAGAAGTTCCAAGGTACTTATTTTAAAAAACACCCTTCCTGAATGCATTTTAGCAATGTAAGAGGTCATGTGATCAGTTTCCAGCCAAAGCTCTTTAGCGCTGATTTGTTTTTTTGTCTGAAGACATTAAAATACCTGCCTACTCCCCTTGTCCTAAGGAACATCTGGGGCATTTCCCAGAGGTCAAAATGTTGGGTCTGTGATGTGACAGAGGACTGCATTGAAGCTAGCAGGGGGGTTTGGGGGTAAGTTAAGTGTAGGAGAAGCAAAGCATATTCATCTAGTGGCTGAATTGCACAATATGAAACCAGAAAACCTTGAATTAATCCCAGCTTCCCCACTTTAATAAATTGTGTGATCATAGGCGATTGTTTTATTTCACTTTCCCTCCTTTTTCTTCACATATGACAGGACCTCGAAATACATGGCTTCAAGATGTGTGCTTTAGAAATCCTTCACCTGTGTTTGATTTAATAAACTATAATGGTTTTTATGTTTATTAAAAACCCAGGCCACCCATAGAGCACACATAAGAAATAACTTGCCTTTTAGTTCGCTGTTGGCATTGTCATTAGTGATGGGGAAAGAATGTATGTTTCTAAATTCAAGCTTGAAAACGTTCACTTTTAAAAAAAAATCTCAGTAAAAAGGTTCTGTATGTTAATGAAATACACTTGTGGCATTTTGAAGAGACTTTATCATATTTTCAATCGTTTGCTGCAAGCTGGCCTTAAAAATGTAGGTGTTCCTAAAGTTAAATGGTGCAGGACACTGGTTACTTCCTTCCTCTGAGTTCAATTTACCTGACGTTGACCTTTAAATAAATGCTTGCACGTTTAGATAACATATTTTTAATGTTAGTGGTGAGTAGAGCATACAGCAGCCCAGTGCTGTTGTTGACCAGCTAGGGGGCTGCATGTAAAGGTTAGAAGAGTGGCATGAGCCCCAGGGCTGTACTTTGAGTATCACTGATCTGGGGAAATAGGACTGGAGCAGCTTGGAGGTTAATAGAAGGTCGCCATAAGTCAATCAAACTTAGGGGCAGATTTAAGTGAAGTGGTGCCACTTTCCTTGCACCCCTTAGAGCCCCACTACAGCCACCATTTGTGCGCCATATTCAAATTACGGCGCACCATGGCGCAGGGTAGGGGGTAATAGCTTCAGAGTTCCTGACGCTAATGATGTACTGTTCAGGGTTAACGCCAAATTTGTGGTGCTATCCCTGAACAGTACATAGGGCCCATTGAAAACAATGGCATGCCCCCTTTTAACGCCTGTTCTGAGTAGGCGTTAAAAATGCTGAAAAATATATTGCAACAAAATCTTTTAGATTTTTTTGGATCATTTCCCCCCCCCCAACGGGGGAACACCTCCCTTGCACACAATATGCCTGATGCAGGCATAATGTGGTGCATGGGGTTACAAAGTGGCTCAATGTATGTATTGCGCCAATTTGCAAATGTGGCACTGCAATTTTGGCCTCATTTTGCCACATTAGCAAAAAAAATGGCACTAATGTAGCGCAAGGAGGCACTAGGATCTCTTAAATATGCCCTCACTATTTTCCATCTATAATGTAATTAAATAAGCTAAGGTGATCAGGAATTTCCTAAAGGAACCTGAATAATACATATGTCCCAATCTAATGGACACAAGGACAAAGAGTGAAAAGCCAAATTTGAACAAAAATAATTTGGAAAAAAGGCATCAAGGGCAAAAGGAAGATAACTAAAGAATCTAAAAATTGGGAAACAAGGAAGGTGTCAGCATATAAGAAGCTTGGACAAGAGTCTTTTTAGGGAATCCAGTGGTAGCCGAAGCCACATTCAGCAAGCATGGGGAAAGGGAATTAGAGGTCTGTACCTCTCAAAGTCTAAGGGAATCTGTGTTCACAGTTGTCAGAATAGTTCTTCTCCAAGGACAGAATGGGTCTGCCTCAACCATAAGTGAAAGTCCTAATTACAAACAGTTTCTTGGGTTACGCCTCCTTTGACCAGGAAAATTGCAGTTCCATCTTCTCTTCATCTCATGGGTATACTGTAACATCCACATTTTTTCTCGAGACAGTTCTGGGAAAGTAAATGTCCTTGGTTTTCCATATGACTTTGTAACATGATAAAAAATTAGAAAGTCACATTGCTTTTCAGTCTCTGGGCGTACCTTTCAAGGCTACTTTCTCAAGCTCTCTATGAATAAAACAATGGCATATCTGTTTCCAAACCAGCATTTCCCTGTATTAAATATCTAAAAGGAATGACTGATTACTTAAAATGGAAAACAGTTTCTCACATTCAGGTGAGTATTGTTATTGAGGCCTAGTTCATAGAGAAAGAGCTTCATGCATATTTAATTCAAATTATTCACAAAATGTAATCCCAAATTTATCAGTCCAAACTCCATGTTACAGTAAAATGCAAAGCGAAATAAATTGTTAACACATATGTTGGACCTGGCCCTTTTTGCAGCTTTATCCCCAAATGTTTTGCCTTCTTCTTCCTATTTTTTCTGACCCTGTTTTTGTTGGCGATCCACGCATCAGAGCATTGTAGCTGATAATCTGTGCAACGCCTGTCTTACAGCTGAAGAAATCGACACAGCACCTGTTTTGTGGTGGAAGATGACACAGTGCCTGTTCCACCACAGCTCCATCATCGCAGCGTGTGTGGATTTTCCACACATTGTCCCTGGGCATCACTTTCCTATTGACCCTGTACCACAGTAAGGAACTGAGGCAGAGTGACCAGGAACTGACATATTGTCTCTTCTGCGAGGAGCAAACTGACGCATCACCTCCCCTGCCATTAAGGAACCAATGCATCGCCTCTCCTGCGAGGAGAGAATTGAGTCATCATGTTCCCTGCCAGTAAGGAACCAACACATCACATCCCCTGCGCAGTAAGGAACCTACGTATTGCTTTGCTTTTCCAGCAGCTCACCTCTCCTGATTCGCGCATCGTCTTTGTTCTTGACGCATCCCAGGTATTGTGTGTAAAAAAGATACACCCATTGATTCCTATTGCTTAAGACTCATTTAAACCTTCAAAAAGTTATATCTTTACTTGGGGATGTTGGATTTGTTTCGTTTTGGTCTTGTTTTATTCAGATAAATATTAGCTATTTTTCCAAACTGGTCTGGCCTCTTCACTTTGGTACTGTGTGTATGTATGTGTGTGTGTGTGTGTGTGTGTGGGTCGTAGGTGTGTGTGTGTGTACAAATACTTTACATTGCCTCTGCGATCAGCCTGACTGCTATGCCAAGCTATCAAGAGGGTGAACAGGAGGTTATCTTAACTGTGTGGCTCCCTTACACTGACTAGAGTGAGGGTCCCTACATGGGCAGGATGCAAACCACTGCCAACTAGAGACCTAATTTCTAACACTGGGGATCAGCGGTGAAGATTGGACTCGTATTTGTACTTGACATATAGGTAGTCATTATGACCCCTGCAGTGAGCGGTAATGTGGCAGCAGCACCGCCACATTATGAGAATGGCGGGTTTGCTGCAGCCAACCCGCCACTTCACCACTCAGACCACCATGGTGGTAGCAGCCACCAGGCCAGAGATATCAATATCCAGCCCGGCAGCCGCCATAGTACAGCCGGCGGCATTTTGAGTCAGCCTACCACCATAGTTTTCATGGCGTTAGTAACGTCACGGAAACCATGGCGGGAGGCCCTACCAATGACAGGGAATTCCTTCCCTGTCACTAGTAGGCGGATCACCCACCCCCCCAAACACTCCTCAGACACCCCCCTCCATCCTCGCTCCCCCTATACACGCACTCACCCGCAGACATGCACCATGCATACACCCACTCACTCACACTGGCATACACGCATTCACACACGCATACATCCAGTCATGCTCACACACATTCATACACATATTCACACTGACGTGCAGACACGCACTCA
This sequence comes from Pleurodeles waltl, assembly GCF_031143425.1. Taxonomy (NCBI): domain Eukaryota; kingdom Metazoa; phylum Chordata; class Amphibia; order Caudata; family Salamandridae; genus Pleurodeles; species Pleurodeles waltl. The sequence goes on from NC_090449.1 coordinate 157,142,359, forward strand.
CATTACCATTCTTACACGCATTCAGACACGCATACACCCATGCAAACAACACTACACACACAGACGCATTCACGCACACACTCACACATTCATGCACCCAACCCCAACCCCACACACACACACAACACCCCTCTCCCCTGTCGGGAACCCAACTTACCTTCTTCCAAGTGGTCTTCTGGCAGGGAACATGATGGGGTGCTGCTACCTACAGCAGAACACCGCCAGGCCGCATCACAGGTCATGATTCAGCTGGCAGCGGTCTACTGGCACGGGGGTGCTGGTGGTAGCAGCGCTACCTTACCACCATCCGCCAGTATGATCACTGCAGGATTTCCACCCTTCTTGTACCATCCGTTTGGTTGTGGTCATAATCTGCCGGAAGGCTGGTAGCTGCGTTGACGTTCTTTTGGCAGCTGTCACCGCGGCAGTAGGCAGTTTTTACCACCAAGGACATAATTAGGGCCATAGTTATTGTTGTGCACTACTTCCATATTGTAGATCATTATGTACCAAAATACTTTTTTTCCTTTTTCTCTCAATTGGTAATTTTTAAGGTCGAGCCTGCGAGTGCATGCTGTAGCATATATGTCTCACTTGCAAGACTGTTCTGTTTAGTACAGGTCTTGGAGCCCCCCTGTCGCTCACCATTTGTTGGTTTGTGTGGCACTCTTCTTTATAGTCTTGTAATTTGTCAAGGCACGCCTGGCATCACTTCCATTTCTCCATGTGGAGCAGGGATCATGCACTAATTGATGCAACTTAATTAGTGCCTGTCTGCTGCTCCCAACGTGATCGAGGGACTATTTGTTGTTTTTAACTTCGAGTGCCCCGCAATCAGAAGGCTTTTGACTGGCAAAAACGTGCCAAGCAGGTACAAAATTGCAAAGTTTTATTTTTTAAAGCCAACTTTATTTTATTTTGTCAAGTTCTCCTTTCTCAGCTTCTTTGTATGTTTTCGTTTGTTTTTGCTCATGGGCTCTGTTGTCAAAAGATGCTAATTAACTTGTTCAAAATATGCGAGACCTATTGCATTGCAAATTACTCTGGGGAAAACTTGGAGGGGGGAGATCCTTCTGGAAGTGTAAAGGATGTAAGGCCTTGGAACTTCCTGGAGGATACCAATCCAGAATTCCAAGAGGGCAGTGGCCCTGAGGAAAGAGCAGAGGAGGGGAAAACAACTTGGCAGCGGCTCCAGAAGAGCAGAGGATAGAGAGGAAGGCCAGCGAGAGGGAATCCCCCTGCTGGATCCACTGCTAGAAGTTGTGTTTCCTCCCCACTCTGTCCCCTGAGGAGTTTAAAGACAGACAGGCTGAGAGCAACCTGCAACTGCAACTGGATGAACCACATGCAGAGGAAAGAGGAGCTGCGGCTGACATAGCCTTAGCAAAGGAGAGGAGGGCCTTAGCCCAGGAAAAGGAAATTATTTTAGCTCATGAGCTGAAGTTAAGAGCTGTACTTGGAAGCCAGAAGGGCTGAGTTCAGCTCAGATGGTGGCAACAAAAGTAACATGTCTAGTAGTGAAGAACAGGTCCACATACCCAGAGACTTGGTTTCGAAAGAGGGAGGGTGACATACACTAGTGGGCCCAGGCATCTGAGGTAGCTTCAGAAGTGCACATGGTCTTTGAGGCGTATTGGGGAACTGGCATGAGGGGTCATATTCCTGGTTGTGGGAGGGACACTCTACTGGCTATAGAAGGGAGTGACAGGAAGAGGTGTACCCCCACTGAGGAAGCTCTAGTTAGGGAGGATTGAGTCACCCCAGAGGAGGGTCGGTTGAGTTTAGGGGCAGTCAGGCACTGTCTCACCAGATCGGGATGATGTACTTTTTCAAGGCACTGGATGGTCAGGTAAAGGGTAGTATGGTTAACACATGTGAGTGGCCATACAATTTGATTGCTGGAGAGCATATGTTCAGTCACAGTTTTCCAGAGCTCCACCTGATGGAGTGTGAGTTCTCTGATCCCATGGAGCTTGCACTTTAGGTAGACCTCTGGGTGAGTGCCAGAGTGTCTGAGATGGCAATGGGGAGTGATCCCAAGGAGGATGGCTCAGGTTTTCCCCTTCAGAATGGTGAGGGGTTGCAGTGACACAGAGAGAACCCAGGGTACTAGCCTTGGAGCAGGGTCCCAAATCATTCCCATGAGTAGGAGAAGTGGGCATAGCACTAGGGTACCCAATGCTTAGCCCCAGTGCTTGGATTGTTCTCAGAGGGGGCACAGGCAGGGAGACCTGGTCTGCAGCAGATGACCATCCACTGATAGGAGTCCCATAGTGTCCGGAGAACTTGGGGGGGAACTGATACAAGCGTTCCACCAGTTCTGGTGTGGGAGCACCACTCCAGAGAGGGGGGTGCAGAAGTCTACATGGCTTGATGCTCTTTCACATGTACAGGGGTGTGGAGAGCAGTGCCAGGCAGACTCTCACACAACACATGAGGAATGTGTTTGCCTTGGGTGTGGTTGTACTTCCCTGGAAGTCCTGTCTTGCCAGGCACATGCTCAGCATAAGGGTAGGTGCCCTTGGTTTGGGGACCAGTTCCAGGTTAGCACCCCTGAGCTGGCGGGAAAATTGTGCAGGACGGATGCCACAAGAACCCTGACAGTTCTGGATTCGCGAGGTACCACACCCAAAAGGTATAGAGTCCTGAGAAGGGGAAAAAGGGGGGAACGGACTCACCCCAACTCTTGTCCAGCCTAGAGGAACAGACCCTGGGCTGGAGGACCAGTCTCAGGATACCACCCCTGATCTGGTGGGAGGGAGAGTGGACAATGGGTGCCAGGCACCGGGGGCTACCACCTCCCATGCTGAGAAACCATAGAGGTTTTTTTTAACACTTTTATTTTTTGGGCATTTCAGAGTAAGTAATCAAATCACATTCCGACTTTTCCAACCAGTGTGTACATATAGCAGTAATAGAAGAATCTCTACTCAGGGTCCCACAGCACTCTGGTCATGGTATATCGTCTATTGCAATCATACAATCCCTTTATAGGAGCACCCCACTAGCAGGGTGTTGGTTGAGAATAATGTTTCCAGGATAAAATGTTAGAAACAATGGTCAGGTTAGGGTTAAGGTAGAGATGAACATGTAATATAGTTTTACAGATTGTTATTACATCTCGTCAGCACATGCCAAGAGTGTGGAACTAATCAACTTTAAAACTAGTAACTGGTAACTTGCCCGTGGTATATATATGTTTTCGACCAAAGTGACAGCACTAAAACTATGTTGCACCGTCCATGTGTCGCCCAAATGCTCCAGGGGGGTAGTCCTATGGGTGGAGGGTGGGTGACTGAATCATGGTGACCATACGCCCACCCCACCAAAACCTTTGGCCTCTATGGAATCGCCCTTCTGCCAGGTCAACCCTATCGGGCTATCTCAACACTCCCTATGTCACTCCCGGAGTCTGACTCTCCTCCTGTAATTGAGATCTCTCAACTATCTATCACCTCTGTCCACAGTGGGGCAATCGGTCTGCGCCTTATCCCCCTACTCTCCTCAGGGCCCTCTCCTCTGCTCTGGCCCATCTTATCACATCCATTATCCATGCAGCAAAGCTGGGCCCCTGTTGTGTTTCCAAGCCATCAACACCCTTCACTTAGCCAGCACTAAGGCCAGGTCTACAAATCTGTTACCAATTTTCTTGGGGTGTGGTCTGTTAAACAATCCTAACAAGCATGTCTCCATTGTGTTCTCAAGTCACCTATTCAGCACAAGATTAACATTTTTGATTGACCCCTTCCCAGAATTCTTGCAGCTTTGGTCATCCCCATGTCATATGGCCAAATCCTACGTCGGGCAGGAGGCAGCGGGGGTAGCCTATCTCCTCATCTCCATATATGAGCCTAAGCCGGTGTGGAGTAAGATTAATCCTGTGAATATAGTTATACTGTATGTACTTTAGTTGTGTGTTTCGGGAGACTGAGGGTGCGTACCCTAGAATCTTGCTCCAGTCTGTGTCTGTGTCCATAAGAGACTTGTTTAGTTCTGTCTCCCACCTGGTCCGGAGGGCGTCCAGTGGTCTATGCACCATTCCCATCAATGCTCTATAGAGCCATGAGACCAAGTGAAAACCCTCTCCAATGTACAACATAATCTGAAGAATCCTGTGTGTAGGTGGTTCACCCTCCGCATCACTCCAAAGGTCCCGTATAGCCCCCACCACTGCCTCAAAAGTCAGAAATTGCCCCCTGAGCCGAAAGATCATCAAACGGGATCAGCATTTCCTGGCAATATATCTGACCTAGAGTATGTATTCCTACAGCCATCCAGTGATAAAGCTGACTTTTTATAAAACAGGAAGACGGATCACTGTGAGGGATCCCCACCAGAGGGGTAGCCGGTGCGTAGGGGACCATAGTTTTTGTTTTTCTAAGTACTCTCTGCCAATTGGTTAGGGCTGTTGCTAGTAATATACCCAGCATGGGGCCCCGCAGGTTTGGTTTAAGCATCCTGGCTAATAGTCTATTACAGTTTGGGTCTCCCTCATCGGCTGCCAGCTCCGAAAGCCCCACCTGAGTGAGCCAAAATGTAGGCAATTGGAGCTCAAAATCAGGTACTCCAACCCCTCCGCCTCAGGGGGTAGGCGGAGAGTGGCCAAGGCTACCCGCTGATGCCCACCATCCCACAGCAATTCCCTAAGGAGTGCATCTAGTGAATGAATCCAGGAGGCTGGGAGTGCAATGGGCAGGTTGGTAAAGAAATAAAGCAACCTGGGGAGCATCACCATCTTAATGAGGGAGATGCGTGCCATAGTAGGCAAGCAGAGGGAGCACCAAAAAGTGACGGTGAATCGCAGTGCTGGATGCGCTTTCCCCATATTGCCCTCCCGGATAACTTGCAGCTCATGGTAGGCCTGAAAACACAAGTAGCGGAATGAGAGGCAAGAGTCCGGGTGGCCCACCCCACGGACCATCAGGAAGATGTAGTTCTTCCTTTGGTTTAGATGGAGGCCTGAGCAGTTGCCAACGTCATCTAATAATCCAAACTCTCGTGGCAACATCGCCGGCCCATTCCTGAGATAAATAAGAAGGTCATCCACATATAGGGAGACTATGTGAAACTGTCCGCGCATGCATATTCCCCATTCTTGGCCCATTTCCCTGAGAGCAAATAACAATGGCGAGAGCGGACACCCCAGTTGGGTACCTCTATATATGTTATAGTTGTGAGAGAACATCTGCCCTGTCTTAACACGTGCGGTAGGGTGCGTATAAAGTAGCCTGACCCAGTTGCCCCAAGCACTCCCAAGCCCCATCCTCGACATGGTTACCCCTAGGAAGTCCCAGCTCACAGTGTCAAAGGCCTTCTTGAGATTCACCAACACAATCATTGCCATCGGATCTGAAGGGTGGAGATCGTTGTGGAGCAGGGAGTATAGTCTACGGATGTTTTTAGATGTGCTACGGTGGGAATAAAACCATTCTGATCTTCATGTATGAGGTTACTCATATGAGGTAGCAATCTAGTGGCGAGGGCTTTGCTGAGGATCTTGTAATCAGTGTTAAGCATAGACAAGGGCAGAATGCCGGTAACCCTCCTGTCACCCTGCTTGAATTTGGGTAATGGGATCACCATGGCTTCCCGGGTCGTGGCCGGTAATGTCATGGTGTCATAGGCTTCAGCATACATCTCTATGACCCGCGGTGGCAGAATTCCACAGCCCAGTTTATAGAACTCTGGTGGCAAACCATCAGTGCTCGGAGTCTTACCTGTCGCTAATGTTTTAATGGCTGACTTGACTTCTTCCACTGACAGACACGCCCCCAGTGGGTCCCTGTCCATGACAGACAGAATACTCCAGGGTAGTATGGCCAAGAAATCCCCCCTTTTGTCAGACTTGTCCACCTGTAAGGAACCATACAGAGATGTGTGGTAGGTCATGAATTCATCGTTTATCTGGGTGGGCGAGAATAATATAGCACCCTCCATGGTAGTCTGTCGGGTGATTAGCGTCCTCAGGCTCCTGGACATACTAGCCAGGCCAGTAACCTTCTCGCCTTCCCAACTTCTTCATGTACTCCAGCTATTTATTTCTTGTAGTCATGACATTGAAGGCGTTCCAGTACAACATTATATTGCTCATGGGTCTCCAGCAACTTCGCCTGTGTTTCTGGGGTATTGTCAAGGTCATTGTCATGCTGGTGCAGGCTGTCCTCTAGTCGTGTGATGTCCCGCTTAAGGTCTTGCCTAATACCCACAGTTTGTCCTAAGCAATGCCCCTGTATGACCACTTTTAGGGCCTCCCACTCGATACACCTACTAGATGCTGACCCAGGATTCATTGCCAAGTATTCAGACAATCTACTGATCAACACCTCCTGATAGGTGTCATCCTCCAACGTAGCGGAGTGCAAATGCCATGTCGGGACAGGCTGCGAGGCTCTGACATTTTTAAAGAGATCAATAGTGGGCTGTGATTAGATATGGTCCGGCCTAAGTATTCCGCTTGCGTCAACATTCCACTAAGGGAGGCAGAGCAGAGGATTCAGTCTATTCTCGTGTGCGCTCGGTAAAGGTGTGAGTAATATGAGTAGTCCCTACCAAGTGGGTTCTGTAGGCACCAGATGCCCACCATATCCCATTGGGATATCCAGGTCGACCTAACCGTTGCCACCCTAACTGTTGCCGTACCTCGCAGCAGTGGGGTCAATCGGTCTAGAAGGGGGTCTAAGACTCCATTAAAGCCCCCTCCAATAAGGAATGGAACGTCAATAAGTTGCAACAGTCGGGCAGACAGGGAGTGCAGAAATTGGATCTGGTTTTGGTTCGGGTCATAAACGCTTCCTAGTACTAGTGGTTTGCCATAGAGATGGCCCTCCACCAATACATAGTAACCATCTATGTCCAAGTCTAGTGTGGAGGCCTCAAAGGGTACCCCCCTTTTAACCCAGATTGCTGCTCCCCTTGCAAAGGCTGAATATGTAGTTGCGAACAGTTGTTCATGCCAAAGCCTGCGGAGGCAGTCTGTCTGTACCTGGGTGGGGTGTGATTCATGCAGCATGACAATATGTATCCCCCTGTGTTTCATGTATGAAATAATTTTATGGTGTTTTGCCATCGAGCCCATGCCCCGAATGTTCCAAGACATTATTTTAAAGGGGAGATGTGTGGCAGCCATTCCATCTAAGGATATCATCAGGTAACATAGTCCTCGCCCCTCCACGGCTCCCCACATGGCACCTTAATAATGTGTTGTGCTCCCCAAAGTGACCACAGGCTAGAACAGGCAGAGCAAACAAACTCCAACTCTCCTTCCCTAGAGCAGCCCAGCAACCGCTATCCACCCAAACCATAGAAACCAATATGTAAATGTGTATTGTCATCATCCTAACTGGATTGTCCAGCGGGTGATCTGGGGGCAGACACCAGGAACATTAGGGCCATCTGTCAGAGCACAAGTCAGCCCACATCCTCAATTCAATAGCCAGTCATGAGAGAAGGTAGGGCCCTGTGCTCTCAAGCAATGTCATCCGATGTCTGGGGTGTTACGGGAGAAGTCCCTCCATTGGGCTAACAACAGAGTCTTCGTCAGTGGATTCTCCCATGTCCAAGGGGTCCGGCCCAGACCCGATTCCTTGTTTGAGATTCTCGCCTCTGCCAGGGAGGCCGATGCCTGAAGTGCTACCTTCTTTCCTCGGTGTGCCTGTTGCTGTGTGGGCTTTGTCACCTGCTTATTGTCCGCAGGATCCAGTGTGTGCCTTCTCTTACCACGTCGCTGTTGCGGCCTGTGTTCCATGAGCTGGGCTCTGTCTGTGACTGCGCAGTACTTCTCGAGCCAGGCCCATGCTCCATCTGTTTCTTGGAAGAAGTGGGTGTTGTCCTCCAACATGATCTTCAGCTTAGAGGGGAACATCAAGGAGTACCTGAGTCCCTCTTTGCGTAAAGCCTGTTTCTCCCCCATGAAGATGGCTTGTTTGGACTGAACCGCCATTGTGAAGTCCAGAAATAGGGTGGCCCAGCCACCCCCAACCTCAAACGGGCCTGCTTCACGCGCTCTTTGCAGTAACAGGTCGCGGTCCTTATAGTGTAGGAGTTTTGCTATTATTGTTCGAGGTGGCCTCCCCGGCTCTGGTCGACAGCCCGGGACTTGATGCGCTTTTTCCAGCTCAAAAAATGGTATGAGGGGTCTCTCGCCCATTATCGATCACAGCCAGGATTCCAGGTAAGTCAATGCGTCATGCCCCTCCACCCATTCTGGTATGTCCACAATACGCACCTTATTGCGCCGGCGGCCGGCCTTCTGCATCTTCAGTGAGATGCTTGAGTTTTTGGATCTGTTTGGTGAGGTGGGCAACTTGGGACCTGATTGCTTGGTGTGCAGGCTGTAATTCCTCCAAGGCCACCTCTGTGTCTTTCACCCTGTCAGACAGCTTGTAATGGCCCGTACGTAGATGGCTCAGTTCAGCGGACACCTAGCCCATCTCTTGGCTCAGAGTCAATTTAGTAGCCTCAATCGCTCTGAGGATTCTGTTCCGGGTGTCTTGCATAGTAGAAGACACCAAGTTCTCCCAGGCTTCTGCGGGCGATCGGGGTCTGGGGCTGGTAAGTGCGACCCCTGCGACTTGGTTCTTGGTTTCCCTATATTCAGCATGTGTCAGTTAGCAGGTGGAACCCAGAGCTATTGAATCCATGTCTAGAATTCAGATGATTGGGCCAACACCTTTGCGCAGGCCTTCAACTCCTGTCAGTCCTGCATGCCCCCACTACCTCCGCCACAGGAAAAGAGCCCCCAAGTTAGGTCCGGCAGGAGGGGCTAGTCTTGTGAGCACATCAGCCCCCAAGCACATGCAGCCCTAGTGCCACCACGTCTCCCCAAAGGGGGCCTGGTAGGTCTCCAGGGGTGCTCCACTCCGTGTGCTGCGAGTGTAGCATGCAGATCAGCAACTCAGTGGGTGTCGGTGGTCCGGTACTCTGCAGATATAGCTCAGACGCAAGAGGGAGCCAAGGGTGCACCAGCCCCCAAAGCAGCACCAGCCGCTGGGTCCTCTCACAGGGCCATCCTCCTGTTCTCGACCGCTGTCTCCGCTCACCGGACCAGGGGTACCCCAATCATCGTTCTCATGCCAGGCCATACATGTGTTGGAGTCCCAGCTCAAGCGCACCCACAGTAGCACTTGCCCCTATGCGCTCTCCTTCTACGCAGGGGGGGTTTATTTGTCCAGCGGTTCCCCTGTTCATGCCGTCTTAAATGGGTCGCTCCCCGCGGCATTCCCAGCCGGGACCTCAGCGGCAGCCTCCACCAAGTCAGGGTCCCCTGTGCCAACTCAGGAGGGCATGTCAATTCGCCTCACACTCCTTCCTGCGCTCCTCAACTCCAGGTTGCGGGCCACTCTGCCGGCCCCCTCAGTAGAACCCCGGCTGCCCTTCCCGGACAGAGAAGGTCACTCCTCATCCCGGCCTCATCCAGCACCCGATGTCCGGAGCAGCAGGCAGAGCCAGGCCTCAGCTCTTCTCCCGTTCGTCTCCAGGCCAGACCGCACTTCTTCACCTGATGAGGAGAGTCATCGTCAATCATCCAGGGCCCATCGCCCCCAGCCTCCTCCACTCGCCAGTCTGTGCCCAGGTGGACCTCCTACCCCACGATCATGTGCCAGGGGGTCACCCCACACCTCAATAGCGTCTAGCTCTGACAACTCGAGCAGCGGGCAGGGTTAGGCTGCAGTTCTCCTCCCTCTCGTAGCCATGTTAGGCCACACATCCTCGGCCGGTCAGGACAGTATTCGGCCGAGCCGGTCATCTAGATGCATCCAGTGCCTTTAGGCTCCTCCGCCGACAGGTCTATGCCCAGACGGGATACCAACCTCAGTTTTATGTAATAGGAGTCTCCTTCGTCAGGTTTAAAACAGGATACCTGGAGCTCTGGAATTAGGCGGCCATCATCTCGGCCAGGCAGACTGTGCCCACCATAGTAACCACAGAGGCTAGAGAGCCCTGGAAGGGCTGAGGCCTGGCTCTCATAACTGAAAGCTGTCAGTGGCCACTGTAAGTTGCCTCCCTTGTTGAGAGAGTTGCCTTTGGGTTGGGGACAGGAGTCAAACCTTGAGGGTTGAATGGGCAACACCACTACGTTGGCCATGGTGGTACTGTCTGCTTACTGGGATATCTCTGTGGGCAAAATAAGGTTAGGTGCTGCACACATGGGCTTCGCAACTTAGTAGAAGGCTTCCCCATGGGTTAGCTTAGTGAGCCCTGAGATTATGGACAGAGGAATCTAACCAGTTCAGAAAGGTGTAGAACTGGAACGGACCCCTGCTGTTGTAGGCCAGGGTGCATGTTCTTTTGCTCTAAGAAGGAAAGCCCATCAACATATTGCTTGGTCTACCCTGGCTTTAGGCTGGAAGAGGGTTGTGTTGGACCTGGCCTTATTTGCAGGGTTGTCCCAAACCTTTAACCTTCTTTCTCCTATTTTGTCTGGCCTGTTTTTGTTGGCTGTAGGACTCTGTGCACTTTACCACTGCTTACCAGTGCTAAATGCAAGTGCTCTGTTTAAATTGAATTGTGAATGGTTTCTCCATGACTGGCATATTTGATTTGCTAGTAAGTCCCTAGTATAGTGCGCCCTTTGTTCCCAGCGCCTGTAAATCAAATGCTACTATTGGACCTGCAGCAGTGATTGTGCCGCCCACAGCAGTAGTCCTGGAAACATGTCTCAGACCTGCCACTGCAGTGTCTGAGTGTGCAGTTTTATCTGCCATTTCGACCTGGCAAGAGCACCCACTTGCCAGGCCCAAACCTTCACTTTTACTAAATTGAATTCACCCCTAAGGTAGGCCCAAGGCAGTCCTATTGGCAGGGTGCAGGGTATTTAAAAAATAGGACATGTACTGGTGTGTTTTACATATCCTGATAGTGAAATACTGTTAAATTCGTTTTTCACTATTACAAGGGATACTTCTCCCATAGGTTAACATGGGGAGTACCTTGAAACATCTTTTAAGTGTAATTTCCCATTAAGAGCAGATGAGGATTTAGAGTTTGGGGTCTCTGAACTCACAATTTAAAAATACATCTTTTGTTGAAGGTGTTTTTTAGATTGTAGGTTTGAAAATGCCACTTTTAGAAAGTGGGCATTTCCTTGCTTAACCATTCTGTGCCTCTTCCTGCCTGTGGAATACACCTCTGGGTCGGATTGACAGTTTGGCTATTTACAAATTCACTCTTGACAGTCACACAAAAGGGAGCTGAGGTGTACCCTGCATATCCTGTTGGATCTTCCTGAGCTAGAGTGGTGGGAGGGGCTGACACTTACACCTGAATAGGGCTGTGCCTGTCCTCACATAAAGCAGTATCCAACCCCGTGGAGTGTGTTTGGGGCCAGGGCAAGGAAAACCAGGGTCTTGTGCACTACAAAGACTTTCCTTTGAAGTTTGCCTACTTCAATGGCAGAAATGAGTAAAAGTATTGGACCTCCGAAACCACAACTTCAGAACACTCCTGGACTGAGGACATTCTGCCAGGAAGGAGAGCTGGATGCTGTAGGAGGGACTGCCACTGTGCCTGTTGCTTAGCTGTGCTTGTCTGCGGCTTGCTGCTTGTGTCCTGGGAGCTAAAGGTCTGGACTTTGCTTTCTACATCCTGCTTTCCAAGGTTGTCCAAGGGCTTGAACTGAGCTTGACTCCTGTTAAGAAGTCTTGGGGCGTGAAAGACTTCATCTACCAGTGCCTGGGCCGTACTGCTGAGAGTCCTGACTTGCCAAGTGGTGTCTAAATCCAGTCCCTGGGCTGTTGGAAGTGAAAACTGGTGTCCTGCGGAAGAAAATCCAAGCATTGATGCAACATCTGTCTTGCAGCTGAAGAAATCAGCGCATCGCCTGTCTTGCAGTGGAAGAATCAGTGCTGCTTCTGTGGGATCCGTGCAGCGCGACTTCCACCGCAGCTTCATCATTGCAGCACGTCTGGATTTTCCACGCATCTTCCCTGGGAGTCACTTTCTCATCAACCCTGCCTCGCAGTAAGGAATCAAGGCTGCATTACCAGAAACTGGTGCTTCGTCTCTTCTGCGAAGAGAGTACTGACGCATCCCCTCCCCTGCCATTAAGGAACCAACGCATTGCCTCTCATGCAAGGAGAGAATCGAGGCATCATTGCTCCTGGCAGTAAGGAACCAAAGCACCACCTCCCCTGCACAATTAGGAACTGACGTATCGCTTTGCTTTTCCGGCACCTCACCTCCCCTGCAGCCCACATTGTCTTTGTTTTTTATGCATTCCCAGGTACTGGGTGTCGAAAGAATACAACCATTGATTCCCATGGTTTAACGCTCATTTAAACCTTTAAAAAGTGATATCTTTATTTGTGTATGTTGGATTTTTGTTGTTTTGGTCTTCTTTTATTCAGATAGATATTACTATTTTCCTAAACTGTGGAGTACTTTTGTGGTGTTTTCACTATGTTACTGTGTGTATACAAATACTTTACACATTGCCTCTGAGATAAGCCTGACTGCTTGTGCCAAGCTACCAAGGGGCATGCAGGAGTTATCTTAGCTGTGTGGCTCCCTTACCCTGACTAGAAAGAGGGTCCCTTCTTGGACAGGGTGCAAACCACGGCCAACTAGAGACCCCATTTCTAACAACATGTAAATGAATATGATAGGGAACTACATTTCTTCAATGTTAATCAAGGTGTTCAACATACATGTTAAGAAATCTGTTATCGTTTCATGATAAGTCACTTCTTAACAAGTAGAGGCTGGTTTCAGAACCACCATAAGTTATTACAATTTGATTCATTGTGTTATGCCGTAGGGCTTTCATCTCCTCACTGCAGTCAATGCACCTCATAATGTGTGTCAAGTGCAATCAGCATACAATTGCAAAATGCAAAAGCAGGAAGCGGAAGAAGTTGCAGTGTTTCTCCCGGCACCACGATGGCTCAACAGGGCGCTGGGGAAGACTGGCCACAACGGCCCCCGGAGGAAACTGGAGCAGAGGGTGGAGGACCAGGGGGCGATGGTTCCGCGAGAAGACGGGGCAGCAACGCAGGTGAGTGGGCCGGAATTGACGTCATACCCAGCTCGCCTTGACTTGGTACTACGAGATTTTTGGGCAGATAAAAAGTGGGACCGACTGTTAAATCTAGAATTTGTCCTGGGTGGGTTTCAGAAAGCCAGTGTTATTGGGTTCTGGAACAGGAAAGATACAATTTTGGTCATGGGAAAATGTGATTACTGCCTAAAGAAAGTGAGCTTTTGAATTGATATTATCACGAGGGTCTGTAAAGGAACTAGCCTATCGTGGGTTGGACACCCATTCATGGTATGTGGATCGGGAGTGGAAAGGATTGTATGCGGGGGAGGGTAGAGTCTGCTGTAAGAAAGTGGTGTTGTGTGGTTGTCTGGGGACAGGAAGTGATTGCACTAAGGTCGGGCAAAACTTTAAGCTGTGGGGTCTGTTTTGCAAGCTTTGTCACCACGGGGGTTTGTGGCAGTTAGGGATGTTATTGGATTCAGGGCAGTAGGTGTGATATTTCTGTAAAGAAAATAGTGCAGTGAGGTTGAGCGTTTCAAGGAATGCAGTGGGGGGTCTGGGAAGAATAGCCACGAAAAATGGTCTGCACCAGGAAGACATGTCTTTCTGTGCGCTTAAGTAATTGATCTACCGTCTCTGTGCTAGAAAGTAATGGCATGGGTGATTTAGACTGATTTCAAAGTGCAGTAAGTATTGTTGTAAGTTCCCAAAGTAAAGAAATTACGCATGGTCTCTCTCCAGGTTGTCGTAGTGTGAGTCGTCCGGAGCAAAGACGTGGGAGGAAAGAGATATGATCCTATGGTCTGGGTCAGGAAAAGATGTCATAGGATTAGGAAGACATAATGTAATTAAGACGTTCACCTAGGTTGCAGGAAGTTTATATGTGGCTTGGTCGGGGTGTTACGGGTGGCGTGTGTGATAAGTATTGATGTGGGGAGTTTAGGGCAAGAAGGGATGGATTTGTAAAGGTTACTGGTCCCTAAAACGATTTTCTCGTAGTCGCAGGTGCAGGGAATGATATCCGTGAAGTTTGGGAAGAAAGCAGTGTTGCTTATGTGCTGAGACAGGAAGTGATTCATTGATTACTATTGGTTGGGGAATTGTCTTGCGGCTGAGGGACCTGTGGCGCGAGAAATGTCGTGGATGGGATTCTGTGTCTTGTTGTAATGTGGTAAGTAGGGGGACTCGTGGGCGATGTGGCTGCTAGGGTTCTGGGGCCTGGCGTGATGTTATAGGTAGTGGTTCACAGTGATGATGTAGGTTAGTAACAGGTCGCACCATTCTGCCATAGCTAATGTTTTCTAAATCAACCTTCTGAAGCGTTCAAGAACAAGAGAGTTAAACCTTCAGACCGAACCTGTGTTGGACACCATTATAGTTTATAAACCATATTTAAATCCTGTACTTAAAAATGTTGGCAAGTAACTGTCACACGGTGTGTGTACATATTCGGATGACAATGACTTTCAAACACATATATAGAGACAGTGTGTGACTTCCCCAAAATAAATCTCTATATATATATGTATATATATCTCCTGCATTCATCTCACCCTGCTACTATGCTCTCCCTAACCCTTCCACATCCTCTTCCCCTCCGCCCCCCTTTTATTCATCCCAAGCCTTTGGATTGAGTAAATGAAGGATAAACTCCCAATTAACACTTCTGGATTTCTTTCCTCCTCCACCCCTCCATTACTCCAGTCAATCTAACTAACAAACTCTCATATCCGCAACTCAAATTAACTCATAATAATACAAAAACTGTACTCATTATTAAATTATACTAATCCATCACTAATTCTTGTTGGGTACCAGAGTAGCGTGCTTCTCATCGAAAAGCGCTTCAACGCCTCGTCAGGGGTAGTAAGCGCTATATAAATACGATTACAATACAATACAATACAATTTGTTCAATAATATATTTGAATATAAATCATGATTGTGACGTCAGGGATGATAGCAACCTATGCTATTCCAATCCCCTTCTGATAGAGAATCAAGCCATCACAGAAATCTAGAATTTGATGGTATCAATGAGACAGATCGAAATCTCAAAGGTCAGCCCAGGAAAGGTTTTCTGGATATTTCCAACTGCTCAATTTCACTGTAATGGATTCTCAAGGTCTATCTCCCCCTTCTTTTATCATTTTTTTCCTCTATTTACCAGGATCTCTTCTACCCCTTGTAAAGTCCTAATGTGATCAGTACATAAAGAGCAATTATCAGCAGAGGTCTCAAGATGCTTCCAGCAATTCCACTTCCTATTTTCCAATCCATTTTCCAATGGCAGAAACTCCACTTCCAGTTGCTTACCAGACACCTGTCGCTTTTAGCTCTTTTAAGTCTCCTTTCAAGTCAGTAATGCTTTTAATATACTTTCGCAGCTCCTTACTGTTACCAGGGATGATAGTACAACATTGTTGAACCCTTAACATCCAGCAGACTTCACCCTCCTTCTCGAGAAGGATGCCTAGCACTAGCCTGTTCTGCAAAACCATTGATCTGATTCCAAGCAAACGTCTTGGTATCCCTTAGCAGGAAGCATCCTCCAGTGTCAGTAGACAGCTTATTTACCACTGTTGACAAGTTTCCCATCTTCAAATCATTCAGAATTACTCTTACAGATAGAATCAATGCTCCAAAGATGTCTCTTACAACCTCTGAAGTATTAGTTCTTCTCTTTGATCTGGTATGTGTCTTCATTTCTCACACACAATCATCTAAATCTACATGATAAATCTTCGGGAAACTATTGCTAAATATCATGTTCCATACCACTCTTTGGGCAACCAAAATAAGCATGATTTCCACAAATGAAATACACTCCTGTATCTTGTCCAGCTAACATTAAGAGCCAACTACTCTTGAATTCAAGCACTTCTGCACTCACTTGTTCGTACAAATATTGTGTCAGTCTGTGATTTGGGTCTATGTACATAAAATCTTTCGGACATGTTGCCAATCCAGGGTCAAAGCAGCTTGATCTACTGCAGCCAATTTGTCAATTTCAATTCCTCTTGTTCCCATCCACATACTCCTATACCCTTCTGTATCTTTATCATCATTCCTCTGTTCCGGTCCTCAACTTGATCCAAAAACTCTTTCTCTACATTGGTCAAAATACAGAATAAATTGTTTGTATGGGCACAAACTGTACCAATGGCACAAATGGGCTCAAATAATCCTCCTACTGTGTCTACGTTCTTTGGTTTAGCAATGCTGCTCAAATGTTTCATGATGGGTAGAAATCAGAAACCCAAACCATAATTGTAATAATACTATTGGAAATATTCCTGTCCATATAAAAGAGTCAACAGTAAACTACATGAAATACCATATGTCAGGGGCAAACTGTGATAGATAATTCACTCACTAGGTGAGGCAGGCAATTGCATGCAGATGTTGCAAATCTGTGCGCCCATGGTATCAATATATTCATAAAGCCATTTATTATACACATTTGATGAAAAATCTCTTCTAGAAATATCTATATGTAACTCATTCTCATCTATTGGCTGTTTTCTATCAATAACGGGTGATGTAACTTATGATGCACTAGTTGATCTAATGTTCCCTACCTTGGAATATGTAGGCAACTTCAAACCTATAGGTAACATGATCATTACTATAGCTGAAATAACTAAAACTTCAGCACACATGTATTTGCATCTACTATGTCTGTTTCTAGGCTCCATGGCTTTTCTTGTTTCAGACTGGTTTAACAAAATTCAGCAGCCACAACAGCAATTGTCTCTTTCAATCTGTTCCATTTAATTAAAGCTAAAGCAAACACAATTCTTTCAGTGAAAAAGTTCAAATGTTTATGGCAATGTCCTCTTAACCCTATTCCGTGTTCTGATAAATCTACAAAATGTCTTTAATAAATGTGCAGTTCAAAATTCGCTAATAACTACTTCCAAAATATGTCTCAGTCCATCAAATGGCAGCACAATTTCAAAGTTCAGTTGAGCCCCAAGAATCAGTTAAAAAATGTTTAGCTGGACTCGAATTTTTAAGACAAAAGATTTTCTCTCCTCGTCATTTGCTGCAAAATATGTCTATTCAAGGTGCAGCGTTTCTCCGATAAGGTACTTTTGCTCTCTTTGTTCTCTGGACTACCAGCCCTCCATCATTACTGCCAATTTTGCCAGACTCCTCAGTCTCCTCGTGAAATGGTTGTGGAGTTTGCACTTCTGGCACAGTCTGTTCTTTCAACCACTGGTCTTCAGGCACATCTCTTCTCCCTACAGAACGAGGCGCTTCATCAGCATCTGAGCTTTGCGGAATCAACCTTTCTTGTCTCAACCCTTCTGTATCACCATTTCCTGTTGACTCAATCAGAAGACCCCCTCAAACTGTAAATGTGCTGTTTCAGTCACTTGCACATCCCTAACAGCTTGACTAACCTGCTCCCTTCATCTCACCGTAACAACCCTTCAGGGACAGCTGCTGTATCATCATGAGGAATTTTGCAAGTGTACACGAGGGTGCTCAGCATGAATAAGTTGGGGAGACTGCCACACTTCACACTTCAGAGCTGTTGTGGTTACAAGAATTATTTAGAAAGGCCTCGTCCACTGAGGCTCAAAGCATGACTTTCGAATGGGCTTCTTGACCATCACCAGTCATCTGGGTACAAGTCGTGACACTGGTCCTGCTGCAGCTGTATTGTGGCTTCTCCAACCTGATGGGACACAGAACGAACCACACTAACCGGTCTTTTGCAGTATTCAAGTACCATGTCATCTGTAATGTTGACAAGCACATTTGCAAGCACAGCTGGTAATCTCATGGCATAGCCCATGAGAATTTCATGTGGAGAGAGTCCTGTCTTTCTGTCTGGAGTACTGCATAGACTCATCAACACAAGAAGTAGGGCATCTGGCCATTTCAACAAGGTGGAAGCACAAGCTGTAGCCAGTGGAGAATACTGTTGACTTGCTCTACAATGCCTGAATACTCAGGTCTATAACTGCAATGGAGTCTCTGCTCAACTTGTAATGCTGCACACAATAACTTCAGGACCTCACTGTTAAAGTGAGTCCCTTGTTCTAACTCAAGAGAAGTCAGAAACGAGGTATCAACTTTCTTAACAACAGTTTTGCCACTGTTAGACTGTCATTTCTCCTGGTTGGGTAAGCTTTAACCCAACGGGAACAAATGCATCCATTGACAAAGACATATCTCAAACCATTGCACACTGAAGGTTCTATAATATCTAGCTGTATCCTATTGAAAGGAATTCCTGATCTCCCTATGTGACTCAGTGTTATCACAGTTTGTTTTCCTACATTCATCTGTTGACATGTAACTCATCTGTGACATAAAGCCTCTGCCATCAATCTGAACCAAGGGTTACACCAAGTCTGATGAAACAAACATACCATAGCATCACATCCCACATGAGCTGGGCCGTGGTAATGCCTCGTCATAGGGGTTGACAAACTATTTGGCATCACAGCTCTCCCATCATTTGAGACCCAAGCATCATTGTCATGTCTTTTGACACATCCTGCTCTAATCCAACCCTGCTGTTCCTCTTCTGACATTTCTTACAGTCACTTCACTTCCTCCCATGTATCTGCAGCAGTCAACAGGAAACTGTAATTTGTCTCATCAGAACCTTCATTTATACACTCACCATTGAATGCACAGGAGTTCATGACACAGCATCTTGCCACTTCAAGAGCATAATTATTGCCAACGGTAACATAGTAATTATCCTTGCGGTGCGCAGGGCACTTGAGGACAGCAATCTGAGCTGGCATTTGAAACACGTTCAATAGATCATAAACTGGAGATCCAGAAGAGGTCATGAAATATCTGTGGTACCACAGCTTTCCAAGTTGTGAACAACACCAAATCCATACTGACTTTCGGTGAAAATTGTCACCTTCAGCTGATCTGAAACACAGCATGCTCATGTAAGGACAATTATTTCAGCAACTTGGGCAGAAAAAACTCCTTGAAGCCAGGAATCTTCGATGATTTCCGAGTCAGCATATACTGTATAGGCAGCACTCAGATCTCCTTTATGGTCTCTTAAACAGGAGCCATCAACAAACATAACATAATCAGATTCATCAAGTGGGGTATCTTTCAAATCGGTTCTTGGCTTGATGCACAGTTCAGTGACATCTGACCAGTCATGCTCAATTTCATCATTAACATTGTAATTTTCAGATAATGGCAACAGTGTGGCAGGGTTCAGTGTAGTACACCTTCGGGGATTAACATTAGGAGCAGCCAAGATGGTCTGCTCATACCTAGTTAGCCTTATGTTAGTCAGGTGTTGGGTCTTTGTATGGGTCAACAATTTCTCAACAGAAAGGGAGACAAAAATGTTTAGGGGATGACCCATAACAATACTTTTGCTCTGATCAATGCTGACACCTATGGCTACAACTGCCTTGAGACAGCCAGGTAATGCCCAAGCTACTGGACCAAGTATGGCAGACAAATAAGCCATAGGTCTTTGTGTGTTTCTGTGTAACTGAGTTAGCACTCAGAGAGGGCATCCCTCCCTCTCACTGCAATTCAAAGTAAAACAGTTGTAATCAGGCATTCCCAGAGCAGGGGCACAACAGAGATTTTCTCTCAGATCTGTGAAGACACACATGTAGTTGTCATCTAATGGTACTTGATCAGACACTTCCTTGTGTGTCAGCCTCTGTAAACGCTTGGCCAAAAGGGAAAAGTTTAGAATCCACTGACGATAGTAGCCAACCATTCCCAAGAACTCCCTGACCTCTTTCTGAGTTGTTAGGGGATACATTTTCAGAATTGCTGAAATTCTCTTTTGTGACACCATCCTTGCACCTTTCTCAATATGACATCCTAGGTACAAGACTTCTTTTTTACAGTACTGCAATTTAGTTGGGGCGACTTTATGTCCATTCTAAGCTAAGTGGTCTAATGGAGAAATTGTATCATAATTGCAATCTTCTTTGGTGTTTGATGCCACCAGTAGGTCATCAATGTATTACACCAAAACTGAATGGAAGGGAATCTCCAGCTACTCCAAAATCTTCTTCAGATTCTGCTTGAAAATGGAAGGGCTCTCCATATACCCTTGTAGTACTCGTCACTATGCCAAACACAACTGCCAAGCTGAAATGCAAAGAGAAACTGGCTCTCCTCATGCAACTGTATGGAGAAAAATGCTTGGCATAAATCAGTCACAATAAACCATTCAGCTTCACATGGAATCTAAAACAAAATCACTGCTGGACTCTGTACCATAGGACAACAAGGAACTGCAATCTCAGTTACCTTTCTAACGTCCTGGAAAATGCAGTACTTTCTGTTTGGCTTCTGCAGTCCCATAATGGGAGAGTTACATGGATTCCCCACTATCTCCTTTAAAATCCCTTGCTGAACCATGAATTTAATCAATGGGGTAATTCCCACAATTGTCTCAGGAGTCAAATGGTACTGCAGGGTTCTCAGATG
Organism: Pleurodeles waltl; assembly: GCF_031143425.1. NCBI lineage: Eukaryota > Metazoa > Chordata > Amphibia > Caudata > Salamandridae > Pleurodeles > Pleurodeles waltl. The sequence continues at coordinate 157,162,790 of NC_090449.1, forward strand.
CACAGCATATGGTTTCACTGATATCTGTCCAGGCTCAGCACCTTTGATGAGACCTATATCTTTCCCAGAGAAATCATAGACACCAGATTACACTGTGTCTTTCAGATCTGTGGACACATATTCTAAAGTCAACATAGGATAGAATGTGACATCAGTTGTTGAAGGTATCATTTTGAAAACCCATTTGTCTTCGTGAGTCTGAATCTCTATGTCACCTGGGATGCAACAGTTGAGTTTATATATTAAGTCACATCCAGCAGACTCACAGGATTTGAATCACACTCAAAAAATTGGTGCTTGTCTTCAAAGGATCCTATTTTTACAGATACAACTTCAGTAACTGTTAACTGTTTGTTTGCAACACCTATAACTTGGGTTCGTCTTCCTGAGAGGGACAGGTTGGGAACCTCTGTTGTTTTCACAGTAGAGCCGGTAGTACCCGTGTGAACCAAAAATGACAGATGCAATCCATTAACATTATCTTTAACGTATCGACCACTCTGGTCTACCTGTAAGGATGCACCAAGCATGCAATCCTCCTCTAACCGGGCACTGTCATTGTGATAGACCTAAAAAGTACTCATCATCCATCTGGATCAGGGGTACTCATCCACAAAGGTATTGGTATTCTCATTTGGAACCTGATTCAGTTTGGGTCTGGCGACATTTGTTCTTTGCTGTGGAATCATTGCTTGTGGAACCTGCATTATGTGTCTCTGGGGAACATTTGAATTTTGCATTCTCAGTTTCCAGACTTGGTAGGTCTGTTTCTGATTACTTCCCTGTGTTTGTAGAAAGCACCATTCTGCATCTGATTATTATTCAGATTAACAGGACACTCGCTCTTCCAATGGCTTAACTTGCTGCATAGGTGACATGGAGTAGTTCTTCTCAAAGTCATCACATCCATATCTGTACTCGGGTCAGTTTGAACAACACGTCCTCTATGTTGCTGCTGGAAACCATTACCTTAAAAACCATTACTTCTCTGCATCATCAGAACTCCCTGCTGATATACTCCCTGCATACCACCAATATTCCCTGCAAACTGGGTATTCTGACCCTTTGTGCAGCATTCATCTGAATTATCATCAGCTTTTCTTTTAACATTTTGTGCTTCTATTCCAATTTGTTGGTGCGCTATTTTGCATACTGCAGGATCGCATCAATCTGTTTGTTCTGCCAAAAAATAAAATGCTGCTGAATCATGTTATTTTTTATCTGGTTTCAATCGCTGTAAAAATCTGAACACAAAATGACCCCTATCCTTTGCCTCAATAGTTTCTGTCCCACTGAAATCTTTGAAAGCCTGCAACAATCTTTCCTAATAGATATGAACTGATTCTTTAGTTTCTTGAGTCGATCTATCAATCTTCAGCCAATCGACATCCTTAGGGCAGACTTTTTCCTTCAAATATGCAAACACTTTGTGATACTTTGTCATCACCTTGGGAGACTGTCCCGTTGTCCCTGGATCTCTCCTGGGTTCTTTGTCAGGCAAATCGACAGTGAGTTACACTCAACCCATTAGCCACTTGGAACAACAGTTAAAAACAATACATTCAAACCTTCCCACAATACTTTTGAAAGTTTCACACATCTCGCAACCTGTCCATACAATTCTGAAGGTTTCTCTCTCAATTTTGGGAAATCATTTGTGAAAGACAGAATGTCACCTCAACTCCAAGGGACATGAACAAGCCCTCCATCAGGAACTTTTATCATTGAAAGCATGCGTACATCTTCCTTACTCTCCTCTGCACCACCAGGAGTCATTTCCATTCTCACTTTCTTTTGATCCTTGTTCTTTGACCATTGACCTTCCCATCTGTCTAATTCACTTCACTTTTTAATGCAACCAAATATTTCTTTAATCTGTATTTTCATTCCTGGAGCTCTCATGTTTACAATAAGTTGATCTGTGAAGCGCAAATGATATTTCCTCTGTAAAACTTTAGGCTTGCTCAAGTCAACCACATATGTTTGAGCCAAATTAGCTAATTTCTCATGAACCTGTCCTGCATATTTAGTAATGTCCCTGCAAATGAACCGTTCTTCATCCTGCCTATAAGTGTCTAACTGGAATGAATCAAGCATTCCTAATATCATCTTGTCCAATTCTATTGACAATTTGGATGCATTTAAGGGTTTCTCTCTCTCTCTGGGACTCGAAATGTTCTTCCACTAAGTCCTGCTTCATGTCAGTCTTCTAAAACTTTCATCTAAATCTGAACTGAAACCTCACCCCTTTTCTGGTGTGTTAAGTATTATCTCTCTTCCTAAATCATTTGAATTTGAATGATCTGTAGTGTTTGCAACTGACAGCTCTGATTCTGAGAAATCTACTAGTAATCTTCAATTAGAGGTACTACAGCTATCATATGAGGTAGTATCATCTCGGAGCAGGGAAAATGTAGGTGATTCTTCAGGAAGCTTTGCATTGGGAAAAAATCCTATTCGAATAGTGGTCAGGTTTGCATTTTGTGTGTGTAGGGGTTATATGTCTCAGGACTGAGGAAAGTCTTCTGATTTGTGAAGTTACTTGAATAATTTAGAATAAATGGGGTATTGCTTGTCATAGGAAAGCTGAAAATGTTAGTCAATGTGTATTATTTCCTCTTTATCCTGGGGCCATATAATGGAACAATGGGACCTATTGTCACGGAAACTTTCAGTGCATCTGGAGTGGATAAGGAATTCTGAGGAATTGTCATTCCTAAGGCCTGTCGTGTCTGACTTGTGTTTGGCTGTACTGATGCAGTAGGTATGTCAGATGTCTCATCTCTAACTGTCATAGATTCTGCTTCTGTCTGTACTGCATTATGTGGTGGTGGACAACTCAACGACAATCCATTTATAAATTCATGGTCCGAATTACTCTCACAATTGTCATTCTTGTTCTCACTATCACCTGTTGTTTCCTTCTCTTTCTTTTCCTTTGGTTTGGGTTTTCCCTCATTTTCCTTTAATAGTACAGAATATAATCTAGTTCCTTCAAATATGTCAGATCTCCAAGCTTTTTATTTATCATCTCATTTAGCCCCTGCACAAGTCCATACTGCTTTCTTCATTATCACCTCATACTTCTCTCTCTGTCTCTGGTGTGCCATGTGTTCCCAAGTATTAAGTGTCTCAAACTGTGCAGGGCTTGCATCTGGTTTCATCTCCAATACAATTAGTCTCACCGCTCAATAATTCTAAAATTAAAGGTTTCCATGGGTAAATGCTAATGCAACCTCTTTCTCAGTAATTTGATGCCATTGTTCAAGCCACAAACATGCACGGAGACCTACATGATGACCTGGCGTACCCTCTGGGGGAATCTCCACACCCTCTCTAACCAGAAAACTGCATCACCCTTCATCAAACTTTTCAATGAATTACAGAATTTTAATTTTGCAATCCAATTTACCACAGTTGCTTTTCATTTGCAAAGCAGGAAGTAATTCTGCACCCACAATCCTCTGCTCGATGTTCACAGCCAATGCCAGTGCGGTTTTACACCAACCGACCTAAACGAGCGTAACACAGTGTGACATCAGTCTCACTACTTCTAGCAGCTCACCCTACTTTAAAATTTTGCTTGTAATCACTCTCTCACTCAAACCTAAATGCAAAATATGAAAAGCCAAGCGTTTTCAACAGCAACCTTCGTCTGCTTCACTAAAGGTTCAGGATAGAGAATATATAGAGCTCACTTTCTGACTTATTATCTCTCGCACTCACTTTTGTTTGAGACTCAACCAGCAGATCTCACTTATATTGATCCAGATCCTCCATGTGCACCCAGGATTCATTAATACCAACCTCTCAAAATCATACTCAGCAACTACTGTTACTGTTGACGACATCTCAAGACCAATACCACATACACAGCAGACAACAATAAATTAGCCAAGTGTCTTCTCCACTAGTGCATTATCCCGGGATCTTAGGCCATGTTGGACCCGTTTATCAATTTCTTAGCAGCAAGCAACACATTCACACAAAACCTTTGAAAACTCTGCAAAACACTTCACAGCAATCTTAAGCATGAGCACAACCGCATTAAAACTCACATATCCGCTGCATAGGAATAACGCTGGAACACCATTAAGCCTCTGAACTAACCATGGACTCAGAATTTGGTGTGGGACTGGACGAAATCTTAATGGGATAACCTAAATTCCCTATCTTTATCTCCCTGAGGACTGAACTGTCCTCAGCTACCAGCTGTTATGCTGTTATGCTCTAAACTAGGTTGACAATCTTGAAATCCTGCAAAGGGCTAAAACTAGAAATAGGAAACAAATCCATTCAACATTAATCAAATATTAAGGAATGCTACCAACTTCGCCACACATTGAAAACCCCAGTCAGAAATCAAGTTAAAGTTGTTTGTTACAATTTAACACTCAGGTTAATGTAAACGATTCTCAAAAACATCCTGTAGAGGTACACAATGACAATAGGACATCCACAAAACCGGAAGAACTGTAAGTGTGCTCACATAAGGCAGACAAATAGTTCAGAGACAGAAACGTGGAATATCAACATCAACACATGGTAGTTGGAAAACTAATGCGGATGCAATCTGTCACACATTAGGGCAAACATCTGATCAAATAAGCTAAGGTAATCAGGAATTTCCTAAAGGAACCCAAGAATACATATATCCCGTTCTAATGGACACAAGTATAAAGAATGAAAAGCCAAATTAGAACAAAAATAATTTAGAAAAATGTCATCAAGAACAAAAGGAAGATAACTAAAGAAGGCAAAAATTGGTAAACAATGAAGGTGTCAGCATATCAGAAGCTCTGTCAAGAGTTTTCTTTGGCAATCCAGTGTTAGCCTAAGCCACACTCAGCAAGCATGGGGTCAATACCTCTCAAAGTCCAAGAAAATCTGTGTTTTGGGTTGAGAGCATAGTTCTTCTCCGGGGTCAGGATGTGTCTGCCCCATCTATAAGTGAAAGTCGTAATTAAAACCAACAGTTTCTTGGGTTATGCATCCTCTGATCAGGAAAATTACAATTCCAGCTCCTCATCATCTTACGAGTGCTCTGTAACATCCACATTCTTTCCCAAGATCATCCTGGGAAGGTAAACGTCCTTGGGTTTCAGTATGACTTTGTAACATGATTGAATCAGGACAGTCACATTTCTTTTCAGTCTCTGGGTGTACCTTTTAAGGCTATTTTCTAGAGCTCTCTATGAATAAGACAATAGCAGATTTATTTCCAAGCCAACATTTCTCTGTATGAAATATACTAAAAGAAATGTCATGTTAGCAAAAACGGAAAACAATTTCTTACATTCAGGGGACTATAGTTATTGAGGCCTAGTTCAGCTAAATTAAAGAAATACATTCATGGCACATTTAATTTCAATTATACTAGTACCTGGCAAGATAAAGTTTTCAACATAAAATGTTAATCCAACCTTCATCAGTCCAAACTCCATGTTACAGGAAAATGCAAAATTAAATAAATTGTTAACACATGTAAATGAATATCATGAGGAACTACATTTCTTCAATGTTAATCAACGGTTTCAACATACATGTTAAGAAATCTGTTATTGTTTCAGGGTAAATCATTTTTGAACAAGTAGAGAATAGTTGCAGAATTGCCATAAATTATTACAATTTGATTAATTGTGTTATGCTATAAAGCTTTTGTTTCCTACACTACAGTGAATGCACTGCATAAAGCATGTCAAATAGAACACTTTACAATCAGCAAACTATTAGTTCAAAAATGTGATTTAATAATATGATAATATCAATAAATAAAGTCATTGTGGGCATTCGTGATTCTCCTTTAAACCCCACATGCAGGGTCAGAACTAAAATGTTTAGGAACACCTAAGTCTCTTCTGAGAATGTATATATGAAGCGTAACAGGACAGGGGCTTATTGTGCAGAAATATCACAACCATTGTTTTTTTTAAACAGAAGCTGTTTTTTGTGTGCCATTAAACAAGTAGTGAGAAATGTTCTCCTGATCACCGTTCGTGGTAGGAGTGAATATACATCAGGGTAGTACGGTTTTTCAGGTTTAAATGGTATGGACTGTTTACATGGGGTTCCCCTGTAGAACTACTACATGACAACGTGATAATCAAGATTTGTTTTTTTTTTATCAAAAAATAGATTTGCTGTTGTGATATACAGAAAAAGTGATACAGTGAATAAAATGTTTTGTAAACATCTTTGAAGGATAGGCCATATTGTGAATACAATATTAAATGAAAACCAAAGAAAATTGTAATGTAATTCTATTTTATTTGCATTTGGTGTGTCAAAAATAAATAAAATCAAGACGATATTAATGTAAATAACATGCACTGCCTCATCTGATAACACACTATGGGGGTTATTCTAACTTTGGAGGAGTGTTAATCCGTCCCAAAAGTGACGGTAAAGTGACGGATATACCACCAGCCGTATTACGAGTTCCATAGGATATAATGGACTCGTAATACGGCTGGTGGTAAATCCGTCACTTTTCCGTCACTATTGGGACGGATTAACACCTCCTCCAAAGTTAGAATAACCCCCTATGTTTATAAATGGGTCAGGAATAAATAGAGGAATCTGTAAGAAAATATTGTCAACGGACAACCTTTCCAGTCCTGAAAAGAAGCTGACACTCTGATTGATGCTGCTTTTTCACCGGTTTCTCCTTCGAGGAGCCTCCTGATAACTCTGCTGATCAGAATTACACAGTGGACAGACGCTCTCCTGGTGACATTCTTTCTTAAGATCTGTGGACAAGCCCTGGTCCCTGGAGCAACTTTGCCTTCTGCCAGTTGAAGGAGTAATCTGTGCTGCCTGGAGCAGAGCAGGCCTCCTAGCCAACATGAAAACCAGCCAAGGCCCAGGTGGCTGTGCCTGTGTGTGGAGGGCATCTCAGTAGAGGGAGCTAGCCAGGAGTCACAAAACCATTGCTGTCCATTTGACAAAAGAGCCCAGGAATTACCAGATCAGCAGAGATTGAGGAGCTGCAGAGACATTCTCTAGGAAGACATCTGTATTGAGCCTACATTGCCCAACCTCACAAGTATCATAAGGTGACCCATGTTTTTCTGTCCAGCAGAATACAGACAGTAAAACTCTTCTATTAATCATTTTTGGGGTTATGTTCTGTGGACTCCATCTAGTTGTTTTTAAAACCAGGAATCTGTTGTAACCTGTGTCTGATTGGCTCTGATCACTGACCCACCTTAACCATGACATCTGTCTATGGGTACCATGGTGACCATGGAATGGAATGGGCATTGCTGACTGATGAGGAAATTGCTGTGGTGTCTGTCTGAGGAAGGCTAAGCTTAATCTGTGGTGGGATAAAGATGCTTGAAGAACCACATTTGTCTTGACTTCATTGAACTCAACATTGGGGGCGAGCTGCATGTTGTTGGACAGGTCATCTACCAACATCCCTCAAGGACCCTGTGTGACTTTAAAGACTCAATAGACATTTTTGAAAGAAATTGAATGCACATGCTGTTGGTTTATATTCAAAATGTGCACCATCCTCTGCGGGTGAAGGCTTCTGCCTCATGGCTGCAGAGTTCTAAAGTATTTCTGAAGTATGGCATGTATAGGATTCAGCCACTGAGACTGTTGCATGCTGGTAACATGGAAGTTATGATGGTGGCTTTTGAGGTTACGATCCACGTCATATGGCTATGTGACCCACGGTGTTCTTCAGCAACTAGACCGCAACTGCTCTGTGGGATCTGTGGATGTCGCATTGCTCTGTCTCTCATAATTAAGAAGCCTCCCGGAATGGAGTCTGTCTTTGCGTTTATAAAGATTGTCTGTGTGTGCCCCTTTTCAAGGTTTCTGCATATGCTGTTATTACCACTGGTATGAATTTCAGAATTTCGCTGGCAGAGGATGTTTCAACAACTTGAGCCAATTTAATTAAAGACACTGATTCATGTTTGAGCACTGACTTTTAGGTAGTTTGATATTATTTCAAGACAACCAAAATTGTAAGCCAATATTTCAGATTTGTTGTTCCTTCAATTTGTTATATTGGTTTATTTATATAGTTTCTTTTTTTTAGCTAATTTTATCAGTCAGTTTCTTTAGTCTGTTGTTTTTGATTTATTATTGTAGGTACACAGAACATGATGTTAATTTTCTGAAGTGGTGACACCAGAGAGATTTATGGATTACCCTCAATCCCAATTTTCCCGACCAAGTCCTTTTGTTTGCAAACAATAGTGAAGATGTTTAAAATAGTCAGATAATTTAGTGATGTGTTTAAAGATGAGCTTGGTCTTTCGAACGATTTCAAACAGAATTATCTTAAAGAAGAAAGTGAAGCCTATAGTACATAAGATGAGGAGAGTACTCAATCTTAAATGGAAAACTTTGCAGGAAGAATTATATAATTTGCAATGGATGGGAGTTATTGAGGAGATAGAAACCTTAGAGTAGTTGGCTCCTGAGGTTTGGCTCCTAAAGACAGTGGTACTAAGCTGAAAATGTGTGTCGATCTCAGAGACGTGAATCAGTGAATTTGGGTTGATCACCAGCCTTTACCCAATATCACTGAGGCTTTGGCTATGCTTAAAGATGCTTGGGTTCAGTGTGATAGACTTTTCAGCTTCTTACAACCAAGTGCTGTTCCATGAAGATTTGAGAACTCTCACATCCTTTGTCACATCCCATGGGTGCATTTAGATTTATGAGGTTCCCATTTGCTTTGGCTTTGGTGGCTGCTTGTTCTAGAGACTAATAAAGGATGTGTTGAAGGGGATTGATTCAGTGATGTTTTTTCAGGATGATATCTTAATGTATGGGAAGGACGGGCAGAGTCATGATGCTACACTGAGGCAAGTTTTGACCAGACTTGGGGACAGAGGACTTTCACTCAAAAAGGAAAAGGTTCATATGTAGGGCATACAGTATCAGGTGATGCAATACATCCCAAGCTAGATTTGCCAACCTCCAACATTGCAGCACCCTCTCCAACTGACATATATTAGGCTAGGACATTCTTATGTCTTGCAGAGTATTACTCAAAAGTTGTTCCAGATTATGCCTGTGTGGTACAATCTATCAGAATCCATCTCAAGAAAGGTGGTAGTTTCGATTGGTCCAAAGATGTGAAGAAGCTTTTAGGATCATTAAAGAGGAACTTGCTAATATGCCATTTCTTGGGCATTTTGATCCAAGAAAACGATTCTCACGTCCAACAGATGCCAGCTTGAAAGGTCTAGGAAAAGTCTTGTCCCAGGTTATGGATGGTGAAGAAAGGGTGGTGGCCTTTGGTTCACGCTCACTTAAGGGAGCAGAGGAAAGATATTCCTTTCTTGAATGGGAAGCCTTGCTGTGCATATGGCCGACACAGCATTTTAAGTTTTTCTAATGGAGTTTTTCTGCTTATACTATGAACGGATCATAGGCCTTTATTCTAGTTACTAGGCTGTAGTAATATTGAAAATACCACTCCACTTATGTGAACGCTGAATTTGTACTAATAAATATTCATGTATTTTGAATTATGAATCTGCATAGAATTTGATTAACATAGAAAATAATGTGCAATTTGGAAAATGTGCCCACCTCAGTGGCTGCCATTAATCATGAAGCGTCCTTATTAAATAGTTATTAATATCAATTGAAGTGCCCATGTTTAGGTTATTGTAGTAATGTGGTATATTAATGATTTTACATTATGTACTTGCTTATTAATTATAGGCCTTAGGTTAGCGAGGTTTGGTCCTAAGTTTACTCAACCTCATGTTAAGCTGCACTGTTCAAATAAATACGTGGGAATGTAAAACTAGAGAAATTAATTCATGTATTGTTTTCCACTGAGTTGATCAAACGTTAGTAGGTGTCTTTTACTTTCTCATGAGATCTGCTTGCCAGAATGTCTTGTATTAGTGGATGATACATTGTATAGTTTGATGCGTAAGGCAGCGATATTCCCAGGAGCTAACAACGGATGCACTGAATGGAGTACGGATGGATACAAAAATGTTACCTGACGAGTCTGACCGTGGGAACAGGAGAAGAGGGGCAAATCATCGACATTTGAAAGACAGTTTAGTTATATCTTAGGTTTGTACTTTTATTTCTATTGGACTAATTGCAAACCTACGAATCTTTGACTAATGGTAACGTGAGAAGTTCTTTAGATGATTTTAACTTAGCCCTACTGCACAGAGAAAGGGGTGCTCATTCCTACTTCGATTTCCTACAGAGAGGATTCTACTTTAACTTTATTGCTTAAACTTCTGATGCTGAATGCCGATCCTTAGATATTGCTTTTCTAATGGTTCGGATAGCTTAAAGTACCCATTTCTTAACCATTCCCTTTCACGATCTGTTTCTGATGCTGACTGACATGATGTCCAACTGACTAAGATAATTGCATCTTGCTGATCCCTATGAGGAGAGGTATAACAAAATGCTTTTGTTTTTGATGAACGTTAACTCTCTTGTTTCTAGGTACCAACGGCTATTTTGATAGAGCCATAGTTGTTTTCTAAATTTATGCTGACTAAAGTGTTTTGATTGAAGCCCAAACATGCCATTCTAATCATAAGTTTAGTAAGGGAAATGCTGACAAGTTAACAGGTTGCTATTAACAAATAATAGATGTTGCTAAGTTGCTGAACCTAGATGTAGGCTATCTCTATTGCGCAGTTATTCTTACTGTTAATTTGTACTGTGACTCTCGAATGTTTAGTAATTAATGCTCTAATTAAATTGAGATTCTTTAGAAGGTTTGGTCAACCAGTGTTGTTTTTATATGTGTATCAGATGGTTTCGAGATTAATTTACATGATATTAGCATTGTTGATATAGAGAAATAAACATTCTAACTTTTTATACAAAGGTGTAGTTATTCATGGCCAAATGTGTCATGGTACATGAAGATTACTGATTCCAAAGGTGCTTACTGTTGTTTATAGATGATTTTGTGTTGCATTTGGGATTTATGGTGGGAATTACTCTAAGCGCAGTCAAAAGGTCCATCGAACCTCTAACGCGTCCCCTTATAAATTAAAGATAAGAAGCCAAATACAGTCTGACGCGCTCACACTTATCGAAAGGTAGAATTAAAGTTTGATACATCAATTTTTGTGTCAGGTATCTTCCTGGTGCTAAGACCGTTTCTGCAGATTGTTTATCTAGGTTACCCTTGGATGATTGGTTTGGACTGATGCAGATCTTCCTGTTATGTAGGTCAACGAGTTGGCCATATGCAGAACAATATGGGAGTCAGAGGTGGCTAAGCATGATGAAAGAAACCTAGTGATGGGCATCAAGTTATACCAGTTATGTATTTGATTTATGCTGTTGTTATTCCATTTTATGAAACCTATGTTAGTTCTTCTCTTTATGTTTTTCATTCTTTGGTTCTTTCTTTCCTTTTTGATTTTGAAGTGGTGTGTATTTTCCTAATTTCTTAAGGAAGGAGATGTGTTGTACCCTGCTTTAGATCAGAGCTGCATCTTAAGCTGATCCACCTGTGTATGGGTACTATGGTGACCATGGAATGGAATGCACTTTGTTGAATGGTGAGGAGGCTGCTGTGGTGGCTGTTTGAGGAAAACTTTGCTTAATGAGGTGGTGGAATAAATATACTTGAAGAACCACATCTGTCTCAATGTTATTAGCCTCTAGAGAATCACTTCAAGTGTTTCTGCAGCTATTAAGATTTTAGAGAGGCCACTGCTTAAGCAGCAGTCGGATCTTAACCCACATATTACAGTTCCAATTGCCATTGGCTGAGCAGTGAATTCAGTGGGTAACCCTAGAGGCTTAAACGTTCCTGGTAACTGAAAATCTAGACTGTGGTAGCCTGTTTCAATGTACATGACCCAAGTGTTTGGTAAGCCTCAGGAGACACATTTGTGGGTGCTAATCCACTCCAGGAGTTTTCGGCTTTTTCTTAATGCAAAGTCAGCAGCAGTGTCTGACACCCACTGAGTTATACTGTTTGGCACCCATAGGCATTGAAACCAGCTCCTGCCTGATTGAAAACAGTGTATGTCTCTGTCTGGCATCTGTGCGTCAATGGATGGCATGTATTTGAAAACACTAGAGTAAAATCATTCAAGCTAGTTCTCGAGTTTTGAATCCTAAAACTACCCCGAGCATAGCATTTTCAAAGGGCACTGAAAATAGAGGACACACATGATTAATATATTCAAGGTGATATCTAGGTCCCAGAGATGCCTACAATGTTCTTCTGGTTTTTGGGTCTATCCTACATTTAAGTATCATGTTTTATCTACCACTTCAAAATCCGGTTACAGTCCTTTGTCTGCCTCATGGTTTAAAAAAAAGTAAGTGGTGCCATTGAGCTGTTTAGGGGCATAACAAAACTTGAGGGCCCTCCTGCAAAGTACCTGGAGGGGGCCCCCTACGCCTGGACTCAGTCACGGGTGTGCCCTGAGCCCAGTGTACCGTGCTGAGGGGCCCCTTGGAGCTCGCCCCCTTCACCGCCAATGCCAATACATGCATCGCGCCACTTTGTAACCCATTGCGCCACATTGTGCCTGTGCGAGGCATAATGTATGCAAGGGGGGTGTTCCCCCATTAGGGGGGGCCAACAAATGTCACAAAGTAGGCGTTAAAAGGGGACACACCATTATTTATAATGGGTCCCTATCTACTGTTCGGGGTTAACGCCAAAATATTGGCGCTAACCCAGAACAGTACATCAATACTGTCAAATATTTTGATGCTATTGCCCCCTACCCTGAGCCAGGGTGCGCTGTATTTTAAATACTGCACACACATGGTGACGGTAGGGGTGTGCAAAGGGGTGCAAGAAAAGTGGAACTGCACTTGGTGCAGTGCCACTTTTCTTAAATCTGCCCCTATGTTTTTTTTTTACTTAAAAAAAAGGTGATTTAGAAAGAAAGATTGTGCTAAACTCCATGTTCCTTAACATACTATAGATGTAATGGATATATGCGTGGCACAATTTGGGTTTATGAATCATTGAAAAGTTATTCCGCTGAAGGTAAAAAAAAAATTGGGTATGTTTAAAAAAAGGACATCTTGTAGTGCACTGTAAACATCCTAAAGTACCTTATTTTATTTAATAAATCATGGTGAGATTTCCTCATTCCATTATTCCACAAATTAATTCTGAGCTGCAGTGAATACTCTCCTTTTACTCGACCTCCTACATGGCAGTACTTTTTTTTTTTAACTGCACACTTTTTCTGTTCCATGTGAAAGTAAATACACTTCACTGCCTGTTCCACCACCGTCCCAGTCGTTCGGTTATTCTTCGCTTTCTCTCTCCACCCTGATTTGGCTGCCACATCAAGGACAAAGCAGGGAAACACGTTTGCTTTTGTTCTGACATTAGTTGGATCCTGTGTGAGTTCGTCCTTGAAACTGCAGAGCTCAAACGGAAGAGAGAGGGCGGTCACTGAAACACGGTTTATGGTCTCATCTCAGGTGTGTCTCTAAGGGTAAATCTGAGACAGGTCCTGGGTAGTGCTCTGCTTAAGAGCTGCCCAGCTCCACCTGTAAAGGGGCATTTTCAGGGTCATTATCAAAATAAACACAGCTCCTGACCTCCACTCCTTCTCTCTCCAGCTCTTAGCTCCCCGCTGACAAAGCGTTCTCCCTTAGTTCTGCACAGCTCCACATTCCATATGGCAGGAGCTTCAGCTCTGCTGCCGGCAGAACAGAACAGAAACCTCTCCCACATGTCATGCAGATAAAACAAGCATACAGACCTGTGAAATGTGCTCCCGCTCAGAAACCGTAGAGTGGCGTCATTCTGTCAGGCTAGTAGACTCTAGTATCAGATCTGCTAAAGGACTCCAAGTCAAGGGTGTTTATTATTAACTTTATATAAGCACTGCACCTTCCTGAAGCAAAGTGATTAATGTCAGATCACGTAAGGTCAGTTAGGACGTGGAAGATGAGGAGCTCTGTGTGTGCATGTTACTGCGTTTCATTGAAGTGTAAGTAAAAAAAAAAGAGAATGCAAGTTCATTGGGGCACATACCCAATGAAGCTACATTTCATGGGCAGTTAGGATGTTAGGGGAATTAATGAACATAGTTTTCATTTTTTGGAGTTAGATTTTATTTATGAGACACTGTTAAAATTTATTTTCTATGGAAGAAGATGCTAATTGCCTTATAGGGTAAGAATCAATAGTTAAGCTATATTTTAATGAGTGAAAAACTGTTCACTTTTTGCCAACAAGAAACTCTTTTGTGTTGCGATCCGGTCTTAGTAAAATAATGTAGCACTTGGGAATGAATATACAACCCAGGAGTCCCGCAGTGGAGGCCAGGATTGCGAAAATCTCCACGGCCACCATGTATTTTCCCTTGGTGCTCAGGTAGGCTGGGATGAAGGCCACCCACACACTGCAGAAGACCATCATACTAAATGTAATGAGCTGAGCCTCGTTAAAAGAGTCCGGCAACCTTCTGGCAAAGAACGCCAAAAGAAAGCTCAAGAGAGCCAAAACTCCAATGTAGCCAATAACAAGGTATAGAGCAACAGCAGAGCCATCATTGCACTGCAGAATCATCTTCCCCATTTCAGAGGTGTCGACATCTGGGAAAGGTGGAGCAAGGATGATCCACACAATACATATTATACCTTCCCCCAAAGATAAGAAGATGACTAAAGAGTTTCCAAGTCTTGGTCCAACCCACTTCCTCAGCTGGCTGCCTGGCTTTGTGGCATTGAAGGCCAACACTACTGTGACAGTTTTTGCCAGAACAGAAGAAACAGCAATGGTAAAAATAATGGAAAAGCTTGTTTGCCGTAGAAGGCATGTTAGTTTTACAGGACGGCCGATGAATATTAAGCAACAGAGGAAGGAAAGTATTAGAGAAATAAGGAGGATGTAGCTCAGGTCTCGGTTGTTGGCTTTTACAAGAGCTGTGTGATGGTGTTTTATAAAGTTTGCTAGAACAACAACTCCTACTACAGAAAACAAAACTGAGGTGGATGCTAATGTGACACCCAGTGGATCCTCATAAGACAAAATCTCCAGGGTCCTTGGAATGCAGGTATCCTTCTTCTCATTCGGCCATTGATCTCTGGGGCACATCAAGCAATTCTCCATGTCTAGTAGGAAAAGAAAAATAAATTAAAAAGAAAGAATGTCATGCCAAGCTGTCAGAAAATATAAGTAGGTGAAAAACACCAGTGGACTTAATATTGCTATGATTCTCATATAGTTTTTAGTAAAGTCACATTCAAAGCATAGGTATTATGATTTCTCTCAGGAGACCCCCAAGAATAACTGCAGTATTCATAATATCCATTTGCCTCCCTCCACCCCACTCTCCTCACCTATCCATTAATATGCCCACCATTTACCGCATATTGTGGAGTATTTCCTGGGGCACCCACCTGCCACATATATGGGCGTCTCTAATTTTGCACAACTGTCCATACCTGCCTTCCATTCCCTCAACTGGGAGGTGGGGGAGTGGACGTCTGGCACCTTTCAGTATTTACCAACGTCTCTTTGTGCAAGTTTTGTCCCATGTACACCTGTTTGGTCATCCCTTGGGTCCCCCCAGTTTATTTAGAATGTCCATTGTGAGAAATTGTGTTGGTTGACTGGGGTGTGAACCCTGGTCAAGCAACAGCCAAAATCCAGTCCCTTGCAGACTGAACCACGAAAAGTCACTAAAGTAACCTATGCTTAACCCTGGGTAGTCTGGCACAAAAAGCAGTCAGGCTTAACTTAGAGGCAATGTGTAAAGTATTCATCCAGCATGCAAACAGTAATACAGTGAAAACACAACAGAAGAAAGAACCCAAACCAATTTAGAAAAGTAAAGTAAATTATAATGAATTATTTGACACCAAAACAACAAACATCCAATCAGTAGAACCGGAGTAATGATTTGTTTTGAAGTTTTAAGTGAAGTCTACCGCCTAAAAGAGCAAAGCGGCAACTGCAAACTTTTAGTTGCGTGAGACCAGGTCAAAGTCAAAAGTTGAGGCAGACTGTGATGGGGCACAGTTCAGATACAAGAAGTGGATAGGGTCCAGTCAGTGCTTAACTTCGGACATAGAAAAATTCTTGAAGAAAACTGTCTGAAAAGGTAAAGTTTAATGGGTCAAGGCTTCAGGAGGTGTCAGAGGAGGGAGCATCATTGTCAGATGTGCTTGTGTCAAAGCTGCGGTGAAGTTTTCTATGTTCAGACTTAGTATTTCCAAAATGGGAGTCGAAAAACTCCAGCGGGACAAAGCAGAGGCCTGTAGCCGAAGACAGTTGTACGCTTTATCAGACATCCCCTTGGCAAAGGACAGCTAAAATGATTTTGCTGCTGCAGAGAAGGGCATAGTGGGAGAAGCCACAAAGTCAATCTGACTGGCGATGCACCTCGGGCAGATAAGTGAGCAGGTTGGTCCCAGTCTCTTCCTGGTTCTGATGGCACTTTTTTGGCCAAATTTTGTTGAAGTCCTCAGTTTTGGAAATTAGCCATCTGAGCACCTTTAGCACCAGAGCCAAGGGTCCAAGACTAGTGGGACACCTCAGAAGGGGGTTCAGGATTCACTTGGGCTAAGTGGTAGAATGGTCCATCTATCTAAGTCCTCTGGGGTTTCAGGGGGGAGTGGCCAAAGGTTCAAGCTCCAGGATTGCCCGGGCTCCCAGGCCATGTGGATCCCCAGGTAGCAGGTGCTCAAGCGATGTTTAGGGAGAGTAGGATGCCAGGTTTTGTCCCATTGGTCTCTGACAGGCCAGGATATGAATTAAGCACAGCCCTGTTGCATCTGAAAGGGTGATGAAAAAAAAGAAAGACATTGTCGG
Source organism: Pleurodeles waltl (assembly GCF_031143425.1). Lineage (NCBI taxonomy): Eukaryota > Metazoa > Chordata > Amphibia > Caudata > Salamandridae > Pleurodeles > Pleurodeles waltl. The sequence continues at coordinate 157,179,564 of NC_090449.1, forward strand.
CATAGAGGGCTATCCTGTCCTCTAGTGCCATTCCCTATTCAAATCCCCAGAACTAGGTGTTGTAATGCACCCAGGTTACTAAGGGTTCTATTGCCAGAGAAAAAGGGGGGAAGACAAGGATCACACCTGCCTCATTTTCCACTGGAATTTAAGTTGAGGAGCTATTCCCCCATTTACCCACACTTTTCTTGTGATCAAGTATATATTATGCGTACATAGGACATAAATTGTGCACCAAGTCCCATTGTATCTAGTACCACGTGTTGGAAAACGCAGTTCAAAGGATCAAAGGCTTTCTCGAAGTCAAGGAACATGAGCGCTGTGGAGCAATGCAGTGTTTGGAATCAGGGCTGGGACAAGTGTACTCTTTGGATGCAATGGAGTGTGCCGCGATTGTGGCTGAATCCCCGTTGTTCTGAGTAGAGTAGACAGCACAACATGCAGGTGAGGACTCTCGTCAGGACCTTAGCAAACAGCTTGACCTCAGTACTGGTAATAGAGATAGGCTGATACAAGGGGCATTGGTCGGATGGCTTGTCAAGTTTCGGCTGCACCACTATGGTGGCTAGGTTTATCTCTGCAGGAAAGTGGATACATATTTAGAATGGGGGAAGTCTACAATAGTATTCCCTTGGGAATTCATCTGGTCTGAGGGTTTTTCCAGGGTTCAGATCCAAGAGCGCCACATTGATCTTCTGAATGATCAGTGGCTGATCAAGTTCCTCTCATTCAGTGGGGGTCAGTCTGGGCAGTAAGATGTCCGCAACTAGTGATGGCTGGTTTTCAGCTGCTGGGTGTTCATATTCAGCATAAAGAAAGCCATAGTACTGCTCAAAGGTTATCTTGGAGATGGTCAAGGCTTGCCCTCTGTTTGTTTTAGTGATGCTGGGCACCACTTTAGACTCCATTCTCTTTAGTAGCAAGCCAATGTAGAAGCTTGCTGGATTTGTCACCTCATTCACATACTCTCCTAGTTGAGACCTCCCACCACCACTGAGCCTCATTCAGGCACAGCTGGCGCGAGGAGGCCTTCTCTCCTACCAGGTGACAGCTCACCATTTCTGGTAAGTTGCCCAGATTCCTGTTCTCTAATATTACAAGATGTGTCTAATTCTGAGATTTGGGCATGTGTCTTGCGGGATTTACCTCTATTGTAGGACGAAGCCACCCCATACATGGTGGCTTTAAAGGCTTCCCACTGTGTCCCACGTGAATCCACTGCCCTCTTGTTGGTACATAGGAAAGCCTTTAGCTGAGCATCTAGAATCAGGATGAATTGATTGTCCAAAAGAAATCAATCGTTGAGTCACCATATCTGTCTCCCTCCCTTCTCAAGGCCCGACATGAACCGTGACAGGGTCCGCAATACTCTTTGTGAGAATATGCAAACCTCTTATGTGTAGGAGGTCGGGGCTGAGAGCAACAAATAGTCAATACGAATAATGAGCCATGGGCTGCAGAGAAATGCATGTTTTCTCTAACCTTAGGTTTCCATACACTCCAGACATTGCATAGACCCAAGCCTTGGGCCCAGTTGGTGAGTCCCTTCCTTGCCCTGAAGGTACCCTATGGGGCTTGAAGGGGGCCCAAGATATCATAGAAGTCTCCAACCATGAATGTCTTACCTGGGGTAGGGACAGTATAAGATCACTAAGGCCCTCATTTTGACATCGGCTGTAAAAACCGCCTACCGCCACGGCGACGGCTGCCAAAAGACCATCACCTTGGCTACCACTCATCTGCCATATTATGACCACAGCCGGATTTCCGCCACAAGAATGGTGGAAATACGGCTGTGGCCATGCCGGCGGATGGCAGTAAGGTGGCCAGTAGACCACAGCCAGCCATATTATGACCCATAATACTGCCTGGCGGTGTTCTGCTGGCGGTGGCCCGTCCCGTTCCCTACTAGAGGACCAGGGGAGGGGGGTATTGTGTGTATGTGTGGGAGTATGTGAATGTTTGTGTGTGCGTGGATGTGAGTGTCTTGCGTGTTGAATGCGTGTGTGCATGTATGGAGGTGTGAGTGCATGTATGTTGTGTTATGTGAATGCGTGTCTGTGTGTATGTTTGAAAGTGTGTGCGGATGTGTGTGTGAATGGATGTATGCATCCGTGTAAGCATGTGGGAATGGGTGTGTATATGCGTGTGTGTGTGAAGGGGGGCGTGACTGTAGGGAGGGTGAGGGGGTCTGGAGCGGTAGGGAGGGTTGGGGGATAACTGGAGTGGAAGGGGGGAGACCCCTATCAGTGACAGGGAATTCTTTGTCACTGATGTGGCCTACCGCCATGGTTTTCATGATGTTACGAACGCCACGAAAACCATGGCGGTAGGCGGGATCATAATCCCGCAGGCGGAACAATGGCGGCCGCTGGGCTGGAGATGGATATCTCCAGCCCGGCAGCTGTTACCGCAGTGGCGGTCAGAGTGGTACAAAGCCAACCTGCCAATGTCATAATATGGGGGTAAGTACTGCCAGCCTGTTGGCGGTACTTACCGGCACATTAACGCCAACCGCCAGGGTCGTAATGACCCCCTAAGTGTCAGTTGTGTAACTCCCCATGAAGCCACTGGAGATCTGGGAGTCCTCAATTGGCAGGGACTTACTGAACAGAATGGCTACTCCTCTGCTGACATGCATTAATCGCACATGATACACTTTATTATAGCCATACCTGGCCAAGAATGTGGAGTTGGCTTGTAGAAGGAGGTCCCCTTGTAGTATCACGATTAGTGGAGTATGCAGTGTAGGAATTACATGAAGGCCCAATGTTTAATGGGGTCTAAGAGACCTTTCGCATTCCATGTCATTACTGTAAAATTAGTCATGGCGGTCTGCATGGGGAGCAATGAGGAGGGGTAAGAAACGTAGTGTGGCCTGTCCAGGTCCCTCGGAAAACCCTATGGACTCCTATGTACCAGCTCCCACCAAATTAGGGCTATGGTCCCTCTGGTAATGTGGAGCATTTGGGCTGCAGAATGTGCCTAGTGACCTAAAAACAAAAAATACAACATAACAGTTTAACCAAACCCCCTTCCACCCAACTTCTCCCACTTTATACCCCCCCAGCAGAAGCATCTAAATCCCCAACTTTTAACTAGGCAATAACATTAGCCATCCCTGTCCCCCTCTCCCAGTCTCCCCAGCCTTCAAGGGCTCTGTAAATGCTATATTGGTGCTAGTGTGCAGTAAATTGTTCATTCAAACAGATTATACCCTCTTTATATACCTAGAGTTCCATCTTTGTGGGGAGCGGGCCCCCTACAGTCCCAGTCTTCAGTTGGTCTTGGATGCCTACCCCTTCGCTCTCCAAATCCAATATAGCCGGGGCCTCCTGGTGACCCCAGTGCCCTTTTCGGGACCTCTTCCAACACCTGAGGCAGCTTTGTCTATCTCCTGCTGTTCCCCAGCCTCCAGGCCCTGGGCGCCTGTGCCATGGGGATAGATGGTTTGTCTATAGTGGCTTCCTCTGTGGTCTTGAAAAAGTGTGATTTGCCCTTGTGGATCACTCATAGTTGTGCCAGAAATAGGGGCATATACTGTAGTTCCACGGCTTTCAGTTTTTGTTTGGCACGATCATATGTCATTTGGACTTGACAAGCATAGTCCGGGAATATCAGCACGCATCCAGATGGGTATATGAGTTGGCACTTCTCTCTCATTCCACGTACGATGATATCCCAATCTCAATAGTTCCGCATTTTGGCAATCATGGGGCGAGGTAAGGCCCTGAGGGCAGTAGAGTAGTTGTGCAAAAACCACCCTATGTGCCTATTTGATGTTAAAGCATGGTGAGAGTAGGATATAACCTATTCATGATTTAACCTACTGCTTCAGGAACTATACTGGTGATGATCCCTCCACACTCTCTGGGAATCAGATGAAACAGGGGTTACTTCTGTGGACTCTGTTTTTCGTGTCCTCAGCCTGGTTGGTAAGGGACTTAGAACTAGAGGCCTCATGGGGCAACTCTGTCTCAAGGATCTCCCTTTGTATCATCCAGTTTAGAGATGCATCCCTCTGCTTTGGTGTTTCTAGCTGTGGTATTGCAGAGATCTTGCTGTAGAAGGCCCACAGACACCCATTTTTCTCTGATCTCGGTTTAGAGGGCGGATAAAGAATCTTGTATTGCTTGCAGGATTACTGAAGTATCTCATACTCCAGGTATGCTGTCAACTTGGGGCTCTCCACCAGTTGCCTCTCTCTGGCCTCTGGTCTTCTCAATCTTAGTTTGGACTGGGTTTGCAGGGGTTTTGTTGCACCCTACTCCACCCTGGGGCACCTGACCGGCCACTGGCTCCGATGATTCCCTGTGTGTCGTAGGCAGCGCAAAGCTTTGCTTGCCTGCCTGCATCTCAGAACTCCAGCCATAGGCAGCTTGTGGGATCCAAGGTCTGTTTTGGAAAAAGGTGCGGTCCTCAGCTACTCCTGAGGTGGTCAGGCTCTGGTGCGATTGTGGGGGAGGGGCAGGAGGTGGGGATGCAGCTGCAGGACTAACCACCAGCCCCCTGCCATGTACAGTATGTTGTCTTTTGTTTGGAGTTACATGTGCACCTGGGCCTTACCAAAAAGTAGTTGTATGTTCCTGGGCCCCTTCTGGCTCATCCAGGCCCCAGAAGTCGATCTGCTTCCCCATGACCTCAATCAGCAGGATGCTAAGAACCACTGGATTGGGGGAGGGTGTGGCCAAAAGAAACAATGCCCATCTCTGGGTTGCGGAACAGGTGCCGCAACTATTAGAATGGAAGAGGGATAAGGACTGATGTATACTAGCGAAGAAAGGAGTGTACAAGGGCCGGGGATGCCCCCAGAAATGGGCTAGAATTTTGGGCCACTGGAATAAATATCAAGGTTTTATCTGTGACTCTTTTGGTCCAGGCTCTGGGGAAAGATTTGTGTCTGAAAATTGAATTCAACTATTGTCCATGCAGAGGATAAGGGAAGAGATCACGTTCTTATTGATGTAGGCTGAGATATTATTATCATTTTTAAATATGTTGATGCACAACCAGGTTTTCTTTGTTTTACCTACAGTAATATTAATAGGGTCATCCTGCTACGGGCACGTGGTCGAGAGCTGGTTCCCACTGTGGGGCCCTTGACTGATATTCTGCAGGTCTTTCAGTCACTTATTTAATGGTCCCGGGTGTTCGGGTTCCATCCAAATGCATCAGGATGATTTATGTGCCCCCCCTCTCAGGGTCACCGGTGGCAGCAATGGTTAGGGGTCCACTCGGGCAGTAGCATAGTGTGTGTTTGCTGGTCCCTGTGGATCAGAAGGCTTTCACTGCCTGTTCAGCCAGGAGTCAATGCACAGCCACACCCGCGCTCCTCTCACTGGCACCGCACTCCTGCCCTACCAGATTGTGCTAGGGTCTAACCACTCCACGGCCAACTCTGCCATTCAAGGCGTCTTCCAAGAATTATTTGTCCCCACTCCCTGTGGGTCAGACCAGAGGCTGCCCTGGGCAGCAAGTCAGGGGAGTTTTCCCTGGCTTCCCCAGTCTCAGTATCCTCAGAGAGAGGAAATAATTTGTACTGTAGCTCGTGCAGCCGGGAGTCAACACCTGCTATTGCTGCCATTTTGAAGCAAGCGCCAATCTCCTGGTCCGCATGGTGTGTGTTTGGGTCAACTGCACAGTGTTCTTGTGACCTGCCACCCTTCTCTCCGTGATGCTGACGGGTTTGGAGTGTCGAGCTAGGGATGCATGCCTGTCAGCACCACCTTTGGCCTTAATGTCCTGGAAGCCGGGGAAGGCCCTCAGAAATGAGCATTCGCCATCTTGGCTATCCTAGCTCTGCCCCAAGGTTCTCTCAAATTTATATTTTAGAAATGCATATGTTTTATGCTGAAACACAAATGTATTAAAAAGAATCTTGTTTGGTCTGTAGTGTTGTTTACTCTCTTCCCACTACTGATGGTTCTTATCCTGGTCACTGCAAGTGACTCCTTTAACAACACTCTTCAGTCAGCCTTTGACTCCCACTTTCCTATTCACACCATCACTCCTGCTGCATCACATTCCCACAATCAACTCTTTGAGAAGCCGATGTTCATCCATCTGTATAGCTCCAGGAAATGCCAGACCACATCGCACCTCAACAATTAAAGCCCTGAGTCCCACCACAAAAGCTCCTTAAACAGCTTAGTTTCCCTCTTACTTTGACCTTACTTTCTGCACGATTAACTTTCTTTTTTCCTTCTCTGCTGTAACCTAACCTGTCCACTAACTGTACCTACTACTTCTTTAAAATATACCTTATCAGGGGCACACACAACACATTCCTCAATGCCTCCTGTACACTTACACACTTACACACACCACCACAACCCCATTCCAATTAGCCCGAATCACTCATGTACCCTCTTCAAAGGAGCTTCTCTTCTCTCAATTTATATGAATGCAACAAAAATGTTCCCCCTATATTTCAAACCCTTTAATTTTAAAAAGTGTCTTGAAGAAAGGTTTCACAAAAACGGGGTTGGTGGCAAAATATCCCCCAACAAGAGAAAATTGGGAAGAGAAGTGAAAATCAGCACAACCTCAAATCTCTCCTCAGGCATCAGAGGGGAAGGTGATTTATTATTAGCCAGAGTAGCAAGCATGTCCATGAGCCAAGTGTGTATTGTATTGTGTTTATGTTTAATTTCCTGTTATTTGGAGATTTTTTGTTTAGTGGCCACATCTCTTTACAGTCATCTCAGAGACCTTCAAGGAACTATGTAAGGGGACTAGCAGTTGGGTGTTCAGGCAGTCAATGATTCATTGGTCATATGCCCATGGTGGACCAATAGGTCACTGCGAGGAAGCAAGGCATTAAATCAACCAGAGCAGGGGGTTTCAGTCCAAATATAAATGTAGACGTCACATAAATTACTTGTGGTAAGGAGGCTCTAGAAATAAACCTCGTGAGCCGAGGAGTCTACTCCCATTTTGTGCACATAAATCCGCTATACCTTAAACAAATCATTTGCAGTGGTGGTAAGGGCCAGCTTTAGGAGGGTGTGACCGGTGAGGTAGCAATGGGCGCTGATCTGGGGTGGAAGGTGGTGTTTTGCAATAACATAAGGTTTTAAAGCACCTGGTGCAGAGTTCCGTGTGCCCTACAGCCTTCAGGCAGCAATAAAAATGTCACAATAACTCTTGTAATTATTGTTCCTGCTAGCGAGAGAGACAGATCAAAGTTTTGTCTACTGGCAGTTTTGACTCCCCATGAGGTAGCGCAGAGGATTAATATGCCTGCTGTGAAGAACAGATTGGAATTTTATGTTGCTAGTTGAGTGGAACAATAAAGCCAGCCTTTACAAGCCCTTTAATTCAAACGAAATGTATGTGAGGGGGGCTATGGAGTGATAAGGGGCATTTTTGCAAGGAAGAGTTCGGGGGCGATGGGTGGGGCCAAAAAGATTGTTGCACCTGGTATCTCCAGCTCTAAATCCGGAGGTGGCCCAACAACTGTGGAACTCTTTCCCAGATGACATAAGACGTGAAAAAGAGTTGAGCCCTTCAAAAAACTTTTTTAAACTATTTTTTCAACCAGCGCATCATTTACAAAGCCATCATGACCAGCACTTCACTTATGTGGTTCTTGGCAGACCCACTGCCAGAACACATGCAGACTTAGAACTGTAAAAATGCAAAAAATCAAGGCAGCAGGCTAATATCATCTAGGCATACTGAATCTGGAACAGCATCACCATATTCATCAGTACTGCATAAAATTTCCAGCAACACTGAAAGAGCTCTTACATCCAATACGGGTAGAGCAGCGCTATATAAGTACCATAAATAAATAAAATCACTGAGCTAAAATCAAGTCAGTTGTGGGTCACCAAACCTGGGTGCCTAGGGAGTATGAAGAGTATACACCTATTCCTAATATAGTGAAGGCCACAGCCATGCAGTGATTTTGATGACGCACTGCCTTGAACTGTACCTTGCCTTTCATCAGACATCAGTTTCTGGTTTCCAAGGTTTGTGTGTTGTGGTCTGTTTGGTATAATTCGAGGATGGAATTGGCTGCATTGTTCTGGGTTCTTGTAATTTCTGGATTCTTTGTAGACTCAGCACCTGATACCAGTCACATTGGTGTTAGAGAGCAAACATTATTAATAAAATATGAGTATCTAAAATGTAACATATAATGTGTACTAAAATAACTTAATTAGATAAATGTGTATTAGAAAAATAAAATATGCATGTTTAAAATGTAGATGACATGGTGTCTGCCACTTTGAATTCTATGTGCACTATTAAATTACAGCCAGATGTAGCAAGATATGCTTTTGCGATTCTGAAATTGCGAGTCGGTGCGACTCGCAATTTCAGAATCGCAAAAGCATATGCAGAATGGTGTCTCAGACACCTTCAGCGACTCGCTATGGGGTCGCAAAGACCCACCTCATCAATATTCATGAGGTGGGTCGCATTTTGCGACCCCATAGCGAGTCCCTGCACTCACAGGGATAGTGGCCCACTGAAGTCAGCAGACCTCCATGTCTTTGACTGCTGTTTAAATAAAGCAGTTTTTCTTTCATTTGCAGCCCTTTTTCCTTGAAGGAAAACGAGTTGCAAAATGAAAAAAATACCGAAACCATTTGGTTTAGTTTTTTTCAGAGTAGGCAGTGCCATAGGACCACTGCCTGCTCTGAAAAAATATTTTTGTAGACATTCACAAAGGGGAAGGGGTCCCATGGGGACCCCTTCCCTTTTGCGAGTGTGAGTTGCTTTGCGACCGCATTCGCGGTCACAAAGCAATTCTGAATTGCGATGCGAGTCGCAAATGGGAATGGAACACCCCTTCCTATTTGCGAGTCGCATTCACAAATTGCGAGTCGGTACCGACTCGCAATTTGTGAATGTGCATCACAGGAGGCCGTTTGCATGGCGCAAACTGCGATTTTCGCAGTTTGCGACATGCAAACGGCTTGCTACATCTGGCCCTACATGCACTGACAAAAGATGAATAATATTAATGAGCAAAACTAATGATGTGAAATTAATGTTAAAGTTGTTTTATTTTTCATGTATTTACATGAGTAAAAAGGCTTACATTTTAGTATTTTTCCAGAAGCACAATGTGGAAATGTTATGCTGACTTTCCTGAAATGCTTTTGCAAACATTGTTTATTAGACATCCCATTGGAAGCTCACAGTGGAAATCTACAGTCTTCTCACTCTGTACTTCCTTGTGATAAATATGATAAATATTGAAAGTTTTAACAATGGGCTTTAGTTTCTGGTAGGAAGTAATGTCAGCTAAATGTCATGTTCTGTGCTGTTTTTTTTACAGCGCTAATATTAATTTGAGGAAACTACAGACCAGAGAGGGGTGTCAACATGAGCCTCTCTTGAAGAATCAATGAAGAAAGGTACAACTGAAGCTCATGCGATATTCACTTGGTTGCTCACTGTTAGAAATGGTTTTTTTTTGGCTGGCAGTCAGGTTACCCCCTGCCAAGCAAGAACCCTCACTCTAGTCAGGGTAAGTCACACACAATCCAAATTATCCTGTGCCCACCCTCTGGTAGCTTGGCACTGAGCAGTCAGGCTTAACTTAGAAGGCAATGTGTAAAGTATTTGTGCAATAAATCATACAATAACACAATATAGCACCACAAAAATACACCACACAGTGTTTAGAAAAATATATAATATTTATCTGGATATTTGTGGGTCAAAACAATAAAAGATGCAATATGAATTTGTGAAGATATCACTGAAAGTGTCTAAGGGGGTCATTCCGACCCTGGCGGTCATAGACCGCCAGGGCCGGGGACCGCGTATGCACCGCCAACAGCTGGCGGTGCATCCAGGCCAATTCTGCCAGCGCCGCCATGGGGATTCCGACCCCCTTCCCGCCATCCTGGTCCTGGCGGTAAAAACCGCCAGGAACAGGATGGCGGGAACGGGTGTCGTGGGGCCCCTGGGGGCCCCTGCAGTGCCCATGCCACTGGCATGGGCACTGCAGGGGCCCCATTGAAATTTTCAGTGTCTGCACCCGTCGCACCCTTTCCACTCCGCCGGCTCCATTCGGAGCCGGCATCCTCGTGGAAGGGGGTTTCCCGCTGGGCGGGCGGGCGGCCTTCTGGCGGTCGCCCGCCAGCCCAGCGGGAAACTCAGAATGTGCACTGCGGTCATTTGACCGCGGTGCGGACATTCGGTGGCTGCCGCCGGCCATTCGGTTACCGCGGCCGGCGGGAGTCGGAATGACCCCCTAAGTCTTTAAAAAGCAAACAAAGTCTCTTTCAAGCACAAAGTACCTGGTTTGGAGTGGAAAATCTCCGCAGAGGGCCGCAGAGGAGGAGATGCGTGGAAAAATGGTGTGTGCATCCGTTTCGCCCCTTCACACACAGACTTGCATTGTTATTTTTCACGCGGGGAGACGTGCGTCGTTCTATGGGAAGAAAAATGGTGTGTGCGTCGGTTTCGCCCCTTCACACATGGACTTGCGTCGTTTTCAGTTTTTTTCACTCAGGGAAGATGTGCGTCGTTTTCCGGCCCGCGGACCGTCTCCTTCTATGGATCGCGGGATTACCAGATGTCCCAGGGTCTGTGCGGCTGCACGTCGTTCCTGGAGGCTATGCGTGGAATTTGCTTTCTCACGGCAGGCGGCGCGTAGATTTCCTCTCTGGAAGTCGGGCGACGTTGTCCATGCGAGGCCGTGCGTCGATGTTCCGGTCGCACCGCAGGCGTCGCGTCAAGCGGCGTCTTTCTAAATTGGCGTGCAGTGAATTTCTCACCGCGGAGCAAGCTGTGCGTCAAATTTTTGGACGCATGAGGATTCCAAATGAAAAAGAGAAGTCTTTTTGGTCCTGAGACTTCAGGGAACAGAAGGAAAGCTCTATCCAAGTCCTTGGAGAACACTTTTGCAGCCAGGCAAGAGTTCAGCAAGGCAGCAGGCCAACAGCAAGGCAGCAGTCCTTTGTAGAAAGCTGACAGGTGAGTCCTTTGAGCAGCCAGGCAGTTCTTCTTGGCAGGATGCAGGTTCTGGTTCTGGTTCAGGTTTCTTCTCCAGCAAGTGTCTGAGGTGGTAGGGCAGAGGCCCTGTTTTATACCAAACTGTGCCTTTGAAGTGGGGGTGACTTCAAAGAGTGGCTAAGAAGTGCACCAGGCCCCCTTTCAGTTCAATCCTGTCTGCCAGGGTCCCAGTAGGGGGTGTGGCAGTCCTTTGTGTGAGGGTAGGCCCTCCACCCTCCCAGCCCAGGAAGACCCATTCAAAATGCAGATGTATGCAAGTGAGGCTGAGTACCCTGTGTTTGGGGTGTGTCTGAGTGAATGCACAAGGATCTGTCAACTAAACCTAGCCAGACGTGGATTGTAAGGCACAGAAGGATGTATGTGCAAAGAAATGCTCACTTTCTAAAAGTGGCATTTCTAGAATAGTAATATTAAATCCGACTTCACCATTCTGGCCATACTAAATATGATCTTCCTGCTCCTTTCAGATCAGCAGCTGCCACTTCAACAATGTATGAGGGCAGCCCCAATGTTAGCCTATGAAGGGAGCAGGCCTCACAGTAGTGTAAAAATGAATTTAGGGGTTTTACATTACCAGGACATATAAACTACATAGGTACATGTCCTGCCTTTTACCCACACAGCACCATGCTCTAGGGGTTACCTAGGGCACACATTAGGGGTGACTTATATGTAGAAAAAGGGGAGTTTTAGGCTTGGCAAGTACTTTTAAATGCCAAGTCGAAGTGGCAGTGAAACTGCACACACAGGCCTTGCAATGGCAGGCCAGAGACAAGGTGAAGGGGCTACTTAAGTGGGTGGCACAAACAGTGCTGCAGGCCTACTAGTAGCATTTAATTTACAGGCCCTAGGCACATATAGTGCACTCTTCTAGGGTCTTACAAGTAAATCAAATAGCCAATCCTGGATAAACAAATCAACAGTACAATTTACACAGAGAGCATATGCACTTTAGCACTGGTTAGCAGTGGAAAAGTGCCCAGAGTTCAAAAGCCAACAACCACAGGTCAGAAAACTTAGGAGGAAGGAGGCAAAAAGTTTGGGGATGACCCTGTCAAAAAGCCAGGTCCAACACTCACTATCACACCTCATAGTCTTGTCCAATAGAAGCTTAGTTAGTGATTTTTGGGACCTTAATTTAGCAACGTTTTAGGTGCTGTAAGTCAATTCCAGTTCTGTTTCTTTCCAGTTCAGTTCTTTGCAGTTTCAATTCTGTGCAGATCTTATGTCCAGTTGTTTATGCTTTTAAAAGTTCAGTTACTTCAGGGCCAACATGACTCCACTGGTGCCCCTTTAAATGCTCCAGATGCTGACTGCTGAAGACCTACTGTTCCTGTGTTCAGCTGATGAAGATTCTGCTAGCTGCTGTCTCATTTAAGAGGGATATAAGCAATGTGCATGTGTTTTTCTTTTGCAGGTTTTCCCTTAGAAATCCAACTGCATATTTTTGTGAGCGTCATAGCTAGATGTTTTCCAAATTAATTTTTATCTTATTTTACATTTTTGCATGTGCAAAGCCCCGCTCCACACATGTTTTTGAATTTAGAGTTTGGCAGTTAGGATGTCTGACCCAATAACTGTATTAACTGTTTATTAATGATTGTGATGGATTCAACTGCACAACTAATGAAGATTATTGCTATTTCTCAAATAATTCTGTTGTTATTCTGTTATTTTAGAGTATTTAATTGTAATTGCTCTTATAAGATTGAGATTCTCCAGACAATTTGGACAGCATGTGTTGTTTCTGTATTGCTATCATTTGGATTTACACAACATTTAAGTGACCTTAGCACTGTTAATATAAGTGCAATAAATGTTAAAACGTTACGAAATTGGTGTGGTGATTCATGGCCACATAGGTCATGGTGTGTATAAATTGCTGACTCCTTATTGCATATTGTTGTTGGTTATGGCTATTGGGTCTCATTGTTTGATTTGGTGATCTTATTACTCCTGTCTGAGTCAAAAGATTTGAGTTGACCTCTGAGAGTAGTAGATGCCACTGCCCTACTACGTGTCACTTTAGCATAATTTAGGAGGTCACACGCCCACAGAATTTGGTAGCAGAGGATGGTTTAGTCTCAATAGGAGAGGGATCATCTATGGATTTTGGTTGTGCCAGTGCTTGTTTAGATATGGTTTTATCTCAACAGGAGAGAGATCATCCTGGTTTAGAGAGATTTGGTTTTGCCAATGCTTGTTTAGATGCGATTTCGTATGTTCCCAGTGTTTCCACTGTTGTTTGAGTTCTAAGTAGGGTTTGCACTTGCAATGCTTTGGTAAATCGCAGGTGAATTGTTATTTATGAGCAAAAAAGAGAGTTTGCATACTCCAAAGTAGCTGAGTAGGGAGTTTCCATCCTCCAAGGGGTGAGAGTTGGGAAATCATCAAACTTCAAATGAGTGTGGCGCTTTGTGCTAAAAAATTGTCAATGTGGTTGTTGTTGTAACGGACCCTGCGAGGTCTAAGACTCCGGAGTATTGTACAAGTGTATAAGACACTTGTTTTGTTGTTGTTGTTTACTTGTCTACAGTGTTGGTGTAGTTGTATTCCCAGTGTGTGTGTTAAGTGAGTGCTTGTTTGGTTGGTATTAGGTGAATCCTGGGTGCACATGGAGGATCCGTACTAACCGGAGTGAGGTTTGCGGGTCAAATCTTACTTGCATTTGTGAGCAAGCCAGAGAGTATGAATAGCTGTTTGTGCAAAAGGCCACAGTCAAAATTTCTGTAAGGCCTCTGAAGTGTTTGAATCCTCCCTGTAGAAAGAAAACAAGTTGTTTTTGTTGATTTTCTGGTGCTCGCGATATTTAGCATTTAGTTTTCTGTGTGACTAGAGTTTGAAGGACAAGCCGCAGGTCTTTGTCAGTGGCTGTGTAGAGTGAAAGTGATGTCACTGGGTCCACCCTGGGTGTTGGTAGGTTGGTGAAAGGAGTCATGCACAGATTGGTGGTCAACCGTGAACAGCTATTGGTTAAGAATAGCAAGTGAAAGGGATTTTTGGAGTGAAATACTTCCTGTTTTGAATTTAATTTGTAGTTTAAGTCCTATTTAAGGTAAAAATGAAAATGTTCAAAGCATTAAAAAGTGGGATAAGAGAAGATGCTTTCATTCCAGTTAGAATAGGAGAAATTGTCCCACCAGAAGGTACACCTGCATACATAGTAATAGAAGAAAAAGGTCCACCAGCATGTATTTGGTTAAAACAGTGGTGCAAATAACAGAGAAGGAAGGATGCTCAGCTTTCCCTACTCATGGAAGTTTTAATATGAACATTTTATAAAATCTGAGAAGAGTTCTTTATGAGTTAAAGCCAGTAGCCAGACAATAAGAAAAATTAAGATTTGAGAGACGAATGCGAAAAGCTGAGAAAACATTGTTAAAAGCTATATGGCATAATGAGCAGACTTTTTGGAGAACAGAAACCTTACAAGGTATTATGATGTTCCCTGCAATTTCACAAACAAAAGGAGACAGTGTCAGACTAAAGACAAAGGAAAATAAATGGGTTGAGGTCCGATGAAGCTAAAAGGTCACTGATTGATGATAGTGATTTGGATGATGATGAATTTATAACACAATTATTGAGAAATTGTCCTCCTCCTTATGCAGCAGAAGAGGCACGTCAAGGTGTTAGTGCTAGTTCAAGTGTGCCTCCAGTTGTAGTAACACAGAGTCAAGAACAGTTTGCAATTAATGTTCTTACTATTACAGTAACTCAGACTCCTGTAATTCAGACTGTAGCTCAGCCTGTAATATATTCTACGCTTCCTGTTGTTAGTTCTGCACAGAGTATTACAGTCCTGGTGGTACCACAGATATTTCAGAAACCAATGATGGTTCAGGTGGAGTCTATACCTAATTCAATAACTCCTGTACACATTGTTAGTCAAGCTCAGACAATGCCATTGTCTAATCAGTATTTACAGGTCAGAGTTCTGGAATGATCTACTTGGGAAATCAGAATACTTCACCAGATCCAGAAGCATTAACAGTTCCTGCCACAATTGGTCCAGATTTTCCATTGTATGCTATTGGCAATATAGAGAGCAATGTGCAGAACCCTAATTTAGCTAATGCTGCAATGTTTTCACCTTTTACTTCAAATGCAGAAATGAATAGACTCAATGCTACTGTGGGAGTTATGTCTCCAATAAATCAGACTTTTGACAAAACAGGTCCGCTTATAGAGGTAACTTGTCCTGGGATCTCACAAACTCTGGTGAATCCAAATTCAGTTCTAATGTCACCTGACAAAGTGATGGGTCTGTCATAATACTACACAATGTTTGCCTAATGTGACTAATAATTTTTATTTACACGGCTTGACAACTCAGCAGTTAACAGAATGGTTGGAGAAAATGAGTGGAGCATCAGCAATGAAATTAGTTGCTGAAGGGGAGAGGACATTGAATCTGGCAAGATTAAAATTGGAATTAAATTAAATGATTGAGAGAACACTTGAATTAAATAGTATTGACTCATATAATGAAGATGAGTTATGTTTCATATGTAAAGATGTCACAAACAGAGCAGGGCTGGCACATCAGAAATTATCTGAAAAATATGAAGAGGCTATTGAGAAATGTAAACCATTAAAGAGGAGTTACAGATTAGAATTTGTTTAAAAAACATTGCAAACATGAGCTCACCTGGAATGAAAATTCATATTAGAGAATTAATCCAAAGTAAACAGACATGGGGAGCATTAGATAAAAGGGAAGGCAGATGGGTAAAGAAAAGAGAGCAGAAGAAAAAAGAGTCTGTGACTTCGAACTCTGCTGACATTCATGAGACTGATAGTCCAGTGAAAATATTACCAATGAGAGAAATTCCTGGAGGGAATTATATTCATGTTCTTTGAAGCAGAAGTGATATTTTGTCCTTCACAAATGATTACCTGAGATTGAGAGAGAAGCCAGGTGAATGGTACAAACAGACAGACTGGCTTGTGAAACTTGCAAAATGTTTGTGGAAGGATTTAAATATTCTTTTAGAAATAGTGGTTTCAGCTGATTTATGGATTGAATGCGAACTGAGTGTTGATTGGCCGACAAGAGAGCCTCACAAGATCTTGTTACAGGTGCACTGTCTCCTGAAGTGATGAAGCTATTATAAAGTGTTTGAATTTTTGAAACTGAGAATTTCCCGTAAGGATATTGATTGTCAGAGAATTGATAGGACAGCTCAGGAAGCAAAGGAGTCAATACATGCGTATTATGAAATGCTATTGCATGCATTCAAGCACTATAGTGGTACAGAACCAATTGAGCCCAAAGGCATGATTCTTCTTGTGTTCAGGTTTGTGCAGGGGTTGAGATCTGAAATTGGTAACATTACTATGAGTCACTTCATTTGCTGGCAAGCAAAACCTGTTGATAAAGTATTGCATATTGGTAAATATTGCAGTGACAAAATTGACATGAAGCAGAAAAGATTGAAAGAAAAAGCAATGGTGGTGCAGACTAGAGCAGCACAATCAGGGATCCAGGGAATTACGCAACAGGGAAACATGCAGGTGTCTCCGGTTCAGGGACAAGCTAGAGGAAGAGGACATGGTGGTGTTGGAAATGGAAATCATGTTGATTTGAATGCTAATGTTAATTCAGGAGATATGTAGACATGAAGAAAATGTTACCTTATCATGTGAGCGGGGGTCTTGGACACTGGAATCTGGAATGTCCTTTGATGATGCCAGAAGGTGTTGTGCAGATGAATGAACATAATCTTTTTCCAAATTTGAGAGGACAGAGAAATTGAAATTCTAATGTAAATATTCAGAATATGAATATTCAAATGCAGATTCCTCAAAAGCAAATTCCCCACAGCAAGTGGCACGTTTTCAAGTGCCAATACAGCAAATTCAATAGCAGATGCAAATGATGCAAAAGCAGCAGCAAATGCAAATACCTCAAGCTCCAATGGAACAGCAGCGGGTAGCAGTTCCTCAGCAGAACATGGGTCAAAGGTTAAATCAAAATGCTCAGCACTTGATAATACAGTACCCATTGCACAGTGAGGATGAATTGAGTGATGAAACAGTGAGTGAGAGTTTGAATGAAGAAGAATGCCTGCCAGCAGCTTCATTGGAGGTGGATCAGAGTGGTCTCTAGGTAAATGGAACAGTTATGGGTCATGAAGTTTCATTCATGGTTTACACAGGAGCTACACGCTCTATTGTCAGAACTGCAGAAGTGCCACTTTCTGGAGAACAGTACAGGTTGTCGGAGTAACGAATCAATCCCTGACAAATACGATTACTGCTTTGATTCCTGTTAAAATTGGTAATTTTGAAGGCATGCACAAATTTGTAGTTTGCGACTCAAGTCCACTATGTCTGCTGGGAAGAGATTTGTTATGCAAATTAAGATGTTCAATTACTTGCACAAATGATGGAATTGCCATCCAAACACATAGTGATGATGAAGAGTCATGCATATCAATTGGCAGTAATCTAATTAATGAAACATTCTCATTGATTACTCTTTTTCCTTTTATTTACAGTAAGAGACCTGCCAAGTGATCTACAAGATACAGTCATTTTAAAAGTTTGGGATCATTCTGGAAAATATATTGGTCTAATTAAAGAAGAGGAACCAGTCAAAGTCACAGGATTTGAGAAAAATGAATGATATAGTGGTCAAATGTTGTTGAGTGGTACCCAATCCAGTAGTGCTTTTGTTCCGAATTCTGGGTGACTTAGAATGGTTCACAGTAGTGGACTTGTCACATGCATTTTTCTCAGTGCCTCTACATGAGGATAGCCAGTTTCTCTTTAGTTTTAAATTCGGAAATGGTGTGTATTTCTGGTGTAGAATTCCACACAGGTTTTTAGAATCCCCGTAAATTTTTAATCAAGTTTTGAAGAAGAATTTGGAAGCATTGTAAATGCCTTTCCAACCTACATTTGTTCAGTACATTGATGACTTAATGATTGTTTCAAAGACTTGAGAAGCATGCAGGCAAGATACTATCATCTGGGTGAAAATGGACATAAATTGACTCCAGCAAAATTACAGTATTGTCAGAAAGAGGTGAAGTAATTGGGACATCAAATAGAGAAAGGTGCAAGGAATGTGTCCAGAGAAAGGGTTACAGCTATATTGCAAGTTAACCCTCCTGTTACTCAAAGAGATATCAGGGTGTTTTGGGAATGGTAAGTTGCTGTCACCAATGGATTTCTAATTTTTCAGTTATTTCTAAGCCTTTGCAAAGATTGACCATCAAATAAATTACTGATCTAGTGCCCCTGGATGAACCTTGTGTGAAAGCTTTTACAGAGTTGAGAGAGAGTCTGTGCAGATCTCCAACTCTGGGAATGCCTCACTACACAAAACCATTTTCACTGTTTTGTCATGAACGTGATTGTTGTTCTCCTTCTGTCCTAACACAGGTACATGGTGGTGTAAATCATCCTGTCGCATATTTTTCAGCTACATTGGATCCAGTTGCTGACACTTTACCAGGCTGCTTGATCAGGTTCCTGTGGTTGGTACTAGTCTTGCCCAAAGTGAGAGCATTGTGATGGAACATCCTTTAACTGTTCTGGTCCCTCACTCAGTTGAGGTCTTGCTTACCAGTTCCAAAACTCTATGTCTGACAAATGCTTGGTTGACTCTTTCTGAGTTACTGATTTTGGGAATCCTGGAAGGCACTCTGAGAAGGTGCAGGGTACTTAGTCCTGCTACCTTGTTACCTATAGACACTTCTGAATCTGAAAATGTAAATGAAGTGGAACATGACTGCTTGGATGTTACTGAACTGTGCACCAAACCCAGACCTGATATTCAGGATACTCTGTTAGAGAAAAATGACCAAATAGTTTATGTTGATGGTTCCTGTTTAAGAGACAATGCAGGAACATTGAGATTTGGTTCTGCTGTGTGCACCATCTCTGGTGTACACAAAGCTTCTTGGCTTCAAGTAGTATTTCATGCACAAGTGGCTAATTTCCATTTCTATTTCTTCCATCCTCTATTTATTTTTTATCCTTTGTAATTGTATAAATCTATATAATTTGTAAAATCCGATTATACAAATGAGACATACAACCAGATTGACAACATAACTGATACTCATGAGAACTTAAGACCAAGATCAAAAAGGGGCAAGTTTTTCAGAAATAATTGGAGATATATTTGGAGCAATTTTTCCTTCTGTAGGAGTTGTTCTGAATGGCATGTAGATAAGAAAACTGTAGATAAGAAAACTGTAAACCTTTGTGGACAACATTTTAACAGATTTTTCTAGAGCAATACTTCTCTTTGATACAGAAATGGCTGCGGTACATGTAATGGTTCTTCAGAACCATGTTGCGTAAGACATTCTTTTAGCAAAAGAGGGCGGAGTCTGTTGGATGCTTAGGGTGCAACATTGTTGCACATTTATCCCAAACAGTAAAGAAATTAAAAACTGCATTACAAATTTGACAAATTTGAATTCCGACTTAAAGGACTTTAATTCAAATGGGAAATTGGCTGGAAAATCGTGATCAGGGTGCTTTGGGAATGATACTGAAACCATTATTAAAAGTGGTTGTATGTCTCATTTGTATATGATTTTAACAGTTCAGTTACTTTAGGCCCAACTTTAGTGAGTTGTTGCCCTTTTCCATGCTCCTGGTGCTGACTGCTGAAGACCTGCTGTTCTTGTGCTCAGCTTATGAAGACTCTGCTAGCTACTGTCTCATTTAGAAGTGCAACCAATGTGCATTTGTTTTTCTTTTGCAAATTTTCCCTTAGAGATTCAAGCACATATTTTTGTTAGTGCCATAGTTAGATGTTTTCCAAATTATTTTTTGTCTTATTTTGTGTTTGTGCAGTTGCAAAGCCAAACCTCAAACATGTTTTTTGAATTAGAGTTTGGTGGTTAGGATGTCTGACCCAATAACTAGATCACATGTTTATTAATTGATTGTGATTGATTCAACTACACAAATAATGACGTTTATTGCTATTTCTCAAATAATTGCTCTTATAAGATTGAGATTCTTCAGAATTGGACAGTCTGTGTTGTTTCTGTATTGCTATCATTTGGTTTTAGGCTTCATTTATGTGACCTTAGCATTGTTAATATAAGTGCTATAAATGTTAAAACTTTACTAAATTGGTGAGTATACATTTTTGACTCCTCATTGAATATTGTTGTTGTATATGGCTATTGGTTCTCATTGTTTGATTTGATGATCTTATTGATGATCTTATTACTCCTGTCTGAGTCAAAAGATTTGAGTTGAACTCTGAGGGTGGTAGATGCCACTGCCCTATTATGTGTCACATTAGCCTAATTTAGGAGGTCACACGTCCACACTGGTCAGCTTTGGGTGCTGTGTCACACTTGTATGCATGTGCTTCTGCTATTGAAGGAAGTGATTTGACAGAAACTCACTTTGCAAGTTTTTATGGATCTTGTTCTTTTACACAATACTCTACCCCTCGTTTAGAGGGCAGTGGTAGTGTGAGAAATATGCTATAACTACCCCACTTACTGATTTTGTTTTAATTGTTTAATACTGCATAAGAAATGTTGTAATACCACAAGGTAATTCAGGCAGTATACCTCCGATGCACTGCCCAGACTTCAATGCAGGACCGGCTTTTGGACGGTATGTGCGGTGCGACCACACCGGGTGCTGGCCTCAGGGGGGTGCTGTGGTTACAATAACTTCCGAACTTGCGATTTAAAAGCACCCGCTGAAAAGTTCCTTGTGCATTTAGCCTTCACAAAAAAAAAAAAAATGTCAAGGTACCTCTTGTGATTAATGTTCCTGCTAGAGAGAGAGATGGGAGTTTTGCCTAGTGGCAGCTTTGACTCCACATAAAGTAGCAAGGAGGATTAATATGCCTGCTGCAAAAAACAGAACTATGGGGCATATTTACGAAAAGTGGTGCTGCACACAGTGCAGCACCACTTTTCTTGCACCCCTTAGCACCTCCCCTAACACCACCATATGTGCATCATTTTTAAAATTCGGTGCACTATGGTGGTAGTTAGGGGACTAGAGTCAGAATTGTTTGCACTGGTCTGGCACTTTGCAGAATTTGCGTCAAAAATGTTGATGCTAATCTTGCAAAGCACCCAGAGGCCCATTGTAACCAATGGAAGCCTCCTTTTAATGCCTGCCCTGAGCACGTGTTAAAAGTGCCTGAAAAAATGACGCAAAGAATGCCCCTTTTGCATACATTGGCCCTCATTCCAACCCTGGCGGTCATAGACCGCCAGGGTGGCTGTCCACGGAAGCACCGCCAACAGGCTGGCGGTGCTTCATGTGGTATTCCAACAGCCGCGGTCGCCCAGCCGGGTCCGGCGGTTTCCCGCCGGATTAGCCCCGGCTGGGAGAATCCTCCATGGCGGTGCTGCAAGCAGCGCTGCCATGGTGATTCCGACCCCCTCCCGCCAGCCTGTTTCTGGCGGTTTTCACCGCCAGAAACAGGATGGCGGGAACGGGTGTCGTGGGGCCCCCTAACAGGGCCCCAGCATGAAATTGCGACGGGTGCAACTGCACCCGTCGCACCCCTGCAACACCGTCGGCTCCATTCGGAGCCGGCTTCTGTGTTGCAGGGCCTTTCCCGCTGGGCCGGCGGGCGCTCCCTTGGCGGGCGCCCGCCGGCCCAGCGGGAAAGTCTGAATGGCCCCCGCGGTCTTTTGACCGCGGAGCGGTCATTTGGTGGCGTAAGTTTGTCAGGCGCCGACCGCCGCCCGCCAAACTTAGAATGACCCCCATAGATCGGTCTCTTAGTTTGTGTGAAATGTACATACCTGTTTGATTTGAAATTTCCCCTTCTCCACACGGGCTGCACGAGTAACAACATACTTGTTTCTCTGGTTCAGGGATTTTTCTGAATCCGGGAAAGCAGCTTGGATTGCAAATTGAGATAGGAGTCTGCGAAGTGAAATGTAAGACATTTCAAGAAAAGTAAAACATTAAGGTGGTTTCATGATACTTCCAGAGTCTCACCAATACGTTGAGCAAAAAGCATGCTCATTTATTTATTAATTGATTTCCTTTGTTGTTATATCGCAAACATAAATGATAATTGTGGTCAAATAAAACATGAACACAGCAAGTCAGGTGAAATACATTCATCATGAAAAACTAAAACTATCAACGTCAAGCAGAGGAATAACCACGTTTATCGATCTGCGACAGCCAATAAAATGGAACGTGTATAGAAAAACATGAAACAAACGATACTGAAAAATAGCAAAAAACACATATTGTACCTAATATTACAATTACTTTTGAGAACATAGCCAAAAAAGTCCTCCTAAACATTGTTTCACGATCCTTTCACTTATGTAACACTCCTCCAAAGACATAAGATGTCGATCTCCTGGGTCGAACAGACCATATCCAATTTAGTCTTTCTACTATTGCACTTATTTGATGCTCTTCCAAACTATGAAATTGTGCACGGCTCAAAGCTTCCAATCTAGCAGTAGATCCATAACGAGTGATATCATTAAAAACAACTGCCAATTACTTTGTTACAGTATTAAAGAACACTACAACAAACAATGTTAATCTTAACAAAAATACTACCCCCCCCACTCCTGAAGGTCTCACCACTGCAAAAGTACTAACAAGTGAAGAAAGATTGTCTGATCATCTTCATACCTATTGAATCTATATGCAGAAAAGTGTTCAGGGTTTATTTTTTTTGACTGTGAAGACCAGTGTTTCAAAAGCTGGCAAGTTAGGGCCTGATATGCAAAAAACTGCTATATTTTACACTTTGATTAGTCAGTTATACATTGTACAAAGGACACATTTTGGGACTAAGCCTTCAGGAAAATTTCCCCCACTTACACCTGAATCAGAACTGCATCATAGGCATTCAAATGACCATTGGGCAGCCCAAGTTAAGCCTACATGATAAAGAGAAAAGGCAAGTTCACTTTGCAATCAAACGGCTAGATTGAACTCTTCTGTAAATCAACTGTAAGTGTGCATTAAAATGTTAAGCACAGTCTCTTTTTGTTTGTATCTGGAACTGAGACATTTTTCAGGACTGGAATGAGGTCCACAAATGACATAGGCGACATTTCCAATTCACCCAGTTTCAACCAAAGTAAGGGATGATAATAACTCTGTTAGGAATAGATGAAAATTGGAAAGGGGATGAGATAATGGAGACACTGGTTTGGAAATTATGCCAACAACAGCCAGTGATGGTTTCAAACTACAATTCTGTAATCTAGATAGGACAATGGGACAAAAAATATTTATCAGCATCTTGCAAACACACCTATATTAACAAGCAGAACAAGAATGAGTATGCCATCAGATTACCTCTCGCCTGGCTGGGAATTGACGTGCCTAGCCCTGATTCTACCAGATAACAGACTCAAAGCGAGAACACCGAGGAGAGGAAGCCGTCACCTGTGAGCTACCACTTAGTGCCTCTATCCTACCGCACAGTGCCATTCATTTCATTTAGCAGTGTTCATTAAAAGACAACATTCTAACTGTGGAGGCCTCTCTGGAATGCTGTGGACAAGATGAGAACGCTTACTATGAGTTCTCGCCAGCTTTTCGAAATTTGTCTTCAGTGTCCTCGTATGTTCAAAATCACTTACAATGGTAGCGTTTTGTCATGGGACCCCCTTATGCCAAGAGTGATATACAACATGCCAAAACCAGAATCTTGCCACTGACGCTGCCCATACCACGGGTGACCCTATATGTGAAAAAATTACATCCAGTATGTTGAAACCAGAATTACCGATGGGTTGTTTCACCAACCCTACACCTATCCAATATGCATGGCTGCCCTCTCTGAGACAAGGAATTAACCTCCAACATGTCCGAAATCAGAATTTACTTTCAATGTGTCAGGGTCTTCATTTTGCTATGGGTGTCCTCCCTTATGGCTAGAATTATCCCAATATTATCCCCAATATGCCAGTGACACAGCATGTTACATCGGGCGTTCCCATAGACCAAGAATCATCTAAAGTATGATAAGGCCAGCAGCAGACACCCAAGCACAAAACCTGCGAACAAACACACTGTTCCTCTCACTCATTCTCACTCCCTTTTTCATTCACTAGTTCTACCCTCACTCTAAGTCACGCTCTCTAACTCACTCACTCTGACTCATACTCAGTCCCACTCACACACGTGTACTCACACACTCACTGAATTTCACTCACATTCACAAACACCGTTCCACACGCTCTTTAACATTCACTGCCTCTCACCCACCGCTGCTGGTATACAGGGGGCTATGCTTTGTATTCCTGGTGTACAGGTGCTCTGCTTTAATAATTATGGGTCAGTAGTCCTCTCCATCCTTTGAGACCTGATGCAAATACACCTGCCACACAATTGATAGTTAAGCATGACTTGCTCCAGCTCCCTCTCATGCTCTCCCTTCTCTTGTTCATCTTAACTCAAACTCTTTTACTCACTTTCTCATTTTATCATGCACCAACTCACTCTCACTAGTCCTCACTCACGTTCACGCTCATTGACACTCTTACTCATAAATACACTCAGAAACATATAACTCCTGTATGCACAGAAAAACAACAGAGAGGTTTATTTTTATTTACCTTACTTCCTTTGCTGGAACCTCTTCTGTGAAAGCAGGGCAGTAACCCAGCACTGGACACTGGAACCAGCAAGACATGATTCTCAATGAGAAGCCAGAGAGAGCAGCAGGATCAGGATTGAGGGGCAGTCCCACCTGAAGCTCCCTATCAGCTTCTTGATAGGCCTGTAAATACAGCCCTATCTAAAGCTGGGACAGTGCTAAGGATCCTGCCCTGCTGTGCTCCTTCAATCTTTATTTGCCTCCGGGATGCTCTTATATCTCCTGTGGCACTCTAACAGATGTACTATGCTACCTAAGGCATGTCTGCTAAATGAAATGGATTGTGCTTGAGTGAAGGAATCATAGTTCATTTACACCCCTCAGACATGTGTATTCCAGGCATCAAACTACCATGCGCCATGGTTTAAACAGCATTCTGTAGATAGATCATGGCTCAGCCCTACTTTGTTTCTCTTCCTCCACCTCCTGTCATCAGGAGTCTAGGGAGCTGTCCTTTGCACTGGCAGTGTTTATGCATGCACATAAGCTGTTTTTCATGAGCACTACTACATTAAAACAATTAGCAGTGGGGCAAGAGGCAAGGGGCATTAAGTTGCGGCACAACGGTGGTAGGTCTCCATCTTGATGTTCCTGTTTATTAGCTGCCTCTGGTATTGAGGAGGGAGGCAGCAGAACCAAGGAAAGAATGAACAAGTGTGCCAGAGGGGACTGTGAAGCTTGTATGAACCAAAGAGAGCACAAGGTCAAATGATGAACTAGCTGTACGCGAAGTAAGATGAAAGAACTGGGATAAATTGCCAACCATCCCAGTTCCTATGTGAGTCTTATGAAGGAGTTCTATCCCTATCACCACAGAAGTCCTTCACGTAACCCCGAAGTGAGGAATCACATAGTTCTCATAGTAGTTTCTATGTCCCCTCTGTTCCAAGTCAGAACCCTGGATATTGGACTGTACATACTATAGTCTGCCGCTCTTCCTTCCTAATCCCGCTACACATTTTCTTATTTGCATGTAAAATGGGTTTAGCAGCTACATTTAAAGTTATTCTTAAAGTAATAGTGTTGATTAAAACATCGATTCGCTAACATCTGTCAGGAAACAAAAACAGAAAAATAGTTTTTTACAGTATAAACTTATGACTTAATCCTTTCCACCTGCTGAACATCTGTTAGAAATTGGGTTTCTGGTTGTCAGAGTATTCACCCTATACAAGCAGGCACCACAATCCTAGTCGAGGTAAGTCAGAAACACACTAAAAGATAACCTGTGCTCACCCTCTCATAGCTTGGCGAAGAGCAGTCAGGCTAATCTAAAGAGGCAAAGTGTAAAGAATTTGTGTCACAACACACAGTAACATAGTGAAAACACCACAAAAAGACTCCGCACTAGGATAGACAAATAGACGACAATGTTATAAATAAAACAAAACCAATATGACAAACATCCAATAAGTAGAAGTCGAGTTATGAATTTTGAAATAATAAGAGTTCTAGTCCTTAGAAGCAATAAGCACCAATGGGGCTGTTAGAAATGGGGTCTTTGGTTGGCAGTCAGGTTACCCCATGTCCAAGCAAGGATCCTCACTCTAGTCAGGTTAAGTCACACGCAATCCAAATTATCCTGTGCCCACCCTCTGGTAGCTTGGCACTGAGCAGTCAGGCTTAACTTAGAAGGCAATATGTAAATTATTTGTGCAATAATTCATACAATAACATCATAAAGCACCAAAAAAATACACCACACAGTGTTTCGAAAAATATATAATACTTATCTGATAAGATGCAGGTTAAAACGATTAAAATGCAATAAGTAAATGTTGAGATATCACTGAAAAGTGATATCAAGGCCCTTATTATGACATTGGTGGTAAGTCCTGCTTACCGCCATGCCGACCACTGCCAACATGCCGCCGGCGCGGCGGATTACCGCTTCCCATATTATGACACACACATAGCAATCCATCACTATACAGACACACACAAAAGTCCGCCAGACCAAAGGTCAGTGATAAACTGGCGGTATCAAAACCCACACCGTTACACAAACAGAACTACGCCCACAGCATTATGACCCACGAATCACCACGGTAGACATTCAACTGCGGTAAACCATTGGCAGTGCATACAGCCATGGTGGAGGAAATCATCAGGGTAGAGACACAGCTATTTGGATCACAGGTGCAGCAGACATCCATCGCTAGGAAGAGTGAGCTATGGAGGAGAATCGTGGACAGGGTCAACACCATGGGACAGCACCGCAGAACAAGGGATGACATCAGGAAGAGGTGGAATGACCTACGGGGGAAGTGCGTACTGTGGTAGAAAGACACCAGGTAGCAGTACAGAGGACTGGCGGTGGACCCCCACAACTAACAACATGGGAGGAGCAAGTCTTGGCAATCATGCATCCTGCGGGCCTGACAGGAGTAGCAGGAGGACTGGTAATACTTTAGTATTTACTTTAATACTTTCATCTGTGGTTCTAAAAATTCTGGACCCATGTAATTTACTTTGCCACAGCAGTACGATTTTAGTATCAAAAGACCGATAATGACTAGTACACTAAGCATGAGCATTTTCGTTCAATTCCAGCAGCGTTTTCACCTCGAAATCGCCATTTTCGTCCTGCACTCGTGGCTCCCATTTTATACACGGCAGCCATTTTTAAAAAGTTGCCCTCACATAGGCTTATAATACAGTCAGATTTGATTCCAAGGACACGTACACCTTGATTGACTTTTCTCTGACCTGGGCAAGCTGGAACCATTGCCTCAGGCCAAACCTGTTTGGTCAGTCCCTCTCCCAGTGGCCGAATCAGATAGCATCAAGGCACACCAGGCCATAAAACCCTTATTATCGCTCACACACCCTGCCTAACTTGCTCACACCTGCACCTGCTCTTTTCTTCTTCTTACTTTACGAGGGGTAGGTGCCCGTTTTTATTAGGGGTCCACACTTATCTGATGTAAAATACTAGGCCTTGCCGGGTAATTTATTATGGGTTGGATGACATGAAATATGAGGTTTCATCATGACACTATTTTTTCCTTTGTAGTGAAAACATGTGACTGACCAACCAAAATGTCAAGAATGTTTGCCTGAAGCTTAAAAAACTGTATATAAGGAAACCTGACTTTGCATTGAAACACAGTCTCCTGAGAACATACAAACCGTGCTGTTGTACTTCTAGGACGCTTGTTACTTGGCTGCAGCCAATAAATTCGATCTTTGACTTCACCTAGAAGACTCTGAGTTTCTGTGGTCTGAATCAGGAAAGTACCCGAGGTCTTTGGGTGTACCCTGGCACCGCTGGGTTACCGGATCAGTACCGGTTCTGAAAAACCCAGTACCTCAGTTGGCGCTACCAGTGGTACCGGTCCAAGCCTGAGGTCCGTGGGGAGCTACCTGCATGCCATCACATAACCCCACCTTCACTCCCATCAATCAACCACCTCCCACACACCCCACCATCACAACCCACCCCTCCCAAAACCAAGCCTTGCATGCAACACAATGCATTGACACCCATCACAGACCTACATGGACAACTATCACTAAAGCATGCACACTAGAGACCATCACCTAGCCCACCAAATAATTACTCACACAAGGCAAAGCTGCCAGGGCAATAACAACCATACAGGGCAACACACCCATGCACAAGATGTCACATGCAGAAACTATAACACTGCTATTACATCCCCACAGGTCCCCCATCCAACGTCACCGGAGAGGAGGTGCCAGCAACATCCAGTCCCCCCACAGAACAGGCCCACGGTGATGACAGCAGCTCTTGACGCCTGGATCTGGATGACCAACCTGGCCCATCAGGGACCTCCGGACAGTCGGTTACCCAGGCACAGTACCATACCACCACAGAGCCTCCCCCCTCAGGAAATACCACCACAGCACCCACCCATCGGGCCCATACCTCTGTCCCCAGGACACGTCAATCAGCAGTGTGTCCACCACTACAGGGACCCCAGGACACCCCACAAACACAGGACAATCAGGGACCTGGGGTCAGTGGCAGTGGGCACATGGTTCAGGGGACAGAGGCACAGGACAACAGGGAAGCTAGGAGGACTGCTGTGTGACAGGGGGAGGACAGGCCCAGGGAACCGACTCTCCAGGAGGCACTCACCAACATCCTGGGACCTTACCACCATTCCCAGGAGACGATGGGCCAGATACTGGCCAATTTGCAGGAAACCCAGCAGCTGCAGGAGGGACAGTACCTGGAGATCAGGGAGGACCTGAGGGACATCCACACCACCCTGGTCACCATTGCAGGGGTGCTGGCAGACATGGCCAACACCATGAGGGAGGCAGTGGCACACCAATGGGCCCCTGACATTTGCCACACCGATGAACAGCCCTCTACCTCTGCTACTGCTAGTGGACAGGAAGTCCCGCCACAGGAACAACAGGCCACCAGCACCCCTCCCCCTGCAGAAGGAGAACCACCCCGCAAACTGCCCCTGCAATCCAGGCACAAGCCAGAGAACATTGCCAAGACCCCACCAGGAAATAAGACTCTCTTGAATGTCACCCTTGTGTCCCACTTTTTCACCCTGTCCACCATGAACTGCCATTGCTCCACATTCATATGCCCCCTTTGACAATACACCTGTGAAACAAATAGACTGGACTCTAGCCCGGACTATCCTCCATCAGCAACCCAGCCCATTGCACATCCCCGTCACTTATTATCACCTAAATAAACACCCTTTGAAAAAATACAAGTATGGGGTCTGTCAATTGATTGAACTATGTAGTCGTTTAACAAGCTGTGAACATTGCAATTCAACTGTACAGTAATGTATACATAGGAATGAACTGTAGTTGGCTTCAGTCAACACACCAGGAGCCAGAGTGGGGCACAGATATCTGAAAATAGAGATGCCAAAGGGTTCAGTAAGTGGCCATAGCAGTGTGAAAAACAGCCTGCCATGTACAATGTCCAACACAAAACTGTCAATGGAAGGTGAAGTTACAGTGTCCTACCTGTGTGTCTGTTGAATGCTGTTCTGTTGTCCTCATCCTCTGCCTCCTCTTCGTCACTGTCCACATAGTCCACTGCTGCCACACACTCATCTCCAGCCTCATCCTCCTGCAGAAAAGGTACCTGACGTCCCAAGGCAAGGTTGTGCAACATACAGCATGCCACGATGATCTGGCAGACCTTCTTGGGTGAGTAGCACAGGGAACCACCTCTTGGATCGAGGCACAGAAACCTGGCCTTCAGGAGGCCGAAGGTCCTCTTGATTATTCTTCTTGTTTGCCCATGGGCCTCTTTGTAATGTTCCTCTGCCCTTGTCCTGGAATTCTTCACAGGGGTCAGTAGCCATGAGAGGTTAGGGTAACTAGAGTCACCTGCAAATATCGAGGATACCTGTTAGCCAAACACTAACCCCCAGGGCCCACACCATACCCATACACCAACATATACAGGGTGGGAACCATGGACTCACCTATTAGCCATACCCTGTGCCTCTGTAGTTGGGTCATCACATTTGGGATGCTTCTATTCCTCAGGATAAAGGCATCATGCACAGACCCAGGATACTTTGCATTGACATGGGAGATGTACTGGTCCCCCAGGCATACTAGCTGCACTTTCATAGAGTGAAAGTTCTTTCGATTTCTGAACACCTGTTCATTTCTCCGGGGGGGGGGGGGCAAATGCAATATGTGCACCGTCAATAGCCCCCGTGGCCAAATCCTCAACCTGGGGGAAAACAATGTAGCTGCACATGTGTTTAATCAGGGCAGATCACACTTTGGTCAGCACTTTTGAAATCATTGGCTGTGACATTTCTGGTGCCAGGCCCACTGTCACTTGGAAGGAGCCAGTTGCCAAGAAATGGAGCACAGATAGGACTTGCACAAGAGGTGGTATCCCAGTGGGGTGACGGATAGCATATATCAGGTCTGGCTCCAATTGGGCACACGGGTCCATGAGTGCGGCCCTGTCAAGTCTGTAGGTGAGGATAATGTGCCTGTCCTCCATTGTTGCCAAGTCCACCAGGGGTCTGTACACAGGAGGATGTCTCCATCTCCTCTTCATCTGCAGCGGTTGTAATCTAGGGGACAAAACAGTGAGCGGCTGGTCAGTATTCTACATTTCCAAACTGTACACTCCATTGCATGATGTGACTGAAACAGTATGTTGTTGGATACGCCCAAATGGTGCCTATGTGTACTGTGACACAGTTAGGTGCCATGGCCTGCCCCCCCCCTTGAAATGGCGACCACCTGTCCTGTGTGGATGGACAGGTAGAAATGATGTAATGCTGCTGATGTTGTGCTCCATTGCGGGAGGCGGTCGAGTACCGCAGTGCAACTCCACATTGGGTGTCATTGGGCCTTGTGGGTTACAGTGGCCAATGATGATGTACGCCGACGGTGACAGTACGCACCGCTGCGGACGTGACCGCCATTTTCTATCTGTTCTCTCACTTGCTACTTGACCTTCAACAGGAGACGACCTACACTGCAAGTGCTGCTGTGACCTATGTCTGGAACCGACCATGGCTCGAGTCACTGGGGAAAGGGCCCCTGCCTTCACTGCTGCGGAGTTGGAGAGACTGGTGGATGGGGTCCTACCCCAGTACCGAATGCTGTATGGGCCTCCAGACCAGCAGGTGAGTACACTGTGAGCACGATGCATGGGGCATGAATGCATGGTGTGCTGTGTGTGAGGGTCTCGTGTAAGGGGAGTGGTGGTGGAAGGGTCCTGGGCAGTGAGCTGCATGTATGGTGGGCAATGTCTGTGCGTAAGGGGATGTGAAGGATATGGTGGGCCATGAGTGTAACAGGCCGGACGGTATGGCTGATACCTTTTTCTATGTTTATTTGTCTGCAGGTCAGCGCCCATCAGAAAAAGGGTACATGGCATGCCATCGCCAAGGATGTGCGGACCCTGGGGGTCTACGGCAGGCGGAGCACCCACTGTCGTAAACGGTGGGAGGACCTGAGACGCTGGGCACAGAAGACGGCGGAGGCCCAGCTGGGGATAGCCTCCCAGCGAGGAAGGGGTGCCTGTTAAACCCTGACCCCCCTGATATTCTGCATACTGGCGGTGGCCTATCTGGAGCTGGATGGGCGCTTCAGGGCATCTCAGCAGCCACAAGGGTGTGAGTGCAGTTTCCCATTATACTACTTGCGCTTGGTGGGGTGGTCTCCGGGTGGGGGATGTGGGCCTTTGGGTGCCCCAAGGCCAGGCCTTACATTGCAGGGTAGGTCCCATGTTGGGCAGGGGCTGATTAACCCCACCTCCTACAAAGCTAGTAGGGATCCACTACTGGGCAGGGGTCTGTGGGTGTGAGATATGCTTCTATTGGAGTTAGGTATTCCTGTCCTTGGGCTGGTGACTAGCATTGTGATTGGTAGTGCATTGCATAGTGCGTAGGCCTGTTCCCTGTGTGAGGGTGCTGTGTATGCCAATGGTGGTGTTGGTGCAGCCATTGACCAAGTATATCCTTTGTCCACCCCCTTTTTGTTTTGTCATCCTGTCCTTCTATGCATTAGCATAATCTGGTGGAGGAGCAGAGGCACCAGCGACAGAGGGAGCTGCATCCCACATGGTCCAGGAAGCCTAATCCACCAACGGTGAGGGCACCAGTGGGACGGAGCGTGAGAGGAGCACCACGTCGGAGACAGGAAGGGACAGTTCTGACAGCGATTCCTCCTCAGATGGAAGCTCCCTGGTGGTGGTGGGAACCTCTGTGGCCACCCCAACGACAGGTACAGCCGCCGCCCGTACCAGCACCGCCCTCCCAGCAGCCCATCAGCGTGTTTCCCGTGCCCGCTCACCCAGGAGGGTGGTCATCTCCTTCGCCACAGGCACCTCAGGCCCTGCCACAGTTAGCCCTGCTGCCCTGAGTGAGGAGGCTATTGACCTCCTGCGATCCATATCTGTTGGGCAGTCAACCATTGTGAATGCCATCCAGGGGTTGGTAGCCCAAATGTAACAGACAAATGCATTCCTGGAGGGCATTCACACTGGCATGGCGGCCCAACCGAAATCAATCAAGGCTCTGGCCTCCTCTCTGATGGCAGCCATTGTCCCTATCTCCAGCCTCCCCCGCCAACATCCTCTACCCAGACCCATTCCCCTGAACCCCAACCTATCCCAAGCACACATTCAGACCAGCATGCACCCAAGACAACACACAGGAGTGGCTCAGGCAAACACAAGCACCACCCATCATCCCATCGGCACTCACACATACACCATCCAGATGCAGACACACCAACATCAACTGCCTCCACTGTCTCCCTCCTCCTCCTCGTCCACACCCTCCCAGTAGCGCTCCACTCACACCTACATGCACTACATCCTCATCCACTACCGCCTTCACCATTACGCCTATCACTGCGCACCACTCACTGGCAGTCACCACCCCCACATCCGTGCACACGTACCCTGTGTCCTCTCCCACTGTGTCTGTGCCCCATCCTCCCAAGGTACCCAAACGCAGACATTCAGACACCCAACAGCCACCCACCTCACAACAGCATTCAGCCCATGCACCTGCACCCAAACACAGCAGACTGACACCTCCTACAACTACTCCCTCTTTCTCCATTCCCAGACCTTCACCCTCCTCCCGCCCCAGTGTCCCTAAGAAGCTTTTCCTCTCCGCGGTTGACCTCTTCCCT
This sequence comes from Pleurodeles waltl, assembly GCF_031143425.1. NCBI lineage: Eukaryota > Metazoa > Chordata > Amphibia > Caudata > Salamandridae > Pleurodeles > Pleurodeles waltl. Next base: position 157,212,772 of record NC_090449.1, read on the forward strand.
ACCCCTGCCCCGTCCTTCATGTTGGACCAGGGTGGTCAGAACCCAGGTGAGCACCTCAGCCACCCAGTCCATGGCCACAGTAGTGTCGGCAGCTACTGCAGGTGGGAGAGGCTCCAGGGAATCAGCCATCAGCACTGACAGTGTGCCTGCACCAGCTGCCAAGGTGAAGGGCAAGGAGGCACCACCAGCTGCCAAGGGCAAGGGCAAGGAGACACCACCAGCTGCCAAGGGCAAGGAGGCACCACCAACTGGGAAGGACAAAGGGCTTGCCCCTGCAGGCAGGACAGACAGGAGGCCTGGTGCTGGGACTGACTCTGAGCCCCCACCACCAACCATGGCAGTTCAGCCATCCAAGACTGCAGGGGAAGGGCTGGAGCCTCTGCCCACCACTGGCATTCCCAACAACAGCACCGCCACCGGCAGCCCCAGTGAGCAGCCATCCGAACTGTAGGGGACGGGCAGGAGCCTCCCACCACCATTGCCAGCACCACCAGCAGCCCCAGTGGGCAGCCATCCGAGGCTGCAGGGGACGAGCAGGAGCCTCCCCCACCACTGATAGCTCCGCCAGCAGCTCCAGTGGACAGCCATCCGAGGCTCCAGGGGGCGGGCAGGGGCATCCCCCCACCAGTGCCTGCACAGCCAGCAGCCTCGCTACTGCCACCACTGAGCAGCCGTCACTGCTGGCAGGCAGTGTGTAGTCCTGCCTCCATGGACTGTAGTGCATCCTGGACCATGCAAATCCTGTGGGTGTGACACACAGGTGAGAGACTGTGACCTTGCACTCCCCAAGATTAGCATCACTGGGCACAAAGGTCCCTCCAGAACCAGTGGAAGAAGCCATCCACTCACTCCCTCCTTGCCGAAATGACGCACACTGGGCACAAGGCCCACTCCAGAACCAGTGGAAGAAGCCATCCACTCACCCCCTCCTTGCCAAAATGAAGCACACTGGGCACAAGGCCCCCTCCAAAACCAGTGGAAGAAGCCATCCACTAGAGAGACTGTGGCTTTGCACTCCCCAGGACCAGGCAGTGGGAAGACCACCCACTTGGGAGACTGTGGCTTTGCACTCCCCAGGGCCAAGCAGTGCGCAGACCACCCATGTGAGAGACTGTGGCTTTGCACTCCCCAGGACCAAGCAGTGGGCAGACCACCCCCTTGAGAGACTGTGGCTTTGCACTCCACAGGACATAGTGATGGGCATGTAGCCCCTTCCAGGACCAGTGGTGTTGTACCATCTTCCAACTGAGGTGCCCCCCATTCCCCGGTGTATTTTCGACCTGATGCCCCTGCGGTGTTCTCTCCATGTTGTTGCAGGAGTCAAGTGGGGCCTTGACCTATGTGATGTGGCCCTGTGGCCCATGGACATCCTGGACTCGGCTGTGTCCCTACATTTGTATATATGTATATACTATTTTGATTTTGATGCGCGAATTTCTAGATTTCTATCTTATTACACTCACTTTAATCATTTCCTTTTGTCCTTGCATTATTCCTGAGAGGTACGGGGTACATCTGTTTTCTTACTGCTTCTGCTTGTATGTCTGGGGTTGGGGGTGGGGGTGTTGCGTGAGTGTGTCACTCTCTTTTTCCTCCCTCCCTCCCTTGTGTGATAGGTGGCTGTACTCACCGTTGTTGTCTTTGCCGGCGTTGATGTTCATAGTGTAGAAGAAGATAGACAAGTATGGGGAACACTTGCAACTCGGGCTCCATGGTGGCGTGGTTCTTCCCTGTGTCTCCAGAGGCGAGTCCTTTGCCTTCTGTGTACTGTTTCCGCCGTGCCTTTTAATGTCGTTGGTACCCCCCTGAAAAGGAGGGGGATAGGATTGTTGTAATAGTGTGGGCGGTGCATTGTCTTCAGCCTGGCTGTTGGCGGTTACCGCCACAGTGCTTGTTGCTACCGCCGTGGCGGTCGGTGTGTTAAAGTGGCTGTCTGTGTTGGCGGATTCCGCCGTGGTCATATTTCCATTTTTGTTACCTCCGGCCTGTTGGCGGTATTACCACCGCTTTATCACCGACCACCAGGGTTGTAATGAGGGCCTAAGTGTCTTCAGTCTTTTAAAAGCAAACAAAGTCTCTTTCAAGCACAAAGTACCTGGTTCGCATGAACAATCCCTGCAAAGAACCCTAGAGGAGGAGAAACAAAGGGGTGTGTGTTGATTTCTCGGGCCGCACACGGCGATGCGTTGTTTAGTTTTCACGCCGGGTGGCTGTGCGTCGATTTCGGTGCTCAGTCGTGGATCCTCTTCGTCTTGCTGGGTTTTCAGACACCCCGGTGACAGTGAGTGTATTCCTGCGCTGGCAGGACAAAGTCAAAGGAGCTGCGAGATCTGGTGGGGGTTGCGTCACATTTTCTACTGCACGGCAGGTGCTGCGTCGATTCCTCTCTGGAAGTCGGGCTGCGTCGTTCTTACTCAACTGTGCGTCGATTTGGTGGGCCCTGCATCGAAGTTCCGGTCGCTACGCTGGCTCTGCGACGATCTTCTTGTTGCGAAGTCGGGCTGCCTTGTTCGGTTCGGCATGCAGTGAAAATTTCACTTCGGTGCAGGCTGTGCGTCATTTGTGGCAGGCTGTGTGTCAAATTTCACCGCACAAGGAGTCCTTCTTGAAGAAATGAAGTCTTTTTGGTCCTGAAACTTCAGGGAATGGGAGGCAAGCTCTATCCAAGCCTTTGGAGACCACTTCTTCACCACAGACAGAGTGCAGCAAGGCAGCAGAGCAACAGCAAGGCAGCAGTCCTTCACAGAAAGCAGACAGGTGAGTCCTTTGGGCAGCCAGGCAGTTCTTCTTGGTAGGATGCAGGTTCTGTTTATATACCCAAATGTGCCTTTGAAGTGGAGGAGACTTCAAAGAGTGGCTTAGAAGTGCACTAGGTCCCCTTTCAGTTCATTCCTGTCTGCCAGGGTCCCAGCAGGGGGTGTGGCAGTCCTTTGTGTGAGGGCAGGCCCTGCACCTTCCCAGCCCAGGAAGACCCATTCAAAATACAGATGTATGCAAGTGAGGCTGAGTATCCTGTGTTTGGGGTGTGTCTGAGTGAATGCACAAGGAGCTGTCAATTAAACACAGCCAGGCATGGATTGTAAGGCACAGAAAGATTTAAGTGCAGAGAAATGCTCACTTTCTAAAAGTGGCATTCCTAAAATATTAATATTAAATCCAACTTCACCAGTCAGCAGGATTTTGTATCACCATTCTGGCCATACTAAATATGACCTTCCTACTCCTTTCAGATCAGCAGCGACCACTCAAACAATGTATGAGGGCAGCCCCCATGTTAGCCTATGAAGGGAGCAGGCCTCACAGTAGTGTAAAAACAAATTTAGGAGTTTTACACTACCAGGACATGTAAACTACACAAGTACATGTCCTGCCTTTTGCCCACACAGCACCCTGCCCTGTGGGTTACCTAGGGCATACCTTAGGGGTGACTTATATGTAGACAACGGTGAGTTTTAGGCTTGGCAAGTACTTTTAAATATCAAGTCGCATTGGCAGTGAGACTGCACACACAGGCCTTGCAATGGCAGGCCTGAGACAAGGTTAAGGGGCTACTTAAGTGGGTGGCAGGATCAGTGCTGCAGGCCCACTAGTAGCATTTAATCTACTGGCCCTGGGCCGATATAGTGCACTGTACTAGGGACTTATAAGTACATTAAATAGTCCAACTGGGTATGATCCAATGTTACCATGTTAAAAGGGAGAGAGCAGATGCACTTTAGCACCGGTGGTTAGCAGTGGTAAAGTGCACAGAGTCTTAAAACCAGCAAAAACAGTATCTAAAAAGTGGAGGGAGGCAGGCAAAAAGTTAGGGGTGACCACCCTAAGGCTGTTGGGTCTAACAGGGGCTTCTCCAGTCGCACTGGACCAGCGCAGCCTAGGGACAAGAGCCATGCAGGCCTGGTAAACATATCCTGGTCAGATCAGCGAGATGTGGGATGCAGGTGAACGATGCATTGATCAATGCGTCAAGGCTGGATCCACAGTTGAGGTGATGCATTGATTTTCTTCATGCAGTGGTGAGGATGTGTCCGTTCATATTGCCGGGGGGGTCGAGCTGAGATGTTTCTTGTGCAGTCGAGGGTATACTTTGTTCTCTCCAAGCTGCTGCAACATCGATGCTCTGCTCTGAATGTTGGGCTCCCGACAGGGAGCGTTGGTTGTGAGAGTGATGCACCGGTCCTACTACCACAACAAGGTTGATGCACCCGTTCTGCTCCAAGTAGACTGGAGATGTGTTGATTTCTCTGGTGCAAGTACCTGGGTCCACTTCCAGTGAACCAGACACAGGGGAAGTGGTAGAGAATTTGATATCCCTGGGTCTCTAGCCACAGGAAGCAAGCCAGCAATCCCTTGAGACCACTTCAGTTGCTAGGCAGAGTCCAGCTCTCCCTCAGCAGGGTCAGAGAGCAGCGGGCAGCAGGACAGCACAGCAGAAAAACAGTCCTTCTAGGTCCGCAGTCCAACAGAGTAACAGTCCTTGATGCAGCACAGCAGTTCTTCTGACAGAGTCCAGTTGTAGGTCATGAAGTGTCTGATTTGGTGAGGTCAGAGACCCAGTACTTATACCCAGTTGTCCTTTTAAAGTGGGGGTAACTTCAAAGAAGGGTCTTTGAAGTGCACAGAAGCCCTTTCTTCCCAGCCCAGACTGTCAGTATGGGGTAATCAGCCCTCTGTGTGGGGACACTCACTGCCTATTCAGGTTTGTCAGCCCCACCCTTCCTTTCTGCCCAGGAAGAGCCATCATAATGCAGATGAGTGTTCAGACAAATCTAACCTTCCTGTGTTAGTGACTGTCTGGACGGAATGCACAAAGTTTAGCTGTCACCCATCTCGGATGTATATTGGAGGCAGGATGCATGCACACAGAGCTACGAGCAAAGGAATGTCCACTTTCTAACAGTGTCATTTCTAAAATAGTAATGTTAAACCCAACTTTACCAGTAGGGTGGATTTATCATTAATAGTCCAATGATATGAAACATGACATAACTACTCCTTCTACCTCAGGAATTACAGCTTAAAAGTGTAATAAGGAATTTCAAGTGTTAACCTATGAGAGGAATAAGCCTCACAGTAGTGAACAATAAATGTAGGTGTTTTTCACTACTAGGATATGCAAAGCTTAAAAGTACATGCCCTACCTTTTAGGTACAATGCGCTGTGCCCTACAGGGTACCTACATCCTACCTTAGGGAAGACCTGAGTGTAATAAAAAGGGGAGTTTAAGGCTTGGCAGAGGGTTTTAAATGTCAAGTCGAATTGCCGGTTAACTATACACACTGGTTCTGCAGTGGCAGGCATGAGACATGTTTAAAGGGCTACTTGTGTGGGTGGCACAAGCAGTGCTGCAGGCCCATTAGTAGCATTTAATTTACATGCCCTAAGCAAATGGCACACCACTTTCTTAGGGATTTACAAGTAAATTAAATATGTCAATTGTGTATTCTGCAATATTGCCATGATAAGGGTGAAGCACATGCACTTTAGCACTGGTCAGGAGTGGCAATGTGCTCAGAGTCCTAAGACCAACTAAAACAATATCAGAAGAAGAGGAAGGCAAAAGATTTGGAGTGCCTCAAAGGCAACTGCAAGCATTTACACCTCTTCCTTCATGGAGCAATGCAACCAAGTATCGGTTCCACTCCCACCTGACTCCAATAAATTCATCATGTAGGAAGAGAGGTTTCTCCTGGGGAGTTCCTGCTGGCTCACAATGCCAATGATGGTCTTGGTCATGGATCTTGTTGGAACAAATTCAGGTGTTGTGGAAACTGCTGTCAATGTGAGACCACCAGATATCTTGGGTAGAGTAATTTATATAAGCTATGTCTAGTTCCTTAAACCTGCTTACCATCATATATCCTTCAGAGTCAGGTCAACTGTCTGGGCACTCATCTGTAGCTCCCTGAAGACCTTGCTTGCTTGCTCCAGTGCCTGGTTTCCATTTTGCCCATTTACAAGCGCCTCTTGGACTGGACTCCAAAAAAAGAATGACATTAAGGGCCTGATTCACAAAAGGTAAAGTTAGACCTAAAATCTAACATAGACCAAAGTCTAACTTTACTACTTTTTGAGATTCATAAAGGGACGTTCAAGTAGAATCTGCACTCCTGTGGAGGTTGCGCACTTGGAGTAGAGTTTCCTCAATCAGTATGGAATCTCTGCCAGAGTGTGGAATCTCCACACTCAGGGCAGATTCTCCACACTCTGGGTGGAACGTCCGCACACGGGGCAGACCATAACACTGTGAAATAGCAGCACAAACTTTGATGTATGCCACAACACATGCTTAGATTCACACATCATGAGATATACATCTAGTTGTACAACCAACATAGTACAAAATGCCTCACTTAAAATTGAAAACAGCTATCTGTAAACAATGGACTGTTACATATGCAAATGTGTAGGACATGTAGGTAACATTACAGTATAACAACATGTTACTAAACATTGGATTACACAATGAGTGAGGGCCACTCGTTACTTGGAGGTGAAAAAACAAAAGCTGGGAGCAAATGTGATGGAAGTAGGCCCAGTTAACTGTAAAGGGAGTGCATTGGATGGGTAATTGTGATGGCCAAAACACACCTCCATAACAGTGTAATATAGCAAGTAACATACAATACCATAAACGTATTCATATGACTCATTGAGTGGCAACAAAAATGCCACAGGTATATTTGTTACGTCTCTTCTACAGTTCCACGTTTAACAATCCTGTAATGTCTTCCACAATCAGTTCAAATGTGAATGTTATGCACAAGTCAAAACTGCTAATCAATCCTCAGATTTCCAAGTCTTTCCCAAATGCCACACACACACACACCTGTATCTGTGCTTGCCATCCCCTCACACAGCTGCACCACAATGTTGTTAGCCAAACAGCCAATCATAGACTGTCTGCATGCATAAAATATGAGCAGCCACAAAAAAAACCCTGTTAGACCTCACAACATGTGCTGAATGTGTTTGTTAGTTTTCTCCTTGTAATGAGACAGAATGATTTGAAGAGGAAGAGGAGAGCTGAGAGGATCTTCAGACAAAGTATCAGCCCCTATGGGGTGTCCAACCAAGATGTTACCTGCAACTGTTTGCAGATTCTGTTTCCCCCTGATGTTATCTTGGGCATGGTTTCTGAGCGGGAGCAGGATATTGACTCTAAAAAATGTAATTCCCACACCATCCCAGCCTATGTCAAGAACCAAGCAGCTCTACATTTCTTTGCTACTGAGTCATTCCAGAGGGTGCACAGTGACATAGTAGGCATTTCTCAGACAAGCCAGTTTTGTTGCTTAGGTCAGTTCAGAGCTGTACAAATATGAAAGTGCATCTCTACATAGGTATGCCACATACACTGGCAGAAGGCAAAAGGGTTGCTAGGGATTCCTACCTCTTTTCCTGCTTCCCACTTGTGGTAGGTGCAATTCATTGCACTCAATATGGCACTTCAGCCACCTCACCACAATGCACATATCTTTAGCAACAGACACCACTAGAACTCCTGCAACGTGCAGGGTGTATGTGATGTCAATGGCTACTTTACTGATGTGTGTGCAGTGTTCCCAGGCAGAATGCATTACAGCTACATATTCCACAGGTCACTTTTTGCCAGACAGCCGAAGAATTTGGCACCATGTGGCTTCTGGGAAAGTAGTCAAGTGGCATACAAGTCGGATATGTATAAATGTTTGAATATCCACAACCAATACAAATGACTAATTCTCATGGCACATTCTTGACCCCAACAGACACTGCATGTACCATTTCATACATGATGAACTCTACAGATGCAAAAGGGACATGTACAAATATTTTCTTCTCATTTTGCTCCTCAGGTGATGCTGCATATACACTCTCTCCTCATCTCCTCACTCCATAGAGAAGATCAATCACAATGCCTCAGTGTAGGTACAGTAGGACACAAATTTGTACACAAGCCAATAAAAAAGTCAGGTTTTGGTCTCCTAAAGTCACAATTCAGATGTCTTGATGTTACAGGGAGTTGCTGCTTTACTCTCCTGAAGTTTGTGCAAGATAATAGTGGCCTGTTGTGTTTTGCACAATATTGCAGTCCATCAAGGCTTACACATACCTCTGAACCCTCGCCAAGGTCTGAATCCAGGGAACCGAGGCATTGTCCCAAACAGAGGGCGGAGCATGCAGGTGCATGACCAGCTAGTTGACACTTTTTTCTCTCGAGGCACCAGTTGTGTTATGGCGGTAATGTGGTTTCACAATCTGTTGTCATTTATGATTTGTGGACATTTAACACTCTGGCCCTCATTCTGACCTTGGCGGTCTTTTCGCAAGACCGCCGAGTTACCGCCGCGGTAAAGACCGCCGACCGCGGCGGTATGCCGCTGCGCGTATTCCGACCGCTGGGAGCGTTCCGCCGGAATACCGCCAGCAGCCACACTGGCGGTCGGCGGGAAAGTGGAGACTGGTCAACCTCCACCGCCACGCCAGCAGAACACCGCCCCCAGAATTACGACCCACATTTCTGTGTGGCGGTCTTCTGTTGGCGGTCTTCTGTTGGCGGTCACGTCCCTATGGCTCCCGTCGCCTCCCGGAGGACCAATGCACAAGGTAAGTTGATCGTCCGTGAGGGGAGGGGGTGGGGGGGTGTTGTGTGATGTGTGCGTGCATGGGGGTGTGCGTGTGAGTGTGTAGAGGGGGTGTGTGAGTGCGTGCATGCGGGCGGGGATTGCTGCTGTGCCTATGGGCAATGTGTGTAGTTCGGCGGGTGCGCATGTCGGCATGTATGTGTGCGGGTATGTGTCCCCGTTGTGTATGTGTGTGTGTAGGGGGTGTGTATATGTGCATGTTGGGGGTGTGTGCATGTCGGGGTGCATGTATGTGCATGTCGGGGTGGGGGTGGGGAGGGGGTTCGTACCACCTCTGGGGGGTGGCAGGGGGGTGGAGGGTGTGGGGGGAGGACTCGGGGGGGCAGTGGGGGGTGGGGGAGACCCCTATCAGTGCCAGGGAAGGAATTCCCTGGCCCCGATAGTGCCTACCGCCATGGTTCGCATGGCGGTTCCCGAACGCAAGAAACCGCGGCGGTAAGCAGGGTCATGATAGTGTTGGCGGTCTTGGGTCGACCGCCGGACCGGAGTGCGCAGACTCCAGCCCGTCGGTCATGACCGCCGTGGCTGTCGGAGTGGGAAAGTGGCGGTCGGTCGCGGCGGTGACCGCCGCGGTCAGAATGCCATTTTTAATACCGCCGGTCTGTTCGCGGTCCGACCGCCGCCTCTCCGCCGACCGCCAAGGTCAGAATGAGGGCCTCTGTCCATAAATTCCATCCTGATACTACTCTGTGAGCCATACATGATGTATATAAACAACAGGTGTTGTCAAGAGTCAACAAATAGGCCATGCAGCACATTTCTTGTATATGATAGTAATTAGCATGGGCAGAGTCTCAAAGTATTCCATTGCCCTAGTGGCGTAAATGTCACTGCATCTGCAAGATCGGCCAAACAGTAGGCATCTGAAAATAGGTCTGCACAAGTGTCACAATGAGTCATGTCTATGCATAGAGTCAGGAGGACTGTCATTGTGTATAAGATGGAAACCTACAGTTATATGTGAAACCAATAAGATTAAACATAGGGGTCATCTTTTGAATTTTGGGTTACACATACTACAAGCAAGCATGTCTTACCCATAGTAATATGTGGCTTGCTGTGTGGCACACTGTACTTTGTACAATGCCCTTTTCTGATATTTGCTACATGGGGGTGACAGACAGTGATGAAAACCTATTAGTCCACTCATTGTAAATTTTAGGGACAACTAGTAGTTAAAATTAGTAGTGATAAATTTTGCTCCGCCGGTGGATTTAGAGGAGTTTCGGCCACTCCGCGTTACGCTTGTAAGGTGTAGTTCCGACCAAATTTCACCGTGTGGCAGAGATTTTACTCACGAGCAGCTTGCCAACTGTCAGTTGGTAAGTGTGAGAGAGCATTGGTGTCTCCTTGCGTGCTTTTCAGGCACTGGGGGGTCCTCTGCAAGATCTTCTCACTGCGAACAGTCATGGGCAGTTGTGACCATTTTCAGTGAGAAAGCTGCCAATCACATACAAAATCTACTCAAGCCGCAGCAGAATCAACTTAGGCAGCAGCGCCCTCTGGCAGGCTGCATGGTGCTGAGCTCCCCGCACTAAAAATCAGCGTGATGTGATGATTTCCACCCATTCGTGGAATTCCGCAGAATCTTGCAGAGTTTTCATGTAACTATGGAATTCCACACAGTGAAAGTTACTTAAGTTCTGCCCACCTCTAATCAAAATGTAACAAATTACATACTGTTAATTATATTTTGAACTGAATGTCAGTGTTGGAGGTACAGTACTTGTAGCGCTGACCTAGTGAGGCTAGGAATGTTTAAAAATTTCTTAGACATGACCTATTGTTTTCCAATGTTGTATAATGATGTGTGGCATGACACAATAGTAACATAGTGGTAAGTATCTGTGTGGTGTTGTGTTTAGGAATCAAAACATTAAACACATGTTGGTAGGGAAATATATATTTTATCTGTGCACTTCCTGTGTTATTGTCATTGAGTTCTGGCCTGACTGCGGAGCCTTCACTCTGTGTGTGTAGATTGCACGGTGGAGGTCCTGCACTCAAGGTGAAGACTCTGCGATTGGGCCAGAAACCAATAATAATACACAGGAAGTGACAAACAGGAAATTATGTACAGGAAGTTGAAGGCAGCTATTTTGTGTTCATTCTGTGCCATCCATACCTCATAACAACATCCTCTGCCATCCTGCTACTCTGTATATGTATCTTACTTCCAACATGGCTGAGGGACTTGGTGACAAGGCACCCTCCCCTTCAATGAGTCTTAATTGAATGTTCTTCCTAACAGGGTGTTTGATGAGTACCCTCAACATTGGGGTGGCCAAGATACCCAGTTGAATAATGCAATGCATACTCAAATCTGGTGTGATATTGCTGCAAGCTGGAGTGCAATGGATGTGTACCAGATGTGCAGTAAGCAATAGGAGGACCTGAGACACTTGGCCCACATCACACCCTCATTCACAAGAGCCAGGCATGAGCCCACTATACAGGGGGGTCCTGAAGACAGCCTGGTTGACCCTGCATGCACAACTGGAGGACTATGAGTAGCAGAGTGCTGATAAGTGCATGATCTGCATTATGTGTCTTGAAGTGTGATGTGAGTGGTGTGAGAGAGTACCATCAGGTATTGTTTTTCACCTTTTACTTTATCTGAGAGATGGATTGAAAAATTGTAAAGTCTATGCAACATTGGAGCTATTGGGATGCTGTTTTCTGAAGGAATTCTGGTTCTTGTAGTTTTCAGAACACAAATGGTTTGATTTTCATTACAACTGCTTTTTTTTAGAGAAATGCACTTACATAGTCATGACGAGTGAACTAAGGTCCTTATAACTGTTGTATGCTATGTGGAATGAATAGGTTTAATGCCCATTTTTGGTATATTAGAATATGTGTGCTGTAGGTTGTATCATACATGCTTTTTTGTGTGTTGTTTGTCATTACTACTAATATTTGTTGTAAAATAAATTAAAGGCTGACATTGTGTGACTAGTCTCACTCAAAATGATACATATGTGTACTAATTGAACACACATCCTCAACAGTGGCATGTATGTAATTTCCAATTTATATGTAGCTGTACTGAATAAGCAGATATGATTAACAGTGTACAGCACAAACAACGCAGTCGTTTACTGCAAAATGTGGCTCTTGGCATCTACACTGGCTGATGTTTCCAAGGAATATACAAAACAATTGAATCACATCTTTAGAAAGGGTATCTCTAAGTCCTTGTTTGCAAAGGTACAACAAACTTAGCATGTTTGGTGTGTTTCGCTATGCTACAGATGACAGTTGATAGTCAGAGTAAATCTGGTGAGACTGCGCTTTAGGGGCTGAGAACTTCACACATAAAAGAACACACCTGTGTACACTTTTAGGTGTGTAGATCTCTATTCCAACTGTGTACCATCACCACTTGTAAAATAACATTGCAGGATTACTATGTGAAAATGCCAGGAACCTCACATTGCACTGAAGTTGAAGGTTATACTGATCTTAATTGGGAATTTGTTTTTCCTTAAATTAATTTCTTGATGTTACAGTGGCATTACATCTACTTTTGGATTCTAACCACATATGATTGGTCAGTTGTATCTAGGAACAAGAATGTCAGCACTTGCTTTATGGTGTCTCTATCTTTATTATACATTGAACACAAGCCACTTGATTGTTTGTTTTAATTTTCAGTGGACTGGGCTGGTCAAGTACCTTATGGACAGGACAAACGACAGACCAGGACATCTTTGGCTCATCGGCGTGCACGTTCTCGAGCTACCACCAGTGAGGAGGAGTAAGACCTAGCGTGAAGCAGCGGTAGTGGGCAGAGACATTGCCATCAACATCAACAGCCCAGGTGAAGGCTTAGCAGACTGGTTGGGGGGAAGATTGAGAGGGACACCACCAGTCAGGGGGGTTATGAATGTGGGTCTCCGCTGGCCCACAAGAACTAGAAATGGAGAGGGTTCCCCTGAGCAGGCCTCAATACCATGTGTGCCTGCCACCGACCCCTCCCTAACATTTGAGGACCCAATTCCATCCGGACCAACAGCTGCACCCCCTGCTACTACTCCTCAATCCAAGTGCCTACCAAGAAAAGCTGAGGGAGACATCTGCCTCCAACACCCCACACCCCTTCAACCCAAAGCCCTCCATGTGTGGAAGCTTCTGTGGCTGCATACCAGGGAGTGATTATGGCAGATGATGATGTCCAGACTGTTTTCTCTTGGAGCCTACAGGAGGTTAGAGATGAGCTCCGTTTGTTCCTAGAGTTACAATCCAGACTTTTGGTCCAGACCTTTGGAGAACATCAGTGCCTCCATTACTTCCTTGGGTGCAGCCACACGGTCTGCGTTCTCCCAAAGACCCACCTAAATGACTGTTGTTATGTTTCTGAGTGTGTGTCATCTCTCTCTGTTTCCTCTGGTACCCCTCGTGTGTTGAACTCCTTTGTGGTGTGTGGTGCTTCATCGGCCAGTCACTTTGAGTCCACAGCTTTGGAGAATATCAATTTGGTCATCAAAATGGACAGTGAGGATTGCCAGTGATTCTGTCCTCCCAAGTCTGGACACTTGTAGAGAAATTACATGTGGCTTTGGGGGCAGGCATTATTTTTTATGTTGACCATGGACTTTTTTATTAGGACAATGTTTGACAATGGGCTTCATTTTATTTAAACTTGTACATAGACTGGTTGCTCTGATGCTTCTTGACATATTTCTATTCTGTTGCCCAACCTCCTCCGAGATCCCTTGTCCACTTTGTTAGAAGAATTTATGTTTTTTTCCTTTTTCTTTTTCCATTGGACAGTATTCATTTCTTTTTTAAGGAATCATTTTACAACTAAGATTTTGATCAAAATATAAAGTATTGTTCCAAACCATCTCTTTGTCTGTAGTTTTCCATTATATATGTTGGATTCAAAGCAGTGAAGACTACATATGTAGGTGTTTTGCTATGCTTTAATTATATTATGACTAGCAAACTAGATTGTCCTACAAATCAACATATAGCACTCAGACACATGTATAGTCACATAAATGTCCTACAACCCTAAATAACCATAGTAACCATTTCACCATAATTAAATTTTAATAAGTTCAAAATAGAAGCATTTATTTGTACAAAATATTATGTTTATTTACATAACTTTTGAGTATTTACATATTTACAGTGGTCATGGGGGATGTCTCTTGAGCTTTCCAAACGTGGTGGTGAAGATCTCTGTGAGTTAGCCTGCATTCTGGGTTGGTGCCGATGGGTGGGTTGGTGTGTGGCTTCTGCCTGTGCAGGTGGAATAGTTTGCTCAGGAGGGTACAGCCTATAGAGTTGGGGGTGGCTGTGCAGATGGGAGGTGTGCCTGTTGCGGAGGAGAAGTGCCTGTATAGAGAGCATGCCTGTAAGGGTGGTGGGGGTGCCTGTACTATGTGGATGCCTGTACAGGTGAGAGAACCTATGGAGGGTGGGTCGTGAGTGTGCAGTGGGAGGACATGCTTGTGCAGGTAGGGGTTGCCTGTGCACATAGGGGGATGCCTGTGCAGGTTGTGGCACAGGTGGCATGGTGGGGTGCAAATTGGTGTGTTGGATCCACTCTATGTGTTGACCATAAAGGAAGACTTTCAAACATTCTCAACATGCCAGGGCATGGTGCCTTCCCTATAGACTGATATTTGGTTATGGTGCATCCTTGACATGTCTTGGCAACATTTCACAATACTGTCCAAGATACAGGTTTGCTTGTCAATCATCTGAGGGATTTACTGTAGTGAGTCTGAATAGTGAGACAGAGTAGCCCCTATTACACAAATGTGCTGCCTCCAGAACTGCAGACAAAGTTGGCAGTTTGCTAAAGCAGCTCCCGCTGTTCACCTGCCCAGTCTCCTAAAATCCGTCCTAGAATCCATCTTTAGCAACCTCAGTGTGGCTGATTTAATCACTGGGGAATCCAGAGATACAGAAGTGTGTTTTCCATGAAGCCAGCAATAAAGGGAGCATGAGTGAGCAGACTGGGGCCCGCTGAACCCAAATACTGAAACTTCCCTGGTAGAGGCGCAAAGTGGCGGATGGAGTGATGTGTGACTGAGCCTGCATCAGAAATTCTGGTCTGCGACTGTAGTGCAGACTGGACAGAGATCCGACATCGAAGTGAATGGTGAGAAGCCCTGCCAGTGTTGCAGTGCCGTACACCCTGGGCGAGGCCTGAAACAAGGGTTGAGGGAGAGGACTAGAGTGAGATTTGCCTCCCTCCTCCCCCACCAGTCCACCTTACTACTGAGGCTCTGAAGCACCACGACGAATGGCGGTGGGACAAGTGCGGAGAGGAGCTGCCCCCGATTGCCTTGCAGGAGAGATAGCCTTAGCGGGGCGTGAGGACAAGTGATTGAGGCCATGGAGGCAGGCCTCGGGCAGTGAAGAGCAACAAGGCCTGCGCTGAGAAGGCGCCCGATGGAAAGATTGTGCTGAGGGGACAGGACATTCATGGACACCTTTCATTCTTTAATGCAATATCTCAAGTGACAGGCCCCTGATGTGGCACTCCTTCAGGAGACTCACCTGAAGGGTAAAACGTAGAGAGCTCTTGATAGATGGGGTTAAAAAATAGTGGCCAGTGCAGCATACACCACTGTTCCAGCTTGGTTGGGATTCTGATGAGAAGTGGCTCCATTTATTGTGCATGGGATTTGGCCGGATACCCATGGGAGGTATGTGGCCCTCCCTGGAGGCTGGGAGGGTTAGATGATTAACAAATGCTCGGTGTATGTCCCGCAGCACCTCCGTGAAGTGGCGCTCTGAGGGGTGACTTTAGCCTGTCAATATGTGAGGAAAACATAAGATGACCCCCCAGACAGGCAAATTCCTCCCACTACCAGCTATTTGGTTTCCTTACAGCTGTGAATTGAGCGACATTTGGTGTTCACATTATCCCTGGAAACAACAGTTCACATTCCACTCCTGGGCACATGGCAGTCTTTCCTGCATAAACTACTTTTTCATGTTGATGGGAGATCTCTAGTGTTTCTCATAGGACCGCCACATGGCAAGAGCCATTATGGACCATTCCCCCATGTGGGTGGTATTTGGCCTGTGTGGAAACCCTACAAGGTGAGCTGTATCAATTAACCCCTGGTATCTTAAACTACAAAAAGATCATAGAGAGGCTGATAAGCACCACTAAACACTAATTTGCAGAAAACAAGTCATCCGTTGACTCCTCTCAGACCCTCTAGGAGAGGTGTAAGGTGATGATTATGGGACAGGCACTCTCCTTCATAGCAGGACATAAGAAGGAACAGAGGGCCCAGCTTGAATTGTTGAAACACAAAATGTGCATGCTAGACATAGACCTGGTTGCACAGCACTGTAGTGACACCAAACACACACTCCTTATGAAGCAAAGGGAATACAAAGACATGACTGCTGATGCCACCTGAATGAGTGATAGGACCTTCCAATA
Source organism: Pleurodeles waltl (assembly GCF_031143425.1). NCBI lineage: Eukaryota > Metazoa > Chordata > Amphibia > Caudata > Salamandridae > Pleurodeles > Pleurodeles waltl. The sequence goes on from NC_090449.1 coordinate 157,228,819, forward strand.
GTGCTAATACGAGGTTAGTAACAAGGCGGGTAAGCTAATGGTTTTGTTATATAGAAGGGGCCGCTGGGTATCGAAGTTGAGGACACCGGAGGGTAACTTAGTAAAAGATAGATAAAGTGTGGTGGATGTGTTTTGCCACCTATTACACCCAGTTATACCCCACTGCGGTCACAATCACAGCGGAGGAATCCTGAGAGCTTCTGTCTGTCTTCCATCTCCCAAGTCTCCCCACTTCAGATCATGCTCTCCTGGAAGAGGAGATAGCAGAAAGCAAAATAGCAACATCCATATGAGATTTGTCTTCTGGCAAAGCGGAGGGCCCCAGTGGGATACAGATCGAGCTGTATAAACAGTCGGGTCAGGACCTAGCCCCTCATTTGCTGCACATGTTCAAGGAGAGTCGCAAATCGGGCTCGCTGCCCTGAGACCATAGGTTGGCTACGATAATGGTCATCCCAAAAGAAGGGAAACCCTGCGACAACTCTGCCTCCTATAGGCCAATCTCCCTCCTTAATGTTCAAGCTAAGATCCTGACTAAGGTCCTGGCCTCCTGATTCATCAAAGTGATCACGGATCTTGTCCACCCAAACTAGTTGGGTTTTATGCCGAATTGTAGCACCACCCTTAAGCTGACGTGCCGTTATGCCATACTGAGCCAAACCCCCCCATTCGGGGGAACGAGCGCTCGTGCTCTTCTTGGATGTCAGTATGGCTTTCGACTCAGTAGAATGGGCCTATATGTTCGAGGTACTGGCTAGGATGAGCTTCGGCCCACGCTTCAACTGTTGGGTCGAACTCCTATATGCTGACCCACTGACAAAGATGAAAGTAAAGGAGGGGATGCCACAAAACCTTTGGCTTCAACCTTGCACATGACAGGCTTGCCACTTATGGCCCATAATCTTTGCTTTAGCACTGGAGCCCATGGATGCCTGGATCAGACAGGATCCACTGGTCCGCGGAATACAATGGACTGACCACTGGGAAGATAAGATCTCCTTGTACTCAGATGATTCCTACTTTATGTGACAGATTCCAAGAACACCTTGGACAGAATAATGCAGATCCTTACCATCTTTGGCCACTATTTGGGTACGCTATAAACTTGTGTAAATCTCAAATATGTATTCTGCAGGGTCCATGGCCAAAATTGCCCTGCAGCTGTGCAGAAGAAATAGTCACTGAGGGCTTCTGCTACCTGAATCTTTATGTGACCACTGACCATGACTCATTCTTACACAACAAGCTGTCATCACTCCTAGAGAGGCTGAAGTGGAATGTCCAACACTGGAGGGGTCTCCCACTATCACTCCTAGGCAAAGTGGCACTTTTTAAAAAGCTGTCCCTACCTTGTTTTCTTTATTTCCTGTAAAACTCACTATACGCTGTCCCCACTTTGTATTTTCAGATATTCAAGAGCAAAGTCAGGGCTCTGCTCTGGGACCAAAGCCCGGTGCAGATGGCTCAACACAAATTAACAAGAAGATGGTCTGACAGGGAAGTGGAAATACCAGACATCCAGAAATATTATTAGGCAGCACAGCTGACCACTATCAATGGGTGGGTTTTTTGCGCTGCAGAGGAACCGCCCTATCGGACGGATGCATCCAGGGGGGACATCTTCGAGCTCTCGATGGTACTCCTCAACACCTTTATCTTCAGGGCCAGACTGCAACAATGGTAAATATTTGGTATGCGGCCACATGGCCCTTGGGCTGGACAGGAAAGATCACCCATGGGACACTGCAGCACTAGGTACGCTAGGGCATTTGCCAGGCTTTGACAAATGGGACCTGATTGGTCTCTCCCGGGTGGGTGACTTGTGGACCTAAGGAAATGTTACTCCCTTACAGACTTACAGTGTGGCTATCACCTGGCAACCATCGAAACATACCGCTACCTACAGGTCCATCACGCCCTGAGTGTGGCGTTACCACGTGGCACGATGCTTCGGGGGTCTTCACCTCTAGAGGACAGGTTATTTGATTAGTACATGCCACCCAAAGTCACATCTATAACATACCAGAAGTTGCCTAACAATTCACTGGAAGCACTGAAACAACTGAAAGAGCACTGGGTTGAGGACTTGGGAGACCGAGAAGGCAAAGACTGGGCAGAGACGCTAGCATCCTCCAGGGAGGTGGCCATAAGGTCCAGTTTTCACTTAGCTCAATTGAAGATACTCCACCTCTCCTATTTCGCACAGACCACATTGGTTAAAATGGGCAGGGCGCTGACTGATATTTACCGAAGGGGCTATGGTTGTACCAGCACCTTTTATCATGATTTGGGCCTGCCCAGCACTACAGGGCATCTGGGTGGTGGTGATAACCTGTCTGAGCGAGGTATGTGAGGCTCCCCTCTCCACCTCAATGAAATTGTGTCTCTTAAATATCTGAGAGGAAACAGAATTTCTATGTGTGGAATGGATATGGATCACCCTGGGGTTGGTGGAGGCAAAAAGGAATGTGTCTCAGCTGTGGGGTGTGGATCGGGTGCCACAGTTGGAAGACTGCAAGTGTTATAAGTACTGGTGTATGCTATCTGACATGGTGGTGTATGAAGGCCGAGGTTGCCCTCAAAACTGGACAAAACTTTGAGGACACTGGAATTAACATAGAGGTAACACATGTGGAGACCAGCGCCCCCCATCCTGGTAGATCTGAAGCCAGAGACATCTTCAATGGAACAGGTGGCGGGAGGGCTTGGGAATGGGGAGTGGTGGGACGTGAAGTGGTCTGATGTGACTATGATAATATTGTCGGGGAATTTCATAGTGCAGAGTTATGTTCTGCATTTAACTTAATTGCAAATAAAAAAAATATTTAAAAAAATGTGCTGCCTCAGACCAGACCGTTGGAAAAAAGTCTTCCTCTCACTTGCCAACATGAGTATCTGCCAACCCCCTCCACTTGAGACTCCCTCTGATATGACCTTCAGGACCACAAGCACAGGTAGGGGTGGCACTTGGCAGGCTGTGGGGAGGAGATTCATGACTAATGGCTACCTGTTCCTCACCAGAGGTGTTATGTCCTTCAGATATTTGAGAAAAGGCCTGGGATGCACTGCCATAGGAGGAGTAAGTAGATGAATCAACATAACAACCCCGGACGTGATGGCTGTGATGAGGTGATGGTTAGGTGGGAGAGGTGAACTCTGTGTCTACTTGGCTGAATGCTGGGAAGTACTATCCTGAGAAGGGAGGTGGGAGGTACAATGCTGGCTGGACCTAATTTTGTCTGCACTGTTCTGGCCAGTGGGTCATCAATGCACTCCCCCTCATCCATGTCCTCATCCGCACCGAGCACCTGCTCATCTTCTTTCTTATCCATGTTTTGTTGAGCACTGCTTGCTGATGATATTGTGCTTGGAGGAGAATCAAGTTCTCTCCTCCACTTGTTGGTGGATGGTACAACTTCCTCAAGAGACTTAGGGGGTTATTCTAACTTTGGAGGAGTGTTAATCCGTCCCAAAAGTGACGGTAAAGTGACGGATGTACCACCAGCCGTATTACGAGTTCCATAGGATATAATGGACTCGTAATACGGCTGGTGGTAAATCCGTCACTTTTCCGTCACTTTTGGGACGGATTAACACCTCCTCCAAAGTTAGAATAACCCCCTTATTGTCCCCAGCACCTAAAAGACAGAGGTTGCAACATATAACATATTTGCGATAGAATATCATGTGTATGGCAGAAGACATGATCTTCGATCCAGCAGTTGTGAAAGAAGTTACACCTTTAATTAATGTTCAGCATGAATAATAAGTGAATATGCAGACATCACTGATGATATTGGGAACATATCACACACCAACATTAGATGCTTAGAAAAAGTGGCTATATCTGCAAAATTACTTTCACAATGAATTGGTAATTGTGAACTCTTTGGGAAATAATAGTTTGCAACACTATATGGCACACTTGACTGACAGACGGCAGCTAGTTGGTCTGACTGCTGCAGCCAGAAGGTCTCCCAAATCCGTGGATGAGGTACTTTGGATGATAGAGGTATTTCTGACAGCAGCTGTAATGTAACAAACATATCCATATTACAACACAAATGATAATGTGTATTATTTTAGATGCATGTGACCTTAACTGGGTTTACCAACAGCCCTGTGTGTGGTGCCTGATTATTTGTCACATCTGCACATGCGGCAGAGATCACTTTAGCATGTGTTGTCCTGGCTAGCGTGAAATGATCTAAAATGGTGAGTTTCATTATCATACTAGTTGACACATGTTTAAACCAACATATGCTATCTAGGATCCACAAGGAAGCATGCGTTTTTCAGTCCCTCCCTACCTTTTGTCCCCATTTGGACTACTACCTGCTGGTGTTTACGTCAATGCCAGTTTTCGAACCCCTCACAAAGTGTATGATGGATTGGCTATTGCAAATTGGCAAGTACTGATTTACTTGTAAGTCCATGGAATGTGGTAACCAGAATACCAAAGGCATGTAAGGCAGAGTGTCCATCCAGGGCTGCAGCACTGATTGTGCCACCCAGTGTGTGACAAAGTACAAAATGGCTCCCAGCCTCCCACAGTAGACTGGAAGAGCAGTGGTCACACTGCTAGTTCGACTTTGCCATTCAAACTAATGGGAAAGCCACCACTTCCCTTAACCCTATACATAAATCTCCCCTAACGAAGGCCCGTGGAACCCTAGGGAAAGGAGCTGTATATTGTTACGTAGAACATGCATGTATATATTTTAGCAGCAACACCACTAAATTGTCGTGTTGTGTGAAATAGCTAACAACCCCATTCGCTAACACAGAGTTACCGGCTGACCCCCTCAGCCCAGCTAACCTCTGAATGGGGCTGCCTAGCTGGGTACTGCAAGGTATCAAATTAATTGTGACATTAAACCCGACTTGGTGCCCAAGTCGGTTTAATGTCACTATTAGAGAAATGCAACTTTTAGAAAGTTGCCACCCTGTGGCCCAGTAGGTCCAGTAGCCTCACACAGGCAGTGACCCACAGACAGCTTTCTGCCCATCTGGAGAATAGTGTGAATGACTCCCAAGTTTAGAAACCACAGCAGCAAACATTTAGGCAGAGGTGTCACTTCCACGTTGCTAAAAGCCACTCAGGGTGTTAGGCCAAACGTCGAGCTTCAAAAAAATGATGGAGTTTAAGAAAAAGGTCTATAGGTTGTATTTTAATAATGTAGTACATGGGACCCACTTCTAGGCATGTTTATTTATCTGTTTCTGCCGATGGTAGTAGCTGATCTACCCCATTATGTTGCCTTCCTGCAAGTGCAGGAACATCTGTTCATGTGGGTGGATCCACTCTGGCTGCATGTGGAAATTAAATGAAAAAGTCAGGAGACAAATACAACAAATGATGATTGTGTCCAGCTTTTAACAGTTAGTTAATTGCATTTACAATGCAACTATAATGTTTACTAATTCATGCACAATTCCATGTCCCAGTTATAAAACTTAATTGATACCACCAGCATAGATGGTCAACTGTTTCTGAAGAAGAAAGTGGAACTATAAGTTTGCAGTACTTAGGATTCTGGGACTTGGAGTGTGATAGACAAAATGAATCACATGAGAGTAGGAATACCATGAATATTTGCACAAGATTTAAGTTATTTCCATAGCCACATTTCCACTGTATATTGAAAGTTTTTCTAATATAGTCATTGGGCCTGATTCACAAAGAGCTTCTGCAGTCATGGCAGAATCGGCAGTGCAAAGATTCTGCCATGACTGCAGAAGCTCTTTGTGAATTGGGATCATTGTTTAACCATCACATCCTACCTGACACCAAAATTAGGTTGTCAGTCACCGGCAGCCCATGCAGCAGGTGGGGTTTCATGGTGGAGGGAATGCATTCTCAAGTGTTGTGAGATGGAGACTGGTTCCAGATTCTCCAGCAGGGACAGCTCTGGCCACCTCTATCCTGGTGAACTTCTCTTTCCCCCAACTCCTTTCATCCAGCCACTTCTTTTTGATGTCAGTGATGGTTTGGACATCCTTCTCCAATGCACTGACTGCATTAGTGAACTGCTGCCACAGGGCTGCCTTCTGTGTTGCACTGGTGAGGTAAGGATATAAACAATGGAGCTTTTTGTAGTTCTCCTCTACAAATTTGTCTATCATTTGGGTCTCCTCCTCTGTGAGTTTTTTCTTCCTTCTCACATTCAACATACTAACACTTGACAGATTAGCATGACAAGACAAGGCACAGAGCAGCCAGGTCAAGAATATGCCTGGAAAAAACAGAGCCTTGGATGTGTGTTGCTTTTATGTGGATTGCAGTGCATGAGGTATAGGTGGCATGAATTGTCTGCAAGTGTATGTAATTAAACTTTCCCTGCCCCAAGTACGGACCTTCTGTCCCAAGTGTGCAGGTTCCACCCCAAGTGACTAACCTCTGCCTGAGTGCAGAACCTCCTCAGGCGTAAAAATACCACTTATAAGACCCTTTGTGAATACGGAAAAGTAGTAAAGTTATAGCTTTGGTCTAAGTTAGACTTTAGGTCTAACTTTACCTTTGTGACTCGGGCACCCAGTAAGTAAGGTAGCAATTACTCTTTAAGTGCAGTCACCAGCCACCCGTGCCATCTCTGCTTCTCAGCACCAGTTGTCTGCAAAATCTGCTTCTGCCTTGAACCAAATCTGCGACACAATCCTTTCAGTGACTCTGTACAATCAGGGAAACATCCGTAAATGTATCCAATTCTTTGCATTACCGTACAAGGTAACTAATGTAATTGGAATAAATGTATGCACATGTGTAACCCTCAAATGTGAACATTATTTTTTGGTACAACACCCTGTATACTATTGTTAGTAGATACAGGTTTGCATCAAACTCATGAGTGGTTGCATAGGAACAACCATGTATCATCCATAGAACACCCGCTTGATACAGAGCAACACAAAGTAGTGTGTTGCTTTTCTTTGAGGGACATTCCTTTTGTAAAAAAAATATTTAATTGCATATTTTATCCATATTGCACAAAAGGAGAAAATAAAACAAAAGTATTCCATTACAATGTCAGAAAACATTACTTGATATTCATAACCAAGAAATATAAGAATTAAAACCACAGTCAACAGAGATAAAGTGCCTATTGTGCTGTATCCACTGATCTCCCATAGTACCATCATATTACACAAATGCATTCTGTTGTCACATATGCCTGAGTCTGCTGACATGAATAATACCATTCTCTCAAACCCACTAGTGAGAGTCAGTCCGTTCCCACAGTGGCGACTATATCTGTATCCCCTTTTCACTAGCATTCCTGCCCTAACCCGAATATCTCGCCTTTCCAGGCTGGATAATGCATGTAGTCACGCCACCCATTGCTGAACAGTTCGGGGATGTGGATCAAGCCAGGCCCTAGACAATACATAAATGCATCACTGCCACAGCAATAAACAAGTAAAACTGGTAAGGCCTTGAAACAGCATCATAATGTACTCCTAAAAGAACTAACTGAGGAGTGAGCGTTATCTGGATTTTTAAGTATATCTCTAAAATCCTAGATATCTCCCTTTTAAGTGGCTCAAGCAAAGGGCAAGTACAAAAAGAGATGAGTCAGATCTGCATCTGGATGCTGACAATGTGGGCAGCATGTTCCAGCCATAACCCCCCATTTGGAAATTTTGACTGGGTTATAGTACAGATCAAAAACAGTTTTATAGTGCTGTGCTTGCATGCCAGCAGAATGTATTATTGTTTGGGAAAGTTCCAGAGACTCATGGAAAGAGGGATCAGGAGTACCCAGTTTTGAGCGCCATTTCTTTTGCTGCTTCTCTAGATCATCGGTAGACAGATAATTTTGAAAGCTATAAATTTTACTAATTGAACATTCCTCCCTCCACTCTAAATAATCCAGCAGCTCCGCTTTAGAAGAGCCCCTAGAGCCTCCCCTTCCTATGAAGAAAATCCCAGATCTGCAAATATTTAAGGAATTATCGTTGTTTAACTTCATACTTACCCCACAGCTCCTCAAATTAAATTATGCTGTTACCCAAATGAAAATCTCCCAGGCTCTTAAATCCCAATCTTTCCCAAGCTGACTCACACCCCTCCCTAAGAATTTTGGGAAGTGTAGGATTCCTTTGTAAAAGGGTGTAGTAGTTTAGCTGCCCCTAACCAGCTGGCTGTGCAGTGCTGTCCAGATCATATAAGTGGTGTTAAGAGTCCTATATCTGACCTTTTTATAATAGCTTGGCTCAATTTGTTTTAGAAAAAAGCACCAAAGCCTCTTCTTCAATCAGAGCTGAAAGATGGACGGTACAACATAACCTTTCTCCCAGTCGAGTCTAACCACCCCCCACTACTAATAAACATATATACTGAAGTGCTGCTGACCAATGAAAAAGTTTGAAGTTCGGAACAAACCAACCCTCTCTTTCTCTCTTGAGTGTTAAATATTCAGGGATCTTCTAGAGTTTGCATATGCCTATATAAATCTACTAACCAATTTCTCCAAGATCTTGAACCAGCGATATTCAAATGCAAGTAGGATGGCCCTAAAAAAATACAAAACTTTCAGGAGAAACAACATTTTAATAACATTGCTATGGCCAACAATAGACAAGTGAAAATTAGCCATGCTCTGAAAATCAGCATTGGCCTTCTGAATAACTGGTACAAGATTGGCCTTTACCAACTAATCTAAGTCCACAGTATTTAAACCCCCCGATATGTAGCCTTTTCTACCACCCGTGCATCATTAGATCATACATGTTTATTAAGCACAACTTGGGTTTTGTTCTGCTTCAATAAAAATCCTAGGATTTTTTCAAATGTTACTGTCTCCTGTTCAATCTCTTTCAGAGCCATAGCAAGGTAAGATATGAGGATGGCTACATTGTCTGCGTATGCCAAAACCTTAGTGTCCCAACCCTGCGACCACACAGGTGCTATCATTTGATTACACACTAGCCTGCTCAATAGGGGATTGATATATAGGGCAAAGAGCAGAGGAGAACAGGTGTATGCCTGCATAGTACCTCTCAGGATCTGGGTTGGTCCAGATTGCCCCCCCATTATCAACACTCTTGCAGAGGGTTTATAGTACACAGCTCTTACTGCACTAATAAAGCCATTTCTGATCCTGAACCACCGCTTAGCCGCCCATTAAAAAATCCCGGGAGACCCTATCGAATTATTTTGCTGCATCTAATAAAATTAATGCATCAGGGCGCCCTGCATAGGCTGCTGCCTCAAAAGGACTAATGACCAATCGAATATGATCAGTGGTCCCACATCCTGGGATAAAGCTGTGTTGCCATGGTTATAATACCACCCCCCCCCCACCCCAATGACTCAGCTTAACCTTGAGGCCAAAACTTTCTAATATTATTTAGTATCACTATCAATTAGCATAATTGGCCTATAAGACCCAGGTTCTTGCAGTGGTTTGCCCTTCTTTAAGAAGACAAAAATTCACCATGATTGTGGAACCAATTGCCCTTCCCAGACCTGTAAAAACAATTCAGCCATAACTGACCTGAGCGAGGGGAAAAAGACTTTATAAAACTCCAGAGGAATTTTATCTGTACTGACTGCTTTCCCTGTGGCCAAAGCTTTGAGGGCAGCTTTGATTTCTTCTGTTGTAATAGAATAATCCAAAGCCTCTCGATCTTCAATTATTCTAGTCAAAGACGATGAGTCTCGCTGTTCATTTTGATATAGCTTCTCATAGAACTCTCGGAAAACTTCCCTGATTGCACCTCAACCCTTTACCAAAAGACCCTGGTTATCCCTCACTTCTACAGTTTCCCCTCAGACCTCCCTCTGCCTAGATCTAATAGCCAATAGATGCCCCAGCTGTTCGCTAAACTCATGGCAGTCACATTTCCAAACTAAAAACATCTCTGCAGCTTGCCTCAAAGAAATATCATTAATTGCTGCTTAACTATGGCCACTGCACGCTGTGCTTTCTCCAGATCAGTTCTCTCAATGGCATCAAGAACTAATGGAGTCTCCGCCCTTTCGAATTCCCTATGTAATTCCACAACCTGCTGACATTGTCTTTTCTGCCTTGTTACGCTATAGCTAAGTGTCTTCCCCCTTACACCAGCCTTGAACATATCCCCAACCACTCCTGGAGCAGCACTCCCTACATTGAAACTAAAAAATTCTGATATCCACCTGTTCATATATTGGATATACTCTTTATCCAAAAGAAACGCCCTTTCAAATGTGCAGTTATATTACCTCCCATCTGGATCCTCCAGAGGGATTTCCAGTACTAGGGAATTATGATCGGACGTAACCCTATGGAATTTCTCAATCTTACTTCCCTGCAACAAACTGCAGGAAGTAAACAAATGGTCAAGTTGGACATGCTTTGGATGTGGTGTGGAAAAAATTTGAAGCCAGGATCAGGAGATTTCATTCAAGTCCATGCGTCAGTCAATCCATGATCCTTTCCCAGCTGAACCAATGATCTGAACACTTTAGGCTTTCTGCCAGAGTAAGAATTGATCCCTGCCTCTAGGAGCCACCCCATGTTGATATTGAGGTCCACCAAAATTATAATCAGGGATTGCCAGAGTGCTAACTCACTTGTTAGCCAATCAAAATCTACAGACTCATCCAGAGTCATTCCATATATTGAACACAGAGTAAAAGCGCCTTTTGAACTGTGATATTCAGCAATAATCCATCATCCAAATCTGTCGGCGTAACAATGTCTAAAACAACAAACCTGTCCCCTGGCTAGCATTGCCACTCCCTGTGTCCTGACTGCTTGCATAGACACAACTACAACTGAGAAGCCCAAAGATTCAAGTAAATGCCTTCTGGTTCTCTCAAAGTGCATTTCCTTGAAACACAGTATGTCTGCCTGTGAAGCTTTAGTTTGGGGGTAACCTTTTGCCTTTTGGTGCTATCGTTCAGTCCCCAAATGATTATAGTTGCTATGCGTAACTGTGCCACTGATATTGGTATGAGTAAGGATGAAGCCACTCCCATACAATCTAACACCCAATACACCTGAATCCCATAAATCCTGGTGTACTTTAAAGTACACAAATTCAACTCCTCTTGTGCAAAAGCCCTACTTCTCTCCTTCCCCACTCAGATCACCTCCCCATCCTTTTCTCCCACCCTATTTGCTACCCACCCTCAACTCTCTACCCCCATCCTGCCCCCCCACCCCTGTCAATCTTCCGAAGCAGTCAGACCCTCCAAGGCCTGAGCGATGACTCCCAAGGTGAACCCCTCCAATGCCCCACCCTACCTCAGCAGTCATTACAGTACCGTACAATGGCTGACAAGAGGGACAACCTTATATGAAAAAACATAGCAGTAAATCTCAACATTATTCTCAATTCCTATACCGCCTTGATCAGCCAATTGCCAATTTCCCTCATTCCAATATACAACATACTTCATGTATACATCATGTTTTCCCCAAAAGTAATTCTAATATCAAAATACCAAATCCCTGTTTCCGAGAGCCCAGAACCATCATCACCTCTATTACAATCTATTAATGCATCCCATGAGCAAAGAAATAAACGAAGAAGAAATAAAATGATCAATGAGTATAATCAAGCGTTTAACAATGCTTAGCTCCCTGCAAATAGTTCTTTCAGTTGTGAAAGAGCGTGTCTTCCCATTACAATTGACCTTCAAACGAGCCAGACGAATAAGGAAAGCCTCCACCATGCATCTTGAAATGGCTTTATAAGCTGCCTTAAGCGCCAGCTCCTTCAAAAACGTTGCGTAGCAGAAGTCAAGTTTTACAAAGAAATATTGACCAATAAAACTATGGATGATGTAGAATCTTGCTTCCTAAGCATTAGAGGGAATTGATGTACCCTTTGTATTTCCAAATCCCAGTTCCAGGAGGTCAGCTCGGGGAAGGCGTTCCTAAGAATAGACAGCATGAGCCCTCAGCTCCTTCGGTAATTCCAAGAAATCTCAAGTTATTCCATTGTTGCCTATTTTTAAAGTCTTCTAGCTTCTAAATTTCATCCACCAGCAGAGATTCATGGGCCTCTTTCTGACCTTTGACAGCCCCACCATCCCTTTCAAGGACCATTGCACTGTCTTCAATAGCCAAAATCCTTTCCCCAGATTCTGTACACATCTTGTTCATCTTTCTGACTGCTCGCTGCAATTGTTTCATGGCAACTGGTGCCCTGCAGCTGTCATTATCATATTCTTCTTCCAGCTGTATTATCAAATTATATATAAGGGTCAATGACGGCTAATTAGAATCCATGACCTGGGTACTGAGCTCGGTTTGTACAGAAGGGGCCATTACCTGTTGCTTCTGACGCTCCTGAAACTCCCCATACGCACATTGCATCGCAGAATAGTCCCACTTAAGCCTTTACCTTCACCCTTAGCATTAGCTTGATGTTAGACCTGACAGCCTTAGGGTGATCACCCCTAACCTTTTGCCTGCCTCCCTCCACTTTTTGTACACTGTTTTTGCTGGCTTTAAGACTCTGCGCACTTTATCACTGCTAACCAGTGCTAAAGTGCATATGCTCTCTCCCTTTAAACATGGTAACCTTGGATCATACCTGATTGGACTATTTAATCTACTTATAAGTCCCTAGTAATATGCACTATACGTGCCTAGGGCCTGTAGATTAAATGCTACTAGTGGGCCTGCAGCACTGGTTGTGCTACCCACTTAAGTAGCCCCTTTACCTTGTCTCAGGCTTGCCATTGCAAGGCCTGTGTGTGCAGTTTCACTGTCACCTCGACTTGGCATTTAAAATTACTTGCCAGGCCTAAACCTCCCCTTTCTCCACATATAAGTCACCTCTAATGTGTGCCCTAGGTAACCCCTAGAGCAGGGTGCTGTGGAGGTGAAAGGCAGGACATGTACCTGTGTAGTTTACATGTCCTGGTAGTGTAAAACTACTAACTTTGTTTTTGCCCTACTGTGAGGCCTGCTCCCTTCATAGGCTAACATTGGGGCTGCCCTCATACAGTATTGAAGTGGTAGCTGCTGATCTGAAAGGAGTAGGAAGGTCATATTTAGTATGGCCAGAATGGTAATACCAAATCCTGCTGACTGGTGAAGTTGGATTTAATATTACTATTCTAGAAATGCCACTTATAGAAAGTGAGCATTTCTTTGCACTTAAATCTTTCTGTGCCTTACAATCCACGTCTGGCTGGGCTTGGTTGACAGCTCCTTGTGCATTCACTCAGACACACCCCAAACACAGGGTACTCAGTCTCACTTGCATACATCTGCATTTTGAATGGGTCTTCCTGGGCTGGGAGGGGGGAGGTCCTGCTCTCACACAAAGGACTGCCACACCCCCTACTGGGACCCTGGCAGACAGGATTGAACTGAAAGGAGACCTGGTACACTTCTTAGCCACTCTTTGAAGTCTCCCCCACTTCAAAGGCACATTTGGGTATAAAACAAGGCCTCTGCCCTACCTCATCAGACACTTGATGGAGAAGAAATCTGAACCAGAACCCGCATCCTGCCAAGAAGGACTGCCTGGCTGCCTTCTACAAAGGACTGCTGCCTCCAAGGGCTTGGATAGAGCTTGCCTCCTGTTCCCTGAAGTCTCAGGACCAAAAAGACTTCTCTTTTTCATTTGGACTCTTCGTGCGCTGAAAATTTCGATGCACAGCTTGCTCCGCGGCGAGAAAATCGCCGCACACCGACGCTGACCGACGCGACACCTTCGGGCGACTGGAACTTCGACGCACGGCCTCGCAAGGAAAACGCTGCCCGACTTCTAGAGGGGAAGTCGAAGCGACGCCTGCCGTGAGACCGAGAATTCCACACACAGCCTCCTGGAACGACGCGCAGCCAGAAAACAAGCCGAAGAATCCACGCACAGACCCGGGACATCTGGTAATCCCGTGACCCACAGAAAGAGACTGTCCGCACGCCGGAAAACGACGCACGACTTCCCCGCGTGAAAAATAACGATGCAAGTCCGTGTGTGCAGGGGAGAAATCAATGCACACACCATTTTTCCACGTATCTCTTCTGCGGCCCTTTGCAGAGATTTTCAACTTTAAACCAGGTACTTTGTGCTTGAAAGAGACTTTGTTTGCTTTTCAAAGACTTTTGACACTTTATATCACTTTTCAGTGATATCTCTACAATTTTACATTGCATCTTTATTCATTTTGATCTACAATTATCCTGATAAATATTATATATTTTTCTAAACACTCTGTGGTGTATTTTTGTGGTGCTATATTGTGTTATTGTATGATTTATTGCACAAATACTTTACACATTGCCTTCTAAGTTAAGCCTGACTTCTCGTGCCAAGCTACCAGAGGGTGGGCACAGGATAATTTTGGAATTGTGTGTGACTTACCCTGACTAGAGTGAGGGTTCTTGCTTGGACAGAGGGTAACCTGACTGCCAACCAAGAACCCCATTTCTAACATTGGTGATCAGCAGTGAGGATAGGACTTGTATTTGTGCAGTGATATACAGTAGCTAAGTATTTCACTACCTACCCACAGTTGAAGGTCAACTTGATTTTTATCTCTTTTTGCAAATTTGTCTTTCCTGACAATTAAAAAAAACTAAGGGGGTCATTTTGACCTCAGCGGTCTTTTTTGAAGACCGCCGAGGGACCGCCGTGCGGAAGACCACCAGTGGTGGCGGTTTGCCGCTCGGCCTATTATGACCGTTGGTAGATCTCCATCCCTTTACGGATGGAGAGCCGCCAACAGCCATACTGGCGGGAGGCGGGGAAGTGGAGGTTGCTCCACCTCCACCGCCACGCCAACAGAACACCGCCCAGCGAATCACGACCTGTGATTCGCCATGGCGTTGTTCTGTTGGAGGTGTGGTGTCGGCGGAGCTGCCCCCATGGCTCCCATCCCCTCCCGGAGGATCGTCGGACCAGGTAAGTCGATCGTCCTTGAGGGGAGGGGGTGTTGTGTGTTGTGTGGGTGCATGGGGGTGTGCGTGTGTGTATGTAGAGGGGGTGTGTGAGTGCGTGTATGCTTGCGGGGTGTTGTGTGTATGGGAATGAGTGTGTGTATGTCTGTGGGTATGTCTGTATGGATGTGTGCATGTATGTTTGAATGTGGGTGTGCGTGTCTGACTGTGTGTGTAGATGTAGGCATGTATGTCGGAGTGTGTGCGTGTAAGTGTGTAGGTGGTGCCTGCGTGCGTGTCGTGTGGGTGATGTGATGTTGGGGGTCGGGGTGGGGAGGTGGGGCCTGCCATCTTTGGGGGTGGCATGGGTGGTGGGGGGTGTAGGGGAGGGAGTCGGGGTGGGGGTGGGGGAGACCCCTATCAGTGCCAGGTAAGGAATTCCCTGGCACTGATACTGCTTACCGCCATGGATTTCATGGCGGTTCAAACTGCTGGAAATCCACGGCGGTAAGCCGGGTCCAAATACCGCCAGCGGTCTAGCGACGGCTGCCGGGCTGGAGACCCAGGTCTCCAGCCCAGCGGGAGGAACGGAGAACCGGCGGATGACAATGGCGGTAACCGCCATGGTCATAATTCCACAAAGTAAGACCGCCAGCCTGTTGGCGGTCTTACCGCCGGTTCTCCGCCTTCCGCCAGGGTCATAATGACCCCCTACATCCTCACTCAACATGTCTCTGGCTGGGTCTCAAGTAGGAGATTTGGACCTAGCCCTGTTGGAGACATATAGGGGGTCATTACAACATTGGCGATAAAAGCCGCTTACCGCCGTGCAGAAGAACGCCAACACACCGCCGCGGAATTCCGCCACAGCTATTATGACCCACATCTCGAAATCCGACAAAATTCAGACACCCACACAAGTCCGCCACACCAAAGGTCAGTGATAAACTGGCAAAAAAAAAAACTCCACCGTGACGCCAACAGAAATACGCCCACACTATCA
Organism: Pleurodeles waltl; assembly: GCF_031143425.1. Classification (NCBI taxonomy): domain Eukaryota; kingdom Metazoa; phylum Chordata; class Amphibia; order Caudata; family Salamandridae; genus Pleurodeles; species Pleurodeles waltl. The sequence goes on from NC_090449.1 coordinate 157,244,650, forward strand.
CGACACACGAATCCACGCGGCGGTCTTTTAACCGCGGTATTCCATTGCCGGTACACACCGCTGCGCTCAAAATACACACACTTCTACAAAACACCACCACATTGGACAATTCGAAATACACACACCTGATAGACATATACACACCACTCCCACACACCCATTGCAATATAAAACACACACCCACATCACCCACAAACCCCTACGACCAAAAATACAGAGAGAAGGCCAGAGAGAGACACCCCCATCCACAAACTAGCAGCCAAAGGCACACAACACCATCACCCACACAACTTCCACGCACAAAACACCACAGACCACTACATATCACCACACTAATCACCACACACACCACCGCACACATCACCTACACCACCCCATGGCATGGCAAAGACACCCCAGGTTCTCGGAGGAGGAGCTTACGGTCATGGTGGAGGAAATCGTCCGGGTAGAGCCACAGCTATTTGGAGCACAGGTGCAGCACACCTCAATTGCAATGAAGATGGAGCTATGGCGAAGAATAGTCCACAGGGTCAACGCAGTGGGACAACACCCAAGAAATCGGGCCGACATCAGGAAGAGGTGGAACGCCCTACGAGGGAAGGTGCATTCCGTGGTCTCAAGACACCACCACGCGGTTCAGCGGACTGGCGGCGGACCCCCACCTCCTCACCCACAACTAACAACATGGGAGGAGCAAGTCTTGGCGATTCTGCATCCTGAGGGCCTTGCAGGAGTCAGTGGAGGAATGGACTCCGGTAAGTCAAACCTTTAACTACCATATCCCCCACCCTACCTGCATGCTATCACATACCCCCACCCCTATCACTCCAACTCCTCACAAATGTACCAATATCACAAACCACACATCGCAACACCAAGCCCTGCATGCAACAACAACGCATGGACACCCATCACTAAAACATGTCCACTGCACGTACCCATACACCCCCCTAAACCATTATCACACAAGCCCCTACACAGGAATGCCAGCACTGGGGTACACGGTCACCCACCCATTGCACACCATGACACACACAGATGCAATAATCATGCTTTTCCACCCCTGCAGGATCACTACCCAACGTCACCAGACAGGAGGGTCCAGACAACCCCACCCCACCCACAGAAGAGGCCCACAGTGATGCCAGCAGCTCTGTCCAACTGGATCTAGATGACCAGCCTGGACCATCGTGGGCCTCGGGACAGTCGGTTCCCCTCACACAGGCACAGGCCACCACAGACCTTCCCCCCTCTGGTAACACCAGCACAGCACCAACCCAGCGGGCCCATACCTCCGTCCCCAGGACACGTCAATCAGCTCTGTGTCCACCACTACCAGGAACCCAGGATAACCCACCACCCCAACAACAACAGGGACCTGGGGGCAGTGGTAGTGGGCACACGGTCCAGGGGACGGAGGCCCAGGAACACCGGGGAACTGGGAGGTCTGCTGTGTGACAGGGGGCGGACAGGCAAAGGGAACCCACTCTCCACGAGGCCCTCTCCTCCATCATGGGAGCATACCACCACTCCCAGGAGACGATGGCAACGCTCCTGGCAAGTTTCAGGAGACCCAGCGCATGCAGGAGGAACAGTATTTGGGGTTCAGGGAGGAACTCAGAACCATCAGCTCCGCCCTGGGCACCATCGTAGGGGTGCGGAAGGAAATACTCAACACCAGGAGGGACACTGTGGCACTACAAGGGGCCCCTGACACTAGCATGGACGATGAAATGCCCACCACCTCCGCTGGCGCTAGTGGACAGGAGGCACCGCCACAGGACCACCACACCAGCACCCCACCCCCTGCAGATGGAGAAACACCCCGCAAACGGTCCCTGAGATCCAGGAACAAGACAGAGCACGATGCCAAGACCCCACCAAGAAATGAGACCACCCTGATTGTCAACCCACTGTCCCACTTTGTCACCCTGTCCATATTGAAACTGCCCCAGCTCCACTTCCTATGCCCATATGGCAATGCACCTATGAGACAAATAGACTGGACTCTGCCATGGACACTCCTCCGCCATCACCCCTCACCATTTAACTTCCCCGCCAATATTTTGTATGTAAATAAACACACCTAAAGCACCAAAAGATCTGGAGTCTGTCTGTGATTTTGAAATAGTGTATTTGCAATTACAGTGACAAAATGTTCAGGAAATAGTAATGTCAACATACCTATGTCACACAGCTCTAGTCCCTGAGGAATCTAAGCAGATGACACACGTTGGGACCCACACCTGTGAAACCTTAAGGGAAAGTGACAACTCAGTGACCATATGTAGGAAGTTGGCTATGTATGCACTACTTCAAAGTAAGGAATAGTATGCACAGAGTCCAAGGGTGCCCCTTAGAGGTAAGATAGTGGCAAAAAGAGTTAATTCTAATGTTCTATTTTGTGGTAGTGTGGTCGAGCAGTAGGCTTATCAGAGGGTAGTGTTAAGCATTTGTTGTACATACACAAGCAATAAATGAGGAACACACACTCAGAGACAAATCCAGGCCAATAGGTTTTTGTATAGAAAAATATATTTTCTTAGTTTATTTTAAGAACCACAGGTTCAAGATTTACAAGTAATGCTTTAAATGAAAGGTACTTCACTTAGGAACTCTAGGAACTTGGAATTAGCAAAATAGCATAAACAGTTTTCACATAAATAACATATAGCTATTTTAAAATTAGACACACTGCAATTTTCAACAGTTCCTGGGGGAGTTAAGTGTTTTTAGTTTTTGTAGGTAAGTAAACCACCTACAGGTTTCAAGTTTGGGTCCAAGGTAACCCACCGTTGGAGGTTCAGAGCAACCCCAAAGTTACCACACCAGCAGCTCAGGGCCGGTCAGGTGCAGAGGTCAAAGTGGTGCCCAAAACGCATAGGCTTCAATGGAGAAGGGGGTGCCCCGGTTCCAGTCTGCCAGCAGGTGAGTACCCGCGTCTTCAGAGGGCAGACCAGGGGGGTTTTGTAGGGCACCGGGGGGGACAAAAGGCAACACAAAAAGTACACCCTCAGCGGCATGGGGGCGGCTGGGTGCAGTGTGCAAACAGGCATCGGGTTCGCAATAGGATTCAATGGGAGACCAAGGGGTCTCTTCAGCGATGCAGGCAGGCAAGGAGGGGGGCTTCTCGGGGTAGCCACCACCTGGGCAAGGGAGAGGGCCACATGGGGGTCGCTCCTGCACTGGAGGTCGGATCCTTCAGGTCCTGGGGGCTGCGGATGCAGAGTCTTTACCAGGCGTCGGGTCTTTGAAGCAGGCAGTCGTGGTCAGGGGCAGCCTCGGGATTCCCTCTGCAGGCGTCGCTGTGGGGGCTCAGGGGGGTCAACTCTGGCTACTCACGGTCTCGTAGTCACCTGGGAGTCCTCCCTGTGGTGTTTGTTCTCCACAAGTCGAGCCGGGGGCGTTGGGTGCAGAGTGCAAAGTCTCACGCTTCCGGCGGGAAACGTGTGGTGTTTCAAAGTTGCTTCTTTGTTGCAAAGTTGCAGTCTTTGGGGAACAAAGCCGCTGTCCTTGGGAGTTCTTGGTCCTTCTAGATGCAGGGTAGTCCTCTGAGGCTTCAGAGGTTGCTGGACCCTGGGAACGCGTCGCTGGAGCAGTGTCTTTAGAAGGGGGGAAACAGGCCGGTAGAGCTGGGGCCAAAGCAGTTGGTGTCTCCGTCTTCTCTGCAGCTTTTTCAGTTCAGCAGTTCTCTTCTTCTTAGGTTGCAGGAATCTAGTTTCCTAGGTTCTGGGGAGCCCCTAAATACTGAGTTTTTCCTAGGTTCTGGGGAGCCCCTAAATACTGAGTTTAGGGGTGTGTTTAGGTCTGGGGGGTTAGTAGCCAATGGCTACTAGCCCTGAGGGTGGCTACACCCTCTTTGTGCCTCCTCCCTGAGGGGAGGGGGGGCACATTCCTATCCCTATTGGGGGAATCCTCCATCTGCAAGATGGAGGATTTCCAAAAGTCATAGTCACCTCAGCTCAGGACACCTTAGGGGCTGTCCTGACTGGCCAGTGACTCCTCCTTGTTTTTCTCATTATCTCCTCCGGCCTTGCCGCCAAAAGTGGGGCCGTGGCCAGAGGGGGCGGGCAACTCCACTAGCTGGAGTGCCCTGGGGTGCTGTAACAAAGGGGGTGAGCCTTTGAGGCTCACCACCAGGTGTTACAGTTCCTGCAGGGGGAGGTGAGAAGCACCTCCACCCAGTACACGCTTTGTTACTAGCCACAGAGTGACAAAGGCACTCTCCCCATGTGGCCAGCAACATGTCTGGTGTGTGGCAGGCTGCTAAATCTAGTCAGCCTACACGGGTAGTCGGTTAAGGTTTCAGGGGGCACCTCTAAGGTGCCCTCTGGGGTGTATGTTACAATAAAATGTACACTGGCATCAGTGTGCATTTATTGTGCTGAGAAGTTTGATACCAAACTTCACAGTTTTCAGTGTAGCCATTATGGTGCTGTGGAGTTCGTGCATGACAAACTCCCAGACCATATACTCTTATGGCTACCCTGCACTTACAATGTCTAAGGTTTTGCTTAGACACTGTAGGGGCATAGTGCTCATGCACTTATGCCCTCACCTATGGTATAGTGCACCCTGCCTTAGGGCTGTGAGGCCTGCTAGAGGGGTAACTTATCTATACCTATAGGCAGTGTGAGGTTGGAATGGCACCCTGAGGGGAGTGCCATGTCGACTTAGTCTTTTTATCCCCACTAGCACACACAAGCTGGCAAGCAGTGTGTCTGTGCTGTGTGAGGGGTCCCCAGGGTGGCATAAGACATGCTGCAGCCCTTAGAGACCTTCCCTGGCATCAGGGCCCTTGGTACCAGGGGTACCAGTTACAAGGGACTTACCTGGATGCCAGGGTGTGCCAATTGTGGAGACAAAGGTACAGGTTAGGGAAATAACACTGGTGCTGGGGCCTGATTAGCAGGCCTCAGCACACTTTAAAATCATAACTTGGCATCAGCAAAGGCAAAAGGTCAGGGGGTAACCATGCCAAGGAGGCATTTCCTTAAACCATACACTGGGTGAAATCGACAGACAGGATAGAGGTAGAAGTGTAAAAGTACTTGTAGTAGACAGGAATGTATTCTTACCTGTTTTTCACTGGAAATATTGCTGGATGACTGAGTCCCTGTTGTCAATGTCTTCTTCCTCTGCTTCCTCCTCATCACTGTCCACAGGCTCCACAGCTGCCACAACACTGCCATCTGGACCATCCTCCTGCAGAAAAGGCACCTGTCGTCGCAAAGCCAAGTTATGAAGCATACAGCAGGCCACGATGATCTGGCACACCTTCTTTGGTGAGTAGAATAGGGATCCATCTGTCATATGGAGGCACCGGAACCTGGCCTTCAGGAGGCCGAAGGTCCGCTCGATCACTCTCCTAGTACGCCCATGGGCATCATTGTAGCGTTCCTCTGCCCTGGTCCTGGGATTCCTCACTGGGGTCAGTAGCCATGACAGGTTGGGGTAACCAGAGTCACCTAATAGCCACACACGGTGCCTCTGGAGTTGACCTATCACATAAGGGATGCTGCTATTCCGCATGATGTAGGCGTCATGCACTGAGCCAGGGAACATGGCATTCACATCGGAGATGTACTAGTCGGCCAAACATACCATCTGTACATTCATGGAATGATAATTCTTCCGGTTCCTGTACACCTGTTCACTCCTGTGGGGGGGACCAAAGCCACATGGGTCCCATCAATGGCACCTATGATGTTGGGGATATGTCCAAGGGCATAGAAGTCACCTTTCACTGTAGGCAAGTCCTCCACCTGAGCGAAAACGATGTAGCTCCGCGTGTGTTTCAGCAGGGCATACAACACTCTGGACAATACGTTGGAAAACATAGGCTGGGACATCCCTGATGCCATGGCCACAGTTGTTTGAAAAGACCCACTTGCAAGGACATGGAGCACTGATAGCACCTGCACTTGAGGGGGGATTCCTGTGGGATGGTGGATTGCTGACATCAGGTCTGGCTCCAACTGGGTACACAGTTCATGGATTGTGGCACGGTCAAACCTGTAGATGATTATCAGAATTCTTTCCTCCATTGTCGACAGGTCCACCAGCGGTTGGTACACCGGAGGATTCCGCCATCTCCTCACATGTCCCAGCGGACGGTGCCTATGAAGGACAACAGCGACCAGAGAGTCAAACAAGTCAGAGGTATGTACCCACAGTCTACACAGAACACGAATCATACACAAAATCTGGCCTGTATGTGTGTTGAGAGTAGGCCTAGGTATGTGTGACGCAGTTAGTAATTAGGCCATGTGGGCCCCTGAAATGGCGGCTGCCTGACCTCTAAAGTGGGACAAAGGGATGTGAGGTAACTGCGCTGGCGTTGTACACCGTCGCGGTAGGTGGTCGAAGACCACGGCGCAATGCTGCATTGGTTAACATTGGACCCTATGGGTCCCAGGAGCCAATGACGATGTACGCCGGCGGTGATGGTACGCACCGGCGCGGACGTGACCGCCATTTTCTAGCTGTTGAATCACTCGATACCTGATCTTCGACAGGAGAGGACCTACACTGCAAGTGCTGCTGTGACCTCAGTCTGGAAGAGACAATGGCTCGTGCGCCTGGGGAAAGGGCCCCTGCCTTCACATCGGAGGAGTTGGAGAAGCTCGTCGACGGGGTCCTCCCCCAGTACACGCTACTCTACGGTCCTCCAGACCAACAGGTAAGTACACAGGGGGCATGTTGTATGGGCTATGCCTGTGTGGAGAGGGCTGGTTGTAAGAAGGAAGGGGGCAGAGTTCTGAGTGCACGAAAGACGGTGGGTACATGTGCCACATTGCAAGGGTAGGGATGGGGGCCACTCATTTTGACGTCGCAGTTGGTAATGACTTCTCTTCTTCCACTGTACATTTCATGTAGGTCAGCGCCCACCAGAAGAAGGATATTTGGCGTGCCATCGCCAAGGATGTCCGGACCCTGGGGGTCCACCACAGACGGAGCACCCACTGCCGGAAGAGATGGGAGGACATTCGCCGCTGGAGCAAGAAGACGGCGGAGGCTCAGCTGGGGATGGCCTCCCAACGTGGGAGGGGTGCCCCTTGAACCATGACCTCCCTGATGTTCCGGATCTTGGCGGTGGCCTACCCGGAGTTGGATGGGCGCTTGAGGGCATCACAGCAGCCACAAGGGGGTGAGTACACTCTCATTCAGCTGACTTTGCGCGCAGTGGAGGGGTCTGGGTGGGGGAGGAGGGCTCTGGGTTTCCCTAGGCCAGGGTGAGTTCCGTAGGCTAGGCCCCTTCGTAAGGCATGGCCCTGTGGCCCCCCACCCCACCTCTGTAGAGTAGCAAGTACAGGTATTCATGCACCTGTGTCATCTATGTGTGCATATGTTGTCCATAGCCTTGTAGGCCATTTCCCAGGAATTGCACTGTAGAGCCCAACAGCGCGGCATAGTGTAGGGGGCTGCTGTGTCTGTCCTGTCCGCCAACGGTAGCGGTAAGGCATGCACTCAACCTGTCTTTCTTCTGTTCCCCCACCCTTTTTTGCGGTCTCCCTGTTCTTGTGTGCATTACCATCATCAGGCAGAGGAGCAGTGGCACCGGAGCACGAGGGAGCTGCGTCCCACATGGCCATGGAGGGCCACACTACGTACTCTGAATACACCAGTGGGACGGAGGGCAAGGGGAGCACCACGGCAGTGACAGGTGCTGAAACCAGCGACACGGACTCGTCCTCCGATGGGAGCTCCCTTGTGGTGGCGGCAACATCTGTGCCCCCCACTACTACAGGTACAGCCGCCACCCCTACCAGCACCGCCCTCCCAGCAGCCCCTCAGCGTGTGCCCGGTGCCCGCTCACCCAGGAGGGTGGGCATCACCTTTGTCCCAGGCACATCAGCCCCTGTCCCTGTCACCTCTGCTGCCCTCAGTGAGGAGGCCATTGACCTCCTCAGGTCACTCACTGTTGGGCAGTCTACCATTTTGAGTGCCATCCAGGGTGTAGAAAGGGAGTTGTAACAAACAAATGCATTCCTGGAGGGCATTCATTCTGGTCAGGCTGCCCTTCATCGAACCTTTTAAACTCTAACCTCAGCACTGATGGCAGCCATTGTTCCTGTGTCTAGCCTCCGCCCTCCGAATTCCTCCACCCAGACCCAATCCCCTGTACTTCTGCCTATCCCAAGCACACCATCAGACCAGCCTGCACACACCTCACCACACAAGGGAAGCTCAGGCAAACATAAGCACCACACATCCCACAGGCACTCACGCAAGCATCACACACATGCAGACACACCAACATCCACTGCCTCCACTGTGTCCCCCTCCTCCTCGTCTCCCTCCTCCCTCCCAGTCTCGTCTACACTCACACCTGCATGCACACCCACTACAGCCACTACGTCCCACACCAGCACACCCACCATCACACCCCGCTCACGTGCAGTCACCATCCCCACTACCATTCACACGTCCCCTGTGTCCTCTCCCAGTGTGTCTGTGACGCCCCCTCCCAAGATACACAACGCAGGCACACACCCACCCAACATACATCCACCTCACGACACCCTCCAGCACATGCACCTGCACCCAAAGCCACAAAAGTTACACCTCCTACAATCACCACCTCTTCCTCCACTCCCAAACCCCCTCCAGCTACCCGTCTCAGTGTCTCCAAAACAACTTTTCCTGTCCACCCTTAACCTATTTCCCACCACCCCGTCCAACTCATAGGTCCCGTACTAGCACCTCAGCCACAAAATCTCCGGGCCCGGTGGTGCCTGTTGTCACAGGTATGTGGAGTGCACCGGCCACCAGGACAGCCAGTGTATCACGGAGCCAGAGCACAGCCAGTCCCCCCGTGAAGCACCAGAAGTTGGCCAGTGCCCGGAGGGAGAGGGGGAAGACTCCAGCCACCCAAGCCGCTCACAGGGGTCCCGGGGGGAGTGTGGACTCAGCTGTGACTCCTCCCAAAGTGGGGAAGGGGCAGAAGAATCCCGCAAAGTCTGGAAGGAGCAGCACGGCGGAGAAGACCTCCATCATCCCCGCTGGCCAGGAGGCCACCGCCAGCCCCATCGTCGCTGCCCAGGACGCCACCACCAGCCCCATCGTCGCTGTCCAGGAGGACCCCGCCAGCCACAGCCCAGCTGCCCAGGAGGTCCCCGCCACCACAGCCCAGCTGCCCAGGAGGGCCCGCCAGCCACAGCCCAGCTGCCCAGGAGGGCCCCGCCAGCCACAGCCCATCTGACCAATGAAGGACCGCCAGCCCCAGCCCAGCTGGGCAATGAAGGACTGCCAAGTCAAGCACCGCTGAACAGGGCAAGGACCGCCAAGTCAAGCACCGCTGAACAGGGCAAGCACCGCTGAACAGGGCAAGGACCGCCAAGTCAAGCAGCGCTGAATAGGGCAAGCACCGCTGAACAGGGCAAGGACCGCCAAGTCAAGCACCGCTGAACAGGGCAAGGACCGCCAAGTCAGGCACTGCTGAACAGGGCAAGCACCGCTGAACAGGGCAAGGACCGCCAAGTCAAGCACCGCTGAACAGGGCAAGCACCTCTGAACAGGACAAGGACCGCCAAGTCAAGCACCGCTCAACAGGGCAAGCACCGCTGAACAGGGCAAGGACGCCAAGTCAAGCACCGCTGAACAGGGCAAGGACCGCCAAATCAAGCACCGCTGAACAGGGCAAGCACCGCTGAACAGGGCAAGGACCGCCAAGTTAAGCACCGCTGAACAGGGCAAGGACTGCCAAGTCAAGCACCGCTGAACAGGGCAAGGACCGCCAAGTCAAGCACCGCTGAACAAGGCAAGGACCGCCAAGTCAAGCACCGCCGAACAGGGCAAGGACCGCCAACTCAAGCACCGCTAGCCCATGAGCGGTGGGGCAGTGACGCAACTGGGACCGTCACGGGGTGAGTAATGCACTTTGGGCACCAGTCCCCCTCCAGAACCAGTGGAGACATGCATCCACTCCGTCTGTCCTGCACAGGATGAAGCACTCTGGGCACCAGTCCCCCTCCAGAACCAGTGGAGACATGCATCCACTCTGTCTGTCCTGCACAGGATGAAGCACTCTGGGCACCAGTCCCCCTACAGAACCAGTGGAGACTGTTATCCACTTGAGAGACTGTGGCTTTGCACTCCCCAGGATAAAGCAGTGGGCAAACCACCCACTGGAGAGACTTGAGAGACTGTCTGGAAGGAGCAGCACGGCGGAGAAGACAGCCATCATCCCCGCTGGCCAGGAGGCCACAGCCAGCCCCATCGTCGCTGCCCAGGACACCACCACCAGCCCCATCGTCGCTGTCCAGGAGGACCCCGCCAGCCACAGCCCAGCTGCCCAGGAGGACCCCACCAGCCACAGCCAAGCTGCCCAGGAGGGCTCCGCCAGCCACAGCCCGGCTGCCCAGGAGGGCCCCGCCAGCTATAGCCCAGCTGCCCAGAGGGCCCCGCCAGCCACAGCCCATCTGACCAATGAAGGACCGCCAGCCCCAGCCCAGCTGGGCAATGAAGGACCGCCAAGTCAAGCACCGCTGAACAGGGCAAGGACCGCCAAGCCATGCCACCCGTTACCCAGAGACAATCCCTCTGAGGACCGTAACTGCACTGGTGGTGACCAGAACTCTGATGGGGATATTTACCCGTGTGGGATTCCCAAAGGAGATAGTGTCTGACAGAGGCACTAACTTCATGTCTGCATACATGAAGTCTATGTGGGATGCGTGTGGTGTAACCTACAAGTTCACCACACCCTATCACCCCCAGTCTAATGGTCTTGTGGAGAGATTCAACAAGACCTTGAAAGGCATGATTGGTGGCCTCCCTGAGGCCCTGAGGCATAAGTGGGACGTCCTCTTAACATGCCTTCTCTTTGCTTACAGAGAGGTACCCCAGAAGGGGGTAGGGTTCAGTCCCTTTGAGCTTCTCTACGGGTACCCTGTCAGGGGACCCGTAAGCATTGTCAAGGAGGGGTTGGAGAAAGCTCCAAAGGCACTCCCTCATGATGTGGTCAGCTACATGTTGGCCCTCCGCAACCAGATGACCCGCTTCTGGAAAAAGGCCAAAAATAACCTTGAGGCCAGTCAAGAGGTAATGAAACGCTGGTATGACCAGAAGGCCACCCTGGTAGAGTTTCAACCTGGAGACAAAGGGGGTCATTCTGACCTCGGCGGTAAAAGGCGCTTACCGCCGGTCAGAAGACCGCCATAACACCGCCGCGGTCGCGGTAAACCGCCACGGTCATTCTGACCCGCTACCTGAAAACCTCCAAAAACCCGACAACCACAAAAGTCCGCCACAGCAAAGGTCAGCGAAACAATGGCGATGACCAAACCTCCACCGCCACGCCAACAGAAATACGCCCATGCCATTACGACCCACGAATCCACGCGGCGGTCTTACAACCGCGGTATTCCATTGGCGGTACACACCGCTGCGCTCAAAATACACACACCCTTACAAAACACAACCACATTGGACAATTTGAAATACACACACCTGAGACACATATACACACCACTCCCACACACCCAATACAATATAAAACACACACCCACATCACCCACAAACCCCTACGACCACAATTGCGAATCAAGGACAGAGAGAGACAGCACTGCTTAGAGTACACCATCACACAGAGGCAAATCACAACATCACCCACACAATTACCACGCACAAAACACCATACACCACCACACACATCACACTCCACAACACATACAACATCCCTCACCTCATCCACACCACCCCATGGCACCCCAAAGACACCCCAGGTTCTCTGACGCAGAACTCAGGGTCATGGTGGAGGAAATAGTACGTGTAGAGCCCCAGCTATTCGGGGCACAGGTGCAGCACACCACAATTGCTAGGAAGATGGAGCTATGGCAAAGGATAGTCGACAGGGTCAACGCGGTGGGACAGCATCCACGCAATCGGGAGGACATCAGGAAGCGATGGAACGACCTACAGGGGAAGGTGCGTTCCATGGTATCAAGGCACAACATTGCGGTGCTGAAGACTGGCGGCATACCCCCGCCTACTCCCCCAGAATTTACAGCATGGGAGGAGGAAGTCTTGCACACCCTGCATCCAGAGGGCCTCGCAGGAGTATCTGGAGGAATGGACTCTGGTAAGTCAAATCTAACTACTACTTCCCACCCCACCTGCATGCCAGCACATACCCCCACCCTCACCCCCACCCCCATCACACCAACTCCTTGCAAATGTCCCACCATCACAACCCACCAATCCCAACATCAAGCCCTGCATGTGACCACAAAGCATGGACACCCATCACCAAAGCATGGCCACTGCACACACACATCACCCCCACAAGCCACCCTCACAAAAGCCCCCACAAGGGAATGCCTGCACTTGGGTACACGGACACCCACCCATCACACGAAATGCCATACACATAAGCAATAACCATACCCTTATACCCATGCAGGACCCGAACGCCACCACACCGCCACGGAGGGTACAGAGATGTCCATCCCACCCCCAGAAGAGGCCCCCGGCGATGACAGCAGCTCTGTCTCCCTGGACCCAGATGACCAGCCCGGCCCATCGGGGACCTCTGGACAGTCGGTTCCCCACACACAGCCACAGGCTACAGCAGACCTAACCCCCTCTGGGAACACCAGCACAGCTCCCACCCAGCGGGCCCATGCCTCTGTCTCCAGGACACGTCAATCAGCGGTGTGTCCGCCACTACAGGGCACCCATGTTGACCCACCACCCCAACAACAACAGGGACCTGGGGGCAGTGGTAGTGGGCACACCGTCCAGGGGACAGAGGCCCAGGAACACAGGGGAACTGGGAGGGCTGCTGTGCGACAGGGGGGGGACAGGCCCAGGGAACCCACTCTCCAAGAGGCCCTCACCACCATCATGGGAGCATACCACCACTCCCAGGAGACGATGGCGACGGTACCGGCCAGGTTCCAGGAGATCCAGGCACAGCAGGAGGAACGGTACATGGGGTTCAGAGAGGAACTGAGGAACATTGGTTCCGCAATGGGGACCATAGTCCTGGCCCTTAACCAGATAGTCACCACATTGCGGGACCATGTGGCACCCCAAAGGGCCCCTGTCACTAGCCTGGACCAGGAACAGCCTACCACCTCCGCCGGCGCTAGTGGACAGGAGGCCCCCACACAACGACAGGCCACCAGAACCCCACCTCCTGCTGAAGAACAACCACCCCACAAGCGGAACCTGAGATCTCACAAGAAGACAGATTAGGATTGCAAGACCCCCGCCAGCATAAGATACCCCCTGATGTCATCCCACTGTCCCACATTGTCACCCTGTCCAAACTTAAACTGCCCCTGCTCCATCCTTCCACAGGCATATGGACAATGCACCTGTGAAACTGAAAACTGGACTCTGCCATGGACATTACTCCACCCCCACCCATCACTGTTTTACTATCATTTACCTATATGTAGCACTTGAAATAAATCACTTATTGCACTTACAATAACAGGAGTCTGCTTGTATTTTTCACAAATGTATTACACATAACGGTACAATAATGTCCAGTTACATTGTGATGACAACATACCAATGTCAATAAGCTTTAGTCCATGGGCAAACAAAGCAGAAGTCACGCAGTGGGTCATACAGCTCTGAAAAGGGAAGGGAAAGTCACAACTCAGTTAAAAGGAACTGGGGGGAAACACAGACAGTAGAGACGCAGGAGGCCTCAAGTAAATGTGAAATGGCGTGGGTGATTCAGACCTGTGTGCTACTGAAAATATTGTTGTATGACTGTATCCCTGTTGTCCGTGTCGTCCCCGTCGTCTTCCTCCTCTTCACTCTCCACAGGCTCCACAGCTGCTACAACACCACCATCTGGAGCATCCTCCTGCAGGAAAGGCACCTGGCGTCGCAAAGCAAGATTGTGAAGCATACAGCAGGCCACGATGATATGGCACACCTTCTTTGGTGAGTACATTAGGGATCCACCTGTCATATGCAGGCACCTAAACCTGGCCTTCAAGAGGCCGAAGGTCCGCTCAGTCACCCTCCTAGTACGCCCATGGGCCTCATTGTACCGTTCCTCTGCCCTGGTCCTGGGATTCCTCACTGGGGTCAGTAGTCACGACAGGTTGGGGTAACCAGAGTCACCTAATAACCACACACGGTGTCTCTGCAGCTGTTCCATCACATAAGGGATGCTGCTATTTCGCATAACATACGCATCATGCACTGACCCAGGGAACTTGGCATTTACATGGGAGATGTACTGGTCAGCCAAACAGACCACCTGGACATTCATCGAATGAAAACTTTTTCTGTTTCTGTACACCTGCTCACTTCCTTTTGGGGGAACCAAAGGCACATGGGTCCCATCAATGGCACCAATGACGTTGGGGATATGTCCAAGGGCATAGAAATCACCCTTCACTGTAGCCAATTCATCCACCTCAGGGAAAACAATGTAGCTCGGCATGTATTTCATCAGGGCAGACAACACTCTGGCCAAAACCTTAGAAAACATAGGCTGAGACATCCCTGATGACATGGCCACTGTTGTCTGAAAAGACCCCCTTGCCAAAAAATGGAGTACTGACAGAAACTGCACCAGAGGGGGAATCCCTGTGGGTTGGCGGATGGGGGACATCAGGTCTGGCTCCAGCTGGGCACATAGTTCGTGTATAGTGGCTCGGTCAAGCCTGTATCTAAGTATAATATGTCGTTCTTCCATTGTCGACAGGTCCACCAGCGGTCGGTACACGGGAGGATTAATCCTTCTCCTCGCAAGTCCCAGCGGACGGTGCCTAGGAAGGACAACATGGAGCACAGAGTCAAGCAAACCACAGGTTCGTTCACACAGCTTGCACAGTATAAGATTCGCAATGCATAGAAAGGCTTGTATGAGTGGCAATGCACGGCCTAGGCCTGTGTGACGCAGTTGAAATTATGCCATGTGGGCCCTTGAAATGGTGGCTGCCTGACCTGTGAAGTGTGACAGTGGGATGTGAGGTCAATGCGCTGGCGTGGCACACCGTGGCGGTAGGCGGTCGAAGACCGCGGTGCTAAGCCGCATTGGTTAACATTGAAGCCTATGGGTTTCAGGAGCCAATGACGATGTGCGCCGGCGGTCGCGGTACGCACCGCCGCGGGCGTGACTGCCATTTTCTATCAGCTTAATCACTCAAGACCTGATCATCCACAGGAGAGGACCTATACTGCAAGTGCTGCTGTGACCTCGGTCTGGAAGATACAATGGCTGCTGCGACTGGGGAAAGGGCCCCTGCCTTCACATCTGAGGAATTGGAGGAACTTGTTGATGGGGTCCTCCCCCAGTATGCGCTACTCTACGGTCCTCCAGACCAACAGGTAAGTACACTGGGAGCACGTAGTATGGGCTATGCCTGTGTTGAGTGGGGTGGATGTAAGATGGTGGGGAGGGGAGCGAATGAGGAGTGCAACGCACGACAGATGAGAGCATGTGCCACATGGCAAGGTTGGGGAGGGGGGGCCACTCACATCGACCATGCAGAAAAGTGATGATATTTCCTTTCCCTCCATGTACATGTCACACAGGTCAGCGCCCATCAGAAGATCGACATTTGGCGTGCCATCGCCAAGGACGTCCGGGCCCTGGGGGTCCACAACAGACGGGGCACCCACTGCCGAAAGAGGTGGGAGGACATCCGCCGCGGGACCAGAAAGACCGCTGAGTCTCTGCTGGGGATGGCCTCCCAACGTAGGAGGGGTACCAGCCGCCAATTGACCCACCTGATGTCCCGGATCCTGGCGGTGGCCTACCCCGATTTGGATGAGCACGTGAGGACATCACAGCAGACACAAGGGGGTGAGTACCAGCACATTCTGCTATCTTTGCGCGCAGTGGAGGTGTCTGGGTTGGGAAGGAGGGCTGTGGGTAACTCTAGGCCAGGGCGCTTTCTGTAGGCTAGTCCCCTCCGTTAGGCATGGCCCTGTGCCCCCACCCCCCACCTCTGTAGGGTGCCAAGAACAGCTGTCCATGGTCCTGCATCACCCATGTGTGCATTTGTCGTCCATAGACCTGTAGGCCTAGTCACAACAACTGAGTAGTGTACCCCGATTGCGCAGCGTAGTGCTGGGGGCTTCTGTGTCTGTCCTCTCCGACAACGGTGTTGCCAATGCATGCACTCAAACTGTCTTTATTTCTCCACCCCCCCATTTTCTTTGTCTTCCTGTGCATGTGTGCATTAGCATCATCAGGCGGAGGAGAAGTGGCATCGGCGCACGAGGGAGCTGCATCTCACATGGCACCGGAGGGCCATGCAACCGACTCCGAGTTCACCAGTGAGACGGAGGGCGAGGGGAGCTCCACAATGGGGACCCGTGGAGACGTCAGCGACACCGACACGTCCTCGGAAGGGAGCTCCCTTGCGGTGGCGGCAACATCCGTGCCCACCGCCACAACAGGTACAGCCGCCACCCAGCGCACCAGCCCCGCCCTCCCAGCAGCCCCTCAGCCTTCGCTCCGTGCCCGCTCGCCCAGGAAGGCGGGCATCTCCTTCGCCCCAGGCACCTCAGGCCCTGCCCCAGTTACCCCTGCTGCCCTCAGTGAGGAGGTCATTGACCTCCTGAGGACCATCATTGTTGGGCAGTCTACCCTTTTGAATGCCATCCAGGGTGTAGAAAGGGAGGTGCATCGGAGCAATGCATACCTGGAGGGCATTCATTCGGGTCAGGCTGCCCATCAGCGATCGTTCAACGCTCTGGCCTCAGCACTGACGGCAGCCATTGTCCCTGTCTCCAGCCTCCCTCTTCTAACTCCCTCCACCCAGTCCCAGTCTCCTGTTCCTCTGCCTATCCCATCCACACCATCAGACCAGCCTGCACACACCTCAACACCCAAGGGAAGCTCATCCAGACATAAGCACCACAGATCCCACAAGCATTCACAAAAGCAACATCCACATGCAGACATGGCAACAGTCACTACCACCTCTGTGTCCCCCTCCTCGTCTCCCTCCTCCCTCCCTGTGACGTCTCCACTCACACCGGCATGCACACCACCATCAGCCAGTAATTCCATCACCAGCACACCCTCCAGTACAGTCCGCACACGTGCAGTCACCACCCCACTGCCATTTACACGTCCCCTGTGTCCTCTCCCAGTGTGTCTGTCACCCCCTCTTCCAAAACACACAAACGCAGGCAGCCACCCACCCAACAGCCATCCACCTCACGACAGCCTCCGTCACAAGCACCTGCACCCAAAGACAGCACACTTGACTCTCCTACAACCACATCCTCTTCCTCCACTCCCATAACCACTACACCTACCCGTCCCTGTCTTTCCAAATAGCTTTTCCTTTCCAACCTTGACCTCTTTCCAACCACTGACCCACCCCCTCCATCTGGTAAGAGTCCAAAGAGCACCTCAGCCACCACCAGCCCTGCATCTAGTATGACCATAGTGCAGGGCTATTGGAGTCCACCAGCTCCTAGGGCAGGGACATCGCCCAGCAGCAAGGGGACAGCCAGCCCACCCCCTGGGAAGAGGACCAAAAAAAATAAGGGCCGGTGCGAGAAGCCTGAGACGGCTGCCACCAAGGAGAGTGGCCTTGCCCCGTCACCTGCCACATCATCTAAGGGAGGCAAGGGCCAGAGAGCTGCAGCGAAGGAGGGCAAGGGCAGCAGGGCAGAGAAGACATGCAGCAGGCGAGCGCACCAGGAGGGCCCCACCAGCCCCATACCGGGTGTGACGGACGACACCCACGGGCCCAAGACTCCATCACAGGAGGGCCCTGCAACCGCAAGGTCGGAGGGCGACTAAGCGGGGAGTCTTGGCCAGGTCTGGCTCCCTTGAAAGACAGGACAAGCACCGCTGAACAGGGCCCCGCCGTGAAGAGCACCGCTGAACAGGGCCCCGCCGTGAAGAGCACCGCTGAACAGGGCCCCGCCAAGACAGGCACCGCTGAACAGGGCCCGCCGTGAAGAGCACCGCTGAACAGGGCCCTGCCGTGAAGAGCACCGCTGAACAGGGCCCCGCCAAGACAGGCACCGCTGAAGAGGGCCCGCCGTGAAGAGCACCGCTGAACAGGGCCCCGCCGTGAAGAGCACCGCTGAACAGGGCCCCGCCAAGACAGCCACCGCTGAACAGGGCCCTGCCGTGAAGAGCACCGCTGAACAGGGCCCCGCCAAGACAGGCACCGCTGAACAGGGCCCCGCCGTGAAGAGCACTGCTGAACAGGGCCCCGCCGTAAAGAGCACCGCTGAACAGGGCCCCGCCGTGAAGAGCACCGCTGAACAGGGCCCCGCCAAGACAGGCTGCGCTGAACAGGGCCCCGCCGTGAAGAGCACCGCTGAACAGGGCCCCGCCGTGAAGAGCACCGCTGAACAGGGCCCCGCCAAGACAGGCACCGCTGAACAGGGCCCCGCCGTGAAGAGCACCGCTGAACAGGGCCCTGCCATGAAGAGCACCGCTGAACAGGGCCCCGCCGTGAAGAGCACCGCTGAACAGGGCCCCGCCAAGACAGGCACTGCTGAACAGGGCCCTGCCGTGAAGAGCACCACTGAACAGGGCCCCGCCATGAAGAGCACCGCTGAACAGGGCCCGCCGTGAAGAGCACCGCTCCGCTGGGCCCTTCCTGTCAAGCACCGCTCCGCTGGGCCCTTCCTGTCAAGCACCGCTCCGCTGGGCACCGCCGTCTCAAGCACCGCTCCGCTGGGCACCGCCGTCTCAAGCACCGCTCCGCTGGGCCCTTCATCTCAAGCACCGCTCCGTTGGGCCCTTCATCTCAAGCACCGCTCCACTGGGCCCTTCATCTCAAGCACCGCTCCGCTGGGCCCTTCCTGTCAAGCACCGCTCCGCTGGGCCCTTCATCTCAAGCATCGCTCCGCTGGGCCCTTCATCTCAAGCACCGCTCCGCTGGGCCCTTCATCTCAAGCACCGCTCCGCTGGGCCCTTCATCTCAAGCACCGCTCCGCTGGGCCCTTCCTGTCAAGCACCGCTCCGCTGGGCCCTTCCTGTCAAGCACCGCTCCGCTGGGCACCGCCGTCTCAAGCACCGCTCCGCTGGGCCCTTCATCTCAAGCACCGCTCCGCTGGGCCCTTCATCTCAAGCACCGCTCCGCTGGGCCCTTCCTGTCAAGCACCGCTCCGCTGGGCCCTTCATCTCAAGCACCGCTCCGCTGGGCCCTTCATCTCAAGCACCGCTCCGCTGGGCCCTTCATCTCAAGCACCGCTCCGCTGGGCCCTTCATCTCAAGCACCGCTCCGCTGGGCCCTTCCTGTCAAGCACCGCTCCGCTGGGCACCGCCGTCTCAAGCACCCCTCCACTGCGCCCTTCATCTCAAGCACCGCTTCGCTGGGCACCGCCGTCTCAAGCACCGCTTCGCTGGGCACCGCCGTCTCAAGCACCGCTCCGCTGGGCACCGCCGTCTCAAGCACCGCTGGTCCATTGACAGTGCCGGTTCTGTGTCGAGCAGGTGTTCACGAAGCACTCTGGGCACCATGCCTCCTCCAATACCAGTGGAGTCGGTTATCCATCTGATGGACTGTGGCTTTGCACTCCCCAGGATTGGACAGTGGGCAACCCTCTCACTGTAGAGACTTGAGAGACTGTGGCTTTGCACTCCGCAGCATTGAACAGTGGGCAACCCTCCCACTGTAGAGACTTGTGAGACTGTGGCTTTGCACTCCCCAGGATGGTACAGTGGGCATGGAGGCCCCTCGTGGATCTGGCGTCGTGGACTCATGTGGCTGAGGTGCCCCCCTTTCCCTTCCCCCTGAGGTGCCTGTAGTTTTATCATCTGATGCCCCTGCAGTGTTCTCTCCAATGGTATCCGGTCTCCTGTGTGGGCTTTGCCCATGTGTTTGTACACATTGGCCCACGGACTATGGATATTTAACGGACTGTGCAGGACTTATTGACTATGTTTATACTTTGCACTATGTTCATTATTTCTTTTGTATATTTCATATAGCATATTTACCATGACTTCAATGAACCTATTTTATACATAAATTTTATAGTTCTTTTTAATTATGTCTTTGCATTCTTCCAGGGGGTTTGGGGGGTGTCACTCTGACTTGTTGCTCTGCATTGGTGTGTAGATAGTTGGGGGGGGGGTGTCGCGTATGTGTGTGGCCGTAAACTTTTCTCGTCCCCCCTCCCCTGTGTCGTAGGTGCAGGTGGCGGATTGGTGAGTTGTGATAGGGTGGGCGGTACATTGTCTGCCGCCTGCCTGTTGGCGGTGACCGCCGCGCTGTTTGTCTGTCCCGCCGTGGCGGTCGGAGTGTTAAAGTGGCGGTCTGTGTTGGCGGTTTCCGCCAGGGTCAGAATTCACTTTTTTTGACCGCCTGCCTGTTGGCGGGTTGGCCGCCGCTTTATCACCGACCGCCAGGGTTGGAATGACCCCCAAAGTGTGGGTAATGGAGCCAGTAGAGCCTAGAGCTCTCCAGGACCACTGGTCTGGCCCATTTGAAGTAAAGGAGCAGAAAGGGGAGGCCACTTACCTAGTGGACCTCCAAACCCCTAGGAACCCCCTAAGGGTGCTCTATGTCAACCGACTGAAGCCTCATTTTGAGAGGTCTGAAATCAACATGCTTCTGGTCACAGATGAAGGAATGGAAGAGGAGAGTGAACCTCTCCCCGACCTCCTCTCTGCCCAAGAAGGTGATGGGTCAGTGAAAGGTGTCATTCTCTCTAATTCTCTGACTCTAAACCAGAGAGGAGACTGCTATGAGCTGTTGGAGCAGTTCTCCCCCCTGTTCTCCCTTACTCCTGGACTGACCCACCTCTGTGTTCATAACATTGACAGTCTCCCTGTGAAGAACAAAATTTACAGGTTATCGGATAAGGTGAAGGCCAGCATCAAGGAGGAGGTCTCTAAGATGTTAGCTTTAAGAGTTATCGAGAAATCCAGTAGTCCCTGGGCCAGTCCGGTGGTGTTGGTCCCTAAGGCTACTGCCCCAGGTGCGAAGCCAGAACTCCGGTTCTGTGTGAACCGGGGTCTCAACTCAGTCACACGGACTGATGCTCACCCCATCCCCCGAGCTGATGAGCTAGTTGACAGACTGGGCGCTGCCAAGTTCCTGAGTACGTTTGATCTCACTTCAGGGTACTGGCAGATCGCCCTGACAAAGGGGGCTAAAGAGAGATCCGCATTTTCCACACCTGATGGCCATTACCAGTTCCGGGTGATGCCATTTGGGTTGAAAAATGCCCTGCTACCTTCCAAAGGTTGGTTAACGGGGTCCTAGCTGGCAAGGATGCCTTCTGTGCAGCCTACCTGGACGACATAGCTGTCTACAATTCCAGTTGGGAGGAACTCCTGCTCCACCTAAAGGAGGTGCTTCAGGCCCTGCAACAGGCAGGCCTGACCATCAAGGCTAGTAAGTGCCAGATTGGGCAGGGTTCTGTGGTGTACTTGGGACACCTAGTGGGTGGTGGCAAGGTGTAGCCACTCCAGGCCAAGATTGAAACTATCAAGGCCTGGCAACCACCTAGAACACAGACTGAGGTGAGAGCCTTTTTAGGCCTCACTGGATACTACCGCAGATTTGTCAAGGGCTATGGTACCATTGTGTCACCCTTGACAGAACTCACTTCCAAGAAACAATCTAGGTTCGTGAATTGGACAGAGGCTTGTCAGAAAGCCTCTGACTCTCTGAAGGAAACCATGTGCACGGCCCCCGTGCTCAAGGCCCCTGACTACTCCCAGGAATTTATTGTGTAGACAGACGCTTCAGAGCATGGCATAGGGGCAGCCCTAGCACAGCTAAATGAGGAGGACTTAGACCAACCAGTAGTCTATATTAGCAGAAGGCTATTACCACGGGAACAGAGGTGGAGTGCTATTGAGAGAGAAGCTTTTGCTGTGGTCTGGGCACTGAAGAAGCTGAGGCCATACCTGTTTGGGACTCACTTCCGGGTTCAGACAGACCACAGGCCCGTCAGATGGCTCATGCAGAAGAGGGGTGAAAATCCTAAACTCTTGAGGTGGTCCTTTTCCCTACAAGGGATGGACTTTACGGTGCAGCATCGCCCAGGGGTTGATTACGCCAATGCTGATGGCCTCTCCAGATACTTCCGCCTTAGCGATGAGAGCTCCCAGGAGGTCGGGTAGCTCTCCCCACTTTCAGCTGGGGGGGGCACATGTTAGACCTGACAGCCTTAGGGTGGTCACCCCTAACTTTTTGCCTGCCTTCCTCCACTTTTTGGACACTGTTTTTGCTGGCTTTTAGACTCTGCGCACTTTATCACTGCTAACCAGTGCTAAAGTGCATATGCTCTCTCCCTTTAAACATGGTTACCTTGGAACATACCTGATTGGACTATTTAATCTACTTATAAATCCCTAGTAATGTGCACTATATGTGCCTAGGGTCTGTAGATTAAATGCTACTGGTGGGCCTGAAGCACTGGTTGTGCCACCCACTTAAGTAGCCCCTTTACCTTGTCTCAGGCCTGCCATTGCAAGGCCTGTGTGTGCAGTTTCACTGTCACCTCGACTTGGCATTTAAAAGTACTTGCCAAGCCTAAACCTCCCCTTGCTCCACATATAAGTCACCTCTAATGTGTGCCCTAGGTAACCCCTAGAGCAGGGTGCTGTGGGGGTGAAAACCAGGAAATGTACCTGTGTAGTTTACATGTCCTGGTAGTGTAAAACTCCTAAATTCGTTTTTGCACTACTGTGAGGCCTGCTCCCTTCATTGGGGCTGCCATCATACAGTACTGAAGTGGTAGCTGCTGATCTGAAATGAGTAGGAAGGTCATATTTAGTATGGCCAGAATGGTAATACCAAATCCTGCTGACTGGTGAAGTTGGATTTAATATTACTATTCTAGAAATGCCACTTTTAGAAAGTGAGCATTTCTTTGCACTTAAATATTTCTGTGCCTTACAATCCACGTCTGGCTGGGCTTGGTTGACAGCCCTTTTTGCATTCACTCAGACACACCCTAAACACAGGGTACTCAGCCTCACTTGCATACATCTGCATTTTGAATGGGTCTTCCTGGGCTGGGAGGGTGGAGAGCCTGCTCTCACACAAAGGACTGCCACACCCCCTACTGGGACCCTGGCAGACAGGATTGAACTGAAAGGGGACCTGGTGCACTTCTTAGCCACTCTTTGAAGTCTCCCCCACTTCAAAGGCACATTTGGGTATAAAACAGGGCCTCTGCCCTACCTCATCAGACACTTGCTGGAGAAGAAACCTGAACCAGAACCTGCATCCTGCCAAGAAGAACTGCTTGGCTGCCTAAAGGACTCACCTGACTGCTTTCTACAAAGGACTGCTGCCTTGCTCTTGCCCTGCTACCTTGCTGAACTCTTGTCTCGCTGTAAAAGTACTCTCCAAGGGCTTGGACAGAGCTTGCCTCCTGTTCCCTGAAGTCTCAGGACCTAAAAGACTTATCTTTTTCATTTGGACTCTTCGTGCGTAGAAAATGTCGACGCACAGCTTGCTCCGCGGCAAGAAAATCGGCGCACACCGACGCTGACCGATGCAACACTTTCGGGGCAACCAGAACTTCGACGCACTGCCTCGCAAGGACAACGCCGCCCGACTTCCAAAGGGGAAATCGACGCGACGCCTGCCGTGAGACCGAGAATTCCACGCACAGCCTCCTGGAACAACGCGCAGCCGGAAAACAAGCCGAAGAATCCACGCACAGACCCCGGGACATCTGGTAATCCCGCGACCCACAGAAAGAGACTGTCTGCGTGCCGGAAAATGACGCACGACTTCCCCACTTGAAAAATAACGATGCAAGTCTGTGTGTGCAGGGGAGAAATTGACGCACACACCATTTTTCCACGTATCTCTTCTTCTGCGGCCCTTTGCAGAGATTTTCCACTTTAAACCAGGTACTTTGTGCTTGAAAGAGACTTTGGGGGTCATTCCAACCCTGGCGGTCGGTGTTAAAGCGGCGGCCAACCCGCCAACAGGCAGGCGGTCAAAAAAAAGGAATTCTGACCCTGGCGGGAACCGCCAACACAGCCCGCCACTTTAACACTCCGACCGCCACGGCGGGACAAACAAACAGCGCGGCGGTCACCGCCAACAGGCAGACGGCAGACAATGTACCGCCCACCCTATCACAACTCACCAATCCGCCACCTTTTCCGGGGCGGGAGCCCCGCCAATAAAAACAGGGCGGAAACAGACTACGAACAGGAAAACACTCATCTCTACACACTCCACGAGGAATCAGGACAGCATGGAACCCGAATTAAACATCCTACCAGCTATTGTCTACCTGCTCCTCTACCAGGAGCACGAACGCCGGCGCAGACGACAACGGTGAGTACTGCACCTACGACACAGGGGAGGGGGGAGGAGGAAAGGTTACGGGCACACACATACGCGATACACCCACCCCCCCACACCCCCCCAAATACCCACACACCAATGCAGAGTAACAAGTCAGAGTGACCCCCCACCAAACCCCACGGAATAATGCAAAGACCAAATCAAATGATCATTAAAATTGAAGTATATTATAGCAAATTTTAAGTAATGTGAATTATGAAATATATAAAAATAAAATAAATCACATCATTTACAATATATACATCGGGCAAAAGTCCGGCACATTTTGGCAACGTTCCATTGTTCGTGGGCCAATGTGCATAAACACATGGGCAAAGCCCACACACGAGACCAGATTCCATTGGAGAGAACACTGCTGGGGCATCAGATAAAAAAACTACAGGCACCTCGGGGGGAAGGGAAGGGGGGGCACCTCAGCCACATGAGTCCACGACGCCAGATCCACGAGGGGCCTCCATGCCCACTGTACCATCCTGGGGAGTGCAAAGCCACAGTCTCACAAGTCTCTACAGTGGGTGGGTTGCCCACTGTGCCATCCTGGGGAGTGCAAAGCCACAGTCTCTCAAGTCTCTCCAGTGGGTGGTTTGCCCACTGTTACATCCTGGGAAGTGCAAAGCCACAGTCCATCAGGTGGATAACAGACTCCACTGGTCATGGAGGAGGCATGGTGGCCAGAGTGCTTCGTGAAGCCCTGCCTGACACAGAGTCCTGCCAATGGGCCAGCGGTGCTTGAGATGAAGGTCCCAGCGGAGCGGTGCTTGAGATGAAGGGCCCAGCAGAGCAGTTCAGAGACGGCGGTGCCCAGCGGAGCGGTGCTTGAGATGAAGGGCCCAGCAGAGCAGTTCAGAGACGGCGGTGCCCAGCGGAGCGGTGCTTGAGCTGAAGGGCCCAGCGGAGCGGTGCTTGAGACGAAGGGCCCAGCAGAGCAGTTCAGAGACGGCGGTGCCCAGCGGAGCGGTGCTTGAGATGAAGGGCCCAGCGGAGCGGTGCTTGAGATGAAGGGCCCAGCGGAGCGGTGCTTGAGATGAAGGGCCCAGCGGAGCGGTGCTTGTCTTGGCGGGGCACTGTTCAGCGGTGCTTCTCACGGCGGGCCCTGTTCAGCGGTGCTTGTCTTGGCGGGGCCCTGTTCAGCGGTGGTTGTCTTGGCGGGCCCTGTTCAGCGGTGCTTGTCTTGGCGGGGCCCTGTTCAGCGGAGCTTCTCACGGCGGGCCCTGTTCAGCGGTGCTTGTCTTGGTGGGGCCCTGTTCAGCGGTGCTTCTCACGGCGGGCCCTGTTCAGCGGTGCTTCTCACGGCGGGCCCTGTTCAGCGGTGCTTGTCTTGGCGGGGCCCTGTTCAGCGGTGCTTGTCTTGGCGGGGCCCTGTTCAGCGGTGCTTCTCACGGCGGGCCCTGTTCAGCGGTGCTTGTCTTGGCGGGGCCCTGTTCAGCGGTGCTTCTCACGGCGGGCCCTGTTCAGCGGTGCTTGTCTTGTGTTCCTAGGGAACCAGATCTGGGCAATATTTCCCGCTCAGTCGCCATCCGACCTTTCGCTTGCGGGGCCCTCCTGTGCTGGAGTCCTGGGCCCGTGGGTGTCCTCTGTCACACCCGCAATGGGGCTGGTGGGGCCCTCCTGGGCAGCTCGCCTGCTTCCGGACTTGTCCGCCCTGCTGCCCTTGCCCTCCTTCGCAGAATCTCTGGGGCCCTTGCCTCCCTTTGTGGATGTGCCAGGTGACGGGGCAAGGCTAGTGTCCTTGGGGGCAGCTGTCTCAGGCCTGTCGCGCCGGGCCTTCACTTTTTTGGTCCTCTTCCCAGGGGGTGGGCTGGCTGTCCCCTTGCTGCTGGCCGATGTTCCTGCCCTAGGAGCTGGTGGACTCCAATAGCTTGAACTATGGTCCTAGTAGATGCAGGGCTGGTGGTGGCTGAGGTGCTCTTTGGACTCTGACGAGATGGAGGGGGTGGGTCAGTTGTTGGAAAGAGGTCAAGGTTGGAAAGGAAAAGCAATTTAGAAAGAGAGGGACGGGTAGGTGTAGTGGGTATGGGAGAGGAGGAAGAGGATGTGGTTGTAGGAGAATCAAGTGTGCTGTCTTTGGGTGCAGGTGCTTGTGACGGAGGCTGTCATGAGGTGGATGGCTGTTGGGTGGGTGGCTGCCTGTGTTTGTGTGGTTTGGAAGAGGGGGTGACAGACACACTGGGAGAGGACACAGGGGACGTGTAAATGGCAGTGGGGGTGGTGACTGCACGTGTGCGGACTGTTCTGGAGGGTGTGCTGGTGATGGACGTACTGGCTGATGGTGGTGTGCATGCAGGTGTGAGTGGAGACGTCACAGGGAGGGAGGAGGGAGACGAGGAGGAGGGGGACACAGAGGAGGCAGTGGCTGTTGGCATGCCTGCATGTGGATGTTGCTTGGGTGATCTGTGGTGCTTATGTCTGGATGAGCTGCCCTTGGGTGTTGAGGTGTGTGCAGGCTGGTCTGTAGGTGTAGATGGGATAGGCAGAGGAACAGGGGAGTGGGACTGGGTGGAGGGAGTTGGAGGAGGGAGGCTGGAGACAGGGACAATGGCTGCCATCAGTGCTGAGGCCAGAGCGTTGAACGATCCCTGATGGGCAGCCTGACCCGAATGAATGCCCTCCAGGTATGCATTGCTCCGATGCACCTCCCTTTCTACCCCCTGGATGGCATTCAAAAGGGTAGACTGCCCAACAATGATGGTCCTCAGGAGGTCAATGACCTCCTCACTGAGGGCAGCAGGGGTAACTGGGGCAGGGCCTGAGGTGCCTGGGGTGAAGGAGATGGCCGGCTTCCTGGCCGAGCGGGGCACGGGGCGAACGCTGAGGGGCTGCTGGGAGGGCGGTGCTGGTAGGGGAGGTGGCGGCTGTACCTGTTGTAGCGGTGGGCACGGATGTTGCCACCACCCCAAGGGAGCTTCCTTCCGAGGACGTGTCGGTGTCGCTGATGTCTCCACGGGTCCCCGTTGTGGAGCTCCTCTCGCCCTCCCTCTCACTGGTGACTTCGGAGTCGGTTGCATGGCCCTCCGGGGCCATGTGAGATGCAGCTCCCTCGTGCGCCGATGCCACTTCTCCTCCGCCTGATGATGCTAATGCACACATGAACAGGAAGACCAAAAAAAAGGGGGGGGGAGAAGAAAGAAAGACATGTTGAGTGCATGCATTGGCGACACCGTTGGCGGAGAGGACAGACACAGAAGCCCACTGCACTACGCCGCGCACTTGGGGTACACTACTCAATCACTGGGACATGGCCTACAAGCCTATGGACGACAACTGCCCACATAGATGACCCAGGGCCATGGATAGCTGTACTTAGCACCCTACAGAGGTGGGGGCCGGGGGCACAGGGCCATGCCTCACGGAGGGGCCTAGGCTACAGAAATAGCCCTGGCCTAGGGATACCCACAGCCCTCCTCCCCCACCCAGGCACCTCCACTGCGCGCGAAGATAGCAGAATGTGCTGGTTCTCACCCCCTTGTGTCTGCTGTGATGTCCTCACGCACCCATCCAAATCGGGGTAGGCCACCACCAGGATCCGGGACATCAGGGGGGTCAAGGTACGACTGGCACCCCTCCTACGTTGGGAGGCCATCCCCAGCAGAGCCTCGGCGGTCTTTCTGCTCCCGCGGCGGATGTCCTCCCACCTCTTGCGGCAGTGGGTGCCCCGTCTGTTGTGGACCCCCAGGGCCCGGACGTCCTTGGCGATGGCACGCCAAATCTCGATCTTCTGATGGGCGCTGACCTATGTGACATGTACAGGGTGGGAAAAGAAACATCATCACTTTTCTGCATGGTCGATGTGAGTGGCCCACCCTCCCCAACCTTGCCATGTGGCACATGCTCTCATCTGTCGTGCGATGCATTCCTCATTCGCTCCCCTCCCCACCATCGTTCATTCACCCCACTCAACCCAGGCATTGCCCACTAAGCATGGTCCCAGTGTACTCACCTGTTGGTCTGGAGGACCGTAGAGTAGCGCATACTGGGGGAGGACCCCATCCACGAGTGTCTCCAACTCTTCTGACGTGAAGGCAGGGGCCCTTTCCCCAGTTGCAGCAGCCATTGTCACTTCCAGACCGAGGTCACAGCAGCACTTGCAGTATAGGTCCTCTCCTGTGGATGATCAGGAGTGATTAAGCTGATAGAAAATGGCGGTTACGCCCGCGGAGGTGCGTACCGCGGCGGTGCGTACCGCGACCGCCGGCGCACATAGTCATTGGCTCCTGAAACCCATAGGGTTCAATGTTAACCAATGCGGCTTTGCACTGCGGTCTTCGACCGCCACGGTGTGCCACGCCAGCGCAATGACCTCACATCACATTGTCACACTTCACAGGTCAGGCAGCCGCCATTTCAAAGGCCCACATGGCTTAATTTCTACTGCGTCACACAGGCCTAGGCCTTGCATTGCCACTCATACAAGCCATTCAATGCATAGAGAATCGTGTACAGTGCAAGCTGTGTGAACGTACCTGTGGGTTGATTGACTCTGTGCTCCATGTTGTCCTTCCTAGGCACCGTCCACAGGGACTTGTGAGGAGATGGAGGGCTGTTCCCGTGTACAGACCGCTGGTGGACCTGTCGACAATGGTAGACCGACATGTCATACTGACATACAGACTTGAACGTGCCACTATACAGGAACTGTGTGCCCAGCTGGAGCCAGACCTGATGTCACCCATCCGCCAACCCACAGGGATTCCCCCTCTAGTGCAGGTTTTGTCAGTACTCCATTTTATGGCTAGTGGATCATTCCAAACAACAGTGGCCATTTCATCTGGGATGTCTCAGCCTATGTTTTCTAAGGTTTTATCCAGAGTGTTGTCTGCCCTGATGAAATACATGCGGAGCTACATTATTTTCCCTGAGGTGGAGGATTTGGCTACAGTGAAGGGTGATTTCTATACCCTTGGACATATTCCCAACGTCATTGGTGCCATTGATGGGA
The DNA here is from genome assembly GCF_031143425.1 of Pleurodeles waltl. NCBI lineage: Eukaryota > Metazoa > Chordata > Amphibia > Caudata > Salamandridae > Pleurodeles > Pleurodeles waltl. The sequence continues at coordinate 157,273,837 of NC_090449.1, forward strand.
CCCATGTGGCTTTGGTACCCCCCAGAGGAAGTGAACAGGTGTACAGGAACAGAAAAAGTTATAATTCGATGAATGTCCAGGTGGTCTGTTTGGCAGACCAGTACATCTCCCATGTAAATGCCAAGTACCCGGGGTCAGTGCATGACGCGTACATCATGCGAAATAGCAGCATCACTTACATGATGGTACTACTTCAGAGACACCGTGTGTGGCTAATAGGTGACTCTGGTTACCCCAACCTGTCGTGGCTACTGACCCCAGTGAGAAATCCCAGGACCAGGGCAGAGGAACGGTACAATGAGGCCCATGGGCGTACTAGGAGGGTGATTGAGCGGACCTTCGGCCTCCTGAAGGCCAGGTTTAGGTGCCTGCATATGACAGGTGGATCCCTAATGTACTCACCAAAGAAGGTGTGTCATATCATTGTGGCCTGCTGTATGTTTCACAACCTGGCTTTGCGACGCCAGGTGCCTTTCCTGCAGGAGGATGGTCCAGATGGTGGTGTTGTGGCAGCGGTGGAACCTGTGGAGAGTGAAGAGGAGGAAGACGACGGGGACGACACAGACAACAGGGACAGAGTGATACTACAGTATTTTCAATAACACACAGGTAAGATTCAACACCGGCATTTTACAATTACTTACAATCTCCTGCCTCTCTACTGTCTGGCCTATTCCCCCAATGTATGTTAACTGAGTTGTGACTTTCCCTTCCAATTTCAGCGATGTGGCCCCCACTGCGTGACCTCTGCTTTGTTTCCCCATGGACTACAGCTGTATGACATTGGTATGTTTTCATCACTGTGTAACTGGACATTTGGGCAGCATTATGTTCAATACATTTGTTCACAATACAGGCAGACTCCAGTTTGTTTTTGTGCAATAAGTGTTTTTATAAAAAATCTGAATTTAGGGACATGGTGGGAAATCGGTGATGGGTGATGGTGGAGGAATGTCCATGGCAGAGTCCAGCTTTTCAGTCTCACAGGTGCATTGTCCATATGCCTGTGGAAGGTGGAGCAGGGGCAGTTTCAGGTTGGACAGGGTGACAATGTGGGACAGTGGGATGACATCAGGGGGTATACTTTGCTGGCGGGGGTCTTGACATCCTACTCTGTCTTCTTACGAGATCTCAGGCCCGGCTTGCAGGGTGGTTCTTCTTCTGCAGGAGGTGGGGTTCTGGTGGCCTGTTGTTGTGTGGGGGTCTCCTGTCCACTAGTGCCGGCGGAGGTGGTTGCCTGTTCTTGGTCCATGCTAGTGTCAGGGGCCCTTTGTGGTGCCACATGGTCCCTCAATGTGGTGACAATCAGGTTGAGTGCCCCTATGATGGTGCCCATTGCGGTACTGATGGTTCTAAGTTCTTCCCTGAACCCCATGTACTGTTGCTCCTGCATGACCTGGATCTCCTGGAACCTGGCCAGTACCGTCGCCATCGTCTCCTGGGAGTGGTGGTATGCTCCCATGATGGAGGATAGGGCCTCGTGGAGAGTGGGTTCCCTGGGCCTGTCCCCCCCCCTCTTGCACAGCAGCCCTCCCAGTTCCCCTGTTTCCAGGTGCCTCCGTCCTCTGGACCGTGTGCCCACTACCACTGCCCCCAGGTCCCTGTTGTTGTTGGGGTGGTGGGTTAACCTGGGTGCCCTGTAGTGGTGGACACACCGCTGATTGACGTGTCCTGGAGACAGAGGCATGGGTCCGCTGGGTGGGAGCTGTGCTGGTGTTCCCAGAGGGGGTTAGGTCTGCTGTGGCCTGTGCCTGTGTGAGGGGAACCGACTGTCCAGAGGTCCCCGATGGTCCGGGCTGGTCATCCGGGTCCAGGGAGACAGAGCTGCTGTCATCACTGGGGGCCTCTTCTGGGGGTGGGATGGACATTTCTGGACCCTCCTGGGCGGTGTGGTGGTGTTTGGGTCCTGCAGGGGTATAGAAGTATGGTTATTGCTTCAGTATGTTCCATATCGGTCAATGGGTGGGTGCCCGTGTACCCCAGTGCTGGCATTCCAGTGTGGGGGCTTTTGTGAGGGTGGCTTGTGGGGGGGATGGGTATGTGCAGTGGGCATGCTTTGGTGATGGGTGTCCATGCTTTGTGGACGCATGCAGGTCTTGGTGTTGGGATGGGTGGGTTGTGATGGTGTGCCATTTGCAGGGAGTAGGTGTGATGGGGTGGGGGTGAGGGTGAGGGTGGGGGTATGATTTGGGATGCAGGTGGGGTGGGGGTGGGAAGAAGTAGCTAAGATTTGACTTACCAGAGTCCATTCCTCCAGATACTCCTGCGAGGCCCTCAGGATGCAGGATGTGCAAGACTTGCTCCTCCCATGCTGTAAATTCTGGGGGAGTAGGTGGGGGTCCGCCGCCAGTCTTCTGCACCGCAATGTTGTGTCGGGATACCATGGAACGCACCTTCCCCCGTAGGTCGTTCCAGCGCTTCCTGATGTCATCCCGATTTCGTGGATGCTGTCCCACAGCGTTGACCCTGTCGACTATCCTTTGCCATAGCTCCATCTTCCTGGCAATGGTGGTGTGCTGCACCTGTGTCCCGAAGAGCTGGGGCTCTACCCGAACTATTTCCTCCACCATGACCCGGAGTTCGGCGTCTGAGAACCGGGGGTGTCTTTGGGGTGTCATAGGGTGATGTGGATGGGGTGTGGGTTGGTGTATGTGTTGATGAGTGTGGTGTGTGTGGTGAAGTATGGTGTTTTGTGCGTGGATATTGTGTGGGTGATGGTGTGGTTTGCCTCTGTGTGATGGTGTTGTCTAAGCAGTGCTGTCTATCTCTGGCTTTCTGTCGAATTTTTTTTTCGAAGGGGTTTATGGGTGATGTGGGTGTGTGTTTTATATTGTATTGGGTGTGTGGGAGTGTTGTTTGTATGTGTATCAGGTGTGTGTGTTTCAAATTGTCCAATGTGGTTGTGTTTTGTAAGGGTGTGTGTATTTTGACCGCGGCGGTGTGTACCGCCAATGGAATACCGCGGGTGAAAGACCCCCGCGTGGATTCGTGGGTCGTAATGGCATGGGCGTATTTCTGTTGGCGTGACGGTGGAGGTTTGGTCATCGCCAGTTTTTCGCTGACCTTTGGTGTGGCGGACTTTTGTGGATGTCGGGTTTTTGGCGGTTTGCCAGTTGCGGGTCAGAATGACCGTGGCGGTTTACCGCGGCCGCGGCGGTGGTATGGCGGTCTTCTGACCGGCGGTAAGCGCCTTTTACCGCCAAGGTCAGAATGACCCCCTTTGTTTGCTTTTTAAAGACTTAAGACACTTTATATCACTTTTCAGTGATATCCCTACAATTTTACATTGCATCTTTATTCGTTTTGACCTACAATTATCCTGATAAATATTATATATTTTTCTAAACACTGTGTGGTGTATTTTTGTGGTGCTATATTGTGTTATTGTGTGATTTATTGCACAAATACTTTACACATTGCCTTCTAAGTTAAGCCTGACTGCTCGTGCCAAGCTACCAAAGGGTGGCCACAGGATAATTTTGGATTGTGTGTGACTTACCCTGACTAGAGTGAGGGTTCTTGCTTGGACAGAGGGTAACCTGACTGCCAACCAAGAACCCCATTTCTAACACTTTATATTCAGGTCTCTTCTTTTATCTGACCCACCTGACTGTGGTAAATGAACCCTTGAGAGGTCCCATAAATGGGTCTTCAGATGAGTTGTAGTACTGGCCACAGAGATTAATGACTGTAGATCACCAGAGTCACTTAGTGTAAGATTAGAGGCATCTGCCTCATCCGTGAGAGAAAATAATTTATCACCTTGATTCAGAAGATCTAATCCCACCATAGTCGCACTGATCTCTTTAATGCGGCCTTTACCACCCTGAGAGATCTGGGGACAGTTTTTGAATAGCCAACTCTTTCACTTTCCACTTCCACCAAGGTTACCTCTACAGTTGGCTGGGGAACTCTGTCCTTCCACCAAATGCCACTCTGTCTCCCCCACACTTGGGCAGCCACTTTTAATAGTGTCATGCCTGTTCCATAGAGTTGTGCCAATCTCCCCCTCTTGACACTGAACACATCAATCCTTGCATCCAGCAATGCTGTGCATTGACCTTTAGGATATCCTGTGAGTTGTCACCTGAGCCTGTTTTGTGTTTGGTATGAGGGTTGCGGTAAGTGACGGGTAAAGCACCCTTACACATCAAGCATGTCTGAATTGCTATCTTAGAGGCGGTAATGCTGCCCTTGGGCACAAATCCATAGACCACGTCCGCCACCATACCTTCCAAACTGTTGCTTTCTGCCAACACTCCTTCTTTCATAGGGGGTTCCAGGGGCTCAGGTTGTACCTCAGGAACAGCTTCTACCCTAGGGACAGAGACTGGGTTGGGCATGGGTGTTGTTGCAAAGTAGCCAGTTATTATTGAGAGATACCTAACACTCTTTGTAACTCACGGTTGACTTTCCTGAGTGAAAACCTTTCTCTGGGTCATGCTGGGAAGTTCAGGTTGTCTCACTTCTTTTTTAAGTCCTGAGCTGCCCCAGTCACCTTTCAGGTGGGTGTGGCCCGCCTTATGTGGCTGGAGGGTCATCTCATCAGCCTGCTCCCGAACTGCACTTACTTTTAGCTGCATGGCTCACAGGTGCGACAGGTATGGCACCCAGTAGATGGGCCCTGAGGTTTTCTGAGTCCTCCAAATCATCAAAATGTTTGATGGTAATCCTGCAAAGCTCACTGAGGCCAACTGTAATCAATGGTGTGCCACCTTTTGATGCCTGCTCTGAGTAGGCTTTAACAGTGCCAAAAAATGATGCATAGAAATCTGTTAGATTTCCTTGCACCATTTTTTCAGCCAACCTAACAGGCGCAGGCATAATGTACCACAAAGGGTTACAAAGTGGCGCAATGCACGTATTGCACCACTTTGTAAATATGGCGTGGGGATTTTGGCCTCATTTGATCACATTAGCGTAAAAAAAAAAAAAACGCTATTGTGGCTCCTAAATATGCCCCTTAGTTTTACTTGGAATTGAAAATAAAACACTCCATCCACAGTGCACATTCTTCCAGACAAACCCAGCTGATGTCTAAGGCCCTCTTACAAAAGATCAAGCAGAGCAAACTGGATAACTTGGCAGAAATTTCCTTCCTGGATAGGAGTGCCTGGCCCAGACAAAAAGAGGCTGAGCACTAACTTCATGTCCCAAAGGACTGAATATTTGAAACCTGGCAGCTTAGATAACCTGATATCTCTAAGCAGCTTGTACACCAGTGGGTGTTCCTTTGCTGGTACTCCATCCAAGGAGAAATGCCACGCTGAAACAGCTGAACAAAAGGAATTAAATTAACTTTATGCCAGATCAGCCAATATGTCAGAAGATTTATAATATGGACTGGTCTATCTCCCACATGATCCAGACTTCATCCCACACACCAAGTGGACCACCTTTCCCAGGCAGAGCTGTACCTTTTGTATGTGCTGCCTGACCAAGTCCTCCTAATAAGTGTCTCAACTTGTTCCAAAAGGCATTAAATCAACCAACGGTCCCTGAAACCATCCACATCATGAGACAAAGAGATCCTTTCAAAATCAATTGGTTTGGATTGCCCCTGACAGCCTCTCAGTATGTTCTAAGTGAGGTGATTAAGGGTTGGAAAAACTGGGGAAAGTTGAACTGAAGACCAACTTGGGCTCTCCACTAGGGTGTCACCAAGACCATTTCCGTCTCTTTCCTCCTCATTTGGGACACTGTCCTTGTTACCATCCTGAATAGAGTAAATGCATTAATGCAGTGTAGTCCCCAATGCTGCAGGAAGGTATACACCATCAGCGCCACTGGGTGCGGGTGCCCACTGATATATTGCTGGAGATGATGACTGAGGTGGTCGGCAAACAGATTGTCAGTCCATGAGCACTCAAAAGACCTTCAGGTCTATCTTCCACTCGCTGGCATCCCCCAGGTGTCTGGAATTTTTGTCTGCCACCACAATTCGAGGTCCCCAGGAGGTATACCACCACCACAAGTAACTGTCCAGGCAGAAGTGGCAAAAGTCTTTGTCTAAATCCACTAGCATTGAGTACTTGGTACCTCCAAAACGTTTGATACACTTGCGTTTTGACAGGTTGTCTATGCAAAAAAGGACATAGGAAGAAATTGGACGTGGTCAGGAGTGCTAGTCAGACAAAATTCTGAGCTCATCTACTTCCCACAGACATCTGCAGAAATGTCTTCAGAGTGTGACCCCAGCCAGCTGGTGTTGGATGTGGTATTGATGGTGGTAAGGTATTGCTTATGCCATTGGTGGTGTTAGTGTGGTAATGGAATGGTATTATATTGGTGTTGGGTCTACTGCTATGGTGATGGTATTGACAAATTTGATATCAGCAGCGTGTAGGACTGGTAGGGATGGTATTGGTAGTGTGGGAATTGGTGCATGCATTAGTGATTATGGGAGGTTGTATTCTTGGAAGTATTCTTTGTGTATGATGGTTTTGATTGTGGTTGTGGCGTTGGTAGTGAAATTAATGTTATTGTTAGTGGTACTTATTTGGTGGTGTTCCTGGTTTGTGGTATGGGTGGGGTTGGTGATTGTGGTCGGTTCTGCAGTAGTTGTCCATTTTGGTGTCCAGTGGTGGTGATCTCAGTACTAGTGATGATATAGATAATGATATTGATGGTGGAATTTAAGTTATTGTTCTTGAGTTGATGGCACTGATAATGTGTGGCACTGGTGGTGCTGTGCTATTCCATAATGGCATTGGTGGTGGTACTGATAGTCGTGGTATAAGTAGGGGTGCTGGTTGTGGTACCACTGCCAACACTAGCACCAAAACTACTTTTACCTCAACCAAAACCATTCAGATTGCCATCAATAACATCAACAATACCAATACCACCACCACTAATACAACACCACCACTACCAGTTTCACCACAATACCACAGTTTCAACACCATTATCACCACCACTAACATCAAAATCACTATTAAAAATACTACCACTAATACAATCAACACCAGGCCCCGTCAATGGAACCACCATCAATACCACTACCACCATTACCTCCATCACTGCCAATACCACCACCATTACTGCACCATCACTACCAGACATCACAAAACCATCATTAATAGTACCTCCACTAACACCACCACAAATATCAAACATTAAACCATTCCCACTGTCAGACCCCACTGATGTCAGCGCCAACAATATCACAGCACTGTAACTAATACCACTTCCACTACCACCAATAATACCAGATCTCTTGAATTTTCAAATGCTTGTTTTTAACATATACTTCTGATGTGGTCTAGAGGCAGAATGGTGGCAAATTTATTCAGAAATTAGATAAATGTGAAGAATATAACTTGTGGAATCATTAGGTCGAGCCTAGGCAGCGCGCATGCTCTGTCCGCAAGACCTGGTGTATTCACTAAAGGTTCCTTGATCCCACCTGTTGTTCTTTTTTGCTGCCTTCTAACAGGTTGCACAGCCGATATATCACTTCCTGTTCTTTGGTGAGGCGCACCTACCAAGTACAGTTTCCTTACACTTTGAATTGTTTATCGGTTGTTTGTGTTTTTATTGTTTCCTGCCTTAGCAGCAGGGCACACGCTTCAGATTTAATATGCATACAAAGTGTTGTTTAATTTTATATAATAACATTTTAATTTTGTGTAACGATTGCATTGTATTTTGTAGAACCAACGCCAAGACTCAAACCCAGTTCTCCAGGCCCAAAGTCGGCAGCTCTGTAAGTCACACCACATCACTCCCTTGTTTGTTCTTGTTACTTCAGCAATCAGAGTGCTCTAATCAGCAGAAGGCGCTCAGGGAAACAGCCAACCGCTCCGTGGCACAGGAGCTGGCCACAGCCACAATACAATGAAAACCTTTCGCGCATATGCAACAATAATTTTCAATTCTATTAAGGACACGGAGTTGAGGATTATGCTTCTCCTTCTTCGCTGTTTATAATTCACAAAAAACACATCAGCCAATAAAATAAAACTTTCACAAAAAACAACAAATCCCCTAAGCATGACATCAAGCATCATCACCAACCAACGTCCATACTGTCACATATCTTCTATAACTGCCATACTCGTTTCTCTTTCTTTGCAGTGAGGAATAAAGACTTGAATGCAATGGACAAAACAGTCTTAACAAGAAGCTGAGAACTGGATCCAACTTCGAATCGGCAGGTTCCTCAAAACAGCAGACCAACATAGTCGAAGGAAGACGTCTTCCATGCTAGGTACATCACAAAATCTTCTGATAGTATACTGGAATAAAATAAAAAATGTCTACGTAATATTCAGTTGGATATTGTGTGATTAAATGCATTACACCCATGCAATCTTAGAGAAATATGCATTGCAATGTATAGAGCAATAATTAAAACACAACATGATCAAAATGGCATCAAATTAAGTGAGCAATTGAATGAACACACTATTCTGAGACAAGAATTCTGGGTGGGTAAAAACTAGATCTATTGAGCAGGATAATCTTCGCCTCCGTGTCCTTAATAGAATTGAAAATTCTTGTTGCATATGCTCGAAAATGTTTCATTCTATATCATGACCGGAGGTTTGGATTATGCTTGTTTAAAGCTTTTGTAAGACAACCGAGGCTACATTCGAAACTGGTTTATAATAAAACGTCTTCAATGAAGAGTCGGATGACCAGTCTGCTGCCCTCATTATCTTTTGTAGCTGAGAGCCGAGAGAAAAAGACTTTGATGCCATAGCACTTCCCACAGAGTGGGCTCCAAAGACAGAAGTATCTATCCCTGCTTCAGTCAGAATCCATCTCACCCAGCGAGCTAAATTCGCAGAAGCTACTGGATGAAGAGGTTTCTGAAGTGCAATTAACAATTAGCCCCCAGGAGATTGAGGAAATGTCCTGGTACAGTCCTCCTACTCCTTTAAACAATGCACCACACACAGTTTGGTATTGTCTGGATAACTAGAATAGGTTAATTGCCTTGAACAAGTCTTCGTTCTCCTGGAGATCGAAAAAGTAACTCCATTTGGGGAAAACACGCGACCAGAAATGTGTAAAGCTCTTACTTCAGACACACGTCTACAGGATATTAAACAAAACAAGATCGTCAGTTTAGCTGACAATTGTTTTCTGGATAAGTTTGCATTACAAGGCCATTGTCACAAAAGGTTTAAGATGATATTCAAATCCCAAAGATGAGTGTACTTCGGTTGAGGAGGATTAGCCAATCGGATACCCCTCATCACCCTAGACACAATAGGGTGTTCCCCTATTGGTTACCCATCTAGGAAGACATGACCTGCTGAGATAGCGGATCTATAATTATTTACAGTGCAGAAACTTAGCCCCTTTGATGCTAGCTCTGCAAAGAAATTGACTATTGCAGCAACTGGGGCTCCCAAGGGATCCAAATCCTGAGGGTTGCACCAACCCACCCATCTTCGCCATGCAGAGGCATAACGTTTATGGGTGGAGTCTGACCAAGATGCTTATATGAAGGAAGCAGATTGCTCCGAAAGGTCTGGCAGGTGCCAACGTTGCCCGAAATGCGCCAAGCCATGAGTTGTAATTTGTCTTGGATCAAAAGATGGTGTGTCTACCCAGCTGGGTCCAGTAATAGTTCTGAGACTGAGGGAATCTGCACTGGGAAATCCCTGAACATTTCCAGGAGAACTGGAAACCAAGGCTGAGCTCTCCAGAGGGGAGTGATCAGAAACAGGTCCGCTTTCTGCTTGAAAGATGCAATCCTGGCTATCATTATAAAAGGGGAAAGGTGTACAGAAGTGGCCCTGTCCACTGTTGGAGAAAGGCATCCGTGGCGATTGCCAGGGGGTCTGGTCTCCAAGAGCAAAACTGTTGAAGCTGATGGGAGAGACGGGATGCAAAGAGGTCTATGTGACACTGTCCCCAACTCCTTTGAAGGGCGTGAAAAACCGAGAGATGGAGTTTCCACTCGCTGGGATCTCTGATTAATCTGGAATTCCAGTCCGCTAACATAATGAATTGACCCGGAAGGTATTCTGCTGTTACTGAGATCTGATTCTGAAGGCAATAGTGCCAAAATGCCTTCTGTCTCTGTTAGGACCCGAGACCTTGTCCCGGCTAGCTTGTTGACGTAACCCACTGCAGAGACGCTTTCCATGCGCAGAAGAACTTAACAGTTGGAACGAGGGGCCAGAGTTTTTATGGCAAATGAGCCTGCTAACAGCTCCAAGCAATTTATGTAAAGTCGAGACTTCTCGCAAGACCAAAGCCCTCCTGTGGAGACGGAATCGCATCTGGCTCCCCAGCCCCACTTGCTGGCGTTCGATTCCAGAATGACATCCGGGCGAGGTCCGAAGATGGTATATATAAACAAATATGCACACGTCCTCTGGTATATCAATTGATTAAAGAAATCAGGTCCCAATATATTGCTCAGACATTCTTCTTTATTCCATTTTTTATGAGCATCATTTCAGCCAAAGCCAACTCGTGTTTCAACTGAGGTACGTTGCTGCTCAACTTCCTCAGGGCTTTTATAGGCTCTCCACTATTTCATTTAAATATTGATTTATCTTCTGATCTGTATCTCGTTCTGCTTTATGGTATATTGTGTAGTTTGTGAAAAGCTGTTATTTAGTTTGTAATGGCTTCCAGCTTCACCTCTCTATTAATCCAATTGTTCAGTATACAGAACATACGTTTCATTCCATTTATAATATTAACCTGTGTGACAGAATAGATTGTCCTCCGGATCGAGAGTAAGGTCCAATCTGCCATGTGGTCGAGCCACCATTGAAGTTCGCACCGCGTCTCCTGAGTGAGAGCGATAAGTTCTGTGTAAGAAAGACCCTGTTGAAGATGATGGATTTTAAGATATTGTAGCGCCCTGTAATGTAGGGGCGCTGGAAATATGGCTTGTATAGAAGACGCTAGAAGCCCCACTATCCTGGCGGGAACCCTTAGTGATATCTTGTCCTTCTGAAGAGTGGAATTGATCTCCTTCCAGATTGATTGTAAATTCTGGGCCAGAAGAGAGAGGAGAGAGGAGAGAGGAGAGAGGAGAGAGGAAATGGAGTTGATCTGAACCCCAGAAATTCCATCTGATGAGATGACGTAAGAGCAGATTTCTTTGCATTGATCAAGATTTCCAGGTCCTGGAGGAACCGTATGGTCCAATCTAAGGGCCTCATTACCACCCTGGTGGCCGGCGGTACACCGGCGGTAACACCACCAACAGGCTGGCGGTGTACCACCAGTGGATTATGACCGTGGTGCATTAGCCAGGTCCATACTGCCGGCTCCTCCAACATACCGCCAGGTTTCCGCCTAGCGGTCATAATCCCCAGGGCATCGGTGCAAGCACCGCTGCCATGGGGATTATGAGTCCCCAACTGCCAGCCGAAAGGCTGGCGGTAAGGGGGGCTCAGGGTGCCCCTTCACTGCTCATGCACTTGGCATGGGCAGTGCAGGGGACCCCAGGCACAGCCCCATAGCGCGTTTCACTGCCTAAATTTCGGGCAGTGAAATTTGTGATGGGTGCTGCTGCTCTTTCTGTACTCTGGCCCAGCAGAAAAGTCATAATAGGGAGCCACATAGACTGCCAGCACTGGCGGTATAGTGGCGCCTGTGGCTTCGGCAGTCTTCTAGAAAGACCGCCGAAGTCGTAATGAGGGTCTACATGTTGCATGAGGAGATGAGCATCATGTGCCATCAGCAGCATATCGTCCAAATAGACAATCATCCGGACTCCTTTGGCACGAAGGCTTTCTACTATGGGGCGCATAACCTTGGTGAAGCACCAGGGTGCGGAGGAAAGGCCGAACGGGAGAACCTTGAAATAGAACCATTAATGTCCCAGTGAAATTGTAGATATTTCCTATGAGGAGGAACATCGGAATTGTGAGATAGGCATCTTTCAGGTCGAAGCGTACCATCCAGTCGCCTTCCCTGAGAATGTCCCTGAGCAGATGGATCCCTTCCATCTTGAAGTGCCGGTATAGAATCCAGGTATTCAACTCCTTCCGATTGATCACGAGGGGTGACCCTCCACCTCTCTTGTTTACTGTAAAAATATTGCTGCAGGAGCCTGAAGGGTGTGGCTGACACTGAGCAATTGTGTCTTTGAGTAACAATTGTTGGACTGCTTGCCGAATAAAAACTAGATCTAGTTGTGAAAAATGGATAGGAGGCGGTAAGGCCATCTGTTTTTAGATTCACAAAGAATTCTAGATGGAAACCTGCAACTGTCTCTAGAAACTGTTGGTCTGATGTTAGTGATGACCAGTTGTCTAGGAATAACCTGGTCCTTCCCCCTAGGGCTACCCGAGAAGGTGAAATCAAGCTTACCTTGAGAGCTGGAGCCGGAGTTGTAATTGGCCTTGAAACCACCTCGGTTGAAGTGGGCACGACCTGCTCGGGCTCTGGCCAGGTAAAAGGTGTCTTGTGGGAGACGAGAATCCTCTGCCTGCAGCGGTATAGAATGAATGAGGGCTGTTGGAGGTGGCACTGCAGGACAGGCACATTCGAAGTCTGCTGGCCCTGGCAAAAATCTGATTTCAAAAGACCTTCTTCATCAAGGTCTGGGCTTTGTCCAGCGCAGTGAATGTATGGACCAATTTGCCCAAATCCTTTACAAACTTGTTGCCAAACAAGAGTCCATTGGCAAGTGGCCCCGGTTCAGCATTTGCAAGATCTGCCAGTTATCTGAAGTAGGATAGATTTCCTCCTCTCCATGGAGACAGCGCAATTAGCGTTCTCCAATAGGCAGAGTGCGCGCTGCGCCCATCCGGCCAGTGGGTCAGGGTCCACCTGCAAGATGGACTCTTTTGCTGCCACTGCCAAGTCCAACATCTTACATAACAGAGAGGTCCAGGACTTTGTCCTTGCAGGAGTTCCCGGACCTATCTATGCCTTTCTTGGAGTCCTGTATGGAGCATTTTATGAAGGTTGCCAAATTCGGGTACAGCTCAGGGGTCATAGCAACTTTGTCTGGTATGCCTGGATGTGGACACTCGGACCGGAGACGACTCCGGATGTCCTTGTCTAGGGCTTTTCTTATGTGTGCATGGGCATAGTCCATCACAGCGGGGAGGGGAACCCAGTCTGAGGACCTGGGGTGGATAATTTCGTCAGGGTTAAAACTGAGAGCAGACGTAGGGCCTGGACCTTCAGATGAGGGAGGGGGGCCGTGCTGTCCATCAGATGAGGGTCTGCGATGTTTGTGAGAGATTGATTTGTTGTCTGAATCTGATTGGGACGATTGGGAGGCGTCAGAGGCATTGTCTGGGGAGGGGTAGGAAAAGGTCTGGGAGCTGGTGGACGGTTGCGCAGAATACTGGTGTTCGAAGGGAGACTGAGACTGGGAGAGACGGGCCTTGGGCACTGCGTGGGGCCATTCAGGGCGTGTGTGGGGCTTCTCCTGACTATTGGAGGAAAGGGGTACGGGGTTGCCGTAGGGAGTCAAGGCATTGTGCTTAAGACAGAAGCCCGCGGTACGAGGAGTGCAAGTGCTTGTTCCCCTTTGCCTCCTGGCACCCCACCGGGTGCGATTACCTCAGAAACAGACAATCTCGTGCCGCTTGTTAGCCCTGAGCAGTGCGTACACTGCACTGTGATGACTTCGGCAGCGGTAATATCGCTGTAAATACAAAAATGTAAATGTAATCGTAGTAAGGAAATCATAGTACTTATCTTGTTCCGAAGCAGCATAGAAAGAGGAACAAGTATGGCGGTTATCGAAGATACGTGACAGTATGGACTTCGATTGGTGGTGATGCTTGATGTCATGTTTATCGGATTTGTAGTTTTTTGTAAAAGTTTTATTCTATTAGCTGCTGTGTTTTTTGTGAATAATAAACAGCAAAGAAGGAGAAGCATAATCCGAGCCTCCGTTCCTGATATAGAATCCAATGGTGCTGTGGAACTGGGATTGGTACAGTCCGCCATTCCCCGGAGTTACTGTGCAAGTGGTTCAGCCCGGGTGTATACTGCATTTCAGCGAGTCATGTAGGGTAAGTGCTCTGCTCTCTGAGTGAGTTGGTATGAGTGCCCGGTCTCCGATTGTAAATCTCGTGCTGCTGCAGCTATTTACAGCCACTTAGCGACTCTCCCGTTTCTGTAGGAAAAAGTAAAAGGAACATCTGTGAACGTATCCAGCACAAAAACAGAATAACTAATTAAAAAGAGCTCAACATCAGCAGCAACATCTGTGTGGGAATCAACTTTACCGACCTTCCGATTGCTAACAGCATGTGCAAATAGGGGCACCTGCTGCCATTTTCCCACAGACCTGTAAGAAAGGCACCTCATCGGGGTAAGCTGGTATAACTATGGAATCTTCCATGATTGCAATACTTTTCCTGTTTCCCTTCTCTTCCTTTTGTTTGCAGGCTATTGTTGGTGCAGTCGTATTCTGGTCGCAAATGAATTCAAAGGGATGAATAGGATCATTGTATGGGATGAGAGGGGCGGGAGCAATATAAACTTCTTTAGAACCACATTGTGTAGGGGCAGTACTCTGCGACAGATCAAGTGCTGTGGGTTGAGCTTGCGCTGTGGGCAAGCTTCAGAAAGTTTTTCAGTGGACAGAAAGTTCCAGTTGCTAGTGAATCAATTCATGGGAGTTCTGGGCTGGAGGATGCAGTATGAATTCCTCCGGAGCTCACGCACAGGACTCAATGTGTGAGCTGGGCGTCGCGCGCGCATGAACGGGAGGTAAAGTGGTGTAATGAACCTGGATGCCCCCCCCGCACAGAACAAGGAGGAGGCCCCCCACCAAACTCACTCAGTCCATCTGCTGTGCTGAGGGCCCCCCTGGAGCTCGCCCCTGCACTATGGGGGATGCAGGGGCCTTTGTTACACTACTTGGGAGGTGCCAGTCCCAGTGCTGTCATCCTGCAGGCACTGACCACCTACAGACTTAAATGAGTAAAGCGTACACCCTACCATATGCCTGTTATTAGTTTTAATGCCATCCGTCTGCTGCCGCCCAGTACAGTGAACAGCCTGTTCCTTTTCATTTTTAAAACACTCACAGTACCCTACCAACACACACCAGTATATTACTTAAGTGACTCTTACTTGTTAGGAACGATCCTCAATTTTTAGTGGAAACAGCAATGTTCCTTGTGTGATGTATCCCCCTCTGTTGTATGTATGCAGCCTAAGGCGTCTGAATGGAAGGTTCATGTAGGAGCAGCATGTGCGCGTCGGAGCACTTTGAGTGCAGTATGACAGACTCATTTTGTGTACAGTTCACAGTTCCGTTCCCGTTTTTCACTGCATTTGTCAGTTGAACTTTCCTACACTAACTAGTACCTTCTAAGAGTTGTGGTCCAGCTGCCAGCGCTACCGACTTTATAACTGGTGGACCAGGTTCAAGTCCCGCCGACTGATCAACATGCTGTGAGTCAGGGCAAAACCAGTGCCTAAAAATAAATCTGACCTCACGTAGTGTAACCCGGTGCTATTTTAAGGCCATACAATGCAATTCAGCCAAGTTTGACTTTTTAAAATTGCAAAAGTAAATTTTGCATTTATGTTTACACAGCCTTACAACCCACTGTGTGCCGAACAGGCTGCAGGAAGCTGCCCAGAAGGAGCCCACACTGGAATGCAGACAATGGGGAAAGGATGACTGGTCAAGTTTCTCCGTTTTAAGGCTAGCCAGCCAGCAACCCTGATGGTGGGGTGGTGAAAGTGGCATTCTATTGAAATTAGCATGGCAGATTTAAATCAGGATGCTAAATGGCAACATTTTCATTTATTGCTGCAGGTAGAGGAAAAAGGTATATGGAAGTGCGTTAGTTATATGTAGGGCCACTGGGATTATGTGGCAGGAAAAGACGAAATTATGAGGCCGGGTTGACCAATTTATGTTGCAAGAAAAGTCCAATTATACATTTACAATGCCAATAGCTCGAACTCAAGCAAATGTGAGACCTACTGGATTGCAAATGATTGTTTTTAGTGTTGCAATTACACCAGACAGACAAAATTACTTTATATTCCTGTTCGTGAACTATCTAAAGGTACCTGTGTGAAGTTAGAGCTCCAGGAGATGTTGCTTTCTTCCAGGAAGATATCTTGAATACCATTGGCTGAGAAAGAATGCCCAACTTTATTATAACTGACTGTTGTTTCTGAAGACACAACAAGGTTTAAAATATCGAAGTGACCTGAAAGGCTGCCAGTTTCATCAAAGTACATGTCATCTCCACCAGTAGAGTTGAAACGAACAGTTTTCATATACTTGTTCAGCTAAAGAAAAATGCAGACACAACAAAAACAGTGGCATTTTTTAGTATGGAATATTTTAGTTTAACCAAGAAAATAATACACTTAATCATGAAAATCATCACTTTATTTGTTTCAACGCAGTCATCAAAATGAATAAAGTGTGAACGCGGACTCACTGGACATGGAAACTGGCATCACAAGCACTTACCATGAAACACGAACAATATTCGATTTTATTTTAACACTAGGGCCTTGATTACGAGTTGTGAGTAAATTCACTGCTAAATATCTCACCAGTTAAATAACGATACTGTGGAATAAATATCGTGTGATTGTGAATGTTTTCCCTACCTTGCTCTATCGTTATTTATTTAACGGGTACGGGAATCTGTGCATGTGCTAAATTATGCATCATAGTAATTGTTATTTACCACGTGTGATATTGAGGTCATGTGTAAAATATTGCACGAAGAAAGCTATGTGCACGTGCTAAATTAAAGAAAGTAGCCCTTTCACGAGCCACGGAGCGTTAAGTATTACCAATTACTTATTTATTTGAAAAATTTCAAGATGACGACAAAGCAGTTTCCTTACATTCCTAGCGTTATGAACGCACATATTACCTACACAGGATTTAACTAATCTTCCTGCTAGAAAGGGGTTAAAGTTCAAGCCATCTTCCTTTCATCTCTTCCACTGTTGTATTCTCAGTTAATGAGCTATAGTGACCCCCTCACCCAATGTAAAACATTCGGGGCCAGATGTATGACCATTTAATTTTGCGAGTTGCAATTAGAGACTCGCAAATTAAATGACTGAGGGCCACATGTATGAATGTTAGGTTTTACGACTCGCAAATGGCGATTTGTGAGTCGCAAAACCTGATGTACAACAGGGTCAATGACACTGCGATTCCCAATGGGGTCGCAAATGACCTACCTCATACATTTTCATGAGGTAGGTCGCAATTTGCGGCCCCATTGGGAATGGCTGCCCTCACAGGGATGGTGGCCTGCTGGGGACAGCAGACCACCATGTCTGTGATTGCTTTTAAATAAAGCAATCTATTAAAGGAAAACAGGCTGCATTTAAAAAGTAAAAAAGGAAACGTTTCAGTTTAGAGTAGCCTACTCTTAAAAAACGTTTTTGCATGCATTCACAAAGGGCATGGGGTCCCATAGGGACCCCTTCCCGTAGCGAATGGATTAGCACCAATTTAAAATTGGTGCTAACTGCGATTGTTTTGCGACCGCATTTACGATCATAAAACAATCATACATATCATTTAGATTCGGTATTAGGAAGGGACGCCCTGAACATGCCCCTTCCTAATACCGAATCACAAGACCAAAATTCCGATTCGGTAACAAGTTACTGAATCGCAGTTTAGGCTTTGTACATCCCAAAAGCATTTTTCGAGTCGCAAAGGGTCCGATTCTGCGAATCGGCCTGTTTGTGACTAGAAAAATGGTTTGAACATGTGGCCCCAAATGTGTCTCAGACACATTCAGCAATTCCCAATGAGGTCGCAAAGACCTACCTCATCAATATTCATGGAGTAGGTTGCAATTTGCGACCCCATTTGGAATGGCCACACTCACAGGGATGTTGGCCTGCTGGGGACAGCAGACCATTATGTCTGTGACTGCTTTTTAAATAAAGCATTTTTTAAAAAATCCATCCTGTTTTCCTTAAAGGTCGCGAACGACCCGGATCGGGAAAAGGCTTTCATACATCTGACCCTTGGTGTCCTGTGAATGTGCTATTCACACACTACTGTTAGCAATTTAAATCCATACCTACTCTACAGAACGCCATTCCCATGAGCAATGTCTTTGTCTAATTGTTTCCTGCTTCCCAAGTAGTGCAGCACCTTCCCTCTCTGGCACTGTCTGTGGCACAAAGGGCGGTTTTGTCAGGGAGCTGCTGCAGGGTAATCACAGGCATCCCTCAGCCCATCGGTCATGCCTATATCCCTCCCCTTCACCAAATGTTATAAATACAGCCACCAGCGTATTCCTCTCATCTCCTCAGTACTTAGCGTAGTGCCCTCTGCCAGCGCCCAGGTGAAGCATTGTGTCCATTAAAAAAGAAGGAGGTCGTATTAGGTTGACGAAAGAAGTTTATTCCATTACAGAGGCCCCATCCAACGCATCCAACTGCCAGCTTCTCACAGCTCCTCTCCTTACTTCACGTTCCATTCTTTCCTTGGATTCTCCTCTTACTATTCTAAGTTCCACAAGCTATGACATACTACACACCTCCCCCCTTTACAAACCAAGAGAAAGAAAAAAAAACAAGGAAAAGAAAAAAACACAGTGTACATATAAAAGTTAATCCCACACATTTTTACATTTGAGTACCACCACACAATTTAGATTCCACATCTTGGAATCCACCGTCCTTATTTCGTTGTTGAACAGTTTCACTACCCTTATAGGTTTGGCTTTATCCGTATTTCTCCCTTTACCCACAGGCTTGCGAATCAACACCCAATCTCCAACTTTAACTTTGGTTACTCGAGATGACTTTCTGCGATCAAAATATTCCTTACGAGCTTTTATTTTTTCCTGTTCATCTTGTCTCCAACACTTATCTGACACCACCACACCAGTCCTTGCTTCCATATCATTCACACATCTAGGCGACACAAAAGTATTGGGATGTCTACCTCTGAGTAATTCAAAAGGTGTTTTACCAGTAAAGGCGTGAGGTGAGACTCTGTACGCTTCAGCCGTCTTAATTACTTCTTTCTTCCAGTTCAATCCACTAACTTTAGCCAAAGCTATGGTCTCCTTCAACACCCTATTAAATCGTTCCACCATGCCGTTGGTTTCGGGGTGGTACAGTGCACATTTCTTATGAATTATAGAACAGTCTGCCAAATATTGCTCCATTTCCCTCAATACCAACTGTACCCCATTATGAGTGAGAATGCTCTTAGGCATCCCTTCTCTCCCAAAGACTTCCTTAAGAAAACCAATTACCTGTTTAGTCTCAATGTTTCTGGTAAACCTAATCTCCGGCCACCTGGAAAACAGATCAACTAGTACCAACAGATACGTTTCACAACCTTCCCCACGGACCGGCCCCAGAATGTCCAAGGCAACCTCCTCCAACGGCTGAGTGGGGCGTTCCCTTATCTCCATAGGTTGATCCCTGGGTTTCACAGTCTTCCCACTCATAATACATTGCATACAGTCTCTGATTAGCCTTTCCACCTGAGAGTCCATGCCTGGCCACCAATAAGTCAAACGCAATCTCCCTTTGGTCTTGGACATTCCTTGATGACCCGAGTGAGCAAGAGAAATAAGTTCCTGCCTCAATGTGGCGGGGGGAACCAATTTTGTACCTCTGAATAGAAACCCATCATTATTAGACAACTCACCTCTCACATGCCGAAACTTTTGTGTTTCGCAACTCCCTTCATTCCTGTTTTTCCAACCTTCCTTTATTAAAGACAACACTTCCACCATAGTGCTATCCCACTCACATTCTCTCCGCCATCTTTCCTTTGTGACAACACTTTCATCAAATCCATTCTCCTCAATCTCACACACCATTTCGGCATCCCAATCCACTTATCTCTCTCCTTCTAATTCACCTGCCAGCACTAATCTTGATAGTGTGTCCGCTACCTTATTTTGTGCACCTGGAATATACTTAATATAGAAATCAAAATCTTGGTTTCGCCTTCCAAAGTGATATCGCTCAAGTATTGTGCTAACTTTAGGAATATAGGGCCTGATTACAACTTTGGAGGAGGTGTAAATCCGTCCCAAAAGTGACGGTAAAGTGACGGATATACCACCAGCCGTATTATGAGTCCATTATATCATATGGAACTTGTAATACGGCTGGTGGTATATCCGTCACATTTGGGACGGATTAACACCTCCTCCAAAGTTGTAATCAGGCCCATAATGTCTGTCCAATTTCTCTACGCAAGTTTCATATTCATTTAGATCTTCATTAGTTATGTCTGGAAGATTATCGAATACCTCCTGCCCTTCAAACCTAGGCAATGTAAGAGTAAAGCAGTTTTTCTTTCCACACTAAGTGATGCACCACAGACCTTGGAATATCTTTCAAAGACCTTTTTCTACTTTTGCCATTTGATAGGTGGGTCTCCTGGTAAAGCTAGAAAAAAGGGGGGCGCAGTGACATTCTTCATTGTAATTATAATAGGAGTCCACGCACAAAGTTATTATAAGTGTCTCTTCCTTATAGGTTGATGTAATTTAAATCCATTTATTTTCCACTCATCTTCATGTTTAATTCTTAAAAGTTTAAGTTATAGAAAGATGTTGCACATGAGAGAGGAATTTAGAAATGAGTGAACGCTGTACAAATCTTCGCGTCTTCCACTGCTTCAATCCTTCGCGTCTTCAGGAGGACGCTGTCAGCGTTGCTATGGCAACTCGCACGCGTGCGAGCATGCGAGTCAAGCACATGTTTTATATGAATAAACACAGCTGAGCGGGTGAGCGGTACGAGTTGTCAAGGAAATGCAGTTGGAGCAGCTGTAACGCGGCTCTAGTCAGTTTCCATGGAAACGGTCGTCAAGGGAAAACACCATCTCAGAGATAATAATTGTTCCTTTTGAGACAACAGCACCAAATAAAAATACGTTGCACGCTTGGGTTCAGGTCCCATCCTCGTCGCCAGTGAAGCATGGTGTCCATTAAAAAAGAAGGAGGTCGTATTAGGTTGACGAAATAAGTTTATGCCATTACAGAGGCACCATCCAACGCATCCAACTGCCAACTTCTCACAGCTCCTCTCCTTACTTCACGTTCCATTCTTTCCTTGGATTCTCCTCTTACTATTCTAAGTTCCACAAGCTATGACATACTACACAAGCTCTCTACCATTATTCGCAACCTGCAGTGCGATGGTACATCTCTCGACCACAAACGCAGCGAACTATGGGCCAGATGTAGGAAACTTTTGCGAATCGCAAATGGCCCGAATCGCAATTTGCGACCCTGCAAAATCGGAAATGGGATGCAAAAATCCCATTTCCGACTCGCAAAATGCGACGCGAGCCATTACCGACTCGCAAATATAGCGACCCCATTTTGCGACCCGCAAATAGGAAGTCGCAATTTGCGAGTCGCAACCCAAATGCAATAGCCACTCGCAAATTGCGACTAGTCGCAAAAAGCCCATTTTGCACTTCCAATTTACCACTAACTCAGAGCAGGTGGTAACCATTACCAAAGTATAAAAGGAGACCCAGAAGGCACCTGGGTTACTCAAGATGGCGGAGATATATGTGATAGGAATGAGGAGGAGAGCCCACGCCGCCCAGCAGACGAGGAGGAGGAGCCAGAGACAGGAGAAGATATACAGAACCAGGCAGACACTTTTCCAACAAACTGAGGAGGAGATTTATGATAAATATAGGCTCAGCAGTGCAGCAATACTAGATTTAATAGAATTACTCAAACCACAGCTAAAATGCCAGACTGTGCGCGGCTGCGCCATCCCTACGCATGTGCAAGTGCTTTGCTCACTGCACCTCTTGGCCTCGGGAAGCTATCAGGGGGTCATTGCCGTGGCAGGTGGGGTATCCAAAGTTCACTCTCACGGTTCTTCGGGGCATTCCTAGATGCCTTACTCACACACATGTCCAGATACATATACCTACCCAGGAATGAGGCAGAAATCAACAGCACCAAGTTGGAATTCTACAGGATTGCCAACTTCCCCCATGTCATAGGGTGTGTAGACGGGACACATATACAAATATGCCCTCCTGCAAACCTGGAATATCTGTTCCACAATAGGAAGTGTACCCACTCACTGAACATCCAGGTGGTATGTGACGCCCATTATGTTATCACTGACATGGTTGCCAAATTTCCAGGGAGTACACATGACTCCTACATTTTCAGGCACAGTGGGATACACCAACGCCTAGAACGTGGGGAGTTTGGAGACGGATACCTCCTAGGTATAGCTGAATACACCTTGCAGACATACACACAGGTCAATGTGGAACCCATCTATGCCCAGCTAACATTGTACATTTTGTGCCACACAGGTGACAGTGCATATGCACTTCGACCATGGATACTTACCCCGTACTTAACACCCAGCAATGAGACAGAGAGGCGATACAACAGTGCACATAAGAGGACCAGAAATATCATGGAACGGACCTTTGGACTGCTGAAAGCAAGATTCAGATGCCTCCACAGAAGTGGAGGTGCCCTCCAGTATACCCCAATAACAGCTTTCAAGATCGTTGTCGCATGCGCTATACTGCACAACATTGCCACCAGACGTGGGCTACCTCTCACCCCTGAAGACCCTGATTCGGAGGATGAAGAGCAAGAGCTACTACATCGCCATCATGGGGATAGAAGCACCGCAAATCAAGGCAGACTGAGACGGGAACACATTGCAAACCAATACTTTGGAAGGTACGTGCTAACTGTCACCACACTCACTAATGTCACACACAAAGAGTCCAGGTGTGAAGTGGAACTAACAAGTGATTTAATTTGTGCAACCAAAAAAACTATATACATTGACAACAGTTCAGGGGCTGTAACAGTCCTCCTGGCATGAGGACACATTGACCTCATGTGCCCCAACCCCAGGACAGTGTGGAGCTAATATCCTACGCTGGCCTCGGCCAGCATGGCTGGTACCAGGGGTGTCAGCAGTGCCCTGCCTTGCGCTTCCACTGCGCAACACCCTGGTGTCACTGGCAGAGACACTGCTGATGGTGGAGCCCTCCTCGCTGTCTTGCGGCGTGTCAGCCGCGCCCCTGGCCACCTGCCGTGTCTCCATTATATCAACAGCGTGGCTGAGATGGCCCAGTCCACGTGCCACATCACTGGCAAAGTGGCCCATGTCAACTTGGAGGCTGACCGTGCGCCTAGAAAGGCCAGTAGTGTTCACAGCCAGCCTGACTATGGAGGCAGACATGCGGTCCAGCCGGTTAAGTAGCTGCCTGTCACGACGCCTTGCACCCTCTGTCTCAGTCATGAGTCCGGCCACAAGTTGTCTCATGGAGAGTGCAAGGTCACCCCAAAGTGTGTTCATTTGTTGCAACTCCGAGTGTACAAGCTGCATGCTACTGCTTTGGTTGCGCTCCATGTGCCGCAATGCCCCTGAAATTCTCCTAATCTCCTGTGTTTGCAGGCGCTGACCCCGTAGGAGTGCGGCCTCAGCACGCGACATGGAGGCGTCCCCTGACTCTGCCTGCGGCTCTGGTGGTACATTTACACGTCGCCTGCAACGCAGTGGATGCTCTGTGTCTTCTACAGTGGCACTGTGGCTGGGACCAGGTGCTGGATCACACACCAGTATGGCAACTGGTGTATCATGAGGGTACTGAGTATTGGTGGTGCAGGTCTCAGTGGTGGCTGGTCCTGATTCATCTGTTGGCTGGTGGCTGACCAGTGGCCCCTGGATGCTTTGGCTGGTTGGGGTGTCTTGTGGGAGACCTGTGGGACATAGGGAACACACTGTCAGTATCTAGTATCTGTTATCAACTTCCTAATAAACTGTTGCCTATCAACTGCCTACCTGACTACATTGCCCTTAATGCACCATTCTGGTGGTTGCTACTCTGAAATGGAGCTATTTTGGTTGTGCATGCTACTGTGTACAAGGTGGGTGGGGGGGCATTATTGAGGGTACATGCATGTCTCATGGTACTCACCGGTTGATGGTCCTGGCTCTGATGTATCCAGCTCTCCCATCCCGCACACTGCCTCTGGCTCAAGGGTCTCCTCAACTCTTTCCTCCAGGGGTGTGGGTGCTGGTATTGTGGACGGTCCCCCTCCAGTGCCCCTCATCTTCCGGAGCCGCTCTGCCACCCTCTCCTTGGTCCGGGAGCGCAGGTCATACCACCGTTTTTTTCACTCATCGATGCTCCGGTGGCTGACACCCAGGGAGTTCACTTTGTCTTGGATATCCGTCCAGATTCTTCTCTTCTCCACCTCTGGCACGGTGAGGGCTGCCCTCCCAAAAAGCTGGTCATGATGCTGGCAGCACTCCTCTGTCAGCACCTCCAGCTCTTTCTCTGCAAATTTAAGTTTGTGCTTCCTTGGTGTCTCAGCCATGGTAGCTGTTGTTCTCTCTGTTTGCAGTTCTGCTGTTAAAATGGGTGTGGTCCTCCCTCCTCCCAGGTGTAGTTGTAAACTTACTGGCTGTGATGTCATCATCATGAGCCAGGAAGTGTTTTCCAGAGTGTTCTGCGGCACCTGCATTCAATTTGCGGCACAGTCGCAATTTGCGACACCCACTCGCAAATTGCGTGTTCGTTTTTAGCGCGGTCGCAAAAAGCGACCTCGCAAACAGCGGACTCGCAATCTGTGGTGCGACTTCATTTGCGAGTCGCAAATTGAATTTGCGTTTTCTTCTTGGATACCACTTAGCGAGTCGGAAATTGCGAGTCGCAACGACTCGCAATTTCCGACTCGCTAAATTTTTCCTACCTACATCTGGCCCTATATCTCTGAGGGTCACTGCGAGTGCTAGATCTAGAAATCAATTCCCCACTTTCTTCTTCAGCCTGCAGGAGTATAAGGCGAGCAGGCATGTTTCCATCTTCAATAAGTCATGCCAAGCAAGTGTGCATTCCATGTGTTGGGCCACCTTGGTCCAGAACTGTCCCACTTTGGGACAACTCCATACTATATGGATAGAATCAGCATCCGGGAGCAGGTGGCCCTGGCATCTCATAGTGTAAATTTGCATCATTACATTGAGCATGTGTGGGGTGAGATACATTACACGGAGACAAATAAATTAGGTAAACTTAAGTCTGGTGTATCCCAGATACCCTGCATATCTGTCCTGTGATGAGTTCCTATATCTTACCCCTGAACTCCCTACCTACTAGTGAGCCCTCCCACTGAAGTTGGTAAGAGTCATTATTAAAAATGTCTTATAGGTCTGGGTGATCAGTGGGCACCCTCCGCCGAAGTTGAGGAGAGTCTGGAAGAGATTATACCTTAACAGCCCTACAGTATTTGGTCCCCACAGTTGGGTTAGCACTATATGTAGTGCACCGTATGTCAGGATCTATGGCCCAGGCAAATCATCATTCTCCCTAATCACCTCAAATGTGCTAAGATGTCCTTCTTCATAGCAATCTCCCTCTATCTCTATCGCCCGCTTTGCTCCACTCTCACAGCCCTACCTCCTTGAAGTATCCCCCTCTAGTTGGCAGCACCACTAAAGGATTTCTGGTGTGTATAGTTAATGTTATTTCATTTTAGTGACTGCTGGCCTCCAGGTGCGAAGTACCACTGTCAGTGGAGCAGGTCTGCTAGCCAGAGTCAACTTGATATCCATTAATAGTTCCGTAATGGCCCTTTTTTGGGACAGGTGTCCAACACCTCTCACTTCTTTCACTTGGAGTTCCACCAGCCATCGGACCAGACTCTGCAGTTGTGCTGATAAGAAATATATTTCCTAGGCCCCCTTAAGTCATCAGTTGCCTCAATGTGTCCAATGAGGTCCGGTGCCTACTGCTGTCCCATGTCAGGTCACACGACAATGCATTCAGCTCCTGAAACCAAGCCTGCAGAAACCACATTAGTAGGTTTTGTGAAATAATAAAGAACTTTCTGCAGCATCACTATCTTTGATAGTACGATTCTCACCATTATGGGGAGATTCAATGACTCTCAGAAGTGCAAACCACCCCTCAGGGCTCTCAGGTCTCTTCACAGGCTTCCCTCCCTTGTGTCAGCCTCAGTGTGATATACTTTAATTCCCAGGTATTGCAGCACTCTGCGCTCCCATCTGATGTCCGTTTCTGTCACCACTCACGGCATGTCTTGCATGTCAGCGGTCATCGGGAAGGCACGGGGTTTGCCCCAGTTAGTGTAAAGACCCACAACTTGTCCCAGTTCCTCCATCAGCTCAATGCTTCATGGTATCCTGAGCTCAGTATCACTGAGGCACAAGAGTATGTCATCAGCATTAAGCAACACTACATGCTCCCCACTCTGTCTATCCTAGCCAAGCAGACTCAAGGCTCAATCTCCAAAGCAAAGAGCATCGGGTACAGGGGCAACCCTGCCGTGTGCTGCGGTGCACTCCAGACACCTCAGATATGCACTGTCCCATGGAGATCATGGCTGTGTCCCCTAAGTAGAATAGAGCTACCCATTTGTCCCATCCCTGTCTTAGGTTCACACGCTCCATCACAGCTCTGAGATTGTCTCTGCAGATGGTGTCAAACACTTTCCTTATATCAGCCAAAATAAACAGGGCCATGCCATGGAGGTGCATGTGAATTTCGTTCAGCACCTTAAACAGTTGTCTTATGTTTTCTCAGGTGTTACACTGGGGAATGAAACTGCACTGATCTTTATGGATGAGTGTTGGTAAGTGTGGTCTTGAGCGGCTAGGCAGTATTTTGCAAGGGATCTTATAGTCCAAATTAAGCATGGGCTGGGGTCTGTATGCAAGATTATTAGGGCCTCCCTGGTGGAATTTGACAGCATCCCTGTCTTCATGGCTACCCTGTACATCTCGCCCCATTGGGATGGCAGGATGTTTTTTTTGGTAGGCAAGGTAGAACTCCACTGGCAGCCCATCTGTCCCTGGTGCCTTGCCTCTCACTAGTTCCAATAGCTCCCTTGATTTAAGCCTCTGTATTGGGTTCTCCCAGGCGCTACAGAGTCTGATAGTCCATTTGGGGCAGCGGAGCCGTCCCAGGAAAAGTTATATTTATTCCACCGTGATTGGCACTTGATAATGTTGTACAAACACTTCATGTATGTTAGTTTGCAACAGCAAAAAATCACCCTGGCATTCCTGACACGGGTAATAGGGCATTTTTCTCCTGACTGAACCAACCAGGCCAAGAGGAAGCCCACTCTCCCTCCAGCAACATAGTTAGTCTTTAGATATTCTCAGTATATCTGAGCTCTTGAGGTCTCCTGCACCATGGCGTGTTTTTATTTGGCTGCCATCCACCTGTGGCACATCAAGGGATCCCTAGGAAGGGCTTTTTCTAACTCCCGGATGGAGCCCGTCTGCTTCTCTAACTCAGACTCAAGAGTTTTTCAGATTTTAACCCACTGTCCCCCCAAAAAGCCCCACACCACGACCTCAAATGCCTCCCATTCGGTGGAAGTATGTTGTGCCATGCCCGGATTCATTTGGAAGTATTCTAAAAAGGCAGATCCCAGTCGGTGTGGAATAGCTCTTCGTCCAGATGCAGGGGACGAAACCTTCATATTGGGATAGCGGTCCTGAGACTTCCCCATGTGAATTTTCATTAGTAGCGGGTTGTGGTATGAGAACGTAAGGTGGAGGTATTCCGTTTGGACAATGTGAATTTAGAGACCTTCTGTACAAACTGTATTGTCTAGGTGGATGTGCAAATCATTCACTGTGGAGTAAAATGAGGATTCCCATTTGTTTGTGTTTCTGGATCTCCAAGCATCTGTCAGCCTTCACCTCACAATCCAGTCGCTAATGTCCCTTGCCACCTTGGTCACAGGGGCACCTGCTAATGGGGGAAGTGATCTATCAATGTCACCATTGTAGTCTCCCTCTACAATCATACGGTTCTCGCCCATTAGGGTTACCACTGGGGGTAAATGCTCCCTACTAGGACCGTAAGCCTGTTGAGGTGGGCCCACACCAAATTATTGTGTCCCTCCTTGTCTATGTGGGTCGAAATGGGTTCAACGGGGCCCCTCGGTTGAATCCATATCAGAGAGCCTCTTGAGAAGGAGGAGTATTCAGTTGCGTAAAGCTGACCTCTCTAGCACCTACATATGGTTGAGGGCTCCTGATGCTATGTGTGTCTCTTGGAGAAATGTAATATCCACAGCCCTGCACCTCAAATATGTCAATATTTTTTGCCTCTCACTCATGGCTTCCATGCTTCTCACGTTCCATGTGAGCATTCCTAGGCACACTGTGGTTTCTGGGCCCTCATCCGGCTTCCATGTCACCATTGCCCTCACGTCGCTACTCCTTAGCCCTGGACCAGTCGTCAGAGCCACGTCCTTGCCAATTCTTCTCCAGCCAGTTCCATGCCGATTCAGGTGTTTCAAAGAATTCTGCCCAGTCATCCAATATGACCTTAAGTCTGGCTGGAAATGTAAGGGCGCAGCATTCCTCTGTTGCCCCCAATGCTTGTTTGACCAGAAAAAAAGCGTACTGGCACTGTACCTCCATCATTTAGTCAGGGAAGATGGACAGATCAGCATTTTATACCTTAATGTGGCCCAATGTGTATGCTCTTTGTAGGATATGATCTCTGTGCTTGTATAATAGACATACCACTACTGGCCACAGCTGCGCCCCGGAGATGCAGCTCACGCTGGGACCCTATGAATCCTCTCCAGTGCATAAAAGGGGGTCCCTCCCTCTGGGGCTACCTCTGTGTTGAGTCACTTCTCCAAGTAAGCCGCTATGTCAGGTCCTTCTACTTTTTCTCGGAGTCCTACAATTATAATAATATTGTGGCAGCTGTGCCCCTCAGTGTCCTCTGCTCACTTGTCCAGTAGCTTCATCCGATGCTCTAGCTGCTCAACTTGTCCTTGTAATGGCGGCATAGCCAGGTGTAGTCCCACCAGTGTCCCCTCGAAGCCTGCCACTCTCACGGTGTGCTTACAATGCTCATCTTGTAGAACCCCCAGGCCAATGGCGACTTACTCAATTTTGTGCTCAAGGACCTCTCTGGTTTTATTAACAGCTTCCAGTATCTGCCTCTTTTTCCTGAGGGGCATATCTCAAATGGCTTTGTACTGTTGATTTTGTGCAGTGGGGTTTCATCCATACCTGACCGAGTACCGCACCAGGTACTATTAGTGGTTCTCAGGCAACCCATACGATTTTCGGATATAAATGTCATTCAGGTGCTGGAGGTGTCTTGCAATGGACAACTCCACCATCTGGGGCCAGGACTCTTGTGATTGTGCATCCAAGGTATTCCGTGGCCTACTGCGCTCACTCAGCTGCACTGCAGGCCCTGAATATTGATTATTGGTCACTTTGCTCCTCAGTCATGTGTTTCGTGCTCCCACAGTGTCTCAGCCATATTGTTGTTCCCCTGGAAAGCAGCCCTTCATTGCTCAGCTTAACAAAAGCAGGGGTCCTGCTCCCACTTCTCCTGCCATACAATGCTGCACCCCCGCAGCATGTCACTGTCTCTGCCTGCCTGCTCTAAATGCCCTTTCGCTGCTTCTCTGCTCATGCCAGGATCAGCAATGCAGTCCCATCTGCTTGAATAGAGAATCTTTTGCACACAGTACATAGGTTATATAGCCCCCTCACCATACCTGAGAGTCCCCATGCAGTCAGTTTATTAGGAGATTCATTTTTCCTCCGGCACCAGCACTGTTCGTAGTACCAGGTCAAGGAGGGGGCCCCATTCAGGTCTTGGAGCATAGGCCATCCACAGGCTCTCATCTACTCCTCACATGTCACAATCACACTGCCAGCCCCGTAGATGGCCCCTGATCTCGGCCCTGCCACAGGGGATCAGCTTCTCTGTGGGGATCAGTATCAGTCACTCCTGGTCCCAGGCATGGGAGTTTCGGACGTGCTACAGGCTTCCGCGCATGTCCCACACACTCCTCCTCACTCCATCAACAGCCTCAGCTCACAACCCCTTACTCTAAGGTACAGTCGCCATGTAGTACTGCAGTCAGGGCTCAGGATGAAGCAGTTTTTTGTAGGGGAAGAAGGAGCTGTCTCTATTCAGACCCTGTCAGCCATCTTGGATGTCCCCCCCCCGAGAATTTCCCATTATAAAGATGTTTCTAGAACAATATAAGCCATACAGGCGTACCTTATTTTATCTTCTGGTGCCTGCACAAATATCCCAAAATGAATGGAGAGACCATAGTGAAAGGAGGCAGTGATTTGGTTTACTCATTGATAATAAAATAAGTGGATTTGAAATCTACATCATAATTCACGAGGATTCTTCCCTTCTTTGAATGAAAGACATATGTCAAAAGGATGGATGGCAACAGGCATCGTAAAAATACATTTTCAGAGCCAGTGCTTGAAGCACTTGCTGATGGGGTAGTGAAGCACCACAATAACATTTTGGGGCACCTTATGCTAAAACACCTCCCAAAGTCCCTATCCATCTTGGGAAAGAACTCACGGACCAAGTCATGCAGTGTCATCATTTCCATGTGAGGCGGAGGATATGAAGAAATGTTATCAGAACCTGAAGAGGCGTGTATGTGAAATTGTGGTGCAGAAGGACGCCATGACAACTTGCGGGTGGGCCCCCTAATATAATACTCTTCAAAACCCCCGGAGGAGAAAGTACTTTTTACATCGAGATGTCAGATCTCCACGGTATCAATGGTGGATTAGAGGTTGGAGGCTACAAAGAAAATACAAGTATGATAATGTCTTAACGGTAAAAAACATAATATATGGATGCTTTTATGTATTGATGTTCAACTTTATACCAACTATTATGCATTCAATTTACTTTCAAGGTTGTCGAGGGTACTCTATTTACACTTAGTAATTTTGAGTTATTTTAGACTTGCATAAAGTAGGCATTTTTTGTTGTTATATTTTCAGTATAAGATATAAAAATGCATTTAGGATATAATATACATTTGCACATAATTACAAGCTGCCTAATCAAGTGCAACATTGCACCATGTGTATTATTTCCTCGGTTCACAAGTGCAATGGGCATGACTTGTTATTTGACATATTCCATTTCATCCAAAACATTTCATGGTATTTAAAACGTTACTTCACCATTTAATGCAATAAATATCAGATTAATTCAAATATACATATTTATATTTTACTCGATAACAAGTGTGTTTTGGAAGCAGGGGCCACAGTTGGAGTAGCATTGTGTGAGGAGTTTGCTTCACCAAACTCAATAAAAATTGTTCTAATTGTTTATATTTAAGTTACTTTCAATGGCAGTAGTTCTTTTGCATTTGAAAGTTGCCTGAAAGAAAGCAAATCCTCTATTTGCTCTGTGTTGTATAACGTCTGTGTGGGCATAGTATATGTTAGTGGTGAAGTAAGCTTCCAAGTCCCTACATGATGCACACTCCTTTAGTGTATGGAACAAAGATGAGTGTGTGATGCTGAGGGTTGTGGCTTAATCACTGAGATTTGGGGGTGTCAAATTTCTCAACTAAAGAAGCTGTGGGTTATAGGATGGAGGGGTGAGATGACCAAGGTCCAGGAGGTACTGTTTCCATGACGAACAGGCTCAGTACTGATTAGCATTCACACTTCAAAATGATTTAAAACTGCTTAGTGAATGAGAATAATGAAAAAAAAAACATAGACACAGGTGAACGAACTCAGGGACACAAACTAAACTACCAAACCAACAATGCACTTGAGGAGTATCACACTTCAAACACCCCTTGCCCCCTTGGGAACTCATGATTATGGTCAGGTACAACACAATAGCCTGGAGTCTCTGACCCGGGATCATCTGTCTTAAGTACATATTGACTTAATGCTCTCTTCTTCATTCCTGCTGTAAGATTCCTTGATGGTAGGGTTGTCAAATTGGTGCATGTGGGGAAGGCTCCTTCGTTTCTAGTCCCACCTTTTACAAATCATTTTGTGATGTGACTGATGCAGCCATGTGCTCAGCCTGAATCTCAAATAGAGGATGGCGCACAAGCAAATTAATAAGTTCTAATAGTCCGAGACACGAAAACGTTTAGCATGCATGTTGTACAACAAACATAATATATAAACATTTTATACAGTCTTTTCAGAATTCCAAAAAGTGTATTTCTTTAAAACGAGAATGTTTTTCTCCTTAGTACATCAGATTGTATCACTGCACAGACATTTAATATTATTGATCATTTTTAGAAACCCTCATGACTCGCCCCTCGCCCAAGGGAATGCCATTAGTGAACTAAAAGGCAAGTCAGTAGTCATGTAACCTCTAAATGTGGACTAGATTCTTTTTAGAGATGCAGCAACATTACAGTTTAGTAAATGAAAGGTGCTTGTGAAGTGCACACCCTGACCTCATATGTCATATTAAAGAAAATGGAAGCTCTGTGAAGTAAAATATTTGCCTAGGACCACACAGTTTGGACAAGCAGGGAAGCCGGAATTTGTTCAGGTTGTCGGTTTTCACGTTTTGAAACTCAGACACCAGACCAAGTAGGTATCTCTGACTCTTTCTCTCTCCTGTTCACATCAAAGGTCATTGTGTTGTCTTTGACTCTTAGCTCACAGCGAGAAAAGAAACACAGAGATAGAAGACCTGAATGAGGGCCCACAGACCGAACTACCAAGCCAAGAATCCTTTTATTTGGAAGGTGTTGAGCCCCAAACACTGACCAAAAGACGGTCCAATATTTATAGTACCAACTAATTATACAGATCAAATTTTGTTTTGAAGGTACCTCCAAAACACAGATATTGAAATCTTTGTGGATTGCTTCCCTATTCTACTCTCATTCCTAAGACGTGGTTAGTGGTATATCAACATTTTTATATTGGAATTGGGTTTTATTGCCAGCATGCGGAATTTGGACATACGTATTTAGCACGTGTGTTAAACAACTAATTCAGTAAATAAAACATGCAATAAAATTTATAGCAGCATTTTCTGCATGTTAAATTACACATCTGATAAACAACTTGCATCTATGTAAACAGTTTAACGTATACATATTTTAACAAAACAAGTGCAAATATTTACACAACAGAACTTGTAATCAGGCAGTAGGTGTGCTAGCCATTGGTCAAATGCATTATGCCAATTGAAAACCAGATCCATCATGCAGAATCTAGTGGTTTATAAATAGGACTCTCGGTTTTATGGTATTTTTTTTTTTCTGTCTGTATTTACCCATATTTATTTTTTTCAAAAAAGTTCTGTATTTATTCATTTTAATTTGTATTTCCTGTATAAATGAGGCTACAACTGGTATTATTCCTTATTTATTTAACTAATAAATGTATACTCACACTTGAATTTCTAAAAGGTTTCAGCGGTATACAGTGCAACAGCATTATCTGAAAACACTTGCATTGTAGAATAGCATAAATAACAGTAGATCTGCACTTAGTTAAGCTTAATTATGAAATCTATTGGCTTTTTTCATCTCCCAACCTCTTAATCTGTACCCCTTCTGATCTGGCATTCATGATGACAGTAGAGAAAATCAGCCAAGGAAGGATTATTTTTTGTATGTTTCAGTATTTAAAAATAAAACAGGAAGGAAAATAAATAGTTTTCTGTCTGTATTTAACTGTAAATATTAGTAAAAATGGAAAACCAGGAGTTCTATTTATAAATGTATTGTACATATCCAACATTACATAAAATTGATCAGTACAAACACTTTCATCATAAAGGTAGCACAGAAATATAAAATAGCTCAACAAACTAACATACACAATCTGAGCAAGTCACTTGTCAGACAATTACAGAAGCATGATATATATGGTTAATCTGCACTAGCAAAATTGGTATCTGGTGGAACAAGCATTGGCACAGTTAATAGGTCTATGACTATTTTACTTTCAGCCATACAGAACAACAGCTGCGCTGTTGTGGAACATAGCTAAAAAACATTGACAATACCATTAGATCTTGCATAGGTGAGACTTATTGGCTTTGCCAATGCTTATTTTTTTCTGGCAGAAGGATGCAGGGGTGGGTACTGGGGAAGCAGCAATCGGGGAGATGATCGGAGATGGGGCAAGAAATGATGGTGGGTAGGGTGCGTTGGTATTGGGCAAGCAATGACGGAGGTTGGTGTGGGGATGAAGGCAAGCAAATCAGGGAAATGATGAAGGGAGGGAAGGGACGGGGCAAGGGGGCAAGAAATGACAGAATGGAGGAGGGGGCAAGCAACAACGGAATGCGGGAGGGACGGGTGTGGGTGCAAGAACTTCCAAAAGTACATGAGCAGTGGAAGGACTCTGGACACTGAAAGCAAGCAGTACTCGGTCTACACTCCATGGAAGGGACAAAGAGGAAGTGATGCCAGCACCTGCTGGCCAATGAGAAGTAGGGAAATGAGAGTGATTAAGAATCCAACCAGTGATAAGTAATGGGTGGGATCTGACCCCATTTAGTCTAGCAAAGTGTCTCTCAAGAGACAATGTATGCTTTGTCTAAAGCAAGATATAAAAAGAGAGTCTTCAATAATCTTAATAGATTTAAAAAGCAAGGTCCTGTTTGATTATTGCATGCCATGGAAACTGGATATCATTACAATACATTATTCATGGATTTCTGTTGTTCATAAAATGTTTTGGGAGCAAAACGTTGGGCATCCAAAACAACAAAGGAAATAGTGGAAAGGCTCACTGACAACACATTGGACACTGTTGATCCAATCAAGATTCAATACGTGTTACTGACCTAATGTGGCGTATTATGTACCATTTTGATAGGCAAGTCTTTTCATTAATTCATGAAGGGGCGAGGGAAAAGAAACTGCTAGAAGAAGAAGAGGAGGAGGAAGGAAATGTACATAGGCAAGATGCATAGACAGGAGTCTGCCCGTCATACTGGCCTCTGTCCTTTTAGGCAACAAAGGGCTTATGTGGGGACAAGCTGTTTCTTTATTATGACTTCTGCTGTTGGACATTTATATATGTGCTCCGTGTCCTATGTCATGGAATCACAACAATTACAGTTTGGGAAGTAGGCATGTGACTGACAAACCCACTTGTTGCAAGCTCTACAATTAAAGAAAACTAAAAAAAAACTTGAAAAGCCAGTTGAAGTTTATCTTTATTGCAATACAGGACTCACAACCGCACACCAGTCAAACCAACTCCACTATGCCAGCGTTTTAAAAGCTACACCTTTATGTATTAACAATGACATAGAAGAATTCCACAATGGATGGTTTGACAGGTATATGCACAACATTTCCCATACAAATATCTACAGTTCCTTATTACAAATAAATAAAACTCCCATACACTACCACCTCAGAGAGAGGTGATAGAATTGGAAGTCCTAAGGGCTCGCAATGATTGGTACACTTCAAAAGGGATTGTTTCCTATCCCTTATTGGTGCAAAAACAGATTTGCTAGTTAAGTGTAAAAGAAAGAGAAAAGCCTCAATTTACCTGCCAAGTAGACTCTGAAGCACCCCCACCTCACTTGTAAAGGTAAGGAACTTGGGTATTTTGTTTCAAATAAAACCTTTCTTCACACAACAGGTAAAATCAATTTAAAAAAGGATAAACCAAAAACTAAACATGTGAGTTGTAAGATTACCTTTGTGAATCAGGTCTAAAATCTCCCTATTTCTAAAAATGTTTAAAAAGAAATTTGACCTTGTGTAATGTAACGGATACTCATGTATAGTGCTCTGATTCCCTTGGGCTGAGTTTGCGCAATATAAAACTTTTTCTTAAAAAATCCTAGGCAGTGCGTTTATTGCAATGTATGTGATGCACTGTTTTCAGGAGCAGCATGTTTTGTTTTGCAAAGGCATACATTTAACAGTGATTTTTGTGCTCATGCTCAGACGGCCTCGTGCATCACCTACTACCCAAGGGGCGTGCACTGTCTGGACTGTGCAAGGATATGTGCCGTCTCTTCGTGGCATACCAAACATTAATGTGATCCCTCTTCTGAATCTCAGTGGTGCATGTCCAGGCGAAAGGTGGCTGGTTTCTGTAGTCACTGTATTGTGTCCCCATCTCTCAGTTCCCTTATCTTTAGTCCCGGGCTCCTACCCTCACCTCACCCTTCCTCGGTGCTCATCAGGGGTGTTGGACTTTTGGCCATACACAGGGTCATCCCCAGTCTTTTTGCCTCCTTCCTCCTGGTTTTTCTGACCTGTCGCTGTTGGCTCTAGGACTCTGAGCACTTTATCACTGCTGACCAGTGCTATAGTGCAGGTGCTCTCCCATCTAAAGTTGGTATGATTGGCTTATACCTAATTGGCATATTTAATTTACCTATAAATCCCTTGTACAGTGGTATCTCTATACCCAGGGCCTGTAAATGAAATACTACTAGTGGGCCTGAAGTGCTGCTTGCGCCACCCACTGGAAGTAGACTTTCAAACCTGTCTCAGGCCTGTGTGCGCAGTTTTCTGCCACAGGGACCTGGCATCTAAACTTACTTGCCAGGCCCAGAACTCCCCTTTTACTACATGTAAGTCACCTATAAGGTACGCCCTAGCTAGCCCTATTGGCAGGGTGCCATGTATGTAGAAAGGCAGGACATGTGCCAAGTTGCGTGGCCTGTCCTGGTAGTGACAAACAGCCTAACTGGTGTCTCACTGCTGTAAGTGCTGCCTTCTCATAGGATTGCAGTAGAAATGCCCTGCCTTATGTGTAAGGGGTATTGTCTGATTTATGAGGGTTAGCGTAGGCGTGTTTGGTATGGTTGTGATGGTGATAATAAATACTGCTTACTGGTGTGGGTGTATTTTTTATTACTATCACAGAAATGCCACTTCGAGAAAGTGCACATTTATCTGTACTTATGACTCTGGTGTTTTGCAGCTTGACTCCAAACCACGTCTGGGCAGAGTAACGGTTGGGTTTTTGTGCATACTTTTTAGACAGCCTGTACACAGGGAGGGTGGAGGTGCCACAGTGGTGCATCTGCAGACTGAATAGTCTTCTTGGGCTGAGAGAAGGGAGAGGCAGGGCACACCTGCATTTGTAAAGACTGTCCCCTGGCCTCACACAATAGGGTCGTTAACCCCCCACTGATGTTTGGAGCCTGTGCTGAAAGGGGAGAGGGGGCACTCCCAGAACCAGTTGTAACTGGCTGGAACCTCCTCTCCCTACCATTGTAAAACACTGTAAGAACTGACTATAAGTACAGGGGAATTTTCCCCACAATTTGGAGACTCTTGGAATCATCTTGGAACTGGTCACCAAAGGCTGAAAGGACTCACCAGGGACCGCTATGGACTGCTGCTGCTGTGCTGACCTGTGACCTGCCTGGTCACTGTGAAGGACTTGCTGCCTTTCCCTTGTGCTGGCCTGTAGCTGGGCCCTCCACCTGAAGACCTTGTCTTAAGATTCTGCTCCCCAGGGGCAGGGTGCTGTGGCCCCTGA
Organism: Pleurodeles waltl; assembly: GCF_031143425.1. NCBI lineage: Eukaryota > Metazoa > Chordata > Amphibia > Caudata > Salamandridae > Pleurodeles > Pleurodeles waltl. The sequence goes on from NC_090449.1 coordinate 157,311,043, forward strand.
CCCCTGCATCCATTTCTTCACGAGGGGTGCTTCTCCGTGGTTGCGGCTGCCATAGCACTGATTGCAGCGTGCTTATGGAGCCTTGGGAGCTCGTAAGCTCCTGACTGCATTGTGCCTGTTTAAAGGACCAATACAGTTGCAATCCAAAGTTCTTTCTACAGACTTTTGTTTGATTCAAATATATTACCTACCTGCGTTTGATGTTTTTACATATGTGTATGCAAATGTTCCTTTTATGGACATGCTTGCTAATATGTTTTTCTAACTTGCCATATGTTTTCTAATGTTCCTACTATGGGCATTTTATGATATTCTTATGACAAGTGCTGTGATGTAATAACGTGTTTTCCTGACTACTGCTTATGTTGCAGAATACTGAGTAACCTGTGTGTTATGTGTGACTACTGCTAGGTTGCAGAGTAACTAATGTGTAACGTTCTGACAACTGCTAAGGTAGCAGGATAGTACTGATATGTGATGTTTGGTCTGATAATTGCCTTGTGTACAATACAGTATATTTTCATATAATCTGGTGTTGTGTTTCCTTTGTGGTGGGGATATTGCGTCACATGTGTTGTGTGTGTTGTGCAAACGCTTTACACATTGCCTCCAGGTTAAGCCTGACTGCTCGTGCCAAGCTACGAAGGGAGTGAGCAGGGGATATCTTGGACGTATAACTCCCTTGCCCTGACCAGAGTGGGTAAGTTCTGCCTGGCTGAGTTGCATACCCTAGCCAACCAGAAACCCCATTTCTAACAAGGGGTTTGCAGCTCATGTGGTCCAACTGTACAAATGAATGTACAAGGACTGAATTATAGCATCAAGACTTCTGTTGACCACAGCAAGCCACATGATTAGGCCTATGGTCTTGTGAAGTCTTGTGCAAAGGGAGAATGTAGTTGTTGTAGAGCAGGGGTTGCCAACTTTTATTGTAATGAAAGCTACGTCTGCAGTCATATGACACAATATCTAATATAAAAAGATCGAACTACACTAATATCGGCAACAATTTTTTTTAATAAAACTATTGTCACCCTTGACTTAAACAAGAACAACACTAATATTGTCATCGAAAATATTGCCCTCCTAAAAACATTACAAAACATATAATTGAAAAAAGAAATATAGTAACACAAAATAGCATGATGCAATTAATTATCTTCAACACAACCAAAATATTGAGAACAATAATACTGACTACAACAGTGTCATCTAAAACAATTTTAAAATGGGTATATTTTAAAAGCAATAAATAACTACTTTTAAGAATCCAGAAATTAACAAAACACAATTTAAAATATATCAATTAATTTATTCAATACTCAACATATATAGTAATTATCTCCAAATAAATATCTACTCACAATAAAATCCAAATATATACAATAGTATAAACACATTTAATATAAAAATTTATATTTAAATCAATACATACAACTGAGTACATTATTTTGTAATAAATCATTGCATTTTATTTCATCAAATTTAAAAAATATATTTTATAACTATACGTACACTTAACAATAAACCATTGACCATAACTAGGATCCACCACATAAGAAATAAATTGACAAAAAAAAAAAACACCACACAAACCAGCAAATAAAATGAAACTTTAATCAAAGTAATCAATCCAAATACCTAACTAATTGGATTGACACTAATTGGATTGACACTATAAAAAGAGCACAAAAACGGCTTTACATTACAATACAAATGGCAAACCTACCCGAAAATCTACATAAAAACAACACTCACTGGATTTCAGACATAAAACACAGATCCAACCCCCAAAAAGCCACATTCCTCTTCAACCAGTAAGTTATATGGACACAATAATTTTATATAAATTATATTAAATGTAAAATATTTCACTTAAAAGCAGCCACCAAAAAAATAATTTTTTAAAATATCTCTGAACTATAGTTAATATGATAACATCCATCACAAAAATGTGAACCTGCAAAACAGAAATAATACCTTTCCAAACAACAAGCTCGACAAATAAAGTTTAAAAGTAAGTTAATGCAATTATATACTTAACAACTTAAACAAAAAAATTAATACACACAAGTCTAAACCTGAATCTAAATAACATCTTTTTTAAAAATATTTAATTAAAACGAATGTTATATATCCAATAGGCATGAAGTCAACATCTGTCCCTCTTCTCGACACAATTGAAGAAAATCTGAAAAAAATTCTAAACATTAAAAAAACATAATGTAAGTAAATAATGTAACCAAACTGCAATACACGTTAAAATACTAACAATAATTAAATTAATGTGTTAAAACCACTTACTAAATACATACAGATATAATGGGACAAAAGACTCACTTACATGACCCCTCAAAAACTAAAACAGTTACTGTCACACACGGGATAAACTTACAATAAATAGAGCACAAGCAGAGAAATATATACTGGAAATGCATAAAATACAATGCAACTGCTTGTTAACAGAGGGCTACTACTAAAAATGATTTAGTGATCAATGTCAGATATCATATTTTCTACCCAAATATGATTGAAAGAGAATTGAGAAATATTTTGTAAGACCTTAGAAAAGCAAGCATTAGTTCCCAAGAACCTACAGGAACCCCTTAAAAATGTACTAACAAAAAGTCCTGACTACACTTCAGAGATCCAAAATTTAAAATGACTAACAGCACAGATATGCTACAATAGAAACCCCAAATGCTGCTACACTGACATAAACATACCATACAATCTAACTACTGCAAATAATGAAGTATCCTTCATCATATACAATTTTTTAACCCCTTTAGTGCATAGGACGACTTCCTCCATGCTACCTCTGCAATGCAAAGGATGTCAATAGATCATATTCCTAGGAAGTTGCAGGGGAAGCCTCAGTGCTCCCACCAGGGGATTCCCTTCATGCTGGCTTCTGTGGAGGTTGGGGCAGAGTAATTTCCTCGTCAGCCTCTTCCCCCTACCCATTGGGACACATGACCACTAGACACCAAAGAGTATCATTTTTAAAGTGTAGCGATCTGCACTTTTCTTTTTTTTAAATGTGCCCAAGCTTTTTCTGGTGCTCCCAGGCATCCAAATCAATACATTAAATGTAGTTGTTTTTCTTTCCATGTAGGGCTGATTGGGCCCTTGAGGGGGGCACAATCAACCTACCAAGGAAGGGAAAATATGATTGTTTTTTATATGTGTATGTGCCTGGTGTTTGTGGCAGCCATTTCTTTAGCACTGTTGCCTTGGGGGTTTTAGGTGTCCCCTCCACAGACAGCAGTTCAGTGACTGATTAGTGCTACATTCACATTTTATTTCCACCAGCCTAGACCATGGGGCGGTGGTGAGCACACTTCAGTTAGTGGTCAGTTACTCAGCCATTCATTTTAGTACAGTCACGGTATTCAAAAAGCAATGGTGGGTGGGCTTGAGGCATTAACCTATGCTGTGGAGGCCAGAAGCAAAATGTGTATGGCTGAATAACTGAGCAGCGGCTGCAAGTAAATTCTGCCACACTGGGTAAACTTTCCATGTAAGCGGCACAATAACTGATAAATGGCTGAAGTGTGCTCACCCATTTCTGCAATAATATATGCTGTGTTGCGTGAAATTAAAATGTGAATGACACAAGGACTGATCAGCTTCTGATGTGGGTTGTGGTGGGTGGAAGCAGAAGGTACAAGGTGCAAATAGCTAATTTCATTATGAGTCACCTTCATTTTGCTCTTTCCCAGAGAGTACGTCTTGTAAATAATTTTCTCTTAGATTTGGGAGCAAAGGTAGCATAATGTGCTTTTGTCTTATTATGTGTGTTGCATATTTTTTCTCCTAGCTTTGTTGGAGATGTTTTTGGCCGCACTGGATCTTTTGAAAAGTTTTGACAGTGCTAGATCCTTGTTGCAGAGAAGTGCAAGTTTGAGACTGTTGTGATCACACTTTACTACATTCTAAAAGCAATACATTACATTCTTTCAGTTCATAGCACACCTTTTCACCCCAAACACAGTAGTCATTTCTACATGTATCTTTGCATTCAACAGAGGCCACAACATTTAAATTAGAAAACATAGATGGCATCTTGATGGAGGACTGCTTCTGAGTCTCTTACTTAAACAGTGGAGGAGAACCCTGAGGCAGGGTCCGATACTTAGACAGCATCAGAGGGAAAGGGTCATGGACCAGAGTCTCAGAGTGATATTTTAGACAGAGTTCTACAAATGATGACTCATCTTCCAGCGATTGAGGGAAACATGGCCCTGGTAATCGTGGTGCCCCTTTGCAAGCACTAACTGTGCAGCAAAGAGCTACTGACAGTGTAGACCAGTGTAGAGTGTAGGCAGATACAGTGTCAAGCATAGACGGAGTGCTTACTTGGCAGACTCCTAATTTAGTTCAGCCAGTAATTCCCTCATTCACTGGAGATGCTGGACGTAAGGTCAATGGAGAACTTTTTTGTCGATTGACTACTTCCATCTTTATTTGGGGAAATTGTGTTGCAAATATTTGTTTGCAGGGGCGGTTCTTGCCTTAGAACGCTGGGGCATTGCCCCACAGATATGTTTCCCCCCTGTACACACATTACGTGTGAATAATGTAAACTTTCCAAATTTATATTTTATTCTCGCACTTGCAGAAGCCACACCCTTCAGCCGCGGGTGGTTTCTGTTCAGTTCTGAAGGGGTGGGGCTTCAATTTGATAGACTAACACATACTACATAATGGTGGCAAACAGTGTGTCACCTTGTGCGCAGTTGAGTAGGACTGTTGCCTTTCTCTGGCCAGCCTGACATGTGCACTAGAGCCTTCTCTCAACATGCACATTAGTGAGTGGGGGTTTAAGGCGGCAACCCCTGGTCTCCTAATGAGCAGCGAATTTGCCTGCTCATGCCAATCCTGGTGTTGCTCTCATGCTGTGTAACAGCAAAAGAGCAACATCTGGATTGGCTGGGACATGATTTCTAGGCCTAGCCTAGGCCTCTGGTGCAGTTTGTGCATATGGCACTGCAGGGGTGGGGCTTTGCCTGCCAACAGAGCATAACCAATCACTGTAATGGCTTCTTGTGAAGCTGTGCAGTGATTGCCCATTTGTAGCTTTGTTGGGCAAGGCTCCTCAGCCAGCCTGTCTCCCGCCTCTTCACGGTGAGCGTGAGGGGGAAACCACACCTGTGACTTGACCTTGTGCTGTGGGCTGTGGGCAGGCTTGAGTCACGTCGCAATTGTCATCCTTACTCAGAGCCTTGTTGTGTGATCATTCATCATGATGAAGATCTCATTTGGAGTGGAGTCGAGTGGGCAGTGGGCCCATCTACTATTTGTCATGATGACTCTAACAGCCAGCCACTTTTACTCTGAGAAGCAAAAGTAGGTGGCACACGTTTCAGGGTATTTTAATGATTTTGTTTTGTCTTCTTCTCTGGTTCTTATATTACTGACTAGTTTTGGTGTACTTTATTCCACAGTAGCTTGTTGCTCTTGCCATCTTGTTTTTATTCCCATAACACACTCGGGGGTGGCTCGTCTGCTATGGCGGAGAAGCTTTGCCATACTAACGAAAAGCAGAAAAATAAAGGGACAATAAACATATTTTATTATCCCTGTATTTTTCTGGCTTCATAGGGCAGGGCGGAGCCAGCCTCCTCCACGTCAAGTGGAGTAGGAGTGGTATGTTCGCTGTCAGTTTGGCTGGCCATCCGGGGCCGGCCAAATTGACATGAGCACTTAGAAACTCTCCAACTGGCTGTATTTTACAGCCAGGTGGAGACCAAGTGCAATGCTCCACTCACTCGCTGAGCATTTCAACCTGTTCAGGCCAATTGTGCCACTTCTTTCATGCTGTGTAACAGCATGAGAAAAGTGTCATGATTTGTTGGGGAGGGAACAACACGAGATGAGGCGGCTGGCTGGAGCGGCAGGTTGCAGAGGGGTAGGTAAGTCTATTTATTTATTTTTATAACTGCCCATCCACGCCACTCTTCCGTGCAATGCCTTCCACCATCCGCCCTGCCCTTCCTGGAAGTAGCTGCGACTGAACAGATTTCTATCCTTAAACTTGTTGTTTTTTCCTTATGTTATCTTTAATCTTAGTCACTAGCTGCCTGTATATATTTATCCCAAGTCTCCTCAAACCATAATTATTTCCTTTTGTGGTTTTGGCTGGTTGCACGCTATTATAACATTTAACAGGTGACGTGACATTACATTAAATAAATGTGTGCATGGCCAGGGTGTGAACACCAAGGAGGAGAATTGCAGACTTTCTCCCCTGGTCTGTTTCCTGCTGTGAGTTGATTCCATTTTGTGTGGGGCTTCCGCTTTTAGAGAATCCCGCGGACGATTGCCTTCTCTGGGTTCTTAGGACTTCACAAGCTGGAAAGGGAGCAGGCTTATGCCTGGCCCTTAAGGACATTTTAAGTCGAGAGTATGGCCACTGCAACGTCTATAGGACACATAACAAAGTTACTGAAAAATATCAGTTAATGAGCGTAAATAAATAAATTATCGTAGAACAAAAAAATAACTCAGCGCTTCCGAAAGAATGCATGGAATCATGGGCCTGTTGTATCAAGCCTTTTTGCTTTTGCAAACGGTGTGAATACCCGTTTGCAAATGCAAAAATGCCTTTCAGTATTTATGAAAGACATTCGCAACGCAAATTTAAGGAATCGATAAAATAGCGATTCCTTAAATGTGCGAGCCCGTTTAGAGAATCGCAAATTGTGATTCTCTAAATAGGAAATCGCAAATAAGGAGTTCTTATTTGCGATTTCTAAACCATATGCATCAAGAAATTCCTTAATGGCAATTTGGCATGAAGGAATCGCAATTACCACCAAGTAAAACTTGGTGGTAACCATGTGAAAATTTTAAAAATACATAAAAAATGCATTTTTAAAATCGACATGTAAAGCACACATGCCCCTTTGGCATGTGTGCGCCTTACATGTCCAAAAAAACGTTTTGGTGCGCAGCAGAGGGGGCCTTTGGCCCCCAGCACCCTGGGGTTTTGCATTTCCAAAATTGCAAATTCCAGTGAGGAATTTGCTATTTGGGAAATGCAAACAAATCGCAAATATGGGCCGACAGGCCCATAGGTGCGAATGGGGGCTGTATCGCTATTTGTGATTCAGTAATAGCATTTGCAATTTTTAAGAAATCGCTATTACCGAATCGCAAATATGATACATAGCATTTTGCGAATCAGAAATAGCGTTTTCTTAAAATTTGCTATTACCGATTCACAAAAGGCTTTTTTTATACAACTGGCCCCATGTTATGTGTTCTGGAGTATTAATGTTCTTTCCGAATCAGTTATGAGATTCGATAAAAAAAGACATAGTTCATGAATTTCAATTTTTTGTTATATAATGTTATAGCCTGCTCCCAGAGCTAACCCATTCATATGATTTCCCATGTTACAAAATCACTACAGACAACAGAAATAGTGGAAGTGCGCAACACAAATGCTCATATAATAATACAACATTTGGGGGAAAGATGGTGTCCTAAATTTGAATCTTTTAGGACTGTCATCGAGAAATCCTGGCAGAGTATGGCAGTTTCCAGAATACATGACATGAGCAAGGTGCTTTCTACAGTAAGTTGCCCCTATTCATGACAAGTGTACCAAGATAGCAAACTCCCTTTACCAGCAGACACTAAGGCTCATATTTATACTCAGTTTGCGCTGAAATAGCATAATTTTTTTTGACGCTAATTCAACGTGAAGTTAACTCCATATTTATATTTTGATGCTCGACCCGCCTAGCGTCAAAATATTGGAGTTAATGTAATTTGTTGGATCCGTGAAACTACCTTGCGTCAATGAGATGCAAGGGAGGTGTCCAAAAAAAGACTCTAAGCCCCTAGCGCCAAATTTATCCACCCATGCCAAAGTGACACACTGGTGGGAGGCGGACACAAAAAAATGACATTAACCCCAATTTGCGTCAAATTTGAACGCCTGGGTCAGAACAGGCATTAAAATGAGGCCCACACACCACTACTTAAGGAAAACACACAGAAGCACCATTGGCAACCCACAGGACAAGATGGAAGTGATACTGCTCTAGCTCGGGAGACGACGCAGAGGACAACAACCACAACAGCATCCACCACCACTACTGCAGCAACCACAACCACCTCTACGCCACCCACAAAGGCAATGCAGAAGGCAAGAGAGGATGTTCAGAAACAGGACAATCCTCCTTGGACTCAGGGAACAAGACCTCATTAGGACATACCGACTCAACCATACGACAAACATGTCTGAGTCACAACTAACTCCAACTGAAAACTACCATGCTACATATGAAACCTGTTGCAAGCTTTAACAACCACTGACATCTTTCATCCTTTGCAGCGGATCAGGGTTACGGCATACAGCCGTCGGTGATTATCCGATTTGCAAATCCAAACACAGCAGCAGAGCATACCTACAATGAGGGACACCGTCAGACATGCAATGCGGTAGAAAGGAAATTTGGCATCCTGAAATCTAGGTTCAGATGCCTGGACCTGACAGGAGGCAGCCTCCTTTACGCCCCACCCATTGTTTGTCAAAATTATCCTCACAAGGGCCATCCTGCACAGCATATGTGCGTGAATGAACGTGCCAATGTACGGCCAGGTTGCTGACCTGCCTGAGGAGGAGAAGGATTGTGCTAATGATATGGAGGGGGAACAGCACAAAACAACTGCTGGGCCACGCAAGAGACAGCAAATTGTTGACAACTTTTACACATAAGAATCACTGAAATCACCATGTTAAATATGTAAATAAACACTTCACATATACAACCAATCCTGCTTTGGTCTATTAAATCTACACTACATATACCATAGGAATGTGAGTCTTACCTCAGGCAGTATGTAACAGTTACTAATCTGACAAGTGATGTTGTGACATCATATGTGATGTGTAACATTGTACTGCCACCATCACACACATCACTTACAGCCTGATCACTGGTATGTGACAACAGAAGGACACTATCCATGGACCACAACATATATTGTACATTCACATTGCCAAATTCCTAATCGATAGCTCATCACACCCAACTACATCATGCCCCAATAGGATGTATGTAAGGGGCCCACACCTGAGGTTGGTGTTGTTAAAAAATAGAAATGAAGTCATGTTGGAACTGAACACTGTCACAACTCAGTGTGAGAGTGGAAATGGCTGCATGGAACATGTGTGATGAGGGGGGGACATCATTGGTAACAATGGTCATTTAGACTTGCCCAATGGAAGATGTTGAGCCTGCGCAGTCTATCCATGGTAATCTGCCCTGCCACTGCCATGGGGTACAACCTTGACACAGCATTGCCCGATCTCACAACCTCAACATCGTCTCAAACGCCGACGACACCCAGCTGATCCTCTCCCTCACCAAGGACCCCGTCACCGCCAAAACCAACCTCCACGAAGGAATGAAGGCCGTCGCCAACTGGATGGAGAACAGTCGCCTAAAACTGAACTCTGACAAGACTCATCCTCGGCTCCACACCCTCCACCTGGGACGACTCCTGGTGGCCGACCACACTGGGAGCTGCACCGATGCCCACCAACCACGCACGCAACCTGGGGTTTATCATAGACTCATCGCTCTCCATGAACCAACAAGTTACAGCCGTCTCATCCTTCTGCTTCAACACCCTCCGCATGCTCCACAAGATCTACAGGTGGATCCACACCGAAACCAGAATGACGGTCACCCAGGCCCTCATCAGCAGCAGACTGGACTACGGCAACGCTCTCTATGCAGGAACCACGGCCAATCGCCAGAAAAGACTCCAACGCATACAGAATGCCTCCGCACTCCTCATCCTCGACATCCCCCGTCGCAGCCACATCACAGCCCACCTGAGAGACCTTCACTGGCTCCCCGTCAACAAGAGGGTCACCTTCAAGCTCCTCACCCACACCCACAAAGCAGTCCACAACGCTGGACCAGCATACCTCAATGAACGACTCACCTTCTACACCCCCAACCGACAGCTCCGCTCCACCGACCTCGCCCTCGCTGCCATTCCACGCAACCACAGGACAACAACCGGTGGCAGATCATTCTCCTACCTCGCCGCCAAGATCTGGAACACCCTTCCCATCCACTTACGGTAGACCAAGGACCTGATGACCTTCAGGAGACATCTCAAGACCTGGCTGTTCGAGCAGTAGCAGCTCTCCCCCACTCAAAGCACTTTGAGACCCTCACGGGTGAGCAGCGTGCTCTACAAATGTACTGAGGTAAACATGACCTCACTCATTGCACGGACACGTCTGTGGTATGCACATTAGTATGGATGAGAACATATGCAGATAGGGCCGCAGGTCCACCATACAAAAAGCAACAACCATTGGTAAATGCAATGAGTGCAATCCAAAATAAGTGATCCTACCATATTCTTGGTGGAATATAGGCTGAGTGTGTGACACACACTATGTAACAAAAATGTACACATGTCAGGAAAATATGCTGTTTTCACACAGCTCTCTGTAAACTCTAAATCCAGATACGGAGACAGATGTCGGGTCACATTTCCTAGGTAGTAATAGTTTTCCCATCATCAACAATGCCTGACCTGCGAATAGAGCTTCAAATAGTATGCTCTGTATGACAACATCACACATCACATACCAATACACAATACGCAATTGTCTTTCTGTTATTCAAGCCGATATCTTAGAGGTGGGTAGACATTGTCAGCCTGGCTCTAAATTTGATTATATTTCTATTTGTTTTGCGGACATGCTCTTAGTGGATAATCTCATTAACTTTGAACTGTGCACCTGCTATCTTAGAAACATAGTGGGGTTGGTATTGGACATAAGTCCTCTCCGCCTTCCGCTAGTTTGTCTATAAACTGCGGAGATTTAACTGGTGGGAAGTCTGATACTAGTCACAAGGGTGGCTTGGCCTTTTCAGCAAACAATTCGCATTTAATATCAGATATTGATTGACTAATGATCCCAATTCAACAACTCCCACTCTGGGATCTGCGGGTAGGACTGGGGCGTTTGTTGAGTTTGTTGATTGTGGGGAAACCCAGTGCCCTGAGCCTAGATACCTGGGAAACAGTGCCAAACTTTTTATTATGTCCTGGAATTTGGCTTGGATGGGCAGGAAACTACTGGATCCCGAATGGGTTAATTATATAAACAGACAATATGCAATCAGAAGTATTGCATTGTACTGAATGCCAAACATATGTGGATACAGTGTTGTCACACGTGCATATATATGCACAACGTGCCGAAATTTGCATGCTGTTGACTCCGTAACACACACATTGGTGGAACAGACCAATCACACCCTTACCACATTGTTGCTTGGACTACCACATGTGGCCATACCCAATATGCCACACTGCAGCACAGCCCATGTCATATGTATCCATCTAAGGAAAATGCAAAAAATCCACGCAATCAGGAAATGAGTAACTATGACACAAATGCATCTAAAACATCCGCAAAGGCAAAGAAAATGACACATGGGCCATTAGCGTGAATTCTACCTTCACACTCCTTTTAATGAAGCCTTCTGTGAAATCGACACATAGCCATCATGCATCAATGCACGTGCGTTATACGTCTAAAAAAACCTAGGCAAATGTCAAATGTGTCAAATTGAAACACGCATAACTGAAAAAAGTAGCGCATGGGGACAGGAAGTGCTGTAATAGGAAATGCTGTCTACAAGCATGGTACAGTGGGTGTAGTTTCACTTTCTCTTTAAAGTCTGTGCCTTTTTGACTGTGTGGTTGTGTTTTGGAGCTGGTGGTTGAGACTTCGTTGTGTTTTGAAGTTTGTGGTGTCCCTTCTGTCGTGTTCTGTTGTATTTTGTGTGCGTTTTGTCCCAGAAGTTGTGGTTTTGTGTAGTTTTTGTCTAGATTAGTTAGTCATTTGGGATAGTTGGGATAAATTAGTGGGGTTAAGTTTCCGTTCATTTTTCATTCTTAGTATTTGGGGTCAACTCTGACCATAATTCAACATGTCTGGAAGGGGGGTGATGACCAGAATGTCAGAGGATGAGCTTGGTGGGTTTGTGTGGCTAGTATCCCACTACCTGCCAATGATCCTTGAGATGGGATGCTGGGTGATCCCCTGATACGGGACCGAGGCCAGGCGGCTGCGGTGTGGCAAGGTGCTCCACCACCTGAAGCGCCTTTACAGGACCAGCAGGAATGAGCACCAGCTAAATCATCACCGGGCCAGGTGGCCAGGGAGCAGGATCTGCTCGATCACCTTGGTATCAAGATCGGCAGACCTGTTGGCGAGTCTCCCATTGGCATACTATTGACTGTTCACTGCTCTTGAATGACAGTAGCTGATGAGTTGGAGGGCTGCATGCAATGCTTGTGGACAGGTTGTATGCAACCAATGAAGAGTATTTGTACCAGTCTAATCCTGGAGTTCACATGTCCAACAATTATACCAGTGAAGGTCAGATATCTGATGAGTCCTGCACAACCATCACAAAGGCACACATTTCAGAGCACATAGCTTCACCTGTGTCCCAGCATTGTGTCACTTATGAAATGCCAAGGCACGCAGCCTACCATATTTCCCTAGATTGTGTCAACAAAGTGGCGCAACGCATGCATAGCGCAACTTTGTCAACATGTTACGCACATGACCACTGCCCCAGCCATTATGTTACCAAAGGGGGTTTATCCGCATTAGAGGGCAATGAATATGGGGCATTTGGTACCATTAGACAACTCTGTAACATCAGTCATTAATTAATCAACGCATGATAATTGCAGACTTACAATTGAGCTGCATTTCCATCACAGAGTGCCTCTGGGTGCCTTGCAGCATGAGCTTGAGTACCTGAGTTATTAGTCTTGCAAAGCACCAGGGTAGCGTCATGTTTTTTTTACACAAATCCTTCTTATACCATTTTGTGCCGTCTTCTATGGATGGCCCACACATGGTGTTGTCAGGGGTGGTGTGGTAAGGGGCACACATCATGTGGGGCAGCAGTAGGGGCCACAATAATGAGAGGATAGAGCCGCCCATACATCATTGTTTGACGCATTATCAGCACAAAACCCTCAAACACATAATTTGTAAATTAGCGTTGCATATGCGTTGGTAAATAAGGCAAAGGCGGCGCACAACTTTTCATTATTCAAGTCCCAGGTGCTGCCCCACTGTTGTCCTATTGGACCCTTTGTGTCATTGAGTAAGGCCATGAAAGGGTGATTGAACATGATTTGGAAAGAGACTACTGGCAGTTCCATGTTCCAGTTCATGTTATGTCCTGCCTCTACCGCCCCATACCACACACATGTGCAGAGTCTGTACCACTAGCCTACAGCTCCTCACTGACAGTATGAGGCTGCACTGCATCAGCTCCATCTCTGCCACATCACTCACTAACCTGCAACTCCAGATGCATCCTCTGACCACAGAGCAAGTGTGTCTATGTTGAACGCTTTGTCTGTGCCCATGTACTTCTCCCTCACTGGATTGCCAATAGGGTAAAATGTGCAACAGTGGCAGGCCGACCAGTATTTGCAATACATACATGTCACCATGCAGTCAACGTGCAGGTCGACAAAGTAACTGCACATGAGTTCACAGCCATGGCAATTCCATAAGTGTGTCTGCCTTGTGATGGCACACACATTTAACTCTGCTCATTGCAGGGCGTGTAATGCAAATCCCCAACACCTTGCAATAACCACACAATCCCAGGGTAGTAGCGTGTCTGGGAGCTATGATGATGACATAGTTGTTACCTACATCTGTGTTAGGAAGAAATGCCATGGGCGTTACAATGGTCCTGCCACTGCTACAACCATAGCATGGCCCTCAGATGGAATATACATGATCAAACAGTCCCATTAGCAATGGAGGTGTCAGGCCCACAGACAGCTCCATGACAATGCCACATATGGATGTTGCAGGGTGTAGCACTACATGAGTCTCTGACCCAGTGCTAGTGTTCAGATGTGTGGCTCTAACTCACCTGATCGTCTGTCGCATTGTGTGTTCAAAGTGGTGTGTCTGTTGCACTGTTTTACACTAGGATAACTAGCTCAGTCTTCTCAACTATTTCACACTGAAATTTGTTGTTCACTCACAGTGACTATGATTTGACATTAAGCATGGTTTACGATTCATGTCTTACAGGTGGACCTGCCCTCTACACGATTGCAAAGTGTTACAATTTGAAGACCCCGATGTATCCAGTAAGTATGATAATGTGTGCCCTGTGAAGTAATCCAGGGTTTGGTGTGAGTGAGTCATGGGTGTTGAATTCAATGCCAGATGCGATAAGTTGTCCAATGATCAGATATCAAAGTAGGCTGGATGGTGACATTATGGCCCATCCCCAAGCACTACCAGAGGGTCACATCTTGAACGGCTCGTGGTGCACAATGGCCAGCATCGTGTGCACAAGGTGGTGACAAGCCACACGTAGGACTATATGTGACTAAGGAAGAGAGAGTGGAACGCTGTGAGAAAATTGGCAGTGGCGCACTCCATCATTCTCACAACACAGGGATGCACCATATTGAACCCAATTTGTTGCATCCCTGCATTGTAATGAAGATGGGTGATTGGGCTGGATATTGTCCCCCAGCATGGCGCTCCGTCTTTTGCACTCCATGTATGTTACACTTATGTGGAATGTAATTGACTTGCATGCAGGTCAAGGCCAAACCTGTGCTGGCATGGAAATGGGTGTGAAAGGAATAGTAGTGGTTGATCTGGTATTGAGGAGTGTCTACACCTGGACACATAAATGTAGATGTGAGAGACCCATGGAAACCAGCTTCCTATTTGTCATCCCTCCTAACATATGGTGCACTCCTTGACTCCATGTATGAGTGAGCAGGCCTTGGTGGATGACCAGGACAGTTGAGATGATGGATTGCATGGCCATCCCCCCTTAGGCTCAGGGGGAGAGGAATACCAAATTTGTAGGTAGATGTGATGCTCACAATGAAGGTGACAGTCATATTGATCAGGCTTGCATGTGTACCTATCAGCTCTGACCACATATGGTTACCAACAGCATTCCATCCTCCCAATGCCATGTCCAAGTTACTGGTGATGTATGGTTGGAAAAAGACACAGATGATGAGGAAGTTTGGGCCTGATCCATGTAAATTTAGCGCTGCCTTTGCATTATTCTTTTTTATGCAAAAGCAGTGCACACTTCCAAAAGTTTGGTTCATTTTCTAGGTTTGTGTCGCTTTAGCATCAAAACTATTATGCTAAGGCAGCTTTGGAGTTACATTTAACAGGGCCATTGTCTTTTCTGGAATGTGAGTTGGAGTGCATGTGTAATTAGATGTAGCAGTGTAAGCTACTAATCTGTACAGACTCCACACAATTCTGACACCGATGGTTGCCTGTCTCCCATTTAACAGCTGCCAACCTGACCAATGATGAGCTGCATGCGTTTCAGAAGAGGGCAGTGAGGTGCTGCCATATCCTGGCAGTGGAGTCTGGGTTAAGACAAATGGTTCACTGCTACCGTGCAAAGTAGGCAACAAGGGAATGGCAGGCATTTCCACAAGGGGTCCCCACACTGCTTAAGAAGGCTCAGCAGACACCGAGCCCCTCAGCAGTGCAGGGGGGCACAGCTGGTACCACACCCACAACATGGGCTGCAACTGTATCAACATCAGTGCAACAGCCCACACCACCTGCTGCCGTGGACACACAATTGCTGCAGGATCTGCAGATAGATGTGTCCCTCATACTAAAACATTTGGACAGCTTGGAGGGAGATGTGGACTCCAACACCAAGATGTTGAAATACATTTAAAAAAAAACTAAAGAAGGCCAAACTTTGACTGAGCTCTGATCTGCCACCTCCAAGTTCTGTCCCCTCCCTTCGGATTTTCTAATATATTTTACTGTGGGTGTTAGGGGGTTAGTGTTAGGTTAGTGTAGGTATGTAGATTAGATAAAATACGTGGATTTGGGGGTGGGTTTTTACTTATTATGTGTAAACTTTGGGGGAACATGTTGGGGTGTTTTCTATAATGAAAAATTAAAACAATATATATATATTTTCAAAAATACAAAAATATATCTATTTGTTTAGAATTAGTTAGCATATGTGTAGTATTAGTATATGTTGTCCTATATGTGTCTTGTAGCTTAAGGGGGGAGAGTGGCCAATGTTTAGAATGTGGTGTTAAATGTGTTAGTTAATTTTAGCATAAGGTAGATAGCTTTAGTTGTTGGATAAGTATAGTTAGAATAGGTTAGTTTAGAATAGGGTAGGTTTTATTTTTTTTTTAGGTTAGTTGAAATTTTTGTGAACATTTTGCATACTCATATACATTTTGTGTTATATGCTTGTGTCTCAGGGTCTTCCCATGAGTGCACAGTGCAAATTGTGTGTTGGCCTAGGGATTCTATCCTGCCTCCAAATACCTCTCTTGACATGTGCATCACCTATTGACAACTCAGCTGTCACATTGGCAGCACACAACACATACATCTACTTGTCCATGCATCTGCCATCCAGTGTACCCACTCAAGGTGACTATGTTTACTTTGTATTGGACAGGTAGGTGTGGTACTTCATCTGTCACTGCTGGGGTCCTGTGTAGGAATGTCAGGAACTGTAGCACCTCTGACAACAGCGTAACTTGGAACTCTCTCCTGCAAAACTGACCAGTGGCAATCACTAATGAGGTTAGGTACCTAAGTATCACACCAATGTGTCCTACTGGTACTCCCATCTGACGATATTGCTCTAGAACTGTGTTACAGCCATTGCTGCCGTATGTAGTGAATCTACCATACATGTGTTCTTCATTTGTGACATACTCAGTGAATTGCTTGTAGGGGATGAGACCAGCATTAACATTTGTCATGTTAGGGACTTAGGGCCATATGTACGAACACATTTTCCCATAGACACAGAATGGGCAAAACTGCTTGCTACATCTGGCCCCTTGTGTGTAGGTATGTGCCCCCACAGTCCTGCACTCTTGTACAGATATTCTGTGACTAATGACAGGGTTACACATGTCACAATTACTAAGCATAGTAAATGGATCACAATACACAAAGATACGCTGTTTGTGTAGAAGGTGTTTATTTACAAGTGTCATAGTGCGATTTTTACAATGTCCAGGTCAGTGACCCCATTTGTGAAATCCATACATTTGTGACACAACACAAGTCCAAGGTTGAGGGAAATATCATGGGACATGCTTGGGTCAAGTGTTGTTATGTGCAAAGGAACAAGAATTGCCAGTTGGTAAGTGAGAGACAATGACAGTCCATAGCAGACAGGTCAACAGTGTGCGGGTGAAGAGTGCACATATGCAACTGTGCTAACACTGGCATGATCTCAAGCACAGGACAAAGGAGAACACTGCTGTTGTGGAATGGGCTAGTGCTACCGGGAACTCTTACAAGTGAAGCTGATCTGTCCCACATCTTCATCCTCCGATTTGTGTGGTGTCTCCTCTGTCCATGATGGTAGTAGTGGGGAGGTAGAGGGAGCAACACACACTTCAGTGGTTGAAGATGTGGAATCCCAATTCCCGGCAGCTGCCATTTGTGGAATAACATATGGCATCACTGCAGCAAGGAGGAGCTGCTGATTTTTCAGGATAGCAGCAACATCCCGGTGGTAGGCAGCCATGTCTGCCCTGAGGGAGGCTTCTTCCCAGTGCATGGAGTCCAACTTGTTCTCAATCACACTGCTGCCAGTTTGGGAGGGCGGTTGTTATGGCCTCTCCCTCATGGCAGCAGATATGTCCCTCAGACACGGCTGGACTTCATGCAGTGGGGAGTGTGTGCCTTGTTTGGCTGCAGTATGTTCAATGGCCGTAACAAGGCACCTGCGCATTCCCTCTAGGCTGGCTGCCACAGTCTCCATCCCCACCCACACCTGCTCAACCAGCTCCCGCTGGACTCCTACCACTGTCCTCTCAAAGCTGGTCCCTGGGTCCTCAGAGTCCTCAGCTGTGTTGGTGCTGGCAGGTTGTACTATTGGGGTATTGGGTGGAGCATCTGGGATGGTTGCTACATTATTTGTCCTCGTTGCATCTGGAGGTGGTGTCTAGAGGGCTACCAGGACTACTTGGAGGGTGTCTTGGCTGATGGTTGTCAGCTGGTCATCTAGGTCATTGGGGTACTCCAGGACAGGCAGATCAACAGGAGACCCATCATCCTCTGCATTGAGATGGTGTAAAATCAATCTTTCTATGTTGTAGCAGTTGACATGTCACATCACTGACTTGCTATTGGAGGCTCGTTGTCATCTTACTTCTCAAACATTGTTCCTGTACATCATGATCACAGTCTATCAACCCTTTGCCCCATCTGTGTCACATGAGGGGAAGCTCAGGTGTCGCAATTGGCTGCATCATATCTACTAGGTGTTCTGTAAATCCTTTTGGTGGCTTGACACCATCTTGTTATTATCGACCCTCCCTATGCATCCATTTGCATGTTAGGGCCTTGCAATGGATGGTGCAGTGGTCAAGCCACAGCAACACACATTGCAATATGTTCCGTCCCAGTCTTATATGTTACACATACACCAGGGTGGTACTGAAACGTTACACCACCCCAGGGATGGCATTGCCAAGACACTATGCTGTTTCCTTTGATACTTTGATAGCATGTGTATGTGTGCTACATTGCACAGCACACATGGACCTAACAGATTTCCATTTCATCTGTCTGTGCTGGAAGGTGCTCCTTCCTACACAACTGTGATCTCCCCCTCAATGCAGCCATCCCTGCACTATGATGCAAGAGATACACCATTGTGGCAGTGCAGTTAAACAGGCACAGGAGTGGACCCAGGGATAGCCAGCATTGGTATCATTTGTTGATGTGTACATCATTTTTGGGTACTGTTGGAAAAGGTTTCAGTGAATTGTGTGCTGTAAGGTGGGGCACACATGTGTTTTGGCAATGATACAAGGCAGTTGCAAGGTGTTACTGCAAGGGACACCACCATGACTAGCCCCAGAAATGGTATTAACTGACTTTCTGGTCTCTGATGTCTTGGTCGTGTTGTTAGGGTTTGTTTGACTATATGCAAGGGATGTTGTGATGACACAATCAGAGGCACAGTCATTACACATGCCTTCCATCCTATGTGCTGCATAAGTACATGCAGGTATTTAGACATTGTGATTGACATATGTATAGGTTGTGTAGGTGTTGTGGTGCATGGCACTACCCAGGTGTATGTACATGTGTTGCTTACGCTTGAATGCTGCAACTTGTTTCATGTGCAATGTGTCCCTCAGCGCTCCTTTGACATGCATTGAGTGTGTCCTATGTGCCTCCCCCTTCTTCACTTGACAACTTAGCATTTTTCCCCCATGCAACTTACCCTGCATTTGTGGTGTTTCCTGGTAGTCTGTGCTGTCCTGCGATTTCAGTGACCAGTTCCTCTGGGATGAACGCTGCAACCATATCCTCCATCTCGTCCATGTCCTCTTGTGGTGCTGGACTACCACCTCCAGTTTGCAGTGCTGCCTTCCTGTTCTTTGCCAGTTTCTCCTCTGTCCCTTGCTTGCAATCATGCCAGCATTTCTTGCACTCAGTTACGGTTCTCCTCACTTCTGCCACACTGTTGAACTTGTCAACTATCTGCTGCCAGATTGCCTCTCTCCTACCAATTGGCAGTATGGAGGTGATGAAGAGTTGATGTTGGTGCTCCGTCACCTCTCTCACAAGTATTTCATGCTCCTCTGCACTAAAATGACACTTTCCTTTTTTCTTCTCCTTCCCCTGGGACTTGTGTGTGTTCTCCTGGCTGGTTCCTAGTTGAATGGGGTCACCCTGGTGTCTCTCCTGGCTTTCTGGGTCCATTTTGCCTTTCCTTTGCAATGTTTTCTCCATTAGCGTCTGAGGTTGACACTAATGTGGTGAAAAATGGTGCATATCTGTTTTGCGACTTATTTACATGCCGTAAAACAGGTTAGAGTCATTTTTGCAGCAATAGCATAATTTTGCCTTATGACAAGGCGCAATGGTAAAAAAAGTTGACTCTAGCCTGTTTTCAGTGCCATCTTGCGTCATGGTATAAATTTGATGCACAGGCGGCTTTAAAAAATGGCTTTTTGACGCAAAACTGCATTTGCTCAGTTTTGCATCAAATAGTATAAATCTGGACCTAAATACGCATCACAGAGCACTACCAAGAAGAAGTTCAATAAAACAGTTGGTTTTTGTGAGGTTACGATTTATTCACACTAATCACACATTAATTGTACTTAGAGCTATGCACATGTTTGTTTTAAGTAATTTGAATTATAAATGCTGCTTGCTTTCCTGGGTGGAAGAAAGTGGTTTAACCGTCCGACAGAGTCTGGCCTAGGTGAGGCCTGTAGTCGGAGAGTGATTAGTGTTTGGTGCAGGAGGATGCCCTGAAGCCTGAAGGTTACTGATGAAGCCAGGCTGGTGCTGATGTCTGGGCCCTTTAGTGCTCTGGCTTCTTGACCCTTTTGTGCAACTGGGTGCACGCCACTGCTGCATGCACATCACAATTATAACATCCGCCTGGCGCCAAGTCTTCGTGCTCCATTAATTGAGCCTCTCATTGTGTTCAGTGTGATAAATCACAATACCTTTTATTTCTTTAGTAGATTTAATTTCTAAAGATATACCAATAAAGAAATCTGTGAGGTACTCTGCATTATTATCTCAAGTCTGTTAGGAGGTTCTGTGGTTACATTGAATAAGCAGCTTCCTACATCATTATCATTTGAAGGGCCAGATGTAGTAAAGTTTTGCGAGTCGCAAATGGCCCGAATCGCAATTTGCGACCCCGCAAAATCGGAAATAGGATGCAAAAACCCAATTTCCGAATCGAAATTGCGACGTGAGCCATTACTGACTCGCAAAATTTGCGACCCCATTGTGTGACCCGCAAATAGGAAGTCGCAATTTGCGAGTCGCAAACCATATGCAAAAGCCACTCGCAAATTGTGACTAGTCGCAAAAAGCCCATTTTGCACACCCAAATTACCACTAACTCAGAGCAGGTGGTAACCAGAACCAAAGTATAAAAGGAGACCCAGAAGGCACCTGGGTTACTCAAGATGGCGGAGATATATGTGATAGCAAGGAGGAGGAGAGCCCACGCCGCACAGCAGAGGAGGAGGAGGAGCCAGAGACAGGAGAGGATATATAGAACCAGGCAGACACTTTTCCAACAAACAGAGGAGGAGATATATGATAAATACAGACTCAGCAGTGCAGCAATATTAGAATTAATAGATCTACTCAATCCGCAGCTGCAACGCCAGACTGTACGCGGAAGCGCCATCCCCACACATGTGCAAGTGCTATGCTTACTGCACCTCTTGGCCTCGGGTAGCTATCAGGGGGTCATTGCTGTGGCAGGTGGGGTATCCCAAAGTGCACTCTCACGGTTTTTAAGATGTTTCCTAGATGCCATACTCACACACATGTCCAGATACATATACCTACCCAGGAATGAGGCAGAAATCAACAGCACCAAGTTGGAATTCTACAGGATTGCCAACTTCCCCCATGTCATAGGGTGTGTAGACGGGACACATATACAAATATGCCCTCCTGCAAACCTGGAATATCTGTTCCACAATAGGAAGTGTACCCACTCACTGAACATCCAGGTGGTATGTGACGCCCATTATGTTATCACTGACATGGTTGCCAAATTTCCAGGGAGTACACATGACTCCTACATTTTCAGGCACAGTGGGATACACCAACGCCTAGAACGTGGGGAGTTTGGAGACAGATATCTCTTAGGTATTGCTGAATACACCCTGAAGCCATACACACAGATCACTGTAGAAACCATCCATGTCCTGATAACATTGTCCATTTATGCCAAACAGGTGACAGTGCATATGCGCTACGACCATGGATACTTACCCCGTACTTAACACCCAGCAATGAGAAAGAGAGGCGATACAACAGTGCACATAGGAGGAGCCGTAATGTCATAGAGAGGACCTTTGGACTGTTAAAGGCAAGATTCCGATGCCTCCACAGAAGTGGAGGTGCGCTCCAGTATGCTCCAATTACAGCATTCAAGATAGTTGGCGCATGCGCTCTACTGCACAACATTGCCACCAGACGTAGGCTACATCTCACCCCTGAAGACCCAGATTCGGAGGATGACGAGCAAGAGCTACCACATCGCCATCCTGGGGATAGAAGCATTGCAAATCAAGGCAGACAGAGACGGGACCACATTGCAAACCAATATTTTGGAAGGTACATGCTAACTGTCACCACACACAGTAATGTCACACACGAAGAGGCCAGTTGTGAAGTGGAACAAACACCTAACTAATTGAGAACTGAACTTTTGGGAAGGGGCTGTAAATGTCCACCTGTAATGATGACACATTCACCTCATGTGCCTCAAGTGTCTGCAAGTGCTCGACTCCTCCGCCTGGGACGCCCAGCATGGCTAGTGAATTTGACGTGAACTGCCACTTCTCAAGACACTTGAGTCCGTGGCAGATGCACTGCTGACGGTGGAGCCCTCCTCACTATCTTGAGGTGTGTCTGCCGTGCCCCTAGCCACCTGTCTTGCCTCCATCATGTCCACAGCGTGGCTAATCCGACCCAGTCCCCGAGCCACATCCCCTGCAAAGTGGCCCAAGTCAACCTGCAAACTGACTGTACGGCTTGACAGCCCTGTGGTGTTGACTGCCAGGCGGACGATTGATGCAGCCATGCGGTCCAACCGGTGTATGAGTTGCTACTCACGGCGCCTTGCACTCTCTCTCTCTGACACTAGTTCAGTTACGAGTTGACGGATGGAGAGTGCAAGGTCACCAACATTATTGTTCAGGCGTTGGAACTCTGTGTGCACCTGTGCCAGCCCTGTGGTGAAATTCCGCTCCATGCGTTGCATGGCCCCTGATATAACTCTCATCTGCCTTCTTTGCAGGCGCTGACCACTTATGAGGTGGACATGGAAGAGTCACCTACATCCTCCTGGGACACTGCAGGGACATGGACTCGGCGTCTGCGACGCGGTGGAGCATCAGGGTCCTGCTGTATGGCACTGTGGCTGGGACCGGGTGCTGTGTCGACATCCACAATGTCCATTGGTGCAGCTGGATGGGACTGTGGTTGGGTGGTGCTGGGCCCTGAAGTGGCTGC
The DNA here is from genome assembly GCF_031143425.1 of Pleurodeles waltl. Lineage (NCBI taxonomy): Eukaryota > Metazoa > Chordata > Amphibia > Caudata > Salamandridae > Pleurodeles > Pleurodeles waltl. The sequence goes on from NC_090449.1 coordinate 157,334,162, forward strand.
CTCTGACTCCTGTGCTGCCTGTTGGCTGCTCTCTGCACCCTGGATGGACTGGATGGTGCGGATGTCTTGTGGGAGACCTGTGGGACATAGGGAACACACTGTCAGTATCTAACATCTGTTGTATGCCTCCTAATAAACTGTTGCCTATCAGCTGACTACTGAACTACATTGCCCATAATGCACCATGGTGGTTGCAAGTCTGGAATGCAGCTAATTTGCTTGTGCATGCTGCTGTGTACTGGGTGGGTGGGGTTATGGCAGATATGGGTGTACATGCATGTTTCATGGTACTCACTTGTTGGTGTTCCTGGCGCTGACGTGTCCAGCTCTCCCATTCCAGCCACTGCCACAGGCTCAAGGGTCTGTTCCACAAGTTCCTCAAGGGGTGTGGGTGGTGGGACGGTGGATGGGCCTCCTCCTGTGCCCCTCATCTCCCAGAAGTGCTCTGCCACCCTCTCCTTGGTCCTGGAGCGCAGGTCATACCATCTCTTTTTGAGTTCCTCAATACTCCTGTGGCTCATCTCTATGGCGTTGACCTTCTCCTGGATGTCATTCCAGATCCCCCTTTTTTCAGTCTCTGGCACACTCAGGGCAGCCCTTCCGAATAGCTGGTCATGGTGCTGGCAGCATTCGTCTGTCAGCACCTCAAGTTCCTTTTCTGAAAACTTCAGTTTTCTCTCCCTGCCAGAGTCTTCCATTCTTGCTGCTGTTCCTCCAGGTGGTTGCTCAGCAGTTAGAAAAGGGTGTGGTCCACCCTCCTCCCAGGTGTATTTGTTAACTTCCTGGCTGTGATGTCATCAGCAAGAGCCAGGAAGTGTTTTCCAGACTGTTCTGCTGCACCTGCATGCAATTTGCGGCACAGTCGCAATTTGCGACACCCACTCGCAATTTGCGTGTCCGTTTTTAGCGAGGTCGCAAAAAGCGACCTCGCAAACAGCGGACTCGCAATCTGCGGTGCGACTTAATTTGCGAGTCGCAAAATGAAGTTGCTTTTTCTTGTTGGATACCAGTTTGCGAGTCGGAAATAGCGAGTCGCAACGACTCGCAATTTCCGACTCGCTATTTTTTAGCTACCTACATCTGGCCCGAAATCTCTTTATTCATGTCATAACTACACTTTCACAATAGCTTTAGTAGCCTTCTTGGTTTTTCAAATATGCTTGAAAATGCACCTTTTGCTAACTCTGTTTTCAAAATTTTCCCTTTAGATTGTCTGGTTCGCCTGCTAAATTTGGTCGCCACCGGGAACTTTTACGCCCCACCACATTCAAATGTCATCAGCCGCCAACAGTTTCTGAGGGAGCATGGAGGTAAGCTAGGGCACACCTATGGACTCCCACTTCACTTGGGGAGCTGATAAGATTTTGGGCATAAAGCTGCAGATTAGAACAGTCTACAAAGTAACCATACTGATCTACTCTTGAGGTTTAGGCAACACCTGGTTTTTTCAGCAGTCAGGAGCAGAGACAGGTTTTTGATTTTGCAGAGTATACTGCATTTCAATGACAATTTTGCTGTACTGCCCCAGGACCACCCAGATGATGACTGGTTATTCAAGATTCAGCATGTCGTTGAACATTTGTCTACCATGATTCCAGAGATTTTACTCCTGGAAAGAATATATAAATTGGTGCTTGATATTGTACAAAGGGGGTCTGCTGTTTGTCAGTCTATACCTAGTAAAATAGCTTATTATGGCATCAAGATGTACATGCTGTGAGAGAGCTCTACTAGTTATTTGTACAGCCTGACAATATGCTCAGAGAAGGACTCTGCAATAAATCCTGCAGGTTGTCCTTCTACGTAAGAAGCTAGTGAGAAGATTGCATGGTAGCATGCCACATCGCACCTTTATAAAGGTCATAACCGTACGTAAATAACTTTTATACAGGAGTCCAACTGTTTAGTGACCTGTACAAAGCTGGCACTGTGGCGTGCAGTACCATTATAAAGCACTTCAAAGTATACCCTCAGGAGCTTGCTTGCACAAAGCTCCAAAAAGGGCAGAGCAGTGTGTTGCAATGTAACAAACTGCTGACTGTTAAGTTCTCAGACAGGTGGGGAGTATATGTGCCCACTACACTTCAGGATGAGAGCACTCCTCTTGTCACACCGTGGGGACCGCTGGTAGAAATCCACAAGCCCACCTGTACACTTGATTATCAGAGTTTGTGATAGGCAAAGAAAGAGGCAGGAGAGTAGATACTACTGTCCTCAGTGCTCATCGCAGCCTAGCCTATGTTTGCCAACTTGCTTCACTTTGTACCACACAAAAGTGAAGTTCTGGGAGGCTGACTGAAGTGGAGCACATACATTAGAGTTACTATCCACACCAAATAACTGTTCATGAATACATAACTTTCCATGGGCCATTACTTGAGCAGCTGTGTAGCCTTGGGAATTATCCCATATTATTTTGAAAGAACTCTAATCCAAGGTTTTTTTCTTTCTGAATTACAGTTGAGCCACAATTTGTTTACTTACTCTAAGGTGGCACATATCGGTCTTGTTTTCCTTGCTTGCCACCTTCATTTCCAATTGGAAATTTGGCAGAAGTTCTGTCCCCTGTATTACAAGTGCATTTCAGTGAGTGTACTGCACATAATGGTAAACAGGACATATGCCATGTTTTCACTGAGTACACTGCCCACTAAACCCTAAGGCCCATTTTCTTTGTAAAAGTGCTCCTTAGGAAATTTAGTTTAGTCTGCCCCAGAATGCGTACCCCATTTTCAAACTGAGCAGAGGAATGGGCCAAATATGCATCCTCAGACACCCCCATCTTACTTCCACATACAGGAAGGAGTTGGATTTAGTGCACTGAGTGCACTGAAGGTGCACAAAATAAAAGTTGTGCTGAGCCTAATCAAACTTCCTCAGTGAGGCTTTAAAAAAGATGTACCTTGCACCCTCCCAGTTTTGGGACTGTGGGTGAAATGGACATGGACAAGTAGTCAAATCATAACCTCAATTTGTTTTAATAGAGATCTTGTGTAGGTAGAGCAGATGTTCATAGCTGAAGTGAAACTGTACAAGGCATTAACCCAACCACAGCTGGCAGTATGTATGCAGTGGCAATTGTATGGCTGTTGGCTGACAGAATCTGTGGTTGTTGGCTGGTGGAAAGTGTGGCTGTTGGCTGGCAGAATGTGTGGCTTTTGGCAAGTGGAAAGTGTGGCTGCTGGCTAGTGGAATATGTGACTCTTGGCTGGTGTAATGTGTGGCTGTTTCGGCTGGTGACATGTGTGGCTATTGGCTGGTGGAATGTGTTTATTGGTTTGAAAGAGAATAAGTTGGCTGATGAGTAGTTGACTGACCGTGTAATTGGTATTTCAGTCTTATTGGCATAGGAATGGGATGGGCAGTTGAATGGTGGCAGTTTGTAGATGTGAATGCTGTGTGTGTTAGGTCCATAGTAAGTGGTATGAATGGCTTTGTGTGGCATGCAATGGGAAGTGTATGAATGGATATTAGATGGCTGATGCCTTGACACAGCTTTACGGCTCACTAACACTATAGGTTTGGTTCAATATTCTGTTGCTTTTATTAGTATTGACGCTTTGACCCTATTGCTACTGGTACTGCCAAAACCAACTGGTATGAAATTTGTACTTGAGTTGTAGATATAGGCAAAAGGAACATTTACAACCCCACACAAGTCTGAAAACTAGAACCTGGAGGAGTCCAGGGGTGTGCCTTAAATGGATCCCACTAAGTTTTCTTACCCAGAGCACCCTGCCAAACCTCAAACTTTGGCAAAAAACACATAGGCCCTCATTACAACATTGGCAGTAAATGCCGCCTACTGCTATGCTGACGGTCGCCAACATACCGTGACCGTGGCGGTATACCGCTACAGGTATTATGACCCACACATAGAAATCCGCCACTATACAGACACCCATACAAGTCCGCCAGCCCAAAGGTCAGTGATAAACTGGAGGTACCAAAACCCACACCGTTACAGCAACAGAAATATGCCCACATTATCAGGACACACGAATCACCGCAGCGGTCTTTCAATCGCAGTAAACCGCGGCGGTGTGTGTACCACACCGCCACGCTCAAAATACACACACGCTAACAAAACTACACCACATTGGACAATTCAAAATACACACACCTGATACACATACACACACACCACACCCACACACCCAATCCAATAAAAAACACACACCCACATTACCCACAACCTTTTCAACAAACAAAAATTGCAAACTGTGAGAGAGACAAGCCAGGAGCACCCACTCAATCTGAGCCACAGAACACCATCACCCATACACCATTCACGCACCTCACAGCACACACCCCAACACATCACCCCACACACCCTCACACATACCACTCACACCACATCCATGGCACCTCAAAGACACCCCAGGTTTTCAGTGGAGGAGCTAAGGGTCATGGTGGAGGAAATCATCCGGGTAGAGCCACAGCTGTTCAGATCACAGGTGCAGCAGACGTCCATTGCAAGGAAGATGGCGCTATGGCGGAGAGTCGTGGACAGGGTCAACGCCATGTGACAGCACCCCAAAACAAGGGATCACATCAGAAAGAGGTGGAACGACCTACGGGGGAAGGTGAATTCCGTGGTTGCAAGGCACCAGGTAGCGGTACAGAGGACTGGCGGTGGACCCTCACTTCCTCCCCCACAACTAACAACATGGGAGGAGCAAGTCTTGGCAATAATGCATCCTGAGGCCCTTGCAGGAGTAGCAGGAGGACTGGACTCTTGTAAGTCAAATCTTTACTATTATATCCCCCACCCTACCTGCATGCCATCACAAACTCCTACCCCTACCCTCACCCCCATCACTCCACCACCTCACTTATACCCCACTAGCACAACCTACCCATCCTAAAACCAAGCCCTGCATGCCACACCAATGCATGGACACCCATCACAGACCTGCATGGACACCCATCACTAAAGCATGCACAGTAGAGATAATCACCTAGCCCACAAAATCACCATTCACACAAGGCAAAGTTGACAGGGCAATCACAACCATACAGGGAAACACACCCATGCAAAAGATGGCTCACATAGATACAATAACACTGCATTTACATCCCCACAGAACCCCAACTCAACGCCACCAGAGAGGAGGTGCCAGCCACATCCAGTCCCCCCCTGAAGAGGCCCACAGTGATGACAGCAGCTCTGCACGCTTGGATCACGATGAACAACCTGGCCCATCAGGGACCTCGGGACAGTCAGCTACCCTGCCACAGTCCCATACCACCACAGAGCCTCTCCCCTCAAGAAACACCAGCACCCCCAGTGGGCCCATACCATTGTCCGCAGGACACGTCAATCAGCAGTGTGTCCACCACTACAGGGACCCCAGGCAACCCCACAAACAAAGGACGATCAGGGACCTGGGGTCAGTGGCAGTGGGCACACGGTTCAGGGGACAGAGGCACGGGACATCAGGGACAGTGGGAAGACTGCTGTGCGACAGGGGGAGGACAGGCCCAGGGAACCCACTCTCCACGAGGCACTAGCAGGGATCCTGGGAGCTTATCAACATTCCCAGGAGACCTTGGGGCAGATACTGTACAAGTTGCAGGAGACCCAGCGGATGCAGGAGGGACAGTACCTGGGGATCGGGGAGGACCTCAAACACATCCACACCATCCTGGACACCATTGCAGGGGTGCTGGCAGACATGGCCAACACCATGAGGGAGGCATTGGCACACCAACGGGCCACTGACACTAGCCACAACGATGAACAGCCCTCCACCTCCGCCGGTGCTGGTGGACAGGAGGCCCCACCACTGGACCAACAGGTCACCAGCACCCCACCCCCTGAGAAGGAGAACCACCCTGCAAACGGTCCCTGCGATCCAGTCAGAAGCCAGAGAACATTGCCAAGACCCCTGGAAATAAGACTCTCCTGATTGTCACCCTTCTGTCCCACTCTGCCACCCTGTCCACAGTGAATTGCTATTGCTCCCCTTCCTATGCCCCATTGGACAATGCATCTGTAATACCAATAGACTGGACTCTACCTTGGACTTTCCTCCATCATCAACCCTTCCCATTGTAATAACCCCCTCCACTTATTAGCACCTAAATAAACACCTTTTGAACAAATTCAAGTATGGAGTCTGTGGATTATATGACAAATGTATAAGTTTCACAAACTGTAAACAATGCATTTCTAATCAACTGTAATATTAACACAGGTATAACCTGTAGTGGTCAGCAGTAAACACACCAGGAGCCAGAGTGGGGCACAGAGATCTGAAAATAGAGATGCCAAAGGGTACAGTAAGTGGCCATAGAAATAGGGAAATCAGGCTGCCATGTTCAATGTCAAACACAAAACTGCAATGGAAGGTGAAGTTACAGTGTCTTACCTGTGTGTCACTGGAAGTACTGTTGTATGAGTGATCTTCTGTTGTCCACATCTTCTTCCTCTGCCTCCTCTTCCTCACTGTCCACTGGCTCCATCGCTGCCACAAGACCATCTCCAGGCTCATCTTCTGCAGAAAAGGCACCTGGTGTCTCAAGGTGTCAACATCAGGACAGTGCGCACTCTACGGGCGACGTAAATTAAAAAACCCAGTCCTTATGCAGAGGCATATTTCATGCATTGTGTTTCTATGCAGTATGATAACCTTTTGCATTGCAGAACATTCACCTTGAAATGTCATTAATGTTGTTTGTAATTCATTGTTCATTTGCAAGGCTTGTTTGCAGGACTACAGGTTGTGGTCCTTTATTCTAAGACTTTCTAGAAGCCTTTCTTGCAGCATAGTTGCGCGTGGCTCGTGTGCGGGCTTGCCTCTATATAAGGGAGCCAGCCCAGATCCACGTGCTCACTATTCAGAGGTCCCGGTGCAGAGCAGCAGCATTTTCCAGAGCTCCTGTTCCGGAGGCCTAACCAGCCATTTCCAGGCCCGCTCTTGCTTATTTGGTGATCTTCAGGCAGGGCGGTAAGACAGAGGTGGGTTTAGATCAGACTCTGTTTTCTAGTAAATTTCGAGTTTTTGGGCCTAAACTTGAAATTGCGTGTGTGCGATCATTTCATGCCATTTATCTTGTGAATTCCGAATCAGTAACAGTGTGCGCGACTCCTTCCAGGCATTTACTTCGTGACATTCACATCGGCAGTGTGCGCGATAATTTAATGGCATTTACATTGTGAATTCTGAATCGGAAAAAAATGTACGCAATTCCTTCCAGGTATTTACTTTGTGACATTCAGATCAGCAGTGCGTGCAATCATTTCATGGCATTTACATTGTGCATTCTGAAACGGCAACAGTGTGCGAGATTCCTTCCAGGTATTTACTTCGTGACATTCAGATCAGCAGTGCGCGTGATCATTTCATGGCATTTACATTGTGAATTCTGAATCGGCAGAGTGCATGATTCTTTTTCCTGCATTTAAATCTTGAAAGCATAGATCGGCATTGTGCGCGATCATTTAATTGCATGATAATCTAGATGTTCGAATCGACAACAGAGTGCGCAATTCCTTCCTGATGCTCAAATTTTTTAAATACAGATCGACGAAGTGTGCAATCAGTTTTTTGACACTGAAACTTAGATGAGTGGTTTGATTAAAGAGCATAACATTCCCTGAACGTTTTAAGTCTTGAAAACTCTTAATCAGAAAGTGACGTAGGAGTGTATTTCATGGTATTTGTACAGTTTATTCATGTAGAGATGAAACCATGTTTTCCTTGATTCTTGCTACAATGCAGAGAGTGTTCTAAACAGCATTTTGGAGAGAGTTTATTGTTCAAAATATAATAAGCTAATTCTGAAATGTTCATGTGAAAATCTTGCATAACCTTTTCTTGATTTCCAGGTACCTAGATTCTTGAGGCCTAGTTCTAGTGAAGTCTTAGGCCATTCATGTTTTACTGCATAAGTGTTTTATTTAAAACAAAACTTATTGAAAGTCATTGTGATTAATCTTGCAATTGTGTTGTTTAACCTTTGCTTCCACAGGTCTCCTTCCCCGCTGTTCCCAACCCAAAACCCATTCCCCCACTTGGCCATTCTTTAACTCTGTGCTTGGAGCTGCCAAGAGGTAGGCATGTTGGGAACATGCGCAAGCCCTGAGGATCTGGTCTCCTTGACAGAATAGTGAGCCCACAAATTTTTAATCCTCCTGGTTTGCGTTAGGTTCTCAATATGGCACATTGGATGAGTTAGTTAAAGTTATCATGCAGACCCAATCAGATGTGGTAGCATCCACAGGTATAGCAACCAGTTTAGCTGAAAGAGTGAGTCAGTTACAAGAACAAGTAGAAAAGAAAGAACAAGGTCCTCTGGGTGCGGGTTGGTTTGGCACTCCTCCTCAAGGTTCAGGAGGTAATCCTCCAACAAACATTTCCCTTAACGTTCCCTCAGCCATTCCTCTGGCTCCTCCAGAACGTTTTTCAGGTAATCCTCTGAAAGCGCAATCTTTTTTGACTCAAGTAGAATTACATTTTACCTGTCGACCACACACTTTGCCTGACGCCCATTCCAGGGTGGCCTTCCTGTTAACTTACCTGACTGGAGGTGCAGCCACTTAGGCAATTCCTCTTGTGCGCAAAGACAGTCCCCTGCTTTACAATTGGAGAAACTTTGTCCGTGAATTTGAAAGAGTATTTGATCGAAGAACAGTGACTATCAGCAGACCAAGAACTGTTAGAATTGCGAAAAGGCAATAAAGATTTTGGGCCAGATGTAGCAAAGTCCGAATTTGCGATTCGTAAATTGAGAGTCGGTGCGACTCGCAATTTCCGAATCGCAAATTCGGATGCAGAACGGTGTCTCAGACACCGTCTGCGACTCGCTATGGGGTCGCAAAGACCCACCTCATTAATATTAATGAGGTGGGTCGCAAATTGCGGCCCCATAGCGAGTATAGGCACTCGCTAACATGGAGGCCTGCTGTAGTCAGCAGGCCTCCATGTTAGCGACCTGCTTTTAAATAAAGCAGTTTTTTTTTTTTTTAAATGTAGCCCGTTTTCCCTAAGGGAAAACTAGCTGCATTTCAAAAAAATCCGAAACCTTTTGTTTCGTTTTTTTCAGGGCAGGGAGTGGTCCCTTGGACCACTCCCTGCCCTGAAAAAATATTTTTGGGTGCAATCACAAACTGGAAGGAGTCCCATGCATACCATTGCGAGTCGCAAATAGGAAGGGAACACCCCTTCCTATTTGCGAGTCGCACATGCATATTGCGAGTCGGTAACGACTCGCAATATGCATTTGTGCATTGCAAACCCACGTTTGCGAGTCGCAAACGGCGATTTTCGCCGTTTGCGACTCGCAAAAGGGTTGCTACATCTGGCCCTTAGTTACCTGCTAGGCTAGTTTTAATCGGCTGATAGCAGAGACATCCTGGCCTGAAGAAAAGCAGGCAGTCCTGTTCTATCAAGGACTCAGAGATGAGCTAAAATACATTCTTGCCCAGATCGATCCTCAACCTACAAATTGTCAAGATCTAATAAACCTTGTTTTGAGAATAGACCATCGTCTTGCAGAACGACAAGGAACACGCAAAAAGAATGAGAAATATTCCTGGCGTGTTCATGAACGTAGAGAATCAAGAACTCTGAAAGAGAGTAGTCACGAACCAATGGAAATTGGGACTATCAGGCGACCTTTGATAAAAGACGAAAAAGACCTACGTAGAAAGAACGGACAATGTCTTTACTGTGGGTGCAAGGGTCACTTCGCCAAAGAGTGTCCAATCAAACAGAAGAGCAAACAAGGTCCAATCAAGAAAATAGCAACAAATGCACAACCCAAGCAGGTAAAACTAGATCATTCAAGATGTAAAGAAGGGTTGCTCTTGGGTGTCACCATGGACCATTCACATTCAAGGCATCTCAAGTTAGACATCAAAGTACAAGTTAAGAAGAAGAAATATCTGAAGAAAGCCTTATTGGATTCTGGGGCTACTGGTAACTTTGTGGATGCACAACTGGTCCAAACATGGGGGATCCCATACACCAAAAAGAAAACCCCTGAAATCATACAAGCCGGAGATGTAAAACTTTTAACTGGAGGTCTAGTAACTCTATAGACTGTCCCCTCATTGATGAACTGTAATGGGGGAGATTAGAATATCAAACATGAAGAGAAAATCATCTTTGATGTCATCCATGCTCCTCAGTATGGATTCATTCTTGGACTGCCATGGTTAAGCTATCATAACCCTGCAATCAACTGGTCAGAACAAAAAATCGTATTCTCCTCCATCTCATGTAATGAAAAATGTCTCCAGACATCAAGAGTCTCAAAACCTTGCAAAGCTCACGTAGCAACAGCTGACGAACGTTGCCCTGGCAGTATGCGTCCTATCTAGATGTTTTTGATGAAAGAGAAACAGAAACCTTGCCACCTCACAGACTATATGACTGTCAAATTGATCTAACTCCTGGTGCTATACTCCCAAGTTGTCGTGTGTATGCCTTGTCAGAAAACAAAAATCAACACCTAAGAAAATACTTGGATCAATTGCTAGCTAATGGCTTTATTCGTCCTTCCAAATCTCCTGCAGCGTCGCCTCTTTTTTTTGTCCCAAAGGCTAATGGGGATCTTCGAACTTGCATAGACTATAGAGGTTTGAACAAGATCACAGTCAAGAACAATTACCCATTACCGCTGATTCCTGTCTTGTTGGATCAAGTTAAAAAAGCAAAAATCTACACTAAGTTAGACTTGAGAGGCGCTTACCATTTGGTCAGAATGAGAGAAGGCGATGAATGGAAAACTGCCTTTAAAACCCGATATGATCTGTTTGAAAATACACAGTCATGCCCTTTGGGCTTTGTAACGCTCCAGCAGCATTTCAATTCTTTCTGAATGACGTCCTTAGAGAGTATCTAGATCTGTTTGCAATAGTCTACATTGACGATATCTTAATTTATTCAGACAATGAAGTCGAACATGTACAACATGTCAAGAAGATTCTCACAGCCCTTAGAAAGCATAATCTGTATTGCAAATTACCCAAATGTGAATTCCTTGTTACCACCATCAAGTTCTTGGAAGTCATCCTTACTCCTCAGGGTATGGTCATGGCAGAAAGAAAAGTACAAGCCGTAACTGATTGGCCCACTCCAAAGAATGTTCAAGATGTTGAGAGCTTCCTAGGTTTTGCAAACTTCTATTGCAGGTTCATAAATCATTTCTCTCAGACAGTGGCACCAATCACCAAGTTGTTGAGAACGAAAGAACCATTTGTGTGGCCCCCTGAAGCAGACAGAGCCTTTTCAACCTTAAAATAAGCTTTCTCCACGTCTTGACTCATCCGGACGTTGAGCACCCTTTCATAGTAGAAGCAGATGCTTCAGATGTAGCAATTGGTGCAGTGTTATCACAACGCAGTAAAGATACTGGTCAATTACACCCTGTAGCCTACATGTCTCGAAAGCTGAATGAAGCAGAATGAAGTTATGTTATCACTGAGAAAGAGCTTCTGGCAATCCGTGATGCCTTCAAAGAATGGAGACACCATTTGCTAGGCGCCAAATACACTATCACAGTATATACAGATCACTGTAATCTCCAGTTCATGAGCTCAGCTAGATTTTTGACTCCTCAGCAACTCCGATGGATGCTGCTTTTTGCCGAGTTTGATTTTGTGGTAACATTCCATCCTGGAAAAGGATAATCTCAAAGCGGATGCTTTGTCCCGTCAAGATTCCACTATGTTACCCGCGATTCTGTCTCCTAGCTCTATCATTGCTCCAGATAAAGTTCTTTGCATCATAAAAACTGAAGACTTTTTTGAAGAAATCCGTAATTCCTTCACCATTGAGAAATGGCAAAAATGGGCTCAAGAAGACCCCAAAAGATCAATCAAACAAGGACTACCTTTCCATGATGCCCATTTATTTGTTCCAACTATCAAGTTGGTAAGTTGGTATTTCATTGGTTGCATTTTATACCTACGGCAGGTCATCCATGTATTCCTAAAGTTCTTGAACTTGTTCAGAATTACTTTTGGTAGCCTACTTCGATAAAAGACATCAAACAGATGGTAGCTAACTGTGAAGTTTGTGCTCGCATCAAGTCAAGTCAGTCAAAGCCAAGAGGTTTGTTACATCCACTCCCAACTTCACTTCGACCTTAGGAGCACATCTCATTAGACTTTATTACTGGTCTACCTATGGTTCAACATCACTCAGTAATCTTTGTGGTGGTAGATAATCTCACGAAATATGCACATTCCATTGCTTGCAAGAAATTGCCCACCTCCAGTGAACTGGCACCAATCCTTTTAAATCGAGTGGTCCGATATCATGGATTATCAAAAAATGATTCCCTCCGATCGAGGATCACAGTTTGCGTCTAACTTCTGGAAGACGTGGTGCAAAACCCTTCAAATCACTTCTACACTGGCCAAACGGAGCGATTAAATCAGACTTTGAAACAATACCTACGTGCTTATGCGGAAAAAGCATTACATTCTTGGACATCAGTGCTTTGGTTAGCTGAACTGGTCTATAATAACTCATATCATGCTTCCATTGGCGTCACCCCCTTTTTTGGTCTGTTTGGCTATCATCCTGCTACCCTGCCAATGACAATTCCGCAAGAAAGTACAGTTACACAAGCTGTATCGGAAGCGATTAAACACCTCCATCAAACTCAGAAACAAATCCAGCAACACCTAGATAAAGCTAAACGAACGTATAAAAGACACTATGACAAGAAACATTGTCAAGGACCCCAATATAAGCCAGGTGATAGAGTGTGGCTTTCCACACGTCATATTGACTTCAAGAAGAAGCATATGTTTAATCCCAAGTTCTTAGGTCCTTACACAATTCTTCAACAAATTAATCCAGTGACCTACAAACTGCAGCTACCAAGGTCACTCTGTATTCATCCAGTATATCATACTTCACTCCTGAAAAGAGCTGTTCAAAAAGTTTGCTCCCAACCAGCTCCAGTTCTAGTACAGGGAGAATTGGAATACGAAGTTAAACAGGTGCTGTATTCACAATTTAGAGGTCGTAACCTCTGGTACCTAATATCCTGGAAAAGTTACGGTCCCAAGAGCAATTCATGGGTCTCTGCATCTGACATTCATGCTCCTAGACTAGTGAGGCGCTTTCATCGCCTACATCCAGGCAAACCAGACCCTAGAGCGCGTACTGTCAACATCAGGATAGTGCGCGCTCTACGAGCGACGTAAATGCAAAAACCCAGTACTTATGCAGAAGCATATTTCATGCATTGTGTTTCTATTCAGTATGATAACCTTTTGCATTGCAGAACTTTCACCTTGAAAAGTCATTAATGCTGTTTGTAATTCTTTATTCATTTGCAAGGCTTGTTTGCAGGACTACAGTGTGTGGTCCTTTATTCTAAGACTTTCTAGAAGTCTTCCTTGCAGCATGGTTGGGTGTGGCTCATGGGCGGGGCTTGGCTCTATATAAGGGAGCCAGCCCAGCCCCACATGCTCACTATTCAGCGGTCCCGGTGCAGAGCAGCAGCATTTTCCAGATCTCCTGTCCCAGAGGCCTAACCAGCCATTTCCAGGCCTGCTCTTTCTTATTTGGTGATCTTCAGGCAGGGCGGTAAGACGGAGGTCGGGTTAGGCCCCGACTCTGTTTTCTAGTAACCTTCAAGTTTTTGGGCCTAAACTTGAAACCGCGTGTGTCCAATCATTTCATGGCATTTACATTGTAAATTCCGAATCGGCAACAGTGTGCGCGACTCCTTCCAGGCATTTACTTCGTGACATTCAGATCAGCAGTGCGCGTGATCATTTCATGGCATTCACATTGTGAATTCTGAATCAGCAACAGTGTGCGCGATTCCTTCCAGGTATTTACTTTGTGACATTCAGGTCAGCAGTGCGCGCAATCATTTCATGGCATTTACATTGTGAATTCTGAATCGGTAACAGTGTGCGCGATTCCTTCCAGGTATTTACTTCGTGACATTCAGATCAGCAGTGCAAACGGTCATTTCATGGCATTTACATTGTGAATTCTGAATCAGCAACAGTGTGCGTGATTCCTTCCAGGTATTTACTTCATGACATTCAGATCAGCAGTGTGCGCAATCATTTCATGGCATTTACATTGTGAATCTGAATGTCACAAAGTAAATGCCTGGAAGGAATCACGCACACTGTTGCCTATTCGGAATTCACAATGTAAATGCCATGAAATGATCGCGCACATTGCCGATCTGAATGTCACGAAATTACTGCCTGGAAGGAATCGCGCACACTGTTGCCGATTCGGGATTCACAAGATAAATGCCATGAAATGATCGCGCACACTGCCGATCTGAATATCACGAAATAAATGCCTGGAAGGAATCGCGCACACTGTTGCCGATTCGGAGTTCACCAGATGAATGCCATGGAATGATCGCACACACTGCCGATCTGAATATCACGAAATAAATGCCTGGAAGGAATCGCACACACTGTTGCCGATACAGAGTTCACAAGATAAATGCCATGAAATGATCGCGAACACGCTATTTCAAGTTTAGGCCCAAAAACTCAAAAGTTACTAGAAAACGGAGTCGGGAGCCTAACCCGACCTACGTCTTACCGCCCAGCCTGAAGATCACCAAATAAGCAAGAGCAGGCCTGAAAATGGCTGGTTTGGCCTCTGGGTCAGGAGCTCTGGAAAATGCTGCTGCTCTGCACCGGGACCTCTGAGTAGTGAGCACGTGGAGCTGGGCTGGCTCCCTTATATAGAGCCAAGCCCCGTCCACGAGCCACACCCAACCATGCAGCAAGTAAGGCTTCTAGAAAGTCTTAGAATAAAGGACCACACCCTGTAGTCCTGAAAACAAGCCTTGCAAATGAACAATGACTTACAAACAGCATTAATGACTTTTCAAGGTGAATGTTCTGCAATGCAAAAGGTTATCATACTGTATAGAAACACAATGCATGAAATATGCCTCTGCATAAGGACTGGGTTTTTGCATTTACGTTGTCCGTAGAGCGTGCACTGTCCTGATGTTGACAGTAGCCATGAGAGGTTGGGGTTACCAGAGTCACCTGCAAAGATTCGAGGGATACCTGTTAGACATACACTCACCCTAAGGGACAGCCCCACACCAATATACCTACATCAACTGGGTAGGGACCATGGGCTCACCTATTAGCCACACCCTGTGCCTCTGGAGTTGAGACATCACATATGGAATGCTGAAATTCCTTAAGATGAAGGCATAATGCACAGAGCCAGGATACTTGGCATTCACATGGGATATGTACTGGTCCGCCAAACACACCATCTGCACATTCAGAGAGTGATTGCTTTTCTTATTCCTGAACACTTGTTCATTCCTCCGGGGGGGGACAAATGCTACATGTGTACCATCAATGGACCCAATGATGTTGGGGATATGTCCCAGGGCATAGAAGTCAGCTTTCACTGTTGCCAAATCCTTCACCTGTGGGGATACGATGTAGCTGCGCATGTGTTTCAGCAGGGCAGACAACACTCTGGTCAACAAGTTGGAACATAGGCTGTGACATCCCTGATGCCATGGCCACTGTCGCATGGAAGGAACCACTTGCCAGAAAATGGAGCACTGACAGGACCTGCACTAGAGGAGGGATACCTGTGGGATGGTGGATAGCTGAAATCAGGTCTGGCTCCAATTGGGCACACAGTTCTCGGATTGTTGCCCTATCAAGTCTGTAGGTTAGGATAATGTGTCTGTCCTCCATTGTCACCAGGTCCACCAGGGTCTGTACACTGAAGGATGTCTCCATCTGATATTCATCCTCAGTGGTTGAAGTCTAGGGAGAAAAATGGTGTGCAGAGGGTCATATTCACACATCTGTTGAAATAATGATGTATCTTTTCCTTTACAGAACCAGTATGTGAATCAGAGAGTCAGTTGATGTGCCAATGTCTGCTGTGACGCAGTTAGGGGCCATAGCCTGTGCCCCCCTGAAATGGCAGTTGCCTGACCTGCGAGGAGGGGCAAGTGGAAATGAGGTAATTCCGCTGGCGTTGTGTGCCATAGCGGTCGGCGGTCTATGACCGCCGCGCAACTTCGCATTGGTTAACATAAGGCCCTATGGGTTCCAGCAGCCAATAGCGATGTACACGGCATTCACGGTACGCACCGCCATGGACGTGACCGCCATTTTCTATCTATTCACTCACTTGCTACCTGACCTTCAACAGAAGAGGACCTATACTGCAAGCGCTGCTGTGACCTGGTTCTGGAAGCGACAATGGCTCATGTGTCTGGGGAAAGGGCCCCTGCCTTCACTTCGGAAGAGTTGGAGAGACTGGTGGATGGGGTCCTACCCCAGTATATTTTACTTTATGATCCTCCAGACAAACAGGTGAGTACACTGTGAGCATGATGCGCGGGCCATGAATGTATGGAGTGCTGTGTGTGTAAGCCACATGTAGGGGGGGCTGAGGTGTCCTGGGCAGAGTGCTACATGTACGGTGGTCAATGAATGTGCGTAAGGGGATGGGAGGGATATGGTGGGCCATGAGTATGACAGTCCGGACGGTATGACTAATCCCTTTTCTGCTGTATTTTTCCTGTAGGTCAGCGCCCATCAGAAAAAGGGTATTTGGCGTGCCATCGCCAAGGAGGTGCAGACCTTGGGGGTCTTTGACAGGCGGAGCACCCACTGCCACAAACGGTGGGAGGACCTGCGCTGCTGGACAAGGAAGATGGTGGAGGCCCAGCTGGGGCTGGCCTCCCAACGAAGAAGGGGTGCCCATCATACCCCGACCCCCCTGATGTTCCTCATCCTGGCGGTGGCCTATCCAAGGTTGGATGGGCGCTTGAGGGCATCACAGCAGCCACAAGGGGGTGAGTACAGATTCAGAATCAAGACTTTGCACGCGTAAAGGTTTTACCTGGGTGGGAATGTGGACTGTGGGTGCCCCTAGGCCAGGGCGAACATGACAAGGTAGGTCTCTTGTTGGACAGGCTCTGAAGCAATCCAACCCCAACGGTGTTAGTGGGCATCTACTACTGGTCAGGGCCCTGTTTGTCTTAGGCATGCAGCTGATGGCGTTATGCTATGTACCCCATTGGCTGATAACTATCTTTGTAACTGGTAGTGCATGGCCTAGTGCACTGCTCCCTGTGTGTTGTGTACACCAATGGTAGTGTTGTTGCTGGAACTGACCAAGTGTATCCTCTGTCTCTCCCCCCCTTTTTGTTTTGTCACCCTGTCCTTGTGTGCATTAGCATTATCTGGCGGAGGAGCAGAGGCACCGGCAACGGAGGGAGCTGCACCCCACATGGGCCTGGAGGCCGAATCCACCGACGGTGAGGGCACCACTGGGATGGAGGGTGAGGGGAGCACCACGACGGAGACAGGACACGACTCCTTCTCCGATGAAATCTCCCTCGCGGTGGCGGACACCTCTATGCTCACCCCAACAACAGGTACAGCGGCCACCTTCCCTACTGCACCGCCCTCCAGCAGCCCCTCAGCGTGTTTCCCGTGCCCACTCACCCAGAAGGGTTGGCATCTCCTTCACCCCAGGCACCTCAGGCCCTGCCCCAGTTACCCCTGCTGCCCTCAGTGAGGAGGCTATTGACCTCCTGAGATCCCTCACTGTTGGGCAGTCAACCATTCTGAATGCCATCCAGGGTGTCGAGAGGCATTTGCAACAGACAAATACATACCTGAAGGACATTCACTCTGGCGTGGCGGCCCAACAGAGAACATTTCATGCTGCGGCCTCCGCACTGATGGCAGTCATTGTCCCTGTCTCCAGCCCCCCCTCCAACTCCCTCTACCCAGCCTATCTCAAGCACACCTTCAGACCATCATTCACCCAAATCAACACCCAGAAGTGGCTCAGGCAAACACAAGCACCACACTTCATCTCACAGGCACTCACACAAGCACCATCCTCATTCAGACACACCAACATCCACTGCCTCCACTGTGTCCCCCCCTCCTCGTAGTCCACCTCCCTCCCAGTAGCCACTCACAACTGCATGCACTATATCCTCATCCACTACCTCCATCACCAGCACCCCCATCACTACACACCCCTCACTGGCAATCACCACCCCCACATCCATGCACACGTCCCTTGTGTCCTCTCCCACTGTGTCTGTGACCCCTCCTCCCAAAGTACACAAATGCAAGCACACACCCACCCAACAGCCATCCACCTCACAACAGCATCCACCTCATGCACCTGCACCCAAACACACCTCCTACAAGCACTCCCTCTTCCTCCACTCCCAAACCTTCACCCTCTTCCCACCCCAATGTCCCTAAGAAGCTTTTCCTAGCCAACATTGACCTCTTTCTCACCCCCCCGTCCTTCACCTCGGGCCAGGGTGGCCAGAACCCAGCCCAGCAACTCAACCACCAAGTCCACATCCACTGTGGTTTCTGCAGCTGTCAGAGGCTCTAAGGGGGCACCCGTCAGCCCAGCCAGTGTGCCACCAACCCCTGCCAAGGCCAAGAAGATTCCGCCACCTGGCAAGGTCAAGAAGGGGATAGCATCTAGCAAAGAGAAGGAGCCACAACCACCCAGCAAGGCCTCGTCAAAGACTCCAGCTGCCAGACCCAAGGTGACACCACCATCTGCCAAGGGTAGGAAAGGGCACAAAACACCAGCCAAGGCACTTCAGCCGTCTGAACCTGCAGGTGAAGGCCTGGTGGCTACTAGCACAACCACCAGCACTGCCACCTGCACCACGGCCAGCACCGCCACCTGCACTGCCACAAGCCCACCGCAAGCACCACCAACTGCACCACTGATAGTAGCACCACTGACAGCAGCAGCAGCACCAGTGGGCAGCTGTTCGAGGCTGCAGGAGTAGGGCTAGAGCCTCCCCCCACCACTGGCAGCACCCCCACCAGCACTGTGTAGGAAAGTACCATCTTGCCTGGCATGTTACCCCCATTTTTACTTGTATGTCAGTTTGTGTTTGCCTATCTCATTGAGATCCTGCTAGCCAGCACCCCAGTGCTCATAGTTTGTGGCCTGAATGTGTGTCCCTGTGTAGTGACTAACTGTGTCACTGAGGCTCTGTTAATCAGAACCTCAGTGCTTATGCTCTCTCTGCCTTTAAATTTGTCACTATAGGCTATTGACTATTTTCACCAATTCTAATTGGCACACTGGAACACCCTTATAATTCCCCAGTATATGGTATCTAGGTACCTAGGGTATTGGGGTTCCAGGGGATCCCTATGGGCTGCAGCATTTCTTTTGCCACCTATAGGGAGCTCAGACAAATCTTACACAGGACTGCCACTGCAGCCTGAGGGAAATAACGTCCATGTTATTTTACAGCCGTTTTACACTGCACTTAAGCAACTGATAAGTCACCTATATGTCTAACCCTCACTTGGTGAAGGTGAGGTGCAAAGTTACTAAGTGTGAGGGCACCCTGGCATTAGCCAAGGTGCCCTTACATAGTTCAGGGCAATTTTCCCGGACTTTGTGAGTGCGGGGACACCATTACACGCGTGCACAACATATAGGTTAATACCTATATGTAGCTTCACAATGGTAACTCCGAATATGGCCATGTAACATGTCTAAGATCATGGAGTTGTCCCCCCCCCATGCCAAATCTGGTATTGGGGTGCCAATCCAATCTCTCCCCAGGGCTCCAGCATGGACCCCGTGTACTGCTAAACCAGCTCTCTGGGGTTTTCACTGCAGCTACCGCTGCTGCCAACTCACAGACAGGCTTCTGCCCTCATGGGTTCTGGGCAGCCCAGTCCCAGGAACGCAGAACAAAGGATTTCCTGAGAGAGGGTGTTACACCCTCTCCCTTTGGAAATAGGTGTTAAGGGCGTGCAAGGAGTAGCCTCTCCATGCCCCTGGAAATGCTTTGAAGGGCACAGATGGTGCCCTCCTTGCATAAACCAGTCTGCACCGGTTCAGGGAACCCCCAGCCCCTGCTCTGGCACAAAACTGGACAAAGGAAAAGGGAGTGACCACTCCCATCTCGATCACCACCCCTGGGGTGGTGCCCGGAGCTCCTCTAGTGTGTCCCAGACCTCGGCCATCTTGAATCCAGAGGTGTGAGGGCACAATGGAGGCCTCTGAGTGGCCAGTGTCAGCAGGTGACGTCAGAGACCCCTCCTGATAGGTGCTTCCCTGACTAGTTGGCTAATCCTCCTCTGAGAGCTAATTAGGGTCTCTCCTGTGAGCTTTTCCGAAGATAACGATTTGCAAGAATTCACCAGAGTTCCTCTGCATCTCCCTCTTTGACTTCTGCCAAGGATCGCCTGCTGACTGCTCCAGGATGCCTGCAAAACAGCAACAAAGTAGCAAGAAGACTGCCACCGACATTGTAGCTCCTAATCCTGTCGTCTTTCTCGACTGTTTCCTGGTGGTTCATGCTCTGGGGGCTGTCTGCCTTCACCCTGCACTGGAAGCCAAGAAGAAATCTCCTGTGGGTCGACAAAATCTTCCCCCTGTTCCAGCAGGCACCAAACCTCAGCATCACCGGTACTCTGGGACCCCTCTCTTCCTGACGAGCATGGCCCCTGGAACACAGGTCATGGACCCAAGTGACCCGGACTGTCCAGTGGTCCAACTGTCCAAAGTTGGAGGAGGTAAGTCCTTGCCTCCTCTCTCCAGACAGTAATCCTATGTACTGCGTGAACTGCAGCTGCTAGGGCTTCTGTGGACTTTTGCAAGAAATCCTTTGTGCACAGCCTAGCCCAGGTCCCCAGCACTCCGTCCTGCATTGCTCAACTCGCTGAGTTGACCACCGGCTTCGTGGGACCCTCCTTTCTAGTGTTGAGACAACCGCTGTGCTCAGTTTTCTTGAACCCATGTTCAAGTACTTCTGCGGGTGCTGCCTTCTTGTGTGTGGGATCTCTGTGTTGCGGAGGGCCCCCACTGTCTCCTCTTCTAAGTGGCGACCTCCTGGTCCTTCCTGGGCCCGGGCAGCACCCTTTTGTTTTAACTGTGACCTTTGCAGCTAGCAAAGCTTGTTTGTGGTGTTTCTCCAAAGAAACAACTCTGCATCCTCTATAATTCCATGGGACATCTTCTGTGCAAAGGAGAAGTTCCTGGCACCTTCTGTTGTTACAGAATCTTCAGCTTCTTCAACCCAGAGGCAGCCATTTTGCACCTTCATCCGGGGTTTAGTGGGCTTCTGCCCCCCCGGACACTTTCGTGACTCTTGGACTTGGTCCCCTTCCTTTACAGGTACTCAGGTCCAGGAATCCGTCTTCAGTGCTTTGCAGTCTGTTGTGTTCTTTGCAGAATCTCCTATCACGACTTTAGTGTGTTTCTGGGGAAGTGGGGTCACTTTACTCCTACTTTTCAGGGTATTAGGGTGGGGTATTGTGGACACCCTTAGTGTTTTCTTACACTCCCAGCCACCCTCTACCCCCTACACTAGGCCAGGGGTCCCAAAGTGGTTCGCATTCCACTTTCTTAGTATATGGTGTGTGTTGCCCCAAGGCCTATTGCATCCTATTGTATTCTACAGTGTTTGCACTACTTTTCTAACTGTTTACTTTCCTGATTTTGGTTTGTGTGTATATTTGGTGTATTTTACTTACCTCCTAAGGGAGTATATCCTCTGAGATATTTTTGGCATATTGTCACTAAAATAAAGTACCTTTATTTTTAGTAACTCTGAGTATTGTGATTCTTGTGGTATAGTTCTACATGATATAAGTGGTATAGTAGGAGCTTTGCATGTCTCCTAGTTCAGCCTAAGCTGCTCTGCTATAGCTACCTCTATCAGCCTAACCTGCTAGAACACTACTCAATCTACTAATAAGGGATAACTAGACCTGGCACAAGGTGTAAGTACCATCAGGTACACACTATAAGCCAGGCCAGCCTCCTACACACCGGCACTACCACCACGGTGCACCCATAGCCGCCGCCGGATGAACTGTAGCCCTGCCACCATGGACTATCATGCATCCTGGCCACTGCAAATCTCATGGCCCTGACACCCAGGTGAGGGACTGTGACCTGGCACCCCCCAAGTGCTGCATCACTAGGCACAAAGGCCCTCCAGAACCAGTGGAAGAAGGCATCCACTCACCCTATCCTTGGCAGGATGAAGCACACTGGGCACAAAGCCCCCTCCAGAACCAGTGGAAGAAGTCACCCACTTGAGACACTGTGGCCTTGCACTCCCCTGAAACAAGCAGTGGGCAAACCACCCACTTGAGAGACTGCGGCTTTGCACTCCCAAGGACCAAGCAGTAGGCAAAACACCCAGTTGAAAGACTTTGGCCTTGCACTCCCCAGGACCAAGCAGTGGGAAAACCACCCACTTGAGAGACTGTGGCTTTGCACTCCCCAGGACTAAACAGTGGGCAAACCACCCACTTGAGAGACTGTGGCTTTGAACTCCCCAGGACGAAGCAGTGGGCAAACCACCCACTTGAGAGACTGTGGCTTTGCACTCCCCAGGAGCAAGCAGTGGGCAAACCACCCACTTGAGAGACTGTAGCTTTGCACTCCCCAGGACCAAGCAGTGGTGGTAGTACCATGTTCCGGCTGAGGTGCCCCCCCTTCTCCATCCCCCTGAGGTGCCTGTGTGTTTTCGACCTGATGCCCCTGTAGTGTTCTCTTCATTTTGAGGCAGGAGTTAAGTGTGGGCTTGGCCTATGTGTTATGGCCCAGTGGGCTACGGACTATTTTTGTGTGGACATTGTCCCTCATTTTGTATATATTGTATATATTGTACATACTGTTTATTTATTTATGAACGTATTTCACTAAATTTATAATATTACACTAATTTGACTCCATTCCTTTTGTCCTGGGGTGTATATGTAATGTTGTTGCATGTGTTTGTGTGTATGGTGTTGGGGGTGAGGGTGGGGGTGTTGCGTGTTGCAGTAATCACCGTGGTCGTCGTCGCCGGCGTTTGTACTCCTAGTATATGAGCAGATACACCAGCATGGGAAGGATGTGCAGCTCGGGCTCCATGGTGTCCTGGTTCTTCCTTGAGTGTCGAGAGGTGAGTCGTTTCCCTTCAGAACACTGTTTGCAGCATGCTTTTGATGGCGTTGGTACCACCCCGGAAAAGGTGGCGGATAGGCCTCTTGTAATACAGTGGGCAGAACCTTGTCTTCCGCCTGACTGTTGGCGGTTACTGCTGCGGTGTTTGTTGCTACCGCAATGGTGGTCAGAGTATTAAAGTGGCTGTCTGTGCTGGTGGTTTCCGCCGTGGTCATGATTCCATTTTTTTTACCGCCGGCCTATTGGAGGTATTACCACTGCTTTACCACCGACTGCCATGGTTGTAATGAGGGCCATATTTTCCTGACATTTCTGAGACAGAAAGATCTGGAATCGGCAAGGAGCAACACATTTCTGGTCTCCCACCATATTTACAAGTTTCCCAATAAAACTAGTACCTCACTTGAGTGGGTGGGTGTTAGGAATTGGGTTTCTGGTTGGCAGAGGTAGGCACACTGTCCAAGCAGGAACAACAATCCTAGACCGGGTAAGTCACCAAAGCACCCTGCATTGACCTGTGTTCACCCCCTTGTAGTTTGCCACAGAACAGTTAGGGTTAATTTGAGAGGCAATGTGCAACACTTCAAACCCACAAACAGTGAAAAGAACACACAAAAAAAGGTACCACACCAGGTTTTTAAAACTAGAGTTTGATTTACAAAACAAGGCTGAAATGACAAAAAAACAATTCGTAGAAGTCGAGATATGAATTAATAAAGAATAAACTTAGTTTTAGTGCTTAGAAGCATAAAGCGCCAACTGGGGCTATCTGGTTACGCTAGACCAGGTTAAATCTGAAATGACAGGCTGACCGTGATGAAGCACATGTCAGATACAGGGTCTCGCTTTGGCCCCTGAAACAGTACCTTGCTTCAGAGTTACGGCGACGTTGAAAACAAGATGCAGGGAGCAAAGTAGGCAATGTGTTGGCAACGATCCCAAAGATGTAGGCAATGCATCAGATTCGAGCTGCACAAAGTTGGGGATGTGTCAGGAATGGAGGTGATGCAGTATTCCCAATCCTCACAGCTGCGGCGATGCACCAACATCGATGGCGATGTAGTGTACTCAATCCTTGTAGTAGCAGCGATGCATCACCTTTGATAGATATTCACCAGTTCCAAGTGGCGCAACAGAGTTGATGTGTGGAATGTGGTCTGGAGCAGCACTTTATACCCATTTCCAAGAGCCCAGGACTGAATTGGCACTACTTGGCAGGGCACGACTCACAGCTGGCAGAGTCCAAGTGCTGTAGGTGATGAGTTGGAAGACTTTTGTGTCCCTGCGAATTCACAAGACTAGGAGGCAAGCCAGCGAGCTCTTGGAGTCACTCTGATTCTGAGTTCAAGGGTTGTGGGTTCAATCCTTTTCACACAAGCGAGGAGGGCAGCAGGTCAGTACAGCAGTAGTTCTTCCAGAGCAGCAGTCTAGCAGATTAGCTTTCCTAGAGCAGCACGGCAGTCCTTCTTCCTGGCGGAGAATCACTGGTCCAGAAGTATACTGAGTTGGCAGGGTCAGGCGTCCAGTTCTTATACCCTTTGAAGTGGGGGAGACTTCAAAGAAGGGCTTTGAAATGCACAGGGGTCCCCCATTCCTGCCGTGGCTGCAGACTCACTACAGGGGGGTAGGCAGCCCTTTGTGTGGTGAGAAGAAATAGCCTATTCAGGTGTAAGTGTGAGGCTGTGGTCAGCTCCTCCCTCCAATCCTGCCCAGGATGGCCCATCAGGATGTTGATGTCCCATCAATCGCACCTAAGCTCCCTTCATGTGTGGCTGTCTAGAGGGAATGCACAAACCCAGTTGTCACCCCACCCCGGATGCGTGTTGGAGACAGGCTGCAGGCACACAGGGCTAAGAGAAGACAAAATGGCAACATTCTAAAAGTGTCATTTTCATAATTGTAATAATAAATCCGACTTCACCAGTAAAGACGAGTTCCCAATCAGGAATTACAGCTTATTAAATGTAATAAGGAATCCTCAATGCTATCCTATAAGAGGGATAGGCCTTCCAGTAGTGAAAAACAAATATGAGAGTTTTTCAGTACCAGAACATGTAAAACTTAAAAGTATATGTCCTGCCTTTCAATTACATAGCACCCTGCCCTATGGGCTGCCTAGGGCCTACCTTAGGGTTGACATATGTCATAAAATGGGAGTTTAAACCTTGGAAAGGGGTTTTAAATGCCAAGTTGACCTGGCAGTCTAACACTGCAATCAGGCTGCAATGGTAGGCCTGGGACATGTTTTAAAGTTCTACTTAAGTGGGTGACACAAGCAGTGCTACATGCCCACTAGTAGAATTTAATTAACAGGCACTAGGCACATGTAGTGCACTTTACTAGGGACTTATAAAAAAGTGGAAAATTAAATATGTCAAATTAGTATACACAAATCAAACGTTTTAGGGAGAGAACACATGCACTTTAGCACTGGTCATCTGAGTCCTAAGGCCAACAAAACAAAATCAGCAAAGATGTGAGGCAAGCAGGCAAAATGTTCGGGGGAAGACCACCCTAAGGCTGTCAGGTCTAACAGCAGGCCTAACCCTAGCAAAAAAAAGGTTTGAAAACCAGTGGCATTGTCATCCTCGCTCTACCAGTTTCAGCGGGGGTACAGGCTGATATTAGACCCTCAAAGCATCAACAAAGGCAACCAAGTGGAGCTTGTCAATGTGACAGACAGCCCCAGCTCGGTACACTCACTGCGCTGACTAATCTTTATGGAGTTTGTAGTATACAGGCCACTTACTGGCTGCCTGCCTGGTTAGAAATACAGTCCACAGCAGGCTCCAAACGGCTGCTTCATCTCCTCCGAGAGACAGAAATAGTGACATGGAGTCCCGCCCAGTCGGATCTCTTCCCAGTACGGCACCTTTATTCTCTTTGGACAGAAGCTGCGTCTAACAGGAGAGCAGGCATACAGCTGCTGTTCTCTCCATACCGTCCTTAAATGAGATGAAGCACTGAAGTGTTTTGCCTCTGCTTCTAAACATCTCCATCAGACCAAATTTCCCAGGGCCATGTGTGATGTGTCGCCCCAATCCAGGGTTTTACTCTGAATTATGGGACTTGTTGTTCTGGTTATTTTATTATAAAACAGGTATGGGAAAATGGCTCTCTGTTACAGTTACCCCCCACTTTTTGCCTGATATTGATGGTGACTTGACTGAGAAGTGTGCTGGGACCCTGCTAACCAGGCCCCAGCACCAGTGTTCTTTCACAAAAAATGTACCATTGTTTCCACAATTGGCACACCCCTGGCACACAGATAAGTCCCTTGTAAAAGGTACCAGTGGTACCAAGGGCTCTGTGACCAGGGAAGGTCTCTAAGGACTGCAGCATGTGTTGTGCCACCCGTAGGGACCCCTCACCTAACACATGCACACTGCCATTGCAGATTGTGTGTGTTGGTGGGGAGAAAAAAGCAAAGTCGACATGGCACCCCCCCTTAGGGTGCCATGTACACACAATACTGCCTGTGGCATAGATAAGTCACTCCTCTAGCAGGCCTCACAGCCCTAAGGCAGGGTGCACTATACCACAGGTGAGGGCATAGCTGCATGAGCAATATGCCACAGTGTCTAAGTCCATTCTTAGACATTGTAAGTACAGTGTGGCCATATTAAGTATATGGTCTGGGGGTTTGTCAAAAACAAACTCCACTGCTCCATAATGACTACACTGAATACTGGGAAGTTTGGTATCAAACTTCTCAGAATAATAAACCCACACTGATGCCAGTGTTGGATTTATTAAAAAACGCACACAGAGGGCATCTTAGAGATGCCCCCTGTATTTTACACAATCCTTCAGTGCATGACTGACTGGTCTGTGCCAGCCTGCTGCTGAGAGACTAGTTTCTGACCCCATGGGGTGAGGGCCTTTGTGCCCGCTTGGGCCAGAAACAAAGCCTGCTCTGGGTGGACGTGTATCACACCTCCCCCCTGCAGGAACTGTAACACCTAGCAGTGAGGCTCAAAGGCTCAGGCTGCGTGGTACAATGCACCAGGGCATCCCAGCTAGTCGAGATGCCTATCCCTCTGGACACAGCCCCCACTTTTGGTGGCAAGTCCAGAGGAGACAATGAGAAAAACAAGGAGGAGTCACCCACCAGTCAGGACAGCCCCTATGGTGCCCTGAGCTGAGGTGATCCCTGCCTTTAGAAATCCTCCATCTTGGTTTTGGAGGATTCCCCCTATAGGATTAGGGATGTGCCCCCCTCCCCTCTGGGAGGAAGCACAAAGAAGGTGCAGCCACCCTCCAGGACAGTAGCCATTGGCTACTGCCCTCCTGACCTAAACACACCCCTAAATCTAGTATTTAGGGGCACCCAAGAACCCAGGAAATCAGATTCCTGCAACCTGAACTACAAAGAAGGACTGCTGACCTACAAGCCTCCAGAGACGACGGATGACGACAACTGCTTTGGCCCCAGCCCTACCGGCCTGTCCCCTGAGTCGAAAACCTGCAACCAGCGACGCATCCAACAGGGACCAGCGACCTCTGAAGTCTCAGAGGACTGCCCTGACCCCCAGGACCAAGAAACTCCCGTGAGCAGCGGCTCTGCTCAACAACCTGCAACAAATTTGCTACTTTTCTTCAACTTTCAAGACCTCACTCTTCCCGCCGGAAGCGTGAGACTTCACATTCTTCACCCAACGCCCCCAGCTCGAGATCCAGAGAACTAACACCACAGGGAGGACTCCTCAGCGACTGTGACCCTGTGAGTAGCCCGAGACGACACCCCAGGATCCCCACAGCGACGCCTGCAGAGATAATCCAGAGGCTCCCCCTGACCGCAACTGACTGTAACAAGGGACCCGACGCCTGGACCAAGCACTGCACCCTCAGCCCCCAGGACCTGAAGGAACCAAATCTCAGGGCAGGAGTGACCCCCAGGCGACCCTCTGCCTAGCCCAGGTGGTGGCTAGCCCTAGAAGCCCCCCTGTGCCCTGCCTGCACCCCTAGAGTGACCCCCGGGTCCCTTTATTGAAACCAATACAAAACCCGATGCCTGCTTTGCACACTGCACCTGGCCGCCCCTGTGCCGCTGAGGGTGTGTTTTGTGTGCCTACTTGTGTCCCCCCAGTGCTCTACAAACCCCCCCTGGTCTGCCCCCCGAGGTCACGGGTACTTACCTGCTGGCAGACTGGAACCGGAGCACCCCTGTTCTCCATAGGCGCCTATGTGTTTTGGGCACCTCTTTGACCTCTGCACCTGACCGAACCTGAGCTGCTGGTGTGGTAACTTTGGGATTGCCTTGAATCCCCAACGGTGGGCTGCCTATGCCCAGGAACTGAGACTTGTAAGTGTCTTACTTACCTCACAATCTAACCAATACTTACCTCCCCTAGGATGTTGATTTTTGCACTGTGTCTACTTTTAAAATAGCTTATTGCCATTTTAACAAAAACTGTATATGTTATTGCTCTAATTCAAAGTTCCTAACTTACCTGTGTGGAGTACCTTGCATTTCATGTGTTTACTTCAAATCTTGAACTTGTGGTTCTAAAAATAAGTTAAGAAAATGTATTTTTCTATATAAAAACTATTGGCTTGGAGTTAAGTCTTTGAGTGTGTGTTCCTCATTTATTCCCTGTGTGTGCACAACAAATGCTTAACACTACCCTCTGATAAGCCTACTGCTCGACCGCACTACTACAAAAAAGAGCATTAGAATTATCTAATTTTGCCACTATCTTACCTCTAAGGGGAACCCTTGGACTTTGTGCACACTATCTCTCACTTTGAGATAGTATTTACAGAGCCAACTTCCTACAACAGGACTACAAGTCCCAGAATGTAAAGATAAAAAACTGGACTGAAGCAGCACATCACGCATGGCCCAGGGAAACTTGCCAGGTATGCTCCATTCTAAATAAAAATAAGAATTGACAATAAGAACGAAATGTGTAATTCTATAACAGACTTTGAATATTACCGGAATCAAGTCTATAATTTATTTGTAAACCAGAATACATTTTGTTTGGTGCAGAAAGCTTCCGAACACCATTTCTTTTTCTTTTTTCCGTTTTATGACACATCTTATTATTTCTTTAAAATAAAAAAATACAGCAGAGTACAGCATGGAGAAATAGCCCATTTCTAACTACATTATGCATACAAATTAACCTATATTATGCATGTTGCAAGGCAATGATCTTTGAAGAGAGTAATGACAAGTGTAGGGAGGCAGGTGTATAGGAAAAGAGCGAGAAAGTGGGGAGGGGAATATAGAGAAACCACTCACATGTGCATGAGCCAGTGGGCATGTCCACAATGAGAAGGATGCAAAGGTCTGTAAAGCAAAGTTACAAAGCATCATCTTCATGAAACCGTAAAGGGCAAAATCTGTCACTATCACCATTAATTTAGTCAAGGGCGCAGCATTTACTCCATCTCACTCAGTATCTGCTGTGCTGGGTTGAGCATGCCAGTATCACTCAAGGGTAAGCCAGATATCTTTCGGATGAGATTTTAGAGGCATAAGATCCCAATAGGCTGTAAATTGCTCCTGACAGTGTGCAGCATCAGCAAGTCAATCTGCTACAAGCGGCACAGCATGTGTGCCCCATCGCATCGCCACCCTACGCTTAGCAAGCAGTAAAAGAATCTCTAATAATTGATGGTCCTCGGAGGGAACATCTTTAACATATCCCAACATCGCTACCATAGGAGTGTGTTCAAGTTGTTGCCCCATAATATCTTCAATTCCAGCAAATATTTCTATGCACAATAGTCAAAGATGCTGGGGCAATTCCAGACAAGATGTAAGAAATCAGCAGAGGGATGGGAGCACCATGGGCAGCGCGCATCTGCAACCAGGCCCATAGGGAGTAGGCGCACAGGGATGTAGTATAATCGGTCTATATATATGAAATGGATGAGGTTGAACTGGTAGTTGGGATAAAGCATGCATGTCTGCATGCAGCAATCTCGCCATTGTTCATGTGTAAGAGCTGGCGTTACATCTGAGTCCCATGCCATGTTACTCTTGGGGTTGCAAACTGGTGCTGTGGCCTGCATTTCTGCAAAGCCGCGTTATCAGTTTGTGAGGAAATGGATTGGTCAGTGTCATCTGAAGTGCCTGGAACATAGGCGGGGCCTCGGGGAACGTACTATATAACGCTCGATGTGCTTGCTGCCCAAAGTTGATAGTATGTGAACACATCAAGGAGATTTGTACCATGTTCTGGAAGAGCCTGCTGTAACGCAATAAAGGTGCCACTGGGATAAGTGACACCCATACATATCATGTTCATTTTGCCCAGCCTGGTGTGTGTCCCTAGGTCAGCAGTGACAGGAAATGCAGGATTATCAAGAAGTGGCATAGCGGGAGCAAAAAGATGCTCGAGGTGTGCTCTGCGTCTGAGTGCAATCCATGCTCATCTTGTACATGCCACTGGATCCACAAGCATGTGCTGCCACTGTGGAGCTATGAACATCGCCATTTCGAGAGGGCAGGGAGAAACTAGGTAAACCTCAGGAGCCGTGTGGGCTAGGAACTGTATAGGATATCACCAGCAACGTGCAAAATGAGCTTGGGCACAGAAGCATTACAAATCCATGTCCGGAGCAGCCAGTCTTTCCTGCTCAAACGTACCATCAAAACTTCCCAGGCAATGCACAGCTGTTTTCCGGCCCAGGCCAAAGAGATAAAATACAACAGAAGCTGGAGCTGAAAATACAGTGGCAGCAAGAGTGGCAGGTTCAGAAAGAGGTATAGAAATTTGGAAAGGACCACCATCTTTGCAATGGGCAGGCGACCCGTCAGTGACAGACAACCGCCTCCATCTCTCAAGCGTATCTTCCAGCTACGTGATCAATTGGCTATAGTTGTTTTTTCACAGCTCATACAAGTTTCTGCTAAGCCATACCCCAAGATACTTGACAAGACTGTCCACCCATGTGAATGGGAAGTGTGAGGTAAATGGAGCACTGTTTCAGTTAATGGAAAAATAACTGACATAAAGGCATAAAGACCGCCCAGTTGATCTTTATGCTGGAGAGCTCACCAAAGCCATAAGTTCTCTAATGAGAGGCTCTAAATGTAATTGTGGGTCTCAGACATATAGCGTAACATCATCTGCATAGAGTGAAACAAGGACCCTGCATGGGGTGAAGGCAAGACCGCGGTGAGCATGGTGCTGGCGAAGTCGAGCAACGAGTGGCTCCATAGCTATCGCGAAAAGAATGGGTGACAAAGGACAGCCACGTTGGGTACCCCTCATCACTTCAAAGGGTTCAGTGACATGGCCATTCACATGCAATCGAGCCCTCGGGTGTGTATGCAGCAAATGAATTAACTTATGAAAGTTGGACTCAGAACTATATGCCCAAGCAGAGCAAAGAGGTATGGCCACTCAAGGGAACTGAACGTCTTGGTGGCATCTAGGCAAACCGCTGCAGCAGAAAGATTGGGATTAATGGTGTGTAGAACAGCAAAGAAGGTATGTAGGTTTTGCATTCTGAATCAACCCATCACAAAACCAGCTTTCCCAGGGCACACTATACTCAGCAGTAACAGCAAGAGACATGAAGCAAGAGGCTTGGCTAGGGTCTTGTTGTCTATATTTATCATAGACAATGGGTGATACAAGTCGCACCTATGGGCATCCTTGCCCGGTTTAAGGATAGTCACAATGAGGGCTTCCCACAGAGGCGCCAGTAGAATACTGATAAACAGAGATTCCACATACATGGTCAGCAAGTGAGTAGAAATCCAGGGGGCATATTGTAAAGCCATCGAGGCCAGGCTCCTTCCAGGCCGCATGGCATTGGTGATCCCGATCACTTCCTCTGCTGTGAAGGGTTCATCCAGATATCTCTGGTGTTCCTCATCAAGCCACAGGAGCTAAATGGAGTCAAAGTATCCCAGGAAGTCCAAGGATTCCGCTCCTTGATGAGTACAGTAGAGAGTTGAGTTGAAGTCAGTCATGAGTGTCTGCACTGCCTCGGTGCCCATTTGCACATTAACCTGATCATCATGAAGCTATGTGACATACTCGCTCACTCAAGGCTTGCGGAGCAATTGGGCCAGCGACTTGCTCAGTCTATCCTCTTCTCCAAACTGCCTAGCATGTGCCTCTCTTCCAATATATTTCGACTCCTGCAGCACCGCCTCTTTATTATCTGATATTCTATTATGTATGGATGTGAGTGTAGCGCTATGGTGTTCGTCAAAGACTCGAAGTTCGAATTCTCTGATCCCTGCCTCTAAGCGTTCAAGGTTGGCTCGTAGAGAGCAGAGCACGTCCGCCTGCTTCTCCATGCGCGCTCCTCTAATCACAGCCTTGAAGGATTGCCATAAGGTCGATCTCGAAGTCTCTCCATTATCATTGTGCTCAAAGACTTCCATTATGGCTTTCTTAATATTCTCCCAAAAGATCGGATCCCACAGGACTCCTGCCAGGAGCATCAATGAGAATGCTCGGGTGGGGTCATTGAATCACAGAATCGGAAACACTCAAGCCGGACATTCCTGTTCACTTGGTGTTTACAGCCCAGTTAGTCTGTAACGCATCACCGTCCACATCGACTTCGATGTGCTCTCAGATTTCAGCGGGAGAGTCTTGGTGAATTTGGTGCCTTTTTTGGGATCTGTGAAGATGGAGGCTTTGCCGAGTATAGCAGTGAGTACTTTGCATCCATACATTGAAGATCCCTTTTTGCCAGGAGAAATTCTCTGTGTGCCGTCTGCACCAACACAGTGTAATCCAGAAATATTGAGCTCTCAAACCCACTGTATTGTAGGAGCCTCTTCTTCTTGCAAGGCGCAGTGCTGTGTCTTGACCTCGATAATTAAAGACCCGAGCAATAATGGGGTGAGGTGTGCCCGGGGGGGAGCTGGGGTCAAGTGACCAGTGTGCCCGCTCGTCTGAAAATAAGGGGGGGAAATCCTCACTAAATTGTGTTCGAAGCATGAAGTATGAAGTCCTCCATTTGCTGTTGATTTTGGAATACCTATTATGCGCAAATTATTCCAGCAGGACAGTATTTCCAGGTCTTCGTTCTTATTTTGTATTACTTCTAGAACCTTCTCCATGTGCAAAAGCTTTTCCCTGTTTGCAGACTGGGCATCCTCTGCGTCGGATATTCGGCTCTCTAATTGGTCTAAGCAGTCACCATGTTTGTCAACCTTTTCTTTTAGCCGGTCAAAGCGTCACCGAGAAGGTCTATTTTGTTATCAATTGTTGTCAGGCTCTGTTTTAGATCCAAAAGCATGAGATGGATATCAGAGGGGGTGGGTTTATCTGCAACCACGGGGTGCGACTCTTGCACCTCCTGTTGTGGCAATTCCATAGTGCACTTGACATCGATTTATCGAAGGAGAGTTTTGTTTGACTTCACTCGTCACTGTTCCTCATCTTCGTAGGCTAAGTGCATGCTGTCTCGTGTATCTAGATTGTCACCAACTATCCTGCTCGCAACTCCAGCGAAGCAGGCACCCGAGAGCCTAGTATACATGTATCAGGAGCCCCTCCAAAATGGAACCTGACCCCCACTCTCTGGTGAGCCCCCTGGGCATCCCATACCACATCAGCCGCGCCACTCCCTGCACATTCACAAGGGGTATGAGCAGGCTAAGGGGGGCTTCTGATGATGAGCTTCCAGCGAGGTCGGGAGGATGAAGTGTCACAGTCAGAAAGTGTTGCCTCGTGTGGGGTTAGGTGCACCGTGTGAGGTCCATAGTTGTCTCAGACTCCCCAGGCACTGTCCAGGCCACGCCACTCCCCACTCATCGGGGGGCATGAGCAGGCCCCATCATGCCCTCAGTACCCAGGCAAATAGTTAATTATATGGTAGAGTGGTCTGTCACACGTTCGGAGGGCACTTCATGTCCATTCGTAGCCAGTCACAATAAGGCAGCTCTCACCAGCAGTTTTTCCCAACATGGGACCTATGGACTAAGTGGTTTAGTCGCACCCAATGATGATTCAA
The DNA here is from genome assembly GCF_031143425.1 of Pleurodeles waltl. Taxonomy (NCBI): domain Eukaryota; kingdom Metazoa; phylum Chordata; class Amphibia; order Caudata; family Salamandridae; genus Pleurodeles; species Pleurodeles waltl. The sequence goes on from NC_090449.1 coordinate 157,368,028, forward strand.
AACAGGAGCCCTTCCGAAGTAAGCAAATGCAAGTGTCCACTTGTTCCAACTCACTTTTGTCCAACCATGCGGCCTACAGATAACCAGTCCGACCCAAGCACCACGCCTGCCAATGAGTGTACAGGCCTTCACGTCTCCACTCGCAGCTGCAATCATGCGCGATATCCAGCCGCGGAGGCCTGCCCAGTGCAGGACAAGCATGTGCCATTTGTCTCTGAGGCGGGTGCTAGTATCAGCGGCAGGGGAGGCCGCACTGTAATCCTGAGAGCTTCCCCTGGGACAGTGCGCAAATCACCCAGCCAGGCCCGGCACCCCTACCCAGTCACCCGCCACTAGCACAGTAGGACCACGTCCCGCCCCGGTCTGCACCAATCGCAGGGCAACGGGCACGCACAGCAAGGCAGGGCCTAGTCCCGGCCCCATCATGGCACCGCTCCCTCAATGGAGAAGGCTAGGGAGCCAAGGCCGCACTCCTCACTGGTGCAGCAGGGTCCAGATCCAAACAGCCACTGCATCTGTGCCCCTCCTAAGGTCCCTGTTTCTCTCGGTGCAGCACAGAAGAGGGCCCCAGGCACTCATTCCATGCAGGTCCTCCATGCAGCCTCTTTCGGTGGCTCCGCCCGGTGGTACAGCCGCCACCTTTTAGTTCAGGCCACACCACGCCGCCAGCAACATGTCTGCACTGTATCAGCAGCTGCACAAGTGTTAGAAATGGGGTCTTTGGTTGACAGTCAGGTTACCCCCTGTTCAAGCAAGGACCCTCACTCTAGTCAGGGTAAAAGAGAATCACCCTCAGCTAACCCCTGCTTGCCCCATTGGTAGCTTGGCAGAGCAGTGGGCTTAACTTCAGAGTGCTAGGTGTAAAGTATTTGTACCAACACACACAGTAACTTAATGAAAACACTATAAAATGACACAACACAGGTTTAGAAAAATAGGAAATATTTATCTAAACAAAACAAGACCAAAACGAAAAAAATCCACCATACACAAGTTAAGTTATGAATTTTTAAAGATTAAATCCAAAAATAGTGCTTAGAAACAGAAAATGTTTCGATGAGGTGTTAACACGGCGTCGTGACGGAGTGGTTCCCAACCATCCGACACCAGCGGCGCCGGCCATGGAGTCCCGTAGACCCCCAAGTACAGTACCTTGGTGAAGAATGGAAACAAGCCGGTGCGCGAAGTCGGGGATCGCAGCGAAACATTGAATCCGCGTACTTCGAGTGGTGTCGGTCACGGTGTGGTGCGGCGACTTCCACGGAGTCGCAGACTTTGGTGGGGCTGCAGTGGTGTCGGGCCTGCGAAGGCCGTGCGTTCCAGCGAAGATCACGGAGTTGGGTGCAGGCGACGTCACCGTATTTAGCAGCGCCGTCCGTCCGGAGTCGTCCGAAGTCGACTTCCTTGAGTTTTCACCAGCTTTTCCTTTCAAGGGCCCAGGGACTGGATAGGGCACCACTTGTCAGGGCAGGAGTCTCAGCAGAGAGTCCAGGTGTTGGTAAGGGAAGTCTTTGATGGCCCTGAGACTTGAGAACAGGGGGCAAGCTCAGTCCAAGCCCTTGGAGAGTCCTTCTCAAGTAGGAATATACCACAAAGCCCAGTCTTTGTCCCCTTGCACAGGCAGAAGCTGCAACTGCAGGTTAGCTCCACAAAGCACAGTCACAGGCAGGGCAGCACTTCTCCTCAGCTCTTCAGCTCTTCAACAGGCAGAGGTTCTGCTTGTTTCCACAAGTGTTCTAAAGTCTGTGGATTTGGGTGCCCTTCTTATACCCAATTTCTCCTTTGAAGTAGGCCTACTTCAAAGTAAAGTCTCTTTTGAATGTGAAATCCTGCCTTGCCCAGGCAAGGCCCCAGACGCTCACCAGGGGGTTGGAGACTGCATTGTGTGAGGGCAGGCACAGCCCTTTCAGGTGTGAGTGTCCCCTCCCTCCTAGCACAGATGGCGCATCAGAAAATGCAGACTACACCCCAGCTCCCTTTGTGTCACTGTCTAGTGTGAGGTGCAACCAGCCCAACTGTCAAACTGACCCAGACAGGGAATCCACAAACAGTCAGAGTCACAGAAATGGTATAAGCAAGAAAATGCTCACTTTCGAAAAGTCACATTTTCAAACACACAATCTTAAAATCAACTTCACTAAAAGATGTATTTTTAAATTGTGAGCTCAGAGACCCCAAACTCCACATGTCCATCCGCTCCCAAAGGGAATCTACACTTTAATCATATTTAAAGGTAGCCCCCATGTTAACCTATGAGGGGGACAGGCCTTGCAACAGTGAAAAACAAATTTAGCAATATTTCACTGTCAGGACATATAAAACACATTACTATATGTCCTACCTTAACCATACACTGCACCCTGCCCTTAGGGGCTACCTAGGGCCTACCTCAGGGGTGTCTTACATGTAAGATAAGGGAAGGTTTAGGACTAGCAAGTGGGTACACTTGCCAAGTCAAATTTACAGTTAAAACTGCATACACAGACACTGCAGTGGCAGGTCTGAGACATGATTACAGAGCTACTTATGTGGGTGGCACAACTAGTGCTGCAGGCCCAATAGTAGCATTTGATTTACAGGCCCTGACACCCCCAGTGCACTTTACTAGGGACTTACTAGTGAATCAAATATGCCAATCATGGATAAACCAATCGACAATACAATTTACACAGAGAGCATATGCACTTTAGCACTGGTTAGCAGTGGTAAAAAGCACAGAGTTCAAAAGCCAACAGCAACAGGTCAGAAAAAATAGGAGGCAGGACGAAAATAAATTGGGGATGACCCTGCATAAGAAAAAAGGCCAACAATGAGGCAGACTGATTCCACCACAGCCCGCAGTCTGCTTACATTCACATATTTCAGAGAGCTGGATGGCCCCAAAGTCTAGGATTAATGAAGGATTTTCATCTCCAGCCAGCAGAACCTCAGCAGGGTGGGGCCATCCTTCTGTTAGGCTCTCTGGCAACCCATCGTTGGAGCACCATTTTTATTATAAAAACTAATATTCAAACCATGTCAGTTTATAATAATATTGGCATTTATAAATGAAAAACACCAAACATGCAATTGTTGACTGATAGTTTTATTTTTTTAAAAATATTTTTATTGTAGTTCATTTTTGTAATATTATTGTCACATGTCTGGGTAATTTTGATTCAAATTACTCATCTTTGTCCAAACTAATTCTAACTAAAACATGTTTAACCAGTTTACTCTTGTTATGACAACTGTTCAGGAGCGAGAAAGGAAACAACGGAGGGAGAAAAACAGAGGGAGAAAAAAAAGGAAAGGAGTGTGAGAGAAGGACAGGGACAGTAGCAAAGGTAAGACATAGAGTAAGAACAAATGGGAAAGAGAGTTAGAAGGGAAAAAGTGAGGGAGAGATAAATGGAAAAGGGAGAAGGATGAGGAGTTCAGTGATAGAAACAGAGAATGTGTGTAATTGGAGGAGAAAGAAAAGACAAGGATCAGGGGAGGGAAAGGGAGAAAAGAAGTATGGATAGAAGAGAAGTGAGGACAGAAGAAGAGAAAAGCAATAAAAGGAGGGCAATGGGAGGAGAAAGAGACAAAAGGAGAGGCGAGACACATCAAAGATGAAAGGAGAGAAAAAAGGCTCAGTTCAGATCAAGGGAGAGGTGAAAGATGGGAAAGAATAGAGGAATGTTAGAGTTGGGTGAAAAGATAGTCCTCATAGAGAAAAATGGACTTGCTCAGTTACAACCACTATCGATATAGGTCTAAACTTGGGGTATTTATTTTTTCTGGCTACTCCTCTGCCCAAAACACAACACGGACACATAGGCCCTCATTACAACCCTGGCGGTCGGTGATAAAGCAGCGGTAACACCGCCAAAAGGCAGATGGTAAAAAAAAATGGAATCATGACCACGGCGGAAACTGACAACACATACAGCCACTTTAACACTCCGACCGCCATGGCGGTAGTAACAAACATCGCGGTGGTAATCGTCAACAGCCAAGCAGAAGACAATGTACCACCCACTGCATTACAACCCGCCCATCTGTCAGCTTTTTCCGGGGCAGTACCAACACCATCAAAAGAACGGAGGAAAACAGAACACTGAAGGGAAACAACTCGACACTCAAGGAAGAACCAGGATGCCATGGAGCCCAAGCTACAGGTGTTCCCCATGTCGCTGTATCTTCTCATACATCAGGAACATAAACGCCGGCAACGACTACCACTGTGAGTACTGCACCTAGCATACAGGGGGGGGGGAAGAGAGTGACACACACACACAACATGCAACACCCCCACCCTCACCCGAAACACCATACACACAAACACATGCAACAACATCACATATACACCCCATAACCCTCTGGAATAACGCAAGAACAAAAGGAATGGAGTAAAATTAGTGTAATATTAGTAATACTCAGAAATATGTTCATAAAGAAAAAACTTTATCTACAATATATACAATATATACAAAAAGAGGGACAATGCCCACTCAAAAATTGGCTGTGGCCCACTGGGCCAAACCACATAGGCTAAGACCACACTTGACTCCTGCCTCAATACGGAGAGAACACTGCAGGGGCATCAGGTCGAAAACACACAGGCACCTCAGGGGGACAGGGAATGGGGGACACCTCAGCCGGAAGATGGTACAATGCCACTGCTCCTGGAGGGGGCTCCATGCCCATTGCTTGCTCCTGGGGAGTGCAAAGCCACAGTCTCTCTAGTGGGTGGTTTGCCCCCTACTGGGTCCTGGGGAGTGCAAAGCCACAGTCTCTCAAGTGGGTGGTTTGCCCACTGCTTCGTCCTGGGGATTGCAAAGCCACAGTCTCTCAAGTGGGTGGTTTGCCTACTGCTGGGTCCTGGGGAGTGCAAAGCCCCAGTCTCTCAAGTGGGTGGTTTGCCCACTGCTGGGTCCTGGGGAGTGCAAAGCCACAGTCTCTCAAGTGGGTGGTTTTCCCCCTGCTTGCTCCTGGGGAGTGCAAGGCCACAGTCTCTCGAGTGGATGGCTTCTCCACTGGTTCTGGAGGGGGCCTTGTGCCCAGTGTGCTTAATCCTGGCAAGGAGGGGCTGAGTGGATGGCTTCTTCCACTGGTTCTGGAGAGGGCCTTGTGCCCAGTGTGCTTCATCCTGGCAAGGAGGGGCTGAGTGGATAGCTTCTTCCACTGGTTCTGGAGAGGGCCTTGTGCCCAGTGTGCTTCATCCTGGCAAGGAGGGGCTGAATGGATGGCTTCTTCCACTAGTTCTCGAGGGGGCATTGCGCCATGTGATGCAGATCTTTTGGAGTGCAAGGTCACAGTCTCTCACCTGGGTGTCAAAACAACAGCTTTTGCAGGGGTCAGGACGCACTGCAGCCCATGTAGTCACCACTACACACTGCTCCACGGCGGTGATGGCTGCTCAGTGTATTCCAGTTGCGCTGCAGGTGGCGTGGCGGGGCTGGCAGTTGTGGTGGTAGCCTCCAGGCCTTCACCTGCAGCCTCGGACAGCTGCCCACTGGGGCTGCTGCTGCTGGCAGTGGTGCTGCTTGTGGCAGTGCAGGTGGCAGTGCTGGCCGCGGTGCAGGTGGCGGTACTGGCAATTGTGGTGGTAGCCTCCAGGACTTCACCTGCAGCCTCGGACAGCTGCCCACTGGGGCTGCTGCTGCTGGCAGTGGTGCTGCTTGCGGTGGTGCAGGTGGCAGTGCTGGCTGCGGTGCAGGTGGCGGTGCTGGCCACGGTGCAGGTGGCAGTGCTGGCCGTGGTGCAGGTGGCGATACTGGCAGTTGTGGTGGTAGCCTCCAGGCCTTCACCTGCAGCCTCGGATGGCTGAAGTGCCATGGCTGGTGTTCTGTGCCCCTTCCTGCCCTTGGCAGATGGTGGTGCCGCCTTGCTTCTTTGACTTGGCCTTGATGGCTGGTTGTGCCTCCCTCCCCTTGCAGGATGCTGTCCCCTTCTTGCCTTTGCCAGGTGGCGGACCCTTCCTGGCCTTGGTGGTGTTGGTGGCACACTGGCTGGGCTGACGGTTGCCTCCTTGGAGCCTCTCACAGCTGCAGAAACCACAGTGGCCGTGGACTGGGTGGAGTAGGTGGTGGGCTGGGTTCTGGCCACCCTGGCCCGAGGTGAAGAACTGGGGGGAAGGGTAGGGAATAGGTCAATGGTGGCGAGGAAAAGCTTCTTAGGGACACTGGGGCAGGAAGAGAGTGAAGGTTTGGGAGTGGAAGAAGAAGGAGTGGTTGTAGGAGGTGTCAGTCTGCTGTGTTTGGGTGCAGGTACATGGGCTGGATGCTGTTGTGAGGTGGATGCCTGTTGGGTGGGTGTGTGCTTGCATTTGTGTACGTTGGGGGTAGGAGTCACAGACACGGTGGGAAAGGACACAGGGGACGTGTGCATGGATGTTGGGGTGGTGACTGTCAGTGAGGGGCGTGTAGTGATAGGCGTGCTGGTGATGGAGGTAGTGGATGAGGATGTAGTGCATGCAGGTGTGAGTGGAGACACTACTGGGAGGGAGGTGGACGAGGAGGAGGAGGGGGACACAGTGGAGGCAGTGGATGTTGGTGTGTCTGCATGGGGATGGTGCTTGTGTGAGTGCCTGTGAGATGAAGTGTGGTGCTTGGCTTTGCCTGAGCCACTTCTGTGTGTTGATTTGGGTGATTGCTGGTCTGAAGGTGTGCTTGGGATAGGCTGGGGTTGAGGGGATTGGGGCCCGGTAGAGAAAGTTGGAGGGGGGAATCTGGAGACAGGGACAATGGCTGCCATCAGTGCGGAGGCCAGAGCCTGGAATGCGCTCTGTTGGGCCGCCACACCAGAGTGAATGCCCTCCAGGTATGCATTTGTGTGTTGCAAATGCCCTGTTAGACCCTGGACGGCATTCAGTATGGTTGACTGCCCGACAGTGAGGGATCTCAAGAGATCAGTAGCCTCCTCACTGAGGGCAGCAGGGCTGACTGGGGCAGGGCCTGAGGTGCCTGGGGCGAAGGAGATGCCTACTCTCCTGGGTGAGCGGACACGAGAAACATGCTGAGGGGATGCTGGGAGGGCGGTGCTGCTATGAGGGGTGGCGGCTGTACCTCTGGGGTGGGCACAGAGGTGTCTGCCACTGCCAGGGAGCTTCCATAGGAAGAGGAGGTGCTGTCGGTTGTGTCCTCTCCAGTCTGCGTCGTGGTGCTCCCCTTGCCCTCCGTCCCACTGGTTCTGTCACCGTCGGTGGATTTGGCCTCCAGGCCCATGTGGGATGCAGTTCCCTCCGTCGCCGGTGCCTCTGCTCCTCCGCCAGATGATGCTAATGCACACAAGGACAGGGTGACAAAACAAGAAGGGGGGAGAGACAGAGGATACACTTGGTCAATGCCAGCAACACCACTTCGTTTGGCATACACAACACACAGCGATCAGCCCTATGCACTAGGCCATGCACTACCAGTTACAATGGTAGTCACCGCCCATGTAGTACAATGCCTAACGCCATTAGCTTCACACCTGAAACCCACAGGACCCTGCCCAGTAGTAGATGCCCACTATTACTATTGGGGTTGAAGTGCTTCAGAGCCTGTCCAACATAGGACCTACCCTGCCATGTTCGCCCTGGCCTAGGGGCACCAACAGCCCACATCTCCCACCCAGGTAAAACCTTAACGCGTGCAAAGTCATGATTCTGAATCTGTACTCACCCCCTTGTGGCTGCTGTGATGCCTTCAAGCGCCCATCCAACTCTGGATAGGCCACCGCCAGGATGCGGATCATCAGGGGGGTCAGGGTACGACAGGCACCCCTTCCTCGTTGGGAGGCCAGCCCCAGCTAGGCCTCCTCCATCTTCCTTGCCCATCGGCGCAGGTCCTCCCACCGTTTGCGACAGTGGGTGCTCTGCCTGTCAAAGACCCTGCACCTCCTTGGCTATGGCACGCCAAATATCCTTTTTCTGATGGGCGCTGACCTGCAGAAAAATATGCATAGAAAAAGGTATGAGTCATACCGTCCGTCCTGTTACACTCCTGGCCCACCATATACCTCCCATCCACTTACGCACAGACATTGACCACCAGACATGCAGCACTCTGCCTAGGACGCCTCAGACCACCCCCCCCCCCTACACAAGGCTTACACTCACAGCAATCCATACATTCATGGCCCACGCATCATGCTCACAGTGTACTCACTTGTTTGTCTGGAGAACAATAGAGTAAAGTGCACTGGGGTAGGACCCCATCCACCAGTCTCTCCAACTCCTCGAAGTGAAGGCGGGGGCCATTTCCACAAACACTTGAGCCATTGTCGCTTCCAGACACAGGTCACAGCAGCACTTGCAGTGTAGGTCCTATCCTGTTGAAGGTCAGGTACCAAGTGAGTGAACAAATAGAAAATGGTGGTCACATCCGCAGCGGTGCGTACCGTCACCGCCGGCGTACATCGCCATTGGCTCCTGAAACCCATAGGGCCCAATGATAATGAATGCAAAGTTGCGCGGCGGTCATCGACCGCCGACCGCAACGGCGCACGATGCCAGCGCAATTACCTAATTTCCACTTGTCTTTCCTCACAGGTCAGGCAGCCGCCATTTCAGGGAGGCCCAGGCCATGGCATCTAACTGCATCACAGCAGACATTTGCACAACAACTGACTCTGGCGTTCACATACTGTTTCAGTAAAGGAAGAAATGCATATTTATTTTAACATATGTGTGAATATTTCCCTCTGCTCACCGTTTTTCACCCTAGAGTTCAACCGCTGAGGATGAATAGGAGATGGAGACATCCCCCCGTGTACAGACCCCTGGTGGACCTGGCGACAATTGAGGACAGGCACATTATCCTGACCTACAGACTTGATAGGGCCACAATCCAAGAACTGTGTGCCTCATTGGAGCCAGACCTGATTTCAGCTATCCGCCAGCCCACAGGTATCCCCACTCTAGTGCAGGTCCTGTCAGTGCTCCATTTCCTGGCAAGTGGCTCCTTCCAAGCGACAGTGGCCATGGCATCAGGGATGTCTCAGCCAATGTTCTCCAACGTGCTGACCAGAGTGTTGTCTGCCCTGCTGAAACACATGCACAGCTACATCGTATTCCCCCAGGTGGAGGATTTGGCCACAGTGAAGGCTGACGTTTATGCACTGGGACATATCCCCAACATCATTGGTGCCATTGACGGAACACATATTGCATTTGTTCCCCCCCCCCCACCCCTGGAGAAATGAACAAGTGTTCAGGAACAGAAACAGCTTTCACTCTCTTAATGTGCAGATGGTGTGTTTGGCAGACCAGTACATCTCTCATGTCAATGCCAAGTACGCTGGCTATGTGCATGATGCCTTTATCTTGAGGAATAGCAGCATTCCATATGTGATGTCTCAACTCCAGAGGCACCGGGTGTGGCCCATGGTCCCCACCCAGTTGATGTAGGAATATGGGTTTGGGTTTGGCCCTAAGGGTGAGTGTCTGGCTAACAGGTATCCCTCGATATTTACAGGTGAATCTGGTTACCCCCAACCTCTCATGGCTACTGACCCCAGTGAGGAATGCCAGGATAAGGGCAGAGGAAAGTTACAATGAGGCACATGGGCGAACAAGGAGGATCATTGAGAGAACCTTTGGCCTCCTGAAGGCCAGATTCCGGTGCCTCCATCTGACAGGTGGATCCCTGTACTACTCAACCAAAGAAGGTGTGCCAGATCATCATTGCATGTTGCAGAACCTGGCCTTGAGAAGCCAGGTGCCTTTTCTGCAGGAGGATGAGGCTGGAGATGGTCGTGTGGCAGCGGGGACCCTGTGGACAGTGATGAAGAGGAGGCAGAGGAACGAGATGTGGACAACAGAAGTACACTCATTCAACAGTACTTCTAGTGACACACAGGTAAGACACTGTAACTTCACCTTCCATTGTAGTTTTGTGTTTGACATTGAACATGGCAGCCTGATTTCCCTATTTCTATAGCCACTTACCGTTTCCTTTGGCATCTCTATTTTCAGATCTCTGTGCCCCACTCTGGCTCCTGGTGTGTTTACTGCTGACCACTACAGGTTATACCTATGTTAATATTACAGTAGATTAGAAATGCAATGTTTACAGTTTGCGAAACTAATACATTTTTCATACAATCCACAGACTCCATACTTGAATTTGTTCAAAGGGTGTTTACTTAGGTGCTAATAAGTGGAGGGGGTATTGGAATGGGCTGGGTTGCTGACGGAGGAAAGTCCAGGGTACAGTCCAGTCTATTTGTATCACAGGTGCATTGTCCAAGGGGGCATAGGAAGGGGAGCAATGGCAGTTCAAGGTGGACAGGGTGACAGAGTTGGACACAAGGGTGACAATCAAGAGAGTCTTATTTCCTGGCGGGGTATTGACAATGTTCTCTGGCTTCTGCCTGGATAGCAGGGACTGTTTGCGGGGTGGTTCTCCTTCTGCAGGGGGTGGGGTGCTGGTGGCCTGTGGGTCCTGTGGCGGTCCTCCTGTCCACTAGCGTCAGCAGAGGTGGAGGGCTGTTCATCAGTGTGGCTAGTGTCAGGGGGCCCGTTGGTGTGTCACTGCCTCCCTCATGGTGTTGGCCATTTCTGCCAGCACCCCTGCAATGGTGACCAGGGTGGTGTGGATGTCTTTCAGGTCCTCCCTGATCCCTAGGTACTGTACTTCCTGCAGCCAATGGGTCTCCTGCAACTTGTACAGTATCTGGCCCATGGTCTCCTGGGAATGGTGGTATGCTTTGTGCCTTGTGGAGAGTGGGTTCCCTGGGCCTGTCCTCCCTCTGTCGCACAGCAGTCCTCCCACTGTCCCTGTTGTCCTGTGCCTCTGTCCCCTGAACCGTGTGCCCACTGCCACTGACTCTAGGTCCCTGATCGTCCTGTGTTTGTGGGGTTGCCTGGGGTCCCTGTAGTGGTGGACACACTGCTGATTGACGTGTCCTGGGGGCAGAAGGCGGGGCCCGCTGGGTGGGTGCTGTGCTGGTGTTACCTGAGGGGGAGGCTCTGTGGTGGTTTGGGACTGTGGCTGGGTAACCGACTGTCCAGAGGTCCCTGATGGGCCAGGTTGGTCATCGTGATCCAGCCGTGCAGAGCTGCTGTCATCACTGTGGGCCTCTTCTGTGGGGGGACTGGATGTGGCTGGCACCTCCTCTCCAGTGACGATGAGTGGGGGTCCTGTGAAGATGTAAATTCAGTGTTATTGTATCTGCATGTGCCATCTTGTGCATGGATATGTTTCCCTCTATGGTTGTTATTAGCAAGGCAGCTTTGGCTTGTGTGAGTTGTGCTTGGTTTGGCTAAGCAATTGTCACTAGTGTGCATGCTGTGGTGATTGGTGTCCATGCAGGTCTGTGATGGGGGTCCATGCATTGGTGTTGCATGCAGGGCTTGGTATTGGGATTGGTGGGTTGTGATGGTGGGGTGTATGTGAAGTGGTGGAGTGATGAGGGTGAGGGTAGGTGTAGGAGTTTGTGATGGCATGCAGGGAGGGGGAGTGGAAGTTATAAAGATTTGACTTACCAGAGTCCAGTCCTCCTGCTACTCCTGCAAGGCCCTCCTGATGCATGATCACCAAGACTTGATCCTCCAATGTTGTTAGTTGTTGGTGAGGAGGTAAGGGTCCACCACCAGTCCTGTACAGCTACCTGGTGTCTTGCAACCACGGAACACACCTTCCCCCATAGGTCGTTCCACCTCTTCCTGTTGGCATCCATTGTTCTTGGATGCTGTCCCACGGCGTTGACCCTGTCCACGATCCTCTGTCATAGCTCCATCTTCCTAGCAATGGACTTCTGCTGCACCTGTGATCCGAATAGCTGTTGCTCTACCCAGATGATTTCCTCCACCATGACCCTTAGCTCCTCCTCTGAGAACCTGGCGTGTCTTTGTGGTGCCATGGATGTAGTGTGAGTGGTATGTGTGAGGGTGGGTGGGGTGATGTGTTGGGGTGTGTGCTGTGAGGTGCGTGTATGGTGTATGGGTGATGGTGTTATGTGGCTCAGATTCAGTGGGTGCTCCTGGCTTGTCTCTCTCTCAGTTGGCAATATGTTTTTTCGTTGTAAGGGGTTGTGGATAATGTGTGTGTGTGTTTTATATTGGATTGGGTGTGTGGTGTGGTGTGTGCATGTGTGGCAGGTGTGTGTAGTTTGAGTTGTCCAATATGGGGTAGTTTTGTTAGTGTGTGTGTATTTTGAGCGCAGCGGTGTGTATCGCCTATGGTTTACCGCGGTTGAATGACCGCCGTGGTAATTCGTGGGTCATGATGCTGTGGGCGTATTTCTGTTGGCATAACGGTGTGGGTTTTGGTACCGCCAGTTTATCACTGACCTCTGGTCTGGCGGACTTGTGTGGGTGTCTGTATAGTGGCAGGTTTCTCTGTGTGGGTCATAATACCCGTGGCGGTATACCGCCGCTGTCATGGTATGTTGGCGGGCGTCAGCACAGCTGTAAGTGGCATTTACCACCAATGTTGTAATGAGGGCCATAATTCTTTTCCACTGAAAACCAACACTTTTTTAAATGTGAGTAGATTTCAGTCAAGTTTCAGCCCTAGATCAGCCTGTACCTAGGGAAACCTTGCAAACCTGCAAATTTTTTTAAACTAGACGCTTGGGAGAGTACAGATTGGTGTTACGTGCGTGGCTTTCACTAGATAGTTTTACCCAGAAACCCTTGTAAACCTCAAACTTTGACTAAAACACATATCTCCTAAATATTTCTGTGACGTTAAGTTCTAGAATCTGTGGGCCACCATAAAGTTCCAACCACTCAACGTTCCCCCAAGACTACCGATAAAAAATGGTACCTCACTTGTGTGGGTGGGCCAAGTGACAGCAACACAAGGACTTATAGTGCTACGTGGAGAGATCAGCTACAGGGGTAGCTGTGGCATTTTGGGTCTGGGCTTGGTCACCACCCATGGAAAACTTCGAACCACAGGGAGGTATAAAAACTAGACACCCAGGGTAATCGAGGATGATCTAACTTGTATTTATCCAATGAAGTGTGTTTTACCCCAATGCATCACAATCCTCATACTTTGCTTAAAATCATGCATTTTCCCTACATTTCTGCGATAGAAACGTCTGGAATCAGCAGTCATCCACAAAATGTCTATTATGCAGTGTGACCCCACTTCTCCTGAAAACAATTTTGCCCCTCTTGTGTTGCTGGGCCTTATGCCTGTGACAAGAACAGATCAAATCAAGGTCAATAGAGTTCTTGTAGGTAAAGCCACGCAGGTCACCTCACCCTGGACTCCCCTGGGTGTCTAGTTTTAAAAAATATGCAGGTTTGCAAAAAAGGGTCGGTTTTCAGTGGAAAAATGTGATGTATCTATGTTGCGCTTTGAGTTCTTTCCTATTGTGGCCACTAAGTCTACCCACAAATGGGGTACCATTTTTGCCAAAAGACTTGGGGGAACACTGTGTGGTAGGAAGTTTGTGGGTCCGCACAGATTCCACTGGGGGTGTCTGGGACTGATTTTTGAGTAACCTCAGCTAGAGTGCTCAAGACCCGAGACCAAAAGAGTTGTAATCTCCCACAGTCCCACAGATCCAGAGCATGAGTCAGGTGAGCAGGCATAGTTTGACATCCAGACTATTTTGTAGAGACAAAAGGGAACATTTTCGGCAGTTGCAGCAGTTTAAGGTATGCCCTGTGTAATGTGTTGGTTTGTATAAATTAGAAAGGGTACTCCAGCAAAGCTCGCGACTATTTATCAGTTAATACTTATTGTAGTTTAATTTCCCAAGCGAGACTAAGAGGCAACCAATCTACTCTAAACAAACTCATCTGTGGCCTTTCATGTGGAATGTTTGCAATGCAGTATGTGAGGGGCCTTCCTACTGCTGCTCCAGCCAGGTTGCCTAGAGGAAGTTACAAATTCAACCACAGATAGGAAAACCATCTGCCAGCAACTCTGATTGGTCTCCCAGGGACTGAAGATCTAACAGGGCCCCCTTCTCACACATGTCACCAACTGTGGACAGCCCAGCTCGTTTCCAGGGTATCAATTCACATGCAGTGACCATGCTTTTCCTCATGTACAATAATCATGGCAAATAATCCATGCAATGGAAAAGAACCTTTTTAAAGTAACCAAACACCAAACATGGATGATGGGTGGCATTTTTAAATGGTACACTCCATCGTTCACACAGATTTACCACATACATGGTGAATATCATAACACAAACATACCTTTACTGTATGCCCTGCTTCCTAGCAAGCAAAGTGCTGCATACGACAAAGTCTTACCAAAATTAAAACCAAAACTAACAGCTACTACCTCTAAAAAATTATCATTGATTTTGAACAAGCAAGGATAAACACAATATTAAAAAGCTACCCACACACAGCGAGGTTGTTATTGCCACTTTTACCAAAGTATGTGGAGACACCTCCAAAATCTAAAGTAACTGTGCAATATGCAACAAATGCACAATTTGCATACAACATAAAAACATTACTATCCCTAACATACCTGTCACACAAGCAGTTAACCACAGCAACCTCCTCATAGAGTCCTCTTGCTACCAAACACAGGAACACAAACTAAGGGCCTGATTTAGAGTGACGGATATCCCATCCACCGTAATACGATTCCCATAGGATACAATGGGATTGTTATAAGGCGGACGGGATATCTGTCACGTTTGGGATAGAGTAGCCTCATCCACCCAACTCTAAATCAGGCCCTAAGTCCCCTAATGAACTATATTGAAGATAGTTGAGAGACCTCTCTGAAATCAAGATATTTGTTAGCTAATGTATCTAATACCATGGTGCCTAGTATATGACAGCGCCATGGCTCAAAAACTCAAAGCAAACAGCACAGTGGAAGGATGGCACAAGGCCTTCCAAGCCACACTAGGCCAAAGCCACTCTATCCTCTAACAAATGCTAGAAATCCCAATTAAGAGCAAACCTAACAACAACTTAGAATGGAACAATCTATTAACTAAATTATGCCTAAAATATCCAAACACACTAAAGAAATATATAAAATGATGCAGCACAAAGTGCAGCAGTAATTAAAACTATTTATTAATAACAAATGCCTACCCTACCTAGAATCCATAGCAAGGACACTAGTCTAAAAAGTCTACCACGCCAACTATACTACAAAACACAATCTCAAACTACCAAAAACCAAACATCTTTATTTATATTATTTAAACCATTTTTACTAATCAGTCTAAATGATATATATTATTTAAAAAAAAGCCTAGTAAGACTGAGAATTACATTTAAATTAATATAATAATAATAAATAAAGAATACATAATAAAACCCCAAATAAGACACAAAGTAATAGGTACAACTCAACATCCAATTAGTGATTAAAATGCAAAGGCATTAATTAAACATCAAAATAAAATGAATGACTTTAAAAACAAAATTCCCACCCATTAAATTATGTGTTTGGCGGATAGAAACATCTGTCCTCCAAACTACTGAGCATTTTCTCCAATAACTTGATTTTGAGCTTTTCTGTCCTCTAATTTGTGAGTCAAAGTGACCGATTTGCTGAAGAATATTTGGATGGTGAACAAATGGCTTCTTGTGGCATATGTTCCCAATAGTTCAGCTAGTTTTATCCTATTGTTGGAGCTGGTTTCAGATTGATTTAAGGACACCTACCAGGTTAAACTGTGGAAATTCCTCTTATCTTGTAAACTCTGAATATTTCCAAGACACTGGATTAGTTTGAGACTGATCCTGTGTTGGTATTGAAGAATTCAGTGATGGAGGATGCAGCTTCTGTCTTGAACACTTGGGGGTATACTTATGAATTGTTGGCAGAGGGCAGCACAGCAAGCCACTGAGCATTCCTGTCCTTTCCCCTTGTGCTGGCGCATGTTTTGACTGCCTACCCCTAACACAGGTACCCTTGCATAATGGTGCAAGGGTGTCTGCATTGCATGCAGGATTGTTTTTGTGCAGGAAACAATCCTGGGAGGCTTTTTCCTCTTTCTATGTATTCTGCAGCACACACAGAAAAAGTTAAAAACAAGGAGAAATAAAGATATTTCACCTGGTTACGCCTCTCCTGGGGAGGCATGTGTTTTTGGCACAACCCCAGCTTTATATGGTCATGTAAATCTGGGGATGAGCCAAAAACCACATGGGTCTTGCTTAGGAACACCCACCGCAATTCCCATGGAATGCATGCCAAGGGCAGAATAGAGCAACACAGCGTCTTGTGCTGCGTTGGGCTACTTCAGATTTATGAGGCCACTCAAAACCACACACAGCGGCTTTGTGTGGCTTCATAAATTTGACTTAGAGCCTTGTGTCATGCATTTACCACTTTGCATGGAGCAAATATGACGCAAAGCTCTCATAAATATGCCCCTTAGTCCACAAGGGCCATGCATGGGAAACACCTGATGCATTTTTGTGCACCGAGGTGTCGGATCTCGATTTCAAGCAACACTGTGGAGTGAGTTAATAGTGTACAGGGAAATACTCATTTTTCCTTACTCAAGTGAGATTCTCAGGGGAAACCAACCAGATATTAATGTGGGAGTGTGATCCAAGTATAGAAGAATTGTTTAAGTAGACTTTTTCTTCACTTCTATAAGCACGTCTTATGTCTGTCATATCATGCAGTGTTTGGTGCATAGTTTTTATAGCACTAAATCGAGCCTGTCGAAATTGGAGCTCCCAATTCTAGGGTTTATGACACAGTTAAATTCTCCTCCCCATATAGCATTGCTGGCTCCTTGTTGACCACAGACACCAACAATGTCTTTAAAGAATTCAGAGTCCAAACTGAGAGCATACATATTAATTAATGTAATGGGTCATTAATTTAGCAATTGAGCGATACACAGGCACCCTCCCCCCCCCCAGCCTCCCCAGCCCTCCCCCCTGCTGAAAGGTGTCAGGGTGACTTGAGTATTAATATAGCCACAGGAGGGAGAGCTGTAAGGTACACTAACTGCTGTTGGAGTGTGACCTTTATTACCAATATAAACATGAAAAGCTTGCCATATAATGTCTAATAAAACCGCATAGAGAATGTGTTAATGTAATGTAAGCGTTTCAAATGTGCCCCCTGGGGGTGGTCACCAATGTATACAATGATTAATGAGACTGACTAATGATGAATTAATAATGTACTCATGTATGGGTTTGTATTAACGTATCTTAATTAAGAGTTATGTGTTAAGGTTCTGCTAAATTAATCATTAGGCCTTAGTTAGCAAGGGTCTGGGCCTAGTTGTCTGGTCTCATATTAACTGTGTTTTTCTAACGTGCAATATGCTCCTTCCTGAAGGACACGAAGCTGTACTTTTCCAGAAGCTAGAGATGTGTGTCTAGCCGTAGTAAATTCTTTCTCATGAGACCTGACTTGCTCAAGGAGACATTTTTGCCGAACGCAACAGTGTAATTCGCAACAGGTACAAGGTCGCCTAGACCAAGGGAAGACAATGGAACTACTGACTGGAGCAACAAGTGTAACTTTTCTTACCTGACATTACCTGACATCCTGTGATTGACGTTGAAGACGTCAATCACAGGAGCCAATAAACTGCATGAGAACTGTCTTAGGTGAAAATTCTGGTAAGGTGTGTGACGGATTATTGGACAGAGATAACGATGCACCAAATATTGCCCAATGGGAAATTAGAGACTTGTTTGACAATTTTGCTATAACAGCGTGACACAAGGAGAAATCAGCCATTATCCTGCCATTCTTACTCTGCCATTATCGAGCTATTACCAGACTTCTTTCCCTGCCAATACTTTGTCATTCTTTGCTCTTCAGAGAGACCTTTTGTCCTTTAATTTAAACCATCCTCATCCTGCCCTTGCCTGAGATACTTACTTCTCCTCCTTATGAGGGAAGAGCCCTATTCCTAACTATACCCTGCTGAGACTTACCTGCGTATCCTGGCTGATGGAGAATCGACTGATGTCCTGAGGACGAAGACTGAAGCTGTATGCTGCCCTATTCGGATGGGTAATTATCTGATGATAAATTGTAATTGTTTGTTTGCCTTTTCTTTCTAGGTACCTACTGCTCTTTTGATAGAGACCCTAGGTAGATGTTTTCCAAATTAGTGTTTCTAAATTGTTTTGCATGAAGCCCAACATGCTGATGCTAATTAGAGGTTAGTTAAGGAGTTCACTAATATTGGGTGCAAATAGAAAAACAACTGAATTCTTGCTTTGTTGAATAATGTACTAATTTCACTATGCTAAAGTTGATTCATATTGACGTCGTGCTTTGTTCTGATGTTCTTGATCTTTGCTTTGATAAAGTCTTACTCAAGTTGCCATATTATAGTGCTTATGATGTGCTTTTTGATCTTGAGACTAATAAATATGACACTAGGTTGTAACTAATAGGGAATAAATATCTTAATCTTTACTAGATTTACGTGGTTATTCATGGCTGAAAGGTCATGGTTTGTTTGATTCTTATTAAATGTTATTTATTAATCGTATTGATTAGTTATTGTGAATATTGATGAGGTTATTGATCTATTGGTTGCAAATGTTGTACAGATATCTCATTCTGAGAAGTCCCCAATCAGGGTCAAAAGATTCATTGGCCTAAAATGAGTCCCCTTGTAAGTAAAATTATCAAGGTTTGGACGCGTTAGCAGTTCTGGTAGCAGAGGATGGTTTAGGCCCTTTGGGGCCCTAGGACGAGGGACCATTGTTTGAAAATTGTTTTTGAGATAATGCAAATTGGAGGGATGATGTGCCCCTAAGTCCCAAATGACTTTCCCGGAATCTCGGAGCTTGCCGAAGTGAGTTGGGTATGTTCTCGGCGTTCTAGTGATAGTGTGAGTGACATAGAGTTTGCGCTTGCACAGCTTATGCATATCGAAGGTGAATTGTGGGGTTTGTGAGGATTTTAGGCCAGGTAATATTTTAGTAGGAGAGTGCGTACTCCGCAGTATGAGAGTAGGGAAGTTGGCGAACTACATGTGAGTGTGGCGCTTTGTGCTAAAAAAATTGTCCACGTGGTTGTTGGTGATGTACGGACCCTGCATGATCTAAGATTCCTGAGTATGTTGATAAGTGTATGAGACACTTGGTTTATGTTGTAATTTGCGCGGTTTACTAGGTCAATCGGGCGTGGTTGACAAGTCAAGTTTGAGTCAAAATGTGTGAGTGAAAACGTCGATGGAGATTTGGTGATTTCTAAAGTGCACTAGGACAAGCCATTGACAAGTCGAGAGTAGAATTTGCGGTTCAAATTTTGCTTGCTAGTGTGGGATCTGAGAAGGAGAGAGTAGCGGCCGAAGCTTGAAAGTGAAATCTCTGTAAAGTTCTGAAGCGATTGTGTTACCTTTCCTATATTGCATTAGTTTTGTGTGAATCGAGAATAAGGAAGACAATCCGCAAGACTTTGTCAGCCGCTGTGTGTGTGAGTGTGATGTCATTGGAGCCGCGCTGGGATAGGTTGGTTTGTGAGAAGGGTCGCGCACGGATTGGCAGCCGTCCGTGAGAGGCAATTGGTTGAGAAGGTAGGTGAAGAGTGTTCTGGGAATTAAAGTCACTTCCTGATTCAGTTGTTAGCAAAATAAAAGACGCAAACATGACGTTCTTCAAGACTTTAAAGAGCGCTTTGAGGGGAGATGTGTATATTACCGCAAGTGTGGGGTAAGCCCACACCGCCAGAGGATACTCCGGCTTATGCCGTAATGGAGGAGAGGAGAGTCGCGCCATGTCTTTGGCTAAAGCAATGGTGCAAATTAACAGAGAAAGATGGGTGTTTGGCATTTCCGGAGAATGGGTCATTCAATATAAGGATTTTAGAGAATTTGCGGAAGGCATTAAATGAGCAAAAGCCACCTCCGAAGCCAGCACAGTTTGAGGCATTAGCAATTTGGGAATTGATGGCCATACAACAACAGAAATTTGATAGGAGAATGAGGAAAGCAGAAAAGACACTAGCGAAGGCTAGGTGGGACAGTGAACACAGGATGTGGAGAGGGGAGATAATAGACGGGGTTAGGATGTTTCCAGCAATAGCTCAAGAAGCTGGAACTCAAGGGGGAAAGGCCACTTGTAAGACGGACAAGGGTTCTAGCAAAGAAAAGGAGACTAAAAAGTCCTGGGTAGATGCAGATGACTCAGATGATGATGAGTTCCTTAATCAGTTGCTACATGATCGACCGCCACCATATGCCATAGATGATAATAGACCGAGTACTAGTGCAGGTCCTACAAATTCAACTCAGAATCAAGGGACAACAAATACGGTACAGGTAAATACAGTTGCAACACCAGCTCCGGTACAGAATAGTGTCAGTGTGTCTTCTGCTCCAGAGATGCAGACACAGTTGCAGCCACCACCGGTTCAGAGACTTTACCCTGATGTCCCGGTTCTAGAGACTACCACAAGCCTGATGGTGCCATCTGATCCAGCATATGCAAGGCCAAAGTTAGTGCAGATGGAGCCAACTCCACTTTTACTGCCTGAGCCACAGCAACAGATGGTTCTGAGTTACACTTTGGTCGCAGGACCGCAGTTAGTCACAGCACCTATAATGAATCAGAACATGGGAACTAATGCTCCACAGAGTTTGGGAAACAAGAAGGCGCCAGCCGCCATATCTTTACCTATTACAGTTGGTCCATTGTACACGCAGGAAAAGCCTGGCGTATGTGACCAGGGGATAATGACACAAGACGTAACAAGAGGAGGGTTTGTAGGAAGCTCTCAAGGGATGACTCCAGGGGAACAGACAATAGAGAGATCTAGGTTCCTGTTAGAATTCAGCCCGATAGGGGTTCTTCCAGATGGTATGAGACATTCAGGTTTGGGACTGCTGACTCCGCAGATCTCAAGTGAGAAAGTACCGCAAACATCAGTAATGCAGGCTGGAAATATCTCTTTACAAGGGTTGACAGCGCAGCAATTGAATGAGTGGTTAGACAAGTTGAATTTACCACAGACCACGCCTGCGACAGCAGAGCGATCGGAAAGAGAAGAATACCTGAATTTTGTAAGGTTGGGCATGGAAGCAGCCGAGTTAGTTGAAGGGAGCATGGAGTGAACAGGCTAGAATCATATACGGAAGCCGAATTGAGGTATATGTGCCCGAAGATCACTAAAGAAGTTAGCAAAGTGCACCACGGGTTGGCAAACTTAGCAGATAAATACGGCATAGACCTAGACAATACTAAGCATTTGAAGAGGAGTTACAGGTTAGACTTTGAGACGAAGGATTTTGATCACATGAGGTCTACTGGGATGAAGGCACATCTTAAAGAGATACTACAGAGTGCACAAGTTTGGGGAGCCTTAGAGAAGTGGGAAGGCAGATGGGTAAAAAAGAGAGATAAAAGGAAAAGTGACTGCTCGAAGCAGCAGCAGGTGAAATCAGTGCCTGATACCGGTACAATAAAAATGCTACCCATGAGAGAGACAGCTGGAAGGGTTCTTGTCCATGTACCATGGTCAAGGGGTGAAATTCTGTCGTTCACAAATGACTTTCCCAGGCTGAGGGAGAAGCCAATAGAGTGGTACCAGCAGACAGATAGGTTTGTGAAACTTGCGAAGTGTCTTTGGGAAGACTTGAATACCCTGTTTGAGATTATTGTCCCAGTTGATCGATGGCTTGAATGCAAGAGAAGTGTTAATTGGCCAACAGCAGAACCAGCAAGGGACAGGGCTACAGGAGCACAGTTTCCTGATGTAATGAGGTACTACTGTCAGGTGATTGAGTTTTTGGAGCAGAAGGTGTCGCCGCAGAGTACTGATTGGCAAAAGATTGATCGAACGGCACAGGAAGCTAAAGAGTCGATACATGCCTACTATGAGAGGTTGTTGAAGGCATTCAAGCATTACAGTGGTACAGAGGTTATAGAGCCGAAAGACATGAATCACCTTGTGTTCAGGTTTGTTGAAGGACTGCGACCAGAGATTAGCCAGATGATCAAGAATCATTTGATCTGTTGGCAAGCGAAGCCGATTGACGAGGTATTGCAGTATGCGAAATACTGTAGTGACGAAATTGAGTTGAAGCAGTTAAAGTTGAAGGAGAAAGTGATGGTGATGCATATTAAGGCAGCACAAGCAGGGAAATGGTTTACAACAGATGGTGCAACAGCCGCAAGGAAACATGATGTTTCAGACGCAAATGAGAGGCAGAGGTCGAGGTGGTTTTGTGAACCGTGGTCCAGATATGAATACTGTAGTAGTTCAAAATGACGTGCAGGGGGTGAAGAAAGTTTTACCTTCTCATGCTTGCGGGGGCGTCGGACAATGGAAGCTGGAGTTCCCGATGATGGTGCAGGAGGGTGTTGTTCAACAAAGCAATGATGTCAATGCATTCCAAAATGTTAAAGGAGCAAGAATGAGGGGTCCAAATCTGAACTTCCAGAATAACAGGGTTCAGATGCAGGGTCTTCAACCCATGCAACAAGTGCAGATGCCGCGTGTACAACCAGTGCAGATGCAGCAAGTACAACAGCAGATTCCCGTGGTACCTAGACAGCAAATGCAGTTGCCCTTAGCACCAATGGGACAGCAACAGGTGATGCTTCCTCAACAGGTCACAGGTCAAGGAATGAGTCAAAGTAACACAGTACAACAGTTCCCTTTGCGTGGTGAGAATGGAATAAACGATGAATGGTCAGATGACAGTTCAGATAGTGAGGAGTGCAGACTTGCAGCGCCCCTAGAAGTAGACCAGAGAGGGCCTTATGTGCAAGGGAAAGTGATGGGTCACAAAGTCTCATTCTTGGTTGACACAGGAGCTGCACGCTCTACAGTCAGAAGTGCAGAGGTCCAGAAATTGCCCCTTTCAGGACGTACAATCAAGGTGGTAGGAGTGGCAAACCAGCTCCTGACTAACCCGATTACAGATCCAGTTCAGGTTGAGATTGGCACCTTTCAGGGGTTGCACAGATTTGTAGTCTGTGACTCAAGTCCTGTGTCCCTACTGGGAAGAGTCTTACTGTGCAAAACGAGGTGTTCTATAACCTGTTCCAATGAAGGAATTGAGGTGCAGACAAACAGTGACGATGTAGGGGGTGACAGTCAGATCTCAGAGCCTGAGACGGAGACGACAGATGAGGAGTACCCTCTGATAAGCTTCTTCCCAATGTTTACAATGACTGATCTGCCAGCAGACTTACAGGGGACAGTCAAGGAGAAAGTGTGGGACTTGACAGGAAAGGAAGTGGGACTGATAAAAGGAGTAGAACCAGTCAAAGTTAGTGTGAAGCCAAATGCTGTGTTCCCCCAGGTACCGCAGTACCATTTGACGCAAGATGTCCTCATACAGGTAACGCAGATAATTGCAGACTTTGTGAAGCAAGGGGTCTTGAAGGAAGTAATAAGCAGCCCATGTAATTCACCTATAATGGGACTGAGAAAATCTTGTGGGAAAGTTCAAATTGTACAAGACTTGAGAAAAATCAATGACATAGTGGTGAAGTGTTGCCCGGTAGTGCCAAATACAGCTGTGATCATGTTCCAGGTTCCATGTGATGCAGAATGGTTTTCAGTTGTTGATTTGACCCAAGCATTCTTTTCTGTGCCTCTTCATGAGGACAGCCAGTTTCTTTTCAGTTTCAAATTCTTGGACAAGGTCTACAGTTGGTGTCGAATTCCTCAAGGGTTTTCAGAATCACCTTCCATCTTTAATCAAATTCTGAAGAAAGATTTGGAGTCATTGGAATTGCCTTTTCAATCGACTGTAGTGCAGTACAGTGATGATTTGTTGATTGCATCCAAAACAAGAGATTATTGCAAATACAATACCATTGCCTTACTGACCCACTTGGGAAAGAATGGGCATAAGGTGTCCCCCAAGAAGCTGCAATACTGTCAGAAGGAAGTGAAATACTTAGGTCATCTAATTGAGAAAGGGTCGTGGAAAATATCCAAGGAAAGGGTGACCGCCACACTACAGATGAGTCCTCCAACGACACGGAGAGATGTTTGGATGTTTCTGGTAATGGTGGGCTACTGTCGCCAGTGGATCCCGAATTTCTCAGTCATCTCAAAGCCATTGGTAAGACTGACGGCTAAGGAGGTTAAGGATGGCCCAGATGTCCTAACACCATCCGAGAAAGAGATGAGGGCATTTATCGAGCTGAGGGAGTGTATGTGTAGGGCTCCAGCTTTAGGTATGCCTGATTACACGAAGCCTTTTGTCCTGTTTTGTCATGAACGTGATGCATGTTCTTTGTCTGTCCTGACACAGGTCCATGGAGGTGCAAACCGACCAGTAGCATATTTTTCAGCTACTTTGGACCCAGTTGCAGCAGCCTTACCAGGTTGTCTGCGTGCAGTAGCAGCAGTTGGTCAAAGCCTCACACGGTGTGAAGGCATAGTGATGGGGCATCCTTTGACAGTTATGGTCCCACACTTGGTTGAGATTTTGTTAACCAGAACCAAAACGCAGCACATGACAAATGCCAGACTGACAAAATATGAAACGTTTATATTGGGGTCACCAAATGTAACTGAAAAGATGTACAGTGCTGAACCCGGCAACTTTGCTTCCAAATGAAGTTACAGAAGTTGAGGATGCTGATGATGTAGAACATGATTGTCTTGAGGTAACAGAACTGTGCACCAAACCGAGACCTTATATTAAAGATACCCAATTGGAAGAAAATGACCACATTATCTTTGTTGATGGCTAATGCTTAAGAAACTCAGTAGGAGTGCTAAGATCTGGATACACTTTGTCTACAATCACTGGTATCCTGGAAGCTTCCTGGCTTGAGAGAGTGTGTTCCGCTCAAGTAGCTGAATTGGTTGCTCTTACCAGAGCCTGCCTTGCTGCTGCCCAATTAAAAGTTACTATCTATACTGACAGCCGGTACCGATTTGGAATTGTTCATGATTTTGGCCAGCTGCGGTCACAGAGGGGTTTCCTGACTTCCTCTGGTTCTCCCGTGAAAAATGGTGAAAGAATTAATGCACGCGATTCAGTTACCTCATGAAATTGCCGTGGTAAAATGCAGTGCTCATGTGAAATCACAAGACTTTGGGGGTGATTCTAACTCTGGCGGGCGGAGGAGGCCGCCCGCCAGAGTTCCCCCGCCAGAATACCGCACCGCGGTCATTAGACCGCTGCAGGTATTCTGGGTTTTACACTGGGCTGGCGGGCGACCGCCAAAAGGCCGCCCGCCAGCCCAGTGTAAAACTACCTTCCCACGAGGACGCCGGCTCCGAATGGAGCCGGCGGAGTGGGAAGGTGCGACGGGTGCAGTGGCACCCGTCGCGAATTTCACTGTCTGCAACGCAGACAGTGAAATTCATTGTGGGGCCCTCTTATGGGGGCCCCTGCAGTTCCCATGCCATTGGCATGGGCACTGCAGGGGCCCCCAGGGGCCCAACGACACCCCATACCGCCATCCTGTTCCTGGCGGGCGAACCGCCAGGAACAGGATGGCGGTATGGGGTGTCTGAATCCCCATGGCGGCGCAGCGCGCTGCGCCGCCATGGCGGATTCAAAAGGGCAGCGGAAATCCGG
Source organism: Pleurodeles waltl (assembly GCF_031143425.1). Lineage (NCBI taxonomy): Eukaryota > Metazoa > Chordata > Amphibia > Caudata > Salamandridae > Pleurodeles > Pleurodeles waltl. Next base: position 157,393,417 of record NC_090449.1, read on the forward strand.
CGGGAGACCGCCGGTTTTCCACTTCTGACCGCGGCCGAACCGCCGCGGTCAGAATGCCCTGCGGGGCACCGCCAGCCTGTTGGCGGTGCCCCCGTCATTTTAGCCCTGGCGGTCGACGACCGCCAGGGTTAGAATGACCCCCTTTGTGTCAATGGGAAATGGATATGCAGATCAAGTCGCAAGGTTTTGTGCATTGAACTGTATATCGTTCAAGGATCAGTGGGAATTGTTACCTGAAACAGAAAATGAGACATGCACAGGTTACTCCTTAAGGGTGGTTGACACGTTGAAGGAATTGAAATTGTTGCAGGGACGTGCCAGCAGAGATGAGAAACGCACTTGGCTTAAAATGCAATGTGTACAAAGACCAGATGATTTTTGGGTCTCAGATGAGGGGAAAATGGTATTGCCAAACAGTCTTTTGTCACAGTTTGCAATGTTTTACCAGGGGCAAGTACATATTGGGAGAGATGTCATGATCAGGTTGTTCAAAATTGACTGGTTTAACCGAAAGTTCAGACAAGCTGCAGAAGTGATCTGTCACAGGTTTATCATCTGTCAGCAGATGAATGCGGGGAAAGGGACTGTGGTGAATTTGAGCCACAATGGGAGAGCAGGAGGTCCATTTAGCAGAATGCAATTGGATTTTTATCGAGATGCCTGTGTGTGGAGGTTTGAGATACGTGTTGATGATTGTGTGCATCTTTAGTCACTGGATTGAAGCTTATCCTACATGCAAAAATTACAGTCTCACAGTAGCAAAGCTGCTGCTCAGGGAGTTGATTCCACGTTTCGGGTTTCCGATCTCTTTAGAATCAGATAGAGGAAGTCACTTCAACAACGAGGTGGTTAAGCTCTTGTGTGCAGCATTGAACATCGAACAGAAGTTGCATTGTAGTTACCGCCCTGAAGCCTCAGGATTAGTTGAGCAGATGAACGGTACCCTGAAGTCGAGAATGGCAAAGATGTGTGCAGCTACAAGTTTGAAATGGCCTGATGCATTGCCCTTAGTGTTAATGTCAATGCGAAATATGCCCAACAAGAAGACAGGACTGTCTCCTCATGAAATTCTCATGGGCCGAGCTATGAGACTGCCCGCAGTGCCTGCAAATGCTCTTGTGAATATCACCGATGATATGGTGTTGGACTACTTCAAGGGTCTGGCTGATGTGGTCCACTATTTCTCTCACCAGGTGGAGGCCACCACACTGCCACCGATAAATGATCCGGGTCACAACCTGAAAGCTGGTGACTGGGTTGTTATCAAGAAACACGTGAGGAAGTCGTGTTTGGAGCCACGTTGGAAGGGGCCATATCAAGTAATACTGACAACTACCACTGCTGTGAAGTGTGCGGGAATTCCAAACTGGATCCATACCAGTCACACGAAAAAGGTGACGTGTCCGACTGATGAGGAAATTGAGATGTCAAAAATAACAGCTACAGAAAAGGAAATCTCAGGGCCGGAGAGTATTCAAAGGGGAACTGAGACAGAAGGAGAGCACGTTGAGGACGGCTTGGTCGCTCAAACGAGAGACGAGACTCAGAGGGGTGACGGTGAGCCTATCTCAACTGAGGCGCCAGGAGGACAGACCCAGAGACAGGTTCTCCCAGAAGCAGACGCATACGGTATTGAAGTAGAGCCCCTGACAGCCCCAGAAGGCGAAGGAGTTGAGGCGGAAGAGAGACAGGGTGTTCAGACTCCTGAGCAAATTGCAGGTCCAACGAAAGAAAACACCATAGAGTCAGAGGAGGGTGAAGGGTCGCACCAGGAAAGACAAAAAGCTAAAGGGACACTGAAAGGAGATAAGTGGTCAGAGTCGAAGTGACAAAAGGAAAGGTGGTTGTTGACGAGACAATAGAGGAAGAAGTTGATACTACAAGGAAAGAAGATCTGAGTGAAGGAGAATTTAAGGGTGAGCGCAAGTTGAAAAGAAAGAGAGTAGCAAACAGAAGATACGCAGGTCCTGAATGGGCATACGCAACATCAGCTGAGTGGCAACAAGAGCTCTTGGCGTTCTGTTTTGATCAAGAAGTTCCAGGTCAGTACTATGGTACCTGAATTTGGCCAGAAAGACAAGAGACCGTGGTAATGTGAAAATTGAGCTAAAGGAAGCTGAGAAAAGAGACTGATAAATTACCTGATGTGACACTGTCAACCTGAATTGACGTTTGAAAACTGATTGTGACATGCTGCTAACTGGAATTGACAAGGATCCTGGGAGTGAATGTGAAAGCTGTAAATAATTGCTGCGGAAAGACTTTCGCTTGCTTTGCCTTATTGAGAAAAAAAAAGAAGAAAAAAAACTTTTAACCATCCTCTGTTAGTTGTTACTTGAACTAATAATAAACCACTTTCTGATTCTTTACAGATCATGGCTAACACTAGGGATGATGATAGGGGTAGTAGGCGTTGTAAATGTTTGGGCGTTGCTTTGGGGGTTGTATGTGTGCTATTCATTATAGTTCTGATTGTGGGTAAGCCCTTGATAGGTAAGGACGAAACTAACAATGCTACAATTCCTGAGACCGCTGTGTCACTAACAGCTTGGGAGAGGTTCGAGCAGGACACAAGATACTTGCATGATGGAACTAACACAAAAGGGGAACTATCTACTAATGTCTTCTATCGCTTGCTGTGTTAGTATGTTGACACTATGGATGCGAAGAATTGTTATGTGTTTACACAAATTCCTGTTTCAGTGCAAGAGGGAGTTACCTACCATAGTTTACCTTTAACCTATGGGATAAACTGTAGTCTATTACTAACCCGATTCTATAACCAGGAGGAGATACAGTACTTTTACTCTAACCATGATCTTGTGTTTTCCTATGTGCCTATCATTGAAGATTTAAATAGTGTAATGAAATACTATGCTGTAAAATTAGTTAAAGGGTTCTTTGAAGCAACACTAGCAATTAGTACATCTTATGCACACCGCAATAATCTGACATGTTTGCTCACACCTGTAGAGAAAAGCTTTTTAGATCACACAGAAGATAGAAGAAGGGCTTTGAACGGGAAGTTAGAAAAAGGATTGCAGCAACGCTCTTTTAGTAGTAGTGAAAGCTATAGTGTAGTTAGGGAGAAGGGGAAATTAGCTTTAGATGTACTATACGTAGGCAAGCTTTGCATTACGCGACCAAAGTCATATTATGATAATGTGTTTGTGGGAACGAGTGAATGTAAGCATGTGTTTTTGTTTCAGAGTATGTGGACGTTCATGTTAAATGGACAAGATCCAGTGATCCTTGGGGTCTATTATATTTGTGGACTAGGGGCCAGATGTGGCAAACAGTTTGCGACTCGCAAACGGCGAAAATCGCCATTTGCGTGTCGCAAACCTGAGTTTGCTATGCAGAAATGCATTTTGCAAGTCGGAACCGACTCGCAAAATGCATTTCAGAGTCGCAAATAGGAAGGGGTGTTCCCTTCCTATTTGCGAGTCGCAGTGGTATGCAACTCCATTTGCGACCGCGTACAGTTACCATCCACTTGAAGTGGATGGTAACCCACTCGCAAACGGGAAGGGGCCCCATGGGACCCCTTCCCCTTTGTGACTGGACCCCAAATTATTTTTTCAGAGCAGGTAGTGGTCCAAGGGACCACTACCTGCCCTGAAAAAATCCAAAACAAAAGGTTTCGTTTTTTTTTTTTAAGTGCAGCTCGTTTTCCTTTAAGGAAAACGGGCTTCACTTGAAAAAAAAAAAACTGCTTTATTTGAAAGCAGTCACGGACATGGAGGTCTGCTGTTCCCAGCAGGCCTCCATACCCGTGAGTGCCCATAGTTGCTATGGGGCCGCAATTTGCGACCCACCTCATTAATATTAATGAGGTGGGTCTTTTCACCCCATAGCGACTCGCAGGCGGTGTCTGAGACACCGTTCTGCATTGCAAATTGCGAGTTGCAATTTGCGAGTTGCTCGGACTCGCAAATTGCAAGTCGCAATTTGCAAAGTTGCTACATCTGGCCCTTAATGCTTATTACCTTCTTCCAAAGGGATGGTATGGGACATGTTATTTGGGGATAGTTTTCCCAAAGATATATCAGTTAGAGGATTTGAAGAAGTTTCCGAAATTGTCTGAATTACATCGTACTAGACAAAGGAGAGAGACTGCTGCTGGTGTAGTAGGAGACATATTTGGGGCAATAATTCCTTCAGTGGGAGTTATCTTAAATTCGATAAAGATTCGAAAGTTGTCTACTATTGTGGATAACATGCTGACAAATTTTACAGAAGCTATACTCCTGATGGATACTGAACTTGCTGCGCAGAGGGCTATGACTCTTCAAAACAGGCTTGCTTTAGACATTCTTTTAGCGAAAAATGGCGGAGTCTGTAAGATGCTTAATGAGCGTCACTGCTGTGCCTACATACCTGACAATAGTAATAAGATTAGAAGTATGCTTACTAACCTAACTAGAGATAGTACAGATTTGAAGGAACTGAAAGAACCAGGTGTTTCAGCAAAGGTTGGAAAGGGACTTGCTAAAGTGGAAAGCTGGTTTAGTAATATTTGGCATGGTATAATGGCAAAAATAATACAGGGAATATTGATTGTTTTAGCTTGTTTATTTGGCTTATGGTTGTCGTACAAAATTAGTAAACAAATTAAATTGAAATTGGCAAAACGTAATACGAGGAGGGAAGAAAAGAAAAGGGAGAAGATATTCAGAGCTAAATATGGAAAGGCGAAATCGGGGGAAGAAATTGAGATAAAGGAGTTTAAATGAAGAAATTGTAAAAAGGGGAAAAGATTTGTGTGATGACAAGAGTCATCAGAGGAGGGATTGTTGGAGTGTGACCTTTATTACCAAAATTAACATGAAAAGCTTGCAATATAATGTCTAATAAAACCGCATGGAGAATGTGTTAATGTAATGTACGTGTTTCAAATGTTCCCACAGGGGGTGGCCACCAATGTATACAATGATGAATGAGACTGACTAATGATGAATTAATAATGTACTCATGTATGGTTTTGTATTAACGTATCTTAATTAAGAGTTATGTGTTAAGGTTCTGCTAAATTAACCACTAGGAATTAGTTAGCAAGGGTTGGGCCTAGCTGCCTGGTCTCATATTAACTGTGTTTTTCTAACGTGCAATGTGATCTTTCCTGAAGGACACAACGCTGTAGTTTTCCAGAAGCTAGAGATGTGTGTGTAGCTGTAGTAAATTCTTTCTCATGAGACCCGACTTGCTCAAGGAGACATTCTTGCTGAACGCAACAGTGTAATTCACAACAGGTACAAGGTTGCCTAGACCAAGGGAAGACAATGGAACTACTGACTGGAGTGACAAGTGTAACTTTTCTTACCTGACATTCTACCCGTTGAAGACGTCAATCACAGGAGCCAATAAACTGCATGAGAACTGTCTTAGGTGAAAATTCTAGTAAGGTGTGCGACGGATTATTGGACAGAGATAACAATGCACCAAATATTGCCCAATGGGAAATTAGAGACTTGTTCGACAATTTTGCTATAACAGCGTGACACAAGGAGAATTCAGCCATTATCCTGCCATTCTTACTCTGCCATTATGGAGCCATTACCGGTCTTCTTTCCCTGCCATCACTTTGTCATTCTTTGCTCTTCAGAGAGACCTTTTGTCCTTTACTTTAAACCATCCTCATCCTGTCCTTGCCTGAGATACTTACTTCTCCTCCTTATGAGGGAAGAGCCCTATTCCTAACTATACCCTGCTGAGACTTACCTGCGTATCCTGGCTGATTGTGAATCGACTGATGTCCTGAGGACGAAGACTGAAGCTGTATGCTGCCCTATTCGGATGGGTAACTATCTGATGATAAATTGTAATTGTTTGTTTGCTTTTTCTTTCTAGGTACCAACTGCTCTTTTGATAGAGACCCTAGGTAGATGTTTTCCAAATTAGTGTTTATAAATTGTTTTGCATGAAGCCCAACATGCTGATGCTAATTAGAGGTTAGTTAAGGAGTTCACTAATATTGGGTGCAAATAAAAAAACGACTGAATTCTTGCTTTGTTGAATAATGTACTAATGTTACTCTGCTAAAGTTGATTCATATTGACGTCGTGCTTTGTTCTGATGTTCTTGATCTTTGCTTTGATAAAGTCTTACTCAAGTTGCCATATTATAGTGCTTATGATGTACTTATTGATCTTGAGACTAATAAATATGACACTAGGTTGTAACTAATAGGGAATAAATATCTTAACCTTTACTAGATTTGTGTGGTTATTTATGGCTGAAAGGTCATGGTTTGTTTGATTCTTAATAAATGTTATTGATTAATCGTATTGATTAGTTATTGTGAATATTGATGAGGTTATTGATCTATTGGTTGCAAATGTTGTACAGATATCTCGTTCTGGGAAGTCCCCAATCATGGTCAAAAGATTCATTGGACTAAAACGATTCCCCTTGTAAGTAAAATTATCAAGGTTTGGATGCGTTAGCACTGCCCCCACTTATCTGCAAATCCATGAACCCTGTTGGGGTCGAGGTGTGTTTCCTGAAAAATAGGTGATTGTTATCACGCGTATTCGGTGGCAGGTTGTGACTAAACGATTTGTGTTAGGGCTGTTTAGTCCCCTAATATTTCAGATAGTCATTTTTGTTGTACTTATTTTTTTTAGAGAGAATTGATTCACTGAGCAGGCAGGGCTGTGAACTCAGATGTGTAGGTTTATTCGGCTTCAGAACTGAGTCAGTATTAGTCAGTCAAGAAAAATCACTAAATATCCAGGGCTGCTGGAACCATCCTTCCGAAATCCCTATATGCATTCTGAAATACCCAACTTTCAGTGAATAGATCTGAAATACAGCCATGAGGTGGGCCAGAACTACCCAACCCAACATCCACACACAAACTGAGTTACTTGTTTACTTTTGGTATGAGTAAAAAGATTATATCCGGGGATTCACAAACCTTTAGGGCAGGACAGAGATGAAGGAGTTTTATAACTAATAGGATAACATCTATTGGCAAGTGATTATGAGGCAAATATCATGTAGAGGAGTCAGTAAAAGGTTACCATCTTGGAAAGTATTGGCAAAGACATCAGGGCAAGTTGCAGAGGCACATTTATTCAATGTCTAAAAAATGTTGTCTCTACTCGTTGTTACTCGGTTGTTCAGTGGTCTCTTTCTCTACGTCACCAGGGGAGCAGTGGGTTTTCTGATGATTGTTCTGCTGTCTTTTTAGTTTGGAATTCATGAGCCTTTTGGCTTCCTTGGGGCAGATGAAAAACATTGTGCAGCTATTATACAACAGCCTAAGTTCAGCCAGGTAAAGCATGGAATACTTGACTATGAGGGATCTTAATCTGTTTTTTCACCTCAGCAAAGGCCAGCTGACCTTCTGACCAACTAAAGCAAAGTCAGGACTGAGTGAGATGTGGGATAAAACGAACCACATGTTCATGTGTGAGAAACCGTGGTGGGCAGTCCTTAAGACTCCGTTCTCTCCTTTTTATTTGTGTCATTGGATTCAGCAGCCTCAGGCCATAGTTTTCAGATGCTTCCCCCCAACTGGTTAGCTTCTTCACCATCTAGAACATAATGGGCTCTACACTGGCTCCAGATTTTCCTACATTTTTTGGGACATCCTCTACTTTTGTAGACAACTTTCCCAGCTTCCATGCTAATGGCCATACCTGCTGCACGTTTCAGTGTCACTGGTGAATGCTGATTGCCCCATTCCCTGGCAATATCACTTTTCGCTGTCATAAGCCACAGTGAACAAAAAATAAGCTTAAATCTGGGTAAGTCAATATTATTGGGATTCTGAGAATCACAAATGTGGGGGGGGTCATTGGGTTTTGCTTTTAAACCACTAACAGTTCAGTGTCACATATTGTCATTATTTTTGGATGACCCTATATACCCATTATAGGTTCAGGAAAGTAGCATCTTCAGATTTACATCATATGCATGCCAGCATTTTGGTCAAGCCCATTCTATGGTTCCTACTCCTATCACAGTAAACTCATGGTAATATCTTCAGTTGGGCAAGGTGAAACCTTGCTTTTATGACTATTTACTTGGGTGCATCAGTGTGCAGCGTTGCCTTTATCCCTACTTCACTTGCATGCATCAGCGCTGACAAAGTGGTACCTATGTCTCCCATGTGACGTAGTGTTTTTTCCCATGCCAATCTTAATTTACCTACAGTTTGTCATATTATTTGTTAGGGTTTTGCATATGGATGACACTGCCCCTCTATTAAATTCTACCAACAATGCCTGTGGGTCTCGTGCACACTCTGCACTGGAAACAAGCATTACCAACTGACGAACACTAATAAAGGTAAAACCGGTCTTGAGTTGTTTGTGTTCCAGCCAAGAAGGTCCTGACCTGGCAGTTTGGTCTAGACTGTTACTATTGGAGCAGGGTCCAGACTGGTTTGCATAAGGTTGGGTCCAAACCGAGGTGGCATGTTGTACAAAATATTGGTAGACTGGGATGCAGCATGAGTAATTACCAATGTTTGAGATTAGTTTCAGGCATTCCATCCATCACTTTTTGAATACCTATTTCTTCCAATGGGGTCGTGTCTGGCATGTTTCAAGGGTGTGGCACAGTTACATGCATGTATTTATATTTCTGGGCTAAATCAGTTTGTATTGCTCTTGTAGTTGTGTGGATGTTTTAATTGCCCTGACATTTTATATTCCAATAAGGTACTGTATAAGGAATCTTGTCAGTCTAGTTACTTTGTTCAACAAGATTTCCCACCTATAATGGAGATCTGCTTTGTGTCATGCATTAACCAAACAACTCTGTGCTTATCTCACTGGATCAGACCGTTTGGAGCAGTCAGCATGTGGGCTGGGGGAAGCAACACAGTTTCAAACAATGTCAGAATAATGTCTGACAATCAATCAATCAATATTTGTAATGTGCAGCTACTCACCCATGAGAGTCTCAAGGCGCGGGGGGGAGAGGGGGTCGAAGAGCGATGTCTTGAGTTTTTCCTGAAGATGGTGAGCGATGGGCATTGTCTGGGGTGCGGGGGAGGTTGTTCCAGCTCTTTGCTGCAGTGTAGGTGAAAGATCGTCCTCCGGCGGTGGTTTTGCGGATGCGAGGGACGGTGGCCAGGGCCATCTTGGTGGAGCAGAGGGATCTGGAGGGGGTGTGGAAGGAGACTCGGTGGTTCAGGCAGACAGGTCCTGCATTGTATATGGCCTTGTACGTGTGGGTTAGTAGCTTGAAGGATTCGCTTCTTGACCGATAGCCAGTGGAGGGTCCTCAGGTGTTGGGAGATGTGTTCTCGGTGAGGGAGGTCCAGAATGAGTCTGGCGGTGGCATTCTGGATTTGGTGAAGTTTTTTGATGTTCCTAGTTGAGGTGCAGGCGTAGAGGGCACTGCCGTAGTTGAGCTTTCTAGTGACTAAGGTGTGGGTGGCTGTCTTGCGGCAGTCTGCTGGGATCCATCTGAAGATCTTCCAAAGTTTGCGGAGTGTGAGCCAGCCGGAGGAGGCGACAGAGTTTACCTGGTGTGTCATGGATAGGGAGGAGTCGAGGATGATTACTAAGTTGCGGGCATGCTCGGTCGGTGCAGGGGGGGCGCTGAGGGAAGTGGACCACCAGGAGTCGTCCCAAGCTGAGGTGGCGTTTCTGAATATGATGAGCTCCGTCTTGTCGGAGTTGAGCTTGAGGCAGCTTTCTCTCATCCAGGTGGCGACGCATTCCATTTCTGAGTGAAAGTTCCTTTTGGCCGTGTCCGGTTGTTTGCTGAGGGAAATGATGAGTTGTGTGTCATCGGCATATGACACGATGTTCACACCGTGGCTTCTGACAATGGCAGCAAGAGGGGCCATGTGTACGTTGAACAGTGTGGGACTCAGTGAGGATCCTTGGAGGACTCCGCAGTTGACCCCTGTGGGTCTGGAAGTGTAGGGTGGGAGTCTGACTCTCTGCGTCGTCCTGGAGAGAAAGTACTGGATCCATTCCAGGGCACTTCCGCAGATTCCTATGTCGTGGAGTCTGGTGCGCAGAGTGCTGTGGGAGACCGTGTCAAATGATGCTGAGAGGTCAAGGAGTATGAGTGCTGTGGTATGGCCATGCACTAGGAGTAATCGGATGTCGTCAGTGGCTGCCAGGAGTGCTGTATCCGTGCTGTGATTGCTGCGGAAGCTGGACTGGGAGATGTCCATGGAATTGTTGGCCTTAATGAAATTCCGTAGTTGTGCATTGATTGCTTTCTCCAGTACTTTGGCGGGGAAGGGTAGCCGCGAGATGGGCTGGAAATTCTTTAGTTCTGATGAGTCGGCCAAAGGTTTCTTCAGGAGAGGGTGTATTTCGGCATGTTTCCAGTCCTCAGGGAAGGTGCCCTTGCTGATGGAGCAATTGATTGTGTTACGGAGCTCGGGCGATAGATGAGCTGGCTCTGATCTATATGTGGTGCGGGCAGGGGTCCGAGGGAGCTCTGTAGTGGGTGCTGTTCATGATGTTGACTGTTTCCTCTGTGGTGAGCGTGGTCCAGCAGTAGATGGTCTGGGTGGGTTCTGGGGGGGTGGGTCCATCACAGGTTCCGGTGCCAGGATTTTCCAGGAGGATGCTGTCGTAGATGTCCTGGATCTTGTGGTGGAAAAAGGAGGCGAGTTTGTCGCAGCGGTCCTGTCACCTAAACACTTTGGGGGTCATTACGACCTTGGTGTGCGGAAAGCGGTAACCGCCGTGCGGCCACCAATGCGGCCGCACTCCCGCGGCCCCCATTACGACATCCCCGCCGGCCCAGCGGGGATGAGGCCGCAACATAGGAGCCTGCTCCTAATGGAGCCGGCGGTGTTGCAGCCGTGCGACGGGTGCAGTTGCACCCGTTGCGCTTTTCACTGTCTGCTATGCAGACAGTGAAAAGCTGGCCGGGGCCCTGTTAGGGGGCCCCTGCACTGCCCATGCCAGTGGCATGGGCAGTGCAGGGGCCCCGAGGGGCCCCAGGACACCCCTTACCGCCAGCCTCTTCCTGGCGGTGCAAACCGCCAGAAACAGGCTGGCGGTAGGGGAGTCATAATCCCAGGGCATCGCTGCTTGCAGCGCTGCCCTGGCGGATTATCACCACCGGGGCTAAAACGGCGGGAAACCGCCGGCCCCGGCAGTGCGACCGCAGCGCTTCCGCCGCGGTCGTAATAGGGCAGGAAGCACAGCCAGCCTGTTGGCAGTGCTTCCGTCCTTTTAGCCCTGGTGGTCTCGGACCGCCAGGGTCAAAATGACCCCCTTCGTCCTAAACATTGTTTGCAGAAATATTACCACTTTGGAATGAATAGGAAATCTACACCCAATGGGACATTATTTTTAAATGATATTTAGGACACAGAGTTTATATTAGATGAAATGTCTGCATACACCATTCTGGGCAACCAATTTCACTTGCACAAACGCAGTGGTATGAATGTACGTCACTGCCTCCTGCAATCGGCTCCTTTAAAAGAGAAGACAATTTCTGATTGTCTGGAGAATTTTCAGATGGCTATAAACATTCCCAATTAGTTTTATGGGATGCCTTAAATACTATTTATGTCAGAGGCACAGAGAAATTAGGGATGCTAATTGTCCTGGGACTGAAGTGCACATGAAACAAGATGAAATAAACTCGATTGGACCCCTAAAAGTCAAATACTGCCACTGCTCTAAGAGGCTGGAGGGTCTGAACTCAACTGTGTCTGTGAACCTGTACTGGCTTTGTGAGCCAGATAAAAAGTTCACATTTTGACTTGGCCAAGGTTGGTACACCTGCACAGGGGAAAAAATTAGACCAGGGGCAAGAAAGTGTTAAGTATTTTCCATGGACATGAGAAAGAAAAGCCTTCTGTTGTTTACATCAGAGTAAAAAAAGGTAAAGGCTGTGAAGCTGACAGCTTACCTGTACTCATTCAGAAAATTGCTTGACTGAGTAGTTGTTAAGTACTTCTGGCTAGAGACAGTAGCAGGCTCAAGCCCAAGGACCAATGGCAATGCCCACTGTGACAGTGACATGCACCTTGTAATGAAGATCATCTTTGCTTTGTTCTGGACAAGATTCTTTGTGATAGAGAGAAAGAAACTCAACCCCTCACAATGTCCACTGCGTCATTGCATTGTTAGAAAAGAGGGGAGCTAAAGAATTCTGTGGGGCGATTGGTAAATATTGGTGAGTTTGTAGAAGGCACTCTTCTTTTCTCTGCAATTGCTACCCCATCCATTGGTCAATTGTAGCTTGTGGCACTGAAGACATCCTGGCTGAGATTTATTAACATTTTGCGTCTGGGGTGTGTCACTTTTTTGTCACAGCCCCAATGCAAAATGTATATCGGAAAAGGATGATTTGCGTTGCTTAGCAAAAAAAATAAAAAAAGAACACGATGCAGTGCATAGTGCTGTCCTGCTTGAGCTTGCATCAGGGAGGCCTTCCATGGGTGGAGCATGGGTGTTCCTGTGCATCAACCTATGAATTTTTATGCAAACCCAATTTTACTAATCTGTAAACCTGGTCTGTGACAAAATGGTGCACCTCCCTACTCTTGGCATAACAAGGAGAAACATCTTTATTTTTTTTTAAAATACTTCCTCTTTTTATGTGTGCTGTATTTTTGCTTTCTCCCTTTCAGAAAATGTTGTGCACCAAGTTCCCTTGCTTCGTTGCATTGCTTGAAAGTTTAGTAAATCAGGGCCCCTGTGCTTTTCAATTCCATGTGAGCCTGCTAGGCAGCTGCCCTGAAGGACTAAGTGTAAAATCCATTCTTAGAAATGTAGCTTCTTGTTACTAATAAAAAAACTACGGGGGTCATTACAACCCTGGCGGTCCAAGACCGCCATGGCTGTTCTGACAGAAGCACCGCCAACAGGCTGGCGGTGCTTCCCATGGTATCACGACCGCGGCGGAAGCGCCACGGTCGCACCGCCGGGATCAGCGATTTACCGCCACGTCGGTCCCGGCGGATTTAATCCGCCAGGGAAAGCGCTGCCCAGGGGATTACGAGTCCCCCTACCGCCAGCCTTTTCCTGGCAGTTTGAAGCGCCAGGAAAAGGCTGGCGGTACGGGGATTTGCGGGCCCCTGCTGGCATGGGCAGTGCAGGGGCCCCCTGACAGGGCCAGTGCAGCTTTTCACTGTCTGCTATGCAGACAGTGAAAAGCGCGACGGGTGCAACTGCACCTGTCGCACGGCCGCAACACCACAGGCTCCATTTTCAGCCGGATTCTGTGTCGCGGCCGAGATCCCCCCTGGGCCGGCGCCACCGGCCCAGCGGGGATCTCCTGATGGCCGCGGCGGGATTGCGGCTGCATTGGCGGCCGCCCGGCGGTCCGATCTTGGCGGGCGGAGGGCCTATGTGATCAAGTAAATGGCTAATCAACTTTAAGCAAAATATTAATCTGTATTGCATGTCAGAATTATCGTGCCTGCACGCCAAAGGTAACTCACACAAAAGGGATGGTGGCCTAAGCAAGGTGCAAGGGAAAATAACCTTCCATTTCAAAGTTCCTGGTTGATGTTAAACACATTTTTGAATTTTACCTGCCATGGAGAGAATGTTTTATTGAGATCATTCAGAAACTGTCCTGCTTCTAAGTCAGAGAAGTAGAGATTATGCAACGCTCGGGCCACTGCATGCACTGCGGCATACACACTGAAGGTGAGTCGGAAGTTGTCCACATCGTAGAGTGAAGCCTCCAGGTTCCTCAGGCTTATGTCATCCTCGCAAATGTTACGACTGCTTTTTTTTGTACCATTCGGGTAGCATGAAAATGTCCAATACCAGAGGCGATCAAGAAAAGGATTGTTTGTTACCTTTACAGGACTGGCATTAGAAAGGTACTCCTTTAAACCTGGGATCTCCCTTTTTGGTACAGATACAATCAGTGAGCCATTTAAATGCTGTAGGTAGCTTAGAGGCAAGTTGTCTACGACAAAGGCTAGAGAAGCAGGGATGATCAAAACTTTGTCAGGAACAGAAGTCATTTCGAAGGCAAGAAGAATGAAATAGAATAACTCGGTGTTGGAGTAGATGATAATAACATTTGCACTGGATTTTCTCACAGCTTCCATTGGTGCTGATAAACTCATTTTGTGGATTAACCTTATTGAGAAGTCCAGACATATACCATTGCTCGTCAACTTGGCCCTCAGATGCTCACTTGCTCCAAGACTGATCTCATCATCTGTTACTATCATCCCAACCCAGGTCCAGCCAAAGTGCTCCAGTAACTTGAGGATCACTTCATGTTGCATGAGCTCACTTGGGACAGTCCGGTAAAATGCAGGGAACAGCACGCGGTTATTGAATTTGGTGTCCATTGCGCCATAGCTAACCTGTGGAGAAACACACGATAGGTGAAATATTGCACAGCTGTGTGAACACATCAGTTCATGTATGTCTATCACATACAGTAAAAGCAAAGGATTATGTTTGGAAGTCTAACTCCATTTTAATGAACACAGTTCTGGAAGAAATCAAAAGCTTTAGACAGTAAAGAGCCCAATACAGTGATATGTTTATGGTTTTGCAATACAGTGCTTAATTGGAGGCTGAATTTATTGCTTAAGCTGACAAAATTTCAACTTGCTCTTACAGAAAGCATGATTGCAAACCAAGGCTCTATACTTCTACTGCTGTGTGTGTTTGTGTGTGTACACATGGGATATGTAGATTATGACATGCTATAGCATTATAGTCTACTGTCCAGGGCTGTACTGGTTGATAAAGGCCTTGAACATGAGTTATAGGCACAAACCACAGGCAAAGGTCTATTATGAAAGAGAAGACCCTTCAAGAGATGGGCTATAAGGCTACTAGAACATTCCACCCACTTAGGAATGAATGTTCTAAATTAAAAACAAAGAAACAGAAAGACAAGAATGTTGGAACAGAAGACTTATACCAGCCATTATTAGCCGAGCCACTCCATTGTCCTCAGTGGAGCTCCTGACATTCTAATGTTCTATAATTTATTACCATTATTAAGGGAGGGGAAGAGGCAGGACTCAACCATTCTTCTGCATGAACAGTAATTGTGTTTAAGATTTTTTTGTACTTTCTTTTGTTCATTCGTTTTTATTCCTGGTGTTAATGAGTATTAAATTATGTAAGCCGTCTGAGGAAGCCCATCACCCAGACATTCACTGAATTGTTAAAGTAAAGAAATATATATTCATAATTATAAAAATTTGTTGGACCTGGCTCTTTTTGCAGGTTCATTCCCAGATTCTTTGCCTCCTTCCTCTTATTTATTCTGACCTCTTGCTGTTGGCTCTAGGACTCTGAGCACTTTATCACTTCTAATCAGTGCTAAAGTGCAGGTGCTCTCCCTTCTAAAGTTGGTATGATTGGCTTATAATTTACCAGTAAGTCCCTTGTAGAGTGGTATCTCTATACCCAGGGCCTGTAAATTAAATGCTACTAGTGGGCCTGCTGCGCTGCTTCCACCACCCACAGAAGTAGCCTTTCAAACCTGTCTCAGACCTGCTAGCGCAGGGCCGGCGTGTACAGTTTTCTGCCACAGAGACCTGGCATCTAAATTTACTTGCCAGGCCCAGAACTCCCCTTTTACTGCATGTAAGTCACCCCTAAGGTAGGCACTAGCTAGCCCTATGGGCGGGGTGCTATGTATGTAGAAGGCAGGATATGTGCCTGGTTGTGTGGCCTGTTCTGGTAGTGACAAACAGCCTATTCGGTTTCTCACTGCTGTGAGAGCTGCCTTGCTCATAGGATTGCATTGGAAATGCCCTGCCTTATGTCTGGGGGTATTGTCTGATTTATGAGGTGTAGCATAGGCATGTTTGGTATGGTTGTAATGGTACTGAGGAATGCTGCTTACTGGTGTAGGTGGATTTTTTTATTAACATTACAGAAACACCACTTCTAGAAAGTGAGCATTTTTCTGTGCTTATGACTCTGGTGTTTTGCAGCTTGTCTCCAATTGACGTCTGGGTAGAGTGACAGTTGGGCTTTATGTATACTTTTCAGATAGCCTGTACATAGGGAGAGTGGAGGTGTCACAGAGGTGCATCTATATACTGAATGGTCTTCCTGGGCTGAGAGAAGAGGAGGCGGGACACACTTGCATCTGTAAAGGCTGTGCCCTGGCTTCACACAAATGGCTTTTTTACCCCCAACTGATGTCTGGAGCCTGTGCTGAAGGAGAGAGGAAACACTCCTAGAACCGGTTGTAACTGGTTGGAACCTCCTCTCCCCCTCTTTGTTAAACCTTGTGCAAAACAGAGTATAAGTACAGGGGGCTTTCCCCATGAAAAAGAGGCACAGAGACACTTTTTCACATGCTTGGAAATGAACACAGAATGCTGCTGGAGGAACTCACCAGGAACCGCCTTGGACTGCTGCTGCTATGCTGACCTGTGACCTGCTAGGTCACTAGGAGGAACTGCCACTGACTGCATCCACCATGTGCTGGCCTGCTGCTGGGCGCTGCCGCCCTGTTTGCCCCTTGTGTCCCCAGATGCTGGGTGCTGTGGCCCCTGTCCTCTGCAACCCTAAGCTTCCCAGCGCAAGGACAGCATTGTGTGGGAAGCCCCATGTGTTGGCTTTAAGTGTCTGGAGAGTGAAGAAATCACATCCGCAAACCGGGATTCCTCAGCGCATCTTAATCGCGATCCCCCACGTACCCCCCGGCATGGGAATGACAAAGGTTCTAGCTGGCGCACTCCTAGTGGTGTCCCCGGGGCTCGGCATCCTGAGAAGTGCCCCCGGGCCACAAGCCGGCTCCTGTTATTGAGGCCAGGGAGAAAAGAGGGCTGCGGGCCAGAATCATCATGCTGGCAGGAGGCAGAAACCTTGGTAAATGGAGCGGAGCAGCCGCAGGGCCCTGGAGGACCCCAGGAGTGCCCCAGATTTCCACCGCAAGAGGAACCCCGCCGGCTGGGTAGAGAGGTGAGGAGTCTACCGGCTGGGGGGGAGAGTGGAGCTTTGTGACCCCAGATCCAGGAGGCTCCATCTGAAGCTCTAGTTCCCCCGGGTGGGGGAACCGGACGGCTGAAGCAGCCCCGTGAGGACGCAGGAGGCTCCCCTGACTCCGTGAGGGTCGGTCATGGCCCCAGGGGCCCCTGGAGACAACTTGCACCCAGCACTGGGCACTGGCACTAGGAGGGGCCTCCTTACAATACCTGAGGGGGTGCCTGCCGCCCCCCTTCCACCCATCGTCAGGCGGTTCTCGCTTTAGTGCACGAGGATCACTGGGGGCCCCCTTTTCCCTTAAATCTGCCAGGGATGGTTCCTGGTCAGGAACATCCTGGGTGTTTTGGGTGACACATGCGGAGGAGGACTGGCGCTGTTTATTATATGTCCTTGTTGGTGATGTATGTTTTCTACAGTGTACCTTAATTCCTTGTCATATGTGTTCTAATGTTCCTATAATGGGCATTTATGCTAATATGTTTTTATGACTTGCCATGTGTTTCCTGATGTTCCTAGTATGTGCATTTATGATGATCTTGTGACATGTTCATTATTGTAGTAATGTATTTCTTGACTACTGCTTATGTTGCAGAATAATAAGTAACCTGTGACTTCTGGTGGCTATCGCAGAGTATTAGTACTGTGTAATGTTCTGACAACTGCTTGGGTATCAGGGTATTACTCACATGTTGTGTTTGGTCTAATAATGTTGTGTACAATGCAATTTATTTTTATATGACTTGGTGTTGTGTTTCCTTTGTGGGCGAGGATAGTGTGTCATGTGTGTTGTGTGTGTTGTGCAAATGCTTTACACATTGCCTCTCGGATAGGCCTGACTGCTCGTGCCAAGCTACTAAGGGGGTGAGCAGGGGTTATCTTGGGTGTGTAACTCCCTCGCCCTGACTAGAATGAGTGGGTTCTGACTGGCTTAGGTGCATACCCTAGCCAACCAGAAACCCCATTTATAACAAAAGTAATGTATAGAATTTATTAAAAGTAATTTAAATATATTTTAACACAAACCAATGTTACAATAATTTTTAAATATAAAATGGTTTTTATAATATTTAAAAATAGATAATGAATATGGTTCATTTTCAAATGTTTTTAACATGAAGTTAAATGTATACATATTTTTAACTAGTTTAAATAATGTAATTTAATTTAACATTACTTCTATGGATTTTCTTTTAAATTCCTACTACCCTTTTGTTCTATTGGAGGTTGTTGAAAAATTACCAGCGGTTGGCCATATATGCTACTGGTCTTACTCCAGCCATGAGCTGGAGTACATTTACTACTATTGTGGGTCCTTTTGGCTGTACTAACTGTAGAAGTAAAGTTTGGGAATAGCAGTGGACTTACTCTTTTATGGTTGGTCCCTTTGTTCAGCCACTCCCCATGGTCCCTCTTCCGTTTACTATTAAGTAGTAAATTTACATGTGTGAGGATAGAAGAGGCGGAGGGAAGATTTACATTTGTTGGTTTGTGGATTGCATCTTGTAGTAAGAAATACTACCTGTAGTACTACTTTACATATTGCAAAATGCCGGTTGTGAATTGGACCCATCGCCTTCAAGTTAGAAAATAAAATTCTAATTGGATGGACCAAGAGGTCTTCTACAGTAAAATCCAAGTACACATTCCAATGCCAGTAAAACAGCCAGGAGTGTTAACGCATTTGGTGCACAGACATGTGGGTGTATGTACCCTCACGTTTTTTAATTTTATGTTAAATATTTTCTTTACTTGTAGAAACATGAGAGGGTTTACAGAGAACACTTGTGGTGCTGTTCACAGAGCAGTGCAAAGTATGTGGGTTCCACTGAAACCAGATTGCAAACACCAGCATGTGACAGGGGGCTGTGAGCAGCAACATGCAAATGTGACACCATACTAGATAACATACGGTAAAGTCAGTTTTACATCACGTATAATATTTACACCATACACGTTTAGGAGGTGAGAAAGGGGAGATGCAGTGTGTCCATGATCATAGGAAATGTCATCACATGCAGAATCTGGAATAAAACCAATCTCTGCAGGCTCTTCGGTCTCAATGAAATAGGGAGCAGAGGTATCTAAGTAACAGCATGCTACCTGAGTGTTCCAAATCCCCTGTGCAGCCCTCTGGGGAATAGTTCGCCATTCGGAGAACTTTAAATAAAAAACTAAAACGTGTAGAGGTGTGCTGAGCAGAAGCCAATCAGGGGAGAGTGGTGCTTTGAAGGTGACTGGAGGATTATAAGGTGGCTCTTGAGGTAGCCGGTCTCAGTAGGTGTGGTACCACAATATCTCGGTCGAAATATCGACCTACATGTATATCCAGATCATAGTGTCAACTCTCAAACCGTCATCAAAGAGGAGTTCAATATAGCAATCTACACTTACCTGATAATTCAGGGTCAATTTTGTGACCTTCGGCAAAGTTAGTACTGGCTTAAGAAGAGCCAAGAGAAGTCATTCATAAGAAAACAGATTTGCTATTCCTTAACCCTGACCACAGTGGTTTCCACTTACCTGTGTGTACTTATAGAGCCCGGTTAAAGAAGTGAGCGCAAAGGAGGTCGGTGACGCCAGATGCCCAATATACGCCATCAATTGTTTCTTCTGTCTGCAGTTATAGTTTGGGACAATTAACTTTTTACCAGTTAAAAGCTGGAGACCAGCCTGCATCACAGGTTCTAGACTGGGACAAGCGTCATATATTTCGAATCCAAGGGTAACATTTGGTAAAATTTTACTGTTTTTGTTGATCTCTTCAACTGCAAATCCAAACGCCAAGAGGTGCCTCAAGTAACGGAGGGAGTAGCTGCAGAAAAAAGGATGTATCACAGGTCACAGCTCTTTCACTGTCACAAGCGCTGCAATTTCGCCAAATAAATTATGAGCACAACTTTTCAACAAGTGTTTATTTTCTTCTAAGATAAAAAAATAAATGCAGTGACTGTACCACACAGTGAATCTCAGTTATTATTCTGCTGAAAATAAGCCGGACATCAGTTCATGTCAACTATGTGAGTGCCAATCACATTTACTTTAGTTTATTGTTTTATTTATGTTTAGGTCTAGCTGCAGACAGCTTTTAGCTGTTTTCAGACCTTTTAGTTACAAATTCTTTATAATGTACATAGGGTGGGCTTTGGTTGCACGTGGAGTAGTATATTCTCTCACCTACTGCTTTTGGCTGTTTGGTGTATCATTCCACCTCTTAAAGAGTGCTTGGATTGGATTGCATGAAGGACTAATTTACTTCTAAAAGGCACACTCACCACCACGCAATCAATTTCTTATCCTATACATACAAAATCACTAACACAACAAATATCAATACAACAACACCCAATATCAAACTAATAATGGCACCACCTTTACCAGCATCACCATCAATACTAATACCACTACCCGTACCACCACCAGCAACACAACGCTAACAGTTCCCCTACTACTATTCAACAGCCAAGACTACCAGTACCATACCACTGCACCACCAGTACCACTACCAATAATGCAGCCACCACCAATGCATTACCAATACCACCATAAGAATGACCAATACAACAACTAATAGCAATTCCACCATCACTAAAGCCACTATCACCAATTTCACAACCACAATGCCACCAACAATTCAACACCACTACCAATATCACCACCACCAATACCACCAACAATACCACTAAAATCAACAATCCCACCACCAACATCACACAACCACTAACAGGATTATGCAAAGCATTACATCCGGTTTTAATGTGCTACTACATGAAATGCATTTCTGCATGCCTGTTTTTGCATGTTTTGTCATAACAGGTAGACCATGAACAGAAAGCAAACAGGAGTCTAAAAGCTGTCCTATTTAAGTTCTGCTGTTTTCACTCAATACACCTTCTCGGTCCCTTCGTCACAAAAAAGGCAGTTTAAAGTTATGAGGTTATTCGAGTGACAAATGATTGATATTGTAATGTCATTGGTGGTAAAATGGTGCATGGTGTCACTTTGGCTACCCTTACATTTTAGAGAACTAGCATCACACTGTCATTGAACTCCTGAGAGAAGGGATTCCAACACATTTTCCATATTCAAAAATGTACTTAACTCCCAGACACACAAAATACTAAGAACTTCTCAATTTACTTCAAAGTTATTTTTTTTATTATTCTTGATATTACTCAAAACAAACTACAACCGCTCCTCTTAATCTATAAAACATGCAGTCTTCAAATCTTCCCATCCTTTTCCAGAGATATCCAATGGCAAACTTGGTTAGATCATGTAACTTATCATATGTGCATTACACTGTATAAAACAAGTTCTCCTCTTTGGCCCTCATTACAAATCCAGAGCTAAACTGCAATTTCAATGCAAACTCCTACTGCTACAGGATCAGTAATGTGAGTTATGTGATAAATATTGCACCTTCACAGTGTTCCCCTAATAGATTCTGTCAGGTCAAACCTATCGAAATTTATTGGGGGTAAAGGCTTCTAAAAATGGCAAGACATCCAGAATTGAGTGTGTTAAATATCCCTCATTTTTAAGTTAATAACTCTGAATAGGAGGCAGTTATCACGACTGGTAAATACCCCTACCCGAGTGTTCTGCTTTTCCTCTTATCTCATAACCAAGCTTACAGAACCTCTCTGGAATGCACTTCTGAGTTTAAAGAAGACATTTATTGTTATCCATTCCCCACCACGAGGTTCCTGAGAGACAAAATTAGTATATTGGAAGCACACGTTCAAAAGTAGTTGCAGCAATGAAAGCAAAATATATCAAAGTACTTCTCAGTTGCAATGTACACAGCAAATATAGGTGATTATATTATAGCACAACTCCAAAGCAAAGCATAAATGTCACAATTCATCACCGTATGGGCAAGGCGGTAGGGCCTATATTCAGCTTCATCTTTCTGGGGTCTGCAAGTTGATGACACCGGTCGACTGCAAGAAAGAGATTTTCTACCCAAACAGGAGACAGGCAACTGACGTCTAGTTCCTGTCTGAAGTCAAAGCAGATTCAATCTACCTCTCTGTAGCCCAGAGTCATCCTTAAAAGCAAACTCAGTGTGAGAGCCGTAGAACCTTGGAGAGTGACCAATTCTCCTGAGCTCACTCGCTCTCAGACTGGATTGGGAGGTAAACACAAAATCTACGTGCTCTTATCAGCTAAGGTCTGGTGTGAAGAAAACAGCTTGGTCTATCTTGTGGAAAAACACAGCTTGGAAAAACACAGCTCATCTGCAATGTCTCAACTGCAATGTTTAACCCCATGTTAAAGCCAATAGGCAGATAACCTAAGTACAGAATGTAATGGCTAATGCCATGTCAAAGCCAATAGGCAGCTAACCTAAATATCAAATGTAATGTCTAATGTCATGTCAAAGCCAATAGGCAGCTAAACTGAATACAGAATGTAATGTCTAATGCCATGTCAAAGCCAATAGACAGTCAAACTGAATACAAAATGTAATGGCTAACGCCATGTCAAAGCCAATAGGCAGCTAAACTGAACAAAACATATAGGCCCTCATTCTGACCCTGGCGGTCTTTGACCGCCAGGGCGGAGGACCGCGGGAGCAGCGCCGACAAGCCGGCGGTGCTCCAATGGGGATTCCGACCGCGGCGGTAAAGCCGCGGTCGGACCGGCACCACTGGCGGGGTCCCGCCAGTGTACCGCGGCCCCATTGAATCCTCCGCGGCGGCGCAGCTTGCTGCACCGCCGCGGGGATTCCGACCCCCCCTACCGCCATCCAGATCCCGGCGGTCGGACCGCCGAGATCCGGATGGCGGTAGGGGGGGTCGCGGGGCCCCTGGGGGCCCCTGCAGTGCCCATGCCACTGGCATGGGCATTGCAGGGGCCCCCGTAAGAGGGCCCCTACATGTATTTCACTGTCTGCTGCGCAGACAGTGAAATACGCGACGGGTGCAACTGCACCCGTCGCACAGCTTCCACTCCGCCGGCTCGATTCCGAGCCGGCTTCATCGTGGAAGCCTCTTTCCCGCTGGGCTGGCTGGCGGTCTGAAGGAGACCGCCCGCCAGCCCAGCGGGAAAGTCAGAATTACCGCCGCGGTCTTTCGACCGCGGAACGGTAACCTGACGGCGGGACTTTGGCGGGCGGCCTCCGCCGCCCGCCAAGGTCAGAATGAGGGCCATAATGTGCTACTGGTGAACATTGAACAACTAATATGCGCAGTGGTGAAACACAAAGTCATTGGTCAAACACAATTAATAGCATCACATTCCACCCTATGACCAATTAATTTCTGTTTCATACCTCTTATTTCAAACAAAAACAAAAAACAAAAACATCAACACAAAAAAAACATTATCAGCAAATCAGATTTGAATGATCAAAGCAATCACTGTAAAGCAATGGAAGTGGATTAGCATATTGATCTCATAACCTTTCACATCAGATACATCTACACAGAAAAGACTGAAACTTATATACTCTGAATGAGATAATAGTGTCTCTAAAATAGCAATTTGATGTAGCATGAGTTCTACTCATGTAAAGGTGCACGGTCCACCTGAAAGGTTTGCAGGCGAAAGTCAGAGTTCCACATGAAAAAATACAGATAGTTAACTGTTAAGGTTGCTTAGTTCCAGTGGAAGAGTGTAAACAAACAAGTTGAACTTGAACTGAAGGCGCCATTTGCGCAAAATGGATCCAGGGGGTTTGTACTTTACTCAATCAGGTTCAGGTTGGGGGTTCGGTCGCTTCCCCGACCCCACACGCACACACCCGAAGGGAGACCACACAGCACACTCATGGTCAGTGGCGAAACGTGGTAGGATCTGCAAAAGAAAAAAGTATGTATTTTCTAGCAAATAACATTTGTCATCTGAAATGTGCCCTTCCTCCTCCTTTCCCTGTTTTATAATCAGCAGGACGTTTTTAGGGCCCTTTGTTATGATATCTGCAGGTTCTGGAGGGTAATTTGGGGCTTCAACCCACACCTCAGCACTGAGGTTTTTATCTGCTGCACCACAGCTTCCCTTTTCTTGCACTGTCAGAAGGGCTGGGGCAGACACCTTTACCAAACCTCCATTCACTGCACTTTTGACAAGTTGGGCCATTCTGTCTCCAATTTGTATGAATTAATCAGATTCTTTTCTAGGTATCAGCATTATTTTAATTTCTCCTCGATAATCTGCAGCAATCATTCCCCCTAAAACCTGATCAATTTGCCATATCTGTCCTGGTAACTTTCCTCTATCCAATTGATCTTTGACTGTTTGTCGGACAGATTGCTCTTGCGCGTGCTGCAGAGTTTTTATCAAATCCAGGGGAATGTGCATCTCTCTAATCTCTGCCCACCTGTAAATGGCTTTATCTCCCAGCTGTCCACATTTCTGGTGCACCCACTTAACCATCCCGACTAAGTCAGAATTCTGGGTCTACCCTTCTCTCTCTGAATTTTTCTCTTTAACATCTGCAAGTCAATTGAACCAGTTATGTACAAGCCATGTGGAAAACCAAACGGCTAAACCATTGGCAGTGAACCAAGAATCAGTGTAAAAACGACACATCTCAAACAGCTCTTGCTTTAAAGTCTGACACACATTGTTCAAATCTGTTACTTCTCATGTGCTAGACAACAACTTTTCAGTCAATGAATCATTAGTCAAACAAACATGCTTTTTATCCTCAGGGGACACGAATTCAAATGGTGCACTCAATTTCACTGGTGACTCTTTTACCTGTTGTACTCCCTGCACACTGTCCACATCCTGAAAAGGGGCTTGTGACGCCTGTTCATGTAGGGCTGCAGTGACTCTAGCCCTGTCTTGCATGTACCAGATCCAGTGTATGATACTAGCTTCCTGTGCCAGTCCTAAACTGTGAGATTTAGGTGAATTCATCACCCACTGCATGCTTGATATTTCAAGTTTCATACTCCAAAGTTCCAGGGGCACTCTTGTCTTCCCCTGTTCCTGATTTACATGTAAATCAGTGTTTCCCTCTTGCACTGCGCAGAAACCTAAAGTCTGAATTATTTAATTTGACAAATTAAAAGCGCGCAGCTGCTTGTGCTTTTTTCTAATTACTTTATACCAAAGTGTTAAGATTTCACTCAGATGAGGGCTATACTGTTTCCAAAAATCAAATAAGCTCATGAAACTCGGGGTCTCTTGCTTAGTGCAAATAGTAAGAATCTTTTGTTTTACTTGTGCCAGTAACTGCACATTTTGCAATGGTACTTCTGCCATGTAATTAATTTTTCTTTGCAGAAGCGGTCTGAAAATAACATTCTGAACTCTGTTCTCCGTGTTATCAGTTAAGGAATGCGGGGTGTTTTGTTCTATGCTCTTGTAGGAGGCTGGCCTGGTTTGTAGTGGGTACCAAAGGGTACATACACTCTGCACCAGGTCCAGGTATCCCTTATTAGTGTAGAAGAGGTGTCTAGCAGCTTAGGCTGATAGAAAAGGTAGCTTAGCAGAGCAGCTTAGGCTGAACTAGGAGACATGCAAAGCTCCTACTATACCACTGGTGTCCTATGCACAATATCACAAGAAACACAATACACAGATATACTAAAAATAAAGGTACTTTATTTTTATGACAATATGCCAAAAGTATCTCAGTGAGTACCCTCAGTATGAGGATAGCAAATGTACACAAGATATATGTACACAATACCAAAAATATGCAGTAATAGCAATAAAAAGCAAGGTATAGGGGCAACACAAACTATATACTCTAGAAGTGGAATGCGAACCACGAATGGACCCCAAACCTATGTGAGCTTGTAGAGGGTCGCTGGGACTGTAAGAAAACAGTGAGGGTTAGAAAAATAGCCCACCCCAAGACCCTGAAAAGTAGGTGTAAAGTGCACCTAAGTTCCCCAGAGAGCACAGAAGTAGTGATAGGGGAATTCTGCAAGGAAGACCAACACCAGCAATGCAACAACAATGGATTTCCGGACAAGAGTACCTTTGGAACAAGGGGACCAAGTCCAAGAGTCGCGACAAAGTCGAGATTGGGCAGGTGCCCAGGAAATGCCAGCTCAGGGTGCAAAGAAGCTGCCACCGGATGGTAGAAGCCGTGGATTCTGCAAGAACGAAGAGGACTAGGAACTTCCCCTTTGGAGGATGGATGCCCCACGTCGTGAAGAAGCTTGCAGAGGTATTCCCATGCAGAAAGACCGCAAACAAGCCTTGCTAGCTGCAAGGGTCACGGTTAGGGTTTTTGGATGCTGCTGTGGCCCAGGAGGGACCAGGATGTCGCCATTTGTGTGAGGAGACAGAGGGGGCGCCCAGCAAGACAAGGAGCCCTCTCCGAAGCAAGCAGCACCCGCAGAAGTGCTAGAACAGGCACTACAAAGAGGAGTGAAGTGGAGCTCACCCGAAGTCACAAAAGAAGATCCCACGACGCCGGAGGACAACTCAGGAGGTTGTGCACTGCAGTTTAGAGTGTCGGGGACCCAGGCTTGGCTGTGCACAAAGGAAATCCTGGAAGAGTGCACAGGAGCCGGAGCAGCTGCAAATCACGCGGTACCCAGCAATGCAGTCTAGCGTGGTGAGGCAAGGACTTACCTCCACCAAACTTGGACTGAAGAGTCAATGGACTGTGGAAGTCACTTGAACAGAGTTGTGAGTTCCAGGGACCACGCTTGTCATGCTGAGAGGGGACCCAGAGGACCGGTGATGCAGTCTTTTGGTGCCTGCGGTTGCAAGGAGAAGATTCCGTCGACCCACGGGAGATTTCTTCGGAGCTTCTAGTGCAGAGAGGAGGCAGACTACCCCCACAGCATGCACCACCAGGAAAACAGTTGAGAAGGCGGCTGGATCAGCAATACAAGGTTGCAGTAGTTGTCTTTGCTACTTTGTTGCGGTTTTGCAGGCGTCCAGAGCAGTCAGCGGTCGATTCCTTGGCAGAAGGTGAAGAGAGAGATGCAGAGGAACTCTGATGAGCTCTTGCATTCGTTATCTAAAGAATTCCCCAAAGCAGAGACCCTAAATAGCCAGAAAAGGAGGTTTGGCTACTTAGGAAGGAGGATAGGCTAGCAACACAGGTAAAATCCTATCAGAAGGAGTCTCTGACGTCACCTACTGGCACTGGCCACTCAGAGCAGTCCAGTGTGCCAGCAGCACCTCTGTTTCCAACATGGCAGAGGTCTGGAGCACACTGGAGGAGCTCTGGGCACCTCCCAGGGGAGGTGCAGGTCAGGGGAGTGGTCCCTCCCCTTTCCATTGTCCAGTTGCGTGCCAGAGCAGGGCTGGGGGATCCCTGAACTGGTGTAGACTGGCTTATGCAGAGATGGGCACCATCTGTGCCCATCAAAGCATTTCCAGAAGCTGGGGGAGGCTACTCCTCCCCAGCCCTGACACCTTTTTCCAAAGGGAGAGGGTGTAACACCCTCTCTCTGAGGAAGTCCTTTGTTCTGCCTTTCTGGGCCAAGCCTGGCTGGACCCCAGGAGGGCAGAAACCTGTCTGAGGGGTTGGCAGCAGCTGCAGTGAAACCCCGGGAAAGGTAGTTTGGCAGTACCCGGGTCTGTGCTAGAGACTCGGGGGATCATGGAATTGTCTCCCCAATGCCATTCTGGCATTGGGGTGACAATTCCATGATCTTAGACATGTTACATGGCCATGTTCGGAGTTACCATTGTGACGCTGCACATAGGTAGTGACCTATGTACAGTGCACACGTGTAATGGTGTCCCCGCACTCACAAAGTCCAGGGAATTTGCCCTGAACAATGTGGGGGCACCTTGGCTAGTGCCAGAGTGCCCACACACTAAGTAACTTAGCACCCAACCTTTACCAGGTAAAGGTTAGACATATAGATGACTTATAAGTTACTTAAGTGCAGTGGTAAATGGCTGTGAAATAACGTGGGCGTTATTTCACTCAGGCTGCAGTGGCAGGCCTGTGTAAGAATTGTCAGACCTCCCTATGGGTGACAAAAGAAATGCTGCAGCCCATAGGGATCTCCTGGAACCCCAATACCCTGGGTACCTCAGTACCATATACTAGGGAATTATAAGGGTGTTCCAGTATGCCAATGTGAATTGGTGAAATTGGTCACTAGCCTGTTAGTGACAATTTGGAAAGCAAAGAGAGAGCATAACCACTGAGGTTCTGGTTAGCAGAGTCTCAGTGAGACAGTTAGTCATCACACAGGGAACACATACAGGGCACACTTATGAGCACTGGGGCCCTGGCTGGCAGGGTCCCAGTGACACATACAACTAAAACAACATATATACAGTGAAATATTGGGATAACATCCCAGGCAAGATGGTACTTTCCTACACAACCCCCCCCCCCCCAAACGAAGGACAATAAGACTAGCCATGACCTGATGAGTCTTCATTGTCTAAGTGGAAAAATCTGGAGAGTCCATCTGCATTGGAGTGGGTACTCCCAGGTCTATGTTCCACTATATAGTCCATTCCCTGTAGAGATATGGACCACCTCAACAATTTAGGGTTTTCACCTTTCATTTGTTTTAGCCAAAGTAGAGGTTTGTGGTCTGTCTGAACAATGAAGTGAGTGCCAAACAGGTATGGCCTCAACTTCTTCAGTGCCCAGACCACAGCAAAGACCTCCCTCTCTATGGCAGACCAACGCTTTTCTCTAGGGGTCAACCTCCTGCTGATAAAAGCAACAGGTTGATCCTGGCCCTCAGAATTGAGTTGTGATAAGACTGCCCCTACCCCTAATTCAGATGCATCAGTTTGGACAATGAATTTTTTGGAGTAACATGGGCTTTTTAGGACAGGTGCAGAGCACATGGCTTGTTTCAGCTCCTCAAAAGCTTTCTGACAGCTAGCTGTCCATAATACCTTTTTAGGCATTTTCTTAGAAGTGAGGTAGTTAAGAGGGGCTGCTATGGAGCCATAGTTCTTTATGAACCTCCTGTAGTACCCAGTGAGGCCTAAGAAGGCTCCCACCTGGGTCTGAGTTGTAGGGGGAACCCAATCTATAATAGTTTGGATTTTCCCCTGAAGTGGTGCAATCTGTTCTCCACCTACAAGGTGTCCCAGATAAACCACTTTCCCCTGCCCTATCTGGCACTTTGAAGCCTTGATAGTAAGGCCTGCATTTTGCAGGGCCTCCAAAACCTTCCATAGGTGGACCAGGTGATCATCCCAGGTGGGGCTAAAGACAGCTATATCATCTAGATATGCTGCACTAAAAGCCTCCAACCCTTGCAGGACTGTATTCACCAACCTCTGAAAAGTGGCAGGTGCATTTTTCAAACCAAAAGGCATTACTGTGAATTGGTAGCGCCCTCCAATGGTTGAAAATGCAGTTTTTGCTTTAGCATCCTCTGATAACTTGATCTGCCAATACCCTGAAGTCAAATCAAAGGTGCTTAGATACTTGGCAGATGCCAGTGTATCTATTAGCTCATCTGCCCTGGGTATAGGGTGAGCATCAGTTTTGGTTACCTGGTTGAGACCTCTGTAATCCACACAAAATCTCATTTCCTTTTTCCCATCTTTGGAATGAGGTTTTGGTACAAGTACCACAGGAGAGGCCCATGGACTTTGAGAGTGCTCAATCACTCCCAGTTCAAGCATTTTCTGAACTTCTTGTTTTATGCAGTCCCTGACATGGTCAGGCTGCCTATAGATCTTACTTTTGACAGGCAAGCTGTCTCCAGTATCTATAG